>NC_073344.2:36362500-37655000 GCF_027580225.2 Misgurnus anguillicaudatus
ATGTAAATTCTAGCATTACAGCATAAATAATGATATGCAAAATATTTGCTCAAAACAAATGTAGGGTGAACTCACAGAGCAATACTGTGTTTGTATGTGCATGTATAAATGACAAAGAAATAGAGAGAAAAAATGGAGGGGGCAATGTGAATAATAAAGCAAAGGCCACGCAAGGATTAAGAGATTATGTATAGAGGCAGGATATGATGATTATTTTACAGCTGGGGAAGGGGGATGCTGGCTCAGCTGGTGAAAAATCAAAACTATATAAAAAGCACTTATCAGTAATATCATATTATCTGCTTCCCTCTACAGTAGTCACTCCTCATTGCAAACTTCCCTTCTTAAGCTGAAACATAGAGGGATCATCCTCCCTTGAAGTCACCAAAACGTTCTGGCCTATTAAGGACCTGGCAGCGGCACGGCAGCTCCGCCCACCACACCCTCTAAATGAGGGACAAGGCAACCCAGGTGAGATATTTATCCTATTTAACTGCTCACCTAAAAATGAAACAGACACTGAAATCATGCAATAGAGACCATTAAAGGTGCAGTGTGTAACTTATAGAAGAATCTAATGACAGAAATGCAATATTATATATAATATGATAATATCTATATTATCAGTGTTGTATAAAGACCTTAGTCGCCATTTTGTGCCATCATGTTTTTACAGAAGCCCTGCTTTTTTACTCTAGTATTTTGTCTTAGACAACATCATGTTTGTCCTGTGGCGGCTACCGTAGCTTCTTCATGCGTTTCAGGGAACGGTGGACTGAGTCGTTGGTTGCACTGCTAGATGTTGCTAAAATCTACACACTGCACCTTTAAAAGAAAAACACCACTGTTTTTCAATAAATATTTTATTTCAATATTTGACTTTGACCTCTGTCGAAGTAATATTGACGGAAGTTTAAGCGAGAGGAGGAGTCAGGAGTGATGATGTTACTGCGCGCCGAGTTCAAAGTGCCGCAAACCAAGTGCTCTTCCGCCATACAATATAGTTCTCATTTTTATCCGCTTAAAAAAAATCGCCACGTTTTATTTTGTACCACCATACTTACTCATGTAACTACTCATGTATCAGTCTTCAAATAAGGAAAACATGGAAGTGTTCGGTGGTTCCCAAATTCATCCCTGCTTGGATCCCAAGGAATGAATGGGGCTAGGCTAAATGCTAACACAGTCACGACCCGCTGTACAAAAATTAAATGCATGCATTGAAAAAAAAGATAGGTATGTTTTTACATTTATTAAAGTAAGAACATAGTAAAATATTGAAAAACTGTGGTGTTTTCCTTTAACGCAGAGGTGCGAAATATATATTAAAGTAAAACCCTACCAAGTAATATGAAAACAAGGGATCATTTTGATTGTAATTTGAAAGTGTTTTAGGGTGCAAATAGACTTTTGTAATCTTTTCTGTACTTATATAGGCTACAATATATAGGCTGAAAAGTGTAAACAATGTGGATCTTTTGCAAAACATTGTCCTGTTTGTGTGAGCAACCCGGCAAGCCATACACTGCATTTGGCTCAGCTACTGTATAAACCAAAACCTAAGTTCTAGCAGACAGGGGAGTGTTTGGGTCATTATTTTTTAATGATGCATTAATTCGTCTGGTGATGCTAAATTACACACTTGAGTCATTTGGCGAAGCTGTTTCTCTGTCTTTTTGTTTCTTGAAACAAACAATTCCACTTCTCTTTATTTTTATATCAGACCCCTAGGGCCTGGGTAGATGAGCGGAGGAGAGGCTCTCATAAGCGATCGGCTTCGTGCGGTAGCACCGATCAGCTTAAAGAGGTAAGAAAGCTTTTATAAAACAACAAAGGGCCATTTGGGCTATAATATTATTGAATTTTTGATCTAATATGTACATAAAATGTATAATATATATACCTACCTATGCTAAGAGTATTGCTATGTTGGCTTCCTTTAGATTGCAAAATTGCGACAGCAGCTCCAGCGCAGCAAACGCAGCAGCCGTCATCGCCGTGACAAAGACCGCAAGTCACCCTTTAATGGCAACCATGCTATCATCCAATCACAGGTAGACATCATTACATCCCAGCCGCCCGCCATTATCCAATCAGACGGCTGATTGTACTTGTGTGCATAAATAAGTGCCCCCATAAACCAGAGGCTACAGTACTAGTACAGGCTACAGTAATGAAGTAGGCTGAACGTCTGGAGAATTTAAGAGCACTCCACATTCCTGAATGTCTGCTCTATTTATGAGGCTTCTCTGGAACTTCTGAGATTGGGGGACAGTATGTGTTGTGTTTTAGAGAAAGAAAATCATTTTTAAAATTAATATGGCTTAAAAGCGTGACAGATCACATGACACAAATGAGATCACATCTCTTAGCACAAGCTAGGATAACTCATGATCATTTCTGAGAGATGAAGTAAGAAAAAATGAATAACAGAAAAGACAAAGAGCACTTACATCATTCTCAAAATACGCACACCCCCAAGCCATGCAGTAATGGGCTCTCAACAGTAATGCTCTCTGTAGTAGCCATTGGTTAGTCTACTGATGGATCAAATCCAGACTCTGGATTCCTGATTTCTGGGAATTCTAACAGGATCTGGTTTGAGTACATTAGGCCTAGACATAAAAACATGCATATTCACTACGTACCTTCTTGTTTTGTCTCCGGTGCTCTCTTAGTCTCAGATGCCTAAAACCATCCTGATCCCGATCTCAATCTCCAAATCCACACCTCCCAGATTTCGCAACAGCATTGAAGGCCTCAACCAAGAGATCGAACGCATCATCATACGGGACACGGTCGAACGGGATGAAATCATAATAGTAAATCCAAATATATATTTCGGACTAAAGATGTTATATAAAGCAAGAATAAAGGATTCACTATCAGATTTACTTGTATTTTAGCCACAGGATGTTCCTGATGGGCACCGAGCCCCCCCTCCCATCCCCCAGCGCAGCAGCAGCACCCGCAGCATCGACACGCAGACGCCCTCCAACGGTGGGCTTGGCAGTAACCGTAGCAACAGCAGCAGCCGAGCTGACTCAGTCTCACCCTCGTACCTTAGCATCCTCAATGACACATTTGGAAACAGTCCTCTCCCAAATGATGACACACTTAATGAAAGAGGTGAGACACACAACCACCATCACAAATACACAATTCAGCTACTCAAATCCATTCGTAAACTATCATCCTTTCCTCTTTAGAACTTGGACCTTGGTCTCCTCTTCCCAAATATGCTTCATCGCCGAAGCCCAACAACAGCTACATGTTCAAACGTGAGCCACCTGAAGGCTGCGAGAGGATTAAAGCCTTTGAGGAAAACCAGTGAGTAAATAAATAAGAGTCTATACAAATCTACATAGCACAACTGATTAGGTTACAATATAGAGCCTGACTGAAATGTTTTAGATGGAAAGAGGCGCTTAAAAGAATAATAAATCCAAATTTTTCATAATTTACACGTTTACATGGAAATCAAGCATGTCTACGTAAATATAACAAAATCCTTCCTGTTTTAATCCTTCAGGCCAAAACCTCTCCACGAGATCCCCCCATATCTCTGCCCAGACAGGAACAAGGTGAACTTCATTCCCAAAAGCGGCTCCGCATTCTGCCTGGTGAGCATCTTAAAGCCCTTGCTGCCCACCCAGGAGCTGAACTTCCGTAGTGGGATGGCATATCGCAGTATCTCCCCCTCCCTGATGCCTCTGAGTGGGGTCGGGGTGAGGAGTCTATCCCCCTCCATGGGAAGCGTCCTCTCCCACGGACGTCAGTCGCCATGTCTTCCGCGACACATTGAGGAGCCAGAGGGTTAAAGAGGGTCTTAACCGAACAGAGAAATCCCAAATTTCAGTGACGTATTTTCAACATTCATTTATTGAAAAACATGCGGTGATCTTAAGAGAGTCGAGAGAGATGGCGATTTGAACCTCGAAGAGGAAGAGCATTTGTTAATGATGGTAATGGTATTACGTCTTCTAGCAGAATTGTATATTGCCAAAAAAATTCGCATTGCACTGCTTTTTACTTTCTTAGCAGTTTGTTGCATTTTACCATGAAGCCTTTAGGATTTACTTATGTACAGATGCATCTTTTACTTAAATGTGTGATTTGATTTAGTGGTGAAATGAAGGATATAGATCAGTTTTACATGCAGTTCAAATAGCACTGGAGGTACAAACAGGAATGTTGTAGCAATTTGAGGACGACTAACAAATGTGCCTGAATCCCATCATTCCGTTTGCTTAAAGTCCTTTTCTTATCATCGTCTCATCCGTAGCTACGTTCGTCTCTACCCCTAAATGTATAGAACCCCCCATATACATAACTCTGTATGTGCTTAATGTAAAATGTTGGCGTGCGACACAATTTGAAGGTGCATGTCACACTGGACATTATCATGAAGATGTACTGAACAGTTTTACAATGCAATGATGCAAAATCTATAATTCAAATAGAATGAAGGAAAAGTAGGTTGGTTGGAGGATCAAATCTTTCTCAAATACAATGATTATGTATGAGGTAACAGAAATGCTTTAAGGGTGCCATAGAATGTACATGGTAATGACATATCGTGAACCTCAATCACGATTGTTTCCACCTTCTTACGTAATCCATGTGCATGCAAAAAAACGCAAAAATAAGGCCAATCAAAACATAACAACAACGGTGACGTTACAGTTGGGATGTACGCCCCAATATTTAATTAATTGCAATGTTGTTACAATGCAAAATAAAGTTGTGACTAATGAGTTAGCGCTATATGCTAACGTTTAGCCTAAAGTTCTACTATTGAAGTTACAGTTACGTTTTGAAGGTCATACTGAAAAAAACACAAACTTACAACTCAGAAACATCCATTTCCAATCTCCAAACAATTGGTTGATCTGTATCTTCATTTAAATGTGCAGTGTGTAAATTTTAGCGGCATCTAGTGGTGAGGTTGCGAATTGCAACCAACGGCTTAGTCCACTGCTCACCCCTCACTTTTGAAACACATAGAGAAGCTACGGTAGCCACCACCGGACAAACATGTCATCGTCGGAGACAACTTAGTAAAAAAATTGTCAGTTTGTAGAAAAATGGCGGCACAAAATGGCGACTTACATGTAAGGGGACCCTCGATGTACGTAGATAAAAAGGTCTCATTCTAAGGTAATAAACACATAACGGTTCATTATGAAAGGTCTTTATACACCCCTGATAATATAGTTTTGTATATTATATCGCATTTCTGTCAAGAGATCCTTCTAAAAATTACACACTGCACCTTTAAAACAGGCTCAAACATATAGGGGCGGTTTGCATGTTTCAGCTACTTTAATTTCAACACACCTTGTACTGACATATTTGAACATATATCAGTGCCATTGTTTTTTGTAAGGTTTGTTTGTAAAAACCTCTTAAGTGTCCTAAAATAACTAAGGCCTAGTCCTGGAGTGATCTAAACCCTGTCCGGGAAACCATCCAATATGGTCTGTTTACTTAATATGAGCTACTAACATGAACCTCGCTGTGAAACAGCCAATCGGAGCAGAGCTCAACATTATTATTTATGACCTTTCCAAATAAGGTAATAACAGCCCGTTTCATTCTAGGGACAAATCCTAGGGTTAATGAATAATGTTTGCACTTAAAAAAGTTACATATTGCATCAATGCATTCTCTGGCACCTTTAAAAACAGCAAGAGAGAGCTAAAGGGAAAGCATGGCTTTAGCTAACATACAAATTTGAACCGTAGCATCTTTATACTGTGAAATATCCACTGGTCATACAGTAAAACGTATTCTTTAAAACGAATCAATTAGTTGAAGCAAGGAGGAAAACAGGCAAAATGTATGTAATTGCCTTAAATCTAGAAAAATGTTTGTAAATTAAACAGGTGGCTGATGTTGATTGTTGGAAAAGTGTATTAATTTTGTTTTACATCTTAGTAGTTTGACTTTTTTATGTGAATAATCTTTCAAGCTAGCAACTCATTACAGTATTATAAAACAGTATCAAATGTTTGGCATACATAAAATCATATGCAAGAGCAAAAATGATTGACGATCCAATGCCCTTATGGAAATCTACTCAAATTTATTTCCGCTCCGATGGAGTATCAAAGCATTGCTGATGAAGGCTCTCCCCCCTCCAATTTGCTTCAATGAAAAAGTACATTGTTTATTTGATTGAAACAAAAGTTGCATAAAATAAACAGATGAAAGCAGCTGTAAATGGTGCGGTGTACATTCTTAAAATAAAAAGTTTTGCACAAAAACAAAATTGAAACACTTCAAAACGTTAAACCACACTTAAAGTAAAATGCATCTACTGAATATGGAGTAATATCCCATAGGAAATGCTCTGAAATGTTTTAAGGATTTACATACTTAAAAAGACAAAATACATTCTAGAACCGTCCGAGATATTGCTCGGAGACAGTTTAGTGCAAGCAACAACTTGATTTTTAATAGAAAAACAATAGAAAACAGATAGTGGTCATAGTTTTAGATCAACTCATTATCTGATTATATTACATTATACGATTATCTGGGAAAAAACTCAAAACAACACAAACACATATCCATTCCAGTGTTTCCACACAGTGAGCGTGAAGAATATTTGGGAACATTTGGGAGAAGTTCAGTTCTCGAGTGTATTGTGAAGATTGCTTAAAGATCACTTAATATTACGCTTTATTCTTACCAAATAATGGCACAGCACACTTGCATATGTAGTTTACAGTAACACTTTGATATTAATAAATAATTGTATTTATTTGTTTTGTTATTTAGAGTTAAACTATCCAGTGAAAGAGGCTCTAAAAATAAATATTTTTGTTATGCATGCAAACTTCACACATTTTGGGTATCAGTAGTTAAAAATATGTCTCATAATAGATGTAATAAATCTGTAACCCTGTTTCTGGACATTTAAAACCCCCTTTTACAAAGCACAGAGATATTTCCTATATGTTTATTTGTTTGGTCCCGCATAGAACTTACAGCCTTTCATTTCCCTTTAGAGATGTGCACTTCACAGAAATACTTTCCCATCTAAAGTATCTTTCCTATGTAACAGCACAAAAAACTGATATAGAGATGTAGTGAAGTATTTAACCCCTCAGTGTATTCATAAGCATACAGTAGATTCACTCACACAAACACACACGCACGTTGAAAGAACAACAAGGGAAGGAGACGCATTCCCATAACTAAGAAAGCTTGCAGTTTTGGATGCGGATTCAGATTTCTGGATCCTTCCTTGGCTCAGGATGTATTGGTTCCGGAGAGGTAGCTTTCCATCTCCAGACAAAGGCTTGGGATATGCGCTCATTTCCTTCATTCTAATGCACTCCAACTTCATACCTTCACTCACTAAAGAAAGTCACAGAAGGAAGAGAGTGTGGTTAATGCACATACAATTTCCCCTTTGCAATACAAACCCACGCACAGAAATTAAAACATTATTTCTGGCTTGCCAATGTCTGATGAATTAAAAAGATTTAGGCCAGGTTTACACAACAACATTTTTAACCAAAAATGGAAAACTATTTGTGCCCTGGACCACAAAACCAGTCATAATGGTCTATTTGTTTTTAAATTAAATAAATAAGCTTTCCATTGATGTATGGTTTGTTGGAATGGCACAATATTTGGGCGAGATACAACTATTTTAAAATCTGGAATCTGAGGGTGCAAAAATCTAAATATTGAGATAATCACCTTTAAAAGTTGTCCGAATGAAGTCCTTAGCAACTGCACCTACTCACAACAAGAACGTTTTGATATATTTACAGTAGGAAATTTACAATATCTTTACATAATATCATATGATTTTTGGCATAAAAGAATAACCCATCATTTTCACTCATACAATGTTTTGTTGGCTGTTGCTACAAATTATATGGTTTTGTGTTCCAGGGTCACATTTATGCATTTGGCTGTCCATTTACAAGACAACGGTATATTAGTGGCCTAAAAATAAAAAAATGTGAGTTATAATGTGCAAGTTTTTTAAAGCTGCATGCGCACTACCGACTTTGTCGCCCATCTATTTAAATGAGGTTGTATGAGGCGTTCCAGGGTTTCCCGCAGAAAATTTGTTAGTTAAGGTGGTAGGGTTGGGCGAGTGGGCGGGCAGAGGGTGTGGCAATCAAAGGGGCGGGGCGTATGGGTCATGATGAACTTTTTTTTTTTTAAAACACTCAAAACTTAATTTTAGAGAAAATATGGCAGCAAATGAGCACATACTAGATTATTAATTAATTAAATGTTTTTAACAGATACCTCTAATGGGAATAGCTGCGTGATGAAGTGAAACTAAAGGGTTAATAAACACAAACTAAAGCAGATGTTGTAGAATGTCTGGCGAACGATGATAGATGGCGCAAAGATTGTAAAAACTGATTATTTCCCACTATTAATGACATTATCTTAAAGGAGTGTAACTACTGTAGCATGTAAATAATGCACATAAATAAAGTGAGCAGAAGCGCTCAACAATTATATCGAATCAACAGGCACGTGAAACCTAGCTAGCAGGTTGCTCAAACAATAAAATCACCTTACTTTAAATTTGCAAGAACTATAGACTAATACAATAACAGGCTTAAATAACCCCAAAACATAAGTCCACTTACAGTTCTCACGGACATGCATTTTATCAATCATCGTTTCCATAAATGTAAACTTTGTTGCATAGCTCAAAATGCACACTTGCTGTCGCCAACTGTCGCTTGCGTCCCCGGAAGTCGGTAAGCTTCTGTTAAAGGTATAATGTGGGATTTTTAGCAGCATCTAGAGGTGATGCGGATTGCAACCAACCTCAATTTCAAAATACAAAGAGAAGCTACGGTAGCTGCCACAGGACATACACGTCGTCTTTATACACCACTGAAAATATAGGCATGTATATATATATTATATTATATTGCATTTCTGTCAGAAGATTCTTCATAAAAGTCCAACATTGCAACATAAAAAAAATGAATTTGCGTCGATCTGCTATTGTTAGTTGCTTTGCGGCGTGCACGCAGCTTTATCGTTTCCATATAAACTCCAAAAAGGGAAGCTGCACTAGTACTCAATAACCATAATGGCAATAACGTCATAGAGGACTGTGTTTGTGCACCTCAGGATATTGATTTTACTAATTAGTTTCTCCAACAAGGTTTGCAAAATGTGAAGCCCTCCCTGAAGCTTGGAGTATAGTCTGTTTTTTACGTGTACATGAACATACGTGCACGGTCAAACACACAGCCTTGCAAAGTATAATTTATTTAACTCATTCATGTACAGTACGCACACACTCTTCTGATGACCAAAATTGCATCACACGCACTGTACGCACACCCTCCGTACACGTAAAAAATGGAGTATACTTCGGCCTTTAGAGTTGAAACATTTCATTTACATAAAAAGGCATTTGATTTAGAAAGCATAATGTTGTGTTAAACAAAGGTCACACACCTCAGGCATTAAGGATCTCCTCATCGCTTCGTCCAATAGCGTCAGGGTTGGACAAAGGGTCCAGATCTGCAAAGAGGTTGAACCAGGCAGACATATCCCTGGAGCTTCCCTTTGGGTCTGACATCACACAGACACAAAAAGTAACACAAAAACAGTGAACATTCAATAGATTTATGAGTTAATTGATTTTATGAGCTAATAGCATGCGTCAAATGCATAAATGTAAATCTATTTAGTAAAATCTTAAACTCGCACCATTGACCGAAGAGTTTGGGCTACTCTGAATGTGCTGAGCTTGTCCTCCAGTAGATGGTGTTTGAAGTGGTGGGGTCTGAAACATAGGTGGTGTTGCCCAACCTGAATAACGGAAAGAGAACAAATAAGAGTCTGTCCCACTGTATTATCAGTTTTTGCTGTTCATTCCTCCAGCCACTAGAGGGCAGTCTCAAAGATTTGGCAAACCTGTGGTGCTAAGGCTCTGGTCCAGGAGTTGAGATGGCAGGAATCCAGTGGGTGTGTTTGCAGTTCCTGTTTGCGGTGAAGCGGGCTCAACAGGACCAGATGGAGCCTCAAAACAGCCAAAAGCATCCTGCCACGCCTTACTGAACTCACTAGCGCCACCCGCAGCCCCAGGACTCAACAGATCCTGCAGGAATGTCAGATCACCTCGCTCTCCTTCCTCTTCCTTCACCTCTCCAGAGTAAAAAGCATCAGACAGCAGGTCTCTACCTGTGGCACAAACAAGATAAACTGAGAGGATTGCCAAAAAATGCTTTCATAAAAAGAGGCGGCAACATAAATATTAGAGAATAGATTTATGGTCAGTTATGTAACAGACGGTTATATAATCTCATTGTGCAATATGCAAGACATAAACATCAATAAGTATCAATAAGTGTAGCAATTATAATGAAGAGCACGACAGGGTTAACAAATGTACACAAAAATTACCCAGAATCCTCTCAAAGACAAGAAAAACGAGTGGAAAAAATGTAAATACTCAAGAAATTGACCAAACTCTTAGAAAGGGGCTGTAAAGATGAGCATTTACAGTTTTTGTGAATGTGGAAAGAAGCATAAGAATGAAAAACTGCACTGTTCTGCCAGAAAATGATTTAAAACACATCCAAAGCAGATTTAAGATTGATTTTAGGTAGCAAGAACAAGCCTTCAGGGAGAGCTGGGCATTGAAGAGATGCCCACTAAGGCGTTTATACCTATTTGAGGTGTTAGAGTTCTGGGTAAACCTTCCTGTTCTCCCTCATGTGAGGTGCTTAAACCCCACTGAACAACAGAGGGCGCCGTGGCCTCCTGTGGTATTTGGGGTTGCATAGCAGGTAAGGCTGGGTTCAGGGTCGGGGTCATTAACGATGCAGGGTCAGGGTTCATTAAAAGCAGGTCATCGCCTCTGCTAAATTCACTGATGGGACCTAACTGTTCGTTCAAAGCTGCGTGAACACAACAGATGCAAACAGGTGTTTTAAGAACATTAGATAGTAAGACAAAGGTGGGCACTAGGAACTGCATCAATAAGTCGCAGAGTTCTACCACCATTTAATTCTTGTGTTTAATAGGTTAAATGACCTCAATCAGAAAATGATGGTCATGGACTAGCAGACTAGTTTTATGGACAAATAGTATGCAAGTGCACACGTGACCCAGTCTGTGTAAACCCAGCTAAAGTATTTTTTGTGATTAAAGGGACACCCTACTTTTTTGAAAATATACACATTTTCCAGCTCACCTAGAGTTAAACATTTGATTTTTACTGTCTTGGAATCCATTCAGCCGATCCCCGGGTCTGGCGGTACCACTCCCAGCATAGCTTAGCACAATCCACTGAATCTGACCAGACCATTAGCATCATGCCCAAAAACAACCAAAGAGCTTCGACATTTTTCCCATCCAAAACTTGACTCTTCTGTAGTTACATTGTGTATTAAGACCGACAGAAAATTAAAAGTTGTGATTTTCAAGGCAGATATGACTAGGATTATACTCTCATTCTGGTGTAATATTCAAGGATTTTGCAGCTAGAACATGGCTGCAGTAGGAGTAGTGATATTACACACTGCCCAAAAATAGTCGCCTGCCATTGAAAGTTACTAAGGGGACTATTTTCGGCTGCTGCGTAATATCATTGCGCCTCCTGCAGCCATGTTACGGCAAATAGGAAAAATATCGAAACTCTTTGGTTATTTTTTAGCGCGATGCTAATGGTCTAATCAGATTCAATGTATTATACTAAGCTATGCTAAAAGTGGTACCGCCAGGCCCGGAGATCAGATGAATGGATTCCAAAACGTTAAAAATCAAATGTTTAACTCTAGGGGAGCTGGAAAATTAAAATATTTCTTTTTTTAAAAGTGGAATGTCCGTTTAACATAAAATCATCCTACAAAGTAAATACATTTTTTTTTTAATATAACCTTGATATCTTTAATATTGACTAAATAAGGTCATGTGAAAATTGAAATCAATGATTGAAATCAAACTTTGATGGTCCTAATCTCATAAATTGAATATCAGACTGTAGCCTGGATTTTTCAGACAGGGTCACATATATAAACCCAACTTACCAGAATCCAGACTGGCACACAATGAACTGTTAGACCCTCGGCTCTGTCCATCCACAGCATGAGTAGAAACTGTCAACAATAATAAAGAACATGTTTGTCAGAAACATGAGCATTTAGATAATAAACTAACAATCGCTAAGAGCTAACCATACCGGTCTTAGATGATTCATCTTGTTTTTCATCTTCAAGGGAGACAAGACTGAAATACAAATGCCAAATTATTAGATAGATTAACAGCTATACGGATACAATAGTTTGTGAGAATAAGATGGGAAATGATGATTCACATTAGACATGGACAGTATCAGATTAGTATTACCAAACACACTTGATTAAATCTAATATGACGAATAAGAGTGAGTCACTTCATGTTTCCAAGAAATGGGTGCTTAAACTTATTACAGGGTATATACACAGGTGGCACAGAAACAAAAGCACCATCTCATTTCACGATTTCCAGGAAATGACGACAAACTCAAGCAGTGTTTCCTGTTTACAGAGGTGGAGTGGTCTGTAATGGAGTTACACTGTTCCTTATTCACACAGCACTTTGGTCCCAGAAAATTTTCGTTAAATTGGCAGAGAGCCTTCTGTGTGAACACAAACACGTCCCATATATGTTCTGGGATCGCTCCCGTATAGGGGACCTTGTAACCACCCGCGACCAGTCACTTCTTTTTCAAGCTTGTCACAACATGTACTTAGCCCGCCATGTGTGTGGCTCATCATGTCAAAATATGTGTTTGTTGCGTCATGTGAACCATGCGTCATTTCAAAATTCGTTCCTTATGATCTTATCACAAAGATGCATGCGTGTGGTTTCGCAAAAGAGAAATTGCAGATTATAAGCAAAAACCTACTAAGCAGGACTTTAAACCCGTCACATGTCTTTACGGGATCTTTACGGCATGTGAGTGAATGCAACGCAGATTCCAGACAATCTTTGGCAGTGTGAATGAACCAAAAATCTAACTATCCCGGACAAATCCCTGACGCATTCCGTGTATTTTCCGTATCTCTGCGTGAAAAGGGCTTCTGACTCAGCAATCAGAGCCTTTAGAAAGAAAAAAAATCAGCTCATTTGCATTTAAAAGAACACACCAAAAAATGGCACATTTTTGCTCACACCTACGAAGTGGCAATTATCACATATGAAATTTAAGGACACCAAAGATTTATTTTACATCTTAAAAAAAAGTATTGTGAAATGTGCCCTTTAAATTTGGCAGATTGCTGATAATGTCGAATCTCACTGGTTCTCACATGATGCATAACTAGCTGTAACATGCATGTTTTTGGTTGTGAGACATGGACAAACCAATAAAATTCGATTTTATCACTGTGTTGCTACATGTGAACTTCATGTGCTGGATTGTATCTTTCGCATTACTATCAATAGCTAAATATGTTCAAAATATGAATAGCAAATGTGACAATTTTCATATTTTGGTAAACTATTCCTTTAAGAGGGCACTATTAATTAAGTTGCCTATTTTTTGCAGCTTTAAATTGCTCTAGCTGTCAATCAAAAAAATATCTTGTTTGGTTGGTGGTCCTTGGAGTAGACCAGATTTCATGACCCTGTTCTGTGTGACAAGATACAAAATTAATCAATAGGATGGGTAACCCTGTGTGTACTCACTTGTCTGGATGTGTCTTTTTGTCCTTATCTTTGCTGTCCTCTGCTGGCTGTTCTGAAGCAATCAGGTCCAGTGGGTCCCTCAGCTCCTGTGATTGGTCATAAGTTACATACAAAATTGCATCATCTCAGCAGTTTAGATTTTTTGGCATACCCCACCTGTGAAAGCCATGGCTACAGTCGCATAATCGAATTTTGAGATTTATAGCATCAAAGTTGTCATAACCATAAAAATTACAAAAATATGTAATTTGTGATTATTGCTATAAATGACAGATTCAAAACGTATACAATACTTAAAGGTCACGTATTTTTATTTTAAACCCTAGTTAGTGTGTAATGTTGCTATAATAGCATTAACAATACCTGTAAAATGATGAAGCTCAAAGTTCACTGCCATGTGATATATTTTCTTTAACAGAATTCGCCTTTCAAAGCCTACAGCGAACGGCCAGTTTGGACTTCAGCCCTCTACTTCCTGCTTTAATGACGTCACTAGAACAGTTTTTTGACTACACTTGTTATATTGTGCACTGTAAACACAATCAAAGCTTTAAAAACACAGAAAGAACCATTAAACGTTTATTTATAACATTAAAATACTGAAATTAATGTTTGATTGGCACTACGCTTTATTATTCTTTAGTATTAAAAATAATAATAACTAAACTTGGCTTGCAAAAATATTGACTTTGACCGACTCTGTGTTCACTTTATGCACAGAAACACACAATGATTCTTATATCATTTGTTTCAGGAACCTCTTTTTTATGATTAGAAAGTGAAAATGGACCATAATATTAAATCGGACAAGTGACAATCAGGGCTGGGTTTCCCGATAACGATTGATCTTAGCACTTAAGAGCACTTTCTACGATCTACCTAACAAACATTCGTTGTTCATTTATGTGCGTTTCCCAAAGATACACGTAAAACGATCGCTCGTTTGTCAAGTGCTGAAATGTCACCTATAGAATGATTTGAATTTGTAGCAGAAGCTTGTTTAGGCCAATTATGTTCAGCCGATGTGCACTAATATTTTTAATATTATTATTCATAATTGTTCAATTACTTTTTAAATGTTTTAATAATTTGTGCGTAATTAAATATTATTTTTTCATATTAGTTAGGACTTGTCCCACTGTGCAATGCCTTCTGCATTTTATATTAAAGTTTAGATTATTATTATTGTTTTATTATCTATGTTTATTTATTATTATGAATTAGCCTATTGCATTGTACGGTAAACATTTATTTGGTTTCTTTAATTAGATGTCACAATTTTTAGATGAATTATAGCAGCAATTGGTAGAAACCATTTATCAATTTGCTAGTACCAACTTTTACCAAAATACAAAAAAACTTTTACCAACTTGTACCTAATACGTTTTCCTTCTTTATTAATTTATGTTTAGTCATTTAAATTTGATTTCTCATTTGAATTTTAAATATATTATATAATATGTTTAATATAAAACAAACAATGAAGAACCCAATAAATAAATATACATTTAAAACATTACATTATTGTTATTGCAGGAGTGCAATTTGCTGGTTGTCCTGCAGGTGACCTTGTAACTCTGTTGTCTTACGATGCACTTATGAATAAACGATTACTTCAGAGCACTCGTAGTTCTACGATGATTTTCAAATGCTACTTAAGTTACGAAGCTTTTGGGAAACGGCCCCTAATTCTAAGATCATTCGTACGATCGTTTTTACGATTTACTTAGCCTTACGATGCTTTTGGGAAACCCGGCCCAGGTCAGTGTAGGGCAAGGCATAAATATTGTGACTTTAACCTGGCTCTTATTTTGGTGACATTTTTCTTGTCATCTCCGAAATTCCAGGAACAGATGATCTGTTTTGTAACTCAACTTTAAATACATTTTAAAGCTGCTACGTGTCGGAAAAAAAATTCAGTTTTTAGATGCTGTTACGTGATGAATTCTGAGTATGAATATGACACGCAGCACAGGATTGATTTAAATATTTTTCTGCTTTTTAGACACGCACATCACATAAATAAACCTGTTTTACAAGACTTTTAGAATGCACCTATACATGTGTCATATATTGATGAAAACAGGACAATCTCAACTTGGTATACAACACACAGATAGACAAATTATGGTTCAATTGTGATGCAGCATTAAATATAAGCTTGTTTTCAAATTGAAAATTCACAAAAACATGATTTTCTGAAAACGAAATTCATGAAATACTCACTTAGTGAGTATTAAAGATAGCAAAGTGATTTTTCACCAAATGTTTTTTACATAGAATGATTTTCTGTAAAACATAAATGACCGAAAAATGACATTAGCTGGGTTTTCATAGGTGAGGTCACATATCTGCTTATACTAATACACACTTTGAGGGTGGTAAACTGGTAGGGTACATATCCTTTGAAGGCCTCATGAATGTCAGACATCACATGCGCGGTCTTCTCCCAGTATTGTA
This sequence comes from Misgurnus anguillicaudatus, assembly GCF_027580225.2. Classification (NCBI taxonomy): domain Eukaryota; kingdom Metazoa; phylum Chordata; class Actinopteri; order Cypriniformes; family Cobitidae; genus Misgurnus; species Misgurnus anguillicaudatus. Next base: position 36,378,644 of record NC_073344.2, read on the forward strand.
GAAGGATTGTCTAAAGAAAAACAACAAAAAATAAAAAATTTAAGAAGAAAAATAACAACTTAAGAAAAATGTATTACATGCTGTTGTATCTGATAAATGTTATACCTGGTAAGTGCATAAGGAATGTGAAAGCATGTTGCAGCGACTGGCTCCCAGCATATCCACTTTCTGGCACACATCATTTTTCAGCTTATCAAACTGTACTTTTGTTCCTCTCACCTGAGCCTGAACCTGTTCACAAACATGCAGAGTCGTTGTTAACATCTAAATATGTCTCTGCTCATCTAAGTTACAAGTGTTCAAGTGATTAAGGTTTACACATGACAAAGCTTGTCTCAATATGATCAAATTAATGAGATGATCTTTGATTTTGTGGCAATACAAATCCCTTCAAACTTGACCTATATACATACAGTATATACAATTCCTCCTTCATTTGATTTGTATGCTCTTGCCTTGCGAAATTTCTCCAGTTGTTTGTAAGTATCTGGGTCCAGTTCTTGTGAGACATCCTTCATCCAGAGTAAAGCTCCACGGTACTCGGTCCGAGCTTTCTCCATCCGGCTCACTGTCAGCAGAGTGTCAGCGATAGCTCTCCTCCGGAACGTTTCCACTTCCTGTTCCATTCGATGGAGAGGAGTACACAGGGCCAGTCTGGACACGAAAGACAGAACGAGACAAAAACTGTTGTTATTGGCTTTATTACTAATTACCAGAGAATTAATGTGGCATGTCAGGGTCTAGATGATGTTGCATCCAAGACTGTGGTTGAACTATTGTGTGGATCTTAAATATGCATAGAAAATATAAATATTTTTTCTAGGACTGTAAAGGAATACGTTTCACATGGGTTATAAATACCTTATCTAAGTTTCAATCAAAATATTCCACATTTAACATTTTAATTTGAATTGAAACTACACCACTTCCATAGGAAATAAATGACTATAGTGTCAGTGGTGCATAAAAACGATTTGGTTACAAACATTGCTCAAATTTATTTCTATATTCCTTTGTGTTCCGTAAAACAAAGAAATGTATACAGGTTTGTAACAACTTAACGGTGAGTAAATGATAACAGAATGTTCGCTTTTGGATGAACCATCCCTTTAATCTGATAATTACAAAATAAATGAATGAGATGTTATAGATGAGAATAAACATCACGGAGAAACATCAAAACAAAAACTATAATGAATTAACTGAATCAAATGTGTGTGCTTACCTTTGCTTGGCACTGCAACATAGGGCCTTACTAGTGGCATCCATCATACTGCCTGCTTTTGTTTTATCATGTTCTGCCTGGAAGCGCAGGAATAGCCCGAGCTCGTTTTCCTCCAGAGAAAGATCTAAAAAGAAAGGATGACAAGGGAAAAACAATGTAATAAAACTGGAAACCTAAAAAGCTTTATTAAATGCTATGATTGGTGATATACATTCATAGATACACATGTTACCCTACAGTATATGTGACTTTTGACCGAACACATCAGTACCCATGGAAACCGTAATTTTAAGCCACCTCATTCAAAACAGGCTAAACAAGGGTCTTTGTGCCCGGGCACACAAAGAGGGCAGAAGATCATGTTCCTCACTTACGTGTGATCCTTTGCTGGTATTTCTCAATCATTTTCAGAAGTTCTGTGCAAGTGCGCTGGACAGAACGGAAAAACTGCAGAGAACAGAAATATTGCAATAAGTTTAATTTCGTAATCTGTGTTTAATAAGGTAACAGGCTGATACGATAAGCACTTTTGTTTGAAACAAATAACTCCGCCCCTAAATGGAATGTGAAAATGTTTTTGTTGCAGTATCATTCTTTCATAATCAAACAATTGTTTCACTTCTAGTTAACCCCAACAAACGACCTCTTACAAAAACTTGCAAATCAGGCCAAATGAAACAGCAGGCCTGGCAGATATTTTAGAGTTGCTCCAAGCCATTATTTTAACACACCATGCACAAGATCTAATCTCAGAGTCGTTTGTGATGTTCAGCATTTATACACTCAGTCCGTCAATCATACACACGGTAATCTCGTATCTCCAAACCCAGACAACACATCAGAACACAAAGTAGCCTTGCACGTCTCGCTGTCTTGGCAACAAAGGATGTTAAGGCCATAACAGCATGAGAGGAAACTCTGATACAATTGACTCATTGTAGTGTGCACACTGAGTGTTCTCTCAAACAGAGTTGGAACACAGAAACATAACTCTTTTAAAGGCTGGGTGCATGATTTTTGAAAACCACTTTGGAAAAGAGAGTCAGGCTGAGTACCAAAACACACTTCTAGCCAATCAGCAGTAAGGGGCATGTCCAATAACCAACATTGTTGCTGGGGTTGCGTATGTGTGGGGCCGGTCTATCAAAAGAAAGTCCAGATTCTATTGGGGTAGGGGAGTGGTTGTTTAGGTGATTTCAAATGTCAACATTGGCTTTCAGAGATCATGCACCCCACCTTTAACAGGGAATATAAAAACACTGGAGAGTACATTTTAGCACTAACTTGTAGCCCTATATATATTTTTTTTAAATATATATTCTATATCTTCTTGGGAAAATATTGGTAAACTCATTCTGCACCCACACAGGCATGCAATTTTTTTGTCCAATGACATGCTTCCTAGACTAGAAAGGAAAACTATTGTCTTGCGATTTATTGTACGCAACTAGCAATTTAAAATTCTTAACAGACAATGTTATCCAAAGCCAAATAGTTGTATAGACTATTGCTATTTCACAATAGAGGGTATGCACATGATGTCAACTTCGGCGAAAGTGCCTGCGGTTACGCCCACTGAGTGGCAAAAGACAGAGCGTCAGTTCAATCAGCGTGAACACAGGGAAAATGCATCTAAATGGGAAAAAGCTGTTGTGCGATAGACTGTTCTAACAGATTAACAAGAATTCAGAGCTATCGTTTTATAGACTCCCAAAAAACACCTTAAGGAGAAGTAAATTGATCGTTCATGCCAAAGTCCACTGTGGGTTCACAAGTTGCTAGGGTCAATATCAAGCAGAGGTTTTACTTTCTACTTAAAAGTATTTTTCAAGTATTTGTATTTTTATCCGTGTTTTTCTTTGGAAAACATTCCAAAGCATATTATCTTAATTTTTACTCTATTACATTTCATAAATACAAGTTTTGTTTTACATTTAATATTTAAGTATATTAACGTACTTTTACTCAAGTAAAAGTACACAATTTTAATGTAATTAAGTATTAAATAAATTGTAATATGCAATATTAAAGAATACACAATATGATTGCTTTAGAATGTAGTAAAGTAACATTTTCCCCAATACAAACACCCTAATAAAGCACAGATGCTTGGAAAATGTAACTAACGTTACTAAGTATTGTCCACCTCTGCTATCAAGTCCAACTAAATTCAATTTAAGCAGATAATAGTCCATTTTTTCATAGCAGCCGCTATGAAAACCAGCAATTTTGTTGAACGTTTGCCACTCAACAGGGTGTCACGTAGAAAAGTGACATCAATGCATACCCTCTATCGGAAGGCTGCAGCCTCCTAAGGTTGCATATGCAGGCTGCATAAGTCAACTGGGCATTACATTCGCAAGTTATAAGCATATATGAGATTATATTATATTAATATATGAGAATAAGTGTCAACTTTATAACTGTTAATATTCTGAAATAAGATAGTCTTTATGGCATATGCAGCCTGCAAATGCGACCTCTGGAGGCTGCAGCCTTCCGATTGAGAAACGGCCTATGTGCATTCCCTGAGAACCGAACCCATGACTTTGTATTGCCACTAGGGCTGTGCAATTAATCGTTTTTTATTCAAAAACAAGATAATCAAGGTAAAACAAATATTATGTGATTAAAATATAAATTGCGTGCTGCTAGACCGATGTGTTTGTAAGGCACTTCGAAGGCACCACTGCTTTGACACGGGTAGCCTATTGCAACACGTACTTAAATAAATGCATGTGTTAAATAACCGTGATTTAGCATAATAACCGAGCACCCCTAATTGCCACGGTCACACTTCACCAACTGAACTACAGGAACTCTCATGTTTATATTGAACAAAGTAAAACAATCTCATTTTCACAACCAATGTTTTCTCCGTTTATTGTCCGCCAGAAAGTTTTAGAGCGATGTGTTTTTAAAGTTACACCTATTGAATAGAAGGCATGACCCGTGCAAGAAAGGCAGGTTACTTTTTAACTACCTGACATGCATTTAATAGTAACACCCTTCATTTAGGCAGCTCTGCACACTTTCATCTTTTTAAGTGCTCATGTTGAAGTTACAAATGTCACTTTCCCTCACCATAAGAAATCATTATTGTGCATTAACCTTTAAAGAAACTAAGTAAACATTTGGTAAACAGACTATTCAAGGCAATTCAAACGGAGACACCTGTTCTTTAAGCAAGCACCCTGGAGGCCTACAGTGACTGTTCCCTACTCTCATACACAGGCATACAGGCAGGAAACAGTCTAATAGCTTATAAAACAGGATATGCTTAAGTGTACCAGCCCAAGGCAAGACTAGTTAGACAGGCATACAAACAAACAAACCTTTTTTAAAACTATGAGTGGTTAAGAGCGAGCAAGAGAAAGAGAGAGATAGAGAGATGCCCCATACATGCTCACAGACGGACTATAAAAATTGAGTAAGATCAAGCACTGTTGATCAAAGCAGCAGCATCTAGACCTCAGACATCATCTTTCTCCTCTTTCATCATTTGCTTTTGTTCCATTAAAATCCATCCATCTCATTCATTCAAAATCCATCTCATTCATTTCTCCTTTTCTGGCTCACATGCTTCTAAAAAAAGACATTTTTATTGCTTTCAAGCATACAGCGTGAGTCATACACTGCCACTGAAAGTACATCCTGGACCAATTAGGCTACCCTTTCTTTTATTGCTGACCAATCACAACAGAGTGCACCTTCATGAGGATCAGAAAGGTGCTCATACCTCCAATTTGGCATCAAGGTCTGCGTCAGACGCCACCACGTGTTCATCTTCTTTCTTTCCTGTGGCCTTGATCAGCACCTGCTTGGTTTTCCAGAACTTCTTCTGCATTCGAGCCATGACCGAGCTGTCCTCCCCCAGCACAGCTCTGCCACTGAACATATCACTGGAGAACCTGAGAAAAGACACAGCGTGTGGTAATTTTTATATACAAATATAATGCATATGGTAATAATATAGACATGAACGTCATCAAGTGCACCATGTCTTTTACGTTTATTGGACAAAATTAATATACAAACCCATAGCTGTCCATGTTTTTGGTGAGCTTTGCTTCTGTAAAGCAAAACATGAAGAAAAAACACATTGTGAAATCAGTAGCAAGAACCACACGTGAAAAAGATAGAAACTTCAATACTCACGTTGCAAAATTCAGCGGATGCATTCAGCAGACACTGAAGTAACTGTAAAATATAATAAAAATATAAACAATCCTAACGTATTTAATTAAAAATTAAGTTAAACGGACTATGCAAATCAATAACCGATGAAACTGAGCTAAAGAGCATTGAATTCTCTATTGTCTCCATTTGTTATGTCTTATTCTGAGGCAACAGCTGTTAGCTGCAACAGTGACTACAGAAATCATTTCTAGTCACCAATGACACATATCAGGCTAAAAAAGCAAATAAACGTTACATGCGATAACACATATCAGTCTAAAAAGCAAACAAGCGTTCAAAAAGTCGACTCTTGAGAAAACAATGCGAAAAAGCCCTTTAACCGCACATCTGCGTTTTAACACTCGTGTCTTGTGCTTAGCTATGTGAAGTGTTGATGTACTATCTATACACAGTGAAAATTATACTTCGTTTGTTGAAACAAAAACGCAGATCTGTACAGTTCATGGAGCTTACGCACGGATGAAACTCATCATGGGCTCTCGTTACAATGTTGCAACCCGTCCGCTTGGTTTTCTCACATCTGCTTGCATCTTACGAGCTTTTGTGCCGCGCACATGTGATACCTTATTGTAACAATTGCATTGTACTGTGTATCCATACTAAACAAAGCACTCCTTATGAAGATAAACGAATACATGTCCAAGTAAGGAGGCAACCGGATCCCAAACAAGACAAGAAGATAAGGAGACAACGAGCTCGCGCTGCGTTTTCCTATTAAACTTGCACGAACACCCACACGACGTCTTTAGGAACGGAAAACATACTGGTGCTAATGTTTTTCAGACCGCACCGATCATAGTAGTGTCTACATTTTAATGAAATGTTTTTAGGGCATCGCATTTCCTTACCCGCTGACGTTGCCTTGAGCAGCGCTGGGAACGTTCACGCACGTCATTCCCGTGAGCTCAGAGAGCGCACGTGCGCATGCGCCAAAACATCCACACTGATTATTAATATGGCCAAATGTGCTACGTTTAACAGAGCTATCTTAAATGAAGTGTTTTAATAGTTTGATTGAAATATTCTTAGATACGTGCCGAGAGCATCATTATACAGTAGTCCTATATGTGGAAAAGTCTTAGGCCACCAATGACACCATTATATTTGTTGTTTTTGCAATGGTATAATCATATATAATTATTTCTCAGTCTCTTTATTAAAATAAAAATGTATAGAAAATACAAGAAATTTGTATGTAGTATTAAAAACAATATAAAACTTCTCCTTCACTTAAGTAATAGCAAACCGTTCATGAGCCCCATTCACTTCCATAGTATTTTTCCTACTATAGAAGTGAATGGTGCTCATGATTGGTTTGGTTACAAACATTCCTCAAAATATCTTTCTTTGTGTTTATCAGAAAAAAAGAAATGTATACATGTTTGTAACAACATGAGCGTGAGTAAATGATGACAGAATTTTCATTTTAGGTGAACTATCCTTTTAAATCCCAATTCTAATTGAATGACTTTAGGACTTTAGTCTCCTCAAAAAAGCTCAAGATAGTGCCAAAAGAGGTCACACTTATTACTGATTGATGAATAAAGAAGACATTTAATTCTGAAAACTGTTTTGTTTTTAATGTTGTGTATTTCCTGTATTTTCAATAACAAGCATCAAAGTTTGATAGTTCACCCAAAAATGAAAACTCTGTCATCACCCGCTCACTATCATGCCGCCACAAACCTGCACAAATGTTCCTTTCCGATGAACACAAAGAAAGATATTTTGAGGAATGTTTGTAACCAAACCGATCATGAGCCACAGTATTCTTTTTTCCTTCTATGGAAGTGAATGGGGCTCATGAACGGTTTGGTTACAAACATTCCTCAAAATATCTTTCTTTGTGTTTATTAGAAAAAAATAAACGTATACAGGTTTGTAACAACATGAACGTCAGCAAACGATGACAGAACTCTCATTTTCGGGTAAACTATCCCTTTAATTTCATTTAGGTTTAAGATATCTTGCAGTTGCCTGCTGTTACTCAAGTGAAAGGAAAGTTTTATATTGTTTTTAATACTACATATGCATTTCTTGTATTTTCTGTTTGTATTTTAATAAAGAGGCTTAATAAAAAAGTGAAAAATGTGAAAGCCAGGCTAAAGTCTCACAAATGTTATGAAATAACGAGCATCAAAGTTTGATTTCAACCATTAATTTCATTATTATTTCAGTCTTTGACATGAATTCAGTCAATATTAAAGATTTCAAGATTATATTTTCAAATAAAATTATTTACATTATGTAGGGTGGTTTTATGTGAAAATAAAAACAGTAAGGCACAAAAATTACTATAATATATAATATATAAACAATAAACTCCCTGCATCATTTTAACGTGCAAATTTTGATTTATGTAACCTTTAGAAATGTGGACTTCATGTGTGTGTTTTCGTTAATTATTTATTTTTAATTAAATGTTAAGCTTGAACCTCTTTTGTAGTTTGTTGATGCCCCCTTTGGTTGAAAAACAGTACTTTAGAATTGGAGAGGTGTGGAGTACTTTCGTCCTGTAGATGGCGCGAGAACCACACGAAAAAATATTCATCTTGAATGTTTTTGATTAGCACTAATTTAGCAAATATAAATCCCAAACTAAGATTAACAATTACATTAAAACTATATTTAATATTTAAAGTATGTGAGTTCAACTAATCTGTTGTTTAGGTGTCAGCATAATAATAGACTTGTTGCATAACCAGTGTTTCCAAAAAAGTTAAATTCTTCGTGTTCATCAAAAAAAAAAAAAAATGTATACAGGTTTGTAGCAACATGAACGTCAGTAAATGATGACAGAATTTTCATTTTTGAGTGAACTGTCCCTTTAATTTCATTTAGGTTTAAGATATCTTGCAGTTGACTGCTATTACTCAAGTGAAAGGAAAGTTTTATACTGTCTTTAATATGAATTTCTTGTATTTTTTGTTTGTATTTGAATAAAGAGGCTTAATAAAAAAGTGAAAAATGTGAAAGCCAAGTCTCACAAATGTTATGAAATAACGAGCATCAAAATTTGATGCTGATTTGATTTCAACCATTAATTTCATTATTATTTCAATCTTTGACATGAATTCAGTCAATATTAAAGATTTTAAGATTATGTTTTCAAATAATTTTCTTTACATTGTAGGGTGGTTTATGTAAAAAAACAGTAAGGCACAAAAATTGCTATAATAATATAACATAATATAATATATAAACAATAAACTCCCTGCATTATTTTTAACGTGCAAAGTTTGATTTATGTAACCTTTAGAAAAGTGGATTTCAACCTTTTTGACAAAACTAGAAATGTGTGTGTTCATTATTTATTTATTTATTTTTAATTAAATATCTTGCTTGAACCCCTTTTGTAGTTTGTTGATGCCCCCTTTGGTTGAAAAACAGTACTTTAGAATTAGAGCAGTGGTTTTTAAACTGGGGGCCGGGGCCCCCAGGGGGGACGCAAGATGATGCCAGGGGGGTCCCAGTTTTATGACATTTTATGAAAAACATTAATTTATCATGAATTCTGTGTAATTAAACCTAAAAAAATGAGGCTACTAACCAAAAGCACTACTTCTTTGTATAATTTAATGTTTTTTTTAATTAAAATGTTGAGTTTTAGAACAGTTTTTGTCACAAATTTTCTTTGGGGTCCCGCAAAGGAATGCACCGTACACTAAGGGGGCCGCACACTGAAAAAGTTTGGCAACCACTGAATTAGAGAATTGTGGAGTACTTTTGTCCTGTAGATGGTGCGAGAACCACACGAAAAAAGATTCATCTTAAATGTTTTTGATTAGCACTAATTTAGCAAATATCAATCCCAAACTAAGAACAATTACCCTAAAAACTATATTTAATATTTAAAGTATGTGAGTTCAACTAATCTGTTGTTTAGGTGTCAGCATAAGATTTGTTGCATAAACCAGTGTTTCCAAAAAAGTGAAATTGTACAAGATACCAAACCGATCATGAGCCACAGTATTCTTTTTCCTTCTATGGAAGTGAATGGGGCTCATGAACGGTTTGGTTACAAACATTCCTCAAAATATCTTTTTTCGTGTTCATAAAAAAATAATAAAAAAAATGTATACAGGTTTGTAACAACATGAACGTCAGTAAATGATGACAGAATTTAAATTTTTGGGTGAACTATCCCTTTAATTTCATTTAGGTTTAAGAGATCTTGCAGTTGCCTGCTATTACTCAAGTGAAAGGGGAGTTTTATACTGTTTTTAATACTACATATAAATTTCTTGTATTTTTTTGTTTGTATTTCAATAAAGAGACTTAATAAAAAAGTAAAAAACGTGAAAGCCAAGTCTCACAAATGTTATGAAATAATGAGCATCAAAATTTGATGCTGATTTGATTTCAACATTTAATTTAATTATTATTTCAATCTTTGACATGAATTCAGTCAATATTAAAGATTTTAAGATTATATTTTCAAATAATTTTCTTTACATTATGTAGAGTGCTTTTATGTAAAATAAACAGTAAGGCACAAAAATTACTATAATAGTATAACATAATATAATATATAAACAATAAACTCCCTGCATCATTTTAACATGCAAAGTTTGATCTATGTAACCTTCAGAGCCATGGATTTCAACCTTTTGACAAAACTAGATATGTGTATGTTCTTTATTTATTTATTTTTAATTAAATATCTAGCTTGAACCTCTTTTGTAGTTTGTTGATTTTAATGCCCCCTTTGGTTGAAAAACAGTAGGCCTACTTTAGAATTAGAGAGGTATTGAGTACTTTTGTCCTGTAGATGGCGCGAGAACCACACGAAAAATATTCATCTTGAATGTTTTTGATTAGCACTAATTTAGCAAACATGAATCCCAAACTAAGAACAATTACCCTAAAAACTATATTTAATATTTTAAGTATGTGAGTTCAACTAATCTGTTATATAGGTGTCAGCATAATATGCATACAAATTTGTCGCATAACCAGTGTTTCCATAAAAGTGAAATTGTACAAGATACAAGATACAAACAGGTGAAAAAAAATCAGGAAGCTGTGGTTTAGCTTGGTACACCATCGCACGCAATCTGAGAGAAAAAGCGGCTCCGAAGCTCAAGCATCTATACAATCTTCTCACACGTATGCAGGCGTACCCACACCCAGACGCACACGTACTCATACACAGACGGGCATATGCCAACACCACACCCCAGCCAACCACAAATCTTTAACCTCAAGAAGACCCTTGTCTTCAGTTATGTGGCCTTAACGTATGCAGGATCTCTGTAAAAACAAAAGAAGGCAGGTAGACATAGACGGATGGTGACAAGATTAAAGTCAAATCATCTAACAGTAAACTCTTATAGCTCTCTTTACACAGAGCTCGTGCACACCTGGACAGCAGACAAACGTCGGTTTAGTAAAGTCTGGCACATACGACTAAGGACAGACACACCGCCCCACACCCCTCCGCCACCTTCCCCCCAAAAACAGTGCTTGTCAGCACACTAATGGGCTATAGCTGTTCATTTTACGTGTGTGTGTGTGTGTGTGTGTGTGTGTGTGTGTGTCTGTGTGTGTGTATGCTCTATAATGGTCCATTCTATTCAATCATTCAATTTATTTTATCTCAATTAGCTACCAGTTGTTTAGGACAATGGACATCTTGGTCCTCTCTTAGTCTCACCCGAATGACAGCTTACGATGTTACCATGGTGATATAATTACACAGCCAGACCATTGTGTATTTACACTGTATTCACTTGTTATTAGCTTGTCTGGAGAGAAAAAGATGAATGAATCAGTCAAACCTCTTCAGTTCAAGTTAAATAGATGATGACAGTGATATAATAATGAGCTTGACCCTGAATCAAGAGGCCGCAGTATTGTCATGTTTAATGTGAAACATACAATATCCTTTTATAGATAAAGTCACAAATTTCTTAAGCACAGTTTGCAGTTAAACCCAAAAAAAGGTAGATTTTTCCTTAAGGGGGTGACACGAGTGGCGGACTCCCCTGTAATAAATCTTACATTCCAATAGGCACATTAATGCGTGCATTACTCACACAAATAAATCAAAATCATGGCAGCGCCCCCACTTTCAAAATCACATCATAAATTGTTGCAGTTTCCAGACATGCACTCTGTGAAGGAGTTGCCCTTTCACTTTAGGAGTGGCTCTCGATCAATAAGCCAACCACAAGACATAGGAGGAGACCAAACCGTGTAGTGCAAAAATGAGTCAAACGTCTATAAAGGAAATTACCCCACCCGGACGTATGAAATGTAACATTATGTGTGGCCGTTAAACCGAGTACGTACCTTTAAAGTGCACTAGCCGTTTACCATGCAGTACCCACCCCCCATCTCACACATATACACACAGAAGAGTGAAAGTCCATCGAAAAAGGATGCAAATGGATAGACAGGAGGGTCCATATCAGTGCTCAGATCAGCCCATCTAATCCTCTCAAAGACCTGCAGCACAATTTCAGAGTCAGATTTCTAGCCAGCAGAAATAGAAACAATTTTGCTATTATCATCATAATATAAAGTAAATCAGCTTAAAATGTTTTTGGTTTGTAAGTATTCAAATGATCTCCTATTTACTTGTGACCAGTGTCTGTACTGGTTTAGTAACTCGGTATAAATCAACGCTGCAGGCAATGCTTTGGTCTCGAATGGCTTTTTAATTAATAAGGGTCGGTCACTGACATCGTTTCCTTTCATAACAGACTTTTCAGCTGTCTCCACAATCAGACAAGTTGGGATGAAAGAGAGAAAGAAGAGAGCGTGGACATTGGGCTACTCAAACAGGTGTCTCCTCTTACCCTAATACTACCTTTTCTTTCTCCCCCCGTCTCTGCTCACCTCTGTGAATGGGGTGGCCAAGCAGTGATTTGTTCTCTGTCGCCTAAAGGCTGGCCACCGTATAGACTTCAAGGCACCACCGTGCCGTCAATAGCAATGGAGCAAATAGAGCACAATCTCTCTTTTCAACACACTCCAGAGAAAAGCTGAGCTTCAGCGTGTTGTTATCTGAATCTTTACCCTTTAAATGAATCTCTGTTTTAATCGTTATTAGTAGATAAAGTGGATAGGAAGAAAGACACACACATACATCCATGCAGATAGCCTAATGATTCTCAGAAAGGCTAAATCCTTATCTGGATTCATCAGACCTATTGTATCCTTATCAGAATCTCTCTGCCCTGTCCCGAGGGCTATTGTCATGCTCCGTGGAAAAGGGAGGAAACCCTGTGGAAGAGTGTGTCTGTGGCAGGGATTTAAAAAAAATTGTAGTTGTGCACATTGTATGCAGTGTAAAGCCTTTTGGTTCACATAGACATCAAGAATGAGCTTAATTTATAAAGATTTTTAAATATAAACCAGTTTGTATGCTGAGTAAAAAAAAGTTCTATATAAGATATTGTAATTGGCACAGCTTTTGATTGCTTCAAGAGCAGCTACAAATCTCCAAGCGAATACATCATCTTTTTTATGCAAAATCATGCAAATTGTGCCTGAACAAAAATGTCAAAAAAATGACTTATTTACAATCAATTTTTGTATTCTACAGAGGATAAAGTCAAGTCAACTTTTGAGGTTGGATAGATGATGACAGAATTTACAAATGATTTGCAGATGTGAAGAAATGGGCTAAAGAAATGTAAATGTTATCCACATTTACACATCTGGCTGACGTGACTTACTTTTATCCGAAGTGATTTACAGTACATTCAAGCCATACATTTACACTAAACAAATTTTTAATTCAATTTACTCAATTTTTTAAGGTAAGTGGTTGCAATCAATTTATTTGAGCTACATTTAAACAACAGTTTTTTTCTATTTTTTTTAAATGTACACTGTAAAAAGTAATACCTAGATCTAACTTATAAAAAGTGAGGAAAGTGATTGGATGGGAAGTTTTAGGTTGAGTCAGCTTGCAACCTTTTTAAGTAAACACTGTAATATTACCTAATACAAGTGCAACAAAATTAAGCTTAGTTAACTAATAGTTCTAGTATTACTCTGTTAGTTTAATTTACTTTTCTTGGTACAGGTAACTTTTTTTATGGTTTGTTGTTGTTTCCATAAACATTGATTTAGACTTAATATTTCTTCATATTTCAATCAATGCGACCACCCAGTTTAGTTTTGGGCAGCTGTAAAGCGCGACATACTTCAGTATGCAGTCTATGCACAAGTACGTCTTCTGAACGATGGTAACTACAAAACTCAAACGAAGAAACAGAAACTCTTCCAAATCTCGAAGATAAATGAACATTAAAAACTAACAAATCTTTCTTTTTAGTTAAAAACACCTAAAATAGAGTTTAAATTCAAATTATAATCTTCAAATGCAGTCCCGTGCAAAGCATGCTGGGAACGAGCCCACTGCCTAGTTAGTTATGTTTAATAATAAAATCACGTAGTTTCAACACAAAATTATTAAGTTAATTTCCTTCTTACAAATTTAAGTGGATTATACATGATAAAATGAAGTTGAATTTACTCAATGATGTGTTCATTTAGAATTACTCAAATTATTCAAATAGTTAAGTTATTTTAACTCATATTTTGATTAATTAAAAAAAAATTGTAACACAGTTTACTCATTTTATTTAGTTAAATCTACTAAGGCACAGAAACACATTTTACAGTAGCTTAAGTAAACTTATGGCGACCACTTACCTTCAAAAATTGAGTAAATTGAATGAATCATTTTTTTGTGTGTATATTTAATGTCTGTTTTCTGGGATTCAAACCCACAACCTTTTGCATTGCTAATGCAGTGCAGTAACACACAATAAAAATGATTCATTCTATTTACTAAATTTCTTAAGGTAAGTGGTCGCAATCAATTTATTTAAGCTACATTTAAACAAAAAAATGTGAAATACAAAACAAAACCAAAAACTTTTCTTTAAATGTTGCTTAAATAAATTTATTGAATCATTTTTTTCAGTGCACAATGTTTTTAGCAAACACATTAGATACAATAGTTATTACATTATGCATTTTGCAGATGTTGTTGTCCAAAGCGACTACAGCCTATTACAATCTATATGTTTTTATCAGTATGTGTGTTCCCAAGGTTCAAACACGTGACTTTTTGTGCCGCTTACGCAATGCTTAACTCAGCTATACAGGAGCAGTCATCCAACTTAATCATCAAAAATTCATTTCTTTTTTTTAATGTTGCATTCATCTTCTTAGCACACAAATATGACACATTTCCTTTCTGTTTGAATGAATGCCTCTTACAAAATTCACTGAAAAAAAATGATTAATTGAATTTACAAAATTTTTTTAATGTAAGTGGTTGCAATCAATTTATTTAAGCTACATTTAAACAAAAGTTTTATATTTTACTTTACTAATCTTTTTTGTTTAAATGTAGCTTAAATAAATTGATTGCAAGCACTTACCTTAAAAAATTGAGTAAATTCAATGAATCATGAGCTACACATATGCACTGGCGTGTATCCAAACGGGAACAATAACACCAGTAATTTCTTTCATAAAAATGTTTTCAGATATACATATCGCCCTTCATCTTACACAAATTACACTTGCACGAACAGAGTAGTCTTTCTTTTCTTTCAATAAGAACACTAAGGACAGCTGTCTCCAAACTGCTATCATCATACCAACGGTCACCTTCCTATTCACTGCAATCGAAACTTTGTTGCCCCACAACAGGAAGTGAAAATCAAATGTTTATGGATGAGTAGATGTTCTGCTGTACTGACACCAGCTTAAGATGTGATGAAAACATCCATTCCTCTCATATACTGCCTAGACACCTCTGTAGACATTAAAGAGGTTCAGTTTGTGTCTTACTGCACCAGCTCTCTTTCATCGGCCCACACACACAACCACACATGAACACATGTACAAACGGTGCCAATGTACCTGTGGAAAAACTCTTGAGATAAAAACTTATTAAGATTTAAGATTTTATACATTGACTGAGAGATTAATGATGTTTATGTTTGTATTTCATTACTAGTTCCGATAAAATAATTAGGTGCGGTAATGTTTCTTTATAGATCAATATACATATTTAGAGTATAGGATGAACACAAACACACACACACGTGGATCACCTTACAACACATTCTGCCAGTTTGAGAGGCTGACTTCAGGAACCCATCTTTCTTAGCTGATGGGGGCAGGTGAGAACACATGTTCTCCCAAAGGAAGGAGCATATATACACACACACTTTGCCAAAGGGTTTTTGTATTTGAGAACAGCCCTTCCTCCCTACAACCATATAGGTCTGACCTCTTATTTCAGCCAGGTGTCCCGGTCATGCTTTGTATGCCTAACTGGCATCCATGACATTGGAATATTGGAGTTGTGAGTGGCAGGTATTGTGAGAGAAATTAGTTGATGGTCTTCATGCATCTATATGCATGCATATGACTGACATATCCCGGTTTTTTAAAGAAGTCTTGTGTTTTTGTAAGATTTAACTATAGAAAAAAGCGAACGATCTGTGAAAACTCAGGCTGTCTCTTTAAATTTATCTGATGGTCAACACATTAGCACCTTTTTCATGTGATAAAAAGCCATTCAGCGTATGCAAAACATAAACAGCTCGGAGCACTTTAAGAGATTAACATATAGTGTGTGTGTGTGTGTGTCCTCAAAAAACTGATCCTCCCTATTCTTTTAATTGAATTGAATTAAATTGAATTTATTTACAAAAAGAGAAGGCTAGTGTATGCATTCACCATTTACAAGTATGCTGTGTGTAATCTTTAGATCTTAACTGAAGCATCTGGTTGAATGACATTTCAAAGTGTTTTAAGGGTTTTAGTGAGTGAGCCACTTCGCTGGGAATTTCAAATCACTATAAACATTCAACAGATTGTCATCCATGACACTCCACACACGACTTTAGGCTTCTTGTTATTGTCAAAGTAATCCCGAATCATATTTAGTGTTCCTGTAGTTCAACTGTTTTAGCAATGCATGGGTTTGATCACAGAGATGCTTAAATTGCTTTGGAAAAACGCATACATGCAAATTAACCAAGTTAGGGATATTATGCAGGCCACCATCCCACATGAATAAATAATGTAGTATACTTTAATATTTACTATAGGCTTAAATTGTACTGTAGCATGTTATAGCAATTACTACACTTTGTTAAAATATGCTATTTTGTAAGATTAACTATAGTAAATAGATAATGTGCCCTGAAAACTATATATACTTTAGTATTTGCTAAAGTAAATTTGGGTAAAAGCCTAAATTATAGTACTAAACTTTGTTATTGTATAGCATACGTATATTGATAAACTGCTCTGAATACTGCAGCAAACTTTATTATTTACTAATATAGGGTTAAAGAAATGTATATTTTACTCCAGTTTACTATTAAAATATACTTGGAAGATAACCTGGGATAAATACACTGGTTTTGTTTAAGGCATTTATTAAAAAACACTGATTTCAGTCGTGGGACAACTAAAGGCTGTTTTCGACACAGATTTGAAACACGTAAACAGGAAAAGAGTGTTTGCGGAAGACGGTCCAGATGCGCTACCTGTTCTCTGAGCGCGATCACAGTGCGCGCGACGCTGCGGTTGATGTTGCGCGTGTGAGGGGGCGGAGCTCCGGCGCTTGAGAGGGGTATTTAAAACCCTCTGAGGCTGACAAAGTCAGTGTAGAGTCGGAGGTGACTAACAACGTTGGATTGTGTTTTCAAGATGGCATATTACGAAGTAAGTGTTTATATTCATGCATTTTGCAGTCTCTTTTAGGCCTATTTATTTATTTTATTCGCTGCTACCAACTGAGGTAAAGAAACAGTTACGCACTTTACATTGATTTGATACTAAACTTTGTTTACTTTCCCTGCAGCACATCTTCTTCGAGGATGATTTATCATCTGACAACAGCTCAGAGTTCGGTTCGGGTGACATCGGTGCTAACCTCGATGCCCCGTGCGACGTGGAAGTCAGCCACGAGTTCCAGCGGATCTTTCTTCCCACCGTGTACGGAATCATATTTGTTTTGGGCTTGATCGGGAACGGATTTGTGGTTCTGGTGATGGGTTGCCAGAGAAAATCCCGCACCATGACAGACAAGTACCGCTTGCATCTCTCGGTGGCGGACCTTCTGTTCGTGCTCACCCTGCCGTTCTGGGCCGTGGACGCGGCCAAAGACTGGTACTTCGGCGGGTTCATGTGCGTGGCCGTGCACATGATTTACACGGTTAACTTATACAGCAGCGTGCTCATCCTCGCCTTCATCAGTTTGGACCGGTACCTCGCCGTGGTGCGCGCCACCAACAGCCAAGGTCCGAGGAAACTTCTGGCCAATCGCATCATCTACGTGGGCGTGTGGCTCCCCGCGGCGCTCCTCACGGTACCGGACCTCGTGTTCGCCAAGGCGGAGAGCAGCTCCATCCGGACCTTCTGCGAGCGCATCTACCCGCAGGACTCCTACGTCACATGGGTGGTCACGTTCCGCTTTCAGCACATCCTGGTGGGCTTCGTGCTGCCCGGTCTCGTGATTCTCGTCTGCTACTGCATCATCATCTCCAAGCTGTCGCGCGGCTCCAAGGGAACGCAGAAGCGCAAAGCCCTGAAAACCACCGTTGTTCTCATCGTCTGCTTTTTCGTCTGCTGGTTGCCGTACTGCGGTGGGATCCTGCTGGACACGCTGATGATGCTCGAGGTGATTCCTCATAGTTGCGAGCTGGAGCAGGGGCTACAGAAGTGGATCTTCGTGACGGAGGCTCTGGCGTACTTTCACTGCTGCCTTAACCCGATCCTGTACGCTTTTCTGGGGGTAAAGTTCAAGAAGTCCGCCCGCAGTGCTCTCTCCCCAAGCCGGGGGTCCAGTCTGAAAATTCTGCCTAAGAAGAGAGGTGGGATGTCATCTGTATCCACAGAGTCCGAATCCTCCAGCTTTCAATCTAGTTAACACAGACACCATTTGGACAGTGACTTTTTCCTGTTGATATGAACTTTTTTACGCTTTACGTGAAAACAATCAGGTTGAGCCTGATTGCTGCATTGCTAGAATGTAAATATGACAGTCAGTATGAGCTACATACTGAATTTTGCTTCAGTATTACTGTAAAATCTCTTCATAGTGAGAAGAGGTATAGTGGACATTAATTGTTGATATGGTGTGCATAACGTTTACTGTACATATCATGTATATAAATGGTTTTGAACTGATTCCTTTCTGCACTTACGTATGTAGACCATTGCAATTATTTATTACAGGTTAGGTCAAACATAGACTGAATTGATGCATGTTTGGGTCTTTTCAGGTCCAAAAGTTGTTTTTGCTATGTGAAGTCTTTGCAATAAATGTTTTGATACTCAAGATTTTACGTCATTTGTGTGTTTGCACGCATGGTTTTGGTTATGCAAAGCAAGTTTCGTACTTTCAACAACACTGTGTGACATGTAGTGGAAAACACTTTTACTCTAGGGATGCCACTAAGTTTGTTAAGTACTCTTATCAAAAGCTAGCCAAGCATGTAGTGTAAAAAGTACAGTGATTATAGTCCCCCATGTGATGATAACCTCACGTCTGACGCATACACAAGACTGGGGATTCCCTGAGAGGTAAACGTTTTCAGTTTTTGACAAAATAAACAGCAGAACCGAAAACACACACACAAAAAAAAACGTTGTAAATGCAAACATTTATAAAGTTGTTATCATTTAATAACTTTCATTTCTTTCTATGATCTCCCACATTCATGTTTCGTTATTTTTTCACAAATGTCCTTTTAATTCAAAGGGATTGTGTTTATTAGGCTACATTACACAGTCACCATGCGTATGTCACAGATTAATAATCCTAAACATCCCACATATGAGTCATTAAGAACAAGAAAACTTTTCAACATGACGTGTTGAGGTAGTCTAGGTAAAATCCTGCAGTTCGGGTTGTGAGGACATGTGCGTTTACGATCAGATTTTCAGTAGAGCATAATTCTGTAGAAAAACCTGTCAAACCAGATAATTTTTTACCACACATTTATGCTACATTATAGAAGGCTTGTAGAAAAGTTATTTTTTAAAAGGAAAACTTTCATTTATATACTTTTTATTAATATAAATAATAAAAATGCACAATTTCTGTCAAATCAACATATATTTTTATGTTACTATAAATTAAAGGGATAGTTCACCTAAAAATGAAAATTCTGTCATAATTTTCTTACCCTCGTGTTTTTCTAAACCTGTATGAATTTATTTCTTCTGATGAACACAAAAGAAGATATTTTGATAAATGATGATAAGCACACAGCTGACTTTAACCATTGACTTCCATAGTAGAAAAAACAAAAACAATGGAATTCAATAGGTACCGTCAACTCTGTGCTTACCATAATTTAATAAAATATCTTCTTCATCATTTATCACAATACTTCTATAATATTTGTCTTCGTACTATGAAAGTTAATGGTTACAATCAGATGTGTGCTTTAGAACAGCATGAGGATGAGAAAATTATGACAGAATTTTCATTTTTGGATTTACTATCCCTTTAACAAATTAAACAATGACAACTTGTTTTCATAAGCTATGTGATGTGTCACAGGCCCAAACGTAGGTTGAATTGACTTGCAAAATCAACTTGTTGCTGCATTTTTTTTATAGTGTTAAAAATTTTGGGTGGTTCCCTCCTCCCCATATATAGGCCTACAATTAAGCTTACAAGCATTTGCAAAATGTTTGTTTTCAAGAAATATAAACTGAAGTTTCTTTTTTATTCAGTTCTCCATTGGAATGACTACTTCACATAACAGATGTTTGCATATAGTCCACACAATAAGTGGATTTTCAAAAATAACCCTGTTCAAAATGTACATATCAGAGCCACTAAAGCACCAGCTCCTTTGTGTTTGCTTTTTCAGCATCATCTGCATATTTGGCCACTTTCAATAGTGATGTATGATACAAACATTTACTGATGCTTAATAAGGCAATACTAAGATGCTAGGAGCCAGGGGTATGTAAACTTTTGAACACAATGATTGGTGTAAATTGATCTTAATTTTTAATGTAGTAATGCCCTCTAGAAGCTATTTAAGATCATGTATACACTGTTGAAAACTTTCGTAGTATACACACAGGCATATATGGTGATTCTCACGAAACCATTGAAACACCACGGCACTAATGATTTTAGCTTTAAAATGTGTAATATAGTAACATTAAAAAGCATCAGAATTAACACAATACTGTGTTTTACCTTGCACAATGTGTGATTTCAAAATAAGAATTTATAATTGGAAATTTTATCTCATTTTCTGCTGAAATTGAATTACTGCAATGTGTCCAGCTGTGTTTGAACATGCGTTATGTTGTAATTTAATCAAATTAACACAAAAATATTAAGAAAAAAAATAAATGGATGTTTTGCTAGATGACAGAAAAAATATTTACTGAATATTCATGTATAATATTAATGAAGAAAAATTAGGAAAATGATGTGTCCATGCCTGATGTTCTCATCCTCCGCAACACTTTTTGAGAACAGTTTAAGCACACATACATCATTTTAATAAAGTTTGATTTTGAGTGACCAAGCACATGGACCAGTTACTTCAAGATGGCTACCAGGTAAGATCATTTTTTTTACAGTTAATTTGAAATATTGTCTTGTCAGAATGCTTACACGACATTTTGATTATCATTACCGCAACAGATGCTTATTAAATGTTAATTTAATTAATAGAAGCATAATACTTTGATTTTAAATGCATGTGCAGAATCTCCAAATTATGTTCTTTCAGGTTTGTCATGTCATTTTGAAAATACGTCAGTGTTGATGTTTTCTGATTGTTGCGGTAATGAGATTTTTTAGGACTAATTTTTTAAATTATGTTACAAAAAGTGTTAAATGATAAGTAAAAGTTTTTAAATTAATGTTCCCATTTACTCCAGACTTTGTTTTTCAATGTCTGGTGGGAAAAAAAGTAAATTTAAGCAATTTTTACATTTTCATGCTTGACATGTTTAAAACTAAGTTTTCGTGAGAATCACCCATATAGCGAAGTGCACCTACACGCTTCTGCACAGCAAACCGAAACAATGCTAAACATAAGACCACTTCTAAACCTTTTTCTTTGAATGTTTGCACACGAAACCTCCATGTATTACTCGTTATGCATTTAGTTTGAATGGGATGAAGATGAGCCGTAATAACACCATGGGAGGTCTTTACAAGGCAATAGTGCACTACAGCAATGCACAGCCGTAGGAAACAAGAGTCCGTGACCTCTGCATTGCAAAAGCTGGTAGCCAGGCCCCCACTTTAAGAGGTGGAAATGCGTCAGGGTCGACCCATTGACAATCGAAATCCGCGCGTAAGGACAATGCGGACTAACACCAGGGACCGTAGAGCCCGTTGAATCACAGTAATGGGCCCTAATGTAGAGTGTGAAAGATTTGCATGTCTGAGAGTGTTAAGTGTCCCATCAGGCATCTGTTTCCCCGGGGGGGCTGTAAGAATGGAAAGTGGTCAGTGAACATTCCTTAAGAGCCGGTCATTTATTGCTGTTAATCTCACTCTTCTAGCTGCCAATCAATACCTCTCATGTGAGTATCGATTTAGATACAAACTGAATATCGAATCAATTCCGTCTCCAAATCCCAAATATTTTTCCACAAACTTCACCGCAGGCCAGGTTTCAAAGCTCTGCATGTGTTTTTCCACTTACAAGCAGTGTGAGGGTTAGAGGGTAAAGCTATTGACATCCATAGCGCAGGAAGGAGATCATGTCTGAGACTATTAGCGGTCACTCTTAGGTCCCACTGCATTGACCCCGGTGGGGCATATAGACACTTTACGACCCCGGTGACCCCCAAAACCTTAGCATGTTTACCCAAAAGGACTGGAGCCAGAGAGGTCAGTAAAACCAAGATCATTTACAAATGAATCACAGTTCCTGGGGCTCGGACAATGAGCAAACAAATGCTACTGTATCGGTAAGCGGTTTAACACATGTTTAATAGTTGTTTTGTGGAACAGCATAAATACATCACACCTGAACGAACCCGGCATTATCGTGCACATGTATGATATTAAATTCTCGAATTACACATAAGCCAGATAGAACACGCACCGTAACACTATCACACTTCACCACCCAAGAGTCTGTTGTGCGATAAACGGATAAATGTGGGTGTTATTTTAGGGGAAGTGGCTGTTTGGAAGGCAGTTTCCTGCGGCAAATCCGCAGGGACAGAAGCTCCCGCTGTAAAAATACTTACCGGGGTCTGACTGCAACCCACTTTACATTTTTCTCTCAATAACAACAATGCCACATTTCAGCAGGCTATAGAGATAACAGCTGATATACGATAACACTCTTCACTTTTCCACACGGAGCCATGAGAAAAGCCCCATGCATGATAAATACATGTATGGATGTTATGCGATGTTATGTTTGTGATTAAAATTAAGGCTTACATTATATAATTTTGAATTTATTGAAGTCATTATTATTATTAATTATAATAATAGTAATAATTATAATTTATTCTGTACTTATTTTACCCAATCAAAGATTGAATGTTTTTAAAGTGTAATAAGTAATAATTTTAATAATAACAATAATAATAATAATTTTTTTAAAAAATTGTCTTTACATTGTCTTGCATCTTGCAAACTGTCTAAATGCACTGTAAAAAATATTTGTTAGTTAACAAAAAGTAAAAAAGTAAGTTACTTTGTTGCAATAAAATGTTTAGTTTGTTCAACTTAAAAGTATTAGTTGATCAAAAATTTGTTTAAAGATTTTTTATTTTTAAGGCAAAATTTTAAAGGGATAGTTCAGCCCCAAAAAAAAAAAAAATCTGTCATCATTTACTCACCCTAATGTTGTTACAAACCTGTATACATTTCTTTGTTTTGATGAACACAAATGAAAATATTTTGAGAACTGTTTGTGGACCCCATTCACTGCCATAGTAGAAAAAAAGAATACTATGGAAGTAAATGGGGTCTACGAATGCTTTGGTAATAAACATTTCTCTAAATATCTTCCTTTGTGTTCATCAGAACAACAAAATTTATACAGGTTAGAGTAAGTAAATGATGACAGAATTTCATTTTTGGGTGAACTATCCCTTTAAAGCAACAAGGTAACATACTTTTTAAGTTGAACCATCGTTTTTTACAGTGTGGCCAGTGTACTGATATGATTTAGTTGCCGTTGTAAAGTGTTTTGTTGTTTTAAGGAGACAGCTGTTTGTCTTTGAGTGAATATGCTGTTTGACTTTGGAAGCGAGTCTGTCACAAAATAAGAAAAAATAGCTGTTACGTCTAAAGAAAAAAAAAAACAAAAAAAAACGTATTTACCGTAATACTGTTTTGAGCTGCCAACAGAGACAAACTGTGTTATCTTCTAAAAAAAGCAGTCACACCCACCTCATTTGTGTTGGCATAAGATCAGTAGTTAAATTTCCTCTTTTTACACTGGAATTCTGATTGGGTTTGATTAACTCATGTTTCTGTCAAAGATAAGCCGAACGTCGGCGCTGCTCTTTGAAGGAATCTTTAGTGGGCTATTTTTGCTGGATCAAACCATGGGAATCTTTATCGTCCCTCTGCAAAGCTTAAATATTCTTGGACAAACACGAGCCCCGGCCTAGACTGTCACCCAGGGCTATGGCTGGAAATATGATCTTGGGGGATGTGTACGCTTTGAGGGAGGGCAGCTGCCCCTTTTAAAGGCTGTAGATGAATGATGGGATTAGACGTGGTGAATGTGGATGTGGATGTGTTTGTGAGCGTCAAGTTTAAGACCCATGACATATCAATTTTCCGTGATATGCTAAATTAGACAAATTGATTTCCGCTTATTTGTTTACATCATTAATAATTAGAAGTCATTTTGTAAGCTAAGGTTACCTAGATTTTTCACGCCTTTTATTTTACTAAGAAACATGATATGCTTTTAAAGAGGATCTAAAGAGAATTTATGTCAACTGATAGAGGGCTTTTTATTAACACACGCGAACACACACTTATACATACACGTGCACAAACTCAGTGTAATGACAGACGGGCAGGTGCTTGGGCACCTGTTGCAATAACAGTGGGCTCACTTACATTCAACGCTTCCTCCACCTGCAGTCCTTCTAACACTGTTGGCATCTCTTGTGGGAATACCCAAAAACACAAAAACATATGCATTTCCTCATATGGGTCTACACACAACTAATGTTATTGCCCACCAGATTCAAATTTCCTCTATACACACGCAGCTGAATAGTCAT
This sequence comes from Misgurnus anguillicaudatus, assembly GCF_027580225.2. Taxonomy (NCBI): domain Eukaryota; kingdom Metazoa; phylum Chordata; class Actinopteri; order Cypriniformes; family Cobitidae; genus Misgurnus; species Misgurnus anguillicaudatus. Next base: position 36,403,320 of record NC_073344.2, read on the forward strand.
AGCTGACACATACGCTATTAAAATAAACTTTGACATGCTGTCTGGTTCCACAGAGAACGTTTAACATCCACAAATCATTTTTCTGGGACACAAAAGGTTTGTAATGGAAATGGTTGTACAGACAATATAAACGGTTTCATCAGACGCACGTGCGGTGACGCAATTTGCATCTGGTCTGAACTTTACTTCCGGTTTCAGTTTTTTTAATGCTCTGACTAAGTTGCTAAACTGAACTCGTGAACAAATACCTAGTCGAAAATAACAAATGTTTTGGTTTCCTAGGTAATCAATCTAGTGGTGAAATTGTATTTTGCATTCAAAGAACAGTGCTCTCTAGCGCCTCGCCTTTCCAAATGTGTGTTGCAACTAAGGTAGCCGTTATGTAATCACTGATCTCCTTTTCTGTTGCAGCTGGTTCACGTGTTCTGAATGAAAACACGTTGTGGAACCACGTTGGTAGGCTAGTGCTTTTTGTCCCTCTATGTTATTATAGTTTATCAATACAGCGGAACGATATGGATGCCTCCTTGGACTTACCCGTTTAATGTAAGTAAAGAGGAGAAATTCTAAGCTTACAAAGAAAAGTCAGATCACTGGCAGAGGTCATTTGACACCAACAAAGACATATTCATGAATAAAGACATTGATTTTGATTAATAAAACACTTAAAATCCTACTTACAGTCCCTTTAATGGTCTTTGTTCTTATTTATTCTTATACAGAGTTTACCGGAAGTTACGTGTTTATGTTGTTACTGCTAAAAGCGTCTATAAAGAAAATTGTTCTTCTACAAAAAATTTTTTGCGGAACCAATAATGTTCCTTCTATGGCATCACAAGAAGAACCATTTTTAGGACCTTAATTTTTAAAAGTTTACATCTATTACATAAGTTGAATTAAGCAGTTTCACACAGACATTACGGAAAATACACAGAAAATGCATCTGGGATTTGTCCGGGATCGTTTGATTTTTGGTTCATTCACACTGCCAATGATTTTTCTGAATCTTTCTGTGTGCGTTCATGCAGATGCCGTAAAGATGCCTAAAAGACATGCAATGTTTTAAAAGTCCTGCACTTGTTTTTTTTTCTCTGCATCGTCTGAAGTTTGCTTATTATCTGTTATTTCTCTGTTCAGAAACCATGCGTGTGCATTTTTGTTTATGATAAGATTATAAAGGAGCACATGACCGGCTGTTCAAGTATGCTGGTGAATGATCCCAACTTCAAAGTGAAAGTGACCAGCTCCCTGATCTCTGCTTCAGTCCAGTTTGCTAGCATTTCTCATCGTGATTGCTAATGTGAATTTAAAACCCCCGTTTTAAAGAGCTGATGATATATCTTGTTGCGATGATGCGTGTGTATTTTTGTTTATTATAAGCTCATGAGCGGGAGACACGCTATGTTGCTGAATGATCTCAGCTTCAGCGTGGAAAGTGACAAGCTCCCTGATCTCTGCTTCAGTCCAGTTTGCAGACATTTCTCATCGTGAATGTTAATCTGCAAGTAAATCCCTCATTTTAAAGAGCTGGACTACATCCCTACGATGACGCGTAGTGAGGACGCGCTTGTCATCACAACAATAAAGTTATTGTTGTGATGACAAGCGCGTCCTCACTACGGCATTGTTTCTGCGTCTTGTTCACACAGGGGGTTTTCCGGGAATGTTATGGGAATGTTACTAGGTCCTCTTTCCGGGAGCGATCCCAGAACATTTACATTGTGTTTGCCTGTGTGACAATTTTACGCGTCATCGTAGGGATTTGTAACAATAAGGGTTGTCACGATTAAGAAATTTGGCTGGTGGTTGATTGTCTAATAATTTGTGGCGATTACAACGATTAATTGCCTGTTTTAGTGCTTTGACGATTAATTGTCTGTTTTATTGCATTGACATTTAATTCTCATACATTTTTTGTTTGTTTATTAAATAATTTTCACACATTGTTGTAATTTTTAAAATCTTTTGCAAGGTTTACCTGCCAGTGAATATTAATATCATCACATCACATATTTAAAAGTAATAATTTAATGAATATATCTTTCAAAAACTGAAAATTCTTCATAAGAAATAAACAAAATAAAGTGTCTGAAAAAAATGAAAATAAAAAAATGCAATCAAAATAAACTATACCAGGACTTAAATAGTAGCCAATCCTTCTAAGGTCATATTAGATTGGACCGCACATGTCTGTAGTGGCTGCAAAAATCAATTCCTACAGCTCCCCCTTGTGTTTTTTAAAGAGATGTGCAATCATTGCGGTGATCTGAAATCATTGCGATGAGGTCAAATAATCGCAATGAGACGAGTATTCAATCATTGTGACAGCCCTAGTAACGATCCTTAACATGTACTAACACAAACTTACACACCAAAAGAAATGTAAAATCATGAAAACGAAGGAGCACATCATGTCTTTTCTTAAAGGACAAGTTCGGTATTTTACACTTAAAGCCCTGTTTTCAGATTGTCCACAAGTTTACAACGAATGCTAAAACAGCTGTTGGAAAGCATCTTTTGCAGCTATTTTTGTGTGAGCATATCAGTGAACACCCCTGACCACTCAGTGAGTTTCACGTCTTTGTAAATGAAAGTTTAATGCATTTTAGGAAGGATTGTTCCTGTGCACCTATACACCCATTGTAGAGATGGGAGGTGAAACACAAACACCCGAAAATTCTCGGGGCAGCCGCATATGTCAAAATTTCAGTCAAAAACTTTCTATTTCATCATAAACAATCTGAAAACAGGGCTTTAAGTGTAAAATACCGAACATGTCCTTTAAGCATTATTCGACAAGCAATCAGAAACATATGAAGAGGTCAGATAAAAAGTCACCTCTTCAAAAATGAAATAATGATATGACCGAATGCTTTCTGCACGTATTATATGTTTGTGAAGTACTTTGCTTTAAATACGCTTAATCTTCTGCAAAAAAAAATTGTTAAGAGGGTTTTGCATCTAAACTCCTTACATTCAAATGATAATAACAACAACAGTATCCCAAACAAAATTCATATAAATATCACCCTGCCACTATAAACCTCTACCAACAGAACACACTTTGACTCGTCAAGAGTTCAAAGATCACTGGACCATATCTTAAAATGTCAAGATTCAACATCAAAGAGTTTATAATGTATGAAATTTTAATATAGTGCAGATGGACAAGGCAAACGTTTCTCTTGGCGAATGTTCACACGAAGGTCATTAACCTTCTGACTTTTGACTTCAGTGCTGCCCGCCGAAGCACTTATGTCAGACGCTTTGTCTAACAGGCCTGATGTTGAAAAGCCTTCAACTTGTAACACTCATAAATCCAATTCATGCAGTTAATTTGACCTCCCCTTTGAGAGATAACTCATACACACACACACATCGAAAACTCACGAAACCAAAACCAAGAACCAATGAGGTCAATGAGGTATACATCATCTCTGCACCTCTAGCTCCAAACCACACAGTATCGAACCCCCCGATTTCCCTTTTTCGTCAGTGTAACACAATGGTTGTGAAAGCAGAGCTTGAGAGGAATGGGGGCATTGAGATGCTGAGCGAAGGTTTGCATTTTCCCACTGCTTCAGAAAAGACTTCCCATCAGGAAGAGAGAGAAATAGAACCTGGAAGTTTACTTTTTGCGCCTTGTTTTTTGTCGGGCATCCTGTTTCGGTCCACCCTCGAGTCGCACGAGCAGACGTGGAAGAGAGGGCTTAGGAGAAGAAAGAGAAAGAAGGAAGGGTAGTGGTATAGTAAACGAAGGGGAGAGGGTTGAAAGATGGAGGTCTCCCCCTCCTCAGCTCCTGAACCCAGCTGTCAAAATGGAAAGGTGGCATGAGAAGGAGGTTAGAGTCGGAGGATGCTTATTGTTTTGTAATTCCTGTGTTTACTGTTCGATTGTTGTGTCCTTCAAACAAAGGCCTATTGAAAGGGATATCAGTAAGGCTTTGTGTTTACAGGTTTGAAAGCACGCAGACGGACCAAGAACAAGTATCAGCTGCCAGTGCCATGAGAGGATATTTACATATAATATGTATTTGGTAGACACAAAATACACAAAATTGTATTTATTTCATTTAATCAGTCCATGCACTTATTTAGAATCAAACCCAGACCAAATCTCTACCAAAAAATGCTGCATTAAAACAACTTGGTTTTGCACGTCAATTCAACTCACTATTTTTAAGTTTTGCCTTGTGATAAGTTGGCATAACTTATAAAAACAAATTGAAATTGTTTTAATTTAATTTGTTAAGGTAATGTAGCCAAACATAAAATATATGTTGATTTGATATCATTTTTTACAGTTTACATGAACAAACATATAAAAACAAGTTTAAATTAATTTTTTTAATTTTTATATTAAAGTAACAAAAATATATGTTGATTTGACAAAATGCTGCATTTTTTACAGTGCAGTTTTATGTCCTCCTTAAATTTTTATTACTGTAAATTCGTGATTTGCTTAATAAAAAAAAAAAAATATTTAAACAATCCTTTGTCTCCTATAAACCAAATTAGTATCAATTCAAATTTTATACAATTTCAAAAAGTTGAATAGGTATATAAGTAATTGTGACCCTGAATCACAAAACCAAGTAAAAAAGTGAAAGTTACTCCACATAAAAACTTACTTCAATTGGTAACAAATATTTAAAAACGTTTTTTTACTTAAAGGGGACATTTCCCAAGAAAGTCATATAATCTTTGGTGTCCCCCAGAGTATGTATGTGAAGTGTAGCTCAAAATACCACATAGATAATTTATTACAGCATGTTAAAATTGCCACTTTGTAGGTGTGAGCAAAAATGTGCCGTATTTGGATGTGTCCTTTAAAATGTAAATGAGCTGATATCTGCAGTAAATGGCAGTGCCGTGATTGGATAGTGCAGATTAAAGGGTGGTATTATTTCCTTCAGACATCACAAGAGGAGCCAAAATTCAATGACCTATTTTTTGACATGCTTGCAGAGAATGGTTTTACCAAAACTAAAATTACATTGTGCAAAATTAGCTATTTTTCTTTTATGCCAAAAATCATTAAGATATTACGTAAATTTTACGTTCTGTGAAAATATTTTGTACATTTCCTACGGTAGTAATATAAATAAAAATATTTTTGTGAGGGGATGCAGTTGCTAATGACTTCATTTGGACAACTTTAAAAGGCGATTCTCTCAAAATTTTGCATCCTCATATACCATATTTTCAAACAGTTGTACAGTATCTCAGGAAAATGTGCCGCTTTGGGTGTGTCCTTTAAAATGCAAATTAGCTGATGAAATTCAAACACTGATCACAATGATGGTGGTTTGTTGCAATTAAAACTTAATTTTGCTTTTCTCTGCACTAAATGGCAGTGCTGTGGTTGGAGAGTGCAGATTAAGGGGTGGTATTATTATAATAAGAGCTCCTTATGACATCATAAGAAGAGCCAAAATTCAACAACCTATTTTTTCATGCTTGTAGAGAATGGTTTAGCAAAACTAAGTTACTGGGTTAATCATTTTCACATTTTCTAGGTTGATAGAAGCACTGGGGACCCAATCATAGCACTTAAACATGGAAAAAGTCAGATTTTCATGCCATGGCACCTCAAAATTTCTGGAGCTTTTTTGTCATTTGTATCCTTCAAATATGTGATCCAGCCTTTGAAAACCCATTTTTGTGATTTACTTTTTTCATAAAATCATACTACATAATCTAAAAACATTGTGAAAATATAACCTTGATATCTTGATAATAATAATAACTGAGTAAGGTCACGTCAAAGATTGAAATCAATGTGAAATCAAGTTAAATCAAACTTTGATGCTCCGAATTTCAAAATTAGATTATGCGATTTTAACTTAAAACATTGCTAAACATAATTCTTTTTATTTCCTCCTTTATTTCCAGCATCAGCTTTAGAGATCAACATCGTTTTAAACCTGTTTAGATCAATCGAAACTTGTACTTCTGACCTAACTGTAGAGATACAGTGCTGTTAAACAGGTTATCAAATTTCCTCATTTAAGACCATACTCTTAAAAATACAGGTACAAAAGCAGTAACTGGGACAGCACCCGTTAGAAAGCTTATACTATGTATAATTTAGGTACAAATACAGTATGAGGTACCAATATTTAGCTAGGATACTCATTTTTTCCTTTGAGGTATTATTATGCATCCTTTATATTCAAAGGTGTACTTTTTATAAAGGTACAGCCACAGTGAGCTTCTGTACCTTTAATTCTGAGACTATATCATAACTTATTTATAAATCATGTGCAATGCAAGGAATTATTAAAATACTCAATAAACCAATAACATAAATCACAATGCTAATATTACAGTATTAATAAGTGTTGGGCATCATATACAAATGCCAGCACACACAGTGAGTCAGGTACATGTATAAGGTAGATAGTGTGAGAATGTTGTTTATATTTTATGCATCATAAAGAGATTAAAGATTTGAGCTACGTGCTGGTATTCATTGCACAACATGCATCTGTATGTCGTCCGTCTGTCTGACTGCACTTCTCAGCTTCACTGACAGCCAAAAGATGTCTGTATTGTGTGATGACGTAAACACACCAACACACTACAACTCCTCATAACAGTCAAATTCTTAAGTGCATTCCAGCACACGTGTACTGACCGAGAAAGACCTGTCAAGACATTTTATACTGCTTGTGTTACTGAAATCCTGTTTGTTAAAGTGCGTGCATAGGTGGCAATAAGTGTCACGGTGTGTACAGGTAAGATCTTTGATGCATTTTTCCCACCTTCACCTGAGGAGACAGGTAAAGGGTCGAAAGGTCATCAAGTCTCAGAGATCAAATGATGTTTTGCGTGAATCTCTTTTGTCCGACACCTAAGTCAGCAAATTACACCATGCTACACTAGAAAAAACAGGGATGGCTGAAGGCATTTAACGCACACTCTTAAAAATTTCAGGATCAGAAGCCGATCAGAAGCCCCACTGAGGATAAAAGAATACTATGGAAGTCAATGGGGTTTCTGATCGGTTTGGTTACAAACATTCCTCAAAATATCAGAACAAAAAATGTATCAGAACAAAACAATGTATACAGGTTTGTAACCAAATGAGGGTGAGTAAATGATGTTTTGGGTAAACTATCCCTTTACACTTTAAATAATCCTGGGTTATCTTCAACCAGTGTTGGGTAAATATTAGACAGAATACACAGATGCGTTAAAAGTTATCCTGGTTACCCACCAGCATGGGTTATAATAACCCAGCAATTGAGTTTAAGCAATATTTTTCGAAGTCCAATATTAAAGTCCAATATTTGCCCAATGCTGGGTTGAAAATAACCCAGCATTTGTAGAGTTTACCACACTAGGTTGGTTCAACTTAAAAACTATATGTTAAGTCTCAGTTCTCTTTAAAATGAAAATTCTGTCATCATTTCTTATCCTCACGTTGTTCTAAACCGTTTTCTGATGAACACAAAAGAAGATATTTTGAGAAATGATGGTAAACACACAGCAGATAGTGACCATTGACTTCCATAGTAGGAATAAAAAATATGATGGAATTCAATCAGTACCGTCAACTGTGTGCTTACCACCATTTATCAAAATATCATCTTCATCATTTATCACAATACTTCCAAAATATTTGTTTTCTACTATGGAAGTCAATTGTCACTATCTGCTGCGTGTTTACCATCATTTCTCAAAATATCTTCTTTTGTGTTTATCAGAAAAAAGAAATGTATACAGGTTTATAACAACATGAGGACGAGTAAATGATGACAGAATTTTCATTTTCAAGTAAACTATCCCTTTAACATAGTAGATTGAATTGACTTGCAAAACCAAGTTGTTTTAACTTCATGCTGCATTTTTTTACAGTGTAAACAGTCAAAACAAATACAGAAAAAAAGAAAATGAGTTTAATTTTTATACCACGGTCTGCTGAATGCTGTATTCTGATTGGTTGAGAAATGTTCCATGGGTATGCATTATTTTTTAATAACCACACACCTAACTTGTCAAATGTCTTCAAAATAGGCACCAGAGCAATGTTTGTGTTAACCGTGGTATAAGAGGAATAATTGACTCCGCTCCTTTGAATTATTTGAAAATAATGCACACCCGCGGTGTAACGGCACGACGCAAAGGGTGTGCATTATTTTCTTATAATTCAATGGCACGTCGTCAATTATTCCTACATAATAAATAATAATATACAACATGAATACTTTTTTAGACTAAAGTGTGTGTTGAGCTTGCTCATGCAATTTTGCATTGTGTTTGGTGTGCCTTGCACTATGTCTAATGTATAAATAATTATGATCAAAAGTAACATTCGCCTAACCCCACACAACCCTGCCTCCAAACACGTATCATCCAGGATTTAACACTTGTACTGTACAAACAACCGTCTCTATTAATAGAACATCTACTGTATTTCTGTCTGCACACAACAGGAACAACATTTTTCCGCTTCGTTTCAGGAAAGTTAAAACATCAGACTACACACATGTTGTTGTGATACAACTAGTGACACACACTGACGCACACAAACAAACAACAATAAATACAACCTCAGACATCTGTGCCGAAAAAGTTCGCTTTGGAACTCAGACGCACAATAACTCACGCACATGCTAGTTGTTTGCAGGATGGGAAAAATCTAACAATAGGTCAGTCACAATATATGATTATGCCCCATAATAGCTTCCTTCCAGGTCAACTCGTCTCATCTCTCTCTGTACTCGGCCTCGGGTTTACCGAAGGATCCATTCATTCATTCAATCACTCATTTTCTCACGATCTCAGCTGTGTGGAGGATGTCCTCAAAAGTCCAACAACATCCTGACAGACAGCTGAGAGCAAACCATGTGCACTTCTTTGTGTGTGTGTAGTGTCTAACACATCTGACAAGTGTTTTGCTATACAAGGGAGTGGGAGCAAGTGTTTCTTTTCAAAGGTTTCAAAGGTGGTGCGATAAACCAGGAACAAAGTTCTTATATCGAAAACTGTCCCTCTGTTTGTTTTCCTACTGTTATATATTCAGGTCAATGCAACAGGTGGAGAATTTAACAAGCAAGGTTTTGAAGGCCGCCGTGTGGGTCACTGCGATATCAGGTGTGTTTATTATTTATGAATGAACCACCGTAATGCATCATAAACATTTCAGGACCGCTATACGGCCTCACGGTCAAGCTCAATGCAAAGTGAGCAACAGTCAACGCTTCCTAGTTTCCTGTGAATCAAGGGTAACAATGGTGGGAAAAAGGGACCTTCAGAGAAGGCACCCATGTTCACACGTCCGTTTGCATCCGACATGCACCGATAAATTAAACAGAAAAAGTATATGATAACCAACAGGCCAACAAAAACTTAATGTTAAGCGTTAAAAACTGATGACAGTCACCCATTTTAAAAACATTTGAGTTCTGTTATGCAAGAAAATTATAAAAAAAACTACTTTTGAATGTTTTTATGATAAACATTTAAGTGACTTACATTTAAGTGGCTTACGCTTTTGAATAGTATTGTGTGTTTATAAAAGGTTTTAAGCCACGTCAAATGTTAACTAGTGCATAGAGGGTATGCACATGACGTCACCGTCGGCGAGGGGACTGCGGTTACGCCCACTGAGTGGCAAAAGACAGAGCGGCAGCATTTGAGTACAGCGTGAAAACACGCTGAAATGGTAAAAAGCTGTTGTACGATACTGTACTAACAGATTAACAAGAATTCGGAGCTATCGTTTTACAGACTGCCAAAACACACCGAAAGGACAAGTAAATTGATCGTTCATGCCAACGTCCACAGACCACAGGTGGTTTGATAAGTTGCTAGGGTCACTATCAAGCAGAGGTTTTACTTTCTACTTAAAAGTATTTTTCAAGTATTTGTATTGTATCCGTGTTTTTCTTTGGAAAACATACATTCCAAAGCATATTATCATAATAATTTTTACTCTATTACATTTCATAAATACAAGTTCTTGTTTTACATTTAATATTTAAGTACATTAACATACTTTTACTCAAGTAAAAGTATACAATTTTAATGTAATTGGGTATTAAATACATTTTAAGATGTAATATTAAAGAATACACAGTATGATTATATCCTTTAGTGAAGTAAAATGTTTCCCACTACAAACATCCTAATAAAGCACAGATGCTTGGAAAATGTAGCTAATGTAACCAAGTATTGTCCACCTCTGCTATAAAGTCCAACTAAATTTAATTTAAGCTAATAATAGTCAGTTTTACTGGCATTTTTGCAGCAGCCGCTATGAAAACCAGCCATTTTGTTGAACTTTTGCCACTCAACAGGACGTGCTCTGGTGTGGTCACGTGGAAAAGTGAGGTCAATGCATACCCTCCATTCTGGTCCTAGCTGCATTATATACAGTACATATGCCAACATATCATCTTCAAGTGAAAACTATTCCACATTTGTTGCCAAAAATGAGTCTAAAACAAAGACGGTAAATTGTCCAAATGAGCACAAGCTGTTACAAAACAGACGTTTGCTTCAATAGATTATGTGCTTTGAACTGAATCTGTTATATTAGCAACTATCATGCAGTTAGACCTTTATCTTAATAAAAGTACATTCTTATCTCTGAGAGAAACAGCATGAGTCGACGGTAATTGGGCTCCCCGCCTGCACTGACATTGCATGAATCGTCACACATTGTGTGAAACGCTCATCCAAACACACACCTGCTGTTAGACACAATGATCTTCCTCCGAAGACTCTTCTATTCTCACTGTGTGCTAATAAGAGAGCAGCTCACTTAAAGATTCCCACAATCAGCCCTAAACAAACACAAAACATACAAAACATGAGCGAGGGGGTGAGGGTGAGCGAGAGAGAGAGAGAGAGAGAAAGAGAGAGAGATACAGGTGCAGAAACAAACAAATGCCCTTTTAGGCATGCAGGCTTATAAACATATATCCCCTTGATAAAACAAGCTAGCGCACATACGTACCTGTCCTATGTATTCGGCACACAAGTCTCTACAGGTATTTTATAGTCTGTGTAATTATGGAAGCCTGTTAAACCAAACACCTGAAATTTTGGATTTAGTGGATTTTCGCTTTTGCAACCGACCCTGTTAAATCCTCGCAGGATTTTCACTCTTTGGAAACTCTAACCCGAAAGACTTAGGTTGACCTCTGATGGCTTTAGGAGCTCTTAGTGCTCCTGTGACCTTCTCCTGGAGACCTTTCACCTCTGACATCTGTACCCTGCTCTCTTTCACTCTCTCTCTCTCTTTCTCTCTCTCTTTTTGGGGCGAATCAAGCTTATGACTGTGTTGCGTGTATACAAATAAAGTTTCTATAGACGTGTATAAAACTGACTTATAATGTGTAAGATTGAATTAAAAACCAACTAAATTATGTTTTGATCTTACATCTGATTATGTGTGTGAGGGTTTGGGCCAAAATCCCTTTAGGGGAGTCGCGCCACTATAGGCGGCCATGCTTGCAACGCCCCCAGGCATTTATTTTAGTCATGCAAGACTAAAGTCCTATTTATAATTTAAAAGGGAAAATACAGATATTTCTAAAATCACAATTAAACAACATATTCTTACCAAAAAAACACCTTTTTCGGCTACAGCGCATGCGCACATGTTGGCAAGCACCTCACATGAATCTACATAGAGCCCCCCAAGACTCGTCAGTCGTTATTGATTGATGATTGGTTCAGTGCTGCTATACTGAGTGTTGCATTGTCCTTTATTCATAGTGACAGGAGTGCTCAATCTTGTTATATCGAACATCTTTGGTTCGTGTATAGACCGTTTCATCGGGCGCACGTGCGGTGACGCGATAAACGTCTGGTCCGAACTTTACTTCCGGTTTCTGTTTGTTTAATGGTCTGACTAGTTGCTAAAACTGAACTCTTAAATAAATACCTCGTCGAAAATAACAAATGTTTTGCGTTCCTATGTAATCTACATGTTGTTTATTTAGCTTTTTATATAAATAAACTACTTTAAAAGGACTTTGTTGTTATTTATTCTTCACTGAGTTTACCGGAAGTTACGAAAGCCGCTTGTTTATGTTGTTACTGCTGAAACTGTCTATAAAAACCAGTGCAAGTCCTTAGTAGAAATCCTAATACAGTGTGTAATATGTATTGTGTCGCAGGGATGACTTATTTTGCAGGCCAACCAGGAAGTTAGCGGGACACTGGTTCTTTCGCAAAAACGCACATTAAAGGGATAGTTCACCTAAAAATGTAAATTCTGCCATTATTTCTTCATCTTCATGTTGTTCTAAACCTATATGAATTTATTTTTCTGATCGACACAAAAGAAGATATTTTGATAAATGATGGTAAGCACACAGCTGCCGTAACCATTGACTTCCATAATAGGAAAAACAAATACAATGGAATTCAATGGGTACAGTAAACTGTGTTGCAATAATCCAAACGGTTATGGGAAAAATGAGTGGTCTTTTTTGCGAGGGAACCAGTATCCCGCTAGTCTTGCGTGTTTTTCACTGCTTTCTTTGGCCAGTACCCACCCACAAGGCCGTTTGACCGACATGTCAAACAACCAATCACAGTTTGTTTCGCCTAGCGAAATCTATGGCTGCGTCCGAAACCGCATACTGTATAGTAGGTACTGAATAAGATGAAGTACCTACTTACTTGGCGTTAAAACAGTAAGTACTGTATAGTATGAATCCTGGTAGTATGAATGAGATTCGGACGTACTACATCCGCCATGTTGCTACATCACGTGACATACGTCGTCATTTCAGCGCGAAAACAACCGCATGCGTCGTCTTCTTCCTTGGATAACTCCTCTCCCGGGGCATCATGGGATAGTGAAGTGTCCATCGTATGCACACTGCACAATCTAACCGGAAGTAGTAGGTCATCCGGGTACTTTTCGCATACTGTTTTACGAATACTATGTATTCGAACATACTACTCGCCTCGCCTACTGCTTTTCGCGTACTATATAGTATGAAGTAGGCGGTTTCGGACGCAGCATATGTTTCGGGTCTTGGAAGTCTCCCCAAAATTACAGACCGGCATACAACAAGTCGAGAGACCGAACAAGTAGTGAGTAATTTTAGCGTTTAACATTGCAAAAGTGCCTAACAATGGTTCATCACTCTCTATCTCCTAACAAAACCCAAGCAGTAGGAAACATATGCAGCGTTCAGCTGATCACAATAATTGCTCATTATTACCCACTTGAACAACTGATGCTCTTCCTCGATCGAGCGACAGAGCTTTGTTTCCCGAGGGACTGAAAAATTGCGACACTCTCGTCTCCCGGAAATTCGTTTAATTCAACAAATCAGAAAACGACTTCGACATTCCCAGGGTTTCGAGTTAAGTGTACAATACACATCAGACGTCTGAGGCTGAGACTAGTATCCCGCTAACTTCCGCATTAGCCGCATGCAGAAAAAGTCATCCATGCGGCACTCTATGCATCCTTGTGGGCATTAATCGGATAAAAATGCAGACATTTAATTCAAAATCTCTGGAAATGTCAGTTTGACTTCAACTCGAGTTAAAATAATTGCAATTTTGTGTTCAAACACAGATGGCGACATAGAGGCAAACGTTATGGATTGCGGCTTTAGCTATTAAAAATTCTTTTCTGCTTTCACATCCAGAATAATATCTGTCAGGTCTTGCATTAAAAACCATGACAAATGCTTGTTTACAACAAAAAAGATTGTATCAGTTTTTTGACAGCTGTGGCGTCGTGTGAGGGCGTTCTGCGTGGTGATTGTGAAAGACATAAATCTCTCGGCTAATGCAACATCTTCTTTTCACCCCAAATGCAAGACGGCCCCGGTACACACTTCTATGCCAAAGGTTTCGAAACGTGATGATTTCATGACGCCCTGCAGACAAAGCCGTCTAGACGCTGCCATAACTCTATACCTGCTCAGGTGTGTGGGGTAATTGAGCGACTTGTGTATGTTTACTATATTTACTGAGTTTAAACTGATTCCAAGGATTGCAAAACTCTTGCATGGGTTTCAAACTGCACTTTCTAAATGCACATATGTATAGAGATCAACAATGTGACAATGTGTACTGCATTGTTTCAATAAACATTAATTGGTGTATTTTTTTTACTTCTTTATATAGTGAGCCATGCATTAATTGCATTTCGACACGTCTTTATTCTACTAACCAATCAAACTGCAAGTTAAAAATTTAAAAATGCCGCCACTTGGTGAAATCAACGGCCACAAGAACCTCAAAACAACAGACTAGCCTACTACTTACTGAGACCACAACCCAGCATACGCCCTACAGATACAGACACACATGCATAAGTGCATAATGTGCACTTTCTCAGTATATTCAAACAGCAAGTGTGGGTTTCTTGCTAACCAAACTACTTCCTCTTATCAGGTACAAGTAGGCCGCTGTCCTCAATGGCCACAGATCCTTAAACCTCAAATTTGTCAAAACACTGTCCACTGCATCTAGCAGTGCGTCAAAATGAATGAATGAATGAATGAATGGTTTTAAAATAGTGTAACATACTGACATTTGTGCATTGAATGACTAACATTTCTAAAGCGCATTTAAAGCATTTTAGTGTAAAAAGATAGTAAAAAGATAGTTAAGCAATTCCAGTTGGATTTTAGATGTGTGTCGACAAAACATACATCGCATAATGTTTAAAAATGACTTGGGCCACAGGTAAACTTATTAAGGACCATTTTGCATGTTGTGACAATATTGCACTCACTGCTGCCATCTACAGTCTTCATTAAAGCTCACGCTTTACGTAGAATGTATAAACAGCGCCATCTACTGCTAAACATACAGCTCTGCAGTTGACAAAATAATAATGCTATAAAAGAGAACTTTAAAAATAAAAAATAACAATATGTTTTGGGCGAACTGTAAAATTACAAAAAAGTATTTCATTTAATCATTAAAAAAATGTATATAAAGCATGATTTTATTTAAAAAATTATCTCGCTTTACTTTTGACAGTGCAGTTTAATTTGAACCCACTCCCTAAATAAAGCAAAAAAAAAAAATAGTTCAGCAACCATAAAATGCTACGAGTAACTGCAAAACATTACTCGTAGCATTTTATTAAGCAGTTTCTTGATGTCATTAGTAAGCATTTAAACACGTTTTTTATTTTATAAGCACATTTTCTCAATAACTAATACATTTTCCCACTAAACATTGAACGTCGGATAGACTATATAGATCATGTCTATATTGGGTCCGTCGGTACATGACCAATTCTGGACATCTATTCGACGTTCAAACTAGGTCCACTATTTGGATGTCCAACCATGACCCTACTTGGGCCCTGTCCCAAATGGCGAACTTCATGTGGACTTTCGGTCTCGTGGGCTTAAATTGCGCTTAGTCTACGAGTCCGTAGGGTGTCCTATATATAATTTTTACGCTTTGAAGTGTGCTCATCAGCGCCTCCTTTGCCCCCTTGATGTGGTCTTCAGCGAAGCCCGCACTGCAGCAGGCTTCGCGCACTTTACCAACCCAGAAGTCCTTGCGAAAGAGCAATCAGACCAATCAGAAGACGGAAAGGAGGAGTTCACACTGACGGGCAACTTATCTACCTATTTCCGATGTGATGCTCAAGTCTGTCCAAAAATACGACTCCGGTGCACCCACGTGGACTAGCATCAAGGGTCCCTAAAGTCTGCACAAGATGATGTCATCAAAGTGTGGACTCTGAGGAGGACCACAAGTCCGGAGTGTGCCATGTGGGACAGGGCCTTTGACGTCATATTTACGCTCAACATTTGACCTTTGAACTGGGTAATTCTTTTGGATGTCATTTGGACGTCTATGTCAGGCCTATATGTGTATATTACATGATTAGGCCTTGTCAAAGCATCGTGTCCTAGTGGTTAGAGAGACTTGTTTGTAACAAAGAGGTTGCTGGAATGATTCCCACAGCTGGCAGGAAGTGACTGAAGTGTTTTGGTGTTGCAGTGTTCATAACTTGCAGTGGATGGGTGAAATGCAGAGACAATCATGTCTCTCTTACTTTATACCCTTACACGGAGGTCCCATAGATGTGATACTTAGACGTGCAGTAGACGTAAAAAAAAAGACATTACAAAACAACCCCTTCAGTGGACCAAAATGACATGGAAAAGAGGTCACTCTGATGTCACATTGCTCAGTGGGTTGCATCACAAAAGTCACACATAAAACTGAGAACTGAACAGACAGCTTATATATTTTTTATAAAAGAAGTAAAGATATCTTAATAATTCTAATTCAAACTCTTGAATTTGTGCACTTCAAGAAAATATAGTTTTTTCATATGGAGTGCTTGTAGGTCCTCCCGGAAGTTAGCGGGACACTAGTTCTCTCTCCAATTCAAAACCAATTCATTTTCCCCATAGACTTTTGGATTATCCTAAAAAAAATAAGCTCTGTGTTTAACCAAAGTTTATGACACTTGTATGTTTTGTCCAACAAGATAATTCTTCACAAATGAACACAACTTTTATGAATTTTGAAGTATATATTTTTTTCCTATAAACACATTTAGACATAAAAATTCTTACCGAGAGCCTTTCCTTTCCAGCTGATCACGGCCAGAGCTCCAATGCTCAGATACAGAGGCAGAGCCAGCCACAGCTGCAGAACTGCTAACCTCATATAGGGCCGCACAGCTCTGACTCAACCACAAGGGGCAGTGTCGTTCTTCTCCACCATATGCTGCAGAAGACCTGCAAGGGCACATACATATTCATTGAAAAGCAGTCAGGGCACTAAACAGTAAGCTCACTCACTCACTTTGATGAGTACATCATCTCCATTTCCCATAACAGATCTAATGAGCAGGACAACAGCCATCTGTTTGGATGATTACTGTGTAGGCCAGCCAAGTGTTTCCAAATTGAGTGTGTCGAAGGTGACTGGGTCAACCACACCTAGCACCACCAGAACCGTTCTTTTGCAAATCAATTAAAGTTACAACTATGGGCTACTTGTTGATGCTGTACATATTAAAGATTAGGCATTTTGTTTATGTAATACACAGAAAGTCACTTTGAAAGTTACTGAGCAGCCTGATATGATTCAGGTATACTAAACTTAGAGATTAACTGGATCTGCTATACAGGCTCAGATGAGGATAGCTGTGTGGATGTACTATCACCCACAACAGATAGAGCATCTAAGAGAAAGAAATCAGATACAGTATAGAAAACAAATCTACAGCAAACACATACAGACATACACTGAAACTTAGCCATCAGACTTTTCAACTTGACATTATCCAAGGCTACAGCCTGCACTTTATGTACTTTCTTCTTGACGTAATGTTAACACAGCATAACAACAATAATTTAAAGATTTATGTGTGAACCGGCTAGCAAGTGCTATTTTTACGTCATCAAATCCACATTCACCTCAAAACTGAGCAAAATGTTTATAGAGCCATTTAATGACATTAAAGCAACTGAGTTGGCAACTAAAGGCAGACTATTAATAGCTAGAGATATCGCTGTTGTTGAATGTTGATTCTTAATGAGAATTCACAATGTTTACATGTATTTTAATATAATATCGTAAGATGTATTAGAGTTATATTCAATTGTCCGTCTTACTGTAGTTCACTGGTTAGCTAACTTAGTAACGCATTAAAGGTTTCTTAAAAAGAAAGAGAAATGTAAAAGTTATTGTGTTTTATAGGCTACTCTTGCCACCGCTAATATGGCGGCGCCGTTGACGTATCTCACTAGCGGACCATAGCGGCCAATGCGCGGTCTAGTATTTTATGTCTATGGCTTGCATAGAGCGTAGCCGCTGTACCACGCAACAATTTGATTGGTTCCTTGTGGCGCGAAAATAATCACATGGTACAGCATTCCGCGCGAAAACTTCAGCAAGGACTCGCGGAGCTTTGTCTGTCACACGGAACACCGTTGTTATAACTTTGTAATAGCAATTGATTCGAAAAATGGATCTTACGGAATCAGGAGTGGATCAGCCTGCGGGTCAGACCATTAAAGACGACCTGGCGGAGAAATGTCAAAAGTTATTCCAGGCTTTTTTGGAGGAGTGAGTACATGCGGTGGATCTTCAGTAAAGTTACATTTGGAGAAGCACCATAACTCTACTAATATATCTAATCTTGATAAATATCTAAAATAATATCAATAATAATAATATGCGATAATATTAGTCGTTTGGGTTGATTTTAAATGAAATTTTATATAAAAAAATATATAATATCTCTAGACAATAGCACGTGAACATGCATCACCCTTGCTGCACTGTCTAATAATAGTAGCGTTATTTTAAAGTAAGATTTGGAGTTGTGTTTAGGATTTAACATGAGTTCGTGACGTGTGTATATAATGTTGTACAGGTTTCAGAACAGCGATGGGGAAGTGAAGTACCTCCGCGATGCAGAAGAGCTGATCCGGCCTGAGAGGAACACACTCCTCGTTAGTTACACAGATCTGGAGGGATTTAATCAAGAACTGGCCACCGCAATCCAGGAGGAGTTTTACAGGTAAAAGAATACAAACATTGTAAAAACCTTACTGATTTTATAATGTATTACTTTTGCGGAGTTGCTTTTTAATTCTACACTGTAGGCTAAACAAAAAAAGTTGTTGGTTTGTCTTAAAAAAGTGTATTCAATTTAACATAAAGTATAAGAATAATTTAAAATATTAGTTGACTCAAAAAAGTGGTGTAAAAATTGTTGTGTCAACTAATGTTTTTAAGTGGAATTAACTTAAATTTTTTATGCAACCAAGTAACTTACTTACTTTTTTTTAACAAACTTTTTTTTTACAGTGTAGCATAATCATCTGTAGTAATACACTGTAGCTTATGACATAGACATAGAGCATTGTGTTAGGTTGTGGGTTCGATGCCCAGTAAACACAAACTGATAAAAAAGTGTAGGCTATAGGGATGTGCATAGCCTACGATACAATACACTAAAGATAAATATGAGCAGCAACCGATACGATGCGATTCACCCCCTTTACGATGCAGTGCGGTCCGATGCAATAAAAAAAAATTTAATATGGTACATGCTTAAACGGTTGTGTTAAAACAACACATTTTGTGTCTAGTTTAGCACAACACGTTTAATGTGTTGTCCCTAACTAGACACATCTCTGTGTTATTATTGAACACATTTTGTCATTTTATTTATTTTAACACAAAATCAACACACAGTGACACATATAGGGCCCTATTTTAACTAAGCACATTGTCTAAAGTGCATGGCGCACGGCCTTAATGGGTGTGTCCGATTCCACTTTTGCTAATTTAACGACGGGAAAAATGGTTTGTGCGCCGAGCTCACGGTCGAAAAGGGTTGTACCTATTCTTGTAATGAGTAATGGGTGTGTTTTGGGCGTAACGTGCAATAAACCAATGAGAGTCTTATCTCTCATCCCCTTTAAAAACCTGTTGCGCTGGCGCTATGTCTAATCCCTATTTAGATAACAGACTTTGTAAACTGAAAAACTAAGCGAAGTTAGAAAAACCCCAGTTTAAGAATAATGTAAAAACAAATTGTTGTTTTCATTTTTATTGAAAAATTAAATTTTTTGGATTAAAACTTTTAAAAGCCGTTTTCTTTCAGTCATAGAAGTAAAAATAGCAGGCTTTTAATTGCTGTAAATGTGTTGATATCCTACATAATCATTGTAATCTCATAAAATAATTAGCATATATGCAAGAAAAGGTTTGTAAAAATACTTTATTTGTAACAAACAAGAGATAAAGAATTTACAAACATGCGGAGAGCAGCGTTGCAGCACATGGGACAGCGCCATATGGGATTTTTTAAAAGCATTACTTCAAATGTTTCTCATCCAACCATATCCACAGATACAGAGTCATCATATACAATAAATCTGTGGGGTAGCATTTAAAAAACATTTAAAAATAGATGCATTTGTTTAAAGCAAAGCATTTATTTACTTACCAGGCTACAGGTGAAGCAGCTCTTTGCGCCTTCTAACGTCTCATAATCGTTCCTCATTTATGTCCAAGAGACTCAATAATAATCTTTTACATTTCAATCCTTTAATCTTTTTACATTTGAAAAGCGTTTTTGTGCTGCTGCGCATTCATATATGATAAGCAAACCTGCGTTGTTGTCCCGTTTATATAGCACATATTTCTAACGCGCTCTTTAAATAACAAAAAACATTGCGCTTACTAACTTTAGACTTTAGACCAGGTTTTAGTTGGTCAATGGCGTAGTCTATTTTAGTTGTCTCAAAATAGCAACACGCCAACAATGCGCCTGAACACACCTCGTTTTTAGATCAGAACGCCCATGGGACGTGAAAATTATAATTGCGCCGGGTCGAAACTAGCAAAATACACTTGCATCGCGCTGCATTGTGCCGGGTGTAAGATAGAGCCCATACTGTGTTAAAATAACACAATGTGTTAAATTGAATTGAAACACAAAACAATGTGTAAAAAATTAACACATCCTTTCTTAGAGTGTAAAGATGTGTACATGGGCCCTGAACCATTATAAGACCACTTTGTTGATGTTGGATATTGGCCCCACTCACTTTTTCTCTAATTTTTCAGAACGGTGTCATTCAAATCCAGTCCACTAGAAATGCCCTAATAAATTAAACTCAATCTTAAAATATTGGTCACTTTCTAAATAATAAAAGTGTAGTGCATCTACTAATAATTATACATACATAAATCTGTTTTTTACCTATGCAATGTGCTAGAAACGATGCATCATGATGCAAATGCAAATTTTTATCCAATGTACAATTTTTAAGCCGAAGCATCATTAACTTTTTATGCCAATGCACCAAGCGAATCAGGGAATCTTCCTATCACTAGTAACCTAGGTTGAATGCACTTTAAGTTGCTTTGGATAAACGTGTCTGTCAAAAGCATGAAAATGTAAAAGTGAGGAGTAACTGGGTAAAGTGGATTCATAATGAATGTTTACTTAAAAAAATCTTTGAAGATACTACAAATAAACCATCTTCATTTTTACAGACTTTACCCCTACCTGTGTCGAGCTGTGCGTAACTTTGCTCGCGATCACGGAAAGGTCCCTGTCGCCAAGGAATTTTATGTTGCCTTCCAGGATCTACCAACAAGACACAAGTAAGGACATATTATAACAGTGTAACATACTACTAAACACATACATTTAATATGCAAATTAATAGTTTCAAGCAAAAAATGTTATATTTAAGAACATTGTTATTTAAAATCTGACGTTTATCTTTGTCCCTATAGGATCCGCGAGTTGACCGCGCTGAAGGTGGGCTCGTTGGTACGGATCAGCGGTCAGGTTGTCCGTACTCACCCTGTTCACCCCGAGCTGGTGAGCGGGACATTCCTGTGTCTGGACTGTCAGGGAGTGATAAAGGATGTTGAGCAACAGTTTAAATACACGCAGCCGAGCATCTGCCGCAACCCCGTGTGCAACAACCGCAGGCGCTTTCTCCTTGACACAAACAAGTCTAAGTTTGTTGACTTTCAAAAGGTGCGAGTGATGTTTTCTACATTTTATGTAGAAGAGTCAATCGTAAAAATGACGTTAGCTGGGTTTTCATACATTGACAATTTGTCTGCTTTGACACCAGGTGCGTATCCAGGAGACGCAGGCAGAACTTCCCCGCGGCTCCATTCCACGTAGTATGGAGGTAATTCTGCGGGCGGAGGCTGTGGAGTCGGCACAGGCTGGTGATAAATGCGACTTCATCGGCTCGCTCATCGTTGTGCCCGATGTATCCCAGCTAGCTACACCAGGTGGGTGAAATAAAACATTAGGGCTGCAACTAACGATTATTTTAATAATCGATTAATCTGTCGATTATTTTTTCGATTAATCGATGAATCGGATAAAAAAACAAAAAACAAGAAAAGCATTCATTTCCAACCCCTTATTCAAAACAGAACAAAAATCTTTAGAAATTACACAAACATGTTGCTCCTTGAACATACCTGAGCTGTTACAATAATAATAAAATAAAATAAAAATGGACTAACACAAAAAATACACATGTATGCTTTACATCTGCCAAATATATAGACTTTTTATGATGCATTTCCCATCAAGAAGCCTCTCTTGATGGGATCAAAAAGATAGTAAATGAGTACACTCTTAGAAATAAAGGTACAAAAGTTGTCACTGGACAGTACTCTTTCAAAAAGGTACACCTTTGTACCCAAAAAGTGCATATTAGTACTTCAAAAGTACATATTGGCAGTTCAAAGATACATATTTGTACCTAAATGGTACATATTAGGACTTTTTATAAAGGGTACTGCCCCAGTGACAGCTTTGTAGCTTTATATTTGACTTCATGTGTTTTCTCTGATCAGATAGCTAACTCATTTGTTAAAACTGTTCTATTTACATTTGGCCACATACATGCGTCTTGTCAAAACGGAAAATGCTGCTTCTACTCCCGCGCAAAATGCAAATACACCATTTATTACTTTAACAAATGTAAGACGATGTTTATGCAACAAAAGGCGGCACTTACTGAATGTTGGGCCGGGCACGCGCGTCTACTTGATTGGCAGTCGCCATGAGCTGGAGCGCGCAGGAAAGAGCAGCAGGAGAGTGATGGCACGATGATTTTACGTACAGGTCCGTGACGGGGAAAAGCGTTCATACAACTCCCTCTCAAAGTTTTATTTCATTGTTTAATATCAGTGGAGTTTGTCATTGGAGTTTTTTATTCGTTCTAGAAACTTTTTTACCCGCTGTCGTCGCTCCATAAAGCATAAGCGTGTCGTCTTTGTTTGTTTACCTCTTTGCCGGCTAACTTCCAGGTGACGCGCTTACGTTTGGGATGAGTAAAACACTGACATGTGGTTTTCCTCTACCTTTGCTGTTTTTTTTTCCATCTTTTTCCCGCCGCCCTGTCTTTTCTCCGCCCTGTCTATGAGCAGCCGAACTCTGCAAGCAACAGTGCGCGAGAGAGACCGACGCTGCGTCCCAAACCGCATACCTCCATACTATATAGTAGGCGAAAAGCACTACTTCTCATACTCTTTGCCTACTATATAGTATAGAAATAGGCTGTTTGGGACGCAGCACGAGTGTGTTCACATCCGCTCCGCGCTTAACTGAAGTGTTTTTTTTTCTTTTTTTTTTAATTAAACGTCTCTGCGTCACGCGACACGACGAATCGATAATGAAATTCGTTGCCAACACTTTTAGTAATCGATTTTTATCGATTTAATCGATTCGTTGTTGCAGCCCTATAAAACATCCCTAAGCATTACAGAATTCATCCCATTTCTCTCTTTCATAACTTTCTACTGCTCTCCATTATTATATAAAGGTGTGCGTGCTGAGACCAGCTCCAGGACAGCTGGAAAACAGGGTTACGAGAACGAAGGTGTGCGTGGACTGAAAGCACTGGGCGTCCGGGAACTCAGCTACAGACTGGCCTTCTTGGCGTGCCACGTAGCCCCAACCAATCCCAGAGTAAGAGCGCATCCGGTCAAGTACAAAGCTTCTGAAGATGCTTTGTTTGATAAAATAATTTCTCACAATGACATGTCCGTGTTTGTAGTTTGGCGGTAAGGAGATCCGAGATGAGGAGCAGACCGCTGAGAGCATTAAGAACCAGATGTCGGTACAGGAATGGGAGAAGGTGTTCGAGATGAGCCAAGACAAGAACCTCTACCACAACCTCTGCACCAGCCTCTTCCCTACCATTCATGGTCAGTTGCCACGAACAACATGGCATGTCTGGGTTACAGGATAACATGCTGTGGTAGTCATTTAAAGTTGACAGGTCATGGACTGGATGTAGAGAGTCTTAGACTTAAACTTAGAGCGTAGTGAATGTTTGTATTTTATAATCACCTGCTCCAGATGGCCAGTTGCATAATGTCAAGATGCCATATAAATATTCACAATACTGTCATTTTTTCAGGCAATGATGAAGTAAAGCGAGGAATTCTGCTCATGCTGTTCGGAGGTGTCCCTAAAACCACCATGGAGGGCACATCCCTGAGAGGTGACATCAATGTCTGTATCGTTGGAGACCCCAGCACAGCCAAGAGCCAGTTCCTCAAGTGAGTACAACTTCTAAAGTATAGAAGTTAAATTTTTTTCTAATAATATATTTATGTGAAAAAATGTTAATACTTTAAAAAAGATTTCAGTCATTTTAAAGCTTTTATTATAAACATAATTATTGTAGATGTACAGCATTTATGTGTTGCTCTGGACTTGTTAGTTCTCACTGTTGGGCTGTTTTTTCAGGCACGTAGAGGAGTTCAGTCCACGGGCGGTGTACACCAGCGGTAAAGCCTCCAGCGCTGCCGGTCTCACTGCTGCCGTAGTGAGAGATGAAGAATCGCACGAGTTTGTCATCGAGGCCGGAGCGCTAATGCTGGCTGATAATGTGAGTTTAAGAGCAAAATCGACTTTAAAACTTAACAGCAACACAGAAGTATTTACAGCAGTTGTCTGATTTGCAGAGGTATCTTAGATTATATAAAGAGTTAACCTGATAAGGAACACTGTGCTGTACACCCCCTCCCTTGCACGGGAGGCTGCATTACGTCATTGTAAATTTGAAGCATTAAATCTTCAAAATATACGGTCATGCGGCACATCGTTGTAAAGCTTAGACTTTCAGGATTCCATTAAGCGCACACACAAAGCATAATATGATTTTTAGCAGTCATAAAACTGTAACCTAGTTGTTTGTTACCTGAACCGGGCGGCGCCGATTTAGGATATTTACTTACCTTCAAAATCTTCCCTTTATCCGCTTTGTCCAAAACAAATTGTTCATAAACCCCCAAAAGTCCAAGGAACTGGAATATCCAAGCCTTTTTTGTCAAAACGATTTGTTCATTTCACAATCTTGACATTTCTGACCGAATTACGATATAAATAGTGTATACATTTAGTTCACTAACGGACATTCGTTCGAATTTCACTTTTCATTCACGATTTATAATGAATATATTCAGATGTCACGTTTATTGTGCAACGTCTGAGGAATAAGAGGTTCCATAAGAGGCTACGTTCCAAAACCCGCTAAGTGTGTCTGAAATGATTAGCATTTTTTTTTATCAGACTCTTACTGTATTCTGCATTTTTGAGGGGTGGGATTAAGCAGATTTGACGCTTAAGTATTTGATGAACGAATAGTACTTGCCAAGAGCATTTGGTTTGTATCATTATCCAATTTTGGATGGATGCGTCGTTTAGTGGCTTTGGTATCTGAACTCTTCGTATTTTTAACTACATTGTAAAATGTGCGAATCTGTAGTTGTAAAGATCTATACCTAAAACAGGCTATGTTTACACGACAATGATGCAGATAAAAAAACTGAAACTTTTTTTATTTGCAATTATGAGAAATTTCACATACACACAAGATCTGCGTTTACACAAATCCGCGAAAACGGTAACCTTGTAAAGAAACACTACAAGCCTGTAACTATCCACTGGCTATAACTTAAACACCGTGAAAACTAAGACAAACACACAACAACAATTTTCCAAAACATCACAACAAAAAACATACACTCAATCCTTAAAATAAAATGAATACATAAACAGTTAATTACCGTGTGCGCCTGATAACCAGCAGTATAATTCAGTTCACCTTATTCACATATATGCGCCTTTATTCTTAATCCATTCTGAAAGCTAACGCATCCGGGTTAAATAAGGAAAGGTCACGTGAACACATCTTCCGGCCCAAGAACAAATTAAACGATCAATTTACATGAATTACATAATCCAAATACAATGACCCGATTCTTACATACAATATACAATCACATAAAACATTATGCTTTAACTGACCTCTCAGCGTCAGCTACAAAGCCTGCGCACATATGCATTCCTCTTCAGAGCAATAAATACAAACAGTTGAGATGGCAAAAGTATTCAGCAGTTTTGTTTAGATGGACGATGATGTAGGTTTATTAAGTAAGCCTGGACTATAAAGTGACAAAAATTTGAAAACTTCATTGAGAAGAGTTAATAAACTTATCTTAAGAAACACAAACACAAATCTGTAGGTCACCGTTGGTGTTTTGGTTATACTCATGCATGCCTATAGATTGACTTAGCATATGCTCATGACATCACCATTATCTCATTTTATGAAAAGAAAACAAGGTGACAATATTATTAATTTGCACTTTGAATCCCATTTGCATTTTCAGGACACCAAACGCCATCATTGTGTAAATGAACAGCCAAACCAAATTAAAAACTTTTGCATTTACGGTTGAAATTGTTGTCGCATAAACGGCCCCATAGTTTGGAGTCATTAAATAATATTATGTAAAACTCCCTTCCAGGGGTGCAAGGAAATAGCAGTACACGCGAGCATTGTGATATTCTGTTCAGCAATATTGTATCTAGGGATGCACCGATACCACTTTTTTCCATTTCCAATACGCCGATACGATACTACTGTAATTTTCTTGAACAATTGAAAATTGAACACACAATGTTAAATGTGTATAGTGCGTTCTGCTACATCTAGTTTTATTTTTAAATGTAAAAACCAATAATTTAAAATGATTTAAAAGTTACAAGAACATTAGTTATCATGCCAGTGTTTAGGAGAAAATATAATAGGCACGTTTGATCAAATAAGTATGCTAAATATATTTTATTAATTGCGCAAAACTGTCACAGTAAAAAAGCTTCAGTGTGCAGATGGTTATTTTGGGAATTATACACTTGACCGGATCTTTTATGCACGTCTCGGATGCAGAATTGATGCGCATAAATCATCATGTACGCTACGTTTATGGGCTTCCTGGCCGCAGAATTGATGCACTTGAAGCATCCTTTCCTGGGAATCCTTGCCATAGATATGTATAAAGGCTAGATGTCTTACAGCGGAGTCTCTAACGTCATCACCTGGCGGTGCACAAACCAAACTGTTTGAAAATCGGTAAAAAATTAAGCAAGTTATGGTCATTTAAAAGTACCTGCACCATTAAAACTCAATGCTACGAGTGAGCGCACGCGCTGTGGTAAGATGGCTGCCAAAATGCGGACGTTCCACTCAATTGGCCAGCAGCGCGGGCGAGACATCTAGCCTTAATACATATCTATGATCCTCGCATCCTAGCAATGGAAAGTTCATAACTGTTAAAACACAAAGAGGATAGATGCGTTGAAGCTTGTCAGTAACAACCACCGGTAGCGCACAGTATCCAAATTGGATCGGTCCTGTTAGTCCGATATCCGATCCAGCAAAAAAAAAAAAACACGGATCGGCCACGATATCGATCCAAAATATCAGATATAATATAGCATCACAATGTATTGCAACATATTGCATTGCAACCCAAGCATCGTGATACGTTCAGTATCGCTCCATTCTTGCAGATACACACTAGCCCTACTCCTTTTGAAGGGGACATTGAGCTTTAACTTTGCAGATATTTTTTATACTCTTTTACAACAACATTACACATTAAATCAAGTTGAAAGTGTGAAAAAGTATAATAGGACCACTTCAACGTGTTTTGTTTCTGAAATTGTACTGAAATGTTATTTGCCAAGCTCACGTGTTAACTAAAAAAGCAGATATTTATAAATTGTTAGAGCCAAATTTGTAAAAAAAAAAATTTTTTTAATTGGTCTCCTCAGGGTGTTTGCTGCATTGATGAGTTTGATAAGATGGAAACAAGAGACCAAGTAGCCATCCACGAGGCCATGGAGCAGCAGACCATCTCTATCACCAAAGCTGGTGTCAAGGTAAAAGTCAAAGATTTACATTTGTGCATTTGCCAGATGCTTTTATCCAAAGCAACTTGCAGTGCATTACAAGCTATACATGTTTTATAAGCATGCATTTGAGCCCATTACCTTTGGCACTGCTAACACAGTGCAATTTCCTGGAACGTTTCTACCAACACACTGTGTATTATGCATTTGCCTATAAGGTTGTCGGAGCACCAATACTGTATTTACAATCGTAGGCCACCTTGAACGCTCGCACATCCATCTTGGCTGCAGCGAATCCGGTCAGCGGACGCTACGATCGCTCCAAATCTCTCAAACAGAACATTAACCTGTCAGCGCCCATCATGTCCCGCTTCGATCTCTTCTTCATCCTGGTGGATGATTGTAATGAGGTATGTGCATGTGTATTGGTACAAGATGTTTTTGAGCTACAGCAGCCAGTTTATTGAGATATGTGTGGACTAAAGATTGTAACCCTTCAACTCAGGTCACCGATTATGCCATAGCCAGACGTATCGTTGACCTCCACTCCAGGATCGAGAATTGTGTGGTGCGCGTCTACACTCTGGATGAGATTCGCAGATATCTGCTCTTTGCCCGGCAGTTCAAACCGAAGGTGAGGGATTGGCGTTTGTTGGATCAGCCCTGTTTGTACCCATGTCAGCATTTCTTTACCTGCGACTTGCTCTGTGTGTGTTGTCAGATCTCAAAGGAATCTGAGGAATTCATTGTGGAGCAGTATAAGCGTCTGAGACAGAGAGATGGTTCTGGAGTTGCGAAATCATCCTGGAGGATCACCGTCCGCCAGCTGGAGAGTTTGATCCGTCTGTCGGAGAGCATGGCCAGGATGCACTGCTGCGATGAGGTAAGAGCCAGAGAAAGACACATGAGCACAACCTTGATTAAGGAATATGAATGTGACTACCAGTATTTAACTAACATCAAGAAGATAAACAGCTGTGAGCCAGTATGATATTAAGCAAAGATGTTTTTCTCTTTCAGGTTCAGCCAAAGCATGTAAAGGAGGCGTTCAGGCTGCTGAATAAGTCGATTATTCGAGTCGAGACCCCCGACATTAACCTGGATCAGGAGGAAGAGGAAGCAATGGAGGAAGAAGATGAGCAGATAAATGGTAGTCATGTTTTCATTTCTAGGGTATCAGGAATTCATAAAATTGCTAGAGCTGTAAAAATATTTAACAGGTTATATAAATTGTTAGAGGGTTCAGTTTGTAAACAAAAGTGGGAGTCCTGATTTTAAAACCTTTGTTGTACGCAATGTTTGTTGACACATCTTGGTCCTATCCCTGTTTTCAGGACATGATGTTCCTAATGGCGTTAACGGAGAAGTGAACGGTCACGAGCACACAAATGGTATTAACGGTCACGGGGTCAATGGAGATAACAGTAAACCTTCACTGCGTGTGTCATTTGCCGAGTACAAGCGGATTTCCAACCTGCTGGTGCTACACCTGCGCCGTTCAGAGGAAGCTGAGCGTTGTTTATCAAACACAATATCTAAAATCATAACAAGCTCATATACACACAGCTTACAGGAATCTGATTTTTACTGCATTGTTTCTTTTAGCTGAAGATGAGGAGGCTCTTAGGAAGAGTGCAGTGGTGAATTGGTACCTGAAGGAAATTGAATCGGAGATCGATTCGGAAGTCGAACTCATGAATAAGAAGGCAGTGATAGAGAAAGTCATCCACAGACTGGTTCATTATGTAAGTATATGTCTTTGTATCAAAATGTATATATAAATGTGTTGTGATTTAACCAGGAGAAATACTTTTTTGTCTTTATAAGGATTACATTCTCATTGAGCTCACGCAGTCTGGGCTGAAAGGATCTGTGGAGACCAGTGGATCAGAATCCCAGGAAGAAGACGTTACTCTTGTTGTTAACCCCAATTACACGTTTGATGACTAGATCTTTTGATGCCATGTTCTCTGCTGTACAAAAAGTTCACATCGGTTTATCCATGTTTATATTGTTCCAGTTCTTCATTTTAAACTCAAAATCTGACTGTTTATCTGTTTTAAATAGACTCTGTGAGGATGGGTATATCCATCTTTGTTTTAAAACGAAGCTGTGCGCTTGTCAAAAAATATTCATTTTGTAAATATGTTTTTAGTGTTGTAGTTTATTTTAAAAAGCTGTGTTTTCAACACCAGTTTATCATGTTTCGTTTTTTAAAAAGCTATGAAAGGATGCCAAAAAAAGATGCAATAAAGTTCATTTGTTTAATTCTGGAGAGCATTGTATTTTTACTTTATCTGTGAAGTCTACACAAGTGGTTCTCAAACTGGGGGACCCAGTTTTATTACATTTAATAAAATACATTAATTTATCATAAATTTTGTCTAATTACACCTCTGAAGAATAACACTACTAATTAACAGCACTACATTGGATAATTTATTAAAATTAGATTTTTTTTAATTAAAATTTTACGTTTTAGAATGTTTTGTCATAAATTCTCTTTAGGGGGCCTCCTTACCATAATGTGTTTGGCCTCGAAGGGATTCACCATAATGTGTTTTACCTTATTTATTTTTACAGTCTATGGTTTTACCCCTACCATGTTAAATAGATCATTTTCTAATCTCTTATTAGTAGTTGGCTAAAGCTATTAAGTCGTCAATGAACGTAAATTTGGATATAGGCATCTACCAAATTGTAATGTTGGTAAAATGAAGCTATTACCGTATATTTAATTTTGGACTTTTTAATTGAGCATTGACAGCCTTGTTCCATCTCGTTTCGTGGCGGAAAAATTGTGCACATTTTCTTGATTATCCAAAATAAATTCATAAAAAGTTATCTGGTTAGATTATAGCCAGTTTAACATATAGTTGAAACGGCCAGCATGAATTACCTGTTTGATTTGTATATTGTGGTTGGTGCTAATCTGGTGATGGTCTAGTTAGTGGATCACGGTGTTCAGACAATAAATGAACAACAATTACGTATAAATTGACCATCATTAACTCTCCTCAGTCCTGTCCTGTCGGGTATGAATTCTGTCAGGCACAAAGCCGGTCACCTATGTGTAGTGACGCACGCTCCCCACACAACAAAGATGGCGGCGCCCTGTCGGAACTTAATGAGGTCGGCTTTCCAAGGTAATAGAGTGCTTTACAACAATATAGTTTCGTGGATAGTGATATGCATCAATTAACTGGCTGGACAATATTGTTTTTATATTAAAATATCTTTATAACAACTGCAGCAAATTTAAAATGCCCTACAAGTTACCTTAACAGCAGGCGAGCTTGTTTAAGGACAAATTCGTACTGTACCAATCTAATATTACATACAGTAACGCAAAATTAACATGCATATTGAAAGACTGTTGTTCTGCAAATATGTAATTTGTTTTTAAACATGATGTACCGACAACCAGGCCAATATTACACTGTATAAAGGCTGGAAGCTCAATCTTCTGTAAACATTACGAGTAATTATGTGCCTGTACACCTTTTTGTGAAGAATTATAATCATGTAATCAGCAATTTACAGTTTTAAGTAAAATGCACAAAATGTTTCTTAACACCAATCTGAACACACAGACCTGTTGTCTGACCCTTCTTGCTTCTCTAAGCTGACAGAATGAAATTGTTTTGCTGATATCATACTCTTCAACATTCTTAATTTTTTTCACAGGTTGGCATCAGCTTTCAAACAGAACGTTGTGGATAGGATCACCCTTTAAGAAGATTGCTCATCTCAGACTCCAAGATGTCTTACACAGCAAAGCTCTACACTGCAGGCATTACCCCTTACAAACGATAACCAAGACTCCATCTCAGGAAACAGCACACACACATAAACCGACAGAACATAAGAAAGACCAACAAAAGAAAGAAGAGGAGGATGATGATGAGGAAGACGAAGATAACAGGCCTGAGTACATCCCAAAAAGAAAAGCCAAAAATCCAATGATGAAGATTGGATACGCATGGTAAGTACAACCGGCATTCCATGTTTACTGTATTTACATTTTTCTGGTTAAGACCACAATGCAAAATAAACCACTACTTATATTAATAATTGATACTATTAAATGCTTTCACAGGATGATTGGCTTGCCCACTGGAATTATTGGTTTCATTCTGGCTAAAAGACAAGTGGACAAGAACCGACTGAAGCAGCTGAAAATCAGACAGAGAATGAAGAAATCCAATGAGGGAGATTACGACAGAGAGCGATATAAACCAGACTCTAGGATGCAGTGAAAGCACCATGATTACATTAGGACTTTATTGTGCTACAGAATCCCATAAATGAGCACTTATCATCAAGGGCAGGACAGACATTAAATGAGAGCACTGTGGTGATGGATCAGAACAAAATGAAGTGTTCATTTTGGGTATGTAAGATAAATTTGAATGAGCGAGGAATTACAATTTTGTCTGATTGAAACTTCAGTTGTCATGGCAACATTTTTGGGAATGCTTGTACAGAAATGTGACAAAAACCTTATATGCAATAAAAAATTATATATTAAAATCCATGAAATATGAGGACTGCTCTGTGTTCATTTTATTTACTACTCCAAGAATTGCAATTATACATTTGAAACTTCAGCCACTTCATTTGACATAAAACTATTTAACCAAACAGACAATGTTCCCACAAACTTCAATCTTATGTATATCATTGTAATCTGACAATCTATGTAAAAAGTTGACATTGTATGTACTGTATATATTTGGCACTAAATAAAAACAAACAAGGCACCAAATCAGATAATCTTATAATATGTTAAGTGTATTATCAGATAAAGTAAAGCAATTTGTTTTTAAGCTCAAACACTGCGATTCTGATATAAAATGATATAGATCAAATTTGTATATAAATATAGAGATGTCTGCAAGATAAATGTGTATTTAAGACTTATCAATAAAATAAAAATGCTATTTACACAGCAGAAAAGGCTATAACCATTACTGTATAGTAGAGGTTCAATATAATACAGAATGTCATATTGAAGACCATACATCAATATAAATGACACTACATTTTTTGTCTATTGTGACTTGACTCAAAGTGATGGGCAGCATCACATACAAAAATCCCTCATATGAATAAACTGTAAGAGTACTGTTAAGATATTCACAAACATACTATTCCTATGACAGCTAACAGGAATTGATCAGTAAAATGTTCTAAGATCAGTAGGATTTTATAATTTGAGTAAATGTTATGGTCCATAACTGGACAGAAAAGACATTGCATAGTGCATAAAAAGGCCTTTATGACAATACATGCCGACTTAAAGCTTTTATCTCTGTGCTAATCCAATAATTTGTAGGAGGAAGAGGAAAATCTGAATAATGTCAACATAAAGAGTGAGAGCGGCAAAAATATATTCCTCAGGTTCGATAGTCATTTTCCTGTTCCCGATCAGAAGCTGGGTGTGGTAAGCCAGAAACTATTTAAACAAACACACACACAACAGAGGATTTTAGGTTGAAACAAATTAACATTGTGTTTAAATAAAAACATTAAAAGAGTAAAATGGAGCATCTAAATCAGTTTGACAATGTTGCGAGACGTACCAGAGTAAATGCAACGGCCCCTATACCAGCATACAGCATGTGAAGCCATGGCATCTGAAAAAGCATACGATAATGATATGCAAATGATCAAAGAGCAAGATAATAAGGCATCATTTTCATTGTAAAGCTGCTTCTAAACCAGTAATTCTCAAACTGGGGTCCGGGGCCCCCAGAGGGGCCGCGAGATGGTGCCAGGGGGGGCCCCAGTTTTATGACATTTTTACAAAATACATTAATTTATCATGAATTCTGTGAAAAAAAAAAAAAAGGCAGCACTACTTTGTATAATTGAATGTTTTGTTTAATTAAAATGTGAAGTTTTAGAACTGTTTTTTTGTCATAAATTTTCTTTGGGGGGGCCCGCGAAGGAATGCACCGTACATAAAGGGGGCCGAACGCTAAAAAGTTTGAGAACCACTGTTTTAAACAATTGTACACATTGTAAAAAGCACTATTTGAATAAATAAAATGACTCACGTATTTAAATGACAGCACGATAGCCGTTATGATGCCGGTCACAAACACCACAATTCCAAGCACGGCAAAAAAGCCAGCACATTTAGTGAAATCCACCTACAAGAAGACAGAAAAGCATGGATACCACTTCACAAAGGCCTGGGGTAAAGATGGTGTACATATTAAATGTGACCTTACCTTAGTTTGAAAGCAGAAGACAGTCACAGCGACGCACACGAGAACAGTGATGCCCAGGGCCAAGAACACTGCTTTAGTACTATAGTAACTACAGAGAATAAAGAAATGTACATTTATTAAAACACTGTCAACAAGCATCTCATCATACACATAGAGTTTTCCCCATCCACTGCATCCTTATTCGTAAAGCACACGAAATAGCTGCCTTACCTCGCTATTGCCCCAGTCATGTATGACAATGCCAATGTCTAAAACAAGAAAAAAACATCAAGAAAAGGAACTGGTTAAAAGCAAAGAAAAACTACTCAAGGACACTCATTTTGGAATGAACGATCAATACCCACGAGAAATAAACGAACAAAGAAAAGTTCTCAATCCCATATTAAAAGAAAACAGAAGAAACAACATACGTGCAATATTGGCAGTTGATAAATTCTATATAAATGGACAACTATTACGAAACCATGAAAAAACATCATGGCTTTTCTGAATGAATAAATATAGAAATATACTATAAGCATAATTATATTATTATTAATTTATTATTATTATTATTCTCATATATATATATATATATATATATATATATATATATATATATATATATATATATATATATATATATATATATATATATATATATATATATATATATTTCCTCTTTTTTTATTCTTCCACACCTCTCTAAACCTACAGAATTTGTTAGACCAGTTGTTAAGTTCTGTGCTCAAACTCTCTCTCCTTATCTCCTAATTTGCTTATCTTTTTATGTCTTTTATTTCCATTATAAAATGTCCAGTAAATGTACTTATCCCGCAATAGTTAGTTTGTCTAGAACAAAGCACTCACATACCTCATATGGGTAATATACTTATGCCGCAATAGGTAGCCTGTCTGGAACCGAGCTGATTTAAACAACAATACTGTATGACACTTGCAGTACATGCGAACGGCCCCTACGCTAATAGAATTCTGTTTTTCTCTCCCTGTCTCGTCCTCGACCCTGAGGACAATGAGACAAACAGACCCAGATCCTGCTGCTGTGAAGGTCATCACACCACTGATCTACTGGCTGTCCTTCAACATGATGCCCAGCCGATACGCGACCGACGACCACCGGCTGAACCAGTTTAATCCGCTTACCCGCTTCCTATCCCTACCGTGTTTATATATATAAATATATATTAATCTCTCCCAAGGGTTTTTGTCCTTCTATGAGTTTTCCCGCTGGGTTTTTCTCCTAGGGGGTTTTTTCATCCCCGGGAGAGTCAGCCAACTTTGGCTTAACTTAGCACTTTACTGTATACGTTACATCATTACTAAGCTCGCTTGTACTATTTATTCTTAGCCGCTGTATTCTACTTCTTATATTATCTATTGATTATTCTGTGTTTTCCCCTACATCTACTCATGTAAAGCTGCTTTGAAACAATTAACAATTGTGAAAAGCGCTATATAAATAAAATTGAATTGAATTATTGTTTTTGTTGTTTTGTTTATCAGTTTCTCTCTCTCTCTTCCCCTCCCTCTCTCTCTTCCTCTGACTCTGATAAGGCATGTGTCTTTTTTGTATGGATGTCTCGTCTCTTTGTGTCTCCTTGTCTATACGTGTAAAGTCCATCTGTTCAATAACTATTGGTTACTTTTGTAACCACTTTTTGGAAAACATGTTATGCGCAATATGACATACATCCACCCAATACTGACAAGCAAAAACACTCACGCCATATTCCCTCAAACGAACCCCTCTATCCCTCTCTCCCTTTCCCTTTATTACTTTATATGTCTCTTAACTCATATATACGAGCTAGCTCACAACTCTGACATACCTGACATACACGCATGCAATCACTTAACTTGATAACATGGAATGTACGTGGCTTTCGTAACCAAACCAAAAGACTTAAAGTAATCAATCACCTGATAATTTGATAATTGAGGGCTGATGTTTAATTGCTTCCTTCAAGAAACACATTTAACAGACACAGAATTACAACATCTTAACTTTAAACTATTTGACGAAATATACTCTTCAACATATAACAGCAAACAAAGAGGCATCTCTATTTAATAAATAAAGATATTAATTTTTCACTTAACCAATCTATTATGGACCCAGACGGTAGATTCATCATTATTAATGCATTATAAATACTATCAAATTCAAACAACCTTATCATAGCAGGAAACTTCAATACAGTCATCAATCCCACAATTGACCGCTCAAGCACCTCTGGCAACAAGAAATTGGCACTCCACTGACATAATAAGAAACACAATGAACACAGAAGGAAGCAGATATCATCCCTTAAAGACACCTGGTCCCCATTTTTAACATTTCTTAACACAAAAACATAACTACAAGCCGTGTACATTACCAGTCACATATCTCCCTTTTCTGTTATGTAAGTTTATTTATTTTCTTTCATAGGCACACACTATTCATACTCATGCATAACATGTTTTTCAAACCCTTTTCAAACCCATTTCCCCTCAAACACCCTAACCGTGACTAACGAATGTGAACCTCAAGATCATTCTACTCAACCATCAATAATACGTTCTTGAGTCAACTGTCTTGTCCCTCTGTAATCTGTCTGTCATTTTGTCACCTCATAGACTTCGTTCACACTGCAGGCTGAAACGACCCAATTCCGATTTTTTGCCCCTATGCGACCTGTATCTGATCTTTTCATGACCGTCTGAACGACACAGATCTGATCTTTTCAAATGTGACCCAGGCCACTTGGGTATGTGGTCCTGAATCCGATACGTATCCGATCTTTTGAAATGCGACCTCCATCTGAATGGCCGCATGTATCCGACCCGTACATCATTGAAACGCTACAAACGTCATAATTCTGCATTGAAGTAGGCGGGAACCATGTTTAATGTTAGCTACTTCCGCAAACAACGAGTAACGTTGTTGACCATTGAGTACTCGCATGCAGGTCACTTCAGAGTCATTTCACGTTCACACAGGAGATCACAAAAGGTCGCATTTAATTGGAAATGTGAATGGCCTTGCAAAAAAAATAAAAAAAAATATAAATAAATCAGAATTGAGCATTAAGCCCTGCAGTGTGAACGAAGCCTTATATGTTATGTGTTACACTCTGTACGTGGTGCTATAATCCCCCTCCCCTTATGTGCCCAGGGTCTCACTATACTGATTGAATGATTACCGTAGGACAAATAATGCCCTGTGTTATTAAATCTACTGTCTGTATTGTAATATATTGTGTAAATAATTTGCTTTATTAAAAAAATAAAGTTGTCCTCCGAAGGGGGGGGGGGGTCAAAAAAGAAAAAACAGACCAATAAGCATTTTTTTAAGGGTTAAACCTCTCAGAGTGATTCAGAATCTTCAGACTTACAAAAATGGACAACAGAATCACATTCCATGGGCAACGCCTCCTAAAAAAGTGCAACAGAGCGATGGTTAAAATGAATTTTTTACATTAACACATATATTGTGATTTCTTGTTCTCTACATAAAATTCTTCTATATAATGTAAAAAACATTCACATTGACTGAGTAAGACCATGTTAAAGATTAAAATTAATGTAAAATCAATGATTGAACTCAAACTTTGATTCTCCTAATCTCACTGTGAAATCCAAACTAAAGTATTATAATCTAATGATACTTACTTTAGTTTGGAGTTCACATACTGACTTGGATTTATATAACATTACTAAATAATAAATATCACCATCTGTTTTTTATTAGGGCTGCTATGTTTTTTTTTTTAAGATAAGTGGATAAAATCTCACCTGGGTCCCTGACAGCAAACGAGTACCATGTGTGTAATAAAGTAGACAGCACTGCAAAAAAGAAACATTTTAGCAGTCATATATGACACATTTTAAAGTACTCTTTTCCCTAAGATCCTTGTTAGTAACGTTGGTTGTATCAAAACCACTTAGTTACATTTGTTGTTGCTGTGGCTTTTAAGAAGATCTCCAACTTGCACATATGCTAAGCACTGCACACTTTCTCTGTCTTCACATCTGCTATTGGAATTTAAACAGGGCTTAAGGAACAAATGCTATCGAACCTAACAAAATATAGTTATTTAAACCTAGGGGCAAAAAAAAAAAAAACATGCTATGATGAATTTCTGTTTTAACATAAAAAGGTGCTACAATGTGTTTTAGATGGTTGAAAGAACTTGCGTTCATGAATTTAAAAATGCACCCTAAAATTTAGAAACATAGGGCTAAAAACTAATTTCAAATCTGATCTGCACAAAAAAGATCCGGGTCTGGCGCTAGCACCTCCAGCATAGCCTAGCACAATCCACCGAACCCGATCAGACCATTAACACCCCATTAAAAAAAATAACCAAAGCGTTTCGATATTTTTCCTATTTAAAACTTGACTCTTCTGTAGCTACATCATGTACTAAGACAGATGAAAAATTAAAAGCTGCAATTTTCTAGGCAGATATGGCTAGGAACTATACTTTCAAACTGGCGTAATAATCAAGCACTTTGCTGATGTAACATGGCTGCAGCAGACGTGATATTACGCACTGCCCAAAAATAGTCCCCTTGGTTACTTACAATAGCAGGGGCTAATGGTCTAATCAGATTCAATGGATTGTGCTAAGCTATGCTAAAAGTGTTAGTGCCAGACCCGGAGATCGACTGAATGGATTCCAATACGGTAAGAATCAAATGTTTAACTCTAGGGGAGCTGAAAAATGAGCATATTATGTCCCTTTAATTAATATCAGACTGATAATAAATGAAATGGATACCTATATTTTTGCAGGTTAGTTTAAAAAAAAGTTTTATGGACTATAGAGGAGTCTTACTGTAGTATGTTTTTATAGCACATGAAGAATCTAGTTGATTCCTCATGATATGACACATTCATGGATTTTTTTTTGTTGTTATTCCCACTACTACTTCTGTTCAATATTGTCAAAAATGTATTTTACATAAGCGATTCTTACTATGAAGTCCAGTAAATTGCTGGGTTTTTTCTCACAAACACTGATACGGAGTCCCTGGATGAAAACATCAAGAAATAATGATTAATCTCTGATTAGAGTTTATTATTAATAACTTGTTTTAGTCTTTTTTCTGTGAAATCCAAATCCCAGCCATAACAGAGACTTACACAAATGTGAAAACAGACACGATTCCGGCTGTGACGAGAAGCTGTACAGCGAGGATCAGATAAACCTGTAAGACATAACAAACTCATTCATTTAGATTCACGCAACAGTTCAGTTGTTACCCAGTTTTAAAACGGGGCAATTTAGCAATATCCTTATAAAACAGAATTTTACTGTGCTATAAATGGATACAGATTAAACAGAAGCTGTTGCTTACTTTTCGTATAAAACTGTGTCGGATTTGAGTACTGTCAAATCCTTCTGCTGTGGTAAATCCTTCATTGTCATCTGTAACAGTCATGTTTTAAGTCAAAAGTACGACCTGCATTGCAGTGCATCAGTCTGTGTAAAACCACAAATATATTGTGAAAATAAATATTCACAATATATTTATACTTATGTTGTGGTGTAAAATAGTGTCTGAATGTATCCTTTATAAACAGGTAGATCATTTAGTGAACTATTTAGACAGACACTGAAACAACTATACCTAATCGAATTAACAAGACATTCAACAGTCAGATAGTTATCAAAAGTGTCTTATTACTCGTATTACTACAAAATAGACCACACTTCTTAGCAAATAAACAAATACACATTAACTTGAGTTATTATGTGAAATGAAAGAGACTGCATAGTTTAAAAAAAGAAAACTTAACTATGCCTGGGTTGCCAGGCACAAAAGTCAAATACACACTTTATAATTTCTTTTTTTACAGTAAAACGCCATAATTGACCAATCCAACACAGGTATTTCATAGTAGTGTACTAAATCTCTATATCACACGTCTAACAGTGCTAACCTGCTTAGAGTTAGTATAAAGGAACTGCATTATGAAAAATGGTGGTCAATTTGTTTAAATGCAGTTCCATTGTTTATGATCCACTGTGTATGTTTCCAATTTGCATTTGCCAGAAAGATAAGTTTTCATACCTGAATCAGTAGAAACAACAGGGATAGCTATGGGTGGCATAATTGGCGGGGGGAATCCTCCAGGCTGTCCAGGGTACCCTCCAGGCTGTCCAGGGTACCCTCCAGGCTGCCCAGGGTACCCTCCAGGCTGCCCAGGGTACCCT
This sequence comes from Misgurnus anguillicaudatus, assembly GCF_027580225.2. NCBI lineage: Eukaryota > Metazoa > Chordata > Actinopteri > Cypriniformes > Cobitidae > Misgurnus > Misgurnus anguillicaudatus. Next base: position 36,443,453 of record NC_073344.2, read on the forward strand.
CCAGGCTGCCCAGGGTATCCTCCAGGCTGCCCAGGGTACCCTCCAGGCTGCCCAGGGTACCCTCCAGGCTCTCCAGGGTAAGCGTTATTGGGCTGTGAGTAAGGCGGTGGCCCCCCATGTGAACCGAAGCCATATGCTGGGGCAGAAGGTGGGTAACCGCTCCCAGGATCAGGGTTAGAGAGCAGTCGAGACTCATCATAACCCGGTGGAAAATCAGACCTGGACATGCTGCCTTAATAACTTCTGGTGCAGAAGAAAGATAAAGGAAACCATTATAAATGGCTGTGCAAGTACAGTGCATGAAGTTAAAGGGATAGTTTCAAAAAATGAAAATTACCCCATGATTTACTCACTCTCGAGCAATTTTTGATGTCTATTATTATTATCTTTTTTTAGACTAACACAATCGGAGATGTATTGGAAAAATTGCTGGATGTTTCGAGCTTTATAATTGTAGTAAATTGTGCTTCTGATTTGAAGACCAAAAAAGGCTAACCTTCATAGAAGTAATCCACACGGCTCCAGTAAGTTAATAAAGAACATCTTAGGGCAATCGATGCAATTTTGTACGAAAAATATCAGTATTTAAAACTTTACAAACTAAAATAACTTCAACTAAACTTTAAACTAGCTGTCAGTAATGACCAACTCGCATTCACGGTAGGGCTACAGGATTCTTGCTTAAAACGTGAATCACGATTTTTCTCCATGTGAAATGAGATCACAATTCTCTCACACAATTTTTCTCTCTTTTGTGTGAAAATTTCAACTCCAAGTCCACTAAAGCGACTATGTGTTTAGGTCTGCCGTCTTGTTACACATCATGCAGAATGCCGCAAATGAGAAAGAGAGAGGAACAGTGAATATGATTGGTGAATAAATAGGGTTTGCTTTTACACTGCATGTGTGACCAAGTTGGACTGATATAGGATCTTGGATTGTTGTAGAGTAAATACGTGAACACTAAAATGCACCATCTGAATACAGGGAAATACTGTACATGCAAGTGAATCAATCACCATCATTTAGAAAGATCACATTTATGTATGAATTGAGATTGTGATTCTTTTTTCGATTAATCGTGCAGCCCTTGTTCACAAGAGAGTGGGTTTCCAGCGTATGATGTCACTATGTTTCGTATGCTACGTCCTATGTCATGGCTTCAAATAAGAAGCATCACTCGCCACCTCTACAAAGCCCGGAACAGCCAGGACATTCTCCCATATAACTCCGATTGTGTTCATATTGGGGTCATTTTTATTTTTAGGTAAACTATGTCTTTAAGAGTTTTGGTTGATTTGCAAGATTCCAAACAATAGCAAACTCTCCCATTCATTAAAAAAACAATAATTGAACTAAAACGTAGTGCGGCTTTCACATACGATGCGGTGTGCGCTGCGCTTGCTGCTGGGTTCAGCGCAGCCAAGCGATTTGTGCTCTCATGGCAAGACCAAAGTAGGCGGGGTTTTCAATAAATTACTACAGTGTTTATATTTGCGTTAAATAGTGGATGAGGAATATAGAGACTGATGTTGCCCGTTTCCATTTCACGTAACATTAAGCTGCCTACCCACAACAATCTACCCACCTCAAAAAACACCTGACATGCCAACTTGAATTGCTACGTGTTTCCATGACACGTCTTTCCTGCCGATGTCTCTGTAGGATCGTAAACTTGTATTATAAATCTCAGTGAATATTGAAACACACAGTATATAAGCTTTTCATCCATTTTAATTTTGATTTGCTTGTTTGGATCTTTGACTTTGCTCCGCTGTGCTTTGCACGATGCAACAACAAGCGGCACAAGCCATTGAAATGAATGGGTTTCATAGCGCAGCGCACACCGCGTCCTATGTGAAAGCCGCATAAGTCAATGCATCTCATCTTCTTTCAAGCACATTTAAACGCTAAACTTGAGAATTACACTTTGATCCATCCTTTCAATTACTGAGCTTTACAAGGCTTATAAGAAATCTGCAGACTGTTTTTGCTTTCACAGATCTGATTTTGGAGAACACATTTTAACACATTAAATAGAACTGGGACTAAAAAATTGTTCTTGATAAATCAAATAATATTCCAGATCTAGGAAGCGTGTAACAATTCATTTCAGGTGTTCAAACCTCTTTCCGTATTCTGCATTCAAAATTTTTTTGAAGTCCCAGCCATAACTTTTAAACAAGAAATGGTATAATGTTCAAAATATGTACACTATTCGACCCTGAAAAAATTAACACAAGCAAACCTTCAGAGGCTTTCACATGCTCTGGTTCTATGGCACTTTAAACACTAAAGAAAAGTGGGCATTGGTACGGTCACATGGAAGATTTAATTTTACATTACATTTAGCAGACCTGGGGCCTCATGTATAAAGCACGCTTATGCACAAAACAGGGCTGGAAACGTGCATACGCCAGTTCCCACGCAAAGGTTGTGATTTATAAAAAAACAAATTTGATGGGAGAATGGGCTTGCAGGGTGGGATATTAGGATGATTCATGTACGCACACTTGTAGGTGATCTGTGATTTATAAAGGGAACATTGCTTTGTTTAATTCTTCATAATTTTTGGTGTATGCCATTTTTGGCTTTTGTGCGTACGTAGACTTTTAGTAAGAATCCTATGCACAGTTTTATACATGAGGCCCCAGACTAACTTTTTTCACTAGGAGCACAGTGGCCCGCAACTGAAAATTTTAGGGGCGCAACCAGAAAATTTAGGGACACACGCCATAAATCAACATGCTAGCCAAATATTCACATTTCTACTAATTTTCACTGTATTACTTATAAATACTTTAATGCTAGATGCAGAAAGTACAATGTGCTGTTTTAAAATTCAGTGTCACATCACAAAAAAAGTCAAATTTACTGGTCGCACATGTGCAACTAGATGTAAAATTCAGTGGCACACTCAAATTTTGATGGCAGTCTGGAGCCCCGCAGACACTTTTATCCAAAGTAACTTACAAATGAGACACCATTTAAAGGCATATGTAATTTTCATCTATGACATCAAACTATGGCAAGAGCGATTTGAAAGCAGCATATAACAAAGTTATTTGCGTGTTTTCATTTCTGAGAGCTCTTTTCCTGCTTTACGCCCAACCCCAAAAAAAGATTTCCCATAACAACTTCTATAGCAATATTAGAAATGTAACATGTTAAGGTTTGACAGATCCAGGATGTAAACAAGTAATAAGTGGATATACAAGTGCACTGTGCTACTTCCTGTCTTTTCTTGCCTTTCCTTTGTTCAAATGCATGCATTTCTATACTAATCCCTAAAATAACGTAAATCAAAGATAAGAATTAAAGGTTTGGGTGGTCAAGTACAATCTCCAAACTTGTTTCGGAGACATTATAAGGTATGAGACATGACTAGAAATAGCTGCACTGGGGTGTTGCCAGTAAACTGACTTAATTTTGTGACAGTTATATCATCGCTCTCTCTTTCACCACTGTCCAAACTGCTACCATAAGTTATAAGCACAGGAAACGCATGAACCACACTTCACTTCGTCTTTCTAGACACACAGCCCATGAAAAATGTTACAGTTTGTGGGGTGAAAGGTGAATACACCTAGTATATCCTAGTAAGCAAGAATGCCTTTGCTCAAAATTAGGAAGTGAAATTTTGGAGTTTGAAAATGCTACATTTTATCACCAGTTACCCATTTAAGACCTTATTTGTACAGAGGGATCAGTACGTCACGCTGTCAAACAGACGTAAAAACAGTTCACACAGAGCCACACGCAACATGTGGTCAACATTGACTCATCATTACTCATAATAACCACTGAAAGAATTCCAACCCGTGTGAACGTGGCCTGACATTTGCAAAAGTATACTGGATAACAGAGTTCCCACACCTTAGTTAACTTCAAATTCAAGGACCTTTCAAGCATTTTTCAGGTCCAATACCCTCAAATTCAAGGACTAAATGTGGGGACACATTTTAAGTGAGAGCAAGGTTACATCGTGTTACCTTTTAAGATATATTGTTAGAGTTCCCTTTCGAGGGAACACACGCTAAGTCACTGCGGCGACACTTTGGAGACGCCTCCAGGGGTAAGTGTGTCTGAATGTGTATATCAAATTCAACCAATGGTGAGGCTTTACGACAAAGACAGGGTGACGCGGGAGCCAGGAAGTATATCGCTATCTAAAATATTGCCAAAGACGGCGTTACAGGGACGCAGGAAGTATGGCAAGGGAGACGCAGCATCTCGTTCCCTTCTCAGGGAACAACAGTTACATACGTAACCTGAGACGTTTTCAATTGTCAAACATAACTATGCAAACAAGCATTTTGGTATGAATCAACATTCGCATACAGAAGATATAAGCATTTAAAGGACAAGTTTGGTATTTTACACTTAAAGCCCTGTTTTCAGATTGTTTATAATGAAATAGAACAGTTTTGACTGAAATTTCGACATATGCAGCTGCCCCGAGAATTTTCGGGTGTTTGTGGTTCACCTCCCACCTCCACAATGGTCCGACAGGTGCACTGGAACAATCCTTCCTAAAATGCATTAAACTTTTGTTTACAAAGACATGAAACTCACTGAGTGGTCAGGGGTGTTCACTGGTATGCTCACACAAAAATCGCTGCAAAATACGCACTCCAACCCGATTTATCGTAGTTTTTGCCAACTCCAGTGACTTGTATGAGATGTGCTGTGAGGTACGGTATTACTCCGCGCTGGGAACTTTGTTTCTATTCTTGCAATTGGCAATGGCGGATTGGCGCCACCACCTGGGCTGAAGTGTCTATTATTCAAGCTCTCAGCGGAAGAATGTACGGGTGGGAGGCGTTTGGAAAAATAGGTCCACAAGTTAACAACGAATGCTAAAACAAAAAGCATCTTGGAAAGCATCTTTTGCAGCGATTTTTGTGTGAGCATATCAGTTAACACCCCTGACCACTCGGTGAGTTTCACATCTTTGTGGACGGAAGTTTGGTGCATTTTGGGAGGGATTGTTCCGGTGCACCTATGAGCCCATTGTAAAGGTGGGAGGTGAAACACAAACATCCAAAAATTTTATGATATTATCCTACACTACAACACTATAAAGGGAATAATATGGATTTTATTTTCAGAAAACTTCTTGCATAAAATAGATTTAAGCACTTTCAATGATCTGTATCTATGTATATTTTCAAAAACTTCCTAGGGCCTTGAATTTCCCCCCCAGATTCACAAACTTTCAAGGATTTCAGGAGAACCCTGGGATAAAGTTGTTTTTGTAACTACATAGGTAGGTGACATAATATACTACTTTTATATGAACTAAAAATATTGCTTGACGTATCACAGCAACACAAAGTCAGGTTTATTGTCACTTTGTACTTGCATAGCAATGCATAAAAACATCATTGGGGTGTTTCTTTGTATACCTTGTAATCTACTTGTTGGTATGTTTGTAGACTATCTTGCAGTCAACAACATACCAACATGTGCAAAGAATCTGTATCTGTGTAATGGAAGCCAGAATGGAAAATAATTGCATTCTTGTATCAGTTTAAGACTACCAACATGAGTCAAACAAGCCTACTGCACACAGTTACAACATTATGTACTTTGCTAAGCAACCTAAAACAAATTACACTTTTTCTCCACTTTCCTTAATGCTCCACACTGATGCATGAGTAAGATGGCCAAAATGTTACACAATCAGCCATGTTCATCCAAATTTTAATAACTATGACCAGGCACAGTGAAAAGACAACATTACATCTGCTATATTACCCTGTTATATCTATATTTATTAGTGCCGCAATGTTAAGCTGTAATATTAAAGTTGTATATTGCAGCCTAATGAATTGCCTAGTTTTGAACATCACAGACTTGCCTAGTTTTGGCATCACAGACAGACACAAATTATGTCTTCTATAATGACCAAAACTTCTACTTTACTGTTTATTGAAACACAGATAAAGATTCCCAACTGACGCCTCATCCCCGGAAGGAATTTTAGGACATTCCTACTCCCATATTTCTATGCAAATGTTTCTGCTGTTACCACATTTAATTTATTTTTGAGATATTGACTAACATCAAATTCAACTCTAGAAATATTAAACGACATTTTGACGACAGTCTCGGTGTATCGTGTATTCCAGTACACTGTAAGTTACCTAAAAAAGCAAAATATGTTAAAATATATTAGTCCTCTTACCACGCGGTGTCTCAAATCCAGAAAACTATATAAAATGATGTCGAATCTTGGAGAAAGAAACGTCGGAGTATGCGTTTAATCCTTCAAACTAAGTTTTTGGAATAAAAACACGACTTGTAAGGCGCTTCTTCTGGCCCACCTTCCGTGCCAAAAATGTAAGCTAGCAGTCAGTCAAAATTCGTGTCCACATTAACCAGCAGGTGGAGTCGAAAGAGCCTCAATCACTGGATCAGTTTTGGGTTTACCATGCCAATGAAATCGAGTAAGTTGTATAAAATAAAATAAAAACGATAAGAAATTTGCTCTCTTTGAGTATAACGCCCTACGAAGAAAAAAACCTCGTCATGTAACAAGTCTGTCGGGGTGAGTTAAGCTAGACACACCCAAATAACATATTTGTGTTCCCTGAACAGGAGGGAGGTTGTTTGACCGCTTCCGTTTTTTCCGACAGGTGGCGCCAATTGCTGTATGTTTACCAAACAGAGCCCGGGATCTGAAGGGAAAGGGTGGCGCTCTAGCGAAGTCCCGCCTTCCGGTTAAAAGAGCCAATCATCAATCGATAAAGATGGCCACAGTGCAGAGACCTACATGAACACGACTCTCCGATAAAGGTAGTTCTTTTAGTACTTGCACCAAAGAACACAAAACAAAAACGAATACTACGTATTATAAAAATAGGCAATTCTAATTTATTTAAGTAACAAGGGTACATTTTAAATCCTTGCAAACACATTTCTGTTTGACTTTTTATGTGTAATTATAATGTGCCTACGCAGTAAAATAAACGAGTATTTACGGTAAGTTTTACTTCTGGCCAATCGTGTTTGTCTAATTTAGTTGCGTCATCACCGACACGCCCACAGTAATGGCGCTTCCGGACTGGACCGTTTATTTACTTTGTATGGCTTCAGTATGTGGAGGGCTTTGCATTTGTCGTGTTATTAGATGTGGCAGAAAAACTTCATGGAAAAATACTGTGATCGGTAAACTGATGGCTCGCACAGAGAAACCATTGTTTTGGATTGCGTAAGTGACTAATTTGTTGTGTTTATTATATACACTTTTTTAATACACACATCTGTTTTCTAATAAACACTTGCGCTGTTACACAAACACTATTTTACATGTGTAAATTATTTAATATGTAAACGTAAATCATCTAATTTCCTTTAGTGCCTGCCACTGATTTGCAGGTTTTGTACTTTGTACGAGACCGGTAAGGATGCAATAACTGTGGTTAGATCAATGTAAATTTAATTTCTTACTAGGATAATGTTACGATCTGTCTAAATGCAAACGTTATGACATAGTGTCATTATAAGTTTGACATACAAATGTAATCTTGAAAATGCACGCAGGTACTCTCTTTATACACGGACAAAACTCGGGTATATGTTTCATAAGAGGCAGATAAGGAAAGCAAGGGAACGATACCCCTCCGGCCACTCCAGAACTCAACCCACTATAATAAACGGTGAGCAGAAATACCTATTACGTCACACATCCCACTATTGATTCCCAGCACTGAATGTTGTTTCATCTTACAACAGGCGTCAAAATAATACCAGTACCCATCCTGTCGGACAACTACAGCTATGTGATCATTGACACTGCATCGAATCTGGCAGTTGTGGTGGACCCTGCCGACCCCCAGCCTGTTCAGGTTAGATTTAAAGCAATCGGTGGTTTCAAAAATGGTTTTGTTGGATTCTGTGCCTTGTAGAGTAAAATTGCCAACCCACAAATGGTTTAGTGGAAATACTTCTTTATCCTCCATGGTTTACTAGACCGCCAAAGCCGGTGTCATTTATATTTAGTTATTTTCATTGGCAATCTGTCATCATAACTAAAAGATTGTAAGGTGCTTTGGCATGAACTTCATATATGTTTTCATGAATAGCTGAGTAATATTGTGGTCAGTTAGGATTTGGATTTAGAGACGCATTCTCATAATCAGGATATCAAGTGGTTTATACATAAAGATATGCTGTACTAGGAATGATCTCACATAAAGTCATGCATGTAATATTATGTGTGGCATTTAACCACAGCTCTTTTACCGCTTTTTGTGGTGTGATTATACTTCCACATAGGCATGCCTAGAGGAAGAAGGAGTGACGTTACATGCTGTTCTCTGCACACACAAACACTGGTAAGAATAAAATCTAAATATTGCACAATGACATGAATGCAGATTTTTGCCTATAGAGCTACTGAAATTAAGGCTATGTTTAAAGGACAAGTTCGGTATTTTACACCTTAAGCCCTGTATTCAGATTGTTTGTGATGAAATAGAGCGGTTTTGACTGAAGTTTGGACGTGTGATGCTGGCCTGAGAATTTTCGGTTTCTGTTGTATCGTCCACTACCTCTGCAGTGGCTGCATGGGTGCACTGGAGCAGTCCTTCCTAGAATGCATTGGACTTTCGTTTGCGGGGACGTGCAACTCGCCGAGTGGTCAGGGGTGCTCACTGATGTGCTCACACGAAAATCGCTGCAAAAGATGCTTTCCAACAGCTGTTTTACCATTCGTTGTAAACTTGTGGACCTATTTTTCCAAACGCCTCACACCCGTATATTCTTCCGTTGAGAGCTTGAATAATAGACACTCCAGCCCAGTTGGTGGCGATAATCCGCCTTTGCCAATTGCAAGAATACAAACAACGTTCCTGGCGGCGGAGTAATACCGTACCTCACAGCATATCTAATACAAGTCAATGGAGTTGGACGAAAACTACTATAAAACCTGATGGAGAGCATCTTTTGCGGCGATTTTTGTGTGAGCATATCGGGGAACACCCCTGACCACTCGGTGATTTCACGTCTTTGTGGACGAAGGTTGGGTGCATTTTGGGAGGGATTGTTCCAGTGCACCTATGCAGCCATTGTAGAGGTGTGTGTGTGGGGGGGGTAATGCAACAAACACCCGAGGGTTCTCGGCCAGCATCATGTGTCCAAATGTCGGTCGGAACTGTTCTATTTCATCATAAACAGGAAAACACGGCTTTAAGTGTTAAATGCTGAACTTGTCCTTTAAGGCCGAAGTATGGTCCATTTTTTTACACATAAGTGAGGGCTCGCGTACAGTGTACGTGACGCAGTTTTCGTTATCATAAGACTGTGTGCGTAACCGTGACAACACATGTGTCTCCGATGAAACGGTCTATATTCCAGGCTTTGCACGACGACGATGTAGGGAAAAACTTAAAAGTTTTTCTTTTGCATTTTTGAAAAATGTCACGCACACACACAATAACACTGTCAAAAAAATTCACAGATCCATAAAGACAACTAAAAATGCAGTTTTTATGCATGCCAGGCCAGTAGATGGTGATGTTACCTTGTAAAGAAACACTACACGCCTGCATTCTTCAACTAATTGATAAATACAAACAATCAAGATGGCAAAAGCGTCGAGTAGTTGACCCTGGTCTATAAAGCAGCAATATTTTGTAAACTTTGTTGGAGAAAGTTAATAAACTCCGTTTCTCACTTCTCACAGATTCACGTTTGCTAAGTTTACACGGAGACGACAAGGCGTTGTTATTGTTTAAACAGCCTCTAAAGAAGACACTTTTGTCCAAACTCTAGTGAGGGGGCATTCATACTTTTCCTCAAAAGAATCCTTTGTTTGTGTGAAAATTAGGTTAGTTGAGTTAGTATTTATGTAAAATGGAAGAATACATTTCATGTGGGTATTAAAAACATGAAAAATTGATTAAATGTAAGCAATATTTTAGGGGTGCACCGATGCCGATATACGCTAATAATATGTGGCCGGTAACTATTCTGAATCGCACAGCCGATATTATTTACAACTATTTCACGTACTTCGGCTTTTGATCAGTAAGTCCTTATTGATCTGAAATCACTGTTAGTTTGAGTCATTTATAACATTCATTTGAAAAAGCAACACTCGTCAAACATAATCATCATATATATTCTTTATTATCATGAAAATACCTGAAAAGGTTTGAAGAACAGCAATATAAATATATCCTTAAGCCATTTCGTGGAGCTGCGTGTCATAGCTGCATGTGGATGGTTCTTCGTCTGCAGCGCAGAGTTTCTGCACAAGAGTGCCCCCTGGCTTTTGGATGTAGCGGCATTTTACCGTAATTCATTGAGAAGCATAGCAAGCATCATCGGCCGATATATCGGTGCACCCCTACGCTGCGCTTTAAACAGAATTTCTTCAGTTGAACACAAACTATTACTATTATATTAAAATGCTGTTATGTTAACTTCTTAGTTTGACTCATAAAGCAAAAAAGCAACTCTCGTCAAACACAGTCATTCAAAATATTCACTATGATAATGAAAATATCCGAAACAATCTGAAGAACAGCGATATAAATATGCCTCTAGATATTTCCTGGAAAAGCGTTTTGTAATAATACTTCTTCTTTGGCACAAATGGCGTTTCTGCACAAGAGCGCCCTCTGGCTTTTGGATGTTGCGGCATTTCACAGTAATTCATTCAAATTCATTTATTCATTCAATATACAATTAATTGTCACAACCCTATTATATATGCTACTACAAACAATTTGCCTTTAACAAATCCATCCATAATCACGTTTTTGTTTTTTAACACTACATCATTGTTAGATACATGTTAGTATAAAATACAGCCAACAGAACATTTAAAACTAAATCAAAATGTTAATTTTGGTTTAAATATTCTTTTAAAATTACATTAGTCCCAACACGTGATTATGAGGAATATAAAGTGAATTTTGTATTGTATCATGTAATGATACATTTTATGTATTTATTTTTCCCTAATAAGGGACCACAGTGGAGGAAACAGGGCTCTAAAGAGACGCTACAGTTCCTGCAGAGTATATGGGAATGCTATGGACAACATTCCAGGACTTACACAGTCAGTGCCTTTTAATATCTTCTGATATTATAATAGCTTAACCCCAATTGCTCTCAGTGATAGCTGCCTACTGCTCTGTGCGTGCGTTCACTACTACTCACTGAATAGGTTAAATGCAGAGGTCACATTCCAAGCATGGGTTACCATACATTGGCAAATATGTCACAACATATTTAGCCTATGTTTCAGACATAGGTAACACTTTAGTAAAAGTTAGCTAATGCATTAACTAATGTAAACACATACAACTGTATTGTAAAGTGTTACAGAGACATAGCAACTAATTCTTTTTACCGGACAGATTAGGCTTACAGTTATTTTTACAATAGTATTTATTACTGTTTAAGAGCTTTACTTGAAAGTGTGCTTATTATGCAGCATACCAGTTGAAGTGATGTTTTCTTGAATTTTTAGTCCCCTTTCAGACAAAGACACGATAGATTTTGGCACTCGGCTTCAGTTCAAGGCCTTCTATACTCCTGGGCACACAGTGGGTCACATAATCTACCTGCTTGATGGCCGGGCGATGGGTGGCCCCAGCAGTTTGTTTTCAGGGGACCTGGTGTTCCTTTCTGGATGTGGTGAGTGTTTGCATTATTTGGAAGCAGGTATTAGTGCAGGTGTATGCGCAGTATACTGTTCTGCATGAATTATTGTACTGTTATTGTAACTCAACTAACGTTTGCTAGCTAGTTATTGACGATGCACAGTAGACGTATAGCAAACAAGAATGTAGCATTCTTGAATCCAGCCAGTACTATTTAAAGCTCTGATTCATTTCCATACCTTGTAGGGAGGATGTTTGAGGGTAATGCCTTAACAATGCTGTCATCCCTGGACACGGTGGGATCACTAAATGATAATACTCTGCTTTGGCCGGGTAAGAAAACACAGTTTTAAAAATGCTCTTATAATGTTATAAGGTTTTTTACATAGAAAATGTCATTACATGTTATCTCAGGGTCAGTGTTATCCTGGGTTGTCTTATCCCATGTTTCATACAGTCCAAAAGGGTAATGTATGTTAAGGTTAATGCAAGATTTTTTGTTAATTCAGGACATGAGTATGCAGAAGATAATTTGCTGTTTGCTGCTGAGGTGGAGCCTTATAATATTGTGCGGGACCAGAAATTACAGTGGGTGCTTCAAAAGAGGGCTCAGGGATTTTGCACGGTAAGTCTCTGTAAAATCAATTATTTTGATATTAAGCGCTTATAAACTTGGTATTTAGTAAATACTTCTAGGGGCGGTACGGCCCTGGGCTGCTTTTCTCGAACAACAACATAACTAGCTGCTGAACCACCATAGTACAACGCATAGTTGGAAATCTAACTAGCTTGTCACGACTTTGTCGCACATTCGTCCTTTGAACCATGTTGGTTTAACAACATAGTTGATGATGTCATGTGGGAGGTGGAGTACTAATTAATCTGTGCAAATCGATTTAATGTCAGATTACAGCTGTAAATAACTAACTTGCATCGGAAGACTGATTTTGTTATCGTGATTTAACATTAGTTATCTGTTTTTTCCACAAATATTTAATTAATGCGTAAGTTCCCTCTCCCAGGGATTCCCTTAGGGTCTTAAAGCTTGTAGATCTACGCACATGCGCAGTTTTCAAATAACAGCGCTTTAATTCTGTTTACAACTTGAAGATGTAAAATAAAATTTGTATATATTTAGAATGATGGATAGTCATGGTTAGTTTAAAAGCATGATCAATGTAAGTCTACATATTATATTAACAAGGAACTATGCTTCTAACCACAGGTTAAGAGCTGTCGTTCAAACCACACAAGTTTGCGATGCAGCTTGCGAATGTTTGTTTGAACTATGGTTTCGTGAAACACCAAATTGTTGAACTTTGTCAGTAACAATGAAACTTACGACAGTAGTTGGCTAACGATGCTTTTGAGAAATGCACCCCTTTGTAGTTAATGCCAGTCCATCTGAAAGCAGGTGCTGGCGATTAACTACTAATCAAGAAACCTGCTTTGCTGACAAGATGCGCAATGACAATCACGTGCCATTTATTGTGCAACCCTAAGGTGAATCTTGGAATAAAGCAATCGGACTGCTATTTTTAAAGATTTTTTTCATTTAAGACAGCTCAAACATGTATTTTAGTCTAGGATTAGACTGGGATTAGAAACCGCCTCTTGGGGGTTGTTTCCCGGACAGGGTTTAGATAAATCCAGGACTAGGCCTTAGTTAGGGTGCAGGGCTCAAAATTAATGATCGTCGTCATTAATTACAGAAGTAACATTGGCTGTAGTCGGCTCGTTCTTGTCATGCTCGCGGTTCGTCTTTTTCCAAATTTTCGCGCTTCACGTACCAACGTAGCACGGCAAAAAGGAATGATTGACGCTCATATTAGCCAATCTGCGGTCTTCATTAAACGCAAGAACTTAATGGTTAAATTTGATTGGTTATGCAACGTTGGAGAGAACACTGAACCTGGGACAGCAGCACGCAGCATCACAATCTAAATCAAGTCGCACCACAACAAAATGGGCAGTCGCACAAATGCTCCCAAATAAATTTTAAGGTCACGCAGATTAAATTTCGGTCGCATATGCGACCAAAATAGTCGCAATTTCGAGCCCTGGGGTGACCATACGTGCCATTCTTCCCGGACGTGTCCTGGCCAGGATCTCGGTGCATCTTCCGGAAGTCGTATTTGTTGACCGCATACGCCATTCAGTTAAAAACAAAAGACATACAATTATAGTTTCATTTTTACGTTAAAATGTAACAATTGCTTTTCTATAGTAATAATAATCGTCCTGCGCTCTGTCTCTATTGAGCAATTTTTCATTTTCAGTGTGTCCACTTTCACTCATTTTAGACTCTTGTGGTTTTAATTCACAATAAACAGTTCTGTTTTCACCACTTTTCACAGTGTCCATCCACTCTCTCAGAGGAGAAACAGTACAATCCCTTCCTACGAAGCCATGCTCAGGATCTCCACCAGGCTCTGGGTCTGCAACAAAACCAAGATGAGGACTGGACTTCATACCGCGCTCGTGTTTTAGAGGAGCTGCGTAGAAGAAAGGACATTTATAAGGGCCGATAAGACTTTTGATCTACTGAGATTTGTATAAAGTAACCACTGAAACACCATTCCAAGCTAAACATGTTGTGTTCCCAACATTTAAAGGAATAGTTCACCCAAAAATAAAAATTATGTCATTACCCTCAAGTTGTTACAAATCTGTATAGATTTCTATGTTCTGATGAATGTTCATTTTTGGGTGAACTATCCCTTTAATTGCAATCAATCGCTTTAAATTAAAAACACCTGTGAAGTTAAATTGTGTCATAAACTGTAAATACAAAGGTTCTGTGCACAAAGAGCATCGGAAGGTAGACTTGGGCATTGTTTTCTATACAAAATGTTTTTTTTTAATTTGAAGGATTTGTTAAGACTACTGTATGTGATCTGAAGTTTTACATTTCTTAAGTAGTGATACTGTATCCCAACCACTGGCCATTTGTGTGTATGTGCATGTATGTTGAGTGAATACCACATGTAAAACCACCAATTTTTGCAATACGTATGGTACTGCACTAATATTTATGAAGGTTTTGTGATATTAAACCCCAAAATCTTAAATATGCGTTTTGTCTTCAATACTGTATGTGTTTCACTATACATCCTAAATAGTTTTTGAAATTAGAATTGGTACATCACAAATCATAGTATATTGAAAAAGTAAATACAGTAAATATTACTTTGGAATAATGTATGAAGAAAACCTGAAATGCAAGTAGCTGTGTTTTGATGTGATTTTTAATGATTTTTTTAGTGTCTGTCAGGCAACAACTTTCATTACTTCCGCTATGTGTTAGTAATTCACAGTGCTTGCATACTATTTGCTACGCACTATATATATATATATATATATATATATATATATATATATATATATATATATATATATATATATATATATATATATATATATATATATAATTTTCATAGCGAGAACATATAGGCGCATTATTATTTGGCAAACTGTCACGCGCATGTTAGTGTTCACCGCGCATATCAGAAGGTTTACGGTAGATTCTGATAGCATCGTTACCGTGGAAACCAAAGATGCTAATAAGTTTACGACATGAACGAAAATGCACGTAGAGCTTAAATAAAAGGATTAGAAGTCTTAATATAGTTTCTGCTAGTAAATTGTTTTAATGTCTGTCGTGTTAAACATTTTGTACATTTTGAAACGTTGGAACATTTGTTTGATTTGCTGTTAGGTAGCTTTAGCCAGATAGCGTCTGTCCATTTGACATCGGCTGAGCTGTGACAAGGGGGATGGGCGTTTAAAAAAGACATACAATTACATAATAGGAATACATAAGCAAAGATAACGAACCCATATTAACTTTAAGGGCGAAGTTATATGTATATGACACATAGTTTGTTTTGATTACCTACACTTTTCAAGACACATGGAGGACAGCGAAACCAGCCAGAGTGACACAGAAGAACTGAAAGCTTCAGTTAATGCACTAGAGTTTATTAACAACATTGGTGAGTAATTTAAACATGACTGACATTAAGCAACTTAACTTATTTTGCCTGAGTTAAAGAGATGCTATTTTGGGTCAGCAGCATCTGTTAATGACATCAAAGGTGTAAACGATTGAAAGCACACGTAATTAATGAAATTTTAATATTATTTTTTTCTTATCTGGGTTCAAGTTAAATAACTGGTTTTCATTATGATATAACTTTAGCAGGACTGATAGCCATGCAAATACAGTGAGATTTAAAGAGCACCTATTTCATTGCTAAAACAATGTTATTTTGTATAATGTGGAATTCGGGTGATGGAAATCTGCTTAAATAAACTTCTTTCAACATACCC
Source organism: Misgurnus anguillicaudatus (assembly GCF_027580225.2). NCBI lineage: Eukaryota > Metazoa > Chordata > Actinopteri > Cypriniformes > Cobitidae > Misgurnus > Misgurnus anguillicaudatus. Next base: position 36,459,406 of record NC_073344.2, read on the forward strand.
AAAACTTCTTTAATAGCATTAATTAACTTGTCAAATCTATGCATCCGCAAAACAGGGAGCTTAATCTAGGTTTACATTTTTTAATACATTTTAATAAAGAATCCATGACGTTGTATCTTCAATACCTGACAAAATGATAATATAATAAAAGATATTTAATTTGATAAAACTTATAAACTTAAAATTTGTCCATCTTGTTTTGGTTTTATGCTTTTGTGTTGGTCAGGAATAGTGCTTAGGAAGTACTCATTAGAGAAGTAACACCAATGACGTTAACACCAATGACAATTTACAGAAAAAAACTAACATTTTAACAAAATGGCTGGCAATAACCATGTGCTATTTTATTAGAGATGTAACAATCACATACTTATCCAGTATAATTTATAATTAATTTTTATGTAAAGATCTTAACACTCCCAGCTTTAAAAAAGAGTAACACTAATGACATCCAAAAAAATCTTATCTCAAAATTCTTAGATATCGTGATATTTTAGACAAATAAGGTAAGACATCTCAAAAACCTTTTGCCTTTCTCCACTGCACTTCTTCCACTGACCTCTTGACCCAGGAAAACCGTCAAAGAGCTGATGCATTGTTTCAAAATTAAAGTGCTTTGGGTAGGGTAACACCAATGACAAAAATTTGGGGGACAAATATTTATTTGATATTAATCATAGTAGTAGTGTATTTTTACCATTTCAGTGTTGTAGTAAATTCATACATGGTTAAATGTTAATTAGATTTGTTTTATAAAAAACATGGTTTTAAATAATAAGTACACAGTTCAACTTCCATGTATGATCAAAGGGACAGGGCAATTTTCAGGACCAGACATTTAAAAAAAAAAAAGTTAAAAAAGGGAAAAAAATATTTAAATAAATAAACTCTCTCATCATTTTAAGGACAGTCTATATTTATTAAATATATATCATTATGGAATTATTAGGTCAAATTAAATGATTAAGGGGTCTGCAAAAGCAAGAGACAAGCATTTCCACCTTTTTTGTAGAATGACCCATAATACAATGTGTTCGAGTGGTTTATGGTTCAAAAAACTAATTATTTTCCACATACCATACATTTTTGTAGCATTAGATTTCCCTTTCTTCATGAAACGAACAGATTTTGTACAAAACTGTCTCTGTTTGGCCAGCTAATCTGTACGTTGTGATTAGTATAAATACCTCTGACGTCAGCCGGAAATGTGACGCTCCTTACAATGTTTGAAAGATTTCGTTGCTAACAGGAGTTAACTTACAGGCTATGAGTCTGAAGCGGGAGGAATTATGGTAATGTCGCCTCTTGTCTACATCACAAATCCCAGAAAGTAAACTGTCGCCTACAACTGTCGCCTGCGTCCGAAAACTTAGGCAGCTGATTTATTGCCTCGCTGCCTCATGAGGCAATGACTTCGGAGGCATGAAGGCAGCTCAGAGAAACGCTTTCGGACACACTTCAAAGGCAGCGTGTTTGAAATATAAACACAGAGTGCGTTTGTGATAACTTATCACATATTTGAAAACTACAATACTAATTTCTCGCTAGAAATGCAATTAAAAAGTGAAAATATACATTTATTTACACTAAATTGGTACTCCAGCCGCATTCTTGGCCGCCATTTTATTTTTTCAAACTCGACTAGGCTTGACCAATCACATTCCCCATGCGCACACGCATAGAATTGTGAGACAGGACGATGGAGGTATCTCAGGAGTCAGGAAGTTAACCTAACATTGGATTGGGACATGCCTTGATGCCTTCCTGCCTTGGAATGCTGCCTCAGAAGGCAGCAATTTAGAGTTTTCAGATGCAGCCCATGTGTTTGTTGTAGTCCAAAAAAAGAGATGTACGTTAGAGACGATAACTTCCGTCATCGTTTACTTTGTGGTATGTAGCCTATCTTTTGCATATCTAACTCTGTTAACATGTACTAATATACACCAAAGGAAATCGTGATTCATATAATTGGTGCTCTTTAAATACACGACTCCTTCATATGCATCATTTATGGGCAACACTTAAGTGCATGTGTTAACATTAACTAACAATGAAACAATACTTATGTAGTGCTTTTTTAATGTTATTTTTTACATTTATTCAATGCACAGATCCATCATGAACGAACAATTGTGTTTGTAATACCTAGAATTAATAGAGATCAAAAACTGTCACAAATATATATATATATATATATATATATATATATATATATATATATATATATATATATATATATATATATATATTTGTAAAGCATAAGTAAATATTGTGCCATGTCTGAAACAATACATGACTTAAATTTACTTTGCTACTGTCACTGTCAGCACCCAGTGATCTGGACCAATGTTTGTTTGCGGACTCGCTGGTGAATGTATCCGAGTCGGGCAGAGAACTGGGAGATTTCTCTATCAGCGTCTCTAGGGCGAGCTATAATGAAGAGCTCTGCTTTCTGCTCCATGCGAGCAGTCATGGGGTGATTGATGAAGTACCTTGTGGCACATCAATTGTGGGTGAGCTTTCACTTTTTCATTTATTTAGTAACGTAAGGCACATATGACGTTTAAGTTATACTAATTAATTAATATTTAATATGTGTGTATCCTTTTATTGCTAACAGCTTATATATCTGAAAGGCTTGAAATATTGGAAGAGAATCAACATGAATATGTAAAGGTATCTTTATTTCTTATAGTATATAAGTTTTAAGATCTGTTTTTATGTCTATATGTTTTAACCTTATTTCAAATATAACATGTAATGTGCATTTTTCAGTTAGAAAACCAGATGCTGGATCGGAAAGTACAAATGATTAGACAAGATGATCAGCTAGTGGTAAACAGGATAATCTCAGATAAAGAGGTGAGTGTTGTGCAAAGTATTATCCATACTTTGTTGGTATAACTTGTTACTTCCTGTTTGCCAGTTTGTCACAATAATGCTTTTCTTTAAACAAATTCTATAGGGAGTGAAGACGCAAACACACACATTTCCACTAATCTCTCTAAAAGGCTTTGTATCTGAGGCTTCCAACTTTCTGATCCTGCGCATACTGACTCGACAGAAGATTGTTCCAGAAAACCTGACGTTTCTGTCATTCGATGCAGATACTGTGATATCAAAGTCAACCTATGTAATTTTTCTTACAGGAAAATTATTGCTTGAATTTCAGCCTTTATTTTACTTTATTTCATTTCATTTTGTGATACACTTTGTTTGGTACAGAGAGCCCTCGGCTGGAAGAAACAGAAAATTGGGGAAGAATTGGTCAATATTTTTGGAATAGAAAGGACTGTCTCTTCTGCAAAGGAAATCCCATCAACTTGGAACTCCTACCTCCTGTCTGATGGGTAGAAACATTTTATTTTAAAATATCAACTAAGACAGAATAGGATTTAAAATGGATTAAGTTAATTTTTCATGAATATTTTTTAAACCTAGGCATCTAGCAAGCAGAGTACAGTTAGGTTCACCTGCAATGATGACGCTACTACATTTGCCTCTCTTGCATGATGGAGGTTTGAAGATTTTATCACTTTGCAGTCAGCTCTTTTGTGATAAGAAAAACTTATTGATCTACATTCAAAATATAATGTGAGAAAATTTGAATAAATTTGTTTTAACAGGGGACAATGACCAAATTCCTGTTTTTGAGAAGAAGCCACTCATCTGGGAAGAAGACATGGAGCTTAACTCAAAGTTTCTGGACAGAAAGGTGTCCGTGTCTATTCACAAGCATGTAACTGATGTCATACAAAACTTATATGTGCAATGTGGGACTTTAAGCGGCATTTAGTGGTGACACCGTGAATTGCAACCAATGGCTCAGTCCATAGCTCACCCTTCATTTTGGAAATGCAGAGTGAAGCTACGGTAGCCGCTATAGGACAAACACGTCATAGTCTAATGTTGCGTTCACACCAGACGCGGAAGAGAAGGCAAGTGATTTACATGTGCAAAGACGCGAATATGCAACCTGCGACGCGGTAACGCGAATGGCGCAGCGTGGATGGTGCGAAACGCGCATTCCGTACAAATTCAGCGTTGCCATGTGATCCGCGCGAGTTTAAAAATTTTTAACTTTGGCGGATTTCCGCGCTGCGTTAACCAATCAGGAGCTTACTCTAGCAGTGACATGATTAAAGGAAGCGAGCGGAGGTAGAAAAACAAAACAACAATGCACGACAATCATCACCTCTACACAAGACATCTTTGTACTTTTACAGGGATTAAAAGGATCCTGTTTGAAAGAAAGTGAGTGAGGAGGTCGAAAGTTTACTCAATTTGAGCTATATAAGCCCCTCCCATGACTAGAATTTCACACGCAACTTTCACACGAGAAAGAAGCGAGTAAACTCAAAATGTTCAAGCTTCTAACTATGCCGCCTTTAACGCGTCTGGTGTGAACGCACAGTGAGACATTGTAGTGACAAAATGTGTTCGATAGAACAGTTTGTCCGTTTAGGGCTACTGTATGTGACTTTCATGTAAGGGACCCGCGGTGTATGATGTACATAAAAGCGGCTCATTCTAAGGTAATAAAAACAATACAGTTCATAACCGATAATATAGTTATGTGTTATATTATATTTCTGTCTGGAGATACTTTTAAAAGTCCCACATTGCACCTTTAAATTTGAAAATAAAAATAACTCAAATGTTTTCAAATGTACAGGTTATACGTATATGTAAAATGTACTATATATATTTGTTTTCATTCATGACACAGGAAGAACTGAAAGCAGATTACTCCACCTACGTTAGGCAACACCCGGAGCTTAAAGCTTTAATGGCTGACTTTCTGCAGTTCCTGCTGTTAAGGAAACCATCAGATGTCTTCTCATTTGCTCGTGACTTCTTCACACCCTTTGCTTCTCAAAGTCCTCCAGGAAATTCCTGTGAAAACTCCCAAGTCTAAAAATTCCCGACATACTGGATGACTAATCCTAACCCATGATGTGTTTTATGTATCAGTGATGTTAAAAGAAATATTATAAAATAAAATAAAGCTTTTCTCCCAAGGCTCCCTTTGCCGTAATGATATATATATATATATATAGTGCTATATATTGTACTAATTAGACAATATATATTGTGTGTCTGATTATTGTTGTTGTGACTACTGAGGTCAGGCACACCTGGATTAATCAGTTTGTTTGTGACTACTGAGGTCAGGCACACCTGGATTAATCAGTTTGTCCAATAATGGCAGACAGGAAACAAGGAGGTGGCTGAAGTTCAGAAAGTAGTGCAGCTGGACATAAAGCCTATTAGCATTGTGGGAAATGTTGTTTGGTCTTTTAGTATTATGGCCATTTGTCAATCCATCCTCCGAAGGTCGCATGTGCAGGCTGTTTTTTAAGTTAACTAAGCATTACATTCACAGGTCATAAGCATAGTACAACAATTTACGGTGAACTACATGTAAACTAACCTAACCATATACCCTGACTAATATTGTCCCTCAATATAACTGTGTTGGGGGATACAATTAAAGATATTAACATTACTATAGATTTTCCCCAAAAAAATCCGTGACTCAAGGTCTTTCCCAAAATTGCAAGACAACTTGTGCACCAATCACAAGTCTCGTTTCTGTCGGTTCAAACCACTCTGGTTCAAACAGGAAACGCCGGGCCGGCGCCGCTCTTTTGCTGAAACCGAAAGTAAGATAGTAGAAGACACCGCAGTATGTCGATAAGCGCCGCCTTGGTCACTTTACGCTGACTTATTTTCATATTTTTAAGTTGATTTCAAATGGATGATAAAAGGTAAGATGAGTTTTAAGCATTTTAGTTGATTTTTAATGTTACGTCATCGCTGTTACATTGTAGCGAACTATCGATCGACACACTCGGCTAATGTTGTTTGTTGCGTTGTTTACAACAAGCAAAAAGTAATTTCAAGCAGTGACATACACCAGTATAGTGTTACATGCAATGATTAACCAACTTGAATCATGGTTTCATTTTGTTTAAATATTACATATGCCGTTTTAATGTAAATTACTGCTAGTAAGTTAGCTCAAACGTCATATTGACGTTAGAGAAAGTCCGTGTGACATGTCTGTACATGTTTGTATGTCGAGTCGACGACAATTAATTCATTTAATTCTAATAGTAAATTTCTTGATATGTTTTAATAAATAAAATATGTCTTAAGTTATGAAATTAAGCTTTTACCTCAGTTGATTAGTCTTGTGTTCAAGGTCCACCAAATGTCCACAACTTCTGAAGAAAAGTTCACAGTTTCTACCCAATAAAATTTCTTAGTGCTTGACAACTCGAGAAATATATATTCATTATAGAAGATGAATTGTAAGACATGTCTTCATTTTTAGCTGTTTACCTTATTTTTCTACTATATCTATATATTTTTTGAAATCCTCTAGTCAGTTGGGTCCCAGACACACTGCTTTACAGCTATTGTGAGCAATTAAATTTACATGACTCATGCTTACAGGAAGACACATCAAACAATAACAAGTTTTGATCGTATCATTGATATTTCATTCTTTGAATAATCTTTGGTCCTTTGTTGTTTCATTTCCTGATATTATTTTTTGCTCAGCATGGATCTTCAGATGCTTCTTGAGATTGATGAGGACCTGGAGAAAGGTGAAGTGGCTCAGCTTAAGTTTCTCTGCACTGACCTAGTTCAGAAGAAGCGTTTGGAGACAGTGACTGATTTCAAAGATCTCTCTCAAAGACTTGAGGAGCAGGAACTGCTCGATGATGGGCTGCTCATCCCTGAGCTTCTCATCACAATTCGACGCCTCGACTTGCTAAAGATCCTAAACACGTCCAAAGAGCAGGTGGAGCGTTATTTGGCACATGATGACTGTAAGCGTGTCTCACCGTACAGGTATGAAGAAAACTATGTGAACTGTAGATTGTTTATCTATCTTAGCCGCTCTTCCTAATCTTTTATTACAGTATCAGGCATGTGATTAGTCAGGGACAAAAAACAAGGAAGGAACACAACAATCGCCCCTCCACATGCAAAAACAAAATGGACACAATAGTGTACATATACACAACAATACAAACCATTATAACTATTTAATTTTGATGGGCAATTTGGATTAGAAATGTAAAATGTAAGCAATTTACAATGTTTAATTAAATGTGTTGATAAATGTCCAAAGCTGTAACAAGTGGCATTCCCTTACTATTTTACATCTGTAATAATTTCATATTGCAGTAATCTGTTCTTCAGTGGTGAGGCCAGACATTTTTAACTGAGTGGACCTTGGAATAGGGTGGACCTCAATACCTACATGTAATTTTAAATTACATTCATAATTTAACAATATAGTACTGGTTAAATGAATAACATTATGGTTTTTGAGTCACGGGTCGAAGCATTTTCGGATCTGCAAAACAAGTGATGGAGGAAATAAAATAAGAACAAATCAAGAGGCTACAAGCCTATAAAAATACAAAAGAATAAAGTTGCAAATAAAGTAAGGTCTAACAGTAGTAATTAGGTACAAAATAGAATAAAACCTGAAAAATAACATTTTATAAACTAAATATGATTCATCTTTTAAAACTATATAAGTGATTTTCCAGTCTTCAGTAGTTTGATGATTAAAGGGGACATTTCACAAGACTTTTTTAAGATGACAAATAAATCTTTGGTGTGCCCAGAGTATGTATGTGAAGTTTTAGTTCAAAATATCATATAGATAATTTATTATAGCATGTTAAAATTGTCACTTTGTAGGTGTGTGCAAAATGTGCCGTTTTGGGTGTGTCATTTAAAATGCAAATGAGCTGATCCCTGTACTAAATGGATTAAGAGGCGGTATTATCCCCTTCTGACATCACCAGGGGAGCCAAATTTCAATGACCTATTTTTTCACATTCTTGCAGAGAATGGTTTACCAAAACTAAATTACTGGGTTGATCTTTCTCACATTTTCTAGGTTGATAAAAGCACTGAGGATCCAATTATAGCACCTAAACATGGAAAAAGTTTAACAAAATTACACAAACATAAGCAGATTCATTATGAGGGTACCTGATAAGTATGGATCCATATATGCTGTCACATCTAATTTCTTTCTAAACTGTTCACTTATAATAAAGAACTGTTTTTATGAAAATACTTGCCAAGACTGTCGTATTACGAGATAATTTTGTGTATATCTCCTGTCAAGGGCAGAGAAATTGTGTGTTTGCCGTTTCTTTTTTGTACACCTCTCCATACGTGCGTTTTTGAGTTTGCATCCATTTGAGTGTGTGTGAAAACAGCTCACTTTAGCATCTCTGGCTTTCAAATTGTTTAAAATCACTTATTTGTAAACATTTGCAAGGCTTATGAACTGGAGTATAAGTCGCATTAGTCAGAAATGCGTTTTGAAGAGGAAAAAACATATACAAGTCGCACTGGACTATACATCGCATTTTCTTATAAAATGATTTCACAAAATCCAAGCCGAAGAACAGACATTTAATCTGGAAAGGCAAGTTATTCAACTAAACAATAGCACAGAACAGCAGGCTGAATAGGTGTCTTTACATGTTAAGTTAACATAAACAGTTATTTACACGATACACAATAGCATACAGAACATACCTTGGAGGCTGAATTGGCTAAATAAACACGACAAGCCAAATCATGTACAAAAAGGTCCCAAAGTCATTTCGCATCACTGAATCCATTGAATTACATAAATACAATACAGGAGCAGTGGCGCCCCCAAGGGGTCCAGCCCCCCCCATAAAAGTCACTGCCCCCCAGTGGCCCCCCAAACAGAATGAGATTTTTATATTTAAATAATAGTAATGTATTCATTAAAATGAACATTAAAAGCACTATGTAAAAAAAATACATCTGTATAATGTATTAAATAGAATACGATCTTAACCCGTCCCTTCTTCTTTACCCGCGAAGCCGCGATTACGCGCAGCCGCACTACCATCCATGTGACGTGCACGTGACGTCCTGTTCGCTCCTGTTCAGCATTGCATGCATTAAAGAAGTAGAAAGTTGGAGACGAAACTCAGTTAATTATAGGTTATATAAAGCATATTGTTTTAAGCTTAGATAATCACTGTCAGGGTTTAAATTGGGCTGGGGCCGTCCGGGGCTAAGCCCCGGCACCAGAGACGTCATAGAGACAGAGCGCAGTTATGCAAATTTGAAAACCACGCCCACCGGGGGGGAACGCGATCCAACCGTCTCCATTGAGTTTGTATTGCGAGAAGCCGCCTCCTTGTCATTTCTGGCTTATAACAAAAAACTGAATAATGCCTAAAAGCTGCTGTGTGACAATATGTACAGCTAACAAGCCAAAGAACCCAGAAATAAGTTTTTATAAGCTGTCGAGCCGTAAAACCCAGATTTTAAGGAGAATAAAGTGGATTGCCGACTACGTTTCCCCCTATTGGACGCAGTTCTACTAATAGAAGTACTATGAAAAGTTGCCTGTATCCATTTCTGTGTCTTTAAACGCTCGTTTTTTGGGGTCGACAGCTTATAAAAACTTATTTACAGATTAAACTTAAAAACAGAATAATACCTAAAAGCTGCTGTGTGACAAGGTGTACATCTAACAACCCAAAAAAAAAACAAATACGTTTTTATAAGCTTTCAACTTCAAAAAAACTAGCGTTTAAAGACACAGAAATGGAAACAGGCAACTTTTCATAGTACTCCTATTAGTAAAACTGCGTCCAATAGGGGGAAACGTAGTCAGCGATCCACTTTATTCTCCTTAAAAGCTGGGTTTTACGGCTCGACAGCTCATAAAAACTTATTTCTGGGTTCTTTGGCTTGTTAGCGGTACATATTGTCACACAGCAGCTTTTAGGCATTATTCAGTTTTTTGTTATAAGCCAAAAATGACAAGGAGGCGGCTTCTCGCAATACAAAGTCAATGGAGACAGTTGGATTCCTTTCCCCCCCGGTGGGCGTGGGTTTCAGGTTATGACGCGCTGCGCTCTGTCTCTATGCCCATTCAAACTAACCCTTGGTTTTTTGAGCCGAATGGATTTTGCATGCAACCTCAAAATCAAAGAAGCATCCATTAATCTGTTACTTGTCTATTAATCTGTTTAATATGCACAATATCATCAATTCTGTGCTGCATTCTTGTCACTTTTCTGAGATTTTGAGGTTTTGATCATGTTACATTACTTTTATTCTGGCGTCATCAGCGTCTGAACGCGCTCACGAGCTTTGATGTTGCTGCTGCATTTGGCTATCTGAGGAATTAAAACGTCTAAGAAACGCTCACAACATTTCCAAACCCCAGTACGGTAATGTGCAGTTAACCTCCTCTGTGTAGTGTAGAAAATGTTTCGTTTAAAATGTGACAGTCTCGACGTTATATTAGAGATGTCTAGATTTATCTTCTTGGTCCAACGCCAAAGTTCGGAATCACACATGCTCACATACGAGGTAACATTTAATGCAAAAGTCCGTTCCTCTAATAATTTTATCTAAACATATTTTTTTAAATCGTTATTGAACATTAAAATCAATCACTTGGCTATAGCTTATGTCATTTTCGGTGTTTATATACTTTATGGATTTAAAATTACATTTATTTCATAGTATAATTCAGTTGTTTTGCAACATGCATTAATGACACTATTCAACAAGTCATTAAACTAAACATGCCGTTTCAGATGTAAATATGCCAATATGTCATTTTTCCGATTGAATAGTATTTGATATAAAAGTTAGTCAACACTTTTATTTGGGAGGTTTTTGAATGAAGGCAGGGGTGCTCAGATTGTTAGAAATGTAAGTGCCATGGAAAAGACTGAAGAATCTATAATATTTCGTTTGTTGTCTGTGTATGCACAAATTTCTGTGCCCATTTTCTGAAAAGCATCTTTTGCAGCGATTTTTGTGTGAGCATATCAGTAAACACCCCTGGCCACTCGGTGAGTTTCACGTCTTTGTGAACGGAAGTTTGATGCATTTTGGGAGGCATTGTTCCTGTGCACCTATGCAGCCATTGTAGAGGTGGGAGGTGAGACAACAAACACCCGAAAATTCTCTGACCAGCGTCATATTTCAGTCAAAACTGTTCTATTTCATCATAAACAATCTGAAAACAGGGCTTTAAGTGTAAAATACCGAACTTGTCCTTTAACCAGTTTGTATTAACAGTATTTGATGCAATATTTTGCAGTTTTAACATATTTACATTTACATATTAACAGTAGCCTAGACCAATGTAACTTTAAAGCGAGGAGTAGCCCATGTCCATCATTTGTTCCAATCCATTCCAATGAAATTCTATCAGGTCATTTTGTAATGTCAGTCTATGTATATGTGTTGTTTTAATTTATATCATTGACTTCTCAGAATTCTAAAGTGATAAGGTTTTACAGCTTTGGTGTCTTAAAGGCGGAGTCCACGATGTTTGAAAAACGCGTTGGAAAAGGAGACGGGCCGACTACCAAAATACACTTATAGCCAATCAAATCAAATCAAATGCCGGTTTGCGTATGTGTGGGGCGGGTCTATCAACAGAAGGTCCAGATTCTATTGGGGTAGGGGCGTGTTTGTTTAGGTGATTTCAAATATCAACATTGGCTTTCAAACATCAAGGACTCCGCCTTTAATTCGACTGATGACTTAACGTCCCAAATGTACTCGCTCTGCGCATCTTCAACAAGCATGTGTATGACAAAGAATGCAGAAGAGGAGGATGGTATCAAAGTAATGCGAGAGCGATTCGAAAGCAGACGACTTATGATTTCTTGAATCACTCTTGTGTAACTTTGATGTCACCTGCCTTTTAGTTTTTGCAGTGCTGTATAAAAAAAGTTGAAAAAAAGTTCCTGTATAAAATTTAACAAACTAATGCACAATACCCCCACCCTCACAAAAATAAAATTCATATGATTTACATGATTTAGACAAGTCATCCCAGCAAGGTCAGAAAATACAGAAATCTGTATTTATACAGAAAAATCACATCCTTGCAGTATGTAATCTAACAGGTGTTCAACTAGATTTATATGTATCAACTTCTGTAAATAGACAGAATTGTCAATAGTGGTTGTTAAGTAGTTTTTTGGGAAATGGTAAATTTTTAATCTTTGATATTACATTCTTCTTTTTCTTTCATTACAGAAAGATGCTTTTTCAATTGTCTGAGGACATGACTGAAGAAAACCTTCGTATTGTGAAGTTTCTTTCGGATCTTCCAAAAGCAAAACTTGAAACATGTACTGTAAGTTGAAGAAAGTGGTGTCTAACAAGCCAAATGTAGAATTTATATCACAAATAAGCCTGGAAGTAAATTTAAAGGTGCTGTGTGTAGATTTTTGGGGCATCTAAAATCTAAGAGCAAAAAACAGCTTAGTCCACAGCTCACCCCTACATTTCGCATATAGACGCTACGGTAACCCCCACAGGACAAACATTGTCGTCGCCTAAGGGCTCAGTCACACCAAAAGCGCTTTAAACGCTTGCAAACGCAAGGCGCGACGAACTGCCTTTTTTAAAAAAGAGCAGTGCAGCGCGGCTTTTCATATTGCTAAGCAACCACCGAGTCAGCTGTCTTGTCAATCAAATATTGAAGCGTGAGCGCTCTTTTGCTGTTAACTGTCATATTAGCAGAAACTTTAAAAAGAGGGCGCTTGCTCTGACCTTGTTTGAGGATAAGAGGAGCACAAACACGCAGGAGAGAGTGAGCGAGTGGAGTCCAGTTCTTCAAAGCAACTGTAAACTTCCCTCGACACAACGTAAGGCCCGCCTCTCCCCTCATTCGATTGGACAATGGAAGACGCGAATGACGTCAGGCGCTCCTCCGCTCTCAGCGCTCCTTCAAAAACGCGTGCGCGGCAGGCGGCAGAAAACCGCAAGGCGCTCGGCGCGCATAAACAGCGCGCAAACGCGCCCTGTCCATAGAATTTCATTCAAAAAAGGCGCCTTCAACTGCCATAAACGCTTTTGGTGTGACTGAGCCCTAAGACAGCATAGTAACAAAATGCAAATTGTACAGCAGTTTGTCCGTTTGGGGCTACTGTAGAAATATGGCGATGCAAAATGGCAACTTCCATGTAAGGGGAACGTGATGTTTTTTTTTGTAAAAAAGGCACATGTTAAGGTTATATAAACTAGAGCCCTGCACGGGCCAAAAACTCCAGCCCTAAGCCGGCCCTGGCCCATACCCCAGCCCGACAATGCCTGCAATTTTTTCAGCCCGAACTTAACCTGACCTGAGACCAATATCAATCACTTCTAAGCTCTCTCTGATGCGCCCGCTCTTTGATGCGCTCTCTCTCTCTTGGACGCGCGCTCTCAGATGCGTGCTGTCTCTGCTACACACACACAATGAGGAGAGATGCTAAAATAAGCTTGAGTCCGACCCGAGCCCGGTCTGTAAAAAAAAACAGCCCGAGCCCTGCCCAAATCGGATTGTATATAAACACAGTGGTTCATTGCACACCACTGATAATGTAGTTATGTATATTATATTGCATTTCTGTCAAGAGATCCTCCTAAAAGTTACACACTGCACCTTTAAAGGATTAGTCCATTTTAAAAAAATTAAATCCAGATAATTTACTCACCACCATGTCATCCAAAATTTTGATGTCTTTCTTCGTTAAGTCAAGAAGAAATTATATATTTTGAGGAAAACATTCCAGGAATTTTCTCATTTCAATAGACTTTAATGGACCCCAACACTTAACTCAACATTTAACAGTTTTTTTCAACTGAGTTTCAAAGGACTCTAAACGATCCTAAACGATGCATAAGAGTCTTATCTAGCGAAACGATTGTCATTTTTTCAAGAAAAATAAAAGATATGCAAACTTAAACCACAACTTCTCGCCTATCTCTGGTCCTGTGATGCGCCAGCGCGACCTCAAGTAATTGCGTACTGCTGTGGAAAGGTCACGTGTTACATATATGAAACACACATTTGCGGACCATTTTAAACAATAAACTGACACAAAGACATTTAATTAGTATGATTCCACATACAACAACGTCGGAATGGTCCTCTTTCTCCACACTTGTAAACACTGAGGTGTAGTTTCGCATTGGTCATCCGTGACCTCTTGACGTGATGATGTATTGCGTGAGATCGCGCAAGCGCATCACAGGACTGGAGATAGACAAGAAGTTGTGGTTTAAAAGTGCATATTTTTTATTTTTCTTGTCAAGAATGACATTCATTTCACTATGCCTGTTAAGTGTTGAGTTAAGTGTTGGGGTCCATTAAAGTCCATTAAAGGAATAGTCTACTCATTTTCAATATTAAAATATGTTATTACCTTAACTAAGAATTGTTGATACATCCCTCTATCATCTGTGTGCGTGCACATAAGCGCTGGAGTGCGCTGCGACGCTTCGATAGCATTTAGCTTAGCCCCATTCATTCAATGGTACCATTTAGAGATAAAGTTAGAAGTGACCAAACACATCAACGTTTTTCCTATTAAAGACGAGTAGTTATACGAGCAAGTTTGGTGGTACAAAATAAAACGTAGCGCTTTTCTAAGCGGATTTGGAAGAGGAGCTATATTTTGTGGCGTGGTGGCACTTTTGGGAGTACTTCGACTCGCCTGAAAAGTCTGCTTCCCTTCTCACTCTCATAATGGGAGAGGGAGGGTGTTACTGCGCCGAGTCGAAGTACTCCCAAAAGTGCTATTACGCCATAAAATATAGTTCCTCTTTTAAACTCGTATAACTACTCGTCTTTAATAGGAAAAAAGTTGATGTGTTTGGTCACTTCTGGCTTTGTCTCTGGGTGGTGCCGTTGAATGGGTGGGGCTAGGCTAAATGCTATCGAGGCGCGCTCCGGCGCTTGCGTGCACGCACACAGATGATAGAGGGATGTATCAAAAATTCTTAGTTAAGGTAATAACATATTTTAATATTGAAAATGAGTAGACTATTCCTTTAAGATGAGAAAAATCCTGGAATGTTTTCCTCAAAAAACATAATTTCTTCTCTACTGAACAAAGAAAGACATCAACATTTTGGGTGACGGTGGTGAGTAAATTATCTGGATTTTTTTTAAGAAAATGGACTAATCCTATAAGACTTTCAAAAGGTAGTGATTTAAAATAGAGGCATATAAAAGTATATACTGTACTTAACAGTAAAGACCCTCGAAATATACAGCACGAGTTGTGTTAAAGTTATAGTTACCAAAAAATGAAAATGAATTTTTTCATCTTCATGAAAAAAATTACAATCAGCTATGGGTTTACCATCATTTGTCAAAATATCTTCTTTTGTGTTCATCAGAAAAAAGAAATTCATACAGATTTAGAACAACATGAAGATAAGAAAATAATGAAAGAATTTTCGTTTTTGGATGAACTATCCCTTTAAGTCACTTAATGATGGTTTTGCATTTTTGAAAGCTTGAGAAAAGGCCGTCACAATCCACTCCCATTGTAAACCCAAAACAACACTAAATAAAAATATTTTCTGTAATAAACAGTGTTCCTCTTTAAAATGAAAGTGTATAGGAACAGTTTTATGTATTTGTAATCCCTGGTTTATGACCATATTGGATATCCCAATTACACAAGTATGGGTCACACTAAAGAGTGTTTTTATGTGTGTGTCATACAGTCATTTCTAGACATTATTATTGAGATGGAAAAGCAACAGAAGCTTGGAGAAGAAAACCTGGATGAACTGAAAGATATTCTGGATAAATGTGACAAACAGCTGGCTGACAGAATAGAGAAGTTCAGGAACATGCAAAGAGACCGGGAACAAGGTCACTAATGATATCAGTTACTCTTCCTTTTTTCCTTTATTTTTTTGTGTAATTTGTTTGACGTGTTTTACAAATAAAATACAACAGCTTTGTCTTGTCCAGTAGGGGGCAGACCTCCTCTACAGGAAATATCTAATTATGAAGACTTTATACCCAACTATCCTGACGTACGTATTACAAGTGTAAGATAAGTTCTCATCAAATTTGTCATTTTGTTTTACAATAGCATTTAGTTGTGTGCTTGATGTGTTTTTGGTGATTTGATCCATGTTTTCCTTTTATGTATGTGAGAATCATAAAATGTGTTATAATGTCTCTGCTTTTGTCAAGCATTTTTGATGTTGTTAAAAAATATGAAATATGAATACATGAAATTGATTAATTTTGAATTAAATAGTCTGTTGTTTTTCATCCCTCCACAACCTGAATTTAATACAGTCTATGGGGACAGAGATGAGTGAACGTAAGTTATACTATTAATTTTAAAGCATTGTCAGCAAAACTTTTTCTGTTGTACTTTCACCAGAAAACAGTGTTTTGACTCTGTTCTCTCTCTCTCTCTCTCTCTCTCTCTCTCTCTCTCTCTCTCATTATGCTTTAAGCAAGGAGAGCATCTTTTGGTCTTGCGACTGATTCACAGATTGAGAAACAGACAACCACATATGATGAGGTAAAAAACAAGATTACATTTAACTGTTTATACAGTATATACATTTCAACATATGACCAAGAGAGATCGAATTGAATTTTGACACTATAATTTGCTTTGCATTCATGTAGAAGGACTACTATCCCATCAGTCATAGACCTGTAGGACACTGTTTAATCATCAACAATTACGACTTCGAAATGTCCGAAACATCTGACGGTCTGAAATTACGCAACCGAAAAGGCACAGATACAGACAAAGGTATTCCACACAGTTTGGTAACTTTACTAATGACTGTATTTATTATAAAAAATAAAAGGTATTAATCATTATCCTTTTATTTCAGAATCACTTGAGAGAGTATTTAAGAAAATGCATTTTGAGATTACTGTGAAAGATGATCTCACAGCCTCAGAGATGCTCGAACTGGTGAAGCAGTTTGCAGAAAAGGATCACTCTCAAATGGACATTTTCGTGTGCTGTGTCCTCTCCCACGGAGAGAAAGGTGCAGTCTACGGTGTAGATGGCAAGCAGGTTGAAATCCGTGAGCTCACCCAGCACCCAGCTAAATGCCAAACATTGGCTAACAAGCCTAAGCTTTTCTTCATTCAAGCCTGCCAAGGTAAAGTGGGCCAGAAAGCCATGTGGATGGCGGATGGGCCGGAGCAAGAAGAAGGAACATATGAAGAGGATGCTCAAAAGGTTGCGTCCTACAGTATCCCTATAGAAGCTGATATGTTAATTGGAATGGCCACAGTAGAGTATTACCAATCTTACCGTCACACCACAGAGGGATCCATTTATATCCAGGAGCTTTGTAGACAACTGGAGGATCTCTGTCCCAGGTGGGTTTGAAATGGGATAAATAGAAGTTTATTTGAATCCTAGCGGTGAACTTCTGCAGTACAAAGACAAAGGTTTTTTAAAATATTTTTCTCTCATGTTTTATAAATCAAACGTTTCAGTTTCATTCAATATTTGCTTAATTGCCAAAACAACCTGAATAATGAACATATGGAACAATTAACAATAAACCATAAATTATAATTACTATAGACTGTTTCAGCAGTAACAACATAAACAAGCAGCTTGGTCATCACATAACTTTCGTTAAACTCCGCGAAGAGTAAATAACAACAAAGTAATTTTAAAAAGTTTATTTATATATCAAGCAAAATAAACAACACGTAGATTACATAGTAGGGATGCACCAAAATGAAAATTCTTTGCCAAAACCGAAAAAAAGGAAACCAAGGCCAAAAACCGAAACACCGAAATAAATTATTATGCCAATTATTAGTACAAATGCATTTATGGCTATCACTGTGTATTAACTTTACTAGGGGTTCAGATGACATTAGTTTTTTAGGCACGGATCAGTTTATAGGATTATTTTTCGGATCAGCAAAAAGTGGGTGGGAAAAATCTAATAACAAATAAAGAAATTGCAAAAAAACAAAGTTGTACATTTAATAAGGTCTGAAATTAGCATTAGGTACTGAAATCAAATTAAATGAATCATAACACTGTCTTTATTGTATAAATTAAATAGGGCTGGGTTTCGATTCAAATTTTAAGGATCGATAAGATTCCGATTCTCAAGATCTTGAATCGATTATCATTATTCGATTCCATCCGATCTTTGAGAGTTAGATTAGTGTTTTTGAAAAAAGCATTTTTTCCAGCTGTTACCTGAATTACAGGACTGTTATGCAACATATTGATACTATTTGCATTTCTGGAGTTTTCAAAACAACCGCTTGCTTAACGTTACTGACCACCATGTTCATTGTTTTAATGTCCTTCCACCTCGCGTGCATGCGTGAATTCAATCTAGGGTTGCTGCGGTGACAGAATTTTCCCACCGGTGGGCTTATAAATGCGCATGCAGACGTGCGCATTTTACTTTCACTTTTGAATTACTCAACTGTTTAAATGCAGCGCTTGCGTAAGCTGCGTTAAATCACGTATGAATTAGCGTGCAATGCGAGTGCAACAGCTGGTTTAATTAAGTGCTTGAGTCAATGTGTGCAGGTAATTCTCACAGAACTTGCCAGTCCCAAGCAGAGCAACCGGCTACTTCTCCATGTTTATTGTTTTTCTTGATGATAAACACAACAACAAAACGATCTCGCTTGTATTAAAAATCATATATGTATATTATAACAAAAACGAGTAACCATGCGGCTTCTGCCATTGTCTGGTCAGTCAGCCTGCCTCGCACACTAACAGAAATAAATGAAATCTGACACCTGCTGCTCTGTGACGTGACGCGCGTTCAGCTCTGCTGAATTCAGGCAGCAGACACATTCAGTTCTTAGTGTTTTTTCTCTCTAACGAAACTAAATGATTTAATTACAAGAGAATATCAAAACGACGGTGAAAGACTGTGTCGCAGTGGGCAAGCGATCTAATCGAGGCAAGCCTAATTCAATGACTGTAAGTTTAAGTTATTAATTAATAAATCGATCCTCTTAGTTACGGATCGATCTTTAGAAAATAATATAAAAAATCGATTCAGAATCGGTGAATCTATTTTTTCAACACAGCCCTAAAATTATATATATTATTATTTTTAGAGCTACAGAAGTGATTTTCTCTTTGTTATGGGTTGTTTGATTAACATTATTGACACAGACTTAAGAAGGTTAATTGAGGTTACTGTCTCTTTAAGACCAAATAAGCACAGACTGGTTTCTGACTGTAATCTATACATACACTTAAGACATAAACAAATGTTTTTATTAGAAAAAGAATACTGTGGAGATAATTTTGTTTATATGTGCCCCGTTAATAACAGAAAGATTTTATGTTCGCTTATTTGCGTCTTTCTCGTGTGTGCACTATTGAGGGCACTTAAAGGTGTAGTGGAGGATTTTCTCGAATTTTAGAAAAAAAACGCCTTCTCCACTAGGAGGACCAATAGTCTTGATGATCCACCTGGAAAAAGAAAATCCTCCGCAATACCTTTAAACACACGCGCACACAGAGATCGAGGTTGAATCCCAAACAGAGCAGCATAAACAGTCGCTCCACATAAAAACATTACGTTGTTTTTCATTGCTTTATTCGCCAAGTAATGGACTACAGTATGAGACATGTTAGCGTGACTCTCTCTAAAGTTTACACATCAAGAGTTCTCATCTTGAAGGACAAACTGTGATGATCATATCTGGACCAGACACATTCAACTGTGAAAACTGCTCACTTTAGTGCCTTTTTGCGGTTAAATACATCTACATTGCAGACATGTTGCTTCAGACAAGCACGTGCATGTCGTGGTTTCTGTTTGTGTCATCACAACATTTCGTCCGTATTGTTTCGGTGATAAAAGTCTTTCGGACGAAAAATGCTCTTTTGGGCCATTTTCGGCCAAAATTTTTCGGTGGCCGAATATTCGGTGCATCCCTATTACATAGGAATGCAAAACATTTGTTATTTTTGATGAGGTATTTGTTTAAGAGTTCAGTTTCAGCATCTAGTCAGACCATTAAACAAACAGAAACCCGAAGTAAAGCTCGGGCCAGACGCTTATCGTGTCACCGCACGTGCACGGTCTATAATATTATTAACATTTCTATTCATTTTGTTTATAATACTTGATAACACAATAATCCAATAACAAGCATATTTTGCTTAAGTTTAATAAAAAATGTTTGCAACGCCTCTGAGAAGACAAATTCATTTTTTGATCAACAGTTACAGCTGGTAGCACGTTCACGGGTCTCTTCAAGTTCGGGTACAAATTTTTGGAAAACATGAAATGCATATGACCCATTTAAAGGAGCATTTCACCCGTAGAAACATTAATCTTTATTAAAAGTGTGTCATATTTGTAGTCGAAATGTAACATACATTTAGAATTTGGTGCCTATTTGACCGAGAAAAGGGGTGTTTGTAGTCTCACTCCCTCAACAAAGATATTGCACTTCCTTCTTTCAATGATGCAAAATGATGATTTTTACATCATTGAAAGAAGGAAGTGCAACACTGAAGTCTGTATTTCTCCTGTCTCGGCGACAACTGAGAAAATGATGCATGATCATTCAAAAACATGACTGGGGTTCTAACTATACAAAGCTAAATGCAAATGGGTGAAGTGTCCCTTTAAGCCTAAATTAGCTAAGGATTTCAAGGAGAATGTGCATAGGTTGTGACTCTGTGTAAAGACCCCCCCCCCCCCTCTCAGAGAATCATTGTCTTTATCAGTTGCTGATTGGTTCTATTAGCTGGAAGGCAGGACTTCTGCCCATATGAAGTGTTGCATTGTACGCTTTTTTCATAGTAATAGCAATGTTTAATCTTGTTATAACCAATATTTTTGGTTTAATTTGTTACTACTGGTTGTTGTTCACCTAATATTTATAGTCACACTTATTTCAGAAGTTTTAGGCACTAATGTGCACTGTAGACTGATTGCTTGCTAAAATCTATGAAAAAAGCTTACATTTGGACATGATATAAAGTGTTGAGGTCAACAGAAAATACTGATTACTGATTACTGTTATGTTTGCTTTCCTAACAGAAATGATGATATCTTGTCCATTCTGACAAAGGTGAACTCTGAAGTGAGCACCAAGACGTTGAGAGGCTTCAAGCAGATGCCCGAACCTCGATATACCCTCAGAAAGAAACTTATCCTTCCCATGGACTGAAGTTTGCTTTGTATGACTGTCTTCATGTTGGACAAGTTTCCGTTACTCTACAGGCTCTTTGGTACAGATTATAGGATGATCAGTTTTTTGTTTTGTATGACTGTCTTCATGTTGAACTGTTACTCTACGGGCTCTTTGGTACAGATTATAGGATGATCAGAGAGCTTTGGTTATTTGGATTCATTTTAAATGCCAGAGTCTGATCTTTTTTATGAAATTAGTTTATATGTATGTACAAGACCTTGGAAGAATAAAACATTTATATTTGATACTGGGCATAGGATTTTATGTTGATATTTGCTGATACAAGCAGTCTAATTTTTTTCGAATTAATGTTGGATTGGACATTAAGATTTCTGGCATTAATGTAGTAAAGGGAATCATTGAAGTATAGAGATGAGATAAAATAATTAAATAAACATCCGCAAAGTGCCCATCATGCACTTTTTAAGCATTTTATTTTAACCCGTAGTCAATTTATTTTTTGCAATAGACAAATGTTGGATTATGCTGTGGGTAATGTTGCAAGTTTAGCAGACTTGCCCATATTTTCCTTTTATTAATTCTTCTGGTGTTCGGGAACAATGATATCTACGCTGTAATATTTGACTGTTGTGTCATTGACACTGTTTACAACTTTCAGGGAAATTAACCTATAAATGGCTTGCTTATCATCGTCACTGATTTAAAAAAAAAAAAAAAAAAAAAAAAAAAAAAAAAATATATATATATATATATATATATATATATATATATATATATATATATATATATATATATATATATATATATATATATATATATAAGGATTTACCCAACAAATCCTTGTAGATACTGTGATAATTCAGTTATCGTGATGTCATCTGGCCACAATAAAATGGATAGAAAACAAAGATCACATTTTTTTACAGTGTGTATAATTTATGAAAACAATTGGAAAATGTAATCTTTATTTTTTGTCTTAACATTCTCGTCATGTAAACAGTTTTGATTCTCATTTAAAAATGAAATATTTTTACAGAATATGTATGATGACTTTATCTGAATTAATGAAAGGATTTTAACTGAATGACTTAAAAAGCATCACGTGTAGTACTGTTAGGCTTCATTGTTTCACTATGTACTAGGTACAGGATAAATCCAAGACATGGCAACTTAATGGACAGGCATTTGTTTAGACTTAATCCCATGTTGGCTGACCTCATAATTCACAGAAAGTAGTATTGTGTAGATGTCTGTATATGAGAAAATAAAAAATAAAACAAATATATTTTTAGTATTACAAACAATTCTGACTTTGTACAAGAAAGCACACATTCTTTTGCCTTGTGCATTTACATACAATAACTATATTGTTGATATGGAAAATTTAGGGAAAAGTCAGTAAACTTACCGAGGACACGAGCTTGGCCCTATTGTCTTTTTTGAAGCTGAAACCGAAAGTAAGCGAGAAGACGACACTATAAGCGCCGTTCTTATCACTTTACTCTGACTTTAAATATTTTCACGTGGATTTCAAATGGATGATAAAAGGTAAGATGAATTTCAAGCATTTAGTTGATTGAAGAATTTACGTCATCGCGATTACATCATTGTAGCGATCCACACACTAATGTTATATGTTGTGTTGTTTACAACAAGTAATAATTTAATAAAAAGTAATAACAGATATTTTCAAGCAGTGAGAAATAACGTACACCAGTATCCCTGCTAAAAAAACGGGTTTTTCCAACAGGGGTGACATTCAATGGTTAATACATTTTAAATTATGGTTTCTTTTTTATTAAAGTATAACATCGTTTTAATGTAAATTACTGCTAGAAAGTTAGCTTAAACGTCATATTGAAAGTTCATGGGCTTCGTGACATCTGTACATGTTTATATGTCGACAATCCATTCATTTAATCCAATTAATATAGGTTCTTTTCCTGATATGCTTTAATAGATACAATTATTTTATAAGTTATTTAATTAAGCGTTTGCCTCAGTTGATCAATCAAGGCCCCCAAATGTCCACACCTTTTGAAGAAAAGTTCAGCGTTTATACCCAATAAAATATTTTAAAGCTTATCATAACTCGAGAAATATATATTCATAGAAGATGAACTGTAAGACATGTCTTCATTTTCAACTGTTAAATTAAATTACATTTTATTTATATAGCGCTTTTCACAATTGTTAATTGTTTCAAAGCATCTTTACATTAATAGATATAGGAAAAAGCATAGAAAAGCGAGCGTAGTAAACATTTTACACTCTGAGACTATTTTGGGGATTTCCGCCTGGATTTGCCCTACCCAATTTCAAAAGCGTCCCATACCCACAAGCAGAGGTTTGGTATGTGTTTGGTATCATTTTACAGGAAACACTTTTGAAATTACATAAAACACTAAAGTGCTCAACATGGTTGTATGTGGTGTTAGTCATCTAATAAACACAAAAATAAATAGGCGTTTTTTGATGTTTTTTTTTTTCTAAAGTCTGAATTTAAAAGTGTGGCCCTGGGTGGTTACGAAACCTTCAGACAATTCTCTTTGATTCCAGCAAATGTCAGCTTACAGAGGAAAAATAAATTTTTTCTCTATCATAATCATTGCAAAAGTTTTCTATTCCAACTGAAGGGAGTAATAATACCCATTTTGTATTTAATTTCTGCCTAAAAATATTTGAAGTGTCCTCATAACCACATACAGTGGAATAAATGCAATATCTTTATATCATATTGCAGAAAACCCTTTGAAGTTACATAAAAAAACCGCTGTTTGTGACAAACAGTGTTATTTAGGTTATTTTTCAAATGATGAAACACCAAATTTTCTTTTTTATGTTGTATACACTGTCTTTGAAAGTGAATAACTCTGGTTCTGTGTGTTCTAGCAGAATGCAGACAGTAAACACCCAAAAAAAGAATGATCTCTTTAGCATGTCGACTTCAAAAGTTATTCTTACTTTACTGAAGGGTGTGAAAATACATTTTTCATAAATATACTTTTTTTGTTTTGCACATATAATAAATAGCAAGGGATTATTCATGCACACAACCAAAGAAAATGCTGTGAATGGACTTGTTTAGAGTAGGACCTAAGAGAAAAGATGGTGTATCATTTATGGCTATCTGAGGCAGTTCACACTCAAGTTTCACATATGTTTACAAAAGACGATTTTTACCTCATTATTCATTCGACGATTGCTGGAAATGTGATGATAATAGAACAAAAATGATGATATAACTCTCTTTTTACTGAGAGTGAGAGCTTTCATTTGATATAAGACTTGCCCATGTTTGTCATACTTGAAAAATATGAAATATGTGAATATTAAATCATATAAAAAATTGTGGGGGGTGATAGTGTAAATTAAGTGTAAATAACTTTCTTACAGTAAAACATATTTTAAAGTGATGCATATCTGCAGAAAGTAGAGAGTCTAAGCTTTCAAACAGTATCTCATATGTGGTACTGGGTCCATGACAGACCATTAAAAATGTCATGGTCTTGCCAGACCTTTGTGTTAGTCTGATTTCATATGGCAAGATCATATGGCAGTACTGTGTTCTGTGTGGGGACACGTGGAGTCACATTGTGTGTTGTTGCCACGTGTTCCCAGTGTCTTGTCACTTTTACCCCACTCCCTTGTGTGCTCCCACTTTAATTATGTAATGATTTGCATTTGAGTTGTTGGCTTTATAATGCCCTCTCGTTCTCTGTCTTGTGCTCGTATGTTCGTTTAGAAACAGTGTGTTTAGTGCACGTCCTCCGTGTTACCTGTATCTAATCCTCAAAGTCTGTGTTATGTAGTATTGAGTGTTGTTTCTTTGTTGTTATTCTGATCATCATATGTTACCTGTTTTACCCCCTCGTGGGTGTTTTGTGTTATGTCGTGTGAATAAACCTTCAGTTTGTTTCTTTTTTTGGCCATTTTAGTAACGAATATACATCTGTCTAGTCATTCCAAGTTCTATTTAATTTTATGTGGAAAAATTTGAGTGAGTTGGGGGGCCTTCAATATTGTTGTGGGCAGCTAGGGGGGCTTAAAGTGAAAAGGTTGGGAACCAGTGCCCTAGTGGTTCACAGACACTGCTTTACAGCTATTGTATGTATTTGAATTTACATGACTTATGCATAGAGGAAGACACATCAAACAATAACAAGTTTCTTTTAGGGGCGGTTTCCCCAAACTGAAAATCTTAAAAAAATACATCAGTACTCTTTGTTTTGCCTCAAAATGCACACAAGCATGCTTTTTAGTAAGGCATACGTGGTAAAACTAGTTATATTTCCTTATTAAAATAAGGCTTAGTCCTCTCTATAATCCCTGTCCGGGAAACCACCCCTTTTAGTTTAGCGGGGTAAAGTTAGTTTTGTTTTGGATATTCGTGACACATTCGGTACTGAACGGCAATGAGCCCAAAATAAAGCATATTTATAAAAAGAGCAAAGCTGATAATGTTTCACAACCTTCATTAACAATGGTTTCGGTCTATATAATAACCACTGACCCGCAAAAGCCGTCGCAGAAGCCGTCGCAATCTAAATTGTGCTGGAAAGCGCTCTCTTGGCGGAGCCGCAAGTAAGGGACCGTGGGGAAAGTGCAGGTTTTCTTGTTTTTTCTTATAACTTGATGAGCGGTGTTTTTGAAATTGCTTTTTTATAAAATGTCCTATGAACAACAAACCAGTGTCATTCAGTACTGGAGGACAGGGGACATCTTTCACAACTTCTATTTTAACCCCTGGTGAAAAATGGAATTGCATGTCTAACATTAACACTCTTTTTGTAATAGCGTTGTCCATCGGCGAGACAGACACATCAAACAAGTGTCATTCAGCACAGAGGGACAGGGGACAGCTTCCACAATATCTCTTTTTAACCCCTACTGGTGAAAAATGGAATTGCATGTCTAACATTAACACTCTTTTTGTGATAGCGTTGTCCATCGGCGAGACAGACACATCAAACAAGTGTTGTTCAGTACAGAGGGACGGGGGACATCTTTCACAACTTCTATTTTAACCTCCTAAAACTTCTTTTTTAAGTTGTGAAAGATGTCCCCTGTCCCTCTGTACTGAACGACACTTGTTTGATGTCTCTGTCTCGCCGATGGACAAAGCCACCACAAAGAGTGCTAATGCTAGACATGCAGTTCCATTTTTCACCA
Organism: Misgurnus anguillicaudatus; assembly: GCF_027580225.2. Classification (NCBI taxonomy): domain Eukaryota; kingdom Metazoa; phylum Chordata; class Actinopteri; order Cypriniformes; family Cobitidae; genus Misgurnus; species Misgurnus anguillicaudatus. The sequence continues at coordinate 36,485,588 of NC_073344.2, forward strand.
GTAGGGCTTAAAATAGAAGTTGTGAAAGATGTCCCCTGTCCCCCTGTACTGAATGACACTGATTTGTTGTTCATAGGACATTTTACAAAAAAGCTATTACAAAAACACCGCTTATCAAACAAGAAAACCTGCACTTTCCCAACGGTCCCTTACTTGCGGCTCCGCCAAGAGAGCGCTTTCCAGCACAATTGAGGGGCTGTCCACACGGAGACGCGTATCACTGCATACGTATAAATTTGTTATCGTATTGGCGTTACATCCACGCGGATCCGGCGTTTTGGGAGACTGAATCCGCTATTTTTTTAAACCGGGTCCTAAAGTGAATAAATCTGAAACCGACACCCTTGCGGTTTCGTCTGTACAGCCAATCCATATATTTTGTGAAGCAAAAACGTCATCACATCACGTGTCGGAAGCGTCACACGTAACAGCAGCAACAATAACGGTGGACTACGTGATTGTGTTCGTGCTACAGAAGCTACTAAAGCCTACTAGCTTTATTACAGCAAAATCTATTGCTTCTATGCAATTGTGGTGACCAACAATCGATAATGGACAACCCCATACGTTGGTTATGCGCATGCTCAAAGTCTTCTTCTCCGTGTATAGTGTATATCTGTGGCAGAATTATAGCGCCCCATACTGGTCCGGCATATATACTACACCACTTTCAGTTGGTTTCAGTGGTTTCGTGTGTACGGATTATTTTTTTTAGAGTAAGGAAAAAAAATGATCGGATAGGGGATGCACCGGCTTCATGTGGATATAGCCTGAGATTGCGACGGCTTCTGCGGGTCAGTGGTTTTTATATCGACGGAAACCATTGTTGATGAAGGTTGTGAAGCATTGTCAGCTTTGCTCTTTTTATAAATATGTTTTATTTTGGGCTCGTTGCCGTTCAGTGCCGAATGTGTCACGAATATCCAAAACAAAACTAACTTTACCCCGCTTTAAGTTTTTGATCGTATCATTGATATTTCATTCTTTTAATAATCTTTGGTCCTTTGTTGTTTCATTTCCTGATATTATTTTTTGCTCAGCATGGATCTTCAGATGCTTCTTGAGATTGATGAGGACCTGGAGAAAGGTGAAGTGGCTCAGCTTAAGTTTCTCTGCACTGACCTAGTTCAGAAGAAGCGTTTGGAGACAGTGACTGATTTCAAAGATCTCTCTCAAAGACTTGAGGAGCAGGAACTGCTCGATGATGGGCTGCTCATCCCTGAGCTTCTCATCACAATTCGACGCCTCGACTTGCTAAAGATCCTAAACACGTCCAAAGAGCAGGTGGAGCGTTATTTGGCACATGATGACTGTAAGCGTGTCTCACCGTACAGGTATGAAGAAAACTATGTGAACTATAGATTGTTTAACAATCTATCTTAGCCGCTCTTCCTAATCTTTTATTACAGTAGGTAGCCTAACAGGTGTTAAACTAGATTTATATGTATCTACTGCTGTGGATAGACAGAATTGTCAATAGTAGTTGTAAAATAGTTTTTTTTTGTAAAGGGTAATTTTTTTTATATCTTTGATATTACATTCTTCTTTTTCTGTCATTACAGAAAGATGCTTTTTCAATTGTCTGAGGACATGACTGAAGAAAACCTTCGTATTGTGAAGTTTCTTTCGGATCTTCCAAAAGCAAAACTTGAAACATGTACTGTAAGTTGAAGAAAGTGGTGTCCAATATGCCAAATGTAGAATTTATATCATAAATAAGCCTGGAAGTAAACAAAAGCTTTAAAATGTGCTGTGTTTATTTTTACTGCATCTAGTGGTGAAATTACGAATTACAAGAAACTGCTTAGTCCACAGCTCACCCCTCCTTTTCGAAACACATAGACAAAAAACGTTGTTGCTTGAGACAGCATAGTGACAAAATGCAATCTGTAGAGCAGTTTGTCTGTTTAGGGCTACTGTAGAAACATGGCGGTGCGAAATGGCAACTTCCATGTAAGGGGAACCGTGGTTTTTATAGATAAAACAGCTCATATTAAAGTTATTTAAAATAATGATTCTGCGAGTAAGGTTTGTATACACCACTGAAAATATAGTTATGTATATTTTATTAAATTTTTTTCTAGAGATCCTCCTAAAAGTTACACACTGCACCTTTAAGACTTTCTAAAGGTAGTGATGTAAAATAAAGGCATATAAAAGTATACTATACTTAAAAGTAAAGACCCTCGAAATTTGAGTTGTGTTAACTCATTTAAAGGTCACGTTCTTCCTGATCCAATTTTTCAAACTTTAGTTAGTGTGTAATGATGCTATAATAGCATAAATAATATCTGTTTTTTACATGTGAAACATAAACACATGTTATTTTGCGCACTGTAAACACAATCAAAGCTTCAAAAACACAGAAAGAATGGGACCTTTAAGACTTTCAAAAGGTGGTGATGTAAAATTAAGGTATATAAAAGCTTGAGAAGAGGCAGTAACAATCCACTTTTATTGTAAACATAAAACAACTCTAAAATATTTTATTTATTTTGTAATAAGCAGTGTTGTCTTGAAAGGAAAGTGTATAGGAATAGTTTTATGTATTTGTTATCCCTGGTTTATGACCATAATTGGATATCCCAATTATACAAGTATGGGTCACACTAAAGAGTGTTTTTATGTATATCAGTCATTTCTAGACATTATTATTGAGATGGAAAAGCAACAGAAGCTTGGAGAAGAAAACCTGGATGAACTGAAAGATATTCTGGATAAATGTGACAAACAGCTGGCTGACAGAATAGAGAAGTTCAGGAACATGCAAAGAGACCGGGAACAAGGTTATTTATGATATCAGTTACTCTTCCTGTTTTTTTCGTGTAAATCATAATTTTGTTTTCATATAATTCACAATTAAAATACAACAGCTTTGTCTTGTCCAGTAGGGGTCAGACCTCCTCTAAAGGAATTATATAATCATGAACACTTTATACCCAACTATCCTGACGTAAGTATTACAAGTGTAAGATAAGTTCTCATCAACAGTCATTTTGTTTTACAATAGCATTCAGTTGTGTGCTTTAAGGTGTGTTTTTTGGTGATTTGATGTATGTGAGCGTCATATGTGCTATAATGTCTGCTTTTGTCAAGAATTTTTTATATTGTTGAAAACATTATTTAAGTGTAAACCTAGTACAAATTAATGCTTGAAATGAATTTATTTTGAATTAAAATGACTTGTTATTTATGTTTCATCACTCAACAACCTGAATTTAATACAGTATATGGGGACAGATATGAGTGGACGTAAGTTATACTATTATATATTTATGTTTACTATTAACTTTCTCTGTTGTGTCGGAGCCGATGGTGTAGTGGACAGTGGTGCAAATGCACTTCCGGCGACCCGAGTTCGAATCCCGGCTCGAGGTCCTTTGCCGATCCCATACCCCTCTCTTCACCCTGTACTTTCCTGTCGCCTCTCCATTACTTACTATCAATAAAAAATGGCACAAAAACTAATTATAAAAAAAAACTTTCTCTGTTGTATTTTTACCATAAAACAGTGTTCTCTCTCTCTCTCTCTCTCTCTCATTATGCTTTAAGCAAGGAGACCCTCTCTTGGTCTTGCGACTGATTCACAGATTGAGAAACAGACAACCACATATGATGAGGTAAAAAACAAGATTACATTTAACTGTTTATACAGTATGTACATTTCAACATACTTGTATAGTAACTCTTTACTGTTTGACCAAGAGAAAGAGATTTGAATTTTGACACTATAATTTGCTTTGCATTCATGTAGAAGGACTACTACACCATCAGTCAAAGACCTGCAGGACACTGTTTAATAATCAACAATTACAATTTTGAAATGTCCGAAACATCTGACGGTCTGAAATTACGCGACCGAAAAGGCACAGATACAGACAAAGGTATTCCACACAGTTTGGTAACTTTACTAATGACAAATGTATTTATTATAAAAAATAAAAGGTATTAATCATTATCCTTTTATTTCAGAATCACTTGAGAGAGTGTTTAAGAAAATGCATTTTGAGATTACTGTGAAAGATGATCTCACAGCCTCAGAGATGCTCGAAGTGGTGAAGGAGTTTGCAGAAAAGGATCACTCTCAAATGGACATTTTCGTGTGCTGTGTCCTCTCCCACGGAGAGAAAGGCGCTGTCTTCGGTGTAGATGGCGAGCTGGTTGAAATCCGTGATCTCACGCAGCCCTTTGCTAAATGCCGCACACTGGCTAACAAGCCTAAGCTTTTCTTCATTCAAGCCTGCCAAGGTAAAGTGGGCCAGGAAGCCATGTGGACGGAAGACGGACCGGACCAAAGTACAGAAAAAGGAAAATATGAAGAGGATGCTCAAAAGGTTGCGTCCTACAGTATCCCTATAGAAGCTGATTTGTTAATTGGAATGGCCACAGTAGAGGATAACAAATCTTACCGTCACACCACAGATGGATCCATTTATATCCAGGAGCTTTGTAGACAACTGGAGGATCTCTGCCCCAGGTGGGTTTGAAATGGGATAAATGGAAGTTTATTTAAATCCTAGCAGTACAGAGTTTTTTTTCCTTGAAACGTTTCAGTTTCAGTTATTGACAATAAAAAAAATAAAATAAAAATGAAATTTCATTTCAAATACTATCACTGACAACAGTGGTCCGGCCAGGATATTGCCATTTAAAAAGTGGAGTTGCAGCCCTCAACTGATGTTTATGTTGTCATTTTGTGTTGGCCACCAGTTGTGAGATTCCAATACCAGGTTTAGACACAAGTTTTGTGATTGCAGTACCAGTTTTGACCACAATCCTACAGGCTGACAAAAAAGTGAATCGCCGACTACGTTTCCCTTAGTGGACGCAGTTCTACTAATAGTATTACTATGAAAAGTTGTCTGTTTCCACTTTTGTGTCTTTAAACGCTTGTTTTTTGAGGTCGACAGCCTATAAAAGATTGCTTGCTAAAATCCATTGGAAAAGAGTTCAAATAGTTGAAAACTATTTGGACATGATATAAAGTGTTGAGGTCAATAGAAAATACTGATTAATGTTTTCTTTGCTTTTCTAACAGAAATGAGGATATCTTGTCCATTCTGACGAAGGTGAACTCTGAAGTGAGCAACAGGACGTTGAAAGGCTACAAGCAGATGCCCGAACCTCGATATACCCTCAGAAAGAAACTTATCCTTCCCATGGACTGAAGTTTGCTTTGTATGACTGTCTTCATGTTGGACAAGTTCACATTACTCTATGGGCTCTTTGGTACAGATTATAGGATGATCAGAGAGCTTCGGATTTCTGGCATTAATATAATAAAGTGAATCATTGATGTAGGAGATGAATTAATTAAATAAACATCCGCAAAGTGCTTATTATGCACTTTTTAAGCATTTTATTTCTTACTCCTAGTCAGTTTATTTTTTGCCATAGACAAATGTTGCATTATGCTGCAGGTAATGTTGCAAGTTTAGCAGACCTGCCCATATTTTCCTTTTATTAATCTTCTGGTGTTTGGGAACAATGATATCTATGCTACTTTTTACTCATTGCGTCAATGTAACTAGGCAAGCTCTGTAAACACCAAACAACTGTTGTGAATATTTCTAAAATCCAAGATTTTTACAACATGTTTATACAGTGCCGGTCCTAGATGCTGGGGGGTCCTAACCAAACCTTCCAAACCAATTTGGAAAATTGAATTTGAAAATCTGTATTGGAGAATTATTTTGAAAATATTACACTGCTTTGTTTGGCAATAGTAACAATACATAAATCTGCATGTTTGCAAATTATTAAAATTATAGCATATTGTTTACATTAAACATAATAATCATTTTGATTTGGTATAATGGTATTTTAATTTTTTGGTGATCAAGGCCCCCTAGTTGTGTGGGGGCCCTATGCAACTTGCGTATTTGCATATAGGAAGGACCAGGACTGTGTTTGTTAATTTGAACTTTCGTCTTTTTATGCAGAAAATATATAAATGACATTTATTAGGTCTTGTATAGGGCTAAAGCTTTATGTGTGGAATGCATGTATCCAAATGTTTTGTATGTGCACCAGATTATTTTATTTATTTTAAAATAAATGTTTTTCTTTCAAAACCTCTTTGGACTGCTAGTTAGTTAATTATGGTTTACATGTTCAATTGCTAGAAGCCAGTGATTTTTCTGTAATATTAGAGTGGGCATGTCATTGCCATTCTGTCTACAACTTTCAGGGAAATCAACCTGCACTGAAACAAATCTCTGATTGCACATGATTAAATTAGGTTTTCTTAAAAAAATAGTTGGATCTATATAATTTAATAATGTACACCATTTCAACATGATTGAATCAAGTTTTCTTAAAATGAAGTTAATTTTAATTCATGTTAATTTCATTTTAAGTAAACATAATTTAATCATGTACAACCGATGTGCTTATATTTGTCACATAAAAAAGATAAACACAGTATACAGACTGAACAGATGCGGTAACATCTTAATATAACTTAAATCTAAGAGGATTCATGTGTGTCGTGTTATTAAACCCCTGCTTACTTTACTTTATATATTGTCTCAATAGTTGTAGGGGCGGTTTCCCGGACAGGGTTTAGACTAGTCCTAGACTAAAATAGTTGCATACCCTCTGCCACTGATTAGTTCCACAGCTTTAACTATTTTATTTTCTGCGGACAACGCTTTTCGGAAGTGATCATTTTTAAGACTTTTTAAGGCCTTAAATGTAACTTTCTGAGTTTTTGTCTTTTTAAGACCCCATGGGAAGCTTGCTTATTATATGGGCAGACATGAGTAAAAGCCAGTTTAGATCAACCACACATGGTCTCCTGCCTTGAATACATTATAGGTACCCAATATTAACATAAGATTGACAGAAACTGTGTGTTATGTGACCTTTAAAACTTTAAAGGCTGGATAAAATGTGCAGCAAGATCTGCTGCTAATGTCACCACAGCACACCTTCAGAGGTTTAGTGGGGTCCATGCCTTGGCGGGTTAGGGCTGTTAAGTGAAATATATTATACCTTTTGTAATATGTATTACGCTACTTTACTATATAACCCTTAGAAACTTTAGCAACCTGTAGTTTGTTATTTTTATTATGTACACCAAGTATAATTGTAACCGTTGAGTTTGAAAAATATATACATGATAAATTACATGTTGCATGTTTTAAGAAAGACATTCACACAATATTGTATTAACTGTTTATTTAAAAAAACATGTATTACAAAGAATAATGAATTTAACCTATAAAAGATAGACAAAGGAACAAAGAGTGACTTACCATCAGATGGGATGTCTTGCAGACACGTCGGAGAAGAATACTGCGAAGGCGAGCCTGAAGATGGAGAACAAAGGAATACCGTTGTATTTATGCATTTCTTGTCAAGGCGTTCCCAAAAGACTGTGACATCATCGAAGGGGAATTCGGACTTTGCAACTTGTCTACAAAAGGATAAAGTTTTGACGAGTCCAGCAGAAACTGGACACGACCTCTTTTTCTCAGGTGTCTGACAGTTTGAGGCTTTTTACTTTGAATTAGACTTTTATTTTTTACTGGAAAAACAAATTTTTGTACTATCATTAAAGAGTAACTAAACCTTAAACCAACTTTTTTTAGTTAATGATCTGTAAGAATGATGCTTTATTAGTGCTGTTCATTGATTTTAGTAAGTTTTTTGACATTTGGATATAAAGTGCTTCAATACTACATTATATGGTGTAAAAACGTCTAAGTGCTGCCCTCTTCAGGTTGAACGATGGGTACTGCAGTTGAATTTTCCTACTGGATGTTGGGTCCAAAAAATAACTCGTGACGTAAGCAGGTTAAAGCTCACCACGCCCTTGTTACGATCTCACCACACACTTGGTACGAGCTTAGTTCATCCCCTCTATCTCCATTGGGATCTGCCCACTTTTCTTGCATTTTTCAAATATTGCAAGTGGGTGGAGTCAGGCTCTGACCAGAGGTTTAGTTACGCTTTAAATTGTATTATTAAAACTTATAAAAGACAAGAAAAGTTCAGCTTGCTTTTACTAGAACCTTAGCTGTAACGAATGACCCACGGAGGAAGCCTCCTGAGTCCCGACCAATTGATGTTAGTGTTATTTATCTAGCTTGCCAGATAGATGGGGGTATAGTGATTATTTTACTTATTACAGACAGAAATTGGTAGGTTCGACTATCCTAGCAATATTTGATTTTGAAGTGACTTTGGCCTCATTAGGAATTACATATTTATTAATATCTGACGATAAATTCTGAAAAGTAAGGGAAGTGGAAAGTTTTTCCATTTCACCATTGCCTTAGGTAAAACTTTTTTCTTTGTTTTATATGTTTGTTTGTTTTAACCAGATGAAGAAGCTTAGGGGAGAGACAAGGTAAACACATTCTTTGAATATACAATAATCTGAAATGTATTAACAAAATCAGTATGATCATAAAGATCACCTTGGTAATTTTTTTTGTAAGTGGATTACACAGTTACCTGGATTTGATTGTTGAAAATTTCGCTTGATCTTGGATTATTTGGATGCTTCTGTGTTTCAAAAGCAGGGCCATTCCTGTTTCCCATCCACCACCTTACAATGCAGGGCCTGTAAGTGAGATCCTTAAATGAGATCTTGTAGTAAACTGCAGCCCAGGCCGCCCTGCACTGCAATCCATGTGGGGTACAGGGCACACCAAACAGGGCGCTACATCCTGAGCTAGGAAACAAGCAAACCTAATGGCAGCACCTTGGGACGACCTAAACCTGAGGGTACAAAAGGTGCTTATTAAAAGATCTCTAGTGAAAAACCCATGCCGCTTCACCACAGTAGAAGTGTTATAAACCAAGGTGCTTGCCATTACACGCTTCTGCGTTTCAAAAGCAGGGCCCTTCCTGTTTCCCGACCGCGCCCGCCTTACAGTGCAGGCCCTGCTTCTAACTCTAAAATGAGACCCTGGGGTTGACTGCGGCCCGCGCCCACCCCCCACTACAATTCCCGGTGCGGCGAAGGGCGTAGCGAACACGAACAACGCACACCGGGTGCGCATCAACGCACACCGGGTGCGCATCAAACGGCCGGCACGAAGCCGGGTCCGCGATGCTGGGGGCGCCAAGCCGCTAGTCCCGCCCAGGGCGCTGCATCCAGAGCTAAGAAACAAGCGAATCTAATGGAAGCACCTGGGAGCGACCTAAACCTGAGTGTAAAAAAGGCTAATCTTCCCTCTAGACTGCCGAAGCAGTTTTAGGATACTTAAAAACGGGCCACGCTTCTTATGAAACTATGCCCATCCCCCGTACGGCGACGACTTAAAAGTGGAGCTACTCACGGCGTGCGGTGGCGTCATCACCGGGTCCTGGCAGGCGAGTTGTCCGCAGGCGGGAGCCGCCGCTTGTCGGGTCCTCCGCCGCGCAGCGCCTCAGCCGCATAAGCCGGCTCCCTGTGAAAGAAACGAGGAGCTGCGTCATGGTGTCGACGGATCGACACCACGACGCAGTGGTATGTCCAGAGATGGGCAACATTTCAAAGACACGTATGGCCAAACCAGATATCATAAAAACGTGTCAACGTTTCATTCTTAAGACAAAGACTGAGGCCTAGTGGGTATTGTTACTTCCCGGGTGGCCCTTAGACAAAGTATAACAATCTCTAAGGAAAAACCCATGCCGCTTCACCACAGTAGTAGTGAAAGCCTAGGCCTAGCGGGTATTATTACTTCCCGGGTGCCCCTTAGACAAAGTATAAAAATCTCTCATGAAAAACCCATGCCGCTTCACCACAGTAGTAGTGAAAGCGCCCGTGTTATAAACCAAGGTGCTTGCCATTACACGCCTCTGCGTTTCAAAAGCAGGGCCCTTCCTGTTTCCCGACCGCGCCCGCCTTACAGTGCAGGCCCTGCTTCTAACTCTAAAATGAGACCCTGGGGTTGACTGCGGCCCGCGCCCACCCCCCACTACAATTCCGGGTGCGGCGAAGGGCGTAGCGAACACGAACAGCGCACACCGGGTGCGCATCAAACGGCCGGCACGAGGCCGGGTCCGCGATGCTGGGGGCGCCAAGCCGCTAGTCCCGCCCAGGGCGCTGCATCCAGAGCTAGGAAACAAGCGAATCTAATGGAAGCACCTGGGAGCGACCTAAACCTGAGTGTAAAAAAGGCTAATCTTCCCTCTAGACTGCCGAAGCAGTTTTAGGATACTTAAAAACGGGCCACGCTTCTTATGAAACTATGCCCATCCCCCGTACGGCGACGACTTAAAAGTGGAGCTACTCACGGCGTGCGGTGGCGTCATCACCGGGTCCTGGCAGGCGAGGTGTCCGCAGGCGGGAGCCGCCGCTTGTCGGGTCCTCCGCCGCGCAGCGCCTCAGCCGCGTAAGCCGGCTCCCTGTGAAAGAAACGAGGAGCTGCGTCATGGTGTCGACGGATCGACACCACGACGCAGTGGTATGTCCAGAGATGGGCAACATTTCAAAGACACGTATGGCCAAACCAGATATCATAAAAACGTGTCAACGTTTCATTCTTAAGACAAAGACTGAGGCCTAGTGGGTATTGTTACTTCCCGGGTGGCCCTTAGACAAAGTATAACAATCTCAAATGAAAAACCCATGCCGCTTCACCACAGTAGTAGTGAAAGCCTAGGCCTAGTGGGTATTATTACTCGCCGGGTGCCCCTTAGACAAAGTATAACAATCTCTAAGGAAAAACCCATGCCGCTTCACCACAGTAGTAGTGAAAGCCTAGGCCTAGCGGGTATTATTACTTCCCGGGTGCCCCTTAGACAAAGTATAAAAATCTCTCATGAAAAACCCATGCCGCTTCACCACAGTAGTAGTGAAAGCGCCCGTGTTATAAACCAAGGTGCTTGCCATTACACGCCTCTGCGTTTCAAAAGCAGGGCCCTTCCTGTTTCCCGAGCGCGCCCGCCTTACAGTGCAGGCCCTGCTTCTAACTCTAAAATGAGACCCTGGGGTTGACTGCGGCCCGCGCCCACCCCCCACTACAATTCCGGGTGCGGCGAAGGGCGTAGCGAACACGAACAGCGCACACCGGGTGCGCATCAAACGGCCGGCACGAAGCCGGGTCCGCGATGCTGGGGGCGCCAAGCCGCTAGTCCCGCCCAGGGCGCTGCATCCAGAGCTAGGAAACAAGCGAATCTAATGGAAGCACCTGGGAGCGACCTAAACCTGAGTGTAAAAAAGGCTAATCTTCCCTCTAGACTGCCGAAGCAGTTTTAGGATACTTAAAAACGGGCCACGCTTCTTATGAAACTATGCCCATCCCCCGTACGGCGACGACTTAAAAGTGGAGCTACTCACGGCGTGCGGTGGCGTCATCACCGGGTCCTGGCAGGCGAGGTGTCCGCAGGCGGGAGCCGCCGCTTGTCGGGTCCTCCGCCGCGCAGCGCCTCAGCCGCGTAAGCCGGCTCCCTGTGAAAGAAACGAGGAGCTGCGTCATGGTGTCGACGGATCGACACCACGACGCAGTGGTATGTCCAGAGATGGGCAACATTTCAAAGACACGTATGGCCAAACCAGATATCATAAAAACGTGTCAACGTTTCATTCTTAAGACAAAGACTGAGGCCTAGTGGGTATTGTTACTTCCCGGGTGGCCCTTAGACAAAGTATAACAATCTCAAATGAAAAACCCATGCCGCTTCACCACAGTAGTAGTGAAAGCCTAGGCCTAGTGGGTATTATTACTCGCCGGGTGCCCCTTAGACAAAGTATAACAATCTCTAAGGAAAAACCCATGCCGCTTCACCACAGTAGTAGTGAAAGCCTAGGCCTAGCGGGTATTATTACTTCCCGGGTGCCCCTTAGACAAAGTATAAAAATCTCTCATGAAAAACCCATGCCGCTTCACCACAGTAGTAGTGAAAGCGCCCGTGTTATAAACCAAGGTGCTTGCCATTACACGCCTCTGCGTTTCAAAAGCAGGGCCCTTCCTGTTTCCCGAACCGCGCCCGCCTTACAGTGCAGGCCCTGCTTCTAACTCTAAAATGAGACCCTGGGGTTGACTGCGGCCCGCGCCCACCCCCCACTACAATTCCGGGTGCGGCGAAGGGCGTAGCGAACACGAACAGCGCACACCGGGTGCGCATCAAACGGCCGGCACGAGGCCGGGTCCGCGATGCTGGGGGCGCCAAGCCGCTAGTCCCGCCCAGGGCGCTGCATCCAGAGCTAGGAAACAAGCGAATCTAATGGAAGCACCTGGGAGCGACCTAAACCTGAGTGTAAAAAAGGCTAATCTTCCCTCTAGACTGCCGAAGCAGTTTTAGGATACTTAAAAACGGGCCACGCTTCTTATGAAACTATGCCCATCCCCCGTACGGCGACGACTTAAAAGTGGAGCTACTCACGGCGTGCGGTGGCGTCATCACCGGGTCCTGGCAGGCGAGGTGTCCGCAGGCGGGAGCCGCCGCTTGTCGGGTCCTCCGCCGCGCAGCGCCTCAGCCGCGTAAGCTGGCTCCCTGTGAAAGAAACGAGGAGCTGCGTCATGGTGTCGACGGATCGACACCACGACGCAGTGGTATGTCCAGAGATGGGCAACATTTCAAAGACACGTATGGCCAAAACAGATATCATAAAAACGTGTCAACGTTTCATTCTTAAGACAAAGACTGAGGCCTAGTGGGTATTGTTACTTCCCGGGTGGCCCTTAGACAAAGTATAACAATCTCAAATGAAAAACCCATGCCGCTTCACCACAGTAGTAGTGAAAGCCTAGGCCTAGTGGGTATTATTACTCGCCGGGTGCCCCTTAGACAAAGTATAACAATCTCTAAGGAAAAACCCATGCCGCTTCACCACAGTAGTAGTGAAAGCCTAGGCCTAGCGGGTATTATTACTTCCCGGGTGCCCCTTAGACAAAGTATAAAAATCTCTCATGAAAAACCCATGCCGCTTCACCACAGTAGTAGTGAAAGCGCCCGTGTTATAAACCAAGGTGCTTGCCATTACACGCCTCTGCGTTTCAAAAGCAGGGCCCTTCCTGTTTCCCGACCGCGCCCGCCTTACAGTGCAGGCCCTGCTTCTAACTCTAAAATGAGACCCTGGGGTTGACTGCGGCCCGCGCCCACCCCCCACTACAATTCCGGGTGCGGCGAAGGGCGTAGCGAACACGAACAGCGCACACCGGGTGCGCATCAAACGGCCGGCACGAAGCCGGGTCCGCGATGCTGGGGGCGCCAAGCCGCTAGTCCCGCCCAGGGCGCTGCATCCAGAGCTAGGAAACAAGCGAATCTAATGGAAGCACCTGGGAGCGACCTAAACCTGAGTGTAAAAAAGGCTAATCTTCCCTCTAGACTGCCGAAGCAGTTTTAGGATACTTAAAAACGGGCCACGCTTCTTATGAAACTATGCCCATCCCCCGTACGGCGACGACTTAAAAGTGGAGCTACTCACGGCGTGCGGTGGCGTCATCACCGGGTCCTGGCAGGCGAGGTGTCCGCAGGCGGGAGCCGCCGCTTGTCGGGTCCTCCGCCGCGCAGCGCCTCAGCCGCGTAAGCCGGCTCCCTGTGAAAGAAACGAGGAGCTGCGTCATGGTGTCGACGGATCGACACCACGACGCAGTGGTATGTCCAGAGATGGGCAACATTTCAAAGACACGTATGGCCAAACCAGATATCATAAAAACGTGTCAACGTTTCATTCTTAAGACAAAGACTGAGGCCTAGTGGGTATTGTTACTTCCCGGGTGGCCCTTAGACAAAGTATAACAATCTCAAATGAAAAACCCATGCCGCTTCACCACAGTAGTAGTGAAAGCCTAGGCCTAGTGGGTATTATTACTCGCCGGGTGCCCCTTAGACAAAGTATAACAATCTCTAAGGAAAAACCCATGCCGCTTCACCACAGTAGTAGTGAAAGCCTAGGCCTAGCGGGTATTATTACTTCCCGGGTGCCCCTTGGACAAAGTATAAAAATCTCTCATGAAAAACCCATGCCGCTTCACCACAGTAGTAGTGAAAGCGCCCGTGTTATAAACCAAGGTGCTTGCCATTACACGCCTCTGCGTTTCAAAAGCAGGGCCCTTCCTGTTTCCCGACCGCGCCCGCCTTACAGTGCAGGCCCTGCTTCTAACTCTAAAATGAGACCCTGGGGTTGACTGCGGCCCGCGCCCACCCCCCACTACAATTCCGGGTGCGGCGAAGGGCGTAGCGAACACGAACAGCGCACACCGGGTGCGCATCAAACGGCCGGCACGAGGCCGGGTCCGCGATGCTGGGGGCGCCAAGCCGCTAGTCCCGCCCAGGGCGCTGCATCCAGAGCTAGGAAACAAGCGAATCTAATGGAAGCACCTGGGAGCGACCTAAACCTGAGTGTAAAAAAGGCTAATCTTCCCTCTAGACTGCCGAAGCAGTTTTAGGATACTTAAAAACGGGCCACGCTTCTTATGAAACTATGCCCATCCCCCGTACGGCGACGACTTAAAAGTGGAGCTACTCACGGCGTGCGGTGGCGTCATCACCGGGTCCTGGCAGGCGAGGTGTCCGCAGGCGGGAGCCGCCGCTTGTCGGGTCCTCCGCCGCGCAGCGCCTCAGCCGCGTAAGCCGGCTCCCTGTGAAAGAAACGAGGAGCTGCGTCATGGTGTCGACGGATCGACACCACGACGCAGTGGTATGTCCAGAGATGGGCAACGATTCAAAGACACGTATGGCCAAACCAGATATCATAAAAACGTGTCAACGTTTCATTCTTAAGACAAAGACTGAGGCCTAGTGGGTATTGTTACTTCCCGGGTGGCCCTTAGACAAAGTATAACAATCTCAAATGAAAAACCCATGCCGCTTCACCACAGTAGTAGTGAAAGCCTAGGCCTAGTGGGTATTATTACTCGCCGGGTGCCCCTTAGACAAAGTATAACAATCTCTAAGGAAAAACCCATGCCGCTTCACCACAGTAGTAGTGAAAGCCTAGGCCTAGCGGGTATTATTACTTCCCGGGTGCCCCTTAGACAAAGTATAAAAATCTCTCATGAAAAACCCATGCCGCTTCACCACAGTAGTAGTGAAAGCGCCCGTGTTATAAACCAAGGTGCTTGCCATTACACGCCTCTGCGTTTCAAAAGCAGGGCCCTTCCTGTTTCCCGACCGCGCCCGCCTTACAGTGCAGGCCCTGCTTCTAACTCTAAAATGAGACCCTGGGGTTGACTGCGGCCCGCGCCCACCCCCCACTACAATTCCGGGTGCGGCGAAGGGCGTAGCGAACACGAACAGCGCACACCGGGTGCGCATCAAACGGCCGGCACGAAGCCGGGTCCGCGATGCTGGGGGCGCCAAGCCGCTAGTCCCGCCCAGGGCGCTGCATCCAGAGCTAGGAAACAAGCGAATCTAATGGAAGCACCTGGGAGCGACCTAAACCTGAGTGTAAAAAAGGCTAATCTTCCCTCTAGACTGCCGAAGCAGTTTTAGGATACTTAAAAACGGGCCACGCTTCTTATGAAACTATGCCCATCCCCCGTACGGCGACGACTTAAAAGTGGAGCTACTCACGGCGTGCGGTGGCGTCATCACCGGGTCCTGGCAGGCGAGGTGTCCGCAGGCGGGAGCCGCCGCTTGTCGGGTCCTCCGCCGCGCAGCGCCTCAGCCGCGTAAGCCGGCTCCCTGTGAAAGAAACGAGGAGCTGCGTCATGGTGTCGACGGATCGACACCACGACGCAGTGGTATGTCCAGAGATGGGCAACATTTCAAAGACACGTATGGCCAAACCAGATATCATAAAAACGTGTCAACGTTTCATTCTTAAGACAAAGACTGAGGCCTAGTGGGTATTGTTACTTCCCGGGTGGCCCTTAGACAAAGTATAACAATCTCAAATGAAAAACCCATGCCGCTTCACCACAGTAGTAGTGAAAGCCTAGGCCTAGTGGGTATTATTACTCGCCGGGTGCCCCTTAGACAAAGTATAACAATCTCTAAGGAAAAACCCATGCCGCTTCACCACAGTAGTAGTGAAAGCCTAGGCCTAGCGGGTATTATTACTTCCCGGGTGCCCCTTGGACAAAGTATAAAAATCTCTCATGAAAAACCCATGCCGCTTCACCACAGTAGTAGTGAAAGCGCCCGTGTTATAAACCAAGGTGCTTGCCATTACACGCCTCTGCGTTTCAAAAGCAGGGCCCTTCCTGTTTCCCGACCGCGCCCGCCTTACAGTGCAGGCCCTGCTTCTAACTCTAAAATGAGACCCTGGGGTTGACTGCGGCCCGCGCCCACCCCCCACTACAATTCCGGGTGCGGCGAAGGGCGTAGCGAACACGAACAGCGCACACCGGGTGCGCATCAAACGGCCGGCACGAGGCCGGGTCCGCGATGCTGGGGGCGCCAAGCCGCTAGTCCCGCCCAGGGCGCTGCATCCAGAGCTAGGAAACAAGCGAATCTAATGGAAGCACCTGGGAGCGACCTAAACCTGAGTGTAAAAAAGGCTAATCTTCCCTCTAGACTGCCGAAGCAGTTTTAGGATACTTAAAAACGGGCCACGCTTCTTATGAAACTATGCCCATCCCCCGTACGGCGACGACTTAAAAGTGGAGCTACTCACGGCGTGCGGTGGCGTCATCACCGGGTCCTGGCAGGCGAGGTGTCCGCAGGCGGGAGCCGCCGCTTGTCGGGTCCTCCGCCGCGCAGCGCCTCAGCCGCGTAAGCCGGCTCCCTGTGAAAGAAACGAGGAGCTGCGTCATGGTGTCGACGGATCGACACCACGACGCAGTGGTATGTCCAGAGATGGGCAACATTTCAAAGACACGTATGGCCAAACCAGATATCATAAAAACGTGTCAACGTTTCATTCTTAAGACAAAGACTGAGGCCTAGTGGGTATTGTTACTTCCCGGGTGGCCCTTAGACAAAGTATAACAATCTCAAATGAAAAACCCATGCCGCTTCACCACAGTAGTAGTGAAAGCCTAGGCCTAGTGGGTATTATTACTCGCCGGGTGCCCCTTAGACAAAGTATAACAATCTCTAAGGAAAAACCCATGCCGCTTCACCACAGTAGTAGTGAAAGCCTAGGCCTAGCGGGTATTATTACTTCCCGGGTGCCCCTTAGACAAAGTATAAAAATCTCTCATGAAAAACCCATGCCGCTGCACCACAGTAGTAGTGAAAGCGCCCGTGTTATAAACCAAGGTGCTTGCCATTACACGCCTCTGCGTTTCAAAAGCAGGGCCCTTCCTGTTTCCCGACCGCGCCCGCCTTACAGTGCAGGCCCTGCTTCTAACTCTAAAATGAGACCCTGGGGTTGACTGCGGCCCGCGCCCACCCCCCACTACAATTCCGGGTGCGGCGAAGGGCATAGCGAACACGAACAGCGCACACCGGGTGCGCATCAAACGGCCGGCACGAGGCCGGGTCCGCGATGCTGGGGGCGCCAAGCCGCTAGTCCCGCCCAGGGCGCTGCATCCAGAGCTAGGAAACAAGCGAATCTAATGGAAGCACCTGGGAGCGACCTAAACCTGAGTGTAAAAAAGGCTAATCTTCCCTCTAGACTGCCGAAGCAGTTTTAGGATACTTAAAAACGGGCCACGCTTCTTATGAAACTATGCCCATCCCCCGTACGGCGACGACTTAAAAGTGGAGCTACTCACGGCGTGCGGTGGCGTCATCACCGGGTCCTGGCAGGCGAGGTGTCCGCAGGCGGGAGCCGCCGCTTGTCGGGTCCTCCGCCGCGCAGCGCCTCAGCCGCGTAAGCCGGCTCCCTGTGAAAGAAACGAGGAGCTGCGTCATGGTGTCGACGGATCGACACCACGACGCAGTGGTATGTCCAGAGATGGGCAACATTTCAAAGACACGTATGGCCAAACCAGATATCATAAAAACGTGTCAACGTTTCATTCTTAAGACAAAGACTGAGGCCTAGTGGGTATTGTTACTTCCCGGGTGGCCCTTAGACAAAGTATAACAATCTCAAATGAAAAACCCATGCCGCTTCACCACAGTAGTAGTGAAAGCCTAGGCCTAGTGGGTATTATTACTCGCCGGGTGCCCCTTAGACAAAGTATAACAATCTCTAAGGAAAAACCCATGCCGCTTCACCACAGTAGTAGTGAAAGCCTAGGCCTAGCGGGTATTATTACTTCCCGGGTGCCCCTTAGACAAAGTATAAAAATCTCTCATGAAAAACCCATGCCGCTTCACCACAGTAGTAGTGAAAGCGCCCGTGTTATAAACCAAGGTGCTTGCCATTACACGCCTCTGCGTTTCAAAAGCAGGGCCCTTCCTGTTTCCCGAACCGCGCCCGCCTTACAGTGCAGGCCCTGCTTCTAACTCTAAAATGAGACCCTGGGGTTGACTGCGGCCCGCGCCCACCCCCCACTACAATTCCGGGTGCGGCGAAGGGCGTAGCGAACACGAACAGCGCACACCGGGTGCGCATCAAACGGCCGGCACGAGGCCGGGTCCGCGATGCTGGGGGCGCCAAGCCGCTAGTCCCGCCCAGGGCGCTGCATCCAGAGCTAGGAAACAAGCGAATCTAATGGAAGCACCTGGGAGCGACCTAAACCTGAGTGTAAAAAAGGCTAATCTTCCCTCTAGACTGCCGAAGCAGTTTTAGGATACTTAAAAACGGGCCACGCTTCTTATGAAACTATGCCCATCCCCCGTACGGCGACGACTTAAAAGTGGAGCTACTCACGGCGTGCGGTGGCGTCATCACCGGGTCCTGGCAGGCGAGGTGTCCGCAGGCGGGAGCCGCCGCTTGTCGGGTCCTCCGCCGCGCAGCGCCTCAGCCGCGTAAGCCGGCTCCCTGTGAAAGAAACGAGGAGCTGCTTCATGGTGTCGACGGATCGACACCGAGACGCAGTGGTATGTCCAGAGATGGGCAACATTTCAAAGACACGTATGGCCAAACCAGATATCATAAAAACGTGTCAACGTTTCATTCTTAAGACAAAGACTGAGGCCTAGTGGGTATTGTTACTTCCCGGGTGGCCCTTAGACAAAGTATAACAATCTCAAATGAAAAACCCATGCCGCTTCACCACAGTAGTAGTGAAAGCCTAGGCCTAGTGGGTATTATTACTCGCCGGGTGCCCCTTAGACAAAGTATAACAATCTCTAAGGAAAAACCCATGCCGCTTCACCACAGTAGTAGTGAAAGCCTAGGCCTAGCGGGTATTATTACTTCCCGGGTGCCCCTTAGACAAAGTATAAAAATCTCTCATGAAAAACCCATGCCGCTTCACCACAGTAGTAGTGAAAGCGCCCGTGTTATAAACCAAGGTGCTTGCCATTACACGCCTCTGCGTTTCAAAAGCAGGGCCCTTCCTGTTTCCCGACCGCGCCCGCCTTACAGTGCAGGCCCTGCTTCTAACTCTAAAATGAGACCCTGGGGTTGACTGCGGCCCGCGCCCACCCCCCACTACAATTCCGGGTGCGGCGAAGGGCGTAGCGAACACGAACAGCGCACACCGGGTGCGCATCAAACGGCCGGCACGAGGCCGGGTCCGCGATGCTGGGGGCGCCAAGCCGCTAGTCCCGCCCAGGGCGCTGCATCCAGAGCTAGGAAACAAGCGAATCTAATGGAAGCACCTGGGAGCGACCTAAACCTGAGTGTAAAAAAGGCTAATCTTCCCTCTAGACTGCCGAAGCAGTTTTAGGATACTTAAAAACGGGCCACGCTTCTTATGAAACTATGCCCATCCCCCGTACGGCGACGACTTAAAAGTGGAGCTACTCACGGCGTGCGGTGGCGTCATCACCGGGTCCTGGCAGGCGAGGTGTCCGCAGGCGGGAGCCGCCGCTTGTCGGGTCCTCCGCCGCGCAGCGCCTCAGCCGCGTAAGCCGGCTCCCTGTGAAAGAAACGAGGAGCTGCGTCATGGTGTCGACGGATCGACACCACGACGCAGTGGTATGTCCAGAGATGGGCAACATTTCAAAGACACGTATGGCCAAACCAGATATCATAAAAACGTGTCAACGTTTCATTCTTAAGACAAAGACTGAGGCCTAGTGGGTATTGTTACTTCCCGGGTGGCCCTTAGACAAAGTATAACAATCTCAAATGAAAAACCCATGCCGCTTCACCACAGTAGTAGTGAAAGCCTAGGCCTAGTGGGTATTATTACTCGCCGGGTGCCCCTTAGACAAAGTATAACAATCTCTAAGGAAAAACCCATGCCGCTTCACCACAGTAGTAGTGAAAGCCTAGGCCTAGCGGGTATTATTACTTCCCGGGTGCCCCTTAGACAAAGTATAAAAATCTCTCATGAAAAACCCATGCCGCTGCACCACAGTAGTAGTGAAAGCGCCCGTGTTATAAACCA
This sequence comes from Misgurnus anguillicaudatus, assembly GCF_027580225.2. NCBI lineage: Eukaryota > Metazoa > Chordata > Actinopteri > Cypriniformes > Cobitidae > Misgurnus > Misgurnus anguillicaudatus. Next base: position 36,505,816 of record NC_073344.2, read on the forward strand.
AGGTGCTTGCCATTACACGCCTCTGTGTTTCAAAAGCAGGGCCCTTCCTGTTTCCCGACCGCGCCCGCCTTACAGTGCAGGCCCTGCTTCTAACTCTAAAATGAGACCCTGGGGTTGACTGCGGCCCGCGCCCACCCCCCACTACAATTCCGGGTGCGGCGAAGGGCGTAGCGAACACGAACAGCGCACACCGGGTGCGCATCAAACGGCCGGCACGAGGCCGGGTCCGCGATGCTGGGGGCGCCAAGCCGCTAGTCCCGCCCAGGGCGCTGCATCCAGAGCTAGGAAACAAGCGAATCTAATGGAAGCACCTGGGAGCGACCTAAACCTGAGTGTAAAAAAGGCTAATCTTCCCTCTAGACTGCCGAAGCAGTTTTAGGATACTTAAAAACGGGCCACGCTTCTTATGAAACTATGCCCATCCCCCGTACGGCGACGACTTAAAAGTGGAGCTACTCACGGCGTGCGGTGGCGTCATCACCGGGTCCTGGCAGGCGAGGTGTCCGCAGGCGGGAGCCGCCGCTTGTCGGGTCCTCCGCCGCGCAGCGCCTCAGCCGCGTAAGCCGGCTCCCTGTGAAAGAAACGAGGAGCTGCGTCATGGTGTCGACGGATCGACACCACGACGCAGTGGTATGTCCAGAGATGGGCAACATTTCAAAGACACGTATGGCCAAACCAGATATCATAAAAACGTGTCAACGTTTCATTCTTAAGACAAAGACTGAGGCCTAGTGGGTATTGTTACTTCCCGGGTGGCCCTTAGACAAAGTATAACAATCTCAAATGAAAAACCCATGCCGCTTCACCACAGTAGTAGTGAAAGCCTAGGCCTAGTGGGTATTATTACTCGCCGGGTGCCCCTTAGACAAAGTATAACAATCTCTAAGGAAAAACCCATGCCGCTTCACCACAGTAGTAGTGAAAGCCTAGGCCTAGCGGGTATTATTACTTCCCGGGTGCCCCTTAGACAAAGTATAAAAATCTCTCATGAAAAACCCATGCCGCTTCACCACAGTAGTAGTGAAAGCGCCCGTGTTATAAACCAAGGTGCTTGCCATTACACGCCTCTGCGTTTCAAAAGCAGGGCCCTTCCTGTTTCCCGACCGCGCCCGCCTTACAGTGCAGGCCCTGCTTCTAACTCTAAAATGAGACCCTGGGGTTGACTGCGGCCCGCGCCCACCCCCCACTACAATTCCGGGTGCGGCGAAGGGCGTAGCGAACACGAACAGCGCACACCGGGTGCGCATCAAACGGCCGGCACGAGGCCGGGTCCGCGATGCTGGGGGCGCCAAGCCGCTAGTCCCGCCCAGGGCGCTGCATCCAGAGCTAGGAAACAAGCGAATCTAATGGAAGCACCTGGGAGCGACCTAAACCTGAGTGTAAAAAAGGCTAATCTTCCCTCTAGACTGCCGAAGCAGTTTTAGGATACTTAAAAACGGGCCACGCTTCTTATGAAACTATGCCCATCCCCCGTACGGCGACGACTTAAAAGTGGAGCTACTCACGGCGTGCGGTGGCGTCATCACCGGGTCCTGGCAGGCGAGGTGTCCGCAGGCGGGAGCCGCCGCTTGTCGGGTCCTCCGCCGCGCAGCGCCTCAGCCGCGTAAGCCGGCTCCCTGTGAAAGAAACGAGGAGCTGCGTCATGGTGTCGACGGATCGACACCACGACGCAGTGGTATGTCCAGAGATGGGCAACATTTCAAAGACACGTATGGCCAAACCAGATATCATAAAAACGTGTCAACTTTTCATTCTTAAGACAAAGACTGAGGCCTAGTGGGTATTGTTACTTCCCGGGTGGCCCTTAGACAAAGTATAACAATCTCAAATGAAAAACCCATGCCGCTTCACCACAGTAGTAGTGAAAGCCTAGGCCTAGTGGGTATTATTACTCGCCGGGTGCCCCTTAGACAAAGTATAACAATCTCTAAGGAAAAACCCATGCCGCTTCACCACAGTAGTAGTGAAAGCCTAGGCCTAGCGGGTATTATTACTTCCCGGGTGCCCCTTAGACAAAGTATAAAAATCTCTCATGAAAAACCCATGCCGCTTCACCACAGTAGTAGTGAAAGCGCCCGTGTTATAAACCAAGGTGCTTGCCATTACACGCCTCTGCGTTTCAAAAGCAGGGCCCTTCCTGTTTCCCGAGCGCGCCCGCCTTACAGTGCAGGCCCTGCTTCTAACTCTAAAATGAGACCCTGGGGTTGACTGCGGCCCGCGCCCACCCCCCACTACAATTCCGGGTGCGGCGAAGGGCGTAGCGAACACGAACAGCGCACACCGGGTGCGCATCAAACGGCCGGCACGAAGCCGGGTCCGCGATGCTGGGGGCGCCAAGCCGCTAGTCCCGCCCAGGGCGCTGCATCCAGAGCTAGGAAACAAGCGAATCTAATGGAAGCACCTGGGAGCGACCTAAACCTGAGTGTAAAAAAGGCTAATCTTCCCTCTAGACTGCCGAAGCAGTTTTAGGATACTTAAAAACGGGCCACGCTTCTTATGAAACTATGCCCATCCCCCGTACGGCGACGACTTAAAAGTGGAGCTACTCACGGCGTGCGGTGGCGTCATCACCGGGTCCTGGCAGGCGAGGTGTCCGCAGGCGGGAGCCGCCGCTTGTCGGGTCCTCCGCCGCGCAGCGCCTCAGCCGCGTAAGCTGGCTCCCTGTGAAAGAAACGAGGAGCTGCGTCATGGTGTCGACGGATCGACACCACGACGCAGTGGTATGTCCAGAGATGGGCAACATTTCAAAGACACGTATGGCCAAACCAGATATCATAAAAACGTGTCAACGTTTCATTCTTAAGACAAAGACTGAGGCCTAGTGGGTATTGTTACTTCCCGGGTGGCCCTTAGACAAAGTATAACAATCTCAAATGAAAAACCCATGCCGCTTCACCACAGTAGTAGTGAAAGCCTAGGCCTAGTGGGTATTATTACTCGCCGGGTGCCCCTTAGACAAAGTATAACAATCTCTAAGGAAAAACCCATGCCGCTTCACCACAGTAGTAGTGAAAGCCTAGGCCTAGCGGGTATTATTACTTCCCGGGTGCCCCTTAGACAAAGTATAAAAATCTCTCATGAAAAACCCATGCCGCTTCACCACAGTAGTAGTGAAAGCGCCCGTGTTATAAACCAAGGTGCTTGCCATTACACGCCTCTGCGTTTCAAAAGCAGGGCCCTTCCTGTTTCCCGACCGCGCCCGCCTTACAGTGCAGGCCCTGCTTCTAACTCTAAAATGAGACCCTGGGGTTGACTGCGGCCCGCGCCCACCCCCCACTACAATTCCGGGTGCGGCGAAGGGCGTAGCGAACACGAACAGCGCACACCGGGTGCGCATCAAACGGCCGGCACGAAGCCGGGTCCGCGATGCTGGGGGCGCCAAGCCGCTAGTCCCGCCCAGGGCGCTGCATCCAGAGCTAGGAAACAAGCGAATCTAATGGAAGCACCTGGGAGCGACCTAAACCTGAGTGTAAAAAAGGCTAATCTTCCCTCTAGACTGCCGAAGCAGTTTTAGGATACTTAAAAACGGGCCACGCTTCTTATGAAACTATGCCCATCCCCCGTACGGCGACGACTTAAAAGTGGAGCTACTCACGGCGTGCGGTGGCGTCATCACCGGGTCCTGGCAGGCGAGGTGTCCGCAGGCGGGAGCCGCCGCTTGTCGGGTCCTCCGCCGCGCAGCGCCTCAGCCGCGTAAGCCGGCTCCCTGTGAAAGAAACGAGGAGCTGCGTCATGGTGTCGACGGATCGACACCACGACGCAGTGGTATGTCCAGAGATTGGCAACATTTCAAAGACACGTATGGCCAAACCAGATATCATAAAAACGTGTCAACGTTTCATTCTTAAGACAAAGACTGAGGCCTAGTGGGTATTGTTACTTCCCGGGTGGCCCTTAGACAAAGTATAACAATCTCAAATGAAAAACCCATGCCGCTTCACCACAGTAGTAGTGAAAGCCTAGGCCTAGTGGGTATTATTACTCGCCGGGTGCCCCTTAGACAAAGTATAACAATCTCTAAGGAAAAACCCATGCCGCTTCACCACAGTAGTAGTGAAAGCCTAGGCCTAGCGGGTATTATTACTTCCCGGGTGCCCCTTGGACAAAGTATAAAAATCTCTCATGAAAAACCCATGCCGCTTCACCACAGTAGTAGTGAAAGCGCCCGTGTTATAAACCAAGGTGCTTGCCATTACACGCCTCTGCGTTTCAAAAGCAGGGCCCTTCCTGTTTCCCGACCGCGCCCGCCTTACAGTGCAGGCCCTGCTTCTAACTCTAAAATGAGACCCTGGGGTTGACTGCGGCCCGCGCCCACCCCCCACTACAATTCCGGGTGCGGCGAAGGGCGTAGCGAACACGAACAGCGCACACCGGGTGCGCATCAAACGGCCGGCACGAGGCCGGGTCCGCGATGCTGGGGGCGCCAAGCCGCTAGTCCCGCCCAGGGCGCTGCATCCAGAGCTAGGAAACAAGCGAATCTAATGGAAGCACCTGGGAGCGACCTAAACCTGAGTGTAAAAAAGGCTAATCTTCCCTCTAGACTGCCGAAGCAGTTTTAGGATACTTAAAAACGGGCCACGCTTCTTATGAAACTATGCCCATCCCCCGTACGGCGACGACTTAAAAGTGGAGCTACTCACGGCGTGCGGTGGCGTCATCACCGGGTCCTGGCAGGCGAGGTGTCCGCAGGCGGGAGCCGCCGCTTGTCGGGTCCTCCGCCGCGCAGCGCCTCAGCCGCGTAAGCCGGCTCCCTGTGAAAGAAACGAGGAGCTGCGTCATGGTGTCGACGGATCGACACCACGACGCAGTGGTATGTCCAGAGATGGGCAACGATTCAAAGACACGTATGGCCAAACCAGATATCATAAAAACGTGTCAACGTTTCATTCTTAAGACAAAGACTGAGGCCTAGTGGGTATTGTTACTTCCCGGGTGGCCCTTAGACAAAGTATAACAATCTCAAATGAAAAACCCATGCCGCTTCACCACAGTAGTAGTGAAAGCCTAGGCCTAGTGGGTATTATTACTCGCCGGGTGCCCCTTAGACAAAGTATAACAATCTCTAAGGAAAAACCCATGCCGCTTCACCACAGTAGTAGTGAAAGCCTAGGCCTAGCGGGTATTATTACTTCCCGGGTGCCCCTTAGACAAAGTATAAAAATCTCTCATGAAAAACCCATGCCGCTTCACCACAGTAGTAGTGAAAGCGCCCGTGTTATAAACCAAGGTGCTTGCCATTACACGCCTCTGCGTTTCAAAAGCAGGGCCCTTCCTGTTTCCCGACCGCGCCCGCCTTACAGTGCAGGCCCTGCTTCTAACTCTAAAATGAGACCCTGGGGTTGACTGCGGCCCGCGCCCACCCCCCACTACAATTCCGGGTGCGGCGAAGGGCGTAGCGAACACGAACAGCGCACACCGGGTGCGCATCAAACGGCCGGCACGAAGCCGGGTCCGCGATGCTGGGGGCGCCAAGCCGCTAGTCCCGCCCAGGGCGCTGCATCCAGAGCTAGGAAACAAGCGAATCTAATGGAAGCACCTGGGAGCGACCTAAACCTGAGTGTAAAAAAGGCTAATCTTCCCTCTAGACTGCCGAAGCAGTTTTAGGATACTTAAAAACGGGCCACGCTTCTTATGAAACTATGCCCATCCCCCGTACGGCGACGACTTAAAAGTGGAGCTACTCACGGCGTGCGGTGGCGTCATCACCGGGTCCTGGCAGGCGAGGTGTCCGCAGGCGGGAGCCGCCGCTTGTCGGGTCCTCCGCCGCGCAGCGCCTCAGCCGCGTAAGCCGGCTCCCTGTGAAAGAAACGAGGAGCTGCGTCATGGTGTCGACGGATCGACACCACGACGCAGTGGTATGTCCAGAGATGGGCAACATTTCAAAGACACGTATGGCCAAACCAGATATCATAAAAACGTGTCAACGTTTCATTCTTAAGACAAAGACTGAGGCCTAGTGGGTATTGTTACTTCCCGGGTGGCCCTTAGACAAAGTATAACAATCTCAAATGAAAAACCCATGCCGCTTCACCACAGTAGTAGTGAAAGCCTAGGCCTAGTGGGTATTATTACTCGCCGGGTGCCCCTTAGACAAAGTATAACAATCTCTAAGGAAAAACCCATGCCGCTTCACCACAGTAGTAGTGAAAGCCTAGGCCTAGCGGGTATTATTACTTCCCGGGTGCCCCTTGGACAAAGTATAAAAATCTCTCATGAAAAACCCATGCCGCTTCACCACAGTAGTAGTGAAAGCGCCCGTGTTATAAACCAAGGTGCTTGCCATTACACGCCTCTGCGTTTCAAAAGCAGGGCCCTTCCTGTTTCCCGACCGCGCCCGCCTTACAGTGCAGGCCCTGCTTCTAACTCTAAAATGAGACCCTGGGGTTGACTGCGGCCCGCGCCCACCCCCCACTACAATTCCGGGTGCGGCGAAGGGCGTAGCGAACACGAACAGCGCACACCGGGTGCGCATCAAACGGCCGGCACGAGGCCGGGTCCGCGATGCTGGGGGCGCCAAGCCGCTAGTCCCGCCCAGGGCGCTGCATCCAGAGCTAGGAAACAAGCGAATCTAATGGAAGCACCTGGGAGCGACCTAAACCTGAGTGTAAAAAAGGCTAATCTTCCCTCTAGACTGCCGAAGCAGTTTTAGGATACTTAAAAACGGGCCACGCTTCTTATGAAACTATGCCCATCCCCCGTACGGCGACGACTTAAAAGTGGAGCTACTCACGGCGTGCGGTGGCGTCATCACCGGGTCCTGGCAGGCGAGGTGTCCGCAGGCGGGAGCCGCCGCTTGTCGGGTCCTCCGCCGCGCAGCGCCTCAGCCGCGTAAGCCGGCTCCCTGTGAAAGAAACGAGGAGCTGCGTCATGGTGTCGACGGATCGACACCACGACGCAGTGGTATGTCCAGAGATGGGCAACATTTCAAAGACACGTATGGCCAAACCAGATATCATAAAAACGTGTCAACGTTTCATTCTTAAGACAAAGACTGAGGCCTAGTGGGTATTGTTACTTCCCGGGTGGCCCTTAGACAAAGTATAACAATCTCAAATGAAAAACCCATGCCGCTTCACCACAGTAGTAGTGAAAGCCTAGGCCTAGTGGGTATTATTACTCGCCGGGTGCCCCTTAGACAAAGTATAACAATCTCTAAGGAAAAACCCATGCCGCTTCACCACAGTAGTAGTGAAAGCCTAGGCCTAGCGGGTATTATTACTTCCCGGGTGCCCCTTAGACAAAGTATAAAAATCTCTCATGAAAAACCCATGCCGCTGCACCACAGTAGTAGTGAAAGCGCCCGTGTTATAAACCAAGGTGCTTGCCATTACACGCCTCTGCGTTTCAAAAGCAGGGCCCTTCCTGTTTCCCGACCGCGCCCGCCTTACAGTGCAGGCCCTGCTTCTAACTCTAAAATGAGACCCTGGGGTTGACTGCGGCCCGCGCCCACCCCCCACTACAATTCCGGGTGCGGCGAAGGGCGTAGCGAACACGAACAGCGCACACCGGGTGCGCATCAAACGGCCGGCACGAGGCCGGGTCCGCGATGCTGGGGGCGCCAAGCCGCTAGTCCCGCCCAGGGCGCTGCATCCAGAGCTAGGAAACAAGCGAATCTAATGGAAGCACCTGGGAGCGACCTAAACCTGAGTGTAAAAAAGGCTAATCTTCCCTCTAGACTGCCGAAGCAGTTTTAGGATACTTAAAAACGGGCCACGCTTCTTATGAAACTATGCCCATCCCCCGTACGGCGACGACTTAAAAGTGGAGCTACTCACGGCGTGCAGTGGCGTCATCACCGGGTCCTGGCAGGCGAGGTGTCCGCAGGCGGGAGCCGCCGCTTGTCGGGTCCTCCGCCGCGCAGCGCCTCAGCCGCGTAAGCCGGCTCCCTGTGAAAGAAACGAGGAGCTGCGTCATGGTGTCGACGGATCGACACCACGACGCAGTGGTATGTCCAGAGATGGGCAACATTTCAAAGACACGTATGGCCAAACCAGATATCATAAAAACGTGTCAACGTTTCATTCTTAAGACAAAGACTGAGGCCTAGTGGGTATTGTTACTTCCCGGGTGGCCCTTAGACAAAGTATAACAATCTCAAATGAAAAACCCATGCCGCTTCACCACAGTAGTAGTGAAAGCCTAGGCCTAGTGGGTATTATTACTCGCCGGGTGCCCCTTAGACAAAGTATAACAATCTCTAAGGAAAAACCCATGCCGCTTCACCACAGTAGTAGTGAAAGCCTAGGCCTAGCGGGTATTATTACTTCCCGGGTGCCCCTTAGACAAAGTATAAAAATCTCTCATGAAAAACCCATGCCGCTTCACCACAGTAGTAGTGAAAGCGCCCGTGTTATAAACCAAGGTGCTTGCCATTACACGCCTCTGCGTTTCAAAAGCAGGGCCCTTCCTGTTTCCCGAACCGCGCCCGCCTTACAGTGCAGGCCCTGCTTCTAACTCTAAAATGAGACCCTGGGGTTGACTGCGGCCCGCGCCCACCCCCCACTACAATTCCGGGTGCGGCGAAGGGCGTAGCGAACACGAACAGCGCACACCGGGTGCGCATCAAACGGCCGGCACGAGGCCGGGTCCGCGATGCTGGGGGCGCCAAGCCGCTAGTCCCGCCCAGGGCGCTGCATCCAGAGCTAGGAAACAAGCGAATCTAATGGAAGCACCTGGGAGCGACCTAAACCTGAGTGTAAAAAAGGCTAATCTTCCCTCTAGACTGCCGAAGCAGTTTTAGGATACTTAAAAACGGGCCACGCTTCTTATGAAACTATGCCCATCCCCCGTACGGCGACGACTTAAAAGTGGAGCTACTCACGGCGTGCGGTGGCGTCATCACCGGGTCCTGGCAGGCGAGGTGTCCGCAGGCGGGAGCCGCCGCTTGTCGGGTCCTCCGCCGCGCAGCGCCTCAGCCGCGTAAGCCGGCTCCCTGTGAAAGAAACGAGGAGCTGCTTCATGGTGTCGACGGATCGACACCGAGACGCAGTGGTATGTCCAGAGATGGGCAACATTTCAAAGACACGTATGGCCAAACCAGATATCATAAAAACGTGTCAACGTTTCATTCTTAAGACAAAGACTGAGGCCTAGTGGGTATTGTTACTTCCCGGGTGGCCCTTAGACAAAGTATAACAATCTCAAATGAAAAACCCATGCCGCTTCACCACAGTAGTAGTGAAAGCCTAGGCCTAGTGGGTATTATTACTCGCCGGGTGCCCCTTAGACAAAGTATAACAATCTCTAAGGAAAAACCCATGCCGCTTCACCACAGTAGTAGTGAAAGCCTAGGCCTAGCGGGTATTATTACTTCCCGGGTGCCCCTTAGACAAAGTATAAAAATCTCTCATGAAAAACCCATGCCGCTTCACCACAGTAGTAGTGAAAGCGCCCGTGTTATAAACCAAGGTGCTTGCCATTACACGCCTCTGCGTTTCAAAAGCAGGGCCCTTCCTGTTTCCCGACCGCGCCCGCCTTACAGTGCAGGCCCTGCTTCTAACTCTAAAATGAGACCCTGGGGTTGACTGCGGCCCGCGCCCACCCCCCACTACAATTCCGGGTGCGGCGAAGGGCGTAGCGAACACGAACAGCGCACACCGGGTGCGCATCAAACGGCCGGCACGAGGCCGGGTCCGCGATGCTGGGGGCGCCAAGCCGCTAGTCCCGCCCAGGGCGCTGCATCCAGAGCTAGGAAACAAGCGAATCTAATGGAAGCACCTGGGAGCGACCTAAACCTGAGTGTAAAAAAGGCTAATCTTCCCTCTAGACTGCCGAAGCAGTTTTAGGATACTTAAAAACGGGCCACGCTTCTTATGAAACTATGCCCATCCCCCGTACGGCGACGACTTAAAAGTGGAGCTACTCACGGCGTGCGGTGGCGTCATCACCGGGTCCTGGCAGGCGAGGTGTCCGCAGGCGGGAGCCGCCGCTTGTCGGGTCCTCCGCCGCGCAGCGCCTCAGCCGCGTAAGCCGGCTCCCTGTGAAAGAAACGAGGAGCTGCGTCATGGTGTCGACGGATCGACACCACGACGCAGTGGTATGTCCAGAGATGGGCAACATTTCAAAGACACGTATGGCCAAACCAGATATCATAAAAACGTGTCAACGTTTCATTCTTAAGACAAAGACTGAGGCCTAGTGGGTATTGTTACTTCCCGGGTGGCCCTTAGACAAAGTATAACAATCTCAAATGAAAAACCCATGCCGCTTCACCACAGTAGTAGTGAAAGCCTAGGCCTAGTGGGTATTATTACTCGCCGGGTGCCCCTTAGACAAAGTATAACAATCTCTAAGGAAAAACCCATGCCGCTTCACCACAGTAGTAGTGAAAGCCTAGGCCTAGCGGGTATTATTACTTCCCGGGTGCCCCTTAGACAAAGTATAAAAATCTCTCATGAAAAACCCATGCCGCTGCACCACAGTAGTAGTGAAAGCGCCCGTGTTATAAACCAAGGTGCTTGCCATTACACGCCTCTGCGTTTCAAAAGCAGGGCCCTTCCTGTTTCCCGACCGCGCCCGCCTTACAGTGCAGGCCCCGCTTCTAACTCTAAAATGAGACCCCGGGGTTGACTGCGGCCCGCGACCACCCCCCACTACAATTCCGGGTGCGGCGAAGGGCGTAGCGAACACGAACAGCGCACACCGGGTGCGCATCAAACGGCCGGCACGAGGCCGGGTCCGCGATGCTGGGGGCGCCAAGCCGCTAGTCCCGCCCAGGGCGCTGCATCCAGAGCTAGGAAACAAGCGAATCTAATGGAAGCACCTGGGAGCGACCTAAACCTGAGTGTAAAAAAGGCTAATCTTCCCTCTAGACTGCCGAAGCAGTTTTAGGATACTTAAAAACGGGCCACGCTTCTTATGAAACTATGCCCATCCCCCGTACGGCGACGACTTAAAAGTGGAGCTACTCACGGCGTGCAGTGGCGTCATCACCGGGTCCTGGCAGGCGAGGTGTCCGCAGGCGGGAGCCGCCGCTTGTCGGGTCCTCCGCCGCGCAGCGCCTCAGCCGCGTAAGCCGGCTCCCTGTGAAAGAAACGAGGAGCTGCGTCATGGTGTCGACGGATCGACACCACGACGCAGTGGTATGTCCAGAGATGGGCAACATTTCAAAGACACGTATGGCCAAACCAGATATCATAAAAACGTGTCAACGTTTCATTCTTAAGACAAAGACTGAGGCCTAGTGGGTATTGTTACTTCCCGGGTGGCCCTTAGACAAAGTATAACAATCTCAAATGAAAAACCCATGCCGCTTCACCACAGTAGTAGTGAAAGCCTAGGCCTAGTGGGTATTATTACTCGCCGGGTGCCCCTTAGACAAAGTATAACAATCTCTAAGGAAAAACCCATGCCGCTTCACCACAGTAGTAGTGAAAGCCTAGGCCTAGCGGGTATTATTACTTCCCGGGTGCCCCTTAGACAAAGTATAAAAATCTCTCATGAAAAACCCATGCCGCTTCACCACAGTAGTAGTGAAAGCGCCCGTGTTATAAACCAAGGTGCTTGCCATTACACGCCTCTGCGTTTCAAAAGCAGGGCCCTTCCTGTTTCCCGAACCGCGCCCGCCTTACAGTGCAGGCCCTGCTTCTAACTCTAAAATGAGACCCTGGGGTTGACTGCGGCCCGCGCCCACCCCCCACTACAATTCCGGGTGCGGCGAAGGGCGTAGCGAACACGAACAGCGCACACCGGGTGCGCATCAAACGGCCGGCACGAGGCCGGGTCCGCGATGCTGGGGGCGCCAAGCCGCTAGTCCCGCCCAGGGCGCTGCATCCAGAGCTAGGAAACAAGCGAATCTAATGGAAGCACCTGGGAGCGACCTAAACCTGAGTGTAAAAAAGGCTAATCTTCCCTCTAGACTGCCGAAGCAGTTTTAGGATACTTAAAAACGGGCCACGCTTCTTATGAAACTATGCCCATCCCCCGTACGGCGACGACTTAAAAGTGGAGCTACTCACGGCGTGCGGTGGCGTCATCACCGGGTCCTGGCAGGCGAGGTGTCCGCAGGCGGGAGCCGCCGCTTGTCGGGTCCTCCGCCGCGCAGCGCCTCAGCCGCGTAAGCCGGCTCCCTGTGAAAGAAACGAGGAGCTGCTTCATGGTGTCGACGGATCGACACCGAGACGCAGTGGTATGTCCAGAGATGGGCAACATTTCAAAGACACGTATGGCCAAACCAGATATCATAAAAACGTGTCAACGTTTCATTCTTAAGACAAAGACTGAGGCCTAGTGGGTATTGTTACTTCCCGGGTGGCCCTTAGACAAAGTATAACAATCTCAAATGAAAAACCCATGCCGCTTCACCACAGTAGTAGTGAAAGCCTAGGCCTAGTGGGTATTATTACTCGCCGGGTGCCCCTTAGACAAAGTATAACAATCTCTAAGGAAAAACCCATGCCGCTTCACCACAGTAGTAGTGAAAGCCTAGGCCTAGCGGGTATTATTACTTCCCGGGTGCCCCTTAGACAAAGTATAAAAATCTCTCATGAAAAACCCATGCCGCTTCACCACAGTAGTAGTGAAAGCGCCCGTGTTATAAACCAAGGTGCTTGCCATTACACGCCTCTGCGTTTCAAAAGCAGGGCCCTTCCTGTTTCCCGACCGCGCCCGCCTTACAGTGCAGGCCCTGCTTCTAACTCTAAAATGAGACCCTGGGGTTGACTGCGGCCCGCGCCCACCCCCCACTACAATTCCGGGTGCGGCGAAGGGCGTAGCGAACACGAACAGCGCACACCGGGTGCGCATCAAACGGCCGGCACGAGGCCGGGTCCGCGATGCTGGGGGCGCCAAGCCGCTAGTCCCGCCCAGGGCGCTGCATCCAGAGCTAGGAAACAAGCGAATCTAATGGAAGCACCTGGGAGCGACCTAAACCTGAGTGTAAAAAAGGCTAATCTTCCCTCTAGACTGCCGAAGCAGTTTTAGGATACTTAAAAACGGGCCACGCTTCTTATGAAACTATGCCCATCCCCCGTACGGCGACGACTTAAAAGTGGAGCTACTCACGGCGTGCGGTGGCGTCATCACCGGGTCCTGGCAGGCGAGGTGTCCGCAGGCGGGAGCCGCCGCTTGTCGGGTCCTCCGCCGCGCAGCGCCTCAGCCGCGTAAGCCGGCTCCCTGTGAAAGAAACGAGGAGCTGCGTCATGGTGTCGACGGATCGACACCACGACGCAGTGGTATGTCCAGAGATGGGCAACATTTCAAAGACACGTATGGCCAAACCAGATATCATAAAAACGTGTCAACGTTTCATTCTTAAGACAAAGACTGAGGCCTAGTGGGTATTGTTACTTCCCGGGTGGCCCTTAGACAAAGTATAACAATCTCAAATGAAAAACCCATGCCGCTTCACCACAGTAGTAGTGAAAGCCTAGGCCTAGTGGGTATTATTACTCGCCGGGTGCCCCTTAGACAAAGTATAACAATCTCTAAGGAAAAACCCATGCCGCTTCACCACAGTAGTAGTGAAAGCCTAGGCCTAGCGGGTATTATTACTTCCCGGGTGCCCCTTAGACAAAGTATAAAAATCTCTCATGAAAAACCCATGCCGCTGCACCACAGTAGTAGTGAAAGCGCCCGTGTTATAAACCAAGGTGCTTGCCATTACACGCCTCTGCGTTTCAAAAGCAGGGCCCTTCCTGTTTCCCGACCGCGCCCGCCTTACAGTGCAGGCCCTGCTTCTAACTCTAAAATGAGACCCTGGGGTTGACTGCGGCCCGCGCCCACCCCCCACTACAATTCCGGGTGCGGCGAAGGGCGTAGCGAACACGAACAGCGCACACCGGGTGCGCATCAAACGGCCGGCACGAGGCCGGGTCCGCGATGCTGGGGGCGCCAAGCCGCTAGTCCCGCCCAGGGCGCTGCATCCAGAGCTAGGAAACAAGCGAATCTAATGGAAGCACCTGGGAGCGACCTAAACCTGAGTGTAAAAAAGGCTAATCTTCCCTCTAGACTGCCGAAGCAGTTTTAGGATACTTAAAAACGGGCCACGCTTCTTATGAAACTATGCCCATCCCCCGTACGGCGACGACTTAAAAGTGGAGCTACTCACGGCGTGCGGTGGCGTCATCACCGGGTCCTGGCAGGCGAGGTGTCCGCAGGCGGGAGCCGCCGCTTGTCGGGTCCTCCGCCGCGCAGCGCCTCAGCCGCGTAAGCCGGCTCCCTGTGAAAGAAACGAGGAGCTGCGTCATGGTGTCGACGGATCGACACCACGACGCAGTGGTATGTCCAGAGATGGGCAACATTTCAAAGACACGTATGGCCAAACCAGATATCATAAAAACGTGTCAACGTTTCATTCTTAAGACAAAGACTGAGGCCTAGTGGGTATTGTTACTTCCCGGGTGGCCCTTAGACAAAGTATAACAATCTCAAATGAAAAACCCATGCCGCTTCACCACAGTAGTAGTGAAAGCCTAGGCCTAGTGGGTATTATTACTCGCCGGGTGCCCCTTAGACAAAGTATAACAATCTCTAAGGAAAAACCCATGCCGCTTCACCACAGTAGTAGTGAAAGCCTAGGCCTAGCGGGTATTATTACTTCCCGGGTGCCCCTTAGACAAAGTATAAAAATCTCTCATGAAAAACCCATGCCGCTTCACCACAGTAGTAGTGAAAGCGCCCGTGTTATAAACCAAGGTGCTTGCCATTACACGCCTCTGCGTTTCAAAAGCAGGGCCCTTCCTGTTTCCCGACCGCGCCCGCCTTACAGTGCAGGCCCTGCTTCTAACTCTAAAATGAGACCCTGGGGTTGACTGCGGCCCGCGCCCACCCCCCACTACAATTCCGGGTGCGGCGAAGGGCGTAGCGAACACGAACAGCGCACACCGGGTGCGCATCAAACGGCCGGCACGAAGCCGGGTCCGCGATGCTGGGGGCGCCAAGCCGCTAGTCCCGCCCAGGGCGCTGCATCCAGAGCTAGGAAACAAGCGAATCTAATGGAAGCACCTGGGAGCGACCTAAACCTGAGTGTAAAAAAGGCTAATCTTCCCTCTAGACTGCCGAAGCAGTTTTAGGATACTTAAAAACGGGCCACGCTTCTTATGAAACTATGCCCATCCCCCGTACGGCGACGACTTAAAAGTGGAGCTACTCACGGCGTGCGGTGGCGTCATCACCGGGTCCTGGCAGGCGAGGTGTCCGCAGGCGGGAGCCGCCGCTTGTCGGGTCCTCCGCCGCGCAGCGCCTCAGCCGCGTAAGCCGGCTCCCTGTGAAAGAAACGAGGAGCTGCGTCATGGTGTCGACGGATCGACACCACGACGCAGTGGTATGTCCAGAGATGGGCAACATTTCAAAGACACGTATGGCCAAACCAGATATCATAAAAACGTGTCAACGTTTCATTCTTAAGACAAAGACTGAGGCCTAGTGGGTATTGTTACTTCCCGGGTGGCCCTTAGACAAAGTATAACAATCTCAAATGAAAAACCCATGCCGCTTCACCACAGTAGTAGTGAAAGCCTAGGCCTAGTGGGTATTATTACTCGCCGGGTGCCCCTTAGACAAAGTATAACAATCTCTAAGGAAAAACCCATGCCGCTTCACCACAGTAGTAGTGAAAGCCTAGGCCTAGCGGGTATTATTACTTCCCGGGTGCCCCTTGGACAAAGTATAAAAATCTCTCATGAAAAACCCATGCCGCTTCACCACAGTAGTAGTGAAAGCGCCCGTG
This sequence comes from Misgurnus anguillicaudatus, assembly GCF_027580225.2. Taxonomy (NCBI): domain Eukaryota; kingdom Metazoa; phylum Chordata; class Actinopteri; order Cypriniformes; family Cobitidae; genus Misgurnus; species Misgurnus anguillicaudatus. Next base: position 36,521,483 of record NC_073344.2, read on the forward strand.
TTATAAACCAAGGTGCTTGCCATTACACGCCTCTGCGTTTCAAAAGCAGGGCCCTTCCTGTTTCCCGACCGCGCCCGCCTTACAGTGCAGGCCCTGCTTCTAACTCTAAAATGAGACCCTGGGGTTGACTGCGGCCCGCGCCCACCCCCCACTACAATTCCGGGAGCGGCGAAGGGCGTAGCGAACACGAACAGCGCACACCGGGTGCGCATCAAACGGCCGGCACGAGGCCGGGTCCGCGATGCTGGGGGCGCCAAGCCGCTAGTCCCGCCCAGGGCGCTGCATCCAGAGCTAGGAAACAAGCGAATCTAATGGAAGCACCTGGGAGCGACCTAAACCTGAGTGTAAAAAAGGCTAATCTTCCCTCTAGACTGCCGAAGCAGTTTTAGGATACTTAAAAACGGGCCACGCTTCTTATGAAACTATGCCCATCCCCCGTACGGCGACGACTTAAAAGTGGAGCTACTCACGGCGTGCGGTGGCGTCATCACCGGGTCCTGGCAGGCGAGGTGTCCGCAGGCGGGAGCCGCCGCTTGTCGGGTCCTCCGCCGCGCAGCGCCTCAGCCGCGTAAGCCGGCTCCCTGTGAAAGAAACGAGGAGCTGCGTCATGGTGTCGACGGATCGACACCACGACGCAGTGGTATGTCCAGAGATGGGCAACGATTCAAAGACACGTATGGCCAAACCAGATATCATAAAAACGTGTCAACGTTTCATTCTTAAGACAAAGACTGAGGCCTAGTGGGTATTGTTACTTCCCGGGTGGCCCTTAGACAAAGTATAACAATCTCAAATGAAAAACCCATGCCGCTTCACCACAGTAGTAGTGAAAGCCTAGGCCTAGTGGGTATTATTACTCGCCGGGTGCCCCTTAGACAAAGTATAACAATCTCTAAGGAAAAACCCATGCCGCTTCACCACAGTAGTAGTGAAAGCCTAGGCCTAGCGGGTATTATTACTTCCCGGGTGCCCCTTAGACAAAGTATAAAAATCTCTCATGAAAAACCCATGCCGCTTCACCACAGTAGTAGTGAAAGCGCCCGTGTTATAAACCAAGGTGCTTGCCATTACACGCCTCTGCGTTTCAAAAGCAGGGCCCTTCCTGTTTCCCGACCGCGCCCGCCTTACAGTGCAGGCCCTGCTTCTAACTCTAAAATGAGACCCTGGGGTTGACTGCGGCCCGCGCCCACCCCCCACTACAATTCCGGGTGCGGCGAAGGGCGTAGCGAACACGAACAGCGCACACCGGGTGCGCATCAAACGGCCGGCACGAAGCCGGGTCCGCGATGCTGGGGGCGCCAAGCCGCTAGTCCCGCCCAGGGCGCTGCATCCAGAGCTAGGAAACAAGCGAATCTAATGGAAGCACCTGGGAGCGACCTAAACCTGAGTGTAAAAAAGGCTAATCTTCCCTCTAGACTGCCGAAGCAGTTTTAGGATACTTAAAAACGGGCCACGCTTCTTATGAAACTATGCCCATCCCCCGTACGGCGACGACTTAAAAGTGGAGCTACTCACGGCGTGCGGTGGCGTCATCACCGGGTCCTGGCAGGCGAGGTGTCCGCAGGCGGGAGCCGCCGCTTGTCGGGTCCTCCGCCGCGCAGCGCCTCAGCCGCGTAAGCCGGCTCCCTGTGAAAGAAACGAGGAGCTGCGTCATGGTGTCGACGGATCGACACCACGACGCAGTGGTATGTCCAGAGATGGGCAACATTTCAAAGACACGTATGGCCAAACCAGATATCATAAAAACGTGTCAACGTTTCATTCTTAAGACAAAGACTGAGGCCTAGTGGGTATTGTTACTTCCCGGGTGGCCCTTAGACAAAGTATAACAATCTCAAATGAAAAACCCATGCCGCTTCACCACAGTAGTAGTGAAAGCCTAGGCCTAGTGGGTATTATTACTCGCCGGGTGCCCCTTAGACAAAGTATAACAATCTCTAAGGAAAAACCCATGCCGCTTCACCACAGTAGTAGTGAAAGCCTAGGCCTAGCGGGTATTATTACTTCCCGGGTGCCCCTTGGACAAAGTATAAAAATCTCTCATGAAAAACCCATGCCGCTTCACCACAGTAGTAGTGAAAGCGCCCGTGTTATAAACCAAGGTGCTTGCCATTACACGCCTCTGCGTTTCAAAAGCAGGGCCCTTCCTGTTTCCCGACCGCGCCCGCCTTACAGTGCAGGCCCTGCTTCTAACTCTAAAATGAGACCCTGGGGTTGACTGCGGCCCGCGCCCACCCCCCACTACAATTCCGGGTGCGGCGAAGGGCGTAGCGAACACGAACAGCGCACACCGGGTGCGCATCAAACGGCCGGCACGAGGCCGGGTCCGCGATGCTGGGGGCGCCAAGCCGCTAGTCCCGCCCAGGGCGCTGCATCCAGAGCTAGGAAACAAGCGAATCTAATGGAAGCACCTGGGAGCGACCTAAACCTGAGTGTAAAAAAGGCTAATCTTCCCTCTAGACTGCCGAAGCAGTTTTAGGATACTTAAAAACGGGCCACGCTTCTTATGAAACTATGCCCATCCCCCGTACGGCGACGACTTAAAAGTGGAGCTACTCACGGCGTGCGGTGGCGTCATCACCGGGTCCTGGCAGGCGAGGTGTCCGCAGGCGGGAGCCGCCGCTTGTCGGGTCCTCCGCCGCGCAGCGCCTCAGCCGCGTAAGCCGGCTCCCTGTGAAAGAAACGAGGAGCTGCGTCATGGTGTCGACGGATCGACACCACGACGCAGTGGTATGTCCAGAGATGGGCAACATTTCAAAGACACGTATGGCCAAACCAGATATCATAAAAACGTGTCAACGTTTCATTCTTAAGACAAAGACTGAGGCCTAGTGGGTATTGTTACTTCCCGGGTGGCCCTTAGACAAAGTATAACAATCTCAAATGAAAAACCCATGCCGCTTCACCACAGTAGTAGTGAAAGCCTAGGCCTAGTGGGTATTATTACTCGCCGGGTGCCCCTTAGACAAAGTATAACAATCTCTAAGGAAAAACCCATGCCGCTTCACCACAGTAGTAGTGAAAGCCTAGGCCTAGCGGGTATTATTACTTCCCGGGTGCCCCTTAGACAAAGTATAAAAATCTCTCATGAAAAACCCATGCCGCTGCACCACAGTAGTAGTGAAAGCGCCCGTGTTATAAACCAAGGTGCTTGCCATTACACGCCTCTGCGTTTCAAAAGCAGGGCCCTTCCTGTTTCCCGACCGCGCCCGCCTTACAGTGCAGGCCCTGCTTCTAACTCTAAAATGAGACCCTGGGGTTGACTGCGGCCCGCGCCCACCCCCCACTACAATTCCGGGTGCGGCGAAGGGCGTAGCGAACACGAACAGCGCACACCGGGTGCGCATCAAACGGCCGGCACGAGGCCGGGTCCGCGATGCTGGGGGCGCCAAGCCGCTAGTCCCGCCCAGGGCGCTGCATCCAGAGCTAGGAAACAAGCGAATCTAATGGAAGCACCTGGGAGCGACCTAAACCTGAGTGTAAAAAAGGCTAATCTTCCCTCTAGACTGCCGAAGCAGTTTTAGGATACTTAAAAACGGGCCACGCTTCTTATGAAACTATGCCCATCCCCCGTACGGCGACGACTTAAAAGTGGAGCTACTCACGGCGTGCGGTGGCGTCATCACCGGGTCCTGGCAGGCGAGGTGTCCGCAGGCGGGAGCCGCCGCTTGTCGGGTCCTCCGCCGCGCAGCGCCTCAGCCGCGTAAGCCGGCTCCCTGTGAAAGAAACGAGGAGCTGCGTCATGGTGTCGACGGATCGACACCACGACGCAGTGGTATGTCCAGAGATGGGCAACATTTCAAAGACACGTATGGCCAAACCAGATATCATAAAAACGTGTCAACGTTTCATTCTTAAGACAAAGACTGAGGCCTAGTGGGTATTGTTACTTCCCGGGTGGCCCTTAGACAAAGTATAACAATCTCAAATGAAAAACCCATGCCGCTTCACCACAGTAGTAGTGAAAGCCTAGGCCTAGTGGGTATTATTACTCGCCGGGTGCCCCTTAGACAAAGTATAACAATCTCTAAGGAAAAACCCATGCCGCTTCACCACAGTAGTAGTGAAAGCCTAGGCCTAGCGGGTATTATTACTTCCCGGGTGCCCCTTAGACAAAGTATAAAAATCTCTCATGAAAAACCCATGCCGCTTCACCACAGTAGTAGTGAAAGCGCCCGTGTTATAAACCAAGGTGCTTGCCATTACACGCCTCTGCGTTTCAAAAGCAGGGCCCTTCCTGTTTCCCGAACCGCGCCCGCCTTACAGTGCAGGCCCTGCTTCTAACTCTAAAATGAGACCCTGGGGTTGACTGCGGCCCGCGCCCACCCCCCACTACAATTCCGGGTGCGGCGAAGGGCGTAGCGAACACGAACAGCGCACACCGGGTGCGCATCAAACGGCCGGCACGAGGCCGGGTCCGCGATGCTGGGGGCGCCAAGCCGCTAGTCCCGCCCAGGGCGCTGCATCCAGAGCTAGGAAACAAGCGAATCTAATGGAAGCACCTGGGAGCGACCTAAACCTGAGTGTAAAAAAGGCTAATCTTCCCTCTAGACTGCCGAAGCAGTTTTAGGATACTTAAAAACGGGCCACGCTTCTTATGAAACTATGCCCATCCCCCGTACGGCGACGACTTAAAAGTGGAGCTACTCACGGCGTGCGGTGGCGTCATCACCGGGTCCTGGCAGGCGAGGTGTCCGCAGGCGGGAGCCGCCGCTTGTCGGGTCCTCCGCCGCGCAGCGCCTCAGCCGCGTAAGCCGGCTCCCTGTGAAAGAAACGAGGAGCTGCTTCATGGTGTCGACGGATCGACACCGAGACGCAGTGGTATGTCCAGAGATGGGCAACATTTCAAAGACACGTATGGCCAAACCAGATATCATAAAAACGTTTCAACGTTTCATTCTTAAGACAAAGACTGAGGCCTAGTGGGTATTGTTACTTCCCGGGTGGCCCTTAGACAAAGTATAACAATCTCAAATGAAAAACCCATGCCGCTTCACCACAGTAGTAGTGAAAGCCTAGGCCTAGTGGGTATTATTACTCGCCGGGTGCCCCTTAGACAAAGTATAACAATCTCTAAGGAAAAACCCATGCCGCTTCACCACAGTAGTAGTGAAAGCCTAGGCCTAGCGGGTATTATTACTTCCCGGGTGCCCCTTAGACAAAGTATAAAAATCTCTCATGAAAAACCCATGCCGCTTCACCACAGTAGTAGTGAAAGCGCCCGTGTTATAAACCAAGGTGCTTGCCATTACACGCCTCTGCGTTTCAAAAGCAGGGCCCTTCCTGTTTCCCGACCGCGCCCGCCTTACAGTGCAGGCCCTGCTTCTAACTCTAAAATGAGACCCTGGGGTTGACTGCGGCCCGCGCCCACCCCCCACTACAATTCCGGGTGCGGCGAAGGGCGTAGCGAACACGAACAGCGCACACCGGGTGCGCATCAAACGGCCGGCACGAGGCCGGGTCCGCGATGCTGGGGGCGCCAAGCCGCTAGTCCCGCCCAGGGCGCTGCATCCAGAGCTAGGAAACAAGCGAATCTAATGGAAGCACCTGGGAGCGACCTAAACCTGAGTGTAAAAAAGGCTAATCTTCCCTCTAGACTGCCGAAGCAGTTTTAGGATACTTAAAAACGGGCCACGCTTCTTATGAAACTATGCCCATCCCCCGTACGGCGACGACTTAAAAGTGGAGCTACTCACGGCGTGCGGTGGCGTCATCACCGGGTCCTGGCAGGCGAGGTGTCCGCAGGCGGGAGCCGCCGCTTGTCGGGTCCTCCGCCGCGCAGCGCCTCAGCCGCGTAAGCCGGCTCCCTGTGAAAGAAACGAGGAGCTGCGTCATGGTGTCGACGGATCGACACCACGACGCAGTGGTATGTCCAGAGATGGGCAACATTTCAAAGACACGTATGGCCAAACCAGATATCATAAAAACGTGTCAACGTTTCATTCTTAAGACAAAGACTGAGGCCTAGTGGGTATTGTTACTTCCCGGGTGGCCCTTAGACAAAGTATAACAATCTCAAATGAAAAACCCATGCCGCTTCACCATAGTAGTAGTGAAAGCCTAGGCCTAGTGGGTATTATTACTCGCCGGGTGCCCCTTAGACAAAGTATAACAATCTCTAAGGAAAAACCCATGCCGCTTCACCACAGTAGTAGTGAAAGCCTAGGCCTAGCGGGTATTATTACTTCCCGGGTGCCCCTTAGACAAAGTATAAAAATCTCTCATGAAAAACCCATGCCGCTGCACCACAGTAGTAGTGAAAGCGCCCGTGTTATAAACCAAGGTGCTTGCCATTACACGCCTCTGCGTTTCAAAAGCAGGGCCCTTCCTGTTTCCCGACCGCGCCCGCCTTACAGTGCAGGCCCTGCTTCTAACTCTAAAATGAGACCCTGGGGTTGACTGCGGCCCGCGCCCACCCCCCACTACAATTCCGGGTGCGGCGAAGGGCGTAGCGAACACGAACAGCGCACACCGGGTGCGCATCAAACGGCCGGCACGAGGCCGGGTCCGCGATGCTGGGGGCGCCAAGCCGCTAGTCCCGCCCAGGGCGCTGCATCCAGAGCTAGGAAACAAGCGAATCTAATGGAAGCACCTGGGAGCGACCTAAACCTGAGTGTAAAAAAGGCTAATCTTCCCTCTAGACTGCCGAAGCAGTTTTAGGATACTTAAAAACGGGCCACGCTTCTTATGAAACTATGCCCATCCCCCGTACGGCGACGACTTAAAAGTGGAGCTACTCACGGCGTGCGGTGGCGTCATCACCGGGTCCTGGCAGGCGAGGTGTCCGCAGGCGGGAGCCGCCGCTTGTCGGGTCCTCCGCCGCGCAGCGCCTCAGCCGCGTAAGCCGGCTCCCTGTGAAAGAAACGAGGAGCTGCGTCATGGTGTCGACGGATCGACACCACGACGCAGTGGTATGTCCAGAGATGGGCAACATTTCAAAGACACGTATGGCCAAACCAGATATCATAAAAACGTGTCAACGTTTCATTCTTAAGACAAAGACTGAGGCCTAGTGGGTATTGTTACTTCCCGGGTGGCCCTTAGACAAAGTATAACAATCTCAAATGAAAAACCCATGCCGCTTCACCACAGTAGTAGTGAAAGCCTAGGCCTAGTGGGTATTATTACTCGCCGGGTGCCCCTTAGACAAAGTATAACAATCTCTAAGGAAAAACCCATGCCGCTTCACCACAGTAGTAGTGAAAGCCTAGGCCTAGCGGGTATTATTACTTCCCGGGTGCCCCTTGGACAAAGTATAAAAATCTCTCATGAAAAACCCATGCCGCTTCACCACAGTAGTAGTGAAAGCGCCCGTGTTATAAACCAAGGTGCTTGCCATTACACGCCTCTGCGTTTCAAAAGCAGGGCCCTTCCTGTTTCCCGACCGCGCCCGCCTTACAGTGCAGGCCCTGCTTCTAACTCTAAAATGAGACCCTGGGGTTGACTGCGGCCCGCGCCCACCCCCCACTACAATTCCGGGTGCGGCGAAGGGCGTAGCGAACACGAACAGCGCACACCGGGTGCGCATCAAACGGCCGGCACGAGGCCGGGTCCGCGATGCTGGGGGCGCCAAGCCGCTAGTCCCGCCCAGGGCGCTGCATCCAGAGCTAGGAAACAAGCGAATCTAATGGAAGCACCTGGGAGCGACCTAAACCTGAGTGTAAAAAAGGCTAATCTTCCCTCTAGACTGCCGAAGCAGTTTTAGGATACTTAAAAACGGGCCACGCTTCTTATGAAACTATGCCCATCCCCCGTACGGCGACGACTTAAAAGTGGAGCTACTCACGGCGTGCGGTGGCGTCATCACCGGGTCCTGGCAGGCGAGGTGTCCGCAGGCGGGAGCCGCCGCTTGTCGGGTCCTCCGCCGCGCAGCGCCTCAGCCGCGTAAGCCGGCTCCCTGTGAAAGAAACGAGGAGCTGCGTCATGGTGTCGACGGATCGACACCACGACGCAGTGGTATGTCCAGAGATGGGCAACATTTCAAAGACACGTATGGCCAAACCAGATATCATAAAAACGTGTCAACGTTTCATTCTTAAGACAAAGACTGAGGCCTAGTGGGTATTGTTACTTCCCGGGTGGCCCTTAGACAAAGTATAACAATCTCAAATGAAAAACCCATGCCGCTTCACCACAGTAGTAGTGAAAGCCTAGGCCTAGTGGGTATTATTACTCGCCGGGTGCCCCTTAGACAAAGTATAACAATCTCTAAGGAAAAACCCATGCCGCTTCACCACAGTAGTAGTGAAAGCCTAGGCCTAGCGGGTATTATTACTTCCCGGGTGCCCCTTGGACAAAGTATAAAAATCTCTCATGAAAAACCCATGCCGCTTCACCACAGTAGTAGTGAAAGCGCCCGTGTTATAAACCAAGGTGCTTGCCATTACACGCCTCTGCGTTTCAAAAGCAGGGCCCTTCCTGTTTCCCGACCGCGCCCGCCTTACAGTGCAGGCCCTGCTTCTAACTCTAAAATGAGACCCTGGGGTTGACTGCGGCCCGCGCCCACCCCCCACTACAATTCCGGGTGCGGCGAAGGGCGTAGCGAACACGAACAGCGCACACCGGGTGCGCATCAAACGGCCGGCACGAGGCCGGGTCCGCGATGCTGGGGGCGCCAAGCCGCTAGTCCCGCCCAGGGCGCTGCATCCAGAGCTAGGAAACAAGCGAATCTAATGGAAGCACCTGGGAGCGACCTAAACCTGAGTGTAAAAAAGGCTAATCTTCCCTCTAGACTGCCGAAGCAGTTTTAGGATACTTAAAAACGGGCCACGCTTCTTATGAAACTATGCCCATCCCCCGTACGGCGACGACTTAAAAGTGGAGCTACTCACGGCGTGCGGTGGCGTCATCACCGGGTCCTGGCAGGCGAGGTGTCCGCAGGCGGGAGCCGCCGCTTGTCGGGTCCTCCGCCGCGCAGCGCCTCAGCCGCGTAAGCCGGCTCCCTGTGAAAGAAACGAGGAGCTGCGTCATGGTGTCGACGGATCGACACCACGACGCAGTGGTATGTCCAGAGATGGGCAACATTTCAAAGACACGTATGGCCAAACCAGATATCATAAAAACGTGTCAACGTTTCATTCTTAAGACAAAGACTGAGGCCTAGTGGGTATTGTTACTTCCCGGGTGGCCCTTAGACAAAGTATAACAATCTCAAATGAAAAACCCATGCCGCTTCACCACAGTAGTAGTGAAAGCCTAGGCCTAGTGGGTATTATTACTCGCCGGGTGCCCCTTAGACAAAGTATAACAATCTCTAAGGAAAAACCCATGCCGCTTCACCACAGTAGTAGTGAAAGCCTAGGCCTAGCGGGTATTATTACTTCCCGGGTGCCCCTTAGACAAAGTATAAAAATCTCTCATGAAAAACCCATGCCGCTTCACCACAGTAGTAGTGAAAGCGCCCGTGTTATAAACCAAGGTGCTTGCCATTACACGCCTCTGCGTTTCAAAAGCAGGGCCCTTCCTGTTTCCCGACCGCGCCCGCCTTACAGTGCAGGCCCTGCTTCTAACTCTAAAATGAGACCCTGGGGTTGACTGCGGCCCGCGCCCACCCCCCACTACAATTCCGGGTGCGGCGAAGGGCGTAGCGAACACGAACAGCGCACACCGGGTGCGCATCAAACGGCCGGCACGAGGCCGGGTCCGCGATGCTGGGGGCGCCAAGCCGCTAGTCCCGCCCAGGGCGCTGCATCCAGAGCTAGGAAACAAGCGAATCTAATGGAAGCACCTGGGAGCGACCTAAACCTGAGTGTAAAAAAGGCTAATCTTCCCTCTAGACTGCCGAAGCAGTTTTAGGATACTTAAAAACGGGCCACGCTTCTTATGAAACTATGCCCATCCCCCGTACGGCGACGACTTAAAAGTGGAGCTACTCACGGCGTGCGGTGGCGTCATCACCGGGTCCTGGCAGGCGAGGTGTCCGCAGGCGGGAGCCGCCGCTTGTCGGGTCCTCCGCCGCGCAGCGCCTCAGCCGCGTAAGCCGGCTCCCTGTGAAAGAAACGAGGAGCTGCGTCATGGTGTCGACGGATCGACACCACGACGCAGTGGTATGTCCAGAGATGGGCAACATTTCAAAGACACGTATGGCCAAACCAGATATCATAAAAACGTGTCAACGTTTCATTCTTAAGACAAAGACTGAGGCCTAGTGGGTATTGTTACTTCCCGGGTGGCCCTTAGACAAAGTATAACAATCTCAAATGAAAAACCCATGCCGCTTCACCACAGTAGTAGTGAAAGCCTAGGCCTAGTGGGTATTATTACTCGCCGGGTGCCCCTTAGACAAAGTATAACAATCTCTAAGGAAAAACCCATGCCGCTTCACCACAGTAGTAGTGAAAGCCTAGGCCTAGCGGGTATTATTACTTCCCGGGTGCCCCTTAGACAAAGTATAAAAATCTCTCATGAAAAACCCATGCCGCTTCACCACAGTAGTAGTGAAAGCGCCCGTGTTATAAACCAAGGTGCTTGCCATTACACGCCTCTGCGTTTCAAAAGCAGGGCCCTTCCTGTTTCCCGACCGCGCCCGCCTTACAGTGCAGGCCCTGCTTCTAACTCTAAAATGAGACCCTGGGGTTGACTGCGGCCCGCGCCCACCCCCCACTACAATTCCGGGTGCGGCGAAGGGCGTAGCGAACACGAACAGCGCACACCGGGTGCGCATCAAACGGCCGGCACGAGGCCGGGTCCGCGATGCTGGGGGCGCCAAGCCGCTAGTCCCGCCCAGGGCGCTGCATCCAGAGCTAGGAAACAAGCGAATCTAATGGAAGCACCTGGGAGCGACCTAAACCTGAGTGTAAAAAAGGCTAATCTTCCCTCTAGACTGCCGAAGCAGTTTTAGGATACTTAAAAACGGGCCACGCTTCTTATGAAACTATGCCCATCCCCCGTACGGCGACGACTTAAAAGTGGAGCTACTCACGGCGTGCGGTGGCGTCATCACCGGGTCCTGGCAGGCGAGGTGTCCGCAGGCGGGAGCCGCCGCTTGTCGGGTCCTCCGCCGCGCAGCGCCTCAGCCGCGTAAGCCGGCTCCCTGTGAAAGAAACGAGGAGCTGCGTCATGGTGTCGACGGATCGACACCACGACGCAGTGGTATGTCCAGAGATGGGCAACATTTCAAAGACACGTATGGCCAAACCAGATATCATAAAAACGTGTCAACGTTTCATTCTTAAGACAAAGACTGAGGCCTAGTGGGTATTGTTACTTCCCGGGTGGCCCTTAGACAAAGTATAACAATCTCAAATGAAAAACCCATGCCGCTTCACCACAGTAGTAGTGAAAGCCTAGGCCTAGTGGGTATTATTACTCGCCGGGTGCCCCTTAGACAAAGTATAACAATCTCTAAGGAAAAACCCATGCCGCTTCACCACAGTAGTAGTGAAAGCCTAGGCCTAGCGGGTATTATTACTTCCCGGGTGCCCCTTAGACAAAGTATAAAAATCTCTCATGAAAAACCCATGCCGCTTCACCACAGTAGTAGTGAAAGCGCCCGTGTTATAAACCAAGGTGCTTGCCATTACACGCCTCTGCGTTTCAAAAGCAGGGCCCTTCCTGTTTCCCGAACCGCGCCCGCCTTACAGTGCAGGCCCTGCTTCTAACTCTAAAATGAGACCCTGGGGTTGACTGCGGCCCGCGCCCACCCCCCACTACAATTCCGGGTGCGGCGAAGGGCGTAGCGAACACGAACAGCGCACACCGGGTGCGCATCAAACGGCCGGCACGAGGCCGGGTCCGCGATGCTGGGGGCGCCAAGCCGCTAGTCCCGCCCAGGGCGCTGCATCCAGAGCTAGGAAACAAGCGAATCTAATGGAAGCACCTGGGAGCGACCTAAACCTGAGTGTAAAAAAGGCTAATCTTCCCTCTAGACTGCCGAAGCAGTTTTAGGATACTTAAAAACGGGCCACGCTTCTTATGAAACTATGCCCATCCCCCGTACGGCGACGACTTAAAAGTGGAGCTACTCACGGCGTGCGGTGGCGTCATCACCGGGTCCTGGCAGGCGAGGTGTCCGCAGGCGGGAGCCGCCGCTTGTCGGGTCCTCCGCCGCGCAGCGCCTCAGCCGCGTAAGCCGGCTCCCTGTGAAAGAAACGAGGAGCTGCGTCATGGTGTCGACGGATCGACACCACGACGCAGTGGTATGTCCAGAGATGGGCAACATTTCAAAGACACGTATGGCCAAACCAGATATCATAAAAACGTGTCAACGTTTCATTCTTAAGACAAAGACTGAGGCCTAGTGGGTATTGTTACTTCCCGGGTGGCCCTTAGACAAAGTATAACAATCTCAAATGAAAAACCCATGCCGCTTCACCACAGTAGTAGTGAAAGCCTAGGCCTAGTGGGTATTATTACTCGCCGGGTGCCCCTTAGACAAAGTATAACAATCTCTAAGGAAAAACCCATGCCGCTTCACCACAGTAGTAGTGAAAGCCTAGGCCTAGCGGGTATTATTACTTCCCGGGTTCCCTTAGACAAAGTATAAAAATCTCTCATGAAAAACCCATGCCGCTTCACCACAGTAGTAGTGAAAGCGCCCGTGTTATAAACCAAGGTGCTTGCCATTACACGCCTCTGCGTTTCAAAAGCAGGGCCCTTCCTGTTTCCCGAACCGCGCCCGCCTTACAGTGCAGGCCCTGCTTCTAACTCTAAAATGAGACCCTGGGGTTGACTGCGGCCCGCGCCCACCCCCCACTACAATTCCGGGTGCGGCGAAGGGCGTAGCGAACACGAACAGCGCACACCGGGTGCGCATCAAACGGCCGGCACGAGGCCGGGTCCGCGATGCTGGGGGCGCCAAGCCGCTAGTCCCGCCCAGGGCGCTGCATCCAGAGCTAGGAAACAAGCGAATCTAATGGAAGCACCTGGGAGCGACCTAAACCTGAGTGTAAAAAAGGCTAATCTTCCCTCTAGACTGCCGAAGCAGTTTTAGGATACTTAAAAACGGGCCACGCTTCTTATGAAACTATGCCCATCCCCCGTACGGCGACGACTTAAAAGTGGAGCTACTCACGGCGTGCGGTGGCGTCATCACCGGGTCCTGGCAGGCGAGGTGTCCGCAGGCGGGAGCCGCCGCTTGTCGGGTCCTCCGCCGCGCAGCGCCTCAGCCGCGTAAGCCGGCTCCCTGTGAAAGAAACGAGGAGCTGCGTCATGGTGTCGACGGATCGACACCACGACGCAGTGGTATGTCCAGAGATGGGCAACATTTCAAAGACACGTATGGCCAAACCAGATATCATAAAAACGTGTCAACGTTTCATTCTTAAGACAAAGACTGAGGCCTAGTGGGTATTGTTACTTCCCGGGTGGCCCTTAGACAAAGTATAACAATCTCAAATGAAAAACCCATGCCGCTTCACCACAGTAGTAGTGAAAGCCTAGGCCTAGTGGGTATTATTACTCGCCGGGTGCCCCTTAGACAAAGTATAACAATCTCTAAGGAAAAACCCATGCCGCTTCACCACAGTAGTAGTGAAAGCCTAGGCCTAGCGGGTATTATTACTTCCCGGGTGCCCCTTAGACAAAGTATAAAAATCTCTCATGAAAAACCCATGCCGCTTCACCACAGTAGTAGTGAAAGCGCCCGTGTTATAAACCAAGGTGCTTGCCATTACACGCCTCTGCGTTTCAAAAGCAGGGCCCTTCCTGTTTCCCGAACCGCGCCCGCCTTACAGTGCAGGCCCTGCTTCTAACTCTAAAATGAGACCCTGGGGTTGACTGCGGCCCGCGCCCACCCCCCACTACAATTCCGGGTGCGGCGAAGGGCGTAGCGAACACGAACAGCGCACACCGGGTGCGCATCAAACGGCCGGCACGAGGCCGGGTCCGCGATGCTGGGGGCGCCAAGCCGCTAGTCCCGCCCAGGGCGCTGCATCCAGAGCTAGGAAACAAGCGAATCTAATGGAAGCACCTGGGAGCGACCTAAACCTGAGTGTAAAAAAGGCTAATCTTCCCTCTAGACTGCCGAAGCAGTTTTAGGATACTTAAAAACGGGCCACGCTTCTTATGAAACTATGCCCATCCCCCGTACGGCGACGACTTAAAAGTGGAGCTACTCACGGCGTGCGGTGGCGTCATCACCGGGTCCTGGCAGGCGAGGTGTCCGCAGGCGGGAGCCGCCGCTTGTCGGGTCCTCCGCCGCGCAGCGCCTCAGCCGCGTAAGCCGGCTCCCTGTGAAAGAAACGAGGAGCTGCGTCATGGTGTCGACGGATCGACACCACGACGCAGTGGTATGTCCAGAGATGGGCAACATTTCAAAGACACGTATGGCCAAACCAGATATCATAAAAACGTGTCAACGTTTCATTCTTAAGACAAAGACTGAGGCCTAGTGGGTATTGTTACTTCCCGGGTGGCCCTTAGACAAAGTATAACAATCTCAAATGAAAAACCCATGCCGCTTCACCACAGTAGTAGTGAAAGCCTAGGCCTAGTGGGTATTATTACTCGCCGGGTGCCCCTTAGACAAAGTATAACAATCTCTAAGGAAAAACCCATGCCGCTTCACCACAGTAGTAGTGAAAGCCTAGGCCTAGCGGGTATTATTACTTCCTGGGTGCCCCTTAGACAAAGTATAAAAATCTCTCATGAAAAACCCATGCCGCTTCACCACAGTAGTAGTGAAAGCGCCCGTGTTATAAACCAAGGTGCTTGCCATTACACGCCTCTGCGTTTCAAAAGCAGGGCCCTTCCTGTTTCCCGACCGCGCCCGCCTTACAGTGCAGGCCCTGCTTCTAACTCTAAAATGAGACCCTGGGGTTGACTGCGGCCCGCGCCCACCCCCCACTACAATTCCGGGTGCGGCGAAGGGCGTAGCGAACACGAACAGCGCACACCGGGTGCGCATCAAACGGCCGGCACGAAGCCGGGTCCGCGATGCTGGGGGCGCCAAGCCGCTAGTCCCGCCCAGGGCGCTGCATCCAGAGCTAGGAAACAAGCGAATCTAATGGAAGCACCTGGGAGCGACCTAAACCTGAGTGTAAAAAAGGCTAATCTTCCCTCTAGACTGCCGAAGCAGTTTTAGGATACTTAAAAACGGGCCACGCTTCTTATGAAACTATGCCCATCCCCCGTACGGCGACGACTTAAAAGTGGAGCTACTCACGGCGTGCGGTGGCGTCATCACCGGGTCCTGGCAGGCGAGGTGTCCGCAGGCGGGAGCCGCCGCTTGTCGGGTCCTCCGCCGCGCAGCGCCTCAGCCGCGTAAGCCGGCTCCCTGTGAAAGAAACGAGGAGCTGCGTCATGGTGTCGACGGATCGACACCACGACGCAGTGGTATGTCCAGAGATGGGCAACATTTCAAAGACACGTATGGCCAAACCAGATATCATAAAAACGTGTCAACGTTTCATTCTTAAGACAAAGACTGAGGCCTAGTGGGTATTGTTACTTCCCGGGTGGCCCTTAGACAAAGTATAACAATCTCAAATGAAAAACCCATGCCGCTTCACCACAGTAGTAGTGAAAGCCTAGGCCTAGTGGGTATTATTACTCGCCGGGTGCCCCTTAGACAAAGTATAACAATCTCTAAGGAAAAACCCATGCCGCTTCACCACAGTAGTAGTGAAAGCCTAGGCCTAGCGGGTATTATTACTTCCCGGGTGCCCCTTGGACAAAGTATAAAAATCTCTCATGAAAAACCCATGCCGCTTCACCACAGTAGTAGTGAAAGCGCCCGTGTTATAAACCAAGGTGCTTGCCATTACACGCCTCTGCGTTTCAAAAGCAGGGCCCTTCCTGTTTCCCGACCGCGCCCGCCTTACAGTGCAGGCCCTGCTTCTAACTCTAAAATGAGACCCTGGGGTTGACTGCGGCCCGCGCCCACCCCCCACTACAATTCCGGGTGCGGCGAAGGGCGTAGCGAACACGAACAGCGCACACCGGGTGCGCATCAAACGGCCGGCACGAGGCCGGGTCCGCGATGCTGGGGGCGCCAAGCCGCTAGTCCCGCCCAGGGCGCTGCATCCAGAGCTAGGAAACAAGCGAATCTAATGGAAGCACCTGGGAGCGACCTAAACCTGAGTGTAAAAAAGGCTAATCTTCCCTCTAGACTGCCGAAGCAGTTTTAGGATACTTAAAAACGGGCCACGCTTCTTATGAAACTATGCCCATCCCCCGTACGGCGACGACTTAAAAGTGGAGCTACTCACGGCGTGCGGTGGCGTCATCACCGGGTCCTGGCAGGCGAGGTGTCCGCAGGCGGGAGCCGCCGCTTGTCGGGTCCTCCGCCGCGCAGCGCCTCAGCCGCGTAAGCCGGCTCCCTGTGAAAGAAACGAGGAGCTGCGTCATGGTGTCGACGGATCGACACCACGACGCAGTGGTATGTCCAGAGATGGGCAACATTTCAAAGACACGTATGGCCAAACCAGATATCATAAAAACGTGTCAACGTTTCATTCTTAAGACAAAGACTGAGGCCTAGTGGGTATTGTTACTTCCCGGGTGGCCCTTAGACAAAGTATAACAATCTCAAATGAAAAACCCATGCCGCTTCACCACAGTAGTAGTGAAAGCCTAGGCCTAGTGGGTATTATTACTCGCCGGGTGCCCCTTAGACAAAGTATAACAATCTCTAAGGAAAAACCCATGCCGCTTCACCACAGTAGTAGTGAAAGCCTAGGCCTAGCGGGTATTATTACTTCCCGGGTGCCCCTTAGACAAAGTATAAAAATCTCTCATGAAAAACCCATGCCGCTTCACCACAGTAGTAGTGAAAGCGCCCGTGTTATAAACCAAGGTGCTTGCCATTACACGCCTCTGCGTTTCAAAAGCAGGGCCCTTCCTGTTTCCCGACCGCGCCCGCCTTACAGTGCAGGCCCTGCTTCTAACTCTAAAATGAGACCCTGGGGTTGACTGCGGCCCGCGCCCACCCCCCACTACAATTCCGGGTGCGGCGAAGGGCGTAGCGAACACGAACAGCGCACACCGGGTGCGCATCAAACGGCCGGCACGAGGCCGGGTCCGCGATGCTGGGGGCGCCAAGCCGCTAGTCCCGCCCAGGGCGCTGCATCCAGAGCTAGGAAACAAGCGAATCTAATGGAAGCACCTGGGAGCGACCTAAACCTGAGTGTAAAAAAGGCTAATCTTCCCTCTAGACTGCCGAAGCAGTTTTAGGATACTTAAAAACGGGCCACGCTTCTTATGAAACTATGCCCATCCCCCGTACGGCGACGACTTAAAAGTGGAGCTACTCACGGCGTGCGGTGGCGTCATCACCGGGTCCTGGCAGGCGAGGTGTCCGCAGGCGGGAGCCGCCGCTTGTCGGGTCCTCCGCCGCGCAGCGCCTCAGCCGCGTAAGCCGGCTCCCTGTGAAAGAAACGAGGAGCTGCGTCATGGTGTCGACGGATCGACACCACGACGCAGTGGTATGTCCAGAGATGGGCAACATTTCAAAGACACGTATGGCCAAACCAGATATCATAAAAACGTGTCAACGTTTCATTCTTAAGACAAAGACTGAGGCCTAGTGGGTATTGTTACTTCCCGGGTGGCCCTTAGACAAAGTATAACAATCTCAAATGAAAAACCCATGCCGCTTCACCACAGTAGTAGTGAAAGCCTAGGCCTAGTGGGTATTATTACTCGCCGGGTGCCCCTTAGACAAAGTATAACAATCTCTAAGGAAAAACCCATGCCGCTTCACCACAGTAGTAGTGAAAGCCTAGGCCTAGCGGGTATTATTACTTCCCGGGTGCCCCTTAGACAAAGTATAAAAATCTCTCATGAAAAACCCATGCCGCTTCACCACAGTAGTAGTGAAAGCGCCCGTGTTATAAACCAAGGTGCTTGCCATTACACGCCTCTGCGTTTCAAAAGCAGGGCCCTTCCTGTTTCCCGACCGCGCCCGCCTTACAGTGCAGGCCCTGCTTCTAACTCTAAAATGAGACCCTGGGGTTGACTGCGGCCCGCGCCCACCCCCCACTACAATTCCGGGTGCGGCGAAGGGCGTAGCGAACACGAACAGCGCACACCGGGTGCGCATCAAACGGCCGGCACGAGGCCGGGTCCGCGATGCTGGGGGCGCCAAGCCGCTAGTCCCGCCCAGGGCGCTGCATCCAGAGCTAGGAAACAAGCGAATCTAATGGAAGCACCTGGGAGCGACCTAAACCTGAGTGTAAAAAAGGCTAATCTTCCCTCTAGACTGCCGAAGCAGTTTTAGGATACTTAAAAACGGGCCACGCTTCTTATGAAACTATGCCCATCCCCCGTACGGCGACGACTTAAAAGTGGAGCTACTCACGGCGTGCGGTGGCGTCATCACCGGGTCCTGGCAGGCGAGGTGTCCGCAGGCGGGAGCCGCCGCTTGTCGGGTCCTCCGCCGCGCAGCGCCTCAGCCGCGTAAGCCGGCTCCCTGTGAAAGAAACGAGGAGCTGCGTCATGGTGTCGACGGATCGACACCACGACGCAGTGGTATGTCCAGAGATGGGCAACATTTCAAAGACACGTATGGCCAAACCAGATATCATAAAAACGTGTCAACGTTTCATTCTTAAGACAAAGACTGAGGCCTAGTGGGTATTGTTACTTCCCGGGTGGCCCTTAGACAAAGTATAACAATCTCAAATGAAAAACCCATGCCGCTTCACCACAGTAGTAGTGAAAGCCTAGGCCTAGTGGGTATTATTACTCGCCGGGTGCCCCTTAGACAAAGTATAACAATCTCTAAGGAAAAACCCATGCCGCTTCACCACAGTAGTAGTGAAAGCCTAGGCCTAGCGGGTATTATTACTTCCCGGGTGCCCCTTAGACAAAGTATAAAAATCTCTCATGAAAAACCCATGCCGCTTCACCACAGTAGTAGTGAAAGCGCCCGTGTTATAAACCAAGGTGCTTGCCATTACACGCCTCTGCGTTTCAAAAGCAGGGCCCTTCCTGTTTCCCGACCGCGCCCGCCTTACAGTGCAGGCCCTGCTTCTAACTCTAAAATGAGACCCCGGGGTTGACTGCGGCCCGCGCCCACCCCCCACTACAATTCCGGGTGCGGCGAAGGGCGTAGCGAACACGAACAGCGCACACCGGGTGCGCATCAAACGGCCGGCACGAGGCCGGGTCCGCGATGCTGGGGGCGCCAAGCCGCTAGTCCCGCCCAGGGCGCTGCATCCAGAGCCAGGAAACAAGCGAATCCAATGGAAGCACCTGGGAGCGACCTAAACCTGAGTGTAAAAAAGGCTAATCTTCCCTCTAGACTGCCGAAGCAGTTTTAGGATACTTAAAAACGGGCCACGCCTCTTATGAAACTCCGCCCATCCCCCGTACGG
Organism: Misgurnus anguillicaudatus; assembly: GCF_027580225.2. NCBI lineage: Eukaryota > Metazoa > Chordata > Actinopteri > Cypriniformes > Cobitidae > Misgurnus > Misgurnus anguillicaudatus. The sequence continues at coordinate 36,540,739 of NC_073344.2, forward strand.
CGACGACTTAAAAGTGGAGCTACTCACGGCGTGCGGTGGCGTCATCACCGGGTCCTGGCAGGCGAGGTGTCCGCAGGCGGGAGCCGCCGCTTGTCGGGTCCTCCGCCGCGCAGCGCCTCAGCCGCGTAAGCCGGCTCCCTGTGAAAGAAACGAGGAGCTGCGTCATGGTGTCGACGGATCGACACCACGACGCAGTGGTATGTCCAGAGATGGGCAACATTTCAAAGACACGTATGGCCAAACCAGATATCATAAAAACGTGTCAACGTTTCATTCTTAAGACAAAGACTGAGGCCTAGTGGGTATTGTTACTTCCCGGGTGGCCCTTAGACAAAGTATAACAATCTCAAATGAAAAACCCATGCCGCTTCACCACAGTAGTAGTGAAAGCCTAGGCCTAGTGGGTATTATTACTCGCCGGGTGCCCCTTAGACAAAGTATAACAATCTCTAAGGAAAAACCCATGCCGCTTCACCACAGTAGTAGTGAAAGCCTAGGCCTAGCGGGTATTATTACTTCCCGGGTGCCCCTTAGACAAAGTATAAAAATGTCTCATGAAAAACCCATGCCGCTTCACCACAGTAGTAGTGAAAGCGCCCGTGTTATAAACCAAGGTGCTTGCCATTACACGCCTCTGCGTTTCAAAAGCAGGGCCCTTCCTGTTTCCCGACCGCGCCCGCCTTACAGTGCAGGCCCTGCTTCTAACTCTAAAATGAGACCCTGGGGTTGACTGCGGCCCGCGCCCACCCCCCACTACAATTCCGGGTGCGGCGAAGGGCGTAGCGAACACGAACAGCGCACACCGGGTGCGCATCAAACGGCCGGCACGAGGCCGGGTCCGCGATGCTGGGGGCGCCAAGCCGCTAGTCCCGCCCAGGGCGCTGCATCCAGAGCTAGGAAACAAGCGAATCTAATGGAAGCACCTGGGAGCGACCTAAACCTGAGTGTAAAAAAGGCTAATCTTCCCTCTAGACTGCCGAAGCAGTTTTAGGATACTTAAAAACGGGCCACGCTTCTTATGAAACTATGCCCATCCCCCGTACGGCGACGACTTAAAAGTGGAGCTACTCACGGCGTGCGGTGGCGTCATCACCGGGTCCTGGCAGGCGAGGTGTCCGCAGGCGGGAGCCGCCGCTTGTCGGGTCCTCCGCCGCGCAGCGCCTCAGCCGCGTAAGCCGGCTCCCTGTGAAAGAAACGAGGAGCTGCGTCATGGTGTCGACGGATCGACACCACGACGCAGTGGTATGTCCAGAGATGGGCAACATTTCAAAGACACGTATGGCCAAACCAGATATCATAAAAACGTGTCAACGTTTCATTCTTAAGACAAAGACTGAGGCCTAGTGGGTATTGTTACTTCCCGGGTGGCCCTTAGACAAAGTATAACAATCTCAAATGAAAAACCCATGCCGCTTCACCACAGTAGTAGTGAAAGCCTAGGCCTAGTGGGTATTATTACTCGCCGGGTGCCCCTTAGACAAAGTATAACAATCTCTAAGGAAAAACCCATGCCGCTTCACCACAGTAGTAGTGAAAGCCTAGGCCTAGCGGGTATTATTACTTCCCGGGTGCCCCTTAGACAAAGTATAAAAATCTCTCATGAAAAACCCATGCCGCTTCACCACAGTAGTAGTGAAAGCGCCCGTGTTATAAACCAAGGTGCTTGCCATTACACGCCTCTGCGTTTCAAAAGCAGGGCCCTTCCTGTTTCCCGACCGCGCCCGCCTTACAGTGCAGGCCCCGCTTCCAACACTAAAATGAGACCCCGGGGATGACTGCGGCCCGCGCCCACACCCCACTACAATTCCGGGTGCGGCGAAGGGCGTAGCGAACACGAACAGCGCACACCGGGAGCGCATCAAACGGCCGGCACGAAGCCGGGTCCGCGATGCTGGGGGCGCCAAGCCGCTAGTCCCGCCCAGGGCGCTGCATCCAGAGCCTGGAAACAAGCGAATCCAATGGAAGCAACTTGGAGCGACCTAAAGCTGAGTGTAAAAAAGGCTAATCTTCCCTCTAGACTGCCGAAGCAGTTTTAGGATACTTAATAACGGGCCACGCTTCTTATGAAACTATGCCCATCCCCCGTACGGCGACGACTTAAAAGTGGAGCTACTCACGGCGTGCGGTGGCGTCATCACCGGGTCCTGGCAGGCGAGGTGTCCGCAAGCGGGAGCCGCCGCTTGTCGGGTCCTCCGCCGCGCAGCGCCTCAGCCGCGTAAGCCGGCTCCCTGTGAAAGAAACGAGGAGCTGCGTCATGGTGTCGACGGATCGACACCACGACGCAGTGGTATGTCCAGAGATGGGCAACATTTCAAAGACACGTATGGCCAAACCAGATATCATAAAAACGTGTCAACGTTTCATTCTTAAGACAAAGACTGAGGCCTAGTGGGTATTGTTACTTCCCGGGTGGCCCTTAGACAAAGTATAACAATCTCAAATGAAAAACCCATGCCGCTTCACCACAGTAGTAGTGAAAGCCTAGGCCTAGTGGGTATTATTACTCGCCGGGTGCCCCTTAGACAAAGTATAACAATCTCTAAGGAAAAACCCATGCCGCTTCACCACAGTAGTAGTGAAAGCCTAGGCCTAACGGGTATTATTACTTCCCGGGTGCCCCTTAGACAAAGTATAAAAATCTCTCATGAAAAACCCATGCCGCTTCACCACAGTAGTAGTGAAAGCGCCCGTGTTATAAACCAAGGTGCTTGCCATTACACGCCTCTGCGTTTCAAAAGCAGGGCCCTTCCTGTTTCCCGACCGCGCCCGCCTTACAGTGCAGGCCCTGCTTCTAACTCTAAAATGAGACCCTGGGGTTGACTGCGGCCCGCGCCCACCCCCCACTACAATTCCGGGTGCGGCGAAGGGCGTAGCGAACACGAACAGCGCACACCGGGTGCGCATCAAACGGCCGGCACGAGGCCGGGTCCGCGATGCTGGGGGCGCCAAGCCGCTAGTCCCGCCCAGGGCGCTGCATCCAGAGCTAGGAAACAAGCGAATCTAATGGAAGCACCTGGGAGCGACCTAAACCTGAGTGTAAAAAAGGCTAATCTTCCCTCTAGACTGCCGAAGCAGTTTTAGGATACTTAAAAACGGGCCACGCTTCTTATGAAACTATGCCCATCCCCCGTACGGCGACGACTTAAAAGTGGAGCTACTCACGGCGTGCGGTGGCGTCATCACCGGGTCCTGGCAGGCGAGGTGTCCGCAGGCGGGAGCCGCCGCTTGTCGGGTCCTCCGCAGCGCCTCAGCCGCGTAAGCCGGCTCCCTGTGAAAGAAACGAGGAGCTGCGTCATGGTGTCGACGGATCGACACCACGACGCAGTGGTATGTCCAGAGATGGGCAACATTTCAAAGACACGTATGGCCAAACCAGATATCATAAAAACGTGTCAACGTTTCATTCTTAAGACAAAGACTGAGGCCTAGTGGGTATTGTTACTTCCCGGGTGGCCCTTAGACAAAGTATAACAATCTCAAATGAAAAACCCATGCCGCTTCACCACAGTAGTAGTGAAAGCCTAGGCCTAGTGGGTATTATTACTCGCCGGGTGCCCCTTAGACAAAGTATAACAATCTCTAAGGAAAAACCCATGCCGCTTCACCACAGTAGTAGTGAAAGCCTAGGCCTAGCGGGTATTATTACTTCCCGGGTGCCCCTTAGACAAAGTATAAAAATCTCTCATGAAAAACCCATGCCGCTTCACCACAGTAGTAGTGAAAGCGCCCGTGTTATAAACCAAGGTGCTTGCCATTACACGCCTCTGCGTTTCAAAAGCAGGGCCCTTCCTGTTTCCCGACCGCGCCCGCCTTACAGTGCAGGCCCTGCTTCTAACTCTAAAATGAGACCCTGGGGTTGACTGCGGCCCGCGCCCACCCCCCACTACAATTCCGGGTGCGGCGAAGGGCGTAGCGAACACGAACAGCGCACACCGGGTGCGCATCAAACGGCCGGCACGAAGCCGGGTCCGCGATGCTGGGGGCGCCAAGCCGCTAGTCCCGCCCAGGGCGCTGCATCCAGAGCTAGGAAACAAGCGAATCTAATGGAAGCACCTGGGAGCGACCTAAACCTGAGTGTAAAAAAGGCTAATCTTCCCTCTAGACTGCCGAAGCAGTTTTAGGATACTTAAAAACGGGCCACGCTTCTTATGAAACTATGCCCATCCCCCGTACGGCGACGACTTAAAAGTGGAGCTACTCACGGCGTGCGGTGGCGTCATCACCGGGTCCTGGCAGGCGAGGTGTCCGCAGGCGGGAGCCGCCGCTTGTCGGGTCCTCCGCAGCGCCTCAGCCGCGTAAGCCGGCTCCCTGTGAAAGAAACGAGGAGCTGCGTCATGGTGTCGACGGATCGACACCACGACGCAGTGGTATGTCCAGAGATGGGCAACATTTCAAAGACACGTATGGCCAAACCAGATATCATAAAAACGTGTCAACGTTTCATTCTTAAGACAAAGACTGAGGCCTAGTGGGTATTGTTACTTCCCGGGTGGCCCTTAGACAAAGTATAACAATCTCAAATGAAAAACCCATGCCGCTTCACCACAGTAGTAGTGAAAGCCTAGGCCTAGTGGGTATTATTACTCGCCGGGTGCCCCTTAGACAAAGTATAACAATCTCTAAGGAAAAACCCATGCCGCTTCACCACAGTAGTAGTGAAAGCCTAGGCCTAGCGGGTATTATTACTTCCCGGGTGCCCCTTAGACAAAGTATAAAAATCTCTCATGAAAAACCCATGCCGCTTCACCACAGTAGTAGTGAAAGCGCCCGTGTTATAAACCAAGGTGCTTGCCATTACACGCCTCTGCGTTTCAAAAGCAGGGCCCTTCCTGTTTCCCGACCGCGCCCGCCTTACAGTGCAGGCCCTGCTTCTAACTCTAAAATGAGACCCTGGGGTTGACTGCGGCCCGCGCCCACCCCCCACTACAATTCCGGGTGCGGCGAAGGGCGTAGCGAACACGAACAGCGCACACCGGGTGCGCATCAAACGGCCGGCACGAAGCCGGGTCCGCGATGCTGGGGGCGCCAAGCCGCTAGTCCCGCCCAGGGCGCTGCATCCAGAGCTAGGAAACAAGCGAATCTAATGGAAGCACCTGGGAGCGACCTAAACCTGAGTGTAAAAAAGGCTAATCTTCCCTCTAGACTGCCGAAGCAGTTTTAGGATACTTAAAAACGGGCCACGCTTCTTATGAAACTATGCCCATCCCCCGTGCGGCGACGACTTAAAAGTGGAGCTACTCACGGCGTGCGGTGGCGTCATCACCGGGTCCTGGCAGGCGAGGTGTCCGCAGGCGGGAGCCGCCGCTTGTCGGGTCCTCCGCCGCGCAGCGCCTCAGCCGCGTAAGCCGGCTCCCTGTGAAAGAAACGAGGAGCTGCGTCATGGTGTCGACGGATCGACACCACGACGCAGTGGTATGTCCAGAGATGGGCAACATTTCAAAGACACGTATGGCCAAACCAGATATCATAAAAACGTGTCAACGTTTCATTCTTAAGACAAAGACTGAGGCCTAGTGGGTATTGTTACTTCCCGGGTGGCCCTTAGACAAAGTATAACAATCTCAAATGAAAAACCCATGCCGCTTCACCACAGTAGTAGTGAAAGCCTAGGCCTAGTGGGTATTATTACTCGCCGGGTGCCCCTTAGACAAAGTATAACAATCTCTAAGGAAAAACCCATGCCGCTTCACCACAGTAGTAGTGAAAGCCTAGGCCTAGCGGGTATTATTACTTCCCGGGTGCCCCTTAGACAAAGTATAAAAATCTCTCATGAAAAACCCATGCCGCTTCACCACAGTAGTAGTGAAAGCGCCCGTGTTATAAACCAAGGTGCTTGCCATTACACGCCTCTGCGTTTCAAAAGCAGGGCCCTTCCTGTTTCCCGACCGCGCCCGCCTTACAGTGCAGGCCCTGCTTCTAACTCTAAAATGAGACCCTGGGGTTGACTGCGGCCCGCGCCCACCCCCCACTACAATTCCGGGTGCGGCGAAGGGCGTAGCGAACACAAACAGCGCACACCGGGTGCGCATCAAACGGCCGGCACGAAGCCGGGTCCGCGATGCTGGGGGCGCCAAGCCGCTAGTCCCGCCCAGGGCGCTGCATCCAGAGCTAGGAAACAAGCGAATCTAATGGAAGCACCTGGGAGCGACCTAAACCTGAGTGTAAAAAAGGCTAATCTTCCCTCTAGACTGCCGAAGCAGTTTTAGGATACTTAAAAACGGGCCACGCTTCTTATGAAACTATGCCCATCCCCCGTGCGGCGACGACTTAAAAGTGGAGCTACTCACGGCGTGCGGTGGCGTCATCACCGGGTCCTGGCAGGCGAGGTGTCCGCAGGCGGGAGCCGCCGCTTGTCGGGTCCTCCGCCGCGCAGCGCCTCAGCCGCGTAAGCCGGCTCCCTGTGAAAGAAACGAGGAGCTGCGTCATGGTGTCGACGGATCGACACCACGACGCAGTGGTATGTCCAGAGATGGGCAACATTTCAAAGACACGTATGGCCAAACCAGATATCATAAAAACGTGTCAACGTTTCATTCTTAAGACAAAGACTGAGGCCTAGTGGGTATTGTTACTTCCCGGGTGGCCCTTAGACAAAGTATAACAATCTCAAATGAAAAACCCATGCCGCTTCACCACAGTAGTAGTGAAAGCCTAGGCCTAGCGGGTATTATTACTTCCCGGGTGCCCCTTAGACAAAGTATAAAAATCTCTCATGAAAAACCCATGCCGCTTCACCACAGTAGTAGTGAAAGCGCCCGTGTTATAAACCAAGGTGCTTGCCATTACACGCCTCTGCGTTTCAAAAGCAGGGCCCTTCCTGTTTCCCGACCGCGCCCGCCTTACAGTGCAGGCCCTGCTTCTAACTCTAAAATGAGACCCTGGGGTTGACTGCGGCCCGCGCCCACCCCCCACTACAATTCCGGGTGCGGCGAAGGGCGTAGCGAACACGAACAGCGCACACCGGGTGCGCATCAAACGGCCGGCACGAAGCCGGGTCCGCGATGCTGGGGGCGCCAAGCCGCTAGTCCCGCCCAGGGCGCTGCATCCAGAGCTAGGAAACAAGCGAATCTAATGGAAGCACCTGGGAGCGACCTAAACCTGAGTGTAAAAAAGGCTAATCTTCCCTCTAGACTGCCGAAGCAGTTTTAGGATACTTAAAAACGGGCCACGCTTCTAATGAAACTATGCCCATCCCCCGTACGGCGACGACTTAAAAGTGGAGCTACTCACGGCGTGCGGTGGCGTCATCACCGGGTCCTGGCAGGCGAGGTGTCCGCAGGCGGGAGCCGCCGCTTGTCGGGTCCTCCGCCGCGCAGCGCCTCAGCCGCGTAAGCCGGCTCCCTGTGAAAGAAACGAGGAGCTGCGTCATGGTGTCGACGGATCGACACCACGACGCAGTGGTATGTCCAGAGATGGGCAACATTTCAAAGACACGTATGGCCAAACCAGATATCATAAAAACGTGTCAACGTTTCATTCTTAAGACAAAGACTGAGGCCTAGTGGGTATTGTTACTTCCCGGGTGGCCCTTAGACAAAGTATAACAATCTCAAATGAAAAACCCATGCCGCTTCACCACAGTAGTAGTGAAAGCCTAGGCCTAGTGGGTATTATTACTCGCCGGGTGCCCCTTAGACAAAGTATAACAATCTCTAAGGAAAAACCCATGCCGCTTCACCACAGTAGTAGTGAAAGCCTAGGCCTAGCGGGTATTATTACTTCCCGGGTGCCCCTTAGACAAAGTATAAAAATCTCTCATGAAAAACCCATGCCGCTTCACCACAGTAGTAGTGAAAGCGCCCGTGTTATAAACCAAGGTGCTTGCCATTACACGCCTCTGCGTTTCAAAAGCAGGGCCCTTCCTCGCCTAAGGGACACGGTAAGTCCTACATGACTTGTAGCTGTTACGTACATTGGCCGACATACTCTGAAACTGTCTGCTGCGCGCCGGCCCCCCAAAATTTTTCCCAGACCCCGGGGTGGGGTCCACCTCGCCCGTGGGCCGGCCCGGTCGCGTGGGGTGCGACCCGTCCCCCGGGCCCCCAGGGGGGCGGAGCTATCAGGGGTCAAAAGTATGGGATTTCTCTTGCAGTTCGGGCCTCGGCCATCGGGCGGCGCCCAGCCCGGGCGTCCACGGGACCACTAAACTGACAGTTGCAGTTTAGGAAGTGCGATTCATCGGGCGACGCCCCCGGACCCCCCCAGTATGTCCACGGACCAGTTATTCGTCCACCGGCCCATTATCTAAGTGGGGGGGCTGCCACGGACCCACTATCTGTCCGTTTGCCCATTATTTGCGTGGATTGACCCCCTGACCCCAACTGACCGCACCCCCGACCCCCCCCCCCCATGACACGAACCCACTATTTGTCCATTTGCCCATTATTTGCGCGGATTGACCCCCTGACCGCAACTGACCGCACCCCCGACCCCCCCCCCATGACACGGACCCACTATTTGTCCATTTGCCCATTATCTGCGCGGATTGACCCCTTGACCGCCACTGACCGCACCCCTGCCCCCCCCATGACACGGACCCACTATTTGTCCATTTGCCCATTAGTTGCGCGGATTGACACCTTGACCGCCACTGACCGCACCCCCGCACCCCCCCATGACACGGACCCACTATTTGTCCATTTGCCCATTAGTTGCGCGGATTGACCCCTTGACCGCAACTGACCGCACCCCCGACCCCCCCCATGACACAAACCCACTATTTGTCCATTTGCCCATTAGTTGCGCGGATTGACCCCTTGACCGCAACTGACCGCACCCCCGACCCCCCCCCATGACACAAACCCACTATTTGTCCATTTGCCCATTATTTGCGCGGATTGACCCGATTTTCACCAAATTCACACCACGCGTAGAGCGTGCCTAGATCAAGACGTTAAGGCGTTCCCCAGTCGTATATTCCCAACCGATCATTTTGACCTCGCCCGATCTTCACCAAATTCGCACCACGCGTAGAGGGTGCCGAGACTAAGACAGTGGCGCAGGTCCCACCCTCCTAGCTCGTTCCTGTGCCAAGATAGAGGCCTGACACTTGCATGTAAATAGTCTGCCAATGGACGAATAATGGGTTCGTGTCAGTTTTTCCCTTTAGAAGCTCGGGGATTTCGACCACACCACCGCGACACGGACAAAGCGCGGATAGCGTTAAGGTCACTTGCGTGTACGTACGACATGTACTTGACCGCACGTTGGTCGTACGTGCGCGCAAGTAACCTTAACGTTATCCGCGCTTCGTCCGTGTCGCAGTAATGCGGTCGAAATCGCTGAGGCTCTAAAGGAAAAAACTGACAAAAATCCATTATGCGTCCATTGGCAATCTATTTGCAGGCAAGTGTCAGGCCTATATCTCGGCACAGGAACGAGCTAGGAGGGTGGGACCTGCGCCACTGTCTTAGTCTCGGCACCCTCTACGCGTGGTGCAAGTTTGGCGATGATCCGGCGAGGTCGAAAATTTGGTCAAAAAAACCGACAGGGGTACCCCTTATGGATTTTTTTGACCAAATTTTCGACCTCGCCCGATCTTCACCAAATTCGCACCACGCGTAGAGGGTGCCGAGACTAAGACAGTGGCGCAGGTCCCACCCTCCTAGCTCGTTCCTGTGCCAAGATAGAGGCCTGACACTTGCATGTAAATAGTCTGCCAATGGACGAATAATGGGTTTGTGTCAGTTTTTCCCTTTAGAGGCTCGGGGATTTCGACCACACCACCGCGACACGGACAAAGCGCGGATAGCGTTAAGGTCACTTGCGTGTACGTACGACATGTACTTGACCGCACGTTGGTCGTACGTCCGCGCAAGTAACCTTAACGTTATCCGCGCTTCGTCCGTGTCGCAGTAATGCGGTCGAAATCGCTGAGGCTCTAAAGGAAAAAACTGACAAAAATCCATTATGCGTCCATTGGCAATCTATTTGCAGGCAAGTGTCAGGCCTATATCTCGGCACAGGAACGAACTAGGAGGGTGGGACCTGTGCCACTGTCTTAGTCCCGGCACCCTCTACGCGTGGTGCGAGTTTGGCGATGATCCGGCGAGGTCGAAAATTTGGTCAAAAAAACCGACAGGGGTACCCCTTATGGTTTTTTTTGACCAAATTTTCGACCTCGCCCGATCTTCACCAAATTCGCACCACGCGTAGAGCGTGTCGAGACTAAGACAGTGGCGCAGGTCCCACCCCCCTAGCTCGTTCCTGTGCCGAGATAGAGGCCTGACACTTGCATGTAAATAGTCTGCCAATGGACGAATAATAGGTTCTTGTCATTTTTTTCCTTGAGAGCCTCAGCAATATAGACCGCATTACCGTGACACGGACGAAGCACGGATAGCGTCAAGGTCACTTGCGCGCACGTACGACATGTACACGAACCCACTATTGATTTTTGAATGGAATCGTTGACACGTGTCAGGGCCGTAGCTCCGCCCCGTAACGAGTCACCGCCCCGAGACGCACGTTTCCGCGCACGGCTCGACCCCCTCATCACGCGTGAGCGATTTGAGCTAAATCCGGCAACGTTGAAAATTTCGTCCAAAAAAATGACGCAAGGGGTTGGCCTGTCGCGTTTTTTTTGACCAAATTTTCGACCTTGCCGGATCTTCACCAAATTCGCACCACGTGTCGACCGTGCCGAGACTAAGACGGGTGCGCAGGTCCCGCCTTCCTAGCGCGTTCCTTTGCCGAGATAGAGGCCTGACACGTGTCAGCGATTCAATTCAATCGTAAATAGTGCGTTCGTGTACACGTCGTAGGTGCGCGAAAGTTACCTCGCCGCTCTCCGCGCGTCGTCCGTGTCGCGGTAACGTGGTCGAAATCAGCGAGGCTCTAAAGGGAAAAAAGTGACACGAACCCATTATTCGTCCAATGGCAGACTATTGCATGCACAAATACATGGAAACTGTCAGTGATGTAAATGTGCCCCGTAACGTCGTAGAGACATGTTGGTGGTGTCACTTCCAAAAAAATAACTAATTTTTCCACATATTCGATAGCCAATAGCTCCGCCCACGAGAGTGACACGCCCTCGTGTCCGACATTGTTGGAAAGTACTGTTCCAGGGCTTTCCAACGAACCCAAGATTAAGTGTCTCCGACCTTGTACGGCTGAGAAAAAGAGCACTAAACTTTAGCCTATTTCACATGTTTAAAAGAAATTAAAAAACACTAAGTCCAAGCTATTTTTTACACATATTCATACGACCGTAGCTCCGCCGGTGATTAGGTTACACCCTCGAACTTAGGCTCGTTGGAAAGGGCTAGTACTGGCCTTTCTAACGAGCCCTCATTCGAGTGTCTACGACCTTCCTGGGTCGAGTAATAGAGCCGTGAATATGAGCCTTTTTCGTACTTTTTAAAAAATTAAAAACTATATCTCGGCGACGGAACGTCGTAGAGACTCGAGGCTGGTGTCGTTCGAAAGCTCTCGTCGAGCTCTTCAAAACGACCCCGACCCCAAGTCTCTAGGACCTTCCCTTCCGGAGATATGAAAAATGAGGTTTTATTTTCAAATGTCCCTAGCTCCGCCCCAAAGAGGGCCACGCCCTCGACCTTGGGCTCGTTGGAAAGGGCTTTCCTCCACCTTTCCAACGCCCCCACCCCCATGTCTCTAAGACCTTCCCTTTCGGAGATATACGAAATTTGCCAATTTTTTCAAATGCGCGTAGCTCCGCCCCCTAAAGGGCCACGCCCTCGAACTCGGGCTCCTTCGAAAGGTCTCCCCAGTGGCTTTCCAACGAACCCTCACACGAATGCCTACGACCTTCTCGGGGCGAGATATAGAGCCCTGAAAACCAGATTTTTTTTCCCATTTTCACACACAAAAGATATTGAGGTCAATCTTCAAGAAAGCCTTTTTTGAACATTTCAGCCAAAAAATAAAAAATCTATCTCGGACAATGAGTGTCGTAGAGACTTGGGGGTGGTGTCATTTGAAAGGTCTCGACGCCCCCTCCGACAAGCCCCCACCCCCAAGTCTCTATGCCCCCCCCCTTTCCGAAAAACCAATGTTTTCAAAACGTCTTTTCAAAAGCGCATAGCTCCGCCCAGGAAAGAGATACGCCCATTTTCTCGGACTCTTTGGAAAGACCAAGTCCGGACCTTTCCAACGAGCCCTCACTCGAGTCTCTACGACCTTCCTGGGCCGAGAAATAAAGCCCTAAACTTGAGTTTTTTCACTTATTTTCAATATTCAACTGGCCCTAGCTCCGCCCAGGAAAGAGTCCGCCCTCGACCTTGGACTCCCTGGAAAGGCCTAGTCCTGGCCTGTCCAACGAATCCTCACCGAAGTGCCTAGGACCTTCCTTGGCTGAGTAAACGAGCGCTGAAAACAAGCCTTTTTCATAAATTTTCAAAAATCAAAAACTATATCTCGACGAGGGAACGTCGTAGAGACTCGAGGCTGGTGTCGTTCGAAAGGTCTCTCCGAGCCCTTTACAACGCCCTCACCCCCGAGTCTCTAGGACCTTCCCTTCCGGAGATATAAAAAATGAGCTTTAAAATTCAAATCGCCATAGCTCCGCCCCTGAAAGTGGCACGCCCTCGACTTTGGACTCGTTGGAAAGGTCTCCTCAGGGGCTTTCCAAAGAACCCTCATTCGAGTCTCTAGGACCTTGCTGGGCCGAGTAATAAAGACCCAAAATGTTGCATTTTTCACACATTTTCCATTTTCAAATGGCCGTAGCTCCGCCCCTGATAAGGCTACCCCCTCGTTCTCGAGGTCGTTGTAAAGGCCTAGTCCGGGCCTTTCCAATGAACCCTCGTTCGAGTCTCTACGACCTTCCTGGGCCGAGCAAAAAAGCCCCAAATTGAGCTTTATTTCACCCTTTTTCACAAAAAAAACACACAAGTCCAAACTCTAAAATCCTTCACACAGAAATTTTACCAGGTGAATCAGCGTCGTCTAAAACGCCTAGAAAACTTGTTCCCCGGTGACCAATTTTTGCACCCCATACTAAAAACATGAAAAAAGGAGGATTTTCGAAGCCTCACCGATGGGCCCCGGAAGGGCCTAGGTGCCCCAAATTCGGGGCCCTGGCTCACCTTGTGCCCCTCTACGACATATCCGAAGACGGGTGTCGTGGCGCGAAAAAAAACATTAGTCCGCCGTCCGAAAACATGAAATTCCCCCATTATAATCTCCATAGGCCTCAGGCCTTGCGTTTTCGTTGCTTTTTTTAAATCTATTCTTTCAGGAACGTCGCAGCGGCCCGCGCTTCTGGGGTACGCCTCGTGAGACCTCCGACATTCAGCGTGCCGACTTTCGACCCGATCCGACACAGGCACGAACCGACGGTCGTTAGCGGGAAACTGTCAGCTCTCCCGCGAGGCTGGGAAAAGTCATAAAGTCCCCGAAATCGATGCGCGGGTTGGCGTAGAGCCCTCGCGCGACATATGCGAAACCCGCGCGCCAGCGGTCTAAGACACGCGTGCTACGCCCTGGCGAAAACCTCAAAACCAGGGTAGGCAAGTCGAGTCGCGCGAGGGTCTCGGCCGCGACTCTCGGCTTGTCGCGCAGAGGCCGTCCGGCCAAGGAGACCCGCGCGCGTCCCGGTCGAATCGGAGTTATGGCGACGCCGTAATCCCGCCTCAAACTCCGGCCGGCGCTCGGGAAACGCCTCTACAGCTCCTCTTCCGAAGGTCTCTGGAGTCTGCCCTTCCGGGGTCCGTCGTCAGGGACCCCGACGTGCGCGCGTGCCGAGTTTCGACCCGATCCGACCTTGACGCGAACCCGCGGGTCGAATTGCGTGAAACTGTCAGGGCTCCCGCGAGGACGGGAAAAGTCGTAAGCTCGCCAAATTCGGCGCGCGGGCTGATAGAGAGCTATGGCACAACATATCCGAAACCCGGGCTGCAACGCCGCGCCGCGTGCGCGCAGGACCGGCGCAAAATCCCAGTTTTAGGGTTCGCAACACTGCTCGTGAGAGGTTCTCGGCCGCTTCCTTCGGTGTCTCTGGCAGGCCCCAGGGTGGGATGTCACGCCGGGCGTATCGAGGCCGCGCGACGTTCAGGGACCGCGCGGGGGTCGCGACACTTTTCCATTAAACCAATGCGTTTTTCCGTAATGGGTTTGTGGACGCGCTCCTCGTGACCCCGCGTGGTGTCAGATGACCTATGGGGGGCCCCTGATCGACATATCCGAATCTGGAGAACGTAGCTCCAAAATAAGACCAAGTTGTCCAAATGTTCTCAAAATCACTCATCAGGATCCTGTTGATGGCCCAGACCACCACCCCATGTTGTTTGCCATTCGAGCTCCGTTTCGCTAACTTTTTTTCAGAACGTCCCAGGGGCCTGCGCTTCGAGGGCCCGTACGGCGGGGCCCCCAAGCGCGCGCGTGCAAAATTTGGACCCGATCCGACTCCGTACACGAACCCGCTAATTTAGCGGGAAACTGTCAGTGCCCCCGCGAGGCCAGGAAAAGGCCTAGGTGCCCGAAATTCGGCGTGCCGTCCGGTGGAGGGCCCGCGCACGACGTCTCCCGTTCCCGCGTGCCTTCGGTGTACGGCCTGCCCACAGCTCCCTCGCTGTGACTCTTACTGCGATCGCAAAGCGCCTAGGGTTAGGGTTGGCATGTAGGCTCACAAAGGGTTCTCTGCAGGCAGACTGCTGGACTCCTCAGCTGGGCCGTCGGCACCGGGATACCACGTGCGTTTCGAAGCCGTGCGCCCTTACGGGGCCGCGTGATGCCACTGACACTTCTCCATTAAACCAATGTTATTTTCGTAGCGGGTTCGTGTCATCTCGTCCCCACGACCCCGAAACGTGCCGGATCTCGAAACGGACGACTGCCAAGCGATCGGCCGGTGCACGAGGAGGTGGTATGGGGGTTTGGCAGAGGTAGTGTCCAAATTGAGCAAAAACGGACAGGGGCGTCATTTTCACGTCGAACTCTGCGCTACAGGGCACGTGAGGGGACGTAAGCAGGGCCCGTGACGTCCGTTTGAGGTTCGGACTGTTTCCCAAAAAAGTTGCCTGCAAATGTACAAATAATGGGTCCGTGTCATTGGGGGGGGGTCGGGGGGTCGGGGGGGTGGTCTGGGTGGACGTTCCGATAACATAAATGGGCAAATGGACAAATAGTGGGTCCGTGTCATGGGGGGGGTCGGGGGTGTGGTCAGGTGGTGTCAGGGGGTCAATCCGCACCAATAATGGGCAAATGGACAAATAGTGGGTCCGTGTCATGGGGGGGGTCGGGGGGGTGGTCAGGTGGGGTCAGGGGGTAAATCCGCACCAATAATGGGCAAATGGACAAATAGTGGGTCCGTGTCATGGGGGGGGGGTCGGGGGTGTGGTCAGGTGGTGTCAGGGGTTCCATCCGCACCAATAATGGACAAATGGACAAAAAGTGGGTCCGTGTCATGGGGGGGTCGGGGGGGTGGTCAGGTGGGGTCAGGGGGTAAATCCGCACCAATAATGGGCAAATGGACATATAGTGGGTCCGTGTCATGGGGGGGGGGTCGGGGGTGTGGTCAGGTGGTGTCAGGGGGTCAATCCGCACCAATAATGGGCAAATGGACAAATAGTGGGTCCGTGTCATGGGGGGGGGTCGGGGGGGTGGTCAGGTGGGGTCAGGGGGTAAATCCGCACCAATAATGGGCAAATGGACAAATAGTGGGTCCGTGTCATGGGGGGGGGGTCGGGGGGCTGGTCAGGTGGGGTCAGGGGGTTAATCCGCACCAATAATGGGCAAATGGACAAATAATGGGTCTGTGGATGGGGGGGGGCGTGTCCAGGGGGCGTGTCCGGGGATCCTGAGGGGTGTGGCACTAAATCCGCACCAATAATGGGCAAATGGACAAATAATGGGTCTGTGGCCTGGGGGGGTTGGGGGGGGCACCCCCGTGGCTCAAGTACGCCCCTAGAGGCGTCCGATTGGCCAGTATGCTCCTTTCCTTCCACGGGGGGCCGGTAATGTAAAAGTGCCAGATCGCCTAATAACTACATTGTTCACGGCTGCCAAATAAAGTGTACGGTCCCTCGCCCAGAGTATGCAGCCTTCGGCAATGTATTTGAATGGGATTTCTGACGGAAACCATGTATGTGTGCTTACTGTTTCCCGACCGCGCCCGCCTTACAGTGCAGGCCCTGCTTCTAACTCTAAAATGAGACCCTGGGGTTGACTGCGGCCCGCGCCCACCCCCCACTACAATTCCGGGTGCGGCGAAGGGCGTAGCGAACACGAACAGCGCACACCGGGTGCGCATCAAACGGCCGGCACGAAGCCGGGTCCGCGATGCTGGGGGCGCCAAGCCGCTAGTCCCGCCCAGGGCGCTGCATCCAGAGCTAGGAAACAAGCGAATCTAATGGAAGCACCTGGGAGCGACCTAAACCTGAGTGTAAAAAAGGCTAATCTTCCCTCTAGACTGCCGAAGCAGTTTTAGGATACTTAAAAACGGGCCACGCTTCTTATGAAACTATGCCCATCCCCCGTACGGCGACGACTTAAAAGTGGAGCTACTCACGGCGTGCGGTGGCGTCATCACCGGGTCCTGGCAGGCGAGGTGTCCGCAGGCGGGAGCCGCCGCTTGTCGGGTCCTCCGCCGCGCAGCGCCTCAGCCGCGTAAGCCGGCTCCCTGTGAAAGAAACGAGGAGCTGCGTCATGGTGTCGACGGATCGACACCACGACGCAGTGGTATGTCCAGAGATGGGCAACATTTCAAAGACACGTATGGCCAAACCAGATATCATAAAAACGTGTCAACGTTTCATTCTTAAGACAAAGACTGAGGCCTAGTGGGTATTGTTACTTCCCGGGTGGCCCTTAGACAAAGTATAACAATCTCAAATGAAAAACCCATGCCGCTTCACCACAGTAGTAGTGAAAGCCTAGGCCTAGTGGGTATTATTACTCGCCGGGTGCCCCTTAGACAAAGTATAACAATCTCTAAGGAAAAACCCATGCCGCTTCACCACAGTAGTAGTGAAAGCCTAGGCCTAGCGGGTATTATTACTTCCCGGGTGCCCCTTAGACAAAGTATAAAAATCTCTCATGAAAAACCCATGCCGCTTCACCACAGTAGTAGTGAAAGCGCCCGTGTTATAAACCAAGGTGCTTGCCATTACACGCCTCTGCGTTTCAAAAGCAGGGCCCTTCCTGTTTCCCGACCGCGCCCGCCTTACAGTGCAGGCCCTGCTTCTAACTCTAAAATGAGACCCTGGGGTTGACTGCGGCCCGCGCCCACCCCCCACTACAATTCCGGGTGCGGCGAAGGGCGTAGCGAACACGAACAGCGCACACCGGGTGCGCATCAAACGGCCGGCACGAAGCCGGGTCCGCGATGCTGGGGGCGCCAAGCCGCTAGTCCCGCCCAGGGCGCTGCATCCAGAGCCAGGAAACAAGCGAATCTAATGGAAGCACCTGGGAGCGACCTAAACCTGAGTGTAAAAAAGGCTAATCTTCCCTCTAGACTGCCGAAGCAGTTTTAGGATACTTAAAAACGGGCCACGCTTCTTATGAAACTATGCCCATCCCCCGTACGGCGACGACTTAAAAGTGGAGCTACTCACGGCGTGCGGTGGCGTCATCACCGGGTCCTGGCAGGCGAGGTGTCCGCAGGCGGGAGCCGCCGCTTGTCGGGTCCTCCGCCGCGCAGCGCCTCAGCCGCGTAAGCCGGCTCCCTGTGAAAGAAACGAGGAGCTGCGTCATGGTGTCGACGGATCGACACCACGACGCAGTGGTATGTCCAGAGATGGGCAACATTTCAAAGACACGTATGGCCAAACCAGATATCATAAAAACGTGTCAACGTTTCATTCTTAAGACAAAGACTGAGGCCTAGTGGGTATTGTTACTTCCCGGGTGGCCCTTAGACAAAGTATAACAATCTCAAATGAAAAACCCATGCCGCTTCACCACAGTAGTAGTGAAAGCCTAGGCCTAGTGGGTATTATTACTCGCCGGGTGCCCCTTAGACAAAGTATAACAATCTCTAAGGAAAAACCCATGCCGCTTCACCACAGTAGTAGTGAAAGCCTAGGCCTAGCGGGTATTATTACTTCCCGGGTGCCCCTTAGACAAAGTATAAAAATCTCTCATGAAAAACCCATGCCGCTTCACCACAGTAGTAGTGAAAGCGCCCGTGTTATAAACCAAGGTGCTTGCCATTACACGCCTCTGCGTTTCAAAAGCAGGGCCCTTCCTGTTTCCCGACCGCGCCCGCCTTACAGTGCAGGCCCTGCTTCTAACTCTAAAATGAGACCCTGGGGTTGACTGCGGCCCGCGCCCACCCCCCACTACAATTCCGGGTGCGGCGAAGGGCGTAGCGAACACGAACAGCGCACACCGGGTGCGCATCAAACGGCCGGCACGAAGCCGGGTCCGCGATGCTGGGGGCGCCAAGCCGCTAGTCCCGCCCAGGGCGCTGCATCCAGAGCTAGGAAACAAGCGAATCTAATGGAAGCACCTGGGAGCGACCTAAACCTGAGTGTAAAAAAGGCTAATCTTCCCTCTAGACTGCCGAAGCAGTTTTAGGATACTTAAAAACGGGCCACGCTTCTTATGAAACTATGCCCATCCCCCGTACGGCGACGACTTAAAAGTGGAGCTACTCACGGCGTGCGGTGGCGTCATCACCGGGTCCTGGCAGGCGAGGTGTCCGCAGGCGGGAGCCGCCGCTTGTCTGGTCCTCCGCCGCGCAGCGCCTCAGCCGCGTAAGCCGGCTCCCTGTGAAAGAAACGAGGAGCTGCGTCATGGTGTCGACGGATCGACACCACGACGCAGTGGTATGTCCAGAGATGGGCAACATTTCAAAGACACGTATGGCCAAACCAGATATCATAAAAACGTGTCAACGTTTCATTCTTAAGACAAAGACTGAGGCCTAGTGGGTATTGTTACTTCCCGGGTGGCCCTTAGACAAAGTATAACAATCTCAAATGAAAAACCCATGCCGCTTCACCACAGTAGTAGTGAAAGCCTAGGCCTAGTGGGTATTATTACTCGCCGGGTGCCCCTTAGACAAAGTATAACAATCTCTAAGGAAAAACCCATGCCGCTTCACCACAGTAGTAGTGAAAGCCTAGGCCTAGCGGGTATTATTACTTCCCGGGTGCCCCTTAGACAAAGTATAAAAATCTCTCATGAAAAACCCATGCCGCTTCACCACAGTAGTAGTGAAAGCGCCCGTGTTATAAACCAAGGTGCTTGCCATTACACGCCTCTGCGTTTCAAAAGCAGGGCCCTTCCTGTTTCCCGACCGCGCCCGCCTTACAGTGCAGGCCCTGCTTCTAACTCTAAAATGAGACCCTGGGGTTGACTGCGGCCCGCGCCCACCCCCCACTACAATTCCGGGTGCGGCGAAGGGCGTAGCGAACACGAACAGCGCACACCGGGTGCGCATCAAACGGCCGGCACGAAGCCGGGTCCGCGATGCTGGGGGCGCCAAGCCGCTAGTCCCGCCCAGGGCGCTGCATCCAGAGCTAGGAAACAAGCGAATCTAATGGAAGCACCTGGGAGCGACCTAAACCTGAGTGTAAAAAAGGCTAATCTTCCCTCTAGACTGCCGAAGCAGTTTTAGGATACTTAAAAACGGGCCACGCTTCTTATGAAACTATGCCCATCCCCCGTACGGCGACGACTTAAAAGTGGAGCTACTCACGGCGTGCGGTGGCGTCATCACCGGGTCCTGGCAGGCGAGGTGTCCGCAGACGGGAGCCGCCGCTTGTCGGGTCCTCCGCCGCGCAGCGCCTCAGCCGCGTAAGCCGGCTCCCTGTGAAAGAAACGAGGAGCTGCGTCATGGTGTCGACGGATCGACACCACGACGCAGTGGTATGTCCAGAGATGGGCAACATTTCAAAGACACGTATGGCCAAACCAGATATCATAAAAACGTGTCAACGTTTCATTCTTAAGACAAAGACTGAGGCCTAGTGGGTATTGTTACTTCCCGGGTGGCCCTTAGACAAAGTATAACAATCTCAAATGAAAAACCCATGCCGCTTCACCACAGTAGTAGTGAAAGCCTAGGCCTAGTGGGTATTATTACTCGCCGGGTGCCCCTTAGACAAAGTATAACAATCTCTAAGGAAAAACCCATGCCGCTTCACCACAGTAGTAGTGAAAGCCTAGGCCTAGCGGGTATTATTACTTCCCGGGTGCCCCTTAGACAAAGTATAAAAATCTCTCATGAAAAACCCATGCCGCTTCACCACAGTAGTAGTGAAAGCGCCCGTGTTATAAACCAAGGTGCTTGCCATTACACGCCTCTGCGTTTCAAAAGCAGGGCCCTTCCTGTTTCCCGACCGCGCCCGCCTTACAGTGCAGGCCCTGCTTCTAACTCTAAAATGAGACCCTGGGGTTGACTGCGGCCCGCGCCCACCCCCCACTACAATTCCGGGTGCGGCGAAGGGCGTAGCGAACACGAACAGCGCACACCGGGTGCGCATCAAACGGCCGGCACGAAGCCGGGTCCGCGATGCTGGGGGCGCCAAGCCGCTAGTCCCGCCCAGGGCGCTGCATCCAGAGCTAGGAAACAAGCGAATCCAATGGAAGCACCTGGGAGCGACCTAAACCTGAGTGTAAAAAAGGCTAATCTTCCCTCTAGACTGCCGAAGCAGTTTTAGGATACTTAAAAACGGGCCACGCTTCTTATGAAACTATGCCCATCCCCCGTACGGCGACGACTTAAAAGTGGAGCTACTCACGGCGTGCGGTGGCGTCATCACCGGGTCCTGGCAGGCGAGGTGTCCGCAGGCGGGAGCCGCCGCTTGTCGGGTCCTCCGCCGCGCAGCGCCTCAGCCGCGTAAGCCGGCTCCCTGTGAAAGAAACGAGGAGCTGCGTCATGGTGTCGACGGATCGACACCACGACGCAGTGGTATGTCCAGAGATGGGCAACATTTCAAAGACACGTATGGCCAAACCAGATATCATAAAAACGTGTCAACGTTTCATTCTTAAGACAAAGACTGAGGCCTAGTGGGTATTGTTACTTCCCGGGTGGCCCTTAGACAAAGTATAACAATCTCAAATGAAAAACCCATGCCGCTTCACCACAGTAGTAGTGAAAGCCTAGGCCTAGTGGGTATTATTACTCGCCGGGTGCCCCTTAGACAAAGTATAACAATCTCTAAGGAAAAACCCATGCCGCTTCACCACAGTAGTAGTGAAAGCCTAGGCCTAGCGGGTATTATTACTTCCCGGGTGCCCCTTAGACAAAGTATAAAAATCTCTCATGAAAAACCCATGCCGCTTCACCACAGTAGTAGTGAAAGCGCCCGTGTTATAAACCAAGGTGCTTGCCATTACACGCCTCTGCGTTTCAAAAGCAGGGCCCTTCCTGTTTCCCGACCGCGCCCGCCTTACAGTGCAGGCCCTGCTTCTAACTCTAAAATGAGACCCTGGGGTTGACTGCGGCCCGCGCCCACCCCCCACTACAATTCCGGGTGCGGCGAAGGGCGTAGCGAACACGAACAGCGCACACCGGGTGCGCATCAAACGGCCGGCACGAAGCCGGGTCCGCGATGCTGGGGGCGCCAAGCCGCTAGTCCCGCCCAGGGCGCTGCATCCAGAGCTAGGAAACAAGCGAATCTAATGGAAGCACCTGGGAGCGACCTAAACCTGAGTGTAAAAAAGGCTAATCTTCCCTCTAGACTGCCGAAGCAGTTTTAGGATACTTAAAAACGGGCCACGCTTCTTATGAAACTATGCCCATCCCCCGTACGGCGACGACTTAAAAGTGGAGCTACTCACGGCGTGCGGTGGCGTCATCACCGGGTCCTGGCAGGCGAGGTGTCCGCAGGCGGGAGCCGCCGCTTGTCGGGTCCTCCGCCGCGCAGCGCCTCAGCCGCGTAAGCCGGCTCCCTGTGAAAGAAACGAGGAGCTGCGTCATGGTGTCGACGGATCGACACCACGACGCAGTGGTATGTCCAGAGATGGGCAACATTTCAAAGACACGTATGGCCAAACCAGATATCATAAAAACGTGTCAACGTTTCATTCTTAAGACAAAGACTGAGGCCTAGTGGGTATTGTTACTTCCCGGGTGGCCCTTAGACAAAGTATAACAATCTCAAATGAAAAACCCATGCCGCTTCACCACAGTAGTAGTGAAAGCCTAGGCCTAGTGGGTATTATTACTCGCCGGGTGCCCCTTAGACAAAGTATAACAATCTCTAAGGAAAAACCCATGCCGCTTCACCACAGTAGTAGTGAAAGCCTAGGCCTAGCGGGTATTATTACTTCCCGGGTGCCCCTTAGACAAAGTATAAAAATCTCTCATGAAAAACCCATGCCGCTTCACCACAGTAGTAGTGAAAGCGCCCGTGTTATAAACCAAGGTGCTTGCCATTACACGCCTCTGCGTTTCAAAAGCAGGGCCCTTCCTGTTTCCCGACCGCGCCCGCCTTACAGTGCAGGCCCTGCTTCTAACTCTAAAATGAGACCCTGGGGTTGACTGCGGCCCGCGCCCACCCCCCACTACAATTCCGGGTGCGGCGAAGGGCGTAGCGAACACGAACAGCGCACACCGGGTGCGCATCAAACGGCCGGCACGAAGCCGGGTCCGCGATGCTGGGGGCGCCAAGCCGCTAGTCCCGCCCAGGGCGCTGCATCCAGAGCTAGGAAACAAGCGAATCTAATGGAAGCACCTGGGAGCGACCTAAACCTGAGTGTAAAAAAGGCTAATCTTCCCTCTAGACTGCCGAAGCAGTTTTAGGATACTTAAAAACGGGCCACGCTTCTTATGAAACTATGCCCATCCCCCGTACGGCGACGACTTAAAAGTGGAGCTACTCACGGCGTGCGGTGGCGTCATCACCGGGTCCTGGCAGGCGAGGTGTCCGCAGGCGGGAGCCGCCGCTTGTCGGGTCCTCCGCCGCGCAGCGCCTCAGCCGCGTAAGCCGGCTCCCTGTGAAAGAAACGAGGAGCTGCGTCATGGTGTCGACGGATCGACACCACGACGCAGTGGTATGTCCAGAGATGGGCAACATTTCAAAGACACGTATGGCCAAACCAGATATCATAAAAACGTGTCAACGTTTCATTCTTAAGACAAAGACTGAGGCCTAGTGGGTATTGTTACTTCCCGGGTGGCCCTTAGACAAAGTATAACAATCTCAAATGAAAAACCCATGCCGCTTCACCACAGTAGTAGTGAAAGCCTAGGCCTAGTGGGTATTATTACTCGCCGGGTGCCCCTTAGACAAAGTATAACAATCTCTAAGGAAAAACCCATGCCGCTTCACCACAGTAGTAGTGAAAGCCTAGGCCTAGCGGGTATTATTACTTCCCGGGTGCCCCTTAGACAAAGTATAAAAATCTCTCATGAAAAACCCATGCCGCTTCACCACAGTAGTAGTGAAAGCGCCCGTGTTATAAACCAAGGTGCTTGCCATTACACGCCTCTGCGTTTCAAAAGCAGGGCCCTTCCTGTTTCCCGACCGCGCCCGCCTTACAGTGCAGGCCCTGCTTCTAACTCTAAAATGAGACCCTGGGGTTGACTGCGGCCCGCGCCCACCCCCCACTACAATTCCGGGTGCGGCGAAGGGCGTAGCAAACACGAACAGCGCACACCGGGTGCGCATCAAACGGCCGGCACGAAGCCGGGTCCGCGATGCTGGGGGCGCCAAGCCGCTAGTCCCGCCCAGGGCGCTGCATCCAGAGCTAGGAAACAAGCGAATCTAATGGAAGCACCTGGGAGCGACCTAAACCTGAGTGTAAAAAAGGCTAATCTTCCCTCTAGACTGCCGAAGCAGTTTTAGGATACTTAAAAACGGGCCACGCTTCTTATGAAACTATGCCCATCCCCCGTACGGCGACGACTTAAAAGTGGAGCTACTCACGGCGTGCGGTGGCGTCATCACCGGGTCCTGGCAGGCGAGGTGTCCGCAGGCGGGAGCCGCCGCTTGTCGGGTCCTCCGCCGCGCAGCGCCTCAGCCGCGTAAGCCGGCTCCCTGTGAAAGAAACGAGGAGCTGCGTCATGGTGTCGACGGATCGACACCACGACGCAGTGGTATGTCCAGAGATGGGCAACATTTCAAAGACACGTATGGCCAAACCAGATATCATAAAAACGTGTCAACGTTTCATTCTTAAGACAAAGACTGAGGCCTAGTGGGTATTGTTACTTCCCGGGTGGCCCTTAGACAAAGTATAACAATCTCAAATGAAAAACCCATGCCGCTTCACCACAGTAGTAGTGAAAGCCTAGGCCTAGTGGGTATTATTACTCGCCGGGTGCCCCTTAGACAAAGTATAACAATCTCTAAGGAAAAACCCATGCCGCTTCACCACAGTAGTAGTGAAAGCCTAGGCCTAGCGGGTATTATTACTTCCCGGGTGCCCCTTAGACAAAGTATAAAAATCTCTCATGAAAAACCCATGCCGCTTCACCACAGTAGTAGTGAAAGCGCCCGTGTTATAAACCAAGGTGCTTGCCATTACACGCCTCTGCGTTTCAAAAGCAGGGCCCTTCCTGTTTCCCGACCGCGCCCGCCTTACAGTGCAGGCCCTGCTTCTAACTCTAAAATGAGACCCTGGGGTTGACTGCGGCCCGCGCCCACCCCCCACTACAATTCCGGGTGCGGCGAAGGGCGTAGCGAACACGAACAGCGCACACCGGGTGCGCATCAAACGGCCGGCACGAAGCCGGGTCCGCGATGCTGGGGGCGCCAAGCCGCTAGTCCCGCCCAGGGCGCTGCATCCAGAGCTAGGAAACAAGCGAATCTAATGGAAGCACCTGGGAGCGACCTAAACCTGAGTGTAAAAAAGGCTAATCTTCCCTCTAGACTGCCGAAGCAGTTTTAGGATACTTAAAAACGGGCCACGCTTCTTATGAAACTATGCCCATCCCCCGTACGGCGACGACTTAAAAGTGGAGCTACTCACGGCGTGCGGTGGCGTCATCACCGGGTCCTGGCAGGCGAGGTGTCCGCAGACGGGAGCCGCCGCTTGTCGGGTCCTCCGCCGCGCAGCGCCTCAGCCGCGTAAGCTGGCTCCCTGTGAAAGAAACGAGGAGCTGCGTCATGGTGTCGACGGATCGACACCACGACGCAGTGGTATGTCCAGAGATGGGCAACATTTCAAAGACACGTATGGCCAAACCAGATATCATAAAAACGTGTCAACGTTTCATTCTTAAGACAAAGACTGAGGCCTAGTGGGTATTGTTACTTCCCGGGTGGCCCTTAGACAAAGTATAACAATCTCAAATGAAAAACCCATGCCGCTTCACCACAGTAGTAGTGAAAGCCTAGGCCTAGTGGGTATTATTACTCGCCGGGTGCCCCTTAGACAAAGTATAACAATCTCTAAGGAAAAACCCATGCCGCTTCACCACAGTAGTAGTGAAAGCCTAGGCCTAGCGGGTATTATTACTTCCCGGGTGCCCCTTAGACAAAGTATAAAAATCTCTCATGAAAAACCCATGCCGCTTCACCACAGTAGTAGTGAAAGCGCCCGTGTTATAAACCAAGGTGCTTGCCATTACACGCCTCTGCGTTTCAAAAGCAGGGCCCTTCCTGTTTCCCGACCGCGCCCGCCTTACAGTGCAGGCCCTGCTTCTAACTCTAAAATGAGACCCTGGGGTTGACTGCGGCCCGCGCCCACCCCCCACTACAATTTTGGGTGCGGCGAAGGGCGTAGCGAACACGAACAGCGCACACCGGGTGCGCATCAAACGGCCGGCACGAAGCCGGGTCCGCGATGCTGGGGGCGCCAAGCCGCTAGTCCCGCCCAGGGCGCTGCATCCAGAGCTAGGAAACAAGCGAATCTAATGGAAGCACCTGGGAGCGACCTAAACCTGAGTGTAAAAAAGGCTAATCTTCCCTCTAGACTGCCGAAGCAGT
Source organism: Misgurnus anguillicaudatus (assembly GCF_027580225.2). Classification (NCBI taxonomy): domain Eukaryota; kingdom Metazoa; phylum Chordata; class Actinopteri; order Cypriniformes; family Cobitidae; genus Misgurnus; species Misgurnus anguillicaudatus. The sequence goes on from NC_073344.2 coordinate 36,566,529, forward strand.
TTTAGGATACTTAAAAACGGGCCACGCTTCTTATGAAACTATGCCCATCCCCCGTACGGCGACGACTTAAAAGTGGAGCTACTCACGGCGTGCGGTGGCGTCATCACCGGGTCCTGGCAGGCGAGGTGTCCGCAGGCGGGAGCCGCCGCTTGTCGGGTCCTCCGCCGCGCAGCGCCTCAGCCGCGTAAGCCGGCTCCCTGTGAAAGAAACGAGGAGCTGCGTCATGGTGTCGACGGATCGACACCACGACGCAGTGGTATGTCCAGAGATGGGCAACATTTCAAAGACACGTATGGCCAAACCAGATATCATAAAAACGTGTCAACGTTTCATTCTTAAGACAAAGACTGAGGCCTAGTGGGTATTGTTACTTCCCGGGTGGCCCTTAGACAAAGTATAACAATCTCAAATGAAAAACCCATGCCGCTTCACCACAGTAGTAGTGAAAGCCTAGGCCTAGTGGGTATTATTACTCGCCGGGTGCCCCTTAGACAATGTATAACAATCTCTAAGGAAAAACCCATGCCGCTTCACCACAGTAGTAGTGAAAGCCTAGGCCTAGCGGGTATTATTACTTCCCGGGTGCCCCTTAGACAAAGTATAAAAATCTCTCATGAAAAACCCATGCCGCTTCACCACAGTAGTAGTGAAAGCGCCCGTGTTATAAACCAAGGTGCTTGCCATTACACGCCTCTGCGTTTCAAAAGCAGGGCCCTTCCTGTTTCCCGACCGCGCCCGCCTTACAGTGCAGGCCCTGCTTCTAACTCTAAAATGAGACCCTGGGGTTGACTGCGGCCCGCGCCCACCCCCCACTACAATTCCGGGTGCGGCGAAGGGCGTAGCGAACACGAACAGCGCACACCGGGTGCGCATCAAACGGCCGGCACGAAGCCGGGTCCGCGATGCTGGGGGCGCCAAGCCGCTAGTCCCGCCCAGGGCGCTGCATCCAGAGCTAGGAAACAAGCGAATCTAATGGAAGCACCTGGGAGCGACCTAAACCTGAGTGTAAAAAAGGCTAATCTTCCCTCTAGACTGCCGAAGCAGTTTTAGGATACTTAAAAACGGGCCACGCTTCTTATGAAACTATGCCCATCCCCCGTACGGCGACGACTTAAAAGTGGAGCTACTCACGGCGTGCGGTGGCGTCATCACCGGGTCCTGGCAGGCGAGGTGTCCGCAGGCGGGAGCCGCCGCTTGTCGGGTCCTCCGCCGCGCAGCGCCTCAGCCGCGTAAGCCGGCTCCCTGTGAAAGAAACGAGGAGCTGCGTCATGGTGTCGACGGATCGACACCACGACGCAGTGGTATGTCCAGAGATGGGCAACATTTCAAAGACACGTATGGCCAAACCAGATATCATAAAAACGTGTCAACGTTTCATTCTTAAGACAAAGACTGAGGCCTAGTGGGTATTGTTACTTCCCGGGTGGCCCTTAGACAAAGTATAACAATCTCAAATGAAAAACCCATGCCGCTTCACCACAGTAGTAGTGAAAGCCTAGGCCTAGTGGGTATTATTACTCGCCGGGTGCCCCTTAGACAAAGTATAACAATCTCTAAGGAAAAACCCATGCCGCTTCACCACAGTAGTAGTGAAAGCCTAGGCCTAGCGGGTATTATTACTTCCCGGGTGCCCCTTAGACAAAGTATAAAAATCTCTCATGAAAAACCCATGCCGCTTCACCACAGTAGTAGTGAAAGCGCCCGTGTTATAAACCAAGGTGCTTGCCATTACACGCCTCTGCGTTTCAAAAGCAGGGCCCTTCCTGTTTCCCGACCGCGCCCGCCTTACAGTGCAGGCCCTGCTTCTAACTCTAAAATGAGACCCTGGGGTTGACTGCGGCCCGCGCCCACCCCCCACTACAATTCCGGGTGCGGCGAAGGGCGTAGCGAACACGAACAGCGCACACCGGGTGCGCATCAAACGGCCGGCACGAAGCCGGGTCCGCGATGCTGGGGGCGCCAAGCCGCTAGTCCCGCCCAGGGCGCTGCATCCAGAGCTAGGAAACAAGCAAATCTAATGGAAGCACCTGGGAGCGACCTAAACCTGAGTGTAAAAAAGGCTAATCTTCCCTCTAGACTGCCGAAGCAGTTTTAGGATACTTAAAAACGGGCCACGCTTCTTATGAAACTATGCCCATCCCCCGTACGGCGACGACTTAAAAGTGGAGCTACTCACGGCGTGCGGTGGCGTCATCACCGGGTCCTGGCAGGCGAGGTGTCCGCAGGCAGGAGCCGTCGCTTGTCGGGTCCTCCGCCGCGCAGCGCCTCAGCCGCGTAAGCCGGCTCCCTGTGAAAGAAACGAGGAGCTGCGTCATGGTGTCGACGGATCGACACCACGACGCAGTGGTATGTCCAGAGATGGGCAACATTTCAAAGACACGTATGGCCAAACCAGATATCATAAAAACGTGTCAACGTTTCATTCTTAAGACAAAGACTGAGGCCTAGTGGGTATTGTTACTTCCCGGGTGGCCCTTAGACAAAGTATAACAATCTCAAATGAAAAACCCATGCCGCTTCACCACAGTAGTAGTGAAAGCCTAGGCCTAGTGGGTATTATTACTCGCCGGGTGCCCCTTAGACAAAGTATAACAATCTCTAAGGAAAAACCCATGCCGCTTCACCACAGTAGTAGTGAAAGCCTAGGCCTAGCGGGTATTATTACTTCCCGGGTGCCCCTTAGACAAAGTATAAAAATCTCTCATGAAAAACCCATGCCGCTTCACCACAGTAGTAGTGAAAGCGCCCGTGTTATAAACCAAGGTGCTTGCCATTACACGCCTCTGCGTTTCAAAAGCAGGGCCCTTCCTGTTTCCCGACCGCGCCCGCCTTACAGTGCAGGCCCTGCTTCTAACTCTAAAATGAGACCCTGGGGTTGACTGCGGCCCGCGCCCACCCCCCACTACAATTCCGGGTGCGGCGAAGGGCGTAGCGAACACGAACAGCGCACACCGGGTGCGCATCAAACGGCCGGCACGAAGCCGGGTCCGCGATGCTGGGGGCGCCAAGCCGCTAGTCCCGCCCAGGGCGCTGCATCCAGAGCTAGGAAACAAGCGAATCTAATGGAAGCACCTGGGAGCGACCTAAACCTGAGTGTAAAAAAGGCTAATCTTCCCTCTAGACTGCCGAAGCAGTTTTAGGATACTTAAAAACGGGCCACGCTTCTTATGAAACTATGCCCATCCCCCGTACGGCGACGACTTAAAAGTGGAGCTACTCACGGCGTGCGGTGGCGTCATCACCGGGTCCTGGCAGGCGAGGTGTCCGCAGGCGGGAGCCGTCGCTTGTCGGGTCCTCCGCCGCGCCGCGCCTCAGCCGCGTAAGCCGGCTCCCTGTGAAAGAAACGAGGAGCTGCGTCATGGTGTCGACGGATCGACACCACGACGCAGTGGTATGTCCAGAGATGGGCAACATTTCAAAGACACGTATGGCCAAACCAGATATCATAAAAACGTGTCAACGTTTCATTCTTAAGACAAAGACTGAGGCCTAGTGGGTATTGTTACTTCCCGGGTGGCCCTTAGACAAAGTATAACAATCTCAAATGAAAAACCCATGCCGCTTCACCACAGTAGTAGTGAAAGCCTAGGCCTAGTGGGTATTATTACTCGCCGGGTGCCCCTTAGACAAAGTATAACAATCTCTAAGGAAAAACCCATGCCGCTTCACCACAGTAGTAGTGAAAGCCTAGGCCTAGCGGGTATTATTACTTCCCGGGTGCCCCTTAGACAAAGTATAAAAATCTCTCATGAAAAACCCATGCCGCTTCACCACAGTAGTAGTGAAAGCGCCCGTGTTATAAACCAAGGTGCTTGCCATTACACGCCTCTGCGTTTCAAAAGCAGGGCCCTTCCTGTTTCCCGACCGCGCCCGCCTTACAGTGCAGGCCCTGCTTCTAACTCTAAAATGAGACCCTGGGGTTGACTGCGGCCCGCGCCCACCCCCCACTACAATTCCGGGTGCGGCGAAGGGCGTAGCGAACACGAACAGCGCACACCGGGTGCGCATCAAACGGCCGGCACGAAGCCGGGTCCGCGATGCTGGGGGCGCCAAGCCGCTAGTCCCGCCCAGGGCGCTGCATCCAGAGCTAGGAAACAAGCGAATCTAATGGAAGCACCTGGGAGCGACCTAAACCTGAGTGTCCTGGCAGGCGAGGTGTCCGCAGGCGGGAGCCGTCGCTTGTCGGGTCCTCCGCCGCGCAGCGCCTCAGCCGCGTAAGCCGGCTCCCTGTGAAAGAAACGAGGAGCTGCGTCATGGTGTCGACGGATCGACACCACGACGCAGTGGTATGTCCAGAGATGGGCAACATTTCAAAGACACGTATGGCCAAACCAGATATCATAAAAACGTGTCAACGTTTCATTCTTAAGACAAAGACTGAGGCCTAGTGGGTATTGTTACTTCCCGGGTGGCCCTTAGACAAAGTATAACAATCTCAAATGAAAAACCCATGCCGCTTCACCACAGTAGTAGTGAAAGCCTAGGCCTAGTGGGTATTATTACTCGCCGGGTGCCCCTTAGACAAAGTATAACAATCTCTAAGGAAAAACCCATGCCGCTTCACCACAGTAGTAGTGAAAGCCTAGGCCTAGCGGGTATTATTACTTCCCGGGTGCCCCTTAGACAAAGTATAAAAATCTCTCATGAAAAACCCATGCCGCTTCACCACAGTAGTAGTAAAAGCGCCCGTGTTATAAACCAAGGTGCTTGCCATTACACGCCTCTGCGTTTCAAAAGCAGGGCCCTTCCTGTTTCCCGACCGCGCCCGCCTTACAGTGCAGGCCCTGCTTCTAACTCTAAAATGAGACCCTGGGGTTGACTGCGGCCCGCGCCCACCCCCCACTACAATTCCGGGTGCGGCGAAGGGCGTAGCGAACACGAACAGCGCACACCGGGTGCGCATCAAACGGCCGGCACGAAGCCGGGTCCGCGATGCTGGGGGCGCCAAGCCGCTAGTCCCGCCCAGGGCGCTGCATCCAGAGCTAGGAAACAAGCGAATCTAATGGAAGCACCTGGGAGCGACCTAAACCTGAGTGTAAAAAAGGCTAATCTTCCCTCTAGACTGCCGAAGCAGTTTTAGGATACTTAAAAACGGGCCACGCTTCTTATGAAACTATGCCCATCCCCCGTACGGCGACGACTTAAAAGTGGAGCTACTCACGGCGTGCGGTGGCGTCATCACCGGGTCCTGGCAGGCGAGGTGTCCGCAGGCGGGAGCCGCCGCTTGTCGGGTCCTCCGCCGCGCAGCGCCTCAGCCGCGTAAGCCGGCTCCCTGTGAAAGAAACGAGGAGCTGCGTCATGGTGTCGACGGATCGACACCACGACGCAGTGGTATGTCCAGAGATGGGCAACATTTCAAAGACACGTATGGCCAAACCAGATATCATAAAAACGTGTCAACGTTTCATTCTTAAGACAAAGACTGAGGCCTAGTGGGTATTGTTACTTCCCGGGTGGCCCTTAGACAAAGTATAACAATCTCAAATGAAAAACCCATGCCGCTTCACCACAGTAGTAGTGAAAGCCTAGGCCTAGTGGGTATTATTACTCGCCGGGTGCCCCTTAGACAAAGTATAACAATCTCTAAGGAAAAACCCATGCCGCTTCACCACAGTAGTAGTGAAAGCCTAGGCCTAGCGGGTATTATTACTTCCCGGGTGCCCCTTAGACAAAGTATAAAAATCTCTCATGAAAAACCCATGCCGCTTCACCACAGTAGTAGTGAAAGCGCCCGTGTTATAAACCAAGGTGCTTGCCATTACACGCCTCTGCGTTTCAAAAGCAGGGCCCTTCCTGTTTCCCGACCGCGCCCGCCTTACAGTGCAGGCCCTGCTTCTAACTCTAAAATGAGACCCTGGGGTTGACTGCGGCCCGCGCCCACCCCCCACTACAATTCCGGGTGCGGCGAAGGGCGTAGCGAACACGAACAGCGCACACCGGGTGCGCATCAAACGGCCGGCACGAAGCCGGGTCCGCGATGCTGGGGGCGCCAAGCCGCTAGTCCCGCCCAGGGCGCTGCATCCAGAGCTAGGAAACAAGCGAATCTAATGGAAGCACCTGGGAGCGACCTAAACCTGAGTGTAAAAAAGGCTAATCTTCCCTCTAGACTGCCGAAGCAGTTTTAGGATACTTAAAAACGGGCCACGCTTCTTATGAAACTATGCCCATCCCCCGTACGGCGACGACTTAAAAGTGGAGCTACTCACGGCGTGCGGTGGCGTCATCACCGGGTCCTGGCAGGCGAGGTGTCCGCAGGCGGGAGCCGCCGCTTGTCGGGTCCTCCGCCGCGCAGCGCCTCAGCCGCGTAAGCCGGCTCCCTGTGAAAGAAACGAGGAGCTGCGTCATGGTGTCGACGGATCGACACCACGACGCAGTGGTATGTCCAGAGATGGGCAACATTTCAAAGACACGTATGGCCAAACCAGATATCATAAAAACGTGTCAACGTTTCATTCTTAAGACAAAGACTGAGGCCTAGTGGGTATTGTTACTTCCCGGGTGGCCCTTAGACAAAGTATAACAATCTCAAATGAAAAACCCATGCCGCTTCACCACAGTAGTAGTGAAAGCCTAGGCCTAGTGGGTATTATTACTCGCCGGGTGCCCCTTAGACAAAGTATAACAATCTCTAAGGAAAAACCCATGCCGCTTCACCACAGTAGTAGTGAAAGCCTAGGCCTAGCGGGTATTATTACTTCCCGGGTGCCCCTTAGACAAAGTATAAAAATCTCTCATGAAAAACCCATGCCGCTTCACCACAGTAGTAGTGAAAGCGCCCGTGTTATAAACCAAGGTGCTTGCCATTACACGCCTCTGCGTTTCAAAAGCAGGGCCCTTCCTGTTTCCCGACCGCGCCCGCCTTACAGTGCAGGCCCTGCTTCTAACTCTAAAATGAGACCCTGGGGTTGACTGCGGCCCGCGCCCACCCCCCACTACAATTCCGGGTGCGGCGAAGGGCGTAGCGAACACAAACAGCGCACACCGGGTGCGCATCAAACGGCCGGCACGAAGCCGGGTCCGCGATGCTGGGGGCGCCAAGCCGCTAGTCCCGCCCAGGGCGCTGCATCCAGAGCTAGGAAACAAGCGAATCTAATGGAAGCACCTGGGAGCGACCTAAACCTGAGTGTAAAAAAGGCTAATCTTCCCTCTAGACTGCCGAAGCAGTTTTAGGATACTTAAAAACGGGCCACGCTTCTTATGAAACTATGCCCATCCCCCGTACGGCGACGACTTAAAAGTGGAGCTACTCACGGCGTGCGGTGGCGTCATCACCGGGTCCTGGCAGGCGAGGTGTCCGCAGGCGGGAGCCGCCGCTTGTCGGGTCCTCCGCCGCGCAGCGCCTCAGCCGCGTAAGCCGGCTCCCTGTGAAAGAAACGAGGAGCTGCGTCATGGTGTCGACGGATCGACACCACGACGCAGTGGTATGTCCAGAGATGGGCAACATTTCAAAGACACGTATGGCCAAACCAGATATCATAAAAACGTGTCAACGTTTCATTCTTAAGACAAAGACTGAGGCCTAGTGGGTATTGTTACTTCCCGGGTGGCCCTTAGACAAAGTATAACAATCTCAAATGAAAAACCCATGCCGCTTCACCACAGTAGTAGTGAAAGCCTAGGCCTAGTGGGTATTATTACTCGCCGGGTGCCCCTTAGACAAAGTATAACAATCTCTAAGGAAAAACCCATGCCGCTTCACCACAGTAGTAGTGAAAGCCTAGGCCTAGCGGGTATTATTACTTCCCGGGTGCCCCTTAGACAAAGTATAAAAATCTCTCATGAAAAACCCATGCCGCTTCACCACAGTAGTAGTGAAAGCGCCCGTGTTATAAACCAAGGTGCTTGCCATTACACGCCTCTGCGTTTCAAAAGCAGGGCCCTTCCTGTTTCCCGACCGCGCCCGCCTTACAGTGCAGGCCCTGCTTCTAACTCTAAAATGAGACCCTGGGGTTGACTGCGGCCCGCGCCCACCCCCCACTACAATTCCGGGTGCGGCGAAGGGCGTAGCGAACACGAACAGCGCACACCGGGTGCGCATCAAACGGCCGGCACGAAGCCGGGTCCGCGATGCTGGGGGCGCCAAGCCGCTAGTCCCGCCCAGGGCGCTGCATCCAGAGCTAGGAAACAAGCGAATCTAATGGAAGCACCTGGGAGCGACCTAAACCTGAGTGTAAAAAAGGCTAATCTTCCCTCTAGACTGCCGAAGCAGTTTTAGGATACTTAAAAACGGGCCACGCTTCTTATGAAACTATGCCCATCCCCCGTACGGCGACGACTTAAAAGTGGAGCTACTCACGGCGTGCGGTGGCGTCATCACCGGGTCCTGGCAGGCGAGGTGTCCGCAGGCGGGAGCCGCCGCTTGTCGGGTCCTCCGCCGCGCAGCGCCTCAGCCGCGTAAGCCGGCTCCCTGTGAAAGAAACGAGGAGCTGCGTCATGGTGTCGACGGATCGACACCACGACGCAGTGGTATGTCCAGAGATGGGCAACATTTCAAAGACACGTATGGCCAAACCAGATATCATAAAAACGTGTCAACGTTTCATTATTAAGACAAAGACTGAGGCCTAGTGGGTATTGTTACTTCCCGGGTGGCCCTTAGACAAACTATAACAATCTCAAATGAAAAACCCATGCCGCTTCACAACAGTAGTAGTGAAAGCCTAGGCCTAGTGGGTATTATTACTCGCCGGGTGCCCCTTAGACAAAGTATAACAATCTCTAAGGAAAAACCCATGCCGCTTCACCACAGTAGTAGTGAAAGCCTAGGCCTAGCGGGTATTATTACTTCCCGGGTGCCCCTTAGACAAAGTATAAAAATCTCTCATGAAAAACCCATGCCGCTTCACCACAGTAGTAGTGAAAGCGCCCGTGTTATAAACCAAGGTGCTTGCCATTACACGCCTCTGCGTTTCAAAAGCAGGGCCCTTCCTGTTTCCCGACCGCGCCCGCCTTACAGTGCAGGCCCTGCTTCTAACTCTAAAATGAGACCCTGGGGTTGACTGCGGCCCGCGCCCACCCCCCACTACAATTCCGGGTGCGGCGAAGGGCGTAGCGAACACGAACAGCGCACACCGGGTGCGCATCAAACGGCCGGCACGAAGCCGGGTCCGCGATGCTGGGGGCGCCAAGCCGCTAGTCCCGCCCAGGGCGCTGCGTCCAGAGCTAGGAAACAAGCAAATCTAATGGAAGCACCTGGGAGCGACCTAAACCTGAGTGTAAAAAAGGCTAATCTTCCCTCTAGACTGCCGAAGCAGTTTTAGGATACTTAAAAACGGGCCACGCTTCTTATGAAACTATGCCCATCCCCCGTACGGCGACGACTTAAAAGTGGAGCTACTCACGGCGTGCGGTGGCGTCATCACCGGGTCCTGGCAGGCGAGGTGTCCGCAGGCGGGAGCCGTCGCTTGTCGGGTCCTCCGCCGCGCAGCGCCTCAGCCGCGTAAGCCGGCTCCCTGTGAAAGAAACGAGGAGCTGCGTCATGGTGTCGACGGATCGACACCACGACGCAGTGGTATGTCCAGAGATGGGCAACATTTCAAAGACACGTATGGCCAAACCAGATATCATAAAAACGTGTCAACGTTTCATTCTTAAGACAAAGACTGAGGCCTAGTGGGTATTGTTACTTCCCGGGTGGCCCTTAGACAAAGTATAACAATCTCAAATGAAAAACCCATGCCGCTTCACCACAGTAGTAGTGAAAGCCTAGGCCTAGTGGGTATTATTACTCGCCGGGTGCCCCTTAGACAAAGTATAACAATCTCTAAGGAAAAACCCATGCCGCTTCACCACAGTAGTAGTGAAAGCCTAGGCCTAGCGGGTATTATTACTTCCCGGGTGCCCCTTAGACAAAGTATAAAAATCTCTCATGAAAAACCCATGCCGCTTCACCACAGTAGTAGTGAAAGCGCCCGTGTTATAAACCAAGGTGCTTGCCATTACACGCCTCTGCGTTTCAAAAGCAGGGCCCTTCCTGTTTCCCGACCGCGCCCGCCTTACAGTGCAGGCCCTGCTTCTAACTCTAAAATGAGACCCTGGGGTTGACTGCGGCCCGCGCCCACCCCCCACTACAATTCCGGGTGCGGCGAAGGGCGTAGCGAACACGAACAGCGCACACCGGGTGCGCATCAAACGGCCGGCACGAAGCCGGGTCCGCGATGCTGGGGGCGCCAAGCCGCTAGTCCCGCCCAGGGCGCTGCATCCAGAGCTAGGAAACAAGCGAATCTAATGGAAGCACCTGGGAGCGACCTAAACCTGAGTGTAAAAAAGGCTAATCTTCCCTCTAGACTGCCGAAGCAGTTTTAGGATACTTAAAAACGGGCCACGCTTCTTATGAAACTATGCCCATCCCCCGTACGGCGACGACTTAAAAGTGGAGCTACTCACGGCGTGCGGTGGCGTCATCACCGGGTCCTGGCAGGCGAGGTGTCCGCAGGCGGGAGCCGTCGCTTGTCGGGTCCTCCGCCGCGCAGCGCCTCAGCCGCGTAAGCCGGCTCCCTGTGAAAGAAACGAGGAGCTGCGTCATGGTGTCGACGGATCGACACCACGACGCAGTGGTATGTCCAGAGATGGGCAACATTTCAAAGACACGTATGGCCAAACCAGATATCATAAAAACGTGTCAACGTTTCATTCTTAAGACAAAGACTGAGGCCTAGTGGGTATTGTTACTTCCCGGGTGGCCCTTAGACAAAGTATAACAATCTCAAATGAAAAACCCATGCCGCTTCACCACAGTAGTAGTGAAAGCCTAGGCCTAGTGGGTATTATTACTCGCCGGGTGCCCCTTAGACAAAGTATAACAATCTCTAAGGAAAAACCCATGCCGCTTCACCACAGTAGTAGTGAAAGCCTAGGCCTAGCGGGTATTATTACTTCCCGGGTGCCCCTTAGACAAAGTATAAAAATCTCTCATGAAAAACCCATGCCGCTTCACCACAGTAGTAGTGAAAGCGCCCGTGTTATAAACCAAGGTGCTTGCCATTACACGCCTCTGCGTTTCAAAAGCAGGGCCCTTCCTGTTTCCCGACCGCGCCCGCCTTACAGTGCAGGCCCCGCTTCTAACCCTAAAATGAGACCCCGGGGTTGACTGCGGCCCGCGCCCACCCCCCACTACAATTCCGGGTGCGGCGAAGGGCGTAGCGAACACGAACAGCGCACACCGGGTGCGCATCAAACGGCCGGCACGAAGCCGGGTCCGCGATGCTGGGGGCGCCAAGCCGCTAGTCCCGCCCAGGGCGCTGCATCCAGAGCCAGGAAACAAGCGAATCTAATGGAAGCACCTGGGAGCGACCTAAACCTGAGTGTAAAAAAGGCTAATCTTCCCTCTAGACTGCCGAAGCAGTTTTAGGATACTTAAAAACGGGCCACGCTTCTTATGAAACTATGCCCATCCCCCGTACGGCGACGACTTAAAAGTGGAGCTACTCACGGCGTGCGGTGGCGTCATCACCGGGTCCTGGCAGGCGAGGTGTCCGCAGGCGGGAGCCGCCGCTTGTCGGGTCCTCCGCCGCGCAGCGCCTCAGCCGCGTAAGCCGGCTCCCTGTGAAAGAAACGAGGAGCTGCGTCATGGTGTCGACGGATCGACACCACGACGCAGTGGTATGTCCAGAGATGGGCAACATTTCAAAGACACGTATGGCCAAACCAGATATCATAAAAACGTGTCAACGTTTCATTCTTAAGACAAAGACTGAGGCCTAGTGGGTATTGTTACTTCCCGGGTGGCCCTTAGACAAAGTATAACAATCTCAAATGAAAAACCCATGCCGCTTCACCACAGTAGTAGTGAAAGCCTAGGCCTAGTGGGTATTATTACTCGCCGGGTGCCCCTTAGACAAAGTATAACAATCTCTAAGGAAAAACCCATGCCGCTTCACCACAGTAGTAGTGAAAGCCTAGGCCTAGCGGGTATTATTACTTCCCGGGTGCCCCTTAGACAAAGTATAAAAATCTCTCATGAAAAACCCATGCCGCTTCACCACAGTAGTAGTGAAAGCGCCCGTGTTATAAACCAAGGTGCTTGCCATTACACGCCTCTGCGTTTCAAAAGCAGGGCCCTTCCTGTTTCCCGACCGCGCCCGCCTTACAGTGCAGGCCCTGCTTCTAACTCTAAAATGAGACCCTGGGGTTGACTGCGGCCCGCGCCCACCCCCCACTACAATTCCGGGTGCGGCGAAGGGCGTAGCGAACACGAACAGCGCACACCGGGTGCACATCAAACGGCCGGCACGAAGCCGGGTCCGCGATGCTGGGGGCGCCAAGCCGCTAGTCCCGCCCAGGGCGCTGCATCCAGAGCTAGGAAACAAGCGAATCTAATGGAAGCACCTGGGAGCGACCTAAACCTGAGTGTAAAAAAGGCTAATCTTCCCTCTAGACTGCCGAAGCAGTTTTAGGATACTTAAAAACGGGCCACGCTTCTTATGAAACTATGCCCATCCCCCGTACGGCGACGACTTAAAAGTGGAGCTACTCACGGCGTGCGGTGGCGTCATCACCGGGTCCTGGCAGGCGAGGTGTCCGCAGGCGGGAGCCGCCGCTTGTCGGGTCCTCCGCCGCGCAGCGCCTCAGCCGCGTAAGCCGGCTCCCTGTGAAAGAAACGAGGAGCTGCGTCATGGTGTCGACGGATCGACACCACGACGCAGTGGTATGTCCAGAGATGGGCAACATTTCAAAGACACGTATGGCCAAACCAGATATCATAAAAACGTGTCAACGTTTCATTCTTAAGACAAAGACTGAGGCCTAGTGGGTATTGTTACTTCCCGGGTGGCCCTTAGACAAAGTATAACAATCTCAAATGAAAAACCCATGCCGCTTCACCACAGTAGTAGTGAAAGCCTAGGCCTAGTGGGTATTATTACTCGCCGGGTGCCCCTTAGACAAAGTATAACAATCTCTAAGGAAAAACCCATGCCGCTTCACCACAGTAGTAGTGAAAGCCTAGGCCTAGCGGGTATTATTACTTCCCGGGTGCCCCTTAGACAAAGTATAAAAATCTCTCATGAAAAACCCATGCCGCTTCACCACAGTAGTAGTGAAAGCGCCCGTGTTATAAACCAAGGTGCTTGCCATTACACGCCTCTGCGTTTCAAAAGCAGGGCCCTTCCTGTTTCCCGACCGCGCCCGCCTTACAGTGCAGGCCCTGCTTCTAACTCTAAAATGAGACCCTGGGGTTGACTGCGGCCCGCGCCCACCCCCCACTACAATTCCGGGTGCGGCGAAGGGCGTAGCGAACACGAACAGCGCACACCGGGTGCGCATCAAACGGCCGGCACGAAGCCGGGTCCGCGATGCTGGGGGCGCCAAGCCGCTAGTCCCGCCCAGGGCGCTGCATCCAGAGCTAGGAAACAAGCGAATCTAATGGAAGCACCTGGGAGCGACCTAAACCTGAGTGTAAAAAAGGCTAATCTTCCCTCTAGACTGCCGAAGCAGTTTTAGGATACTTAAAAACGGGCCACGCTTCTTATGAAACTATGCCCATCCCCCGTACGGCGACGACTTAAAAGTGGAGCTACTCACGGCGTGCTGTGGCGTCATCACCGGGTCCTGGCAGGCGAGGTGTCCGCAGGCGGGAGCCGCCGCTTGTCGGGTCCTCCGCCGCGCAGCGCCTCAGCCGCGTAAGCCGGCTCCCTGTGAAAGAAACGAGGAGCTGCGTCATGGTGTCGACGGATCGACACCACGACGCAGTGGTATGTCCAGAGATGGGCAACATTTCAAAGACACGTATGGCCAAACCAGATATCATAAAAACGTGTCAACGTTTCATTCTTAAGACAAAGACTGAGGCCTAGTGGGTATTGTTACTTCCCGGGTGGCCCTTAGACAAAGTATAACAATCTCAAATGAAAAACCCATGCCGCTTCACCACAGTAGTAGTGAAAGCCTAGGCCTAGTGGGTATTATTACTCGCCGGGTGCCCCTTAGACAAAGTATAACAATCTCTAAGGAAAAACCCATGCCGCTTCACCACAGTAGTAGTGAAAGCCTAGGCCTAGCGGGTATTATTACTTCCCGGGTGCCCCTTAGACAAAGTATAAAAATCTCTCATGAAAAACCCATGCCGCTTCACCACAGTAGTAGTGAAAGCGCCCGTGTTATAAACCAAGGTGCTTGCCATTACACGCCTCTGCGTTTCAAAAGCAGGGCCCTTCCTGTTTCCCGACCGCGCCCGCCTTACAGTGCAGGCCCTGCTTCTAACTCTAAAATGAGACCCTGGGGTTGACTGCGGCCCGCGCCCACCCCCCACTACAATTCCGGGTGCGGCGAAGGGCGTAGCGAACACGAACAGCGCACACCGGGTGCGCATCAAACGGCCGGCACGAAGCCGGGTCCGCGATGCTGGGGGCGCCAAGCCGCTAGTCCCGCCCAGGGCGCTGCATCCAGAGCTAGGAAACAAGCGAATCTAATGGAAGCACCTGGGAGCGACCTAAACCTGAGTGTAAAAAAGGCTAATCTTCCCTCTAGACTGCCGAAGCAGTTTTAGGATACTTAAAAACGGGCCACGCTTCTTATGAAACTATGCCCATCCCCCGTACGGCGACGACTTAAAAGTGGAGCTACTCACGGCGTGCGGTGGCGTCATCACCGGGTCCTGGCAGGCGAGGTGTCCGCAGGCGGGAGCCGCCGCTTGTCGGGTCCTCCGCCGCGCAGCGCCTCAGCCGCGTAAGCCGGCTCCCTGTGAAAGAAACGAGGAGCTGCGTCATGGTGTCGACGGATCGACACCACGACGCAGTGGTATGTCCAGAGATGGGCAACATTTCAAAGACACGTATGGCCAAACCAGATATCATAAAAACGTGTCAACGTTTCATTCTTAAGACAAAGACTGAGGCCTAGTGGGTATTGTTACTTCCCGGGTGGCCCTTAGACAAAGTATAACAATCTCAAATGAAAAACCCATGCCGCTTCACCACAGTAGTAGTGAAAGCCTAGGCCTAGTGGGTATTATTACTCGCCGGGTGCCCCTTAGACAAAGTATAACAATCTCTAAGGAAAAACCCATGCCGCTTCACCACAGTAGTAGTGAAAGCCTAGGCCTAGCGGGTATTATTACTTCCCGGGTGCCCCTTAGACAAAGTATAAAAATCTCTCATGAAAAACCCATGCCGCTTCACCACAGTAGTAGTGAAAGCGCCCGTGTTATAAACCAAGGTGCTTGCCATTACACGCCTCTGCGTTTCAAAAGCAGGGCCCTTCCTGTTTCCCGACCGCGCCCGCCTTACAGTGCAGGCCCTGCTTCTAACTCTAAAATGAGACCCTGGGGTTGACTGCGGCCCGCGCCCACCCCCCACTACAATTCCGGGTGCGGCGAAGGGCGTAGCGAACACGAACAGCGCACACCGGGTGCGCATCAAACGGCCGGCACGAAGCCGGGTCCGCGATGCTGGGGGCGCCAAGCCGCTAGTCCCGCCCAGGGCGCTGCATCCAGAGCTAGGAAACAAGCGAATCTAATGGAAGCACCTGGGAGCGACCTAAACCTGAGTGTAAAAAAGGCTAATCTTCCCTCTAGACTGCCGAAGCAGTTTTAGGATACTTAAAAACGGGCCACGCTTCTTATGAAACTATGCCCATCCCCCGTACGGCGACGACTTAAAAGTGGAGCTACTCACGGCGTGCGGTGGCGTCATCACCGGGTCCTGGCAGGCGAGGTGTCCGCAGACGGGAGCCGCCGCTTGTCGGGTCCTCCGCCGCGCAGCGCCTCAGCCGCGTAAGCTGGCTCCCTGTGAAAGAAACGAGGAGCTGCGTCATGGTGTCGACGGATCGACACCACGACGCAGTGGTATGTCCAGAGATGGGCAACATTTCAAAGACACGTATGGCCAAACCAGATATCATAAAAACGTGTCAACGTTTCATTCTTAAGACAAAGACTGAGGCCTAGTGGGTATTGTTACTTCCCGGGTGGCCCTTAGACAAAGTATAACAATCTCAAATGAAAAACCCATGCCGCTTCACCACAGTAGTAGTGAAAGCCTAGGCCTAGTGGGTATTATTACTCGCCGGGTGCCCCTTAGACAAAGTATAACAATCTCTAAGGAAAAACCCATGCCGCTTCACCACAGTAGTAGTGAAAGCCTAGGCCTAGCGGGTATTATTACTTCCCGGGTGCCCCTTAGACAAAGTATAAAAATCTCTCATGAAAAACCCATGCCGCTTCACCACAGTAGTAGTGAAAGCGCCCGTGTTATAAACCAAGGTGCTTGCCATTACACGCCTCTGCGTTTCAAAAGCAGGGCCCTTCCTGTTTCCCGACCGCGCCCGCCTTACAGTGCAGGCCCTGCTTCTAACTCTAAAATGAGACCCTGGGGTTGACTGCGGCCCGCGCCCACCCCCCACTACAATTCCGGGTGCGGCGAAGGGCGTAGCGAACACAAACAGCGCACACCGGGTGCGCATCAAACGGCCGGCACGAAGCCGGGTCCGCGATGCTGGGGGCGCCAAGCCGCTAGTCCCGCCCAGGGCGCTGCATCCAGAGCTAGGAAACAAGCGAATCTAATGGAAGCACCTGGGAGCGACCTAAACCTGAGTGTAAAAAAGGCTAATCTTCCCTCTAGACTGCCGAAGCAGTTTTAGGATACTTAAAAACGGGCCACGCTTCTTATGAAACTATGCCCATCCCCCGTACGGCGACGACTTAAAAGTGGAGCTACTCACGGCGTGCGGTGGCGTCATCACCGGGTCCTGGCAGGCGAGGTGTCCGCAGGCGGGAGCCGCCGCTTGTCGGGTCCTCCGCCGCGCAGCGCCTCAGCCGCGTAAGCCGGCTCCCTGTGAAAGAAACGAGGAGCTGCGTCATGGTGTCGACGGATCGACACCACGACGCAGTGGTATGTCCAGAGATGGGCAACATTTCAAAGACACGTATGGCCAAACCAGATATCATAAAAACGTGTCAACGTTTCATTCTTAAGACAAAGACTGAGGCCTAGTGGGTATTGTTACTTCCCGGGTGGCCCTTAGACAAAGTATAACAATCTCAAATGAAAAACCCATGCCGCTTCACCACAGTAGTAGTGAAAGCCTAGGCCTAGTGGGTATTATTACTCGCCGGGTGCCCCTTAGACAAAGTATAACAATCTCTAAGGAAAAACCCATGCCGCTTCACCACAGTAGTAGTGAAAGCCTAGGCCTAGCGGGTATTATTACTTCCCGGGTGCCCCTTAGACAAAGTATAAAAATCTCTCATGAAAAACCCATGCCGCTTCACCACAGTAGTAGTGAAAGCGCCCGTGTTATAAACCAAGGTGCTTGCCATTACACGCCTCTGCGTTTCAAAAGCAGGGCCCTTCCTGTTTCCCGACCGCGCCCGCCTTACAGTGCAGGCCCTGCTTCTAACTCTAAAATGAGACCCTGGGGTTGACTGCGGCCCGCGCCCACCCCCCACTACAATTCCGGGTGCGGCGAAGGGCGTAGCGAACACGAACAGCGCACACCGGGTGCGCATCAAACGGCCGGCACGAAGCCGGGTCCGCGATGCTGGGGGCGCCAAGCCGCTAGTCCCGCCCAGGGCGCTGCATCCAGAGCTAGGAAACAAGCGAATCTAATGGAAGCACCTGGGAGCGACCTAAACCTGAGTGTAAAAAAGGCTAATCTTCCCTCTAGACTGCCGAAGCAGTTTTAGGATACTTAAAAACGGGCCACGCTTCTTATGAAACTATGCCCATCCCCCGTACGGCGACGACTTAAAAGTGGAGCTACTCACGGCGTGCGGTGGCGTCATCACCGGGTCCTGGCAGGCGAGGTGTCCGCAGGCGGGAGCCGCCGCTTGTCGGGTCCTCCGCCGCGCAGCGCCTCAGCCGCGTAAGCCGGCTCCCTGTGAAAGAAACGAGGAGCTGCGTCATGGTGTCGACGGATCGACACCACGACGCAGTGGTATGTCCAGAGATGGGCAACATTTCAAAGACACGTATGGCCAAACCAGATATCATAAAAACGTGTCAACGTTTCATTCTTAAGACAAAGACTGAGGCCTAGTGGGTATTGTTACTTCCCGGGTGGCCCTTAGACAAAGTATAACAATCTCAAATGAAAAACCCATGCCGCTTCACCACAGTAGTAGTGAAAGCCTAGGCCTAGTGGGTATTATTACTCGCCGGGTGCCCCTTAGACAAAGTATAACAATCTCTAAGGAAAAACCCATGCCGCTTCACCACAGTAGTAGTGAAAGCCTAGGCCTAGCGGGTATTATTACTTCCCGGGTGCCCCTTAGACAAAGTATAAAAATCTCTCATGAAAAACCCATGCCGCTTCACCACAGTAGTAGTGAAAGCGCCCGTGTTATAAACCAAGGTGCTTGCCATTACACGCCTCTGCGTTTCAAAAGCAGGGCCCTTCCTGTTTCCCGACCGCGCCCGCCTTACAGTGCAGGCCCTGCTTCTAACTCTAAAATGAGACCCTGGGGTTGACTGCGGCCCGCGCCCACCCCCCACTACAATTCCGGGTGCGGCGAAGGGCGTAGCGAACACGAACAGCGCACACCGGGTGCGCATCAAACGGCCGGCACGAAGCCGGGTCCGCGATGCTGGGGGCGCCAAGCCGCTAGTCCCGCCCAGGGCGCTGCGTCCAGAGCTAGGAAACAAGCAAATCTAATGGAAGCACCTGGGAGCGACCTAAACCTGAGTGTAAAAAAGGCTAATCTTCCCTCTAGACTGCCGAAGCAGTTTTAGGATACTTAAAAACGGGCCACGCTTCTTATGAAACTATGCCCATCCCCCGTACGGCGACGACTTAAAAGTGGAGCTACTCACGGCGTGCGGTGGCGTCATCACCGGGTCCTGGCAGGCGAGGTGTCCGCAGGCGGGAGCCGTCGCTTGTCGGGTCCTCCGCCGCGCAGCGCCTCAGCCGCGTAAGCCGGCTCCCTGTGAAAGAAACGAGGAGCTGCGTCATGGTGTCGACGGATCGACACCACGACGCAGTGGTATGTCCAGAGATGGGCAACATTTCAAAGACACGTATGGCCAAACCAGATATCATAAAAACGTGTCAACGTTTCATTCTTAAGACAAAGACTGAGGCCTAGTGGGTATTGTTACTTCCCGGGTGGCCCTTAGACAAAGTATAACAATCTCAAATGAAAAACCCATGCCGCTTCACCACAGTAGTAGTGAAAGCCTAGGCCTAGTGGGTATTATTACTCGCCGGGTGCCCCTTAGACAAAGTATAACAATCTCTAAGGAAAAACCCATGCCGCTTCACCACAGTAGTAGTGAAAGCCTAGGCCTAGCGGGTATTATTACTTCCCGGGTGCCCCTTAGACAAAGTATAAAAATCTCTCATGAAAAACCCATGCCGCTTCACCACAGTAGTAGTGAAAGCGCCCGTGTTATAAACCAAGGTGCTTGCCATTACACGCCTCTGCGTTTCAAAAGCAGGGCCCTTCCTGTTTCCCGACCGCGCCCGCCTTACAGTGCAGGCCCTGCTTCTAACTCTAAAATGAGACCCTGGGGTTGACTGCGGCCCGCGCCCACCCCCCACTACAATTCCGGGTGCGGCGAAGGGCGTAGCGAACACGAACAGCGCACACCGGGTGCGCATCAAACGGCCGGCACGAAGCCGGGTCCGCGATGCTGGGGGCGCCAAGCCGCTAGTCCCGCCCAGGGCGCTGCATCCAGAGCTAGGAAACAAGCGAATCTAATGGAAGCACCTGGGAGCGACCTAAACCTGAGTGTAAAAAAGGCTAATCTTCCCTCTAGACTGCCGAAGCAGTTTTAGGATACTTAAAAACGGGCCACGCTTCTTATGAAACTATGCCCATCCCCCGTACGGCGACGACTTAAAAGTGGAGCTACTCACGGCGTGCGGTGGCGTCATCACCGGGTCCTGGCAGGCGAGGTGTCCGCAGGCGGGAGCCGTCGCTTGTCGGGTCCTCCGCCGCGCAGCGCCTCAGCCGCGTAAGCCGGCTCCCTGTGAAAGAAACGAGGAGCTGCGTCATGGTGTCGACGGATCGACACCACGACGCAGTGGTATGTCCAGAGATGGGCAACATTTCAAAGACACGTATGGCCAAACCAGATATCATAAAAACGTGTCAACGTTTCATTCTTAAGACAAAGACTGAGGCCTAGTGGGTATTGTTACTTCCCGGGTGGCCCTTAGACAAAGTATAACAATCTCAAATGAAAAACCCATGCCGCTTCACCACAGTAGTAGTGAAAGCCTAGGCCTAGTGGGTATTATTACTCGCCGGGTGCCCCTTAGACAAAGTATAACAATCTCTAAGGAAAAACCCATGCCGCTTCACCACAGTAGTAGTGAAAGCCTAGGCCTAGCGGGTATTATTACTTCCCGGGTGCCCCTTAGACAAAGTATAAAAATCTCTCATGAAAAACCCATGCCGCTTCACCACAGTAGTAGTGAAAGCGCCCATGTTATAAACCAAGGTGCTTGCCATTACACGCTTCTGCGTTTCAAAAGCAGGGCCCTTCCTGTTTCCCGACCGCGCCCGCCTTACAGTGCAGGCCCTGCTTCTAACTCTAAAATGAGACCCTGGGGTTGACTGCGGCCCGCGCCCACCCCCCACTACAATTCCGGGTGCGGCGAAGGGCGTAGCGAACACGAACAGCGCACACCGGGTGCGCATCAAACGGCCGGCACGAAGCCGGGTCCGCGATGCTGGGGGCGCCAAGCCGCTAGTCCCGCCCAGGGCGCTGCATCCAGAGCTAGGAAACAAGCGAATCTAATGGAAGCACCTGGGAGCGACCTAAACCTGAGTGTAAAAAAGGCTAATCTTCCCTCTAGACTGCCGAAGCAGTTTTAGGATACTTAAAAACGGGCCACGCTTCTTATGAAACTATGCCCATCCCCCGTACGGCGACGACTTAAAAGTGGAGCTACTCACGGCGTGCGGTGGCGTCATCACCGGGTCCTGGCAGGCGAGGTGTCCGCAGGCGGGAGCCGTCGCTTGTCGGGTCCTCCGCCGCGCAGCGCCTCAGCCGCGTAAGCCGGCTCCCTGTGAAAGAAACGAGGAGCTGCGTCATGGTGTCGACGGATCGACACCACGACGCAGTGGTATGTCCAGAGATGGGCAACATTTCAAAGACACGTATGGCCAAACCAGATATCATAAAAACGTGTCAACGTTTCATTCTTAAGACAAAGACTGAGGCCTAGTGGGTATTGTTACTTCCCGGGTGGCCCTTAGACAAAGTATAACAATCTCAAATGAAAAACCCATGCCGCTTCACCACAGTAGTAGTGAAAGCCTAGGCCTAGTGGGTATTATTACTCGCCGGGTGCCCCTTAGACAAAGTATAACAATCTCTAAGGAAAAACCCATGCCGCTTCACCACAGTAGTAGTGAAAGCCTAGGCCTAGCGGGTATTATTACTTCCCGGGTGCCCCTTAGACAAAGTATAAAAATCTCTCATGAAAAACCCATGCCGCTTCACCACAGTAGTAGTGAAAGCGCCCGTGTTATAAACCAAGGTGCTTGCCATTACACGCCTCTGCGTTTCAAAAGCAGGGCCCTTCCTGTTTCCCGACCGCGCCCGCCTTACAGTGCAGGCCCTGCTTCTAACTCTAAAATGAGACCCTGGGGTTGACTGCGGCCCGCGCCCACCCCCCACTACAATTCCGGGTGCGGCGAAGGGCGTAGCGAACACGAACAGCGCACACCGGGTGCGCATCAAACGGCCGGCACGAAGCCGGGTCCGCGATGCTGGGGGCGCCAAGCCGGTAGTCCCGCCCAGGGCGCTGCATCCAGAGCTAGGAAACAAGCGAATCTAATGGAAGCACCTGGGAGCGACCTAAACCTGAGTGTAAAAAAGGCTAATCTTCCCTCTAGACTGCCGAAGCAGTTTTAGGATACTTAAAAACGGGCCACGCTTCTTATGAAACTATGCCCATCCCCCGTACGGCGACGACTTAAAAGTGGAGCTACTCACGGCGTGCGGTGGCGTCATCACCGGGTCCTGGCAGGCGAGGTGTCCGCAGGCGGGAGCCGTCGCTTGTCGGGTCCTCCGCCGCGCAGCGCCTCAGCCGCGTAAGCCGGCTCCCTGTGAAAGAAACGAGGAGCTGCGTCATGGTGTCGACGGATCGACACCACGACGCAGTGGTATGTCCAGAGATGGGCAACATTTCAAAGACACGTATGGCCAAACCAGATATCATAAAAACGTGTCAACGTTTCATTCTTAAGACAAAGACTGAGGCCTAGTGGGTATTGTTACTTCCCGGGTGGCCCTTAGACAAAGTATAACAATCTCAAATGAAAAACCCATGCCGCTTCACCACAGTAGTAGTGAAAGCCTAGGCCTAGTGGGTATTATTACTCGCCGGGTGCCCCTTAGACAAAGTATAACAATCTCTAAGGAAAAACCCATGCCGCTTCACCACAGTAGTAGTGAAAGCCTAGGCCTAGCGGGTATTATTACTTCCCGGGTGCCCCTTAGACAAAGTATAAAAATCTCTCATGAAAAACCCATGCCGCTTCACCACAGTAGTAGTGAAAGCGCCCGTGTTATAAACCAAGGTGCTTGCCATTACACGCCTCTGCGTTTCAAAAGCAGGGCCCTTCCTGTTTCCCGACCGCGCCCGCCTTACAGTGCAGGCCCTGCTTCTAACTCTAAAATGAGACCCTGGGGTTGACTGCGGCCCGCGCCCACCCCCCACTACAATTCCGGGTGCGGCGAAGGGCGTAGCGAACACGAACAGCGCACACCGGGTGCGCATCAAACGGCCGGCACGAAGCCGGGTCCGCGATGCTGGGGGCGCCAAGCCGCTAGTCCCGCCCAGGGCGCTGCATCCAGAGCTAGGAAACAAGCGAATCTAATGGAAGCACCTGGGAGCGACCTAAACCTGAGTGTAAAAAAGGCTAATCTTCCCTCTAGACTGCCGAAGCAGTTTTAGGATACTTAAAAACGGGCCACGCTTCTTATGAAACTATGCCCATCCCCCGTACGGCGACGACTTAAAAGTGGAGCTACTCACGGCGTGCGGTGGCGTCATCACCGGGTCCTGGCAGGCGAGGTGTCCGCAGGCGGGAGTCGTCGCTTGTCGGGTCCTCCGCCGCGCAGCGCCTCAGCCGCGTAAGCCGGCTCCCTGTGAAAGAAACGAGGAGCTGCGTCATGGTGTCGACGGATCGACACCACGACGCAGTGGTATGTCCAGAGATGGGCAACATTTCAAAGACACGTATGGCCAAACCAGATATCATAAAAACGTGTCAACGTTTCATTCTTAAGACAAAGACTGAGGCCTAGTGGGTATTGTTACTTCCCGGGTGGCCCTTAGACAAAGTATAACAATCTCAAATGAAAAACCCATGCCGCTTCACCACAGTAGTAGTGAAAGCCTAGGCCTAGTGGGTATTATTACTCGCCGGGTGCCCCTTAGACAAAGTATAACAATCTCTAAGGAAAAACCCATGCCGCTTCACCACAGTAGTAGTGAAAGCCTAGGCCTAGCGGGTATTATTACTTCCCGGGTGCCCCTTAGACAAAGTATAAAAATCTCTCATGAAAAACCCATGCCGCTTCACCACAGTAGTAGTAAAAGCGCCCGTGTTATAAACCAAGGTGCTTGCCATTACACGCCTCTGCGTTTCAAAAGCAGGGCCCTTCCTGTTTCCCGACCGCGCCCGCCTTACAGTGCAGGCCCTGCTTCTAACTCTAAAATGAGACCCTGGGGTTGACTGCGGCCCGCGCCCACCCCCCACTACAATTCCGGGTGCGGCGAAGGGCGTAGCGAACACGAACAGCGCACACCGGGTGCGCATCAAACGGCCGGCACGAAGCCGGGTCCGCGATGCTGGGGGCGCCAAGCCGCTAGTCCCGCCCAGGGCGCTGCATCCAGAGCTAGGAAACAAGCGAATCTAATGGAAGCACCTGGGAGCGACCTAAACCTGAGTGTCCTGGCAGGCGAGGTGTCCGCAGGCGGGAGCCGTCGCTTGTCGGGTCCTCCGCCGCGCAGCGCCTCAGCCGCGTAAGCCGGCTCCCTGTGAAAGAAACGAGGAGCTGCGTCATGGTGTCGACGGATCGACACCACGACGCAGTGGTATGTCCAGAGATGGGCAACATTTCAAAGACACGTATGGCCAAACCAGATATCATAAAAACGTGTCAACGTTTCATTCTTAAGACAAAGACTGAGGCCTAGTGGGTATTGTTACTTCCCGGGTGGCCCTTAGACAAAGTATAACAATCTCAAATGAAAAACCCATGCCGCTTCACCACAGTAGTAGTGAAAGCCTAGGCCTAGTGGGTATTATTACTCGCCGGGTGCCCCTTAGACAAAGTATAACAATCTCTAAGGAAAAACCCATGCCGCTTCACCACAGTAGTAGTGAAAGCCTAGGCCTAGCGGGTATTATTACTTCCCGGGTGCCCCTTAGACAAAGTATAAAAATCTCTCATGAAAAACCCATGCCGCTTCACCACAGTAGTAGTAAAAGCGCCCGTGTTATAAACCAAGGTGCTTGCCATTACACGCCTCTGCGTTTCAAAAGCAGGGCCCTTCCTGTTTCCCGACCGCGCCCGCCTTACAGTGCAGGCCCTGCTTCTAACTCTAAAATGAGACCCTGGGGTTGACTGCGGCCCGCGCCCACCCCCCACTACAATTCCGGGTGCGGCGAAGGGCGTAGCGAACACGAACAGCGCACACCGGGTGCGCATCAAACGGCCGGCACGAAGCCGGGTCCGCGATGCTGGGGGCGCCAAGCCGCTAGTCCCGCCCAGGGCGCTGCATCCAGAGCTAGGAAACAAGCGAATCTAATGGAAGCACCTGGGAGCGACCTAAACCTGAGTGTAAAAAAGGCTAATCTTCCCTCTAGACTGCCGAAGCAGTTTTAGGATACTTAAAAACGGGCCACGCTTCTTATGAAACTATGCCCATCCCCCGTACGGCGACGACTTAAAAGTGGAGCTACTCACGGCGTGCGGTGGCGTCATCACCGGGTCCTGGCAGGCGAGGTGTCCGCAGGCGGGAGCCGTCGCTTGTCGGGTCCTCCGCCGCGCAGCGCCTCAGCCGCGCAAGCCGGCTCCCTGTGAAAGAAACGAGGAGCTGCGTCATGGTGTCGACGGATCGACACCACGACGCAGTGGTATGTCCAGAGATGGGCAACATTTCAAAGACACGTATGGCCAAACCAGATATCATAAAAACGTGTCAACGTTTCATTCTTAAGACAAAGACTGAGGCCTAGTGGGTATTGTTACTTCCCGGGTGGCCCTTAGACAAAGTATAACAATCTCAAATGAAAAACCCATGCCGCTTCACCACAGTAGTAGTGAAAGCCTAGGCCTAGTGGGTATTATTACTCGCCGGGTGCCCCTTAGACAAAGTATAACAATCTCTAAGGAAAAACCCATGCCGCTTCACCACAGTAGTAGTGAAAGCCTAGGCCTAGCGGGTATTATTACTTCCCGGGTGCCCCTTAGACAAAGTATAAAAATCTCTCATGAAAAACCCATGCCGCTTCACCACAGTAGTAGTGAAAGCGCCCGTGTTATAAACCAAGGTGCTTGCCATTACACGCTTCTGCGTTTCAAAAGCAGGGCCCTTCCTGTTTCCCGACCGCGCCCGCCTTACAGTGCAGGCCCTGCTTCTAACTCTAAAATGAGACCCTGGGGTTGACTGCGGCCCGCGCCCACCCCCCACTACAATTCCGGGTGCGGCGAAGGGCGTAGCGAACACGAACAGCGCACACCGGGTGCGCATCAAACGGCCGGCACGAAGCCGGGTCCGCGATGCTGGGGGCGCCAAGCCGCTAGTCCCGCCCAGGGCGCTGCATCCAGAGCTAGGAAACAAGCGAATCTAATGGAAGCACCTGGGAGCGACCTAAACCTGAGTGTAAAAAAGGCTAATCTTCCCTCTAGACTGCCGAAGCAGTTTTAGGATACTTAAAAACGGGCCACGCTTCTTATGAAACTATGCCCATCCCCCGTACGGCGATGACTTAAAAGTGGAGCTACTCACGGCGTGCGGTGGCGTCTCCGGCGTCATCACCGGGTCCTGGCAGGCGAGGTGTCCGCAGGCGGGAGCCGTCGCTTGTCGGGTCCTCCGCCGCGCAGCGCCTCAGCCGCGTAAGCCGGCTCCCTGTGAAAGAAACGAGGAGCTGCGTCATGGTGTCGACGGATCGACACCACGACGCAGTGGTATGTCCAGAGATGGGCAACATTTCAAAGACACGTATGGCCAAACCAGATATCATAAAAACGTGTCAACGTTTCATTCTTAAGACAAAGACTGAGGCCTAGTGGGTATTATTACTTCCCGGGTGGCCCTTAGAAAAAGTATAACAATCTCAAATGAAAAACACATGCCCCTTCACCACAGAATTAGTGAAAGCCTAGGCCTAGTGGGTATTATTACTCGCCGGGTGCCCCTTAGACAAAGTATAACAATCTCTAATGTAAAACCCATGCCGCTTCACCACAGTAGTAGTGAAAGCCTAGGCCTAGCGGGTATTATTACTTCCCGGGTGCCCCTTAGACAAAGTATAAAAATCTCTCATGAAAAACCCATGCCGCTTCACCACAGTAGTAGTAAAAGCGCCCATGTTACAAACCAAGGTGCTTGCCATTACACGCTTCTGCGTTTCAAAAGCAGGGCCCTTCCTGTTTCCCGACCGCGCCCGCCTTACAGTGCAGGCCCTGCTTCTAACTCTAAAATGAGACCCTGGGGTTGACTGCGGCCCGCGCCCACCCCCCACTACAATTCCCGGTGCGGCGAAGGGCGTAGCGAACACGAACAACGCACACCGGGTGCGCATCAAACGGCCGGCACGAAGCCGGGTCCGCGATGCTGGGGGCGCCAAGCCGCTAGTCCCGCCCAGGGCGCTGCATCCAGAGCTAGGAAACAAGCGAATCTAATGGAAGCACCTGGGAGCGACCTAAACCTGAGTGTAAAAAAGGCTAATCTTCCCTCTAGACTGCCGAAGCAGTTTTAGGATACTTAAAAACGGGCCACGCTTCTTATGAAACTATGCCCATCCCCCGTACGGCGACGACTTAAAAGTGGAGCTACTCACGGCGTGCGGTGGCGTCTCCGGCGTCATCACCGGGTCCTGGCAGGCGAGGTGTCCGCAGGCGGGAGCGTCGCTTGTCGGGTCCTCCGCCGGGCAGCGTCTCAGCCGCGTAAGCCGGCTCCCTGTGAAAGAAACGAGGAGCTGCGTCATGGTGTCGACGGATCGACACCACGACGCAGTGGTATGTCCAGAGATGGGCAACATTTCAAAGACACGTATGGCCAAACCAGATATCATAAAAACGTGTCAACGTTTCATTCTTAAGACAAAGACTGAGGCCTAGTGGGTATTATTACTTCCCGGGTGGCCCTTAGACAAAGTATAACAATCTCAAATGAAAAACCCATGCCTCTTCACCACAGTAGTAGTGAAAGCCTAGGCCTAGTGGGTATTATTACTCGCCGGGTGCCCCTTAGACAAAGTATAACAATCTCTAATGGAAAACCCATGCCGCTTCACCACAGTAGTAGTGAAAGCCTAGGCCTAGCGGGTATTATTACTTCCCGGGTGCCCCTTAGACAAAGTATAAAAATCTCTCATGAAAAACCCATGCCGCTTCACCACAGTAGTAGTGAAAGCGCCCATGTTATAAACCAAGGTGCTTGCCATTACACGCTTCTGCGTTTCAAAAGCAGGGCCCTTCCTGTTTCCCGACCGCGCCCGCCTTATATCATAAAACCAGATATCATAAAAACGTGTCAACGTTTCATTCTTAAGACAAAGACTGAGGCCTAGTGGGTATTATTACTTCCCGGGTGGCCCTTAGACAAAGTATAACAATCTCAAATGAAAAACCCATGCCCCTTCACCACAGTAGTAGTGAAAGCCTAGGCCTAGTGGGTATTATTACTCGCCGGGTGCCCCTTAGACAAAGTATAACAATCTCTAATGGAAAACCCATGCCGCTTCACCACAGTAGTAGTGAAAGCGCCCATGTTATAAACCAAGGTGCTTGCCATTACACGCTTCTGCGTTTCAAAAGCAGGGCCCTTCCTGTTTCCCGACCGCGCCCGCCTTACAGTGGAGGCCCTGCTTTTAACTCTAAAATGAGACCCTGGGGTTGACTGCGGCCCGCGCCCACCCCCCACTACAATTCCCGGTGCGGCGAAGGGCGTAGCGAACACGAACAACGCACACCGGGTGCGCATCAAACGGCCGGCACGAAGCCGGGTCCGCGATGCTGGGGGCGCCAAGCCGCTAGTCCCGCCCAGGGCGCTGCATCCAGAGCTAGGAAACAAGCGAATCTAATGGAAGCACCTGGGAGCGACCTAAACCTGAGTGTAAAAAAGGCTAATCTTCCCTCTAGACTGCCGAAGCAGTTTTAGGATACTTAAAAACGGGCCACGCTTCTTATGAAACTACCACGCTTCTTATGAAACTATGCCCATCCCCCGTACGGCGACGACTTAAAAGTGGAGCTACTCACGGCGTGCGGTGGCGTCTCCGGCGTCATCACCGGGTCCTGGCAGGCGAGGTGTCCGCAGGCGG
The DNA here is from genome assembly GCF_027580225.2 of Misgurnus anguillicaudatus. Classification (NCBI taxonomy): domain Eukaryota; kingdom Metazoa; phylum Chordata; class Actinopteri; order Cypriniformes; family Cobitidae; genus Misgurnus; species Misgurnus anguillicaudatus. The sequence goes on from NC_073344.2 coordinate 36,594,979, forward strand.
GAGCCGTCGCTTGTCGGGTCCTCCGCCGCGCAGCGTCTCAGGCGCGTAAGCCGGCTCCCTGTGAAAGAAACGAGGAGCTGCGTCATGCTGTCGACGCAGTGGTATGTCCAGAGATTGGCAACATTTCAAAGACATGTATGGCCAAACCACCCACCCACCTGCCCTATCGTAAAAACGTGTCAATTTTTCATTCTTAAGACAAAGACTGAGGCCTAGTGGGTACTATTACTTCCCGGGTGCACGTTAGACAAAGTATAACAATCTCTAATGAAAAACCCATGCCGATTCATCACAGTTGCAGTGAAAGCCTAGGCCCAGTGGGTATTATTCAGACACTGAAGTGTAAGGTGGTTACAATATTACTATTGTGAAGAATCCTGCTCAATTCATCCTTGGGAATGTGTTTCTGTTAGATTGCAAGGCAATACCGATGCCATAGTCAGTTTACAGAAACAATTTAGTTTGATTATCTGTACACAAGTGAAACCCGATTACGCTAATGGACATTACATTTCGAACGCTACAACGATTGACCAATCACAATAGTTTAGAACCCCTGACCAATCAGCGTATACTTGGCGTGTGTGGGGGTGGAGCTTTGAAGAGACACATGCTGCAATAAAGCGTTTTAGAGAGAGGTGTTTCAAATATCTATATTATTAGAAAAATAATGCGTTTTTTTGATCTTTCATTCAAACAACAGTATTGTGGAAGACCCCAACAATAAATATATAACCTTTTTTTGTGTTCAAATTAGTGGCTCTTTAAGAAAGTTTGTGTGGTGGACCGATTGTCTGGAGATAGTAGGACAAAAGAAAGTTGTTTGTTGTAATGATCTGAACATTATTTCAAATGTATTTGTTTGTTTGAGGAACAGACACAATCAAAATCTGTTGATATATTATGGTAATGTAAACTCTATGTGCTGGAATAAATGTGTTCTTGACATGTCAAGGCAGCTAACAGTTAAGCTAATCTGGCTGTTTCTTGACCCGGATAGTCAGAAATTATCACAAGTAAGATTACGGGTCAGATTTTTAAAGAGTACAGCACTTCCTTCCCAGGACGGATGGATGCCATCTCTCTTTAGCAGGTCCGGTTTCCTCCAGAAATGTTTCAAATTGTCTATAAAATCTATGTTATGCTGTGGGCACCACTTTGACATCCAATATGCATTGATCTCCAACTGGCGGAGTCTGGTGTCATTATTGGTGACGAGAATAACAATCTTAGAAAACTTACACTTAGCATTAGCTAGCACTTTGAGTTTGGATCTAATGTCAGAAGCTCTGGCTCCTGGTATACATTCGACTTTGGGGGCTGGTGCCTCTATTTCCATGTTCCTGAGAATAGAATCAGGTGCTGATGGCACAGTGGATAAGACACAGGCCTTTGGTGTGAGAGACCAGGGTTTGAATCCCCTGTGACACACCATTGTGTCCCTGAGCATGACACTTAACCCCTAGTTGCTCCAGAGGCGTGCGACCTCTGACATATATAGCAATTGTAAGTTGCTTTGGATAAAAGCGTCAGCTAAATGAATAAGTAAATGAATAAGCAAGAATCACCTAGAACCAGAGCACTTGTGACAGGCATCTCAGCTGGTGTGCTGCTGAGTGGAGAGACCTATTTGTAATTAACAAAGGAGCGGGATTGTGCCGATATTGCTTACGACTATGCCACCTGACAGTCACCCAGTTAGTCAGCTGCCTTGACGCTAATGTCGGAACGGAGTCATGTTCATTACCTGTTACACTAGATGCATCTGAAAGAGTGTCGGCAACATTAACACTAGTTAAATAATTACTATTCTCAACTAGAGTTCGAATGTGCGCTTGTAGTTTTGCAATCTTCTCCGTCAGGATTACTACTTCATTACACTTAGTGCATGTCAAAAACCGTCTTTGCCGACGGAAGAAGTGAAACTATGCATGTGGCATGAAATGCAGGTTATAATAACAAGAGAGGAAGTATTACTGCTTTCAATACCGGGTGGTGGAGTTTCCGTTCACCAGAACACAGTCTGTGAAGCTGCATCGCTGGCGGTGATGTTGGATCCGGGAGACGGTAGGCACGATGTACGTTCGGTCCACGAGTCAAGGCTGGCAACTTTTCTACAGCTACCCATTCCACACTCGGAGGTGAGCAAGGTCTGAAAAAAGCAGTATTTGAAAAAGTTAAGCCCATGCACCATTTGACATTAAATTATAAAAAAGATTATAAAAAGATAAAATCATATTATATGCTGCTCATTATTTTAACCAATTCAGTGATTTGTTAGTTCACTGAGATTTGAATTACATACCAATCACTTGTCAGTGTTGAGTTCCATTTATGTGTACACTGGTGTTTCAGGACCCTTCAGAAATAAACACATTTCTGCAACTGTCAGTCATTTATTTTATATATGCATTGATATTATGTCAAATAAGAGATACATGTATTGTTTTTGTGTGTGAACAAATAGTTCTTTATCATTTTATATAATTTTTTTCCTTAAACATAATGATGAGTTTTATTAGCTTACCCACAGCATCAATCTTAGGGTCATACCATAAGCCTTACTTAAAGGCAGTGCCAAAAAATAAAGCATGTAAACTACAAACACGTTTTGTGATTCATTTTAAATTCATCAACAAATAAATACATGATAAATTAATTTGTAAGGCAGATTATTTTACATTTTCTAATAATTTTACATTTACAAATTAGCGTAATTGATACAGTGCCATAAAACTATAGCCAACACAGCTAACCTTGAATAAATAAAACTAAACATTTCTTAATGTCGGCACAGTGAAAACAACTATAATGCTTAGTCCACAGTATGCATGTCTCTATAATACACATTATATTTTTAAAGGGAAAACATTGTCTTTATTCACCATTATTTACCATGGTACCATTTAAGCCCACCATATGCTTTTCAATGAGGAATCCCTATAAATCACAAACTTTGATGAGTTTTTTAAATAAAAGTGTTTACTGTAATGATAACAAAACTTTGCGTGCTTTTACCCTACTAACCTCTTACCTTACTACTTTAATTTACAACTATATTTAGATAGGCCTACATATTGCACACTGTGTAGCATAATAGATGTCTGATAATGTGTAACATTTGTTCTCACCTTAAAACTGAAAACTACAGCACCTGACCAAAAATCATAGTAGTGTCAAGTTACCTTGAGGGCAAAATTGTCTATTGTCTAACAGTGATATTGCAAATGGTTACATTCTTTGTTCATGAAGTGAAGAGTTTTACTGCATGTTATTCTTGTTGAATATTATGTAGTTAGATGCTCGCAAACATTGGTAAAATGATTTTTATGTTTTCTGTCACTGAATAAATACTTCCTTTAAAAATTATTTTTCTGATTTGGCTTATCTGGAACACATTTGGGCTTAAATGGTACCAGTAACTACATATCTTAATTTTGTATTCTAAAATGTACATCAACTACTTAATTAATTTTTAAATGAGAAATAAAATGTCTTTTTCTTATAAACCATCTCATTATCTATGATAAACTATGGTAAAATTTGGTGGGTGTAATAAGTAAACTTTCTTTATATGTTCTCTTGTAAAAACGTTTAAAGCATTACCTCTTTTTTTATTTTTTTATTTTAGAGTGTCCATGATACTTAGTAAAGATGTTGTAATTACATGTTATAAAATGTACTTAATATGTAACTAAATGATGGAAAAGCCTGTACTTACAGACTGTAAATATGTATGTAATAGATGGCTCATGCCACCTCCAAGCAACAACACAAAACAGTTAAATATATTTTCATATGATATTTGTTTAGATTTAGTCTTTTAAGACAGACAAGATTTGTTCTTCTGATATAGCGGTGTTTTAAGAAAATAAATAAATAAATAATAAAAATCTGAATCTCCCTATTACACTTAATTGCATGTAACAGTAGTTACAACAGTAGTCCACTAAATGTATACATGTATCATGTGTAAACAGAGGCTTTTCCATATCTTAGTAACATATTAAGTACCAATTATTACATTATGTAGTACTAAGTACTGTCTTATATAGGTACATTGTATCAAGACAATAACACGTAGGGGGAAGCAGGGGCGAAAGCACCATTTATAACAAAACATAATTTTAATGTTTTAGACAGAGATATATTTTTGCTTTGGTCAATAACTGGTCTATCAATACCAGATGGAATTTTGATCAAATGTAAAATGACTTCAGTATAATTTTAATTTGAACATAAGTAGCACATCGTTACTTTCGACCCTGTCAGCTGGGATGAAAGTAACACACAGGTGGGTCAAAATTAACATAACAGAATAAGGTAAGTTCTCTGTATCATGGACACCGTAAAATAAAGCATTACAGAATGAGAATATATACATACCAGAGAATATCTTACATACCATAAACAGAAACAATTGCAAAATAATAATTAATTAAAGAAATTCATGAACATATTTTACATTAATAATCCAGCTCCTAATGCATTCAGTTACTTGATTAATTGTTCTAAGAATTTATGCAACTTTGTTTTCCTCTCCAGAATTTTCCACAATTCGTAACATTTTAAATCAATATACAAAATATTCAAGTACAATAATACTTTCTATTTATGACTGTAAAACTTGCAGATCAATATTAAAGCGCCACCCTCAGGCTGAATTACAGAAGGACACCAAACCTCTGCCAACTGTTCTGTATAGTATGTGTTCAGTTTTGAATGTTAAACTTAAGACTTTGCACCCCACCCCCCAAAAAAACTATTACGCACCAGCCTCCACAATATACTGTATATATAATACAGTGCTCAGTATTTCTAATGACATTTGTTAGAGTTATTAAAAGTTGTTGGCCTTTACATCTGCTTTTTGGGTCTATTTACATCAAATTTGTGGATATGCAAGTGAAGTAACGTCATATGATATGTTGAAAAGTATTATATACAGTATATACTATAGTATATTTTGGGTCAGTTTACATCAACTCTGACAAAATCATTTTAATTAATTATGTAATGCTTTGTAAGGTTTCTTTTTATACCTTACTGATATTTCATGAATATAAAAGTGAAGTAACAGCATGTGACATGTTGAGAATATAGTACAATACTCAATATTTCCAATCACTTGTTGGTGGTTCTTAATGGTTGGCCTTTACATCTGCTTTTTGGGTCAATTTACATAAACACAAAAAAATGACAAAAAAATGCACTAATTATTATATTACCCAAAGCAATTGGTGTCTAACACGTTTGTATTGCAATGCTTGGTAAGGTTTTCTTTCCTACCTCCCTTGCAGTGTCTCCCTGAGTGTTGTCAACCTTACTGTTCTGAGCCTCACCGTAGAATGACCACACACTGCAAACTGAGTTCTCTGTGACGTCACGCATTACAATATAATGCCTGGTTCATAGCGACAGAAAAAAAAGGAAAAAAATCTGGTTTAAAGCGGTTCAGCATAATAAAAATAATAAAAAATAATATGTGGTTTTACATTAATATTTACATGGTATTTGTTTGTCAAGGAGAAAACTATTTCACCGATTGTATTATTGTTTGTTTATTATTATTATTATTATTATTATTATTATTAATATTAATAAATAATAAAAATGTATTCATTGGCTAAATAACAATCTGACTGAAAATAAAAATCTTATATTATTATTTATTATTAATTCATATGTTTTCCCTCACCTTTGACAGTATTTCACTTCTCTGCTGAACGATTAACGTTAAACGACTGCGGCACGGTGCAGCGTTTCTTTCACTACACACAGCTGATATGACTGCTCTCAGTTTCTTACTTTTTACAATTTTCGTACACTCTGCAAACTTTCGGGAGTGACAACAGCATTTAAATGCGTGAGTGAATGATCGTTTTGTGTCTGTGCAGGAAAAAACTAGTTCTAGACCAAACAAAGCGGTAACCATAGCAACGTTCTGCCTTCTCGCGTGGCTAATATTTACTGCTTTGACGAAAATAATATTACAGCGTTATGTTTTGCAATAAACTTGGCGTTGTGTTTTGTACACATTTTAGCGCTGTCTTGCAGTGTTGCCAGGTTCAGGTCTTTTTTATTTATTTTTTTAACGTTAGTTAACGTTTTGGCGCTCGACCGTTTATGGATTTGGCTTATGAAGCGATCAAGTTTTTGGTGTTATTTAAATGGGAAGGTGTCTATAGCATTTTTTATGTTTGAGGTAAAACAATTTGATTTACTTCGGTTTGTAATGGGATTTTTCTTGTCCGCTGTTTTTTCGTGCAAAATCTGACAACCCTATTAAGCGCTCCTGTCTGTATTTTCAAACGTATGTCCATCTGTAGCATATTAAAGTGTACTTACAAAAGGTGATGGGTCTCTGAGTGAAATCTCCTAAAAGTTTCATCTCTTCAATCATGTAAACATAAGATTCTCAAACGCGAGCTGTATGATGATGACAAACCGCCAAAATTAGTTTTTAAGACTGCGCAATGCAGCTGAGCAGAAGGAATCACGAATGAACCTACAATACTGTGTAACCATTTTACCGGTATAATATTTATATCTACCATATATCATATACAACCAAACGGGACATTCAGATTTTAATAAACAGAGCTACTTTTAAAACAAAAAGTAAAATAAAATTAATGGTGCCTGCGCTTGGAGGCTTGCTATTGGCTGTTGTATTTGAATAAAAAATGAGTTCCCAGCAAACACAAAAACGTTATAAAAACGTTTTTTTCCAAGTTATGAAAAGGTTGTGATAAAGTTATTTTCCGACTAAAGTTATTTTCTCCGAATAGGACAAATGTATTTTCACAACGTTGCAAAAACATTTAATAACGGAATTACGTCACACCACAACTTTTAGAAGCATTAATCACGTTTAGCTACACAGACAAATCACTAGACAAGAAATGTAAAGGTAATCAAATTTCAAAGAACTACAACAAGGTTTTAATTTAATGCAACATAATATGACAAAACATCTTTTTGATAGCAGTAATATAATTATAAATATTATGAACAAAAAATTAAAACCATGCAAAAAACCTAAACAAAATGCAAAAGAAATGAAACACTTTGAACGTAATTAAAATCATAGTGTGTTTAACTAAAAATGTAATAAGTCTTGACAAACAATATATCATCACTGTGGAACAGAAACCTCTCATTGGGTCATTATTATTTTATTTCAGAAATCATAACTGTTGATTACCCTTTATGATGATTTTACGTATATTTAACAAATGAAAAGATCCTCAAAATATTGGTAAGAACACAACCATACCCAGGACTTCCTGGGACTAACTTTCTTAACATTGCTTAATGCAGAACAGCTGAATTAAAACACTAATTTATTAATAAATCATGTAACAGTAAGCAGATTTGCCAATAATAAAATGTTTTAATCAATAAGACACTTAAAGTAGCTTAATGCATTAAGATAATGATATGACAAGATAATATTCAGAATACACCCAATTAATTAATTTTTTCTATTATGGTCAAGCAAACTTTAATTTAAAGCATTTATTTTCTTGACCAATCTGCTTGCCCTTACATAGTATGTTTTAATAATAAAGGGGCAGTTTCCCGGACAGGGATTAGACTAGTCCTTGACAAAAAAAAATGTAAAAGCTGTCCAAACTGAAAACATCTTGCACTGACATATCTTAAAATACATCAGTGCCCTTTGTTTTGCCTGAAAATGAAGTAATGTTTTTAGTAAGGAAGGAATGTTTGTTAAAACTAGTTTCCTAATTAAACTAAGGCCTAGTCCTGGTTTAAGCTAATCCCTGTTCAGGAAACCACCATAAAGTGTGTACCAAATTTAATGTTTTAATTCAACTCTTTAATTCATTAAGCAACATACTGTACAGGCCTAGGCCTAAGTTCAATTAAGATGTTTAAGCCAGTGGTTCTCAAACTTATTCGGCTTGCGGCCCCCCTTGTGTAAGGTGCATCCCTTTATGCCCCCCAAAAGAAAGTGTATGACATAAAACATTTCAAAAACGTACATTTTAATTAAACAAAACATATTCAATTATACAATGTGGTGCTGTTGGTTAGTTGGTTTATTTTTCTGAAGTTATTTACAAAGAATTTATGATAAATTAATGTATTTTATAAAATTTCAGGGCCCCCAGTTTGAGAACCACTGCTTTAAGCATCTTTAATAAACATGCCTTAGAAAAAGATGTTAGTGGTGTGCAGTGGCAGCCGGTGACTTCTTTTTTCGAGGGCGCATGATGCGAAGTTCATCACAACATAGCGTGTCATGTGTGTGGTTTGTAATTTCAAGATATGTGTTTGGCGCGTCGAGCGAACTTTGGTGCATCGCATGTCCTGTCAAAATATGTGCCTGCTGCAAACGCGCACAAAGGGTTCATGACAAAAGAGAAGCTCGCGTTTGCCAGATACTCGAATAATCTCATGCATAATCAGAGTTTACGGTTAAGGGAGTGTCTTGTGTGTATTTTGTGAATGTGAGTGTCTCTTTTATCATAAACGGTTTGGACGCGTGTGCAGCAGGTACTTATTTTGACAAAAGACATGATGCACATGGTTCACATGACGCAACATACACATATTTTGAAAACACGAGCAATACACATGACACTCTGAACACATATTTTGAAAATGCGACCCTCGGAAAACGCACGAGCCCTCACTGGTTGTTTGTATCTTGAGACAGCTCAAACGTGTGTATTGGTCAAGGACTAGGCTTAAGTCTTGTCTGTGAAACAAGGAGTAAGCGTTTATCTCAATAAGGAACAAAGTAATGTTCATATAGCAATAGCTCTAAGATAATGCAAGTCATGTGTTTCAAGTCACGCTCAGTTAAAAAGACAATTATTATTATTATAGAGTATGTTTACAGATTTTCAACCCACCTTATGTTGTTACAATGTTTGTAATATATGTATTCGAAAGAGTATTGCAGACAAATAAATAGGAATATCTCAGTACAAGTTTAACTAAAGAAAAAAGTAAACATTGTCCATTCAAATATTACCACTTATTGTAAAATATAAAGTGGGTTGCAAATCTGCAAACGTATGGTTCGAGGCAGTGATTACAATATAACGTTTGTCAGTTTTGTATGTCCATCTTTAGTTGCCATCATCTGAAGTCTCTGTGAATGTAGGCGTCATCTGAAGTCTTCACAAGTGATGCTGGATCCATACTGGAGCTTCTGTAACCTGTATGGGTATCCCGATAGATAGAAACAGAAAAGCAAAAGGAGAAGGATTAGCATAGCTGCTGTTCATAGTATATCAAGCAAAAGATGATCATGTGTACTTTATACCTTTTCATTCAGAACAAGGTTATAAGATGTGTCATGTGAATGCTTGGCTAAGATTTTTACTAGATTTACACTAGGAGAGGGAGTAAAATGTGAAAAAGCTCTGCCTCCTTTTGTGGACTTTGACATTCTGGGTACTACAAAGACTTCTGTGACCTTATTTAGCAATTATCAGGTTCAATCACCATCAGATTTGAGTACCAAAACATACTTGTAGCCAATCAGCAGGAAGGGGCATGTCTACTAACCGACATCGTTGCCTGGGTTGCATATGTGTGAGGCGGGTCTATCGAAAGAAAGTCCAGATTCTATTGGGGTAGGGGCGTGTTTGTTTAGGTGATTTCAAATGTCAACATTGGCTTTCAGAGATCATGCACCCCGCCTTTAAATGGGAGGAATAAAGTGCCATTTATAGTCGTGCGTAAGTTCTACACCGTAGCCTGTGCGTAGCTCTGCGTAGCCTGACGTGCACCTCGCAAAAATTTTAACGTCGCGTCAGTTCTACGCGGACCGCAAACGCTGTGATTGGTCCACCAGAACCCCTCCCGTCAGGTAAAAAAACCTGTGTCATAGGTATTTCCGTTTGCGACAGTGGAAACAAAGATGAGCCAAGTTGAGGAGTGATTTAACTCAAACTGCAACAAAAGTCACTGTTTATTTACTTCCATCATTGCTGGTCTTCTCAAATCATACACAACAAGTTGCTGTTTCTTCTTCGTTTGTGGCTTAACTTGCCAAGCTTCTTCTTCTTTGACGGTCGCTCTGCTACTGTGGTTACACGCGTGGATACTGCCTACCAGCGGTTTGCGCGTGTGTTTGCACGTCGACGCAGAGGACGACGCAAAAGTATAAATGAAAACTGACGCGGAACCTACACCGTCGCGACTACGCCGTAGGACCTACGCACGACTATAACGAGCCCTTTAGCCATCATCAATATAATTTACAATACCATTCAAAGCTTCAGATGCTGATTTGCTACTCAAGAAACATTTTCGATTATTCTAAATGCTGACAGTTGTGTTAAAGGACAAGTTCGGTATTTTACACTTAAAGCCCTGTTTTCAGATTGTTTATAATGAAATAGAATGGTTTTGACTGAAATTTGGACATATGATGCTGGCCTGAGAATTTTCAGGTGTTTAATGTATCACCTCCCACCTCTATAATGGCTGTATAGACGGTTTCATTGGAAGCACGTGATACACGTCTGGATCCAAACCTTACTTCCGGTTTCGTTTTTTTAATGCTCTGACTAGTTGCTAAACTGATCTCTTGAACGACTGCCTCGTCGAAAATAACAAATGTTTTGGTTTCCTAGGTAATCTATGTGTTGTTTTTTTGCTTGTTATATAAATAAACTACGTTTAAAGAACTTTGTTGTTATTTATTCTTAGCGGAGTTTACCGGAAGCTACGTGCAGCCCCTTGTTTAAGTTGTTACTGCTGAAACGGTCTATAGGTGCACAGGAACAGCATCTTTTGCAGCGATTTTTGTGTGAGCATATCAGTGAACACCCCTGACCACTCGGTGAGTTTCACGTCTTTGTTAACGAAAGTTTAATGCATTTTAGGAAGGATTGTTCCTGTGCACCTATACAGCGATGGTAGAGGTGGGAGGTGCTACAATAAACACCCGAAAATTCTCGGGCCAGCATCATATGTCCAAATTTCAGTTAAAACCGCTACATATAAATGGCAGATTGCACTACTGTTTGTTAGAAGTGAGAGTAAAGATTTCTGTTTTAAATAAACAGTGTTCGATTGTAACCTTTCATTTATCCAAAACATCCCACTAAAACACAAAGGAACACAACTGTTGATAATCAGAAACGTTTCTTGAGCAACAAATCAGCATATTAAGAATGTTTTTTGAAGGATCATGTGACACTGAAGACTGCTGAAAAAGATGCTGAAAATTCTGCTTTGCATCACAAATTACATTTAACTTAATCTAAATTGTGATAATATTTCACAGCATTTCTGTTTACACTGTATTTTTGTCAAATAAAAAATAACAGCCTTTTGTACAGTAGTGTTTAAGTCTGAGGTTTTACTTACTCACCATATGGTTCATAGCACCTTAGAGGTGTTTTCTGACCGGTCTGCTTGAACTCTGCTGCATGGCCATCAGCATGGAGAAATCTACAAACATAACATGCAATTTGTCACAGAGCAAATCATTTTTAGTATGCACTGCAAAGGAAAACAAGGAAGAGTAGAGGTGAAACGCTGAAAGGATAGTATAAAAAACAGAATATATATAAAAAAAATTTTTTTTAGGTTTATTTATTAATTTAATATTGTGCAGTGCCACTCACGTTTGGATGTCCAAACCTTCTTTAAATAACTGTAATGAAAGTAAACAAAACAAGAAGATGTAAGGTTATACATTGTGAAAAAAGTGCATATGAAGTGATTTAATAAGCTTTCTCAACCAATAGTATCCAACTGCAGCCCAGCAGCACCCACAAATCAGGCCATCGTCTCAGGCCTTCCGGGGCGGGGCCGCGGCAGATGTTTTAGGAGACACGCAGAAATGCGTGAAATTATAAAAACATTACAACAAGGTTATAACATTTATAATTTTTATGGTATTATGTCATGAACAATCCAATCACTATATATATTAAGTGAAGTGTTTATAGTAGACACTAGTAAGATTGTGTGAACATCTTTTAAGATCTTTTACTTTTAAACATTGAACCTGTAATAATAACAATTTGTTACATTTATATAGCACTTTTCTGCAGCACTCAAAGCGCTTTACATATGAATGAGGGAATCTTTTACACCACCACCAATATGCAGCATCCACCTGGATGATGCGACGGCAGCCATATTGCGCCAGAACGCCCACCATACAACAGCTTATGAGTGGAGAGGAGACAAAGTTATATAGCCAATTAGTATATATGGGGATGATTAGTACACCAATGGGCAAGTTTGGCCAGGAATGCCGGTGCACACCCCTACTTTTATTCAAATGACATCCTTTGAATTTTAATGAGAGAGTCAGGACCTCAGTTTAACGTCTCATCCAAAGGATGGTGCTTTTTGACAGTATAGTGTCCCCATCACTATAGAGGGTATGCATTGACGTCATTTTCCACGTGACCACACCGTAACTCGCCCTGTTGAGTGACAAAACATTCATCAAAATGGCTGGTTTTCATAGCGGCAGATGCAAAAAATGCCAGTAAAACTGACTATTATCAGATTAAGTTGAACTTAGATGGCCTTAACAGTGACCCTAACAACTTGCGAAACAACCAGTAGTCTGTGGACATTGGCATATGCCCAGACATTGGTTTTTCTGACATATACAGTGGCAAGAAAAAGTATGTGAGCCCCTAGGAATGAACTGGTTTTCTACAGTGATTTGCCATAAAATGTTATCTGATTCTCATCTAGGTCACAACAATAAACAAACATGATGTGCATAAGCTTACAAGACAAAAATAATTCCAGTTTATTGTGTCTTTTTTGGAAACACCCATTTAACATTCACAGTGCTCGAGGAAAATGTAAGTGAGCCCATAGACTAATTACTTTATTGAAAGCTTTTTTTGTCAGAAGCTGGCAAACTGGAGTCCATTAATAAATTGAGTTTAAATGTGTGGTTTAGTGCAACTTTGATTGATATTAAGACACTCACACATTTTAAGATTGCTGTCCTTAAGAAGCATCAGCTCTTCTGAACCATGCTCCTATAAAGATATCTGATCAAGAGATGTTGCACTCCATAAGGCTGAAAAGGTATACAAAACAATCTCAAAATGTTTAGACCTCCATCAGTCTACACTTAGCCAAATTGTCTATAAATGGAGACAGTTAAATACTGTAGCTACCCTTCCTAGAAGTGGGCGCACAGTCAAGATGACTCCTAAAACACCATGCAGAATACTCAATGAAGTAAAGAAGAACCCACGAGTAACAGCTAAAGGCTTGAAGACATCATTGGAACGGGCACACAGCTCTGTTCCTGAGTCTACCATACGCAAGTCTTTGAACAGGCACGGTGTTTATGACAATACGGAGGAAGCCGCTGCTCTCCCGAAAAAACATTGCTGTGAGCCTGAAGTTTGCAAAAGAGCACCTTGGCAAACCCCAGTGCTACTGGGAAAATATTTTATGAGGTTTTATTGATGAAACAAAAGTTGAATTTCTTGGGAAAAATATTATGGCGCAAAATGGGCACAGCTTACCAACATCAAAACATCATCTCAACAGTGAAGTATGGTGGAGGGAACATCATGATTTGGGCTTGCTTTGCTGCCTCATGGCCTGGACCACTTGCCATCATCGAGGGTAAAATGAATTATTAAGTTTAAAAAAAATCCTACAGGATAATGTCAGGGTGGCTGTCCACCAGTTGAAGCTCAGTAGAAGTTAGTTGATGGAACAGGACAATGACCTTAAGCATTGTAGTAAATCCACTACAGGCTGGCTTAAGAAAAACAAAATGCGCCATTTGGAGTGGCCTAGTCAAAGCCCAGACCTTAACCTGTGGAATGACCTCAAGAGAGCGGTTCACACCAGACATCCTACAAATGTGTCTGAGTTAAAGCGGTTTTGTAAAGGGGAATGAGCAAAATTTGCTTCTGAACGATGCGCAGGTCTGATTCAGAACTACTGAAAGCGCTTGCTTGAAGTATTTGCTGCCAAATGAGGCTCAACAAGCTGTTAAAACCAAGGGTTCACTTACAATTTCCTCCAGCACTATGAATGTTCAATGGGGGTTCTCAAAAAAGACACAAGAAACTAGAACTATTTGTGTGTTTTCACCTTATGCACATTGTGTTTGTCTATTGTTGTGACCTAGATGAGAATCAGATCACATTTTATGGCAAATCACAGTAGAAAACCAGTTTATTCCTAGGGGTTCACATACTTTTTCTTGCCACTGTATGTTTGTCTTGCCTAACACTATTTAACCATCCCACCTTTGTAGAACACAATGCTCATCATAATAGATGTTTTTTAATGGAGGCTCACTGACCAAACTTTGCAATTACACCGAATAAGAGTATAAATTTATGGGTATTTCGTGTATTTTTATAGGATTTTTTTATCCACATATTTTACATACCTGACATATGGCTACTGCTACTAATTTACTTCTTCTTTGAGTGGCAAAACATTCAACAAAATGTTTGGCTGTTCTAGCGGTGGCCGCGAAAATGTCAGTATAACTGACAATTATCAGCAAAAATTTTAAATTTAGTTGCACTTGATAGTGACCCTAGCAACTTGTCAACTCACCTGTGGTCAGTGTACATTGGCAGGGACAATCCATTTACTTCTCCTTTCGGTCTTTCTTGGCAGTCTGTAAAATGATAGCTCCGAATTCTTGTTAAATCTGTTAGTACAGTCTATCGCACAACAGTTTTTTGCAATTTAGACGCGTTTTCGCTGATTTCACACTGTTTACAAATTCTGCCGATCTGTCTTTTGCCACTGAATAACCTCAGTCACTTTCGCCAAAGGTGACGTCACGTGCATACTTTCTATACTGGGGTGTTAGGACCCACACAGACCACGGGGTGAGCACCACCTACTGGTCTCACTAACACCGTCTTTTGCCTCGTTATCGTTTTTTGCAATTTTTGTATTTTATTTTTGCTGACAGTTCTTTCTTTTTAGATTGAACTATTTCATAAAAGAGCTGGAAGGTTCCAGAGAGCCCTTAACATTTTGTTTTTCATTCCAGGAAAACATGGAATCTTTGTTGTAATGTTCTTTTTAAGAGTCGCAGTTTGCTATTGCTATTTATGATTTTTATTGTAATAATACATTCAAATTAAACCTGTGTTTTTTTGTGTTGAAATGTTTGTTCATATGAAAAGGACAAGTATCACTTTATGTTTATCTGAATTCTAAAAAATAAAGTTTGACATTAAACTTTAAGAATTTGTTACCTAATGAACATTAAGTAGATACTTATAATGAACATGAAGTAAATATTATAGTTTAATAGTCAAATGGAAAACACTATGCAATGATGCTGCATTAGTTAAAGTGACACCATGTAATTTTTCAACCTTCATAATAAATTTTCAAGACCCTTGTGATAGTACCTCGACTTTAAATAGGTTGAATTACATGTCTACCATAGCCTGACGGGGTCTGTATCACTTTTACTCGTATTTTAAAACTTAGGGTTTCTGGTAGTAACCAGAGCACAAAAAAAACTACAAAATTCGACTGCTTTACGGCATACGTCACTTCCTCCACACAATTCTTGATTCATACATAAATCCGATGTTCTTTATAAATGACGGCGATTATCTTGCATATATATTCTGTATTCACATGCGGTGTTTGCGTATTTACCTTTCTTTTACTGTGTCTATGATATTTACATTACAATCCAGGATGCAATAGCAGTCAAACTTGCTCAAACTCACACAGTGTAAAACCAAACCCTATTCATTCACCAATTAGATCCGAGCGTTTCTCTCTTCTCTCTTCCTCATTTGCTGCGTTCCGCTGTCACTCGCGTGACGTATTACAAAGCGGCAGCCTTTAGGTCTGCTTGGACCACATCGGTTTACTTGGATTTGGAGCGACAATTTTCACACAAAAGAGAGAAAAAACATGGGGCATTGCTGAAAATCCTGGTGGCGAGGGAGAGAGAGAGACGATGCAACAATATTTGTTTGGAAAAAGGCAAGGAAATACTTCTGGTCGTTTCTCAATTGGAAGGCTGCAGCCTCCGGAGGTCAAATATGCAGACTGCATACGTCATCAAGCCTGGTTTATTAAGGTAAACTGAGCATTACATTTGCAAGTCATAAGCATACTGCAACAATTTACGATTAACTAAGTATAATAGTCAACTTTATAATTGTTAATATTGTGAAATAAGACAGTCTTGATGACGTATACAGCTTAGAAATACGACATCTGGAGGCTGCAACCTTCAGATTGAGACATAGCTTCTGCCACGACGAGTTCCTCATCAGAAATTTGTAACATGACTGCGTTTCTCCCTGTTGTCTCAAAATCGATCGTTTAGCGTTTTAAATGTTTAGTTTTTAGTTTAGTTTTAAGGTTGGCCAGTTCCTTTCCTTTGCGACAGTTCTGCGGCGCTTGTGGGCTCTAGGGGCGCTAGAAGTGAAAAATACATGTCTAGCACCCCCTAGTGGCCAAAAAGTTTCATGGTGTGCCTTAAATGAAAATAAATAATCAATAAATCAACAGATATATAATTATGTTTTAGTATTTTAGATAGTGTTTTTTAATATTATAAATATGAATTCAATTAAAACTGATTTAAAAATAGAAACGCTACAAACACCATATATGGCCATCACTTCCGGTATGAGATGGGTGGCCTGAAATGTGTGTGCTGCGGGGTTACAGATAGATATACATTTTTCTCAACTCACCATCAAGTTTTCATTCAACATCTCTGTGAGCAGATCCCTTTAGAAATGCTGAAATCTTGAGCTTCTATTCTGTTATAGAGGGGTTATATTGTCACTCCTGAAATCAGAGAACAACTTTCTGTCTATATTGGTTTAGGATAAAACATTTGTAATAGTTTCAGGAAATGTTGGCGGTTCATGTTAAGCTGCTAACGTTACTGCCTAACGTAACAGTACACCAATTATCTTTATCCGGCCCGCCGGTCACCTTTGGCCCTTTCTCAATCGGAAGGCTGCAGCCTCTAGAGGTCGCATTTGCAGACTTCATTTATGTCATCAAGTTTAAGTTATCTCAGCATTATATTCACAAATCATTAGTACATTACAACCATTTACCATTAACTAAGTCATCTTTATAATTGCTAAAATTAAAAGACGTATGCAACCTGGAAATGCGACCTCCAGAGGCTGCAGCCTTCGGATTGAGAAACGGCCAAAGTCTGATTTAAATTCAGCATGGTTACTTTTACCTTTCCACTGTATGACAAATGACGGCCGAAAACACGGAAAGGGAATCAGAAAGGGGCTGCACGGGGTCCCAACCATCTGCAGGTGTGTATTTATCCGATCCAATTCGAGCTTTGGATGCACTAAAGAAAATAAACTTCACCGGAAGTGATGTAATTCAGTGTGTAATCAAAACGGGGTGCAAAGTAAAAAATATTAATTATTTTTTGTTTCACTTTATCAGTAACATTTGAATACTTTAAAAACGATTAATTACTTGTAAGTTAATTGTTAACTATAAATATATTCGTAGATAGGTTCTTGCGCTGGATTGAGTTTCTCTCCCATGACAGATTTACGATTAAACTGCAAATTTATTACGACTGCCACTAGGGGGCGAACTCCCGACAGCTATATCTGTATGTAATGTACAATGGAAACGCTGTTTAGCCTTTATAACTATAAAATATTTAAAAAAGAAAACATGTAGTGCATTTTTAGTCATTATGAGAAGACTGGCTATATGTTTTGAATACTGTAAAAATGAATGAAAGTTAAACAGTTAAACAAAATATGTTTAAGAGTGTTGATCTTTTACTATTAACATGTGGCTCTTACATGTTAACTGCAATTGTTTTTAAATATTAATAAAGAAAATATGAGTTTTCAGTAATTAAAAGGCAACACACTGGATACAAGAAGTGTGCATTTTTTTTAAATACATGTTTTTTAAAGGTGCAGTGTGTAATTTCTAGAAGGATCTCCTGATAGAAATGCAAAATGATATACAAAACTATATTGTCAGGGGTGTATAAAGACCTTTTTATAATGAGTCGTTATGTGTTTATTGCCTTAGAATGAGACGTTTTATCTACATACACTGAGGGTCCCCTTACATGGAAGCCGCCATTTTGTGCAGCCATGTATCTACAGAAGCCCTTAACAGACAAATTTTTACTAAGTTGTCTCCAACAATAACATGTTTGTCCAGTGACGGCTACCGTAGCTTCTCTATGTGTTTCAAAAGCAAAAGGAGAGCAGTGGACTGAGCGGTTGGTTGCAATTCACAACCTCACCACTAGACCCCGCTAAAATTTACACACTGCACCTTTAATATGTTTTTTTATATACTTAAACAAAAACAACACACACACACACACACACACACACACACACACATTTTAATATTTTATTTGTGTTCACATTTTACAATAAATTTCATTGAACACAAACAATCTTAGATACAAGCATTGTAATCCAATAATCATTGCCTCTGGTCTCAGTTTATGGGTACAAATAGCAACGCCTTCTCCATATGTGCCGACTACCAATTATTGCTGAAATTGAACAAAATTTTGCAAGAGCTTTTGCTCTTGGCTTAGGGAGACCAGCAATTTGCAGACCTCTGACCACTTGTCTGTGGACATTACCTAAGCTTCCAAATATATATACCAAAAACTTACATTTGTACCCCAGCTGCGCAACAATGTCTTTAAGTGGCTGGTATTTTAAGAGCTTAGTAAGGTAGGCTTCTTCCACACACACACACACACACACACACACACACACACACACACACACACATATGGTAAAATAAAAAAATATATAAAGTAAAAATAGGGGTAAAAGTTTGTCCCGCGTCATATTTACAATTTTAAAATCTGGCCCCCTGATTTAGGCTAAACAAATTCTTCCAATAATGCATTGACACCCTTTACAAAGCTTCTAAAACCTCTCATCTACACATTAACATGTTTTCAATCGCACAAACTTTCATAAACAAGAAGAGTAAAAGCTATAGATGCACAACAGCCAAAAGTTAAGCCAATCGTGGCAGACTCTCCAGTGGATGAAAAACCCTCCTGGCTTGTTCAGGGGGGAAAATCCTAGGAGGAGAAAACCCCCTGAGAGAGATACATATATATTTATATATATAAATACTATCGGGGTATGTGGGCGGGTAAGCAGATTAAACTGGTTCCGCCGGTAGTCATTGATCAGGTTGTTTGTTAGCTTATTTTAAGTCTACTCTTGTTGTCTTATTTTAAATAATTTGTTAAATGAGTTATTTTGAGATCAAAGTGCAGCGTTTCCCAACCAGGGATCCGGGGCCCACAGGAGGGCCTCAGCAGATTTCCAAGGGGCCCCATTGATGACTTAAAATTATTAAATATTGGGGGGAAAAGCATTAAAATAAGCTCAAACAAGCAAAAATCAAGATGTTTCTTTTTTTGGCCATTTTAGTACAAGTTCTATTTAATTTTATGTGGAAAAATTTGAGTGAGTGGGGGGCCTTCAAATATTGTTGTGGGCAGCTAGGGGGCCTTAAAGTGAAAAGGTTGGGAACCAGTGCCCTAGTGGGTCACAGACACTGCTTTACAGCTATTGTATGTAATTGAATTTACATGACTTATGCATAGAGGAAGACACATCAAACAATAACAATTTTCTTTTAGGGCAGTCTTAGACTAAAAAATATTTAAAACCTGTCCAAACTGAAAATCTTATAAAAATACATCAGTACTCTTTGTTTTGCCTCAAAATGCACACAAGCATGCTTTTTACTAGTTATATTTCCTTATAAGGCCTAGTCCTCTCTTAAGATAATCCCTGTCTGGGAAACCACCCCTTTAAGTTTTTGATCGTATCATTGATATTTCATTCTTTGAATAATCTATGGTCCTTTGTTGTTTCATTTCCTGATATTTTTTGCTCAGCATGGATCTTCAGATGCTTCTTGAGATTGATGAGGACCTGGAGAAAGGTGAAGTGGCTCAGCTTAAGTTTCTCTGCACTGACCTAGTTCAGAAGAAGCGTTTGGAGACAGTGACTGATTTCAAAGATCTCTCTCAAAGACTTGATGAACTGAGACTGCTTGATGATGGGCTGCTCGTCCCTGAGCTTCTCATCAAAATACGATGCTTTGACATGCTAAAGATCCTAAACACGTCCAAAGAGCAGGTGGAGCGTTATCTGGCACATGATGACTATAAGCGTGTCTCACCGTACAGGTATGAAGAAAACTATGTGAACTATAGATTGTTTAACAATCTATCTTAGCCACTCTTCCTAATCTTTTATTACAGTAGGTAGCCTAACAGGTGTTAAACTAGATTTATATGTATCTACTGCTGTGGATAGACAGAATTGTCAATAGTAGTTGTAAAATAGTTTTTTTTTGTAAAGGGTAATTTTTTTTATATCTTTGATATTACATTCTTCTTTTTCTGTCATTACAGAAAGATGCTTTTTCAATTGTCTGAGGACATGACTGAAGAAAACCTTCGAATTGTGATGTTTCTTTCGGATCTTCCAAAAGCAAAACTTGAAACATGTACTGTAAGTTGAAGAAAGTGGTGTCCAATATGCCAAATGTAGAATTTATATCATAAATAAGCCTGGAAGTAAACAAAAGCTTTAAAATGTGCTGTGTTTATTTTTACTGCATCTAGTGGTGAAATTACGAATTACAAGAAACTGCTTAGTCCACAGCTCACCCCTCCTTTTCGAAACACATAGACAAAAAACGTTGTTGCTTGAGACAGCATAGTGACAAAATGCAATCTGTAGAGCAGTTTGTCTGTTTAGGGCTACTGTAGAAACATGGCGGTGCGAAATGGCAACTTCCATGTAAGGGGAACCGTGGTTTTTATAGATAAAACAGCTCATATTAAAGTTATTTAAAATAATGATTCTGCGAGTAAGGTTTGTATACACCACTGAAAATATAGTTATGTATATTTTATTAAAATTTTTTCTAGAGATCCTCCTAAAAGTTACACACTGCACCTTTAAGACTTTCTAAAGGTAGTGATGTAAAATAAAGGCATATAAAAGTATACTATACTTAAAAGTAAAGACCCTCGAAATTTGAGTTGTGTTAACTCATTTAAAGGTCACGTTCTTCCTGATCCAATTTTTCAAACTTTAGTTAGTGTGTAATGATGCTATAATAGCATAAATAATATCTGTTTTTTACATGTGAAACATAAACACATGTTATTTTGCGCACTGTAAACACAATCAAAGCTTCAAAAACACACGAAGAATGGGACCTTTAAGACTTTCAAAAGGTGGTGATGTAAAATTAAGGCATATAAAAGCTTGAGAAGAGGCAGTAACAATCCACTTTTATTGTAAACATAAAACAACTCTAAAATATTTTATTTATTTTGTAATAAGCAGTGTTGTCTTGAAAGGAAAGTGTATAGGAATAGTTTTATGTATTTGTAATCCCTGGTTTATGACCATAATTGGATATCCCAATTATACAAGTATGGGTCACACTAAAGAGTGTTTTTATGTATATCAGTCATTTCTAGACATTATTATTGAGATGGAAAAGCAACAGAAGCTTGGAGAAGAAAACCTGGATGAACTGAAAGATATTCTGGATAAATGTGACAAACAGCTGGCTGACAGAATAGAGAAGTTCAGGAACATGCAAAGAGACCGGGAACAAGGTTATTTATGATATCAGTTACTCTTCCTGTTTTTTTCGTGTAAATCATAATTTTGTTTTCATATAATTCACAATTAAAATACAACAGCTTTGTCTTGTCCAGTAGGGGTCAGACCTCCTCTAAAGGAATTATATAATCATGAACACTTTATACCCAACTATCCTGACGTAAGTATTACAAGTGTAAGATAAGTTCTCATTAATTTTGTCATTTTGTTTTACAATAGCATTCAGTTGTGTGCTTTAAGATGTGTTTTTTGGTGATTTGATGTATGTGAGCGTCACATGTGCTATAATGTCTGCTTTTGTCAAGAATTTTTTATATTGTTGAAATCATTATTTAAGTGTAAACCTACAAATTAATACTTGAAATGAATTTATTTTGAATTAAAATGACTTGTTATTTATTTTTCATCACTCAACAACCTGAATTTAATACAGTATATGGGGACAGATATGAGTGGACGTAAGTTATACTATTATATATTTATGTTTACTATTAACTTTCTCTGTTGTATTTTTACCATAAAACAGTGTTCTCTCTCTCTCTCTCTCTCTCTCTCTCTCTCTCTCATTATGCTTTAAGTAAGGAGAGCCTCTTTTGGTCTTGCGACTGATTCACATATTGAGAAACAGACAATCACATATGATGAGGTAAAAAACAAGATTACATTTAACTGTTTATACAGTATATACATTTCAACATACTTGTATAGTAACTCTTTACTGTTTGACCAACAGAAAGAGATTTGAATTTTGACACTAATGTGCTTTGCATTCATGAGAAGGACTACTATACCATCAGCCATAGACCTGTAGGACACTGTTTAATCATCAACAATTACGACTTCGAAATGTCCAAAATTCAAAAATTAGGCAACCGAAAAGGCACACATACAGACGCAGGTATTCCACACAGTTTGGTAACTTTACTAATGACAAATGTATTGCTTATCACAAATAAAACATATTAATCATTATCCTTTTATTTCAGAATCACTTGAGAGAGTGTTTAAGAAAATGCATTTTGAGATTACTGTGAAAGGTGATCTCACAGCCTCAGAGATGCTCGAAGTGGTGAAGGAGTTTGCAGAAAAGGATCACTCTCAAATGGACATTTTCGTGTGCTGTGTCCTCTCCCACGGAGAGAAAGGCGCTGTCTTTGGTGTAGATGGCGAGCTGGTTGAAATCTATGAGCTTATGCAGCACCCAGCTAAATGCCGCTCACTGGCTAACAAGCCTAAGCTTTTCTTCATTCAAGCCAACCAAGTGGGCCAGAGAGCCATGTGGATGGAGCAAGAAGAAGGAACATATGAAGAGGATGCTCAAAAGGTTGCGTACAACAGTATCCATATAGAAGCTGATTTGTTAATTGGAATGGCCACAGTAGAGGGTTACCAATCTTACCGTCACACCACAGATGGATCCATTTACATCCAGGAGCTTTGTAGACAACTGGAGGATCTCTGTCCCAAGTGAGTTTGAAATGGAATAAATGGAAGTTTATTTGAATCCTAGCAGTGAACTTCTGCAGTACAGAGTTTTTTTTTCCTAAATTCATTTTTTATAAATCAAAGGTTTCAGTTTCATTCAATGGACAATTAACAAAAAAACAATACTATAATATTTATCTTAACATTTCTATTAATTTTGTTATTAATCTTTGATGAGTAACACAGTGATTCAGTAACCAGCATATTTTGTATAAGTTTAATTAAAATGTTTGCAACGCATCAGAAAGACCGATATTTCTAAATTCACACTGTGAAAAAATTAGTAGAAATTACAATATTATTGCAGCTGGGTTGCCGGTGATTTACCGTGGATTTGCATTTATGTTGTTTACTGGCGGGGATTTGTTCAAAGTTAAATACATTTTAAATATTATTAACAGGTATTTATCTTTACAGAATAAAACTATACAATAACAGCCTCATGCAAAGCATTCTGGGAACCAGAAGTCATCATCAACCTTTTTCTGTTTTTTGCTTCAGATTTTGTTTACCAGAATGTTTTGCTTGATGCTGTTTTTTTAGTTTTACTCTATAAAGACAAATACTTGTAAATGTTTAATGTTCATTTAACTTTGAACAAAATGTTGCCAGTTAAAAACAAATTTAAATCTATGGTAAATTACCGGCAACCCAGCTGCAATTTCTAAGGAATTTTTTTACAGTGTAATAAATTCACAATTAAACACCATGGGGCGGTTTCCTGGACAGGGATTAGCTTAAAACAGAACTAGGCTTTAGTTTAATTAGGAAATATAACTAGTTTTAACAAAAAAGACTTACTTAAAACATTACTTGTGCATTTTTAGTCAAAACAAAGGGCACTGATGTATTTTAATTTATGTCAGTGCAAGTTGTTTTCAGTTTGGACAGCTCTTACTTTTTTTTAGTCTAGGACTAGTCTAATCCCGGTCGGAAAACCGCCCCAATATTTCTGATCAACAGTTAAACCTGACATTAATTTTACCATAACTTTTAAGGAGTCATATGACATGTTTTTGTGTGTTTGGTGTAATGCAATGTGTTTGCGCTGTTTAAGGTTCAAAAAACATTATTTTCCACATCCCGTACTTTATTGTTGTTCCTCTATGCACTGCCTTTCTGAAACGCTTCGATTTATACAAAGCTCATCGTTCTGAAAAGCGTGGTGTGCTCTGATTGGCCAGCTATCCAGTGTGCTGTGATTGGCCAAATACAACAAGAGTATAGAGACAGAGCGCAGTTATGCTAATTTGAAAACCACGCCCACCTGGGGGAAACCAATCCGGCCGTCTCCATTGACTTTGTATTGCGATAGGCCGCCTCCTTGTCATTTCTGGCTTATAACAAAAACGGAACAATGCCTAAAAGTCGCTGTGTGACAAAATGCACAGGCAACAAGCCAAAAACCCAGAAATAAGTTTTTATAAGCTGTCGAGCTGTAAAACTCAGCCTTTAAGAACAAAAAAGTGAATCGCCGACTACGTTTCCCTCTAGTGGGCGCTGTTCTACTAATAGTATTACTATGAAAAGTTTTCTGTTTCCACTTTTGTGTCTTTAAACGTTTGTTTTTTGGGGACGACAGCTTATAAAATATTGCTTGCTAAAATCCATTGGAAAAGAGTTGAAATAGTTGAAAACTATTTGGACATGATATAAAGTGTTGAGGTCAATAGAAAATACTGATTAATGTTTTCTTTGCTTTTCTAACAGAAATGAGGATATCTTGTCCATTCTGACGAAGGTGAACTCTGAAGTGAGCAACAGGACGTTGAAAGGCTACAAGCAGATGCCCGAACCTCGATATACCCTCAGAAAGAAACTTATCCTTCCCATGGACTGAAGTTTGCTTTGTATGACTGTCTTCAAGTCCACATTACTCTACGGGCTCTTTGGTACAGATTATAGGATGATCAGAGAGCTTCGGATTTCTGGCATTAATATAATAAAGTGAATCATTGATGTAGGAGATGAATTAATTAAAGTTTATTATGCACTTTTTAAGCATTTTATTTCTTACTCCTAGTCAGTTTATTTTTTGCCATAGACAAATCTTGCATTATGCTGCGGGTAATGTTGCAAGTTTAGTAGACCTGCCCATATTTTCCTTTTATTAATCTTCTGGTGTTCGGGAACAATGATATCTACGCTACTTTTTACTCATTGCGTCAATATAACTAGGGAAGCTCTCTAAACACCAAACGACTATTTCTAAAATCCAATGCTTATAGGTTAATTTGAACTTCGGTCTTTTTATGCAGAAAATATATAAATTATATTTATTAGGTCTCATAAGAATTGTGGTAAATTCTTGTACGGGCTAAAGCTGTATGTGTGGAATGCATGTATCCAAATGTTTTGTATGTGCACAGGATATTTAGTTTATAATTTAAAAATAAATGTTTTTCTTTCAAAACCTCTTTGGACTGCTAGTTAGTTAATTATCGTTTACATGTTCAACTAGTGCTAGAAACCAGTGATTTCTCTGTAATATTAAACTGTTATGTCATTGCACAACTTTCAGGGAAATCAACCCATAAATTGCTTGCTTATATTTGTCACATAAAAAAGATCACAAATATACACAGTATACAGACTGAACAGATGCGATAGCATCTTAATATAATTTAAATCTAAGAGGATTCATGTGTCTCGTGTTATTAAACCCCTGCTTACTTTACTTCATATATTGTCTCAATAGTTGTAGGGGCGGTTTTCCGGACAGGGATTAGACTAGTCCTAGACTAAAAGACCTAGACCACTGATTAGTTCTATAGCTTTAACTATTTTATTTTCTGCGGACAACGCTTTTTGGGAATGATCGTTTTTAAGACTTTTTAAGGCCATAAAGCCTTAAGGCCTGAGTTTTATACCCTTTAAGACCCCGTGGGAACCTTGCTTATATGGGCAGACATGAGTAAAAGCCAGTCTAGATCAACCACACATGGTCTCCTGTCTTGAATAAATTACATGTACCCAAGATTAACATAAGATTGACAGAAACTGTGTGTTATGTGACCTTTAAAACTTTAAAGGCTTCATAAAATGTGCAGCAAGATCTGCTGCTAATGTCACCACAGCACACCTTCAGAGGTTTAGTGGGGTCCATGCCTTGATGGGTTAGGACTATTAAGTGAAATAAAAAAATATAATACCTTTTGTAATATGTATTACGCTACTTTACTATATAACCCTTAGAAACTTTAGCAACCTGTAGTTTGTTATTTTTACTATGTACACCAAGTATTGTGTATTGTAACCATTGAGTTTGAAAAATATATGCATGATAAATCACATGTTGCATGTGTTAAGAAAGACATTTACACAATATTGTATTAACTGTTTATTGAAATAGTTATTATAACATGTATTAGAAAGAATGATGCATTTAACCTGTAAAAGATAGACAAAGGAACAAAAGTGACTTACCATCAGATATCAGTTACTTGCAGACACGACAGAGAAGAATATAGTGAAGGCAAGCCTGAAGACTGAGAACAAAGAAACACAGTCGTATTTATGCATTTCTTTTGAAGGCGTTCCCCAAAGACTGTGACGTCACAAAGGAAGAATTCGCACTTGGCAACTTGTCTATAAAAGGATAAAGTTTTGACGAGTCCAGCAGAAACTGGACACGACCTCTGTTTTTCAGGTGTCTGACAGTTTGAGGCTTTTTACTTTGAATTAGACTTTTATTTTTTTACTGGAAAAACAAAATTTTGTACTATCATTAAAGAGTAACTAAACCTTAAACCAACTTTTTTTAGTTAATGATCTGTAAGAATGAAGCTTTATTAGTGCTGTTCATTGATTTTAGTACGTTTTTTGACATTTGGATATAAAGTGCTTCAATACTACATTACATGGTGTAAAAACGTCTAAGTGCTGCCCTCTTCAGGTTGAACGATGGGTACTGCAGTTGAATTTTCCTACTGGATGTTGGGTCCAAAAAATAACTTGTGACGTAAGCAGGTTAAAGCTCACCACGCCCTTGTTACGATCTCACCACACACTTGGTACGAGCTTAGTTCATCCCCTCTATCTCCATTTTTCAAATATTGCCAGTGGGTGGAGTCAGGCTCTGACCAGAGGTTTAGTTACGCTTTAAATTGTATTATTAAAACTTATAAAAGACAAGAAAAGTTCAGCTTGCTTCTACTACACCCTTAGCTGTAACAAATGACCCACGTAGGAAGTCTCCTGAGTCCTGACCAATTGGTGTGAGTGTAATTTATGACTAGCTTGCCAGATAGATTATTATACTTATTACAGACAGAAATTGGTAGGTTCAACTATCCTAGCCATATTTGATTTTGAAGTGACTTTGGCCTCATTAGGAATCACATATTTATTAATATCTGACGATAAATTCTGAAAAGCAAGGGAAGTGGAATGTTTTTCCATTTCACCATTGCCTTAGGTAAAACTTTTTTCTTTGTTTTATATGTTTGTTTGTTTTAACCAGATGAAGAAGCTTAGGGGAGCGACAAAGTAAACGCATCTTTGAAGATACATTTATCCGAAAGGTATTAACAAAATCTGTATAATCATATAGATCACCTGGGTAATGTTCTTTGTAAGTGGATTACGCAGATACCTGGATTTGATTGTTAAAGATTTCGCTTAATCTTGGATAATTTGAATACTGTTGTGTTTAATAGGCAGGGCCATTCATGTTCCCCACCCACCACCTTACAGTGCAGGGCCTGTTTTTTAAATGAGATCTTGTAGTAAACTGCAGCCCATGCCGCCCTGCACTGCAATCCATGTGGGGTACAGGGCACACCAAACAGGGCGCTACATCCTGAGCTAGGAAACATGCAAACCTAATGGCAGCACCTTGGGGCGACCTAAACCTGAGGGTACAAAAGGTGCTTATTAAAAGATCTCTAGTGAAAAACCCATGCCGCTTCACCACAGTAGTAGTGTTATAAACCAAGGTGCTTGCCATTGCACGCTTCTGCGTTTCAAAAGCAGGGCCCTTCCTGTTTCCCGACCGCGCCCGCCTTACAGTGCAGGCCTTGCTTCTAACTCTAAAATGAGACCTTGGGGTTGACTGCGGCCCGCGCCCACCCCCCACTACAATTCCGGGTGCGGCGAAGGGCGTAGCGAACACGAACAGCGCACACCGGGTGCGCATCAAACGGCCGGCACGAAGCCGGGTCCGCGATGCTGGGGGCGCCAAGCCGCTAGTCCCGCCCAGGGCGCTGCATCCAGAGCTAGGAAACAAGCGAATCTAATGGAAGCACCTAAGAGCGACCTAAACCTAAGTGTAAAAAAGGCTAATCTTCCCTCTAGACTGCCGAAGCAGTTTTAGGATACTTAAAAACGGGCCACGCTTCTTATGAAACTATGCCCATCCCCCGTACGGCGACGACTTAAAAGTGGAGCTACTCACGGCGTGTGGTGGTGTCTCCGGCATCATCACCGGGTCCTGGCAGGCGAGGTGTCCGCAGGCGGGAGCGTCGCTTGTCGGGTCCTCCGCCGCGCAGCGCCTCAGCCGCGTAAGCCGGCTCCCTGTGAAAGAAACGAGGAGCTGCGTCATGGTGTCGACGGATCGACACCACGACGCAGTGGTATGTCCAGAGATGGGCAACATTTCAAAGACACGTATGGCCAAACCAGATATCATAAAAACGTGTCAACGTTTCTTTCTTAAGACAAAGACTGAGGCCTAGTGGGTATTATTACTTCCCGGGTGGCCCTTAGACAAAGTATAACAATCTCAAATAAAAAACCCATGCCCCTTCACCACAGTAGTAGTGAAAGCCTAGGCCTAGTGGGTATTATTACTCGCCGGGTGCCCCTTAGACAAAGTATAACAATCTCTAATGGAAAACCCATGCCGCTTCACCACAGTAGTAGTGAAAGCCTAGGCCTAGCGGGTATTATAACTTCCCGGGTGCCCCTTAGACAAAGTATAAAAATCTCTCATGAAAAACCCATGCCGCTTCACCACAGTAGTAGTGAAAGCGCCCATGTTATAAACCAAGGTGCTTGCCATTACACGCTTCTGCGTTTCAAAAGCAGGGCCCTTCCTGTTTCCCGACCGCGCCCGCCTTACAGTGCAGGCCCTGCTTCTAACTCTAAAATGAGACCCTGGGGTTGACTGCGGCCCGCGCCCACCCCCCACTACAATTCCGGGTGCGGCGAAGGGCGTAGCGAACACGAACAGCGCACACCGGGTGCGCATCAAACGGCCGGCACGAAGCCGGGTCCGCGATGCTGGGGGTGCCAAGCCGCTAGTCCCGCCCAGGGCGCTGCATCCAGAGCTAGGAAACAAGCGAATCTAATGGAAGCACCTGGGAGCGACCTAAACCTGAGTGTAAAAAAGGCTAATCTTCCCTCTAGACTGCCGAAGCAGTTTTAGGATACTTAAAAACGTTCCACGCTTCTTATGAAACTATGCCCATCCCCCGTGCGGCGACGACTTAAAAGTGGAGCTAATCACGGCGTGCGGTGGCGTCTCCGGCGTCATCACCGGGTCCTGGCAGGCGAGGTGTCCGCAGGCGGGGGCGTCGCTTGTCGGGTCCTCCGCCGCGCAGCGCCTCAGCCGCGTAAGCCGGCTCCCTGTGAAAGAAACGAGGAGCTGCGTCATGGTGTCGACGGATCGACACCACGACGCAGTGGTATGTCCAGAGATGGGCAACATTTCAAAGACACGTATGGCCAAACCAGATATCATAAAAACATGTCAACGTTTCATTCTTAAGACAAAGACTGAGGCCTAGTGGGTATTATTACTCGCCGGGTGCCCCTTAGACAAAGTATAACAATCTCTAATGGAAAACCCATGCCGCTTCACCACAGTAGTAGTGAAAGCCTAGGCCTAGCGGGTGTTATTACTTCCCGGGTGCCCCTTATACAAAGTATAAAAATCTCTCATGAAAAACCCATGCCGCTTCACCACAGTAGTAGTGAAAGCGCCCATGTTATAAACCAAGGTGCTTGCCATTACACGCTTCTGCGTTTCAAAAGCAGGGCCCTTCCTGTTTCCCGACCGCGCCCGCCTTACAGTGCAGGCCCTGCTTCTAACTCTAAAATGAGACCCTGGGGTTGACTGCGGCCCACGCCCACCCCCCACGAAGCCGGGTCCGCGATGCTGGGGGCGCCAAGCCGCTAGTCCCGCCCAGGGCGCTGCATCCAGAGCTAGGAAACAAGCGAATCTAATGGAAGCACCTGGGAGCGACCTAAACCTGAGTGTAAAAAAGGCTAATCTTCCCTCTAGACTGCCGAAGCAGTTTTAGGATACTTAAAAACGGGCAACGCTTCTTATGAAACTATGCCCATCCCCCGTACGGCGACGACTTAAAAGTGGAGCTACTCACGGCGTGCGGTGGCGTCTCCGGCGTCATCACCGGGTCCTGGCAGGCGAGGTGTCCGCAGGCGGGAGCCGTCGCTTGTCGGGTCCTCCGCCGCGCAGCGCCTCAGCCGCGTAAGCCGGCTCCCTGCGAAAGAAACGAGGAGCTGCGTCATGGTGTCGACGGATTGACACCACGACGCAGTGGTATGTCCAGAGATGGGCAACATTTCAAAGACACGTATGGCCAAACCAGATATCATAAAAACGTGTCAACGTTTCATTCTTAAGACAAAGACTGAGGCCTAGTGGGTATTGTTACTTCCCGGGTGGCCCTTAGACAAAGTATAACAATCTCAAATGAAAAACCCATGCCCCTTCACCACAGTAGTAGTGAAAGCCTAGGCCTAGTGGGTATTATTACCTCACCGGGTGCCCCTTAGACAAAGTATAACAATCTCTAAGGAAAAACCCATGCCGCTTCACCACAGTAGTAGTGAAAGCCTAGGCCTAGCGGGTGTTATTACTTCCCGGGTGCCCCTTAGACAAAGTATAAAAATCTCTCGTGAAAAACCCATGCCGCTTCACCACAGTAGTAGTGAAAGCGCCCATGTTATAAACCAAGGTGCTTGCCATTACACGCTTCTGCGTTTCAAAAGCAGGGCCCTTCCTGTTTCCCGACCGCGCCCGCCTTACAGTGCAGGCCCTGCTTCTAACTCTAAAATGAGACCCTGGGGTTGACTGCGGCCCGCGCCCACCCCCCACGAAGCCGGGTCCGCGATGCTGGGGGCGCCAAGCCGCTAGTCCCGCCCAGGGCGCTGCATCCAGAGCTAGGAAACAAGCGAATCTAATGGAAGCACCTGGGAGCGACCTAAACCTGAGTGTAAAAAAGGCTAATCTTCCCTCTAGACTGCCGAAGCAGTTTTAGGATAGTTAAAAACGGGCCACGCTTCTTATGAAACTATGCCCATCCCCCGTACGGCGACGACTTAAAAGTGGAGCTACTCACGGCGTGCGGTGGCGTCTCCGGCGTCATCACCGGGTCCTGGCAGGCGAGGTGTCCGCAGGCGGGAGCGTCGCTTGTCGGGTCCTCCGCCGGGCAGCGTCTCAGCCGCGTAAGCCGGCTCCCTGTGAAAGAAACGAGGAGCTGCGTCATGGTGTCGACGGATCGACACCACGACGCAGTGGTATGTCCAGAGATGGGCAACATTTCAAAGACACGTATGGCCAAACCAGATATCATAAAAACGTGTCAACGTTTCATTCTTAAGACAAAGACTGAGGCCTAGTGGGTATTATTACTTCCCGGGTGGCCCTTAGACAAAGTACAACAATCTCAAATGAAAAACCCATGCCCCTTCACCACAGTAGTAGTGAAAGCCTAGGCCTAGTGGGTATTATTACCCGCCGGGTGCCCCTTAGACAAAGTATAACAATCTCTAATGGAAAACCCATGCCGCTTCACCACAGTAGTAGTGAAAGCCTAGGCCTAGCGGGTATTATTACTTCCCGGGTGCCCCTTAGACAAAGTATAAAAATCTCTCATGAAAAACCCATGCCGCTTCACCACAGTAGTAGTGAAAGCGCCCATGTTATAAACCAAGGTGCTTGCCATCACACGCTTCTGCGTTTCAAAAGCAGGGCCCTTCCTGTTTCCCGACCGCGCCCGCCTTACAGTGCAGGCCCTGCTTCTAACTCTAAAATGAGACCCTGGGGTTGACTGCGGCCCGCCCCCACCCCCCACTACGATTCCCGGTGCGGCGAAGGGCGTAGCGAACACGAACAACGCACACCGGGTGCGCATCAAACGGCCGGCACGAAGCCGGGTCCGCGATGCTGGGGGCGCCAAGCCGCTAGTCCCGCCCAGGGCGCTGCATCCAGAGCTAGGAAACAAGCGAATCTAATGGAAGCACCTGGGAGCGACCTAAACCTGAGTGTAAAAAAGGCTAATCTTCCCTCTAGACTGCCGAAGCAGTTTTAGGATACTTAAAAACGGGCCACGCTTCTTATGAAACTATGCCCATCCCCCGTACGGCGACGACTTAAAAGTGGAGCTACTCACGGCGTGCGGTGGCGTCTCCGGCGTCATCACCGGGTCCTGGCAGGCGAGGTGTCCGCAGGCGGGAGCGTCGCTTGTCGGGTCCTCCGCCGGGCAGCGTCTCAGCCGCGTAAGCCGGCTCCCTGTGAAAGAAACGAGGAGCTGCGTCATGGTGTCGACGGATCGACACCACGACGCAGTGGTATGTCCAGAGATGGGCAACATTTCAAAGACACGTATGGCCAAACCAGATATCATAAAAACGTGTCAACGTTTCATTCTTAAGACAAAGACTGAGGCCTAGTGGGTATTATTACTTCCCGGGTGGCCCTTAGACAAAGTACAACAATCTCAAATGAAAAACCCATGCCCCTTCACCACAGTAGTAGTGAAAGCCTAGGCCTAGTGGGTATTATTACCCGCCGGGTGCCCCTTAGACAAAGTATAACAATCTCTAATGGAAAACCCATGCCGCTTCACCACAGTAGTAGTGAAAGCCTAGGCCTAGCGGGTATTATTACTTCCCGGGTGCCCCTTAGACAAAGTATAAAAATCTCTCATGAAAAACCCATGCCGCTTCACCACAGTAGTAGTGAAAGCGCCCATGTTATAAACCAAGGTGCTTGCCATTACACGCTTCTGCGTTTCAAAAGCAGGGCCCTTCCTGTTTCCCGACCGCGCCCGCCTTACAGTGCAGGCCCTGCTTCTAACTCTAAAATGAGACCCTGGGGTTGACTGCGGCCCGCCCCCACCCCCCACTACGATTCCCGGTGCGGCGAAGGGCGTAGCGAACACGAACAACGCACACCGGGTGCGCATCAAACGGCCGGCACGAAGCCGGGTCCGCGATGCTGGGGGCGCCAAGCCGCTAGTCCCGCCCAGGGCGCTGCATCCAGAGCTAGGAAACAAGCGAATCTAATGGAAGCACCTGGGAGCGACCTAAACCTGAGTGTAAAAAAGGCTAATCTTCCCTCTAGACTGCCGAAGCAGTTTTAGGATACTTAAAAACGGGCCACGCTTCTTATGAAACTATGCCCATCCCCCGTACGGCGACGACTTAAAAGTGGAGCTACTCACGGCGTGCGGTGGCGTCTCCGGCGTCATCACCGGGTCCTGGCAGGCGAGGTGTCCGCAGGCGGGAGCGTCGCTTGTCGGGTCCTCCGCCGGGCAGCGTCTCAGCCGCGTAAGCCGGCTCCCTGTGAAAGAAACGAGGAGCTGCGTCATGGTGTCGACGGATCGACACCACGACGCAGTGGTATGTCCAGAGATGGGCAACATTTCAAAGACACGTATGGCCAAACCAGATATCATAAAAACGTGTCAACGTTTCATTCTTAAGACAAAGACTGAGGCCTAGTGGGTATTATTACTTCCCGGGTGGCCCTTAGACAAAGTACAACAATCTCAAATGAAAAACCCATGCCCCTTCACCACAGTAGTAGTGAAAGCCTAGGCCTAGTGGGTATTATTACCCGCCGGGTGCCCCTTAGACAAAGTATAACAATCTCTAATGGAAAACCCATGCCGCTTCACCACAGTAGTAGTGAAAGCCTAGGCCTAGCGGGTATTATTACTTCCCGGGTGCCCCTTAGACAAAGTATAAAAATCTCTCATGAAAAACCCATGCCGCTTCACCACAGTAGTAGTGAAAGCGCCCATGTTATAAACCAAGGTGCTTGCCATTACACGCTTCTGCGTTTCAAAAGCAGGGCCCTTCCTGTTTCCCGACCGCGCCCGCCTTACAGTGCAGGCCCTGCTTCTAACTCTAAAATGAGACCCTGGGGTTGACTGCGGCCCGCGCCCACCCCCCACTACGATTCCCGGTGCGGCGAAGGGCGTAGCGAACACGAACAACGCACACCGGGTGCGCATCAAACGGCCGGCACGAAGCCGGGTCCGCGATGCTGGGGGCGCCAAGCCGCTAGTCCCGCCCAGGGCGCTGCATCCAGAGCTAGGAAACAAGCGAATCTAATGGAAGCACCTGGGAGCGACCTAAACCTGAGTGTAAAAAAGGCTAATCTTCCCTCTAGACTGCCGAAGCAGTTTTAGGATACTTAAAAACGGGCCACGCTTCTTATGAAACTATGCCCATCCCCCGTACGGCGACGACTTAAAAGTGGAGCTACTCACGGCGTGCGGTGGCGTCTCCGGCGTCATCACCGGGTCCTGGCAGGCGAGGTGTCCGCAGGCGGGAGCGTCGCTTGTCGGGTCCTCCGCCGGGCAGCGTCTCAGCCGCGTAAGCCGGCTCCCTGTGAAAGAAACGAGGAGCTGCGTCATGGTGTCGACGGATCGACACCACGACGCAGTGGTATGTCCAGAGATGGGCAACATTTCAAAGACACGTATGGCCAAACCAGATATCATAAAAACGTGTCAACGTTTCATTCTTAAGACAAAGACTGAGGCCTAGTGGGTATTATTACTTCCCGGGTGGCCCTTAGACAAAGTACAACAATCTCAAATGAAAAACCCATGCCCCTTCACCACAGTAGTAGTGAAAGCCTAGGCCTAGTGGGTATTATTACCCGCCGGGTGCCCCTTAGACAAAGTATAACAATCTCTAATGGAAAACCCATGCCGCTTCACCACAGTAGTAGTGAAAGCCTAGGCCTAGCGGGTATTATTACTTCCCGGGTGCCCCTTAGACAAAGTATAAAAATCTCTCATGAAAAACCCATGCCGCTTCACCACAGTAGTAGTGAAAGCGCCCATGTTATAAACCAAGGTGCTTGCCATTACACGCTTCTGCGTTTCAAAAGCAGGGCCCTTCCTGTTTCCCGACCGCGCCCGCCTTACAGTGCAGGCCCTGCTTCTAACTCTAAAATGAGACCCTGGGGTTGACTGCGGCCCGCGCCCACCCCCCACTACGATTCCCGGTGCGGCGAAGGGCGTAGCGAACACGAACAACGCACACCGGGTGCGCATCAAACGGCCGGCACGAAGCCGGGTCCGCGATGCTGGGGGCGCCAAGCCGCTAGTCCCGCCCAGGGCGCTGCATCCAGAGCTAGGAAACAAGCGAATCTAATGGAAGCACCTGGGAGCGACCTAAACCTGAGTGTAAAAAAGGCTAATCTTCCCTCTAGACTGCCGAAGCAGTTTTAGGATACTTAAAAACGGGCCACGCTTCTTATGAAACTATGCCCATCCCCCGTACGGCGACGACTTAAAAGTGGAGCTACTCACGGCGTGCGGTGGCGTCTCCGGCGTCATCACCGGGTCCTGGCAGGCGAGGTGTCCGCAGGCGGGAGCGTCGCTTGTCGGGTCCTCCGCCGGGCAGCGTCTCAGCCGCGTAAGCCGGCTCCCTGTGAAAGAAACGAGGAGCTGCGTCATGGTGTCGACGGATCGACACCACGACGCAGTGGTATGTCCAGAGATGGGCAACATTTCAAAGACACGTATGGCCAAACCAGATATCATAAAAACGTGTCAACGTTTCATTCTTAAGACAAAGACTGAGGCCTAGTGGGTATTATTACTTCCCGGGTGGCCCTTAGACAAAGTACAACAATCTCAAATGAAAAACCCATGCCCCTTCACCACAGTAGTAGTGAAAGCCTAGGCCTAGTGGGTATTATTACCCGCCGGGTGCCCCTTAGACAAAGTATAACAATCTCTAATGGAAAACCCATGCCGCTTCACCACAGTAGTAGTGAAAGCCTAGGCCTAGCGGGTATTATTACTTCCCGGGTGCCCCTTAGACAGAGTATAAAAATCTCTCATGAAAAACCCATGCCGCTTCACCACAGTAGTAGTGAAAGCGCCCATGTTATAAACCAAGGTGCTTGCCATTACACGCTTCTGCGTTTCAAAAGCAGGGCCCTTCCTGTTTCCCGACCGCGCCCGCCTTACAGTGCAGGCCCTGCTTCTAACTCTAAAATGAGACCCTGGGGTTGACTGCGGCCCGCGCCCACCCCCCACTACGATTCCCGGTGCGGCGAAGGGCGTAGCGAACACGAACAACGCACACCGGGTGCGCATCAAACGGCCGGCACGAAGCCGGGTCCGCGATGCTGGGGGCGCCAAGCCGCTAGTCCCGCCCAGGGCGCTGCATCCAGAGCTAGGAAACAAGCGAATCTAATGGAAGCACCTGGGAGCGACCTAAACCTGAGTGTAAAAAAGGCTAATCTTCCCTCTAGACTGCCGAAGCAGTTTTAGGATACTTAAAAACGGGCCACGCTTCTTATGAAACTATGCCCATCCCCCGTACGGCGACGACTTAAAAGTGGAGCTACTCACGGCGTGCGGTGGCGTCTCCGGCGTCATCACCGGGTCCTGGCAGGCGAGGTGTCCGCAGGCGGGAGCGTCGCTTGTCGGGTCCTCCGCCGGGCAGCGTCTCAGCCGCGTAAGCCGGCTCCCTGTGAAAGAAACGAGGAGCTGCGTCATGGTGTCGACGGATCGACACCACGACGCAGTGGTATGTCCAGAGATGGGCAACATTTCAAAGACACGTATGGCCAAACCAGATATCATAAAAACGTGTCAACGTTTCATTCTTAAGACAAAGACTGAGGCCTAGTGGGTATTATTACTTCCCGGGTGGCCCTTAGACAAAGTACAACAATCTCAAATGAAAAACCCATGCCCCTTCACCACAGTAGTAGTGAAAGCCTAGGCCTAGTGGGTATTATTACCCGCCGGGTGCCCCTTAGACAAAGTATAACAATCTCTAATGGAAAACCCATGCCGCTTCACCACAGTAGTAGTGAAAGCCTAGGCCTAGCGGGTATTATTACTTCCCGGGTGCCCCTTAGACAAAGTATAAAAATCTCTCATGAAAAACCCATGCCGCTTCACCACAGTAGTAGTGAAAGCGCCCATGTTATAAACCAAGGTGCTTGCCATTACACGCTTCTGCGTTTCAAAAGCAGGGCCCTTCCTGTTTCCCGACCGCGCCCGCCTTACAGTGCAGGCCCTGCTTCTAACTCTAAAATGAGACCCTGGGGTTGACTGCGGCCCGCGCCCACCCCCCACTACGATTCCCGGTGCGGCGAAGGGCGTAGCGAACACGAACAACGCACACCGGGTGCGCATCAAACGGCCGGCACGAAGCCGGGTCCGCGATGCTGGGGGCGCCAAGCCGCTAGTCCCGCCCAGGGCGCTGCATCCAGAGCTAGGAAACAAGCGAATCTAATGGAAGCACCTGGGAGCGACCTAAACCTGAGTGTAAAAAAGGCTAATCTTCCCTCTAGACTGCCGAAGCAGTTTTAGGATACTTAAAAACGGGCCACGCTTCTTATGAAACTATGCCCATCCCCCGTACGGCGACGACTTAAAAGTGGAGCTACTCACGGCGTGCGGTGGCGTCTCCGGCGTCATCACCGGGTCCTGGCAGGCGAGGTGTCCGCAGGCGGGAGCGTCGCTTGTCGGGTCCTCCGCCGGGCAGCGTCTCAGCCGCGTAAGCCGGCTCCCTGTGAAAGAAACGAGGAGCTGCGTCATGGTGTCGACGGATCGACACCACGACGCAGTGGTATGTCCAGA
Source organism: Misgurnus anguillicaudatus (assembly GCF_027580225.2). Classification (NCBI taxonomy): domain Eukaryota; kingdom Metazoa; phylum Chordata; class Actinopteri; order Cypriniformes; family Cobitidae; genus Misgurnus; species Misgurnus anguillicaudatus. The sequence continues at coordinate 36,632,924 of NC_073344.2, forward strand.
GATGGGCAACATTTCAAAGACACGTATGGCCAAACCAGATATCATAAAAACGTGTCAACGTTTCATTCTTAAGACAAAGACTGAGGCCTAGTGGGTATTATTACTTCCCGGGTGGCCCTTAGACAAAGTACAACAATCTCAAATGAAAAACCCATGCCCCTTCACCACAGTAGTAGTGAAAGCCTAGGCCTAGTGGGTATTATTACCCGCCGGGTGCCCCTTAGACAAAGTATAACAATCTCTAATGGAAAACCCATGCCGCTTCACCACAGTAGTAGTGAAAGCCTAGGCCTAGCGGGTATTATTACTTCCCGGGTGCCCCTTAGACAAAGTATAAAAATCTCTCATGAAAAACCCATGCCGCTTCACCACAGTAGTAGTGAAAGCGCCCATGTTATAAACCAAGGTGCTTGCCATTACACGCTTCTGCGTTTCAAAAGCAGGGCCCTTCCTGTTTCCCGACCGCGCCCGCCTTACAGTGCAGGCCCTGCTTCTAACTCTAAAATGAGACCCTGGGGTTGACTGCGGCCCGCGCCCACCCCCCACTACGATTCCCGGTGCGGCGAAGGGCGTAGCGAACACGAACAACGCACACCGGGTGCGCATCAAACGGCCGGCACGAAGCCGGGTCCGCGATGCTGGGGGCGCCAAGCCGCTAGTCCCGCCCAGGGCGCTGCATCCAGAGCTAGGAAACAAGCGAATCTAATGGAAGCACCTGGGAGCGACCTAAACCTGAGTGTAAAAAAGGCTAATCTTCCCTCTAGACTGCCGAAGCAGTTTTAGGATACTTAAAAACGGGCCACGCTTCTTATGAAACTATGCCCATCCCCCGTACGGCGACGACTTAAAAGTGGAGCTACTCACGGCGTGCGGTGGCGTCTCCGGCGTCATCACCGGGTCCTGGCAGGCGAGGTGTCCGCAGGCGGGAGCGTCGCTTGTCGGGTCCTCCGCCGGGCAGCGTCTCAGCCGCGTAAGCCGGCTCCCTGTGAAAGAAACGAGGAGCTGCGTCATGGTGTCGACGGATCGACACCACGACGCAGTGGTATGTCCAGAGATGGGCAACATTTCAAAGACACGTATGGCCAAACCAGATATCATAAAAACGTGTCAACGTTTCATTCTTAAGACAAAGACTGAGGCCTAGTGGGTATTATTACTTCCCGGGTGGCCCTTAGACAAAGTACAACAATCTCAAATGAAAAACCCATGCCCCTTCACCACAGTAGTAGTGAAAGCCTAGGCCTAGTGGGTATTATTACCCGCCGGGTGCCCCTTAGACAAAGTATAACAATCTCTAATGGAAAACCCATGCCGCTTCACCACAGTAGTAGTGAAAGCCTAGGCCTAGCGGGTATTATTACTTCCCGGGTGCCCCTTAGACAGAGTATAAAAATCTCTCATGAAAAACCCATGCCGCTTCACCACAGTAGTAGTGAAAGCGCCCATGTTATAAACCAAGGTGCTTGCCATTACACGCTTCTGCGTTTCAAAAGCAGGGCCCTTCCTGTTTCCCGACCGCGCCCGCCTTACAGTGCAGGCCCTGCTTCTAACTCTAAAATGAGACCCTGGGGTTGACTGCGGCCCGCGCCCACCCCCCACTACGATTCCCGGTGCGGCGAAGGGCGTAGCGAACACGAACAACGCACACCGGGTGCGCATCAAACGGCCGGCACGAAGCCGGGTCCGCGATGCTGGGGGCGCCAAGCCGCTAGTCCCGCCCAGGGCGCTGCATCCAGAGCTAGGAAACAAGCGAATCTAATGGAAGCACCTGGGAGCGACCTAAACCTGAGTGTAAAAAAGGCTAATCTTCCCTCTAGACTGCCGAAGCAGTTTTAGGATACTTAAAAACGGGCCACGCTTCTTATGAAACTATGCCCATCCCCCGTACGGCGACGACTTAAAAGTGGAGCTACTCACGGCGTGCGGTGGCGTCTCCGGCGTCATCACCGGGTCCTGGCAGGCGAGGTGTCCGCAGGCGGGAGCGTCGCTTGTCGGGTCCTCCGCCGGGCAGCGTCTCAGCCGCGTAAGCCGGCTCCCTGTGAAAGAAACGAGGAGCTGCGTCATGGTGTCGACGGATCGACACCACGACGCAGTGGTATGTCCAGAGATGGGCAACATTTCAAAGACACGTATGGCCAAACCAGATATCATAAAAACGTGTCAACGTTTCATTCTTAAGACAAAGACTGAGGCCTAGTGGGTATTATTACTTCCCGGGTGGCCCTTAGACAAAGTACAACAATCTCAAATGAAAAACCCATGCCCCTTCACCACAGTAGTAGTGAAAGCCTAGGCCTAGTGGGTATTATTACCCGCCGGGTGCCCCTTAGACAAAGTATAACAATCTCTAATGGAAAACCCATGCCGCTTCACCACAGTAGTAGTGAAAGCCTAGGCCTAGCGGGTATTATTACTTCCCGGGTGCCCCTTAGACAGAGTATAAAAATCTCTCATGAAAAACCCATGCCGCTTCACCACAGTAGTAGTGAAAGCGCCCATGTTATAAACCAAGGTGCTTGCCATTACACGCTTCTGCGTTTCAAAAGCAGGGCCCTTCCTGTTTCCCGACCGCGCCCGCCTTACAGTGCAGGCCCTGCTTCTAACTCTAAAATGAGACCCTGGGGTTGACTGCGGCCCGCGCCCACCCCCCCACTACGATTCCCGGTGCGGCGAAGGGCGTAGCGAACACGAACAACGCACACCGGGTGCGCATCAAACGGCCGGCACGAAGCCGGGTCCGCGATGCTGGGGGCGCCAAGCCGCTAGTCCCGCCCAGGGCGCTGCATCCAGAGCTAGGAAACAAGCGAATCTAATGGAAGCACCTGGGAGCGACCTAAACCTGAGTGTAAAAAAGGCTAATCTTCCCTCTAGACTGCCGAAGCAGTTTTAGGATACTTAAAAACGGGCCACGCTTCTTATGAAACTATGCCCATCCCCCGTACGGCGACGACTTAAAAGTGGAGCTACTCACGGCGTGCGGTGGCGTCTCCGGCGTCATCACCGGGTCCTGGCAGGCGAGGTGTCCGCAGGCGGGAGCGTCGCTTGTCGGGTCCTCCGCCGGGCAGCGTCTCAGCCGCGTAAGCCGGCTCCCTGTGAAAGAAACGAGGAGCTGCGTCATGGTGTCGACGGATCGACACCACGACGCAGTGGTATGTCCAGAGATGGGCAACATTTCAAAGACACGTATGGCCAAACCAGATATCATAAAAACGTGTCAACGTTTCATTCTTAAGACAAAGACTGAGGCCTAGTGGGTATTATTACTTCCCGGGTGGCCCTTAGACAAAGTACAACAATCTCAAATGAAAAACCCATGCCCCTTCACCACAGTAGTAGTGAAAGCCTAGGCCTAGTGGGTATTATTACCCGCCGGGTGCCCCTTAGACAAAGTATAACAATCTCTAATGGAAAACCCATGCCGCTTCACCACAGTAGTAGTGAAAGCCTAGGCCTAGCGGGTATTATTACTTCCCGGGTGCCCCTTAGACAGAGTATAAAAATCTCTCATGAAAAACCCATGCCGCTTCACCACAGTAGTAGTGAAAGCGCCCATGTTATAAACCAAGGTGCTTGCCATTACACGCTTCTGCGTTTCAAAAGCAGGGCCCTTCCTGTTTCCCGACCGCGCCCGCCTTACAGTGCAGGCCCTGCTTCTAACTCTAAAATGAGACCCTGGGGTTGACTGCGGCCCGCGCCCACCCCCCACTACGATTCCCGGTGCGGCGAAGGGCGTAGCGAACACGAACAACGCACACCGGGTGCGCATCAAACGGCCGGCACGAAGCCGGGTCCGCGATGCTGGGGGCGCCAAGCCGCTAGTCCCGCCCAGGGCGCTGCATCCAGAGCTAGGAAACAAGCGAATCTAATGGAAGCACCTGGGAGCGACCTAAACCTGAGTGTAAAAAAGGCTAATCTTCCCTCTAGACTGCCGAAGCAGTTTTAGGATACTTAAAAACGGGCCACGCTTCTTATGAAACTATGCCCATCCCCCGTACGGCGACGACTTAAAAGTGGAGCTACTCACGGCGTGCGGTGGCGTCTCCGGCGTCATCACCGGGTCCTGGCAGGCGAGGTGTCCGCAGACGGGAGCGTCGCTTGTCGGGTCCTCCGCCGGGCAGCGTCTCAGCCGCGTAAGCCGGCTCCCTGTGAAAGAAACGAGGAGCTGCGTCATGGTGTCGACGGATCGACACCACGACGCAGTGGTATGTCCAGAGATGGGCAACATTTCAAAGACACGTATGGCCAAACCAGATATCATAAAAACGTGTCAACGTTTCATTCTTAAGACAAAGACTGAGGCCTAGTGGGTATTATTACTTCCCGGGTGGCCCTTAGACAAAGTACAACAATCTCAAATGAAAAACCCATGCCCCTTCACCACAGTAGTAGTGAAAGCCTAGGCCTAGTGGGTATTATTACCCGCCGGGTGCCCCTTAGACAAAGTATAACAATCTCTAATGGAAAACCCATGCCGCTTCACCACAGTAGTAGTGAAAGCCTAGGCCTAGCGGGTATTATTACTTCCCGGGTGCCCCTTAGACAAAGTATAAAAATCTCTCATGAAAAACCCATGCCGCTTCACCACAGTAGTAGTGAAAGCGCCCATGTTATAAACCAAGGTGCTTGCCATTACACGCTTCTGCGTTTCAAAAGCAGGGCCCTTCCTGTTTCCCGACCGCGCCCGCCTTACAGTGCAGGCCCTGCTTCTAACTCTAAAATGAGACCCTGGGGTTGACTGCGGCCCGCGCCCACCCCCCACTACGATTCCCGGTGCGGCGAAGGGCGTAGCGAACACGAACAACGCACACCGGGTGCGCATCAAACGGCCGGCACGAAGCCGGGTCCGCGATGCTGGGGGCGCCAAGCCGCTAGTCCCGCCCAGGGCGCTGCATCCAGAGCTAGGAAACAAGCGAATCTAATGGAAGCACTTGGGAGCGACCTAAACCTGAGTGTAAAAAAGGCTAATCTTCCCTCTAGACTGCCGAAGCAGTTTTAGGATACTTAAAAACGGGCCACGCTTCTTATGAAACTATGCCCATCCCCCGTACGGCGACGACTTAAAAGTGGAGCTACTCACGGCGTGCGGTGGCGTCTCCGGCGTCATCACCGAGTCCTGGCAGGCGAGGTGTCCGCAGGCGGGAGCGTCGCTTGTCGGGTCCTCCGCCGGGCAGCGTCTCAGCCGCGTAAGCCGGCTCCCTGTGAAAGAAACGAGGAGCTGCGTCATGGTGTCGACGGATCGACACCACGACGCAGTGGTATGTCCAGAGATGGGCAACATTTCAAAGACACGTATGGCCAAACCAGATATCATAAAAACGTGTCAACGTTTCATTCTTAAGACAAAGACTGAGGCCTAGTGGGTATTATTACTTCCCGGGTGGCCCTTAGACAAAGTACAACAATCTCAAATGAAAAACCCATGCCCCTTCACCACAGTAGTAGTGAAAGCCTAGGCCTAGTGGGTATTATTACCCGCCGGGTGCCCCTTAGACAAAGTATAACAATCTCTAATGGAAAACCCATGCCGCTTCACCACAGTAGTAGTGAAAGCCTAGGCCTAGCGGGTATTATTACTTCCCGGGTGCCCCTTAGACAGAGTATAAAAATCTCTCATGAAAAACCCATGCCGCTTCACCACAGTAGTAGTGAAAGCGCCCATGTTATAAACCAAGGTGCTTGCCATTACACGCTTCTGCGTTTCAAAAGCAGGGCCCTTCCTGTTTCCCGACCGCGCCCGCCTTACAGTGCAGGCCCTGCTTCTAACTCTAAAATGAGACCCTGGGGTTGACTGCGGCCCGCGCCCACCCCCCACTACGATTCCCGGTGCGGCGAAGGGCGTAGCGAACACGAACAACGCACACCGGGTGCGCATCAAACGGCCGGCACGAAGCCGGGTCCGCGATGCTGGGGGCGCCAAGCCGCTAGTCCCGCCCAGGGCGCTGCATCCAGAGCTAGGAAACAAGCGAATCTAATGGAAGCACCTGGGAGCGATCTAAACCTGAGTGTAAAAAAGGCTAATCTTCCCTCTAGACTGCCGAAGCAGTTTTAGGATACTTAAAAACGGGCCACGCTTCTTATGAAACTATGCCCATCCCCCGTACGGCGACGACTTAAAAGTGGAGCTACTCACGGCGTGCGGTGGCGTCTCCGGCGTCATCACCGGGTCCTGGCAGGCGAGGTGTCCGCAGGCGGGAGCGTCGCTTGTCGGGTCCTCCGCCGGGCAGCGTCTCAGCCGCGTAAGCCGGCTCCCTGTGAAAGAAACGAGGAGCTGCGTCATGGTGTCGACGGATCGACACCACGACGCAGTGGTATGTCCAGAGATGGGCAACATTTCAAAGACACGTATGGCCAAACCAGATATCATAAAAACGTGTCAACGTTTCATTCTTAAGACAAAGACTGAGGCCTAGTGGGTATTATTACTTCCCGGGTGGCCCTTAGACAAAGTACAACAATCTCAAATGAAAAACCCATGCCCCTTCACCACAGTAGTAGTGAAAGCCTAGGCCTAGTGGGTATTATTACCCGCCGGGTGCCCCTTAGACAAAGTATAACAATCTCTAATGGAAAACCCATGCCGCTTCACCACAGTAGTAGTGAAAGCCTAGGCCTAGCGGGTATTATTACTTCCCGGGTGCCCCTTAGACAAAGTATAAAAATCTCTCATGAAAAACCCATGCCGCTTCACCACAGTAGTAGTGAAAGCGCCCATGTTATAAACCAAGGTGCTTGCCATTACACGCTTCTGCGTTTCAAAAGCAGGGCCCTTCCTGTTTCCCGACCGCGCCCGCCTTACAGTGCAGGCCCTGCTTCTAACTCTAAAATGAGACCCTGGGGTTGACTGCGGCCCGCGCCCACCCCCCACTACGATTCCCGGTGCGGCGAAGGGCGTAGCGAACACGAACAACGCACACCGGGTGCGCATCAAACGGCCGGCACGAAGCCGGGTCCGCGATGCTGGGGGCGCCAAGCCGCTAGTCCCGCCCAGGGCGCTGCATCTAGAGCTAGGAAACAAGCGAATCTAATGGAAGCACCTGGGAGCGACCTAAACCTGAGTGTAAAAAAGGCTAATCTTCCCTCTAGACTGCCGAAGCAGTTTTAGGATACTTAAAAACGGGCCACGCTTCTTATGAAACTATGCCCATCCCCCGTACGGCGACGACTTAAAAGTGGAGCTACTCACGGCGTGCGGTGGCGTCTCCGGCGTCATCACCGGGTCCTGGCAGGCGAGGTGTCCGCAGGCGGGAGCGTCGCTTGTCGGGTTCTCCGCCGGGCAGCGTCTCAGCCGCGTAAGCCGGCTCCCTGTGAAAGAAACGAGGAGCTGCGTCATGGTGTCGACGGGTCGACACCACGACGCAGTGGTATGTCCAGAGATGGGCAACATTTCAAAGACACGTATGGCCAAACCAGATATCATAAAAACGTGTCAACGTTTCATTCTTAAGACAAAGACTGAGGCCTAGTGGGTATTATTACTTCCCGGGTGGCCCTTAGACAAAGTACAACAATCTCAAATGAAAAACCCATGCCCCTTCACCACAGTAGTAGTGAAAGCCTAGGCCTAGTGGGTATTATTACCCGCCGGGTGCCCCTTAGACAAAGTATAACAATCTCTAATGGAAAACCCATGCCGCTTCACCACAGTAGTAGTGAAAGCCTAGGCCTAGCGGGTATTATTACTTCCCGGGTGCCCCTTAGACAGAGTATAAAAATCTCTCATGAAAAACCCATGCCGCTTCACCACAGTAGTAGTGAAAGCGCCCATGTTATAAACCAAGGTGCTTGCCATTACACGCTTCTGCGTTTCAAAAGCAGGGCCCTTCCTGTTTCCCGACCGCGCCCGCCTTACAGTGCAGGCCCTGCTTCTAACTCTAAAATGAGACCCTGGGGTTGACTGCGGCCCGCGCCCACCCCCCACTACGATTCCCGGTGCGGCGAAGGGCGTAGCGAACACGAACAACGCACACCGGGTGCGCATCAAACGGCCGGCACGAAGCCGGGTCCGCGATGCTGGGGGCGCCAAGCCGCTAGTCCCGCCCAGGGCGCTGCATCCAGAGCTAGGAAACAAGCGAATCTAATGGAAGCACCTGGGAGCGACCTAAACCTGAGTGTAAAAAAGGCTAATCTTCCCTCTAGACTGCCGAAGCAGTTTTAGGATACTTAAAAACGGGCCACGCTTCTTATGAAACTATGCCCATCCCCCGTACGGCAACGACTTAAAAGTGGAGCTACTCACGGCGTGCGGTGGCGTCTCCGGCGTCATCACCGGGTCCTGGCAGGCGAGGTGTCCGCAGGCGGGAGCGTCGCTTGTCGGGTCCTCCGCCGGGCAGCGTCTCAGCCGCGTAAGCCGGCTCCCTGTGAAAGAAACGAGGAGCTGCGTCATGGTGTCGACGGATCGACACCACGACGCAGTGGTATGTCCAGAGATGGGCAACATTTCAAAGACACGTATGGCCAAACCAGATATCATAAAAACGTGTCAACGTTTCATTCTTAAGACAAAGACTGAGGCCTAGTGGGTATTATTACTTCCCGGGTGGCCCTTAGACAAAGTACAACAATCTCAAATGAAAAACCCATGCCCCTTCACCACAGTAGTAGTGAAAGCCTAGGCCTAGTGGGTATTATTACCCGCCGGGTGCCCCTTAGACAAAGTATAACAATCTCTAATGGAAAACCCATGCCGCTTCACCACAGTAGTAGTGAAAGCCTAGGCCTAGCGGGTATTATTACTTCCCGGGTGCCCCTTAGACAAAGTATAAAAATCTCTCATGAAAAACCCATGCCGCTTCACCACAGTAGTAGTGAAAGCGCCCATGTTATAAACCAAGGTGCTTGCCATTACACGCTTCTGCGTTTCAAAAGCAGGGCCCTTCCTGTTTCCCGACCGCGCCCGCCTTACAGTGCAGGCCCTGCTTCTAACTCTAAAATGAGACCCTGGGGTTGACTGCGGCCCGCGCCCACCCCCCACTACGATTCCCGGTGCGGCGAAGGGCGTAGCGAACACGAACAACGCACACCGGGTGCGCATCAAACGGCCGGCACGAAGCCGGGTCCGCGATGCTGGGGGCGCCAAGCCGCTAGTCCCGCCCAGGGCGCTGCATCCAGAGCTAGGAAACAAGCGAATCTAATGGAAGCACTTGGGAGCGACCTAAACCTGAGTGTAAAAAAGGCTAATCTTCCCTCTAGACTGCCGAAGCAGTTTTAGGATACTTAAAAACGGGCCACGCTTCTTATGAAACTATGCCCATCCCCCGTACGGCGACGACTTAAAAGTGGAGCTACTCACGGCGTGCGGTGGCGTCTCCGGCGTCATCACCGAGTCCTGGCAGGCGAGGTGTCCGCAGGCGGGAGCGTCGCTTGTCGGGTCCTCCGCCGGGCAGCGTCTCAGCCGCGTAAGCCGGCTCCCTGTGAAAGAAACGAGGAGCTGCGTCATGGTGTCGACGGATCGACACCACGACGCAGTGGTATGTCCAGAGATGGGCAACATTTCAAAGACACGTATGGCCAAACCAGATATCATAAAAACGTGTCAACGTTTCATTCTTAAGACAAAGACTGAGGCCTAGTGGGTATTATTACTTCCCGGGTAGCCCTTAGACAAAGTACAACAATCTCAAATGAAAAACCCATGCCCCTTCACCACAGTAGTAGTGAAAGCCTAGGCCTAGTGGGTATTATTACCCGCCGGGTGCCCCTTAGACAAAGTATAACAATCTCTAATGGAAAACCCATGCCGCTTCACCACAGTAGTAGTGAAAGCCTAGGCCTAGCGGGTATTATTACTTCCCGGGTGCCCCTTAGACAAAGTATAAAAATCTCTCATGAAAAACCCATGCCGCTTCACCACAGTAGTAGTGAAAGCGCCCATGTTATAAACCAAGGTGCTTGCCATTACACGCTTCTGCGTTTCAAAAGCAGGGCCCTTCCTGTTTCCCGACCGCGCCCGCCTTACAGTGCAGGCCCTGCTTCTAACTCTAAAATGAGACCCTGGGGTTGACTGCGGCCCGCGCCCACCCCCCACTACGATTCCCGGTGCGGCGAAGGGCGTAGCGAACACGAACAACGCACACCGGGTGCGCATCAAACGGCCGGCACGAAGCCGGGTCCGCGATGCTGGGGGCGCCAAGCCGCTAGTCCCGCCCAGGGCGCTGCATCCAGAGCTAGGAAACAAGCGAATCTAATGGAAGCACCTGGGAGCGACCTAAACCTGAGTGTAAAAAAGGCTAATCTTCCCTCTAGACTGCCGAAGCAGTTTTAGGATACTTAAAAACGGGCCACGCTTCTTATGAAACTATGCCCATCCCCCGTACGGCGACGACTTAAAAGTGGAGCTACTCACGGCGTGCGGTGGCGTCTCCGGCGTCATCACCGGGTCCTGGCAGGCGAGGTGTCCGCAGGCGGGAGCGTCGCTTGTCGGGTCCTCCGCCGGGCAGCGTCTCAGCCGCGTAAGCCGGCTCCCTGTGAAAGAAACGAGGAGCTGCGTCATGGTGTCGACGGATCGACACCACGACGCAGTGGTATGTCCAGAGATGGGCAACATTTCAAAGACACGTATGGCCAAACCAGATATCATAAAAACGTGTCAACGTTTCATTCTTAAGACAAAGACTGAGGCCTAGTGGGTATTATTACTTCCCGGGTGGCCCTTAGACAAAGTACAACAATCTCAAATGAAAAACCCATGCCCCTTCACCACAGTAGTAGTGAAAGCCTAGGCCTAGTGGGTATTATTACCCGCCGGGTGCCCCTTAGACAAAGTATAACAATCTCTAATGGAAAACCCATGCCGCTTCACCACAGTAGTAGTGAAAGCCTAGGCCTAGCGGGTATTATTACTTCCCGGGTGCCCCTTAGACAAAGTATAAAAATCTCTCATGAAAAACCCATGCCGCTTCACCACAGTAGTAGTGAAAGCGCCCATGTTATAAACCAAGGTGCTTGCCATTACACGCTTCTCCGTTTCAAAAGCAGGGCCCTTCCTGTTTCCCGACCGCGCCCGCCTTACAGTGCAGGCCCTGCTTCTAACTCTAAAATGAGACCCTGGGGTTGACTGCGGCCCGCGCCCACCCCCCACTACGATTCCCGGTGCGGCGAAGGGCGTAGCGAACACGAACAACGCACACCGGGTGCGCATCAAACGGCCGGCACGAAGCCGGGTCCGCGATGCTGGGGGCGCCAAGCCGCTAGTCCCGCCCAGGGCGCTGCATCCAGAGCTAGGAAACAAGCGAATCTAATGGAAGCACTTGGGAGCGACCTAAACCTGAGTGTAAAAAAGGCTAATCTTCCCTCTAGACTGCCGAAGCAGTTTTAGGATACTTAAAAACGGGCCACGCTTCTTATGAAACTATGCCCATCCCCCGTACGGCGACGACTTAAAAGTGGAGCTACTCACGGCGTGCGGTGGCGTCTCCGGCGTCATCACCGAGTCCTGGCAGGCGAGGTGTCCACAGGCGGGAGCGTCGCTTGTCGGGTCCTCCGCCGGGCAGCGTCTCAGCCGCGTAAGCCGGCTCCCTGTGAAAGAAACGAGGAGCTGCGTCATGGTGTCGACGGATCGACACCACGACGCAGTGGTATGTCCAGAGATGGGCAACATTTCAAAGACACGTATGGCCAAACCAGATATCATAAAAACGTGTCAACGTTTCATTCTTAAGACAAAGACTGAGGCCTAGTGGGTATTATTACTTCCCGGGTAGCCCTTAGACAAAGTACAACAATCTCAAATGAAAAACCCATGCCCCTTCACCACAGTAGTAGTGAAAGCCTAGGCCTAGTGGGTATTATTACCCGCCGGGTGCCCCTTAGACAAAGTATAACAATCTCTAATGGAAAACCCATGCCGCTTCACCACAGTAGTAGTGAAAGCCTAGGCCTAGCGGGTATTATTACTTCCCGGGTGCCCCTTAGACAAAGTATAAAAATCTCTCATGAAAAACCCATGCCGCTTCACCACAGTAGTAGTGAAAGCGCCCATGTTATAAACCAAGGTGCTTGCCATTACACGCTTCTGCGTTTCAAAAGCAGGGCCCTTCCTGTTTCCCGACCGCGCCCGCCTTACAGTGCAGGCCCTGCTTCTAACTCTAAAATGAGACCCTGGGGTTGACTGCGGCCCGCGCCCACCCCCCACTACGATTCCCGGTGCGGCGAAGGGCGTAGCGAACACGAACAACGCACACCGGGTGCGCATCAAACGGCCGGCACGAAGCCGGGTCCGCGATGCTGGGGGCGCCAAGCCGCTAGTCCCGCCCAGGGCGCTGCATCCAGAGCTAGGAAACAAGCGAATCTAATGGAAGCACCTGGGAGCGATCTAAACCTGAGTGTAAAAAAGGCTAATCTTCCCTCTAGACTGCCGAAGCAGTTTTAGGATACTTAAAAACGGGCCACGCTTCTTATGAAACTATGCCCATCCCCCGTACGGCGACGACTTAAAAGTGGAGCTACTCACGGCGTGCGGTGGCGTCTCCGGCGTCATCACCGGGTCCTGGCAGGCGAGGTGTCCGCAGGCGGGAGCGTCGCTTGTCGGGTCCTCCGCCGGGCAGCGTCTCAGCCGCGTAAGCCGGCTCCCTGTGAAAGAAACGAGGAGCTGCGTCATGGTGTCGACGGATCGACACCACGACGCAGTGGTATGTCCAGAGATGGGCAACATTTCAAAGACACGTATGGCCAAACCAGATATCATAAAAACGTGTCAACGTTTCATTCTTAAGACAAAGACTGAGGCCTAGTGGGTATTATTACTTCCCGGGTGGCCCTTAGACAAAGTACAACAATCTCAAATGAAAAACCCATGCCCCTTCACCACAGTAGTAGTGAAAGCCTAGGCCTAGTGGGTATTATTACCCGCCGGGTGCCCCTTAGACAAAGTATAACAATCTCTAATGGAAAACCCATGCCGCTTCACCACAGTAGTAGTGAAAGCCTAGGCCTAGCGGGTATTATTACTTCCCGGGTGCCCCTTAGACAAAGTATAAAAATCTCTCATGAAAAACCCATGCCGCTTCACCACAGTAGTAGTGAAAGCGCCCATGTTATAAACCAAGGTGCTTGCCATTACACGCTTCTGCGTTTCAAAAGCAGGGCCCTTCCTGTTTCCCGACCGCGCCCGCCTTACAGTGCAGGCCCTGCTTCTAACTCTAAAATGAGACCCTGGGGTTGACTGCGGCCCGCGCCCACCCCCCACTACGATTCCCGGTGCGGCGAAGGGCGTAGCGAACACGAACAACGCACACCGGGTGCGCATCAAACGGCCGGCACGAAGCCGGGTCCGCGATGCTGGGGGCGCCAAGCCGCTAGTCCCGCCCAGGGCGCTGCATCTAGAGCTAGGAAACAAGCGAATCTAATGGAAGCACCTGGGAGCGACCTAAACCTGAGTGTAAAAAAGGCTAATCTTCCCTCTAGACTGCCGAAGCAGTTTTAGGATACTTAAAAACGGGCCACGCTTCTTATGAAACTATGCCCATCCCCCGTACGGCGACGACTTAAAAGTGGAGCTACTCACGGCGTGCGGTGGCGTCTCCGGCGTCATCACCGGGTCCTGGCAGGCGAGGTGTCCGCAGGCGGGAGCGTCGCTTGTCGGGTTCTCCGCCAGGCAGCGTCTCAGCCGCGTAAGCCGGCTCCCTGTGAAAGAAACGAGGAGCTGCGTCATGGTGTCGACGGGTCGACACCACGACGCAGTGGTATGTCCAGAGATGGGCAACATTTCAAAGACACGTATGGCCAAACCAGATATCATAAAAACGTGTCAACGTTTCATTCTTAAGACAAAGACTGAGGCCTAGTGGGTATTATTACTTCCCGGGTGGCCCTTAGACAAAGTACAACAATCTCAAATGAAAAACCCATGCCCCTTCACCACAGTAGTAGTGAAAGCCTAGGCCTAGTGGGTATTATTACCCGCCGGGTGCCCCTTAGACAAAGTATAACAATCTCTAATGGAAAACCCATGCCGCTTCACCACAGTAGTAGTGAAAGCCTAGGCCTAGCGGGTATTATTACTTCCCGGGTGCCCCTTAGACAGAGTATAAAACTCTCTCATGAAAAACCCATGCCGCTTCACCACAGTAGTAGTGAAAGCGCCCATGTTATAAACCAAGGTGCTTGCCATTACACGCTTCTGCGTTTCAAAAGCAGGGCCCTTCCTGTTTCCCGACCGCGCCCGCCTTACAGTGCAGGCCCTGCTTCTAGCTCTAAAATGAGACCCTGGGGTTGACTGCGGCCCGCGCCCACCCCCCACTACGATTCCCGGTGCGGCGAAGGGCGTAGCGAACACGAACAACGCACACCGGGTGCGCATCAAACGTCCGGCACGAAGCCGGGTCCGCGATGCTGGGGGCGCCAAGCCGCTAGTCCCGCCCAGGGCGCTGCATCCAGAGCTAGGAAACAAGCGAATCTAATGGAAGCACCTGGGAGCGACCTAAACCTGAGTGTAAAAAAGGCTAATCTTCCCTCTAGACTGCCGAAGCAGTTTTAGGATACTTAAAAACGGGCCACGCTTCTTATGAAACTATGCCCATCCCCCGTACGGCAACGACTTAAAAGTGGAGCTACTCACGGCGTGCGGTGGCGTCTCCGGCGTCATCACCGGGTCCTGGCAGGCGAGGTGTCCGCAGGCGGGAGCGTCGCTTGTCGGGTCCTCCGCCGGGCAGCGTCTCAGCCGCGTAAGCCGGCTCCCTGTGAAAGAAACGAGGAGCTGCGTCATGGTGTCGACGGATCGACACCACGACGCAGTGGTATGTCCAGAGATGGGCAACATTTCAAAGACACGTATGGCCAAACCAGATATCATAAAAACGTGTCAACGTTTCATTCTTAAGACAAAGACTGAGGCCTAGTGGGTATTATTACTTCCCGGGTGGCCCTTAGACAAAGTACAACAATCTCAAATGAAAAACCCATGCCCCTTCACCACAGTAGTAGTGAAAGCCTAGGCCTAGTGGGTATTATTACCCGCCGGGTGCCCCTTAGACAAAGTATAACAATCTCTAATGGAAAACCCATGCCGCTTCACCACAGTAGTAGTGAAAGCCTAGGCCTAGCGGGTATTATTACTTCCCGGGTGCCCCTTAGACAAAGTATAAAAATCTCTCATGAAAAACCCATGCCGCTTCACCACAGTAGTAGTGAAAGCGCCCATGTTATAAACCAAGGTGCTTGCCATTACACGCTTCTGCGTTTCAAAAGCAGGGCCCTTCCTGTTTCCCGACCGCGCCCGCCTTACAGTGCAGGCCCTGCTTCTAACTCTAAAATGAGACCCTGGGGTTGACTGCGGCCCGCGCCCACCCCCCACTACGATTCCCGGTGCGGCGAAGGGCGTAGCGAACACGAACAACGCACACCGGGTGCGCATCAAACGGCCGGCACGAAGCCGGGTCCGCGATGCTGGGGGCGCCAAGCCGCTAGTCCCGCCCAGGGCGCTGCATCCAGAGCTAGGAAACAAGCGAATCTAATGGAAGCACTTGGGAGCGACCTAAACCTGAGTGTAAAAAAGGCTAATCTTCCCTCTAGACTGCCGAAGCAGTTTTAGGATACTTAAAAACGGGCCACGCTTCTTATGAAACTATGCCCATCCCCCGTACGGCGACGACTTAAAAGTGGAGCTACTCACGGCGTGCGGTGGCGTCTCTGGCGTCATCACCGAGTCCTGGCAGGCGAGGTGTCCGCAGGCGGGAGCGTCGCTTGTCGGGTCCTCCGCCGGGCAGCGTCTCAGCCGCGTAAGCCGGCTCCCTGTGAAAGAAACGAGGAGCTGCGTCATGGTGTCGACGGATCGACACCACGACGCAGTGGTATGTCCAGAGATGGGCAACATTTCAAAGACACGTATGGCCAAACCAGATATCATAAAAACGTGTCAACGTTTCATTCTTAAGACAAAGACTGAGGCCTAGTGGGTATTATTACTTCCCGGGTAGCCCTTAGACAAAGTACAACAATCTCAAATGAAAAACCCATGCCCCTTCACCACAGTAGTAGTGAAAGCCTAGGCCTAGTGGGTATTATTACCCGCCGGGTGCCCCTTAGACAAAGTATAACAATCTCTAATGGAAAACCCATGCCGCTTCACCACAGTAGTAGTGAAAGCCTAGGCCTAGCGGGTATTATTACTTCCCGGGTGCCCCTTAGACAAAGTATAAAAATCTCTCATGAAAAACCCATGCCGCTTCACCACAGTAGTAGTGAAAGCGCCCATGTTATAAACCAAGGTGCTTGCCATTACACGCTTCTGCGTTTCAAAAGCAGGGCCCTTCCTGTTTCCCGACCGCGCCCGCCTTACAGTGCAGGCCCTGCTTCTAACTCTAAAATGAGACCCTGGGGTTGACTGCGGCCCGCGCCCACCCCCCACTACGATTCCCGGTGCGGCGAAGGGCGTAGCGAACACGAACAACGCACACCGGGTGCGCATCAAACGGCCGGCACGAAGCCGGGTCCGCGATGCTGGGGGCGCCAAGCCGCTAGTCCCGCCCAGGGCGCTGCATCCAGAGCTAGGAAACAAGCGAATCTAATGGAAGCACCTGGGAGCGACCTAAACCTGAGTGTAAAAAAGGCTAATCTTCCCTCTAGACTGCCGAAGCAGTTTTAGGATACTTAAAAACGGGCCACGCTTCTTATGAAACTATGCCCATCCCCCGTACGGCGACGACTTAAAAGTGGAGCTACTCACGGCGTGCGGTGGCGTCTCCGGCGTCATCACCGGGTCCTGGCAGGCGAGGTGTCCGCAGGCGGGAGCGTCGCTTGTCGGGTCCTCCGCCAGGCAGCGTCTCAGCCGCGTAAGCCGGCTCCCTGTGAAAGAAACGAGGAGCTGCGTCATGGTGTCGACGGATCGACACCACGACGCAGTGGTATGTCCAGAGATGGGCAACATTTCAAAGACACGTATGGCCAAACCAGATATCATAAAAACGTGTCAACGTTTCATTCTTAAGACAAAGACTGAGGCCTAGTGGGTATTATTACTTCCCGGGTGGCCCTTAGACAAAGTACAACAATCTCAAATGAAAAACCCATGCCCCTTCACCACAGTAGTAGTGAAAGCCTAGGCCTAGTGGGTATTATTACCCGCCGGGTGCCCCTTAGACAAAGTATAACAATCTCTAATGGAAAACCCATGCCGCTTCACCACAGTAGTAGTGAAAGCCTAGGCCTAGCGGGTATTATTACTTCCCGGGTGCCCCTTAGACAAAGTATAAAAATCTCTCATGAAAAACCCATGCCGCTTCACCACAGTAGTAGTGAAAGCGCCCATGTTATAAACCAAGGTGCTTGCCATTACACGCTTCTGCGTTTCAAAAGCAGGGCCCTTCCTGTTTCCCGACCGCGCCCGCCTTACAGTGCAGGCCCTGCTTCTAACTCTAAAATGAGACCCTGGGGTTGACTGCGGCCCGCGCCCACCCCCCACTACGATTCCCGGTGCGGCAAAGGGCGTAGCGAACACGAACAACGCACACCGGGTGCGCATCAAACGGCCGGCACGAAGCCGGGTCCGCGATGCTGGGGGCGCCAAGCCGCTAGTCCCGCCCAGGGCGCTGCATCCAGAGCTAGGAAACAAGCGAATCTAATGGAAGCACCTGGGAGCGACCTAAACCTGAGTGTAAAAAAAGGCTAATCTTCCCTCTAGACTGCCGAAGCAGTTTTAGGATACTTAAAAACGGGCCACGCTTCTTATGAAACTATGCCCATCCCCCGTACGGCGACGACTTAAAAGTGGAGCTACTCACGGCGTGCGGTGGCATCTCCGGCGTCATCACCGGGTCCTGGCAGGCGAGGTGTCCGCAGGCGGGAGCGTTGCTTGTCGGGTCCTCCGCCGGGCAGCGTCTCAGCCGCGTAAGCCGGCTTCCTGTGAAAGAAACGAGGAGCTGCGTCATGGTGTCGACGGATCGACACCACGACGCAGTGGTATGTCCAGAGATGGGCAACATTTCAAAGACACGTATGGCCAAACCAGATATCATAAAAACGTGTCAACGTTTCATTCTTAAGACAAAGACTGAGGCCTAGTGGGTATTATTACTTCCCGGGTGGCCCTTAGACAAAGTACAACAATCTCAAAAGAAAAACCCATGCCCCTTCACCACAGTAGTAGTGAAAGCCTAGGCCTAGTGGGTATTATTA
The DNA here is from genome assembly GCF_027580225.2 of Misgurnus anguillicaudatus. Classification (NCBI taxonomy): domain Eukaryota; kingdom Metazoa; phylum Chordata; class Actinopteri; order Cypriniformes; family Cobitidae; genus Misgurnus; species Misgurnus anguillicaudatus. The sequence goes on from NC_073344.2 coordinate 36,651,032, forward strand.
CTCGCCGGGTGCCCCTTAGACAAAGTATAACAATCTCTAATGGAAAACCCATGCCGCTTCACCACAGTAGTAGTGAAAGCCTAGGCCTAGCGGGTATTATTACTTCCCGGGTGCCCCTTAGACAAAGTATAAAAATCTCTCATGAAAAACCCATGCCGCTTCACCACAGTAGTAGTGAAAGCGCCCATGTTATAAACCAAGGTGCTTGCCATTACACGCTTCTGCGTTTCAAAAGCAGGGCCCTTCCTGTTTCCCGACCGCGCCCGCCTTACAGTGCAGGCCCTGCTTCTAACTCTAAAATGAGACCCTGGGGTTGACTGCGGCCCGCGCCCACCCCCCACTACGATTCCCGGTGCGGCGAAGGGCGTAGCGAACACGAACAACGCACACCGGGTGCGCATCAAACGGCCGGCACGAAGCCGGGTCCGCGATGCTGGGGGCGCCAAGCCGCTAGTCCCGCCCAGGGCGCTGCATCCAGAGCTAGGAAACAAGCGAATCTAATGGAAGCACTTGGGAGCGACCTAAACCTGAGTGTAAAAAAGGCTAATCTTCCCTCTAGACTGCCGAAGCAGTTTTAGGATACTTAAAAACGGGCCACGCTTCTTATGAAACTATGCCCATCCCCCGTACGGCGACGACTTAAAAGTGGAGCTACTCACGGCGTGCGGTGGCGTCTCTGGCGTCATCACCGAGTCCTGGCAGGCGAGGTGTCCGCAGGCGGGAGCGTCGCTTGTCGGGTCCTCCGCCGGGCAGCGTCTCAGCCGCGTAAGCCGGCTCCCTGTGAAAGAAACGAGGAGCTGCGTCATGGTGTCGACGGATCGACACCACGACGCAGTGGTATGTCCAGAGATGGGCAACATTTCAAAGACACGTATGGCCAAACCAGATATCATAAAAACGTGTCAACGTTTCATTCTTAAGACAAAGACTGAGGCCTAGTGGGTATTATTACTTCCCGGGTAGCCCTTAGACAAAGTACAACAATCTCAAATGAAAAACCCATGCCCCTTCACCACAGTAGTAGTGAAAGCCTAGGCCTAGTGGGTATTATTACCCGCCGGGTGCCCCTTAGACAAAGTATAACAATCTCTAATGGAAAACCCATGCCGCTTCACCACAGTAGTAGTGAAAGCCTAGGCCTAGCGGGTATTATTACTTCCCGGGTGCCCCTTAGACAAAGTATAAAAATCTCTCATGAAAAACCCATGCCGCTTCACCACAGTAGTAGTGAAAGCGCCCATGTTATAAACCAAGGTGCTTGCCATTACACGCTTCTGCGTTTCAAAAGCAGGGCCCTTCCTGTTTCCCGACCGCGCCCGCCTTACAGTGCAGGCCCTGCTTCTAACTCTAAAATGAGACCCTGGGGTTGACTGCGGCCCGCGCCCACCCCCCACTACGATTCCCGGTGCGGCGAAGGGCGTAGCGAACACGAACAACGCACACCGGGTGCGCATCAAACGGCCGGCACGAAGCCGGGTCCGCGATGCTGGGGGCGCCAAGCCGCTAGTCCCGCCCAGGGCGCTGCATCCAGAGCTAGGAAACAAGCGAATCTAATGGAAGCACCTGGGAGCGACCTAAACCTGAGTGTAAAAAAGGCTAATCTTCCCTCTAGACTGCCGAAGCAGTTTTAGGATACTTAAAAACGGGCCACGCTTCTTATGAAACTATGCCCATCCCCCGTACGGCGACGACTTAAAAGTGGAGCTACTCACGGCGTGCGGTGGCGTCTCCGGCGTCATCACCGGGTCCTGGCAGGCGAGGTGTCCGCAGGCGGGAGCGTCGCTTGTCGGGTCCCTCCGCCGGGCAGCGTCTCAGCCGCGTAAGCCGGCTCCCTGTGAAAGAAACGAGGAGCTGCGTCATGGTGTCGACGGATCGACACCACGACGCAGTGGTATGTCCAGAGATGGGCAACATTTCAAAGACACGTATGGCCAAACCAGATATCATAAAAACGTGTCAACGTTTCATTCTTAAGACAAAGACTGAGGCCTAGTGGGTATTATTACTTCCCGGGTGGCCCTTAGACAAAGTACAACAATCTCAAATGAAAAACCCATGCCCCTTCACCACAGTAGTAGTGAAAGCCTAGGCCTAGTGGGTATTATTACCCGCCGGGTGCCCCTTAGACAAAGTATAACAATCTCTAATGGAAAACCCATGCCGCTTCACCACAGTAGTAGTGAAAGCCTAGGCCTAGCGGGTATTATTACTTCCCGGGTGCCCCTTAGACAAAGTATAAAAATCTCTCATGAAAAACCCATGCCGCTTCACCACAGTAGTAGTGAAAGCGCCCATGTTATAAACCAAGGTGCTTGCCATTACACGCTTCTGCGTTTCAAAAGCAGGGCCCTTCCTGTTTCCCGACCGCGCCCGCCTTACAGTGCAGGCCCTGCTTCTAACTCTAAAATGAGACCCTGGGGTTGACTGCGGCCCGCGCCCACCCCCCACTACGATTCCCGGTGCGGCGAAGGGCGTAGCGAACACGAACAACGCACACCGGGTGCGCATCAAACGGCCGGCACGAAGCCGGGTCCGCGATGCTGGGGGCGCCAAGCCGCTAGTCCCGCCCAGGGCGCTGCATCCAGAGCTAGGAAACAAGCGAATCTAATGGAAGCACTTGGGAGCGACCTAAACCTGAGTGTAAAAAAGGCTAATCTTCCCTCTAGACTGCCGAAGCAGTTTTAGGATACTTAAAAACGGGCCACGCTTCTTATGAAACTATGCCCATCCCCCGTACGGCGACGACTTAAAAGTGGAGCTACTCACGGCGTGCGGTGGCGTCTCTGGCGTCATCACCGAGTCCTGGCAGGCGAGGTGTCCGCAGGCGGGAGCGTCGCTTGTCGGGTCCTCCGCCGGGCAGCGTCTCAGCCGCGTAAGCCGGCTCCCTGTGAAAGAAACGAGGAGCTGCGTCATGGTGTCGACGGATCGACACCACGACGCAGTGGTATGTCCAGAGATGGGCAACATTTCAAAGACACGTATGGCCAAACCAGATATCATAAAAACGTGTCAACGTTTCATTCTTAAGACAAAGACTGAGGCCTAGTGGGTATTATTACTTCCCGGGTAGCCCTTAGACAAAGTACAACAATCTCAAATGAAAAACCCATGCCCCTTCACCACAGTAGTAGTGAAAGCCTAGGCCTAGTGGGTATTATTACCCGCCGGGTGCCCCTTAGACAAAGTATAACAATCTCTAATGGAAAACCCATGCCGCTTCACCACAGTAGTAGTGAAAGCCTAGGCCTAGCGGGTATTATTACTTCCCGGGTGCCCCTTAGACAAAGTATAAAAATCTCTCATGAAAAACCCATGCCGCTTCACCACAGTAGTAGTGAAAGCGCCCATGTTATAAACCAAGGTGCTTGCCATTACACGCTTCTGCGTTTCAAAAGCAGGGCCCTTCCTGTTTCCCGACCGCGCCCGCCTTACAGTGCAGGCCCTGCTTCTAACTCTAAAATGAGACCCTGGGGTTGACTGCGGCCCGCGCCCACCCCCCACTACGATTCCCGGTGCGGCGAAGGGCGTAGCGAACACGAACAACGCACACCGGGTGCGCATCAAACGGCCGGCACGAAGCCGGGTCCGCGATGCTGGGGGCGCCAAGCCGCTAGTCCCGCCCAGGGCGCTGCATCCAGAGCTAGGAAACAAGCGAATCTAATGGAAGCACCTGGGAGCGACCTAAACCTGAGTGTAAAAAAGGCTAATCTTCCCTCTAGACTGCCGAAGCAGTTTTAGGATACTTAAAAACGGGCCACGCTTCTTATGAAACTATGCCCATCCCCCGTACGGCGACGACTTAAAAGTGGAGCTACTCACGGCGTGCGGTGGCGTCTCCGGCGTCATCACCGGGTCCTGGCAGGCGAGGTGTCCGCAGGCGGGAGCGTCGCTTGTCGGGTCCTCCGCCAGGCAGCGTCTCAGCCGCGTAAGCCGGCTCCCTGTGAAAGAAACGAGGAGCTGCGTCATGGTGTCGACGGATCGACACCACGACGCAGTGGTATGTCCAGAGATGGGCAACATTTCAAAGACACGTATGGCCAAACCAGATATCATAAAAACGTGTCAACGTTTCATTCTTAAGACAAAGACTGAGGCCTAGTGGGTATTATTACTTCCCGGGTGGCCCTTAGACAAAGTACAACAATCTCAAATGAAAAACCCATGCCCCTTCACCACAGTAGTAGTGAAAGCCTAGGCCTAGTGGGTATTATTACCCGCCGGGTGCCCCTTAGACAAAGTATAACAATCTCTAATGGAAAACCCATGCCGCTTCACCACAGTAGTAGTGAAAGCCTAGGCCTAGCGGGTATTATTACTTCCCGGGTGCCCCTTAGACAAAGTATAAAAATCTCTCATGAAAAACCCATGCCGCTTCACCACAGTAGTAGTGAAAGCGCCCATGTTATAAACCAAGGTGCTTGCCATTACACGCTTCTGCGTTTCAAAAGCAGGGCCCTTCCTGTTTCCCGACCGCGCCCGCCTTACAGTGCAGGCCCTGCTTCTAACTCTAAAATGAGACCCTGGGGTTGACTGCGGCCCGCGCCCACCCCCCACTACGATTCCCGGTGCGGCAAAGGGCGTAGCGAACACGAACAACGCACACCGGGTGCGCATCAAACGGCCGGCACGAAGCCGGGTCCGCGATGCTGGGGGCGCCAAGCCGCTAGTCCCGCCCAGGGCGCTGCATCCAGAGCTAGGAAACAAGCGAATCTAATGGAAGCACCTGGGAGCGACCTAAACCTGAGTGTAAAAAAAGGCTAATCTTCCCTCTAGACTGCCGAAGCAGTTTTAGGATACTTAAAAACGGGCCACGCTTCTTATGAAACTATGCCCATCCCCCGTACGGCGACGACTTAAAAGTGGAGCTACTCACGGCGTGCGGTGGCATCTCCGGCGTCATCACCGGGTCCTGGCAGGCGAGGTGTCCGCAGGCGGGAGCGTTGCTTGTCGGGTCCTCCGCCGGGCAGCGTCTCAGCCGCGTAAGCCGGCTTCCTGTGAAAGAAACGAGGAGCTGCGTCATGGTGTCGACGGATCGACACCACGACGCAGTGGTATGTCCAGAGATGGGCAACATTTCAAAGACACGTATGGCCAAACCAGATATCATAAAAACGTGTCAACGTTTCATTCTTAAGACAAAGACTGAGGCCTAGTGGGTATTATTACTTCCCGGGTGGCCCTTAGACAAAGTACAACAATCTCAAAAGAAAAACCCATGCCCCTTCACCACAGTAGTAGTGAAAGCCTAGGCCTAGTGGGTATTATTACTCGCCGGGTGCCCCTTAGACAAAGTATAACAATCTCTAATGGAAAACCCATGCCGCTTCACCACAGTAGTAGTGAAAGCCTAGGCCTAGCGGGTATTATTACTTCCCGGGTGCCCCTTAGACAAAGTATAAAAATCTCTCATGAAAAACCCATGCCGCTTCACCACAGTAGTAGTGAAAGCGCCCATGTTATAAACCAAGGTGCTTGCCATTACACGCTTCTGCGTTTCAAAAGCAGGGCCCTTCCTGTTTCCCGACCGCGCCCGCCTTACAGTGCAGGCCCTGCTTCTAACTCTAAAATGAGACCCTGGGGTTGACTGCGGCCCGCGCCCACCCCCCACTACGATTCCCGGTGCGGCGAAGGGCGTAGCGAACACGAACAACGCACACCGGGTGCGCATCAAACGGCCGGCACGAAGCCGGGTCCGCGATGCTGGGGGCGCCAAGCCGCTAGTCCCGCCCAGGGCGCTGCATCCAGAGCTAGGAAACAAGCGAATCTAATGGAAGCACTTGGGAGCGACCTAAACCTGAGTGTAAAAAAGGCTAATCTTCCCTCTAGACTGCCGAAGCAGTTTTAGGATACTTAAAAACGGGCCACGCTTCTTATGAAACTATGCCCATCCCCCGTACGGCGACGACTTAAAAGTGGAGCTACTCACGGCGTGCGGTGGCGTCTCTGGCGTCATCACCGAGTCCTGGCAGGCGAGGTGTCCGCAGGCGGGAGCGTCGCTTGTCGGGTCCTCCGCCGGGCAGCGTCTCAGCCGCGTAAGCCGGCTCCCTGTGAAAGAAACGAGGAGCTGCGTCATGGTGTCGACGGATCGACACCACGACGCAGTGGTATGTCCAGAGATGGGCAACATTTCAAAGACACGTATGGCCAAACCAGATATCATAAAAACGTGTCAACGTTTCATTCTTAAGACAAAGACTGAGGCCTAGTGGGTATTATTACTTCCCGGGTAGCCCTTAGACAAAGTACAACAATCTCAAATGAAAAACCCATGCCCCTTCACCACAGTAGTAGTGAAAGCCTAGGCCTAGTGGGTATTATTACCCGCCGGGTGCCCCTTAGACAAAGTATAACAATCTCTAATGGAAAACCCATGCCGCTTCACCACAGTAGTAGTGAAAGCCTAGGCCTAGCGGGTATTATTACTTCCCGGGTGCCCCTTAGACAAAGTATAAAAATCTCTCATGAAAAACCCATGCCGCTTCACCACAGTAGTAGTGAAAGCGCCCATGTTATAAACCAAGGTGCTTGCCATTACACGCTTCTGCGTTTCAAAAGCAGGGCCCTTCCTGTTTCCCGACCGCGCCCGCCTTACAGTGCAGGCCCTGCTTCTAACTCTAAAATGAGACCCTGGGGTTGACTGCGGCCCGCGCCCACCCCCCACTACGATTCCCGGTGCGGCGAAGGGCGTAGCGAACACGAACAACGCACACCGGGTGCGCATCAAACGGCCGGCACGAAGCCGGGTCCGCGATGCTGGGGGCGCCAAGCCGCTAGTCCCGCCCAGGGCGCTGCATCCAGAGCTAGGAAACAAGCGAATCTAATGGAAGCACCTGGGAGCGACCTAAACCTGAGTGTAAAAAAGGCTAATCTTCCCTCTAGACTGCCGAAGCAGTTTTAGGATACTTAAAAACGGGCCACGCTTCTTATGAAACTATGCCCATCCCCCGTACGGCGACGACTTAAAAGTGGAGCTACTCACGGCGTGCGGTGGCGTCTCCGGCGTCATCACCGGGTCCTGGCAGGCGAGGTGTCCGCAGGCGGGAGCGTCGCTTGTCGGGTCCTCCGCCGGGCAGCGTCTCAGCCGCGTAAGCCGGCTCCCTGTGAAAGAAACGAGGAGCTGCGTCATGGTGTCGACGGATCGACACCACGACGCAGTGGTATGTCCAGAGATGGGCAACATTTCAAAGACACGTATGGCCAAACCAGATATCATAAAAACGTGTCAACGTTTCATTCTTAAGACAAAGACTGAGGCCTAGTGGGTATTATTACTTCCCGGGTGGCCCTTAGACAAAGTACAACAATCTCAAATGAAAAACCCATGCCCCTTCACCACAGTAGTAGTGAAAGCCTAGGCCTAGTGGGTATTATTACCCGCCGGGTGCCCCTTAGACAAAGTATAACAATCTCTAATGGAAAACCCATGCCGCTTCACCACAGTAGTAGTGAAAGCCTAGGCCTAGCGGGTATTATTACTTCCCGGGTGCCCCTTAGACAAAGTATAAAAATCTCTCATGAAAAACCCATGCCGCTTCACCACAGTAGTAGTGAAAGCGCCCATGTTATAAACCAAGGTGCTTGCCATTACACGCTTCTCCGTTTCAAAAGCAGGGCCCTTCCTGTTTCCCGACCGCGCCCGCCTTACAGTGCAGGCCCTGCTTCTAACTCTAAAATGAGACCCTGGGGTTGACTGCGGCCCGCGCCCACCCCCCACTACGATTCCCGGTGCGGCGAAGGGCGTAGCGAACACGAACAACGCACACCGGGTGCGCATCAAACGGCCGGCACGAAGCCGGGTCCGCGATGCTGGGGGCGCCAAGCCGCTAGTCCCGCCCAGGGCGCTGCATCCAGAGCTAGGAAACAAGCGAATCTAATGGAAGCACTTGGGAGCGACCTAAACCTGAGTGTAAAAAAGGCTAATCTTCCCTCTAGACTGCCGAAGCAGTTTTAGGATACTTAAAAACGGGCCACGCTTCTTATGAAACTATGCCCATCCCCCGTACGGCGACGACTTAAAAGTGGAGCTACTCACGGCGTGCGGTGGCGTCTCCGGCGTCATCACCGAGTCCTGGCAGGCGAGGTGTCCGCAGGCGGGAGCGTCGCTTGTCGGGTCCTCCGCCGGGCAGCGTCTCAGCCGCGTAAGCCGGCTCCCTGTGAAAGAAACGAGGAGCTGCGTCATGGTGTCGACGGATCGACACCACGACGCAGTGGTATGTCCAGAGATGGGCAACATTTCAAAGACACGTATGGCCAAACCAGATATCATAAAAACGTGTCAACGTTTCATTCTTAAGACAAAGACTGAGGCCTAGTGGGTATTATTACTTCCCGGGTAGCCCTTAGACAAAGTACAACAATCTCAAATGAAAAACCCATGCCCCTTCACCACAGTAGTAGTGAAAGCCTAGGCCTAGTGGGTATTATTACCCGCCGGGTGCCCCTTAGACAAAGTATAACAATCTCTAATGGAAAACCCATGCCGCTTCACCACAGTAGTAGTGAAAGCCTAGGCCTAGCGGGTATTATTACTTCCCGGGTGCCCCTTAGACAAAGTATAAAAATCTCTCATGAAAAACCCATGCCGCTTCACCACAGTAGTAGTGAAAGCGCCCATGTTATAAACCAAGGTGCTTGCCATTACACGCTTCTGCGTTTCAAAAGCAGGGCCCTTCCTGTTTCCCTACCGCGCCCGCCTTACAGTGCAGGCCCTGCTTCTAACTCTAAAATGAGACCCTGGGGTTGACTGCGGCCCGCGCCCACCCCCCACTACGATTCCCGGTGCGGCGAAGGGCGTAGCGAACACGAACAACGCACACCGGGTGCGCATCAAACGGCCGGCACGAAGCCGGGTCCGCGATGCTGGGGGCGCCAAGCCGCTAGTCCCGCCCAGGGCGCTGCATCCAGAGCTAGGAAACAAGCGAATCTAATGGAAGCACCTGGGAGCGATCTAAACCTGAGTGTAAAAAAGGCTAATCTTCCCTCTAGACTGCCGAAGCAGTTTTAGGATACTTAAAAACGGGCCACGCTTCTTATGAAACTATGCCCATCCCCCGTACGGCGACGACTTAAAAGTGGAGCTACTCACGGCGTGCGGTGGCGTCTCCGGCGTCATCACCGGGTCCTGGCAGGCGAGGTGTCCGCAGGCGGGAGCGTCGCTTGTCGGGTCCTCCGCCGGGCAGCGTCTCAGCCGCGTAAGCCAGCTCCCTGTGAAAGAAACGAGGAGCTGCGTCATGGTGTCGACGGATCGACACCACGACGCAGTGGTATGTCCAGAGATGGGCAACATTTCAAAGACACGTATGGCCAAACCAGATATCATAAAAACGTGTCAACGTTTCATTCTTAAGACAAAGACTGAGGCCTAGTGGGTATTATTACTTCCCGGGTGGCCCTTAGACAAAGTACAACAATCTCAAATGAAAAACCCATGCCCCTTCACCACAGTAGTAGTGAAAGCCTAGGCCTAGTGGGTATTATTACCCGCCGGGTGCCCCTTAGACAAAGTATAACAATCTCTAATGGAAAACCCATGCCGCTTCACCACAGTAGTAGTGAAAGCCTAGGCCTAGCGGGTATTATTACTTCCCGGGTGCCCCTTAGACAAAGTATAAAAATCTCTCATGAAAAACCCATGCCGCTTCACCACAGTAGTAGTGAAAGCGCCCATGTTATAAACCAAGGTGCTTGCCATTACACGCTTCTGCGTTTCAAAAGCAGGGCCCTTCCTGTTTCCCGACCGCGCCCGCCTTACAGTGCAGGCCCTGCTTCTAACTCTAAAATGAGACCCTGGGGTTGACTGCGGCCCGCGCCCACCCCCCACTACGATTCCCGGTGCGGCGAAGGGCGTAGCGAACACGAACAACGCACACCGGGTGCGCATCAAACGGCCGGCACGAAGCCGGGTCCGCGATGCTGGGGGCGCCAAGCCGCTAGTCCCGCCCAGGGCGCTGCATCTAGAGCTAGGAAACAAGCGAATCTAATGGAAGCACCTGGGAGCGACCTAAACCTGAGTGTAAAAAAGGCTAATCTTCCCTCTAGACTGCCGAAGCAGTTTTAGGATACTTAAAAACGGGCCACGCTTCTTATGAAACTATGCCCATCCCCCGTACGGCGACGACTTAAAAGTGGAGCTACTCACGGCGTGCGGTGGCGTCTCCGGCGTCATCACCGGGTCCTGGCAGGCGAGGTGTCCGCAGGCGGGAGCGTCGCTTGTCGGGTTCTCCGCCGGGCAGCGTCTCAGCCGCGTAAGCCGGCTCCCTGTGAAAGAAACGAGGAGCTGCGTCATGGTGTCGACGGGTCGACACCACGACGCAGTGGTATGTCCAGAGATGGGCAACATTTCAAAGACACGTATGGCCAAACCAGATATCATAAAAACGTGTCAACGTTTCATTCTTAAGACAAAGACTGAGGCCTAGTGGGTATTATTACTTCCCGGGTGGCCCTTAGACAAAGTACAACAATCTCAAATGAAAAACCCATGCCCCTTCACCACAGTAGTAGTGAAAGCCTAGGCCTAGTGGGTATTATTACCCGCCGGGTGCCCCTTAGACAAAGTATAACAATCTCTAATGGAAAACCCATGCCGCTTCACCACAGTAGTAGTGAAAGCCTAGGCCTAGCGGGTATTATTACTTCCCGGGTGCCCCTTAGACAGAGTATAAAAATCTCTCATGAAAAACCCATGCCGCTTCACCACAGTAGTAGTGAAAGCGCCCATGTTATAAACCAAGGTGCTTGCCATTACACGCTTCTGCGTTTCAAAAGCAGGGGCCTTCCTGTTTCCCGACCGCGCCCGCCTTACAGTGCAGGCCCTGCTTCTAACTCTAAAATGAGACCCTGGGGTTGACTGCGGCCCGCGCCCGCCCCCCACTACGATTCCCGGTGCGGCGAAGGGCGTAGCGAACACGAACAACGCACACCGGGTGCGCATCAAACGGCCGGCACGAAGCCGGGTCCGCGATGCTGGGGGCGCCAAGCCGCTAGTCCCGCCCAGGGCGCTGCATCCAGAGCTAGGAAACAAGCGAATCTAATGGAAGCACCTGGGAGCGACCTAAACCTGAGTGTAAAAAAGGCTAATCTTCCCTCTAGACTGCCGAAGCAGTTTTAGGATACTTAAAAACGGGCCACGCTTCTTATGAAACTATGCCCATCCCCCGTACGGCAACGACTTAAAAGTGGAGCTACTCACGGCGTGCGGTGGCGTCTCCGGCGTCATCACCGGGTCCTGGCAGGCGAGGTGTCCGCAGGCGGGAGCGTCGCTTGTCGGGTCCTCCGCCGGGCAGCGTCTCAGCCGCGTAAGCCGGCTCCCTGTGAAAGAAACGAGGAGCTGCGTCATGGTGTCGACGGATCGACACCACGACGCAGTGGTATGTCCAGAGATGGGCAACATTTCAAAGACACGTATGGCCAAACCAGATATCATAAAAACGTGTCAACGTTTCATTCTTAAGACAAAGACTGAGGCCTAGTGGGTATTATTACTTCCCGGGTGGCCCTTAGACAAAGTACAACAATCTCAAATGAAAAACCCATGCCCCTTCACCACAGTAGTAGTGAAAGCCTAGGCCTAGTGGGTATTATTACCCGCCGGGTGCCCCTTAGACAAAGTATAACAATCTCTAATGGAAAACCCATGCCGCTTCACCACAGTAGTAGTGAAAGCCTAGGCCTAGCGGGTATTATTACTTCCCGGGTGCCCCTTAGACAAAGTATAAAAATCTCTCATGAAAAACCCATGCCGCTTCACCACAGTAGTAGTGAAAGCGCCCATGTTATAAACCAAGGTGCTTGCCATTACACGCTTCTGCGTTTCAAAAGCAGGGCCCTTCCTGTTTCCCGACCGCGCCCGCCTTACAGTGCAGGCCCTGCTTCTAACTCTAAAATGAGACCCTGGGGTTGACTGCGGCCCGCGCCCACCCCCCACTACGATTCCCGGTGCGGCGAAGGGCGTAGCGAACACGAACAACGCACACCGGGTGCGCATCAAACGGCCGGCACGAAGCCGGGTCCGCGATGCTGGGGGCGCCAAGCCGCTAGTCCCGCCCAGGGCGCTGCATCCAGAGCTAGGAAACAAGCGAATCTAATGGAAGCACTTGGGAGCGACCTAAACCTGAGTGTAAAAAAGGCTAATCTTCCCTCTAGACTGCCGAAGCAGTTTTAGGATACTTAAAAACGGGCCACGCTTCTTATGAAACTATGCCCATCCCCCGTACGGCGACGACTTAAAAGTGGAGCTACTCACGGCGTGCGGTGGCGTCTCTGGCGTCATCACCGAGTCCTGGCAGGCGAGGTGTCCGCAGGCGGGAGCGTCGCTTGTCGGGTCCTCCGCCGGGCAGCGTCTCAGCCGCGTAAGCCGGCTCCCTGTGAAAGAAACGAGGAGCTGCGTCATGGTGTCGACGGATCGACACCACGACGCAGTGGTATGTCCAGAGATGGGCAACATTTCAAAGACACGTATGGCCAAACCAGATATCATAAAAACGTGTCAACGTTTCATTCTTAAGACAAAGACTGAGGCCTAGTGGGTATTATTACTTCCTGGGTAGCCCTTAGACAAAGTACAACAATCTCAAATGAAAAACCCATGCCCCTTCACCACAGTAGTAGTGAAAGCCTAGGCCTAGTGGGTATTATTACCCGCCGGGTGCCCCTTAGACAAAGTATAACAATCTCTAATGGAAAACCCATGCCGCTTCACCACAGTAGTAGTGAAAGCCTAGGCCTAGCGGGTATTATTACTTCCCGGGTGCCCCTTAGACAAAGTATAAAAATCTCTCATGAAAAACCCATGCCGCTTCACCACAGTAGTAGTGAAAGCGCCCATGTTATAAACCAAGGTGCTTGCCATTACACGCTTCTGCGTTTCAAAAGCAGGGCCCTTCCTGTTTCCCGACCGCGCCCGCCTTACAGTGCAGGCCCTGCTTCTAACTCTAAAATGAGACCCTGGGTTTGACTGCGGCCCGCGCCCACCCCCCACTACGATTCCCGGTGCGGCGAAGGGCGTAGCGAACACGAACAACGCACACCGGGTGCGCATCAAACGGCCGGCACGAAGCCGGGTCCGCGATGCTGGGGGCGCCAAGCCGCTAGTCCCGCCCAGGGCGCTGCATCCAGAGCTAGGAAACAAGCGAATCTAATGGAAGCACCTGGGAGCGACCTAAACCTGAGTGTAAAAAAGGCTAATCTTCCCTCTAGACTGCCGAAGCAGTTTTAGGATACTTAAAAACGGGCCACGCTTCTTATGAAACTATGCCCATCCCCCGTACGGCGACGACTTAAAAGTGGAGCTACTCACGGCGTGCGGTGGCGTCTCCGGCGTCATCACCGGGTCCTGGCAGGCGAGGTGTCCGCAGGCGGGAGCGTCGCTTGTCGGGTCCTCCGCCGGGCAGCGTCTCAGCCGCGTAAGCCGGCTCCCTGTGAAAGAAACGAGGAGCTGCGTCATGGTGTCGACGGATCGACACCACGACGCAGTGGTATGTCCAGAGATGGGCAACATTTCAAAGACACGTATGGCCAAACCAGATATCATAAAAACGTGTCAACGTTTCATTCTTAAGACAAAGACTGAGGCCTAGTGGGTATTATTACTTCCCGGGTGGCCCTTAGACAAAGTACAACAATCTCAAATGAAAAACCCATGCCCCTTCACCACAGTAGTAGTGAAAGCCTAGGCCTAGTGGGTATTATTACCCGCCGGGTGCCCCTTAGACAAAGTATAACAATCTCTAATGGAAAACCCATGCCGCTTCACCACAGTAGTAGTGAAAGCCTAGGCCTAGCGGGTATTATTACTTCCCGGGTGCCCCTTAGACAAAGTATAAAAATCTCTCATGAAAAACCCATGCCGCTTCACCACAGTAGTAGTGAAAGCGCCCATGTTATAAACCAAGGTGCTTGCCATTACACGCTTCTGCGTTTCAAAAGCAGGGCCCTTCCTGTTTCCCGACCGCGCCCGCCTTACAGTGCAGGCCCTGCTTCTAACTCTAAAATGAGACCCTGGGGTTGACTTCTGCCAGCGCCCACCCCCCACTACGATTCCCGGTGCGGCGAAGGGCGTAGCGAACACGAACAACGCACACCGGGTGCGCATCAAACGGCCGGCACGAAGCCGGGTCCGCGATGCTGGGGGCGCCAAGCCGCTAGTCCCGCCCAGGGCGCTGCATCCAGAGCTAGGAAACAAGCGAATCTAATGGAAGCACCTGGGAGCGACCTAAACCTGAGTGTAAAAAAGGCTAATCTTCCCTCTAGACTGCCGAAGCAGTTTTAGGATACTTAAAAACGGGCCACGCTTCTTATGAAACTATGCCCATCCCCCGTACGGCGACGACTTAAAAGTGGAGCTACTCACGGCGTGCGGTGGCGTCTCCGGCGTCATCACCGGGTCCTGGCAGGCGAGGTGTCCGCAGGCGGGAGCGTCGCTTGTCGGGTCCTCCGCCGGGCAGCGTCTCAGCCGCGTAAGCCGGCTCCCTGTGAAAGAAACGAGGAGCTGCGTCATGGTGTCGACGGATCGACACCACGACGCAGTGGTATGTCCAGAGATGGGCAACATTTCAAAGACACGTATGGCCAAACCAGATATCATAAAAACGTGTCAACGTTTCATTCTTAAGACAAAGACTGAGGCCTAGTGGGTATTATTACTTCCCGGGTGGCCCTTAGACAAAGTACAACAATCTCAAATGAAAAACCCATGCCCCTTCACCACAGTAGTAGTGAAAGCCTAGGCCTAGTGGGTATTATTACCCGCCTGGTGCCCCTTAGACAAAGTATAACAATCTCTAATGGAAAACCCATGCCGCTTCACCACAGTAGTAGTGAAAGCCTAGGCCTAGAGGGTATTATTACTTCCCGGGTGCCCCTTAGACAGAGTATAAAAATCTCTCATGAAAAACCCATGCCGCTTCACCACAGTAGTAGTGAAAGCGCCCATGTTATAAACCAAGGTGCTTGCCATTACACGCTTCTGCGTTTCAAAAGCAGGGCCCTTCCTGTTTCCCGACCGCGCCCGCCTTACAGTGCAGGCCCTGCTTCTAACTCTAAAATGAGACCCTGGGGTTGACTGCGGCCCGCGCCCACCCCCCACTACGATTCCCGGTGCGGCGAAGGGCGTAGCGAACACGAACAACGCACACCGGGTGCGCATCAAACGGCCGGCACGAAGCCGGGTCCGCGATGCTGGGGGCGCCAAGCCGCTAGTCCCGCCCAGGGCGCTGCATCCAGAGCTAGGAAACAAGCGAATCTAATGGAAGCACCTGGGAGCGACCTAAACCTGAGTGTAAAAAAGGCTAATCTTCCCTCTAGACTGCCGAAGCAGTTTTAGGATACTTAAAAACGGGCCACGCTTCTTATGAAACTATGCCCATCCCCCGTACGGCGACGACTTAAAAGTGGAGCTACTCACGGCGTGCGGTGGCGTCTCCGGCGTCATCACCGGGTCCTGGCAGGAGAGGTGTCCGCAGGCGGGAGCGTCGCTTGTCGGGTCCTCCGCCGGGCAGCGTCTCAGCCGCGTAAGCCGGCTCCCTGTGAAAGAAACGAGAAGCTGTGTCATGGTGTCGACGGATCGACACCACGACGCAGTGGTATGTCCAGAGATGGGCAACATTTCAAAGACACGTATGGCCAAACCAGATATCATAAAAACGTGTCAACGTTTCATTCTTAAGACAAAGACTGAGGCCTAGTGGGTATTATTACTTCCCGGGTGGCCCTTAGACAAAGTACAACAATCTCAAATGAAAAACCCATGCCCCTTCACCACAGTAGTAGTGAAAGCCTAGGCCTAGTGGGTATTATTACCCGCCGGGTGCCCCTTAGACAAAGTATAACAATCTCTAATGGAAAACCCATGCCGCTTCACCACAGTAGTAGTGAAAGCCTAGGCCTAGCGGGTATTATTACTTCCCGGGTGCCCCTTAGACAAAGTATAAAAATCTCTCATGAAAAACCCATGCCGCTTCACCACAGTAGTAGTGAAAGCGCCCATGTTATAAACCAAGGTGCTTGCCATTACACGCTTCTGCGTTTCAAAAGCAGGGCCCTTCCTGTTTCCCGACCGCGCCCGCCTTACAGTGCAGGCCCTGCTTCTAACTCTAAAATGAGACCCTGGGGTTGACTGCGGCCCGCGCCCACCCCCCACTACAATTCCCGGTGCGGCGAAGGGCGTAGCGAACACGAACAACGCACACCGGGTGCGCATCAAACGGCCGGCACGAAGCCGGGTCCGCGATGCTGGGGGGGCCAAGCCGCTAGTCCCGCCCAGGGCGCTGCATCCAGAGCTAGGAAACAAGCGAATCTAATGGAAGCACCTGGGAGCGACCTAAACCTGAGTGTAAAAAAGGCTAATCTTCCCTCTAGACTGCCGAAGCAGTTTTAGGATACTTAAAAACGGGCCACGCTTCTTATGAAACTATGCCCATCCCCCGTACGGCGACGACTTAAAAGTGGAGCTACTCACGGCGTGCGGTGGCGTCTCCGGCGTCATCACCGGGTCCTGGCAGGCGAGGTGTCCGCAGGCGGGAGCGTCGCTTGTCGGGTCCTCCGCCGGGCAGCGTCTCAGCCGCGTAAGCCGGCTCCCTGTGAAAGAAACGAGGAGCTGCGTCATGGTGTCGACGGATCGACACCACGACGCAGTGGTATGTCCAGAGATGGGCAACATTTCAAAGACACGTATGGCCAAACCAGATATCATAAAAACGTGTCAACGTTTCATTCTTAAGACAAAGACTGAGGCCTAGTGGGTATTATTACTTCCCGGGTGGCCCTTAGACAAAGTACAACAATCTCAAATGAAAAACCCATGCCCCTTCACCACAGTAGTAGTGAAAGCCTAGGCCTAGTGGGTATTATTACCCGCCGGGTGCCCCTTAGACAAAGTATAACAATCTCTAATGGAAAACCCATGCCGCTTCACCACAGTAGTAGTGAAAGCCTAGGCCTAGCGGGTATTATTACTTCCCGGGTGCCCCTTAGACAAAGTATAAAAATCTCTCATGAAAAACCCATGCCGCTTCACCACAGTAGTAGTGAAAGCGCCCATGTTATAAACCAAGGTGCTTGCCATTACACGCTTCTGCGCTTCAAAAGCAGGGCCCTTCCTGTTTCCCGACCGCGCCCGCCTTACAGTGCAGGCCCTGCTTCTAACTCTAAAATGAGACCCTGGGGTTGACTGCGGCCCGCGCCCACCCCCCACTACGATTCCCGGTGCGTCGAAGGGCGTAGCGAACACGAACAACGCACACCGGGTGCGCATCAAACGGCCGGCACGAAGCCGGGTCCGCGATGCTGGGGGCGCCAAGCCGCTAGTCCCGCCCAGGGCGCTGCATCCAGAGCTAGGAAACAAGCGAATCTAATGGAAGCACCTGGGAGCGACCTAAACCTGAGTGTAAAAAAGGCTAATCTTCCCTCTAGACTGCCGAAGCAGTTTTAGGATACTTAAAAACGGGCCACGCTTCTTATGAAACTATGCCCATCCCCCGTACGGCGACGACTTAAAAGTGGAGCTACTCACGGCGTGCGGTGGCGTCTCCGGCGTCATCACCGGGTCCTGGCAGGCGAGGTGTCCGCAGGCGGGAGCGTCGCTTGTCGGGTCCTCCGCCGGGCAGCGTCTCAGCCGCGTAAGCCGGCTCCCTGTGAAAGAAACGAGGAGCTGCGTCATGGTGTCGACGGATCGACACCACGACGCAGTGGTATGTCCAGAGATGGGCAACATTTCAAAGACACGTATGGCCAAACCAGATATCATAAAAACGTGTCAACGTTTCATTCTTAAGACAAAGACTGAGGCCTAGTGGGTATTATTACTTCCCGGGTGGCCCTTAGACAAAGTACAACAATCTCAAAAGAAAAACCCATGCCCCTTCACCACAGTAGTAGTGAAAGCCTAGGCCTAGTGGGTATTATTACCCGCCGGGTGCCCCTTAGACAAAGTATAACAATCTCTAATGGAAAACCCATGCCGCTTCACCACAGTAGTAGTGAAAGCCTAGGCCTAGCGGGTATTATTACTTCCCGGGTGCCCCTTAGACAAAGTATAAAAATCTCTCATGAAAAACCCATGCCGCTTCACCACAGTAGTAGTGAAAGCGCCCATGTTATAAACCAAGGTGCTTGCCATTACACGCTTCTGCGTTTCAAAAGCAGGGCCCTTCCTGTTTCCCGACCGCGCCCGCCTTACAGTGCAGTAGGGCTGGGAAAAAAATCGATTTGATTTTAAAATCGAGTTGGTAGGTCAAATCGATTCATATTTTTAAAAAATCGATTTTTTTTTAGATATTTTTCTCCCCCTCTGCAGCATAGCGCAGTACATACATTTTGCATTCGCCAAATCTTCCTTCAGGGTTTCCGTAGCACGCTCCCTGCGGCGCAGCCCTCTGCCCCTCCCCTCTCCCGCGGGCAGCGCATGCATACACAAACAACATGGCAAAAACAGCCGGCGAAAGAGAGCAGCTCCTCCAAACAAAATGCTCTTCGAATTCAGTCGTGTGGAATTGGTTTGGATTCACGTAAATTTCATGTTGATGCATTTTAATTAAATATAATATATATATAATATATATTTTATATATATATATATATATATATATATAAAAAATTGAATCGAATCGTACATCGAGTTTTTTATTAAAAAAATCACCGATTTTTTTAGGGGGACAAATCGCCCAGCCCTACAGTGCAGGCCCTGCTTCTAACTCTAAAATGAGACCCTGGGGTTGACTGCGGCCCGCGCCCACCCCCCACTACAATTCCCGGTGCGGCGAAGGGCGTAGCGAACACGAACAACGCACACCGGGTGCGCATCAAACGGCCGGCACGAAGCCGGGTCCGCGATGCTGGGGGCGCCAAGCCGCTAGTCCCGCCCAGGGCGCTGCATCCAGAGCTAGGAAACAAGCGAATCTAATGGAAGCACCTGGGAGCGACCTAAACCTGAGTGTAAAAAAGGCTAATCTTCCCTCTAGACTGCCGAAGCAGTTTTAAGATACTTAAAAACGGGCCACGCTTCTTATGAAACTATGCCCATCCCCCGTACGGCGACGACTTAAAAGTGGAGCTACTCACGGCGTGCGGTGGCGTCTCCGGCGTCATCACCGAGTCCTGGCAGGCGAGGTGTCCGCAGGCGGGAGCGTCGCTTGTCGGGTCCTCCGCCGGGTCCTCCGCCGGGCAGCGTCTCAGCCGCGTAAGCCGGCTCCCTGTGAAAGAAACGAGGAGCTGCGTCATGGTGTCGACGGATCGACACCACGACGCAGTGGTATGTCCAGAGATGGGCAACATTTCAAAGACACGTATGGCCAAACCAGATATCATAAAAACGTGTCAACGTTTCATTCTTAAGACAAAGACTGAGGCCTAGTGGGTATTATTACTTCCCGGGTGGCCCTTAGACAAAGTACAACAATCTCAAATGAAAAACCCATGCCCCTTCACCACAGTAGTAGTGAAAGCCTAGGCCTAGTGGGTATTATTACCCGCCGGGTGCCCCTTAGACAAAGTATAACAATCTCTAATGGAAAACCCATGCCGCTTCACCACAGTAGTAGTGAAAGCCTAGGCCTAGCGGGTATTATTACTTCCCGGGTGCCCCTTAGACAAAGTATAAAAATCTCTCATGAAAAACCCATGCCGCTTCACCACAGTAGTAGTGAAAGCGCCCATGTTATAAACCAAGGTGCTTGCCATTACACGCTTCTGCGTTTCAAAAGCAGGGCCCTTCCTGTTTCCCGACCGCGCCCGCCTTACAGTGCAGGCCCTGCTTCTAACTCTAAAATGAGACCCTGGGGTTGACTGCGGCCCGCGCCCACCCCCCACTACAATTCCCGGTGCGGCGAAGGGCGTAGCGAACACGAACAACGCACACCGGGTGCGCATCAAACGGCCGGCACGAAGCCGGGTCCGCGATGCTGGGGGCGCCAAGCCGCTAGTCCCGCCCAGGGCGCTGCATCCAGAGCTAGGAAACAAGCGAATCTAATGGAAGCACCTGGGAGCGACCTAAACCTGAGTGTAAAAAAGGCTAATCTTCCCTCTAGACTGCCGAAGCAGTTTTAGGATACTTAAAAACGGGCCACGCTTCTTATGAAACTATGCCCATCCCCCGTACGGCGACGACTTAAAAGTGGAGCTACTCACGGCGTGCGGTGGCGTCTCCGGCGTCATCACCGAGTCCTGGCAGGCGAGGTGTCCGCAGGCGGGAGCGTCGCTTGTCGGGTCCTCCGCCGGGCAGCGTCTCAGCCGCGTAAGCCGGCTCCCTGTGAAAGAAACGAGGAGCTGCGTCATGGTGTCGACGGATCGACACCACGACGCAGTGGTATGTCCAGAGATGGGCAACATTTCAAAGACACGTATGGCCAAACCAGATATCATAAAAACGTGTCAACGTTTCATTCTTAAGACAAAGACTGAGGCCTAGTGGGTATTATTACTTCCCGGGTGGCCCTTAGACAAAGTACAACAATCTCAAATGAAAAACCCATGCCCCTTCACCACAGTAGTAGTGAAAGCCTAGGCCTAGTGGGTATTATTACCCGCCGGGTGCCCCTTAGACAAAGTATAACAATCTCTAATGGAAAACCCATGCCGCTTCACCACAGTAGTAGTGAAAGCCTAGGCCTAGCGGGTATTATTACTTCCCGGGTGCCCCTTAGACAAAGTATAAAAATCTCTCATGAAAAACCCATGCCGCTTCACCACAGTAGTAGTGAAAGCGCCCATGTTATAAACCAAGGTGCTTGCCATTACACGCTTCTGCGTTTCAAAAGCAGGGCCCTTCCTGTTTCCCGACCGCGCCCGCCTTACAGTGCAGGCCCTGCTTCTAACTCTAAAATGAGACCCTGGGGTTGACTGCGGCCCGCGCCCACCCCCCACTACGATTCCCGGTGCGGCGAAGGGCGTAGCGAACACGAACAACGCACACCGGGTGCGCATCAAACGGCCGGCACGAAGCCGGGTCCGCGATGCTGGGGGCGCCAAGCCGCTAGTCCCGCCCAGGGCGCTGCATCCAGAGCTAGGAAACAAGCTAATCTAATGGAAGCACCTGGGAGCGACCTAAACCTGAGTGTAAAAAAGGCTAATCTTCCCTCTAGACTGCCGAAGCAGTTTTAGGATACTTAAAAACGGGCCACGCTTCTTATGAAACTATGCCCATCCCCCGTACGGCGACGACTTAAAAGTGGAGCTACTCACGGCGTGCGGTGGCGTCTCCGGCGTCATCACCGGGTCCTGGCAGGCGAGGTGTCCGCAGGCGGGAGCGTCGCTTGTCGGGTCCTCCGCCGGGCAGCGTCTCAGCCGCGTAAGCCGGCTCCCTGTGAAAGAAACGAGGAGCTGCGTCATCGTGTCGACGGATCGACACCACGACGCAGTGGTATGTCCAGAGATGGGCAACATTTCAAAGACACGTATGGCCAAACCAGATATCATAAAAACGTGTCAACGTTTCATTCTTAAGACAAAGACTGAGGCCTAGTGGGTATTATTACTTCCCGGGTGGCCCTTAGACAAAGTACAACAATCTCAAATGAAAAACCCATGCCCCTTCACCACAGTAGTAGTTAAAGCCTAGGCCTAGTGGGTATTATTACCCGCCGGGTGCCCCTTAGACAAAGTATAACAATCTCTAATGGAAAACCCATGCCGCTTCACCACAGTAGTAGTGAAAGCCTAGGCCTAGCGGGTATTATTACTTCCCGGGTGCCCCTTAGACAGAGTATAAAAATCTCTCATGAAAAACCCATGCCGCTTCACCACAGTAGTAGTGAAAGCGCCCATGTTATAAACCAAGGTGCTTGCCATTACACGCTTCTGCGTTTCAAAAGCAGGGCCCTTCCTGTTTCCCGACCGCGCCCGCCTTACAGTGCAGGCCCTGCTTCTAACTCTAAAATGAGACCCTAGGGTTGACTGCGGCCCGCGCCCACCCCCCACTACGATTCCCGGTGCGGCGAAGGGCGTAGCGAACACGAACAACGCACACCGGGTGCGCATCAAACGGCCGGCACGAAGCCGGGTCCGCGATGCTGGGGGCGCCAAGCCGCTAGTCCCGCCCAGGGCGCTGCATCCAGAGCTAGGAAACAAGCGAATCTAATGGAAGCACCTGGGAGCGACCTAAACCTGAGTGTAAAAAAGGCTAATCTTCCCTCTAGACTGCCGAAGCAGTTTTAGGATACTTAAAAACGGGCCACGCTTCTTATGAAACTATGCCCATCCCCCGTACGGCGACGACTTAAAAGTGGAGCTACTCACGGCGTGCGGTGGCGTCTCCGGCGTCATCACCGGGTCCTGGCAGGCGAGGTGTCCGCAGGCGGGAGCGTCGCTTGTCGGGTCCTCCGCCGGGCAGCGTCTCAGCCGCGTAAGCCGGCTCCCTGTGAAAGAAACGAGGAGCTGCGTCATGGTGTCGACGGATCGACACCACGACGCAGTGGTATGTCCAGAGATGGGCAACATTTCAAAGACACGTATGGCCAAACCAGATATCATAAAAACGTGTCAACGTTTCATTCTTAAGACAAAGACTGAGGCCTAGTGGGTATTATTACTTCCCGGGTGGCCCTTAGACAAAGTACAACAATCTCAAATGAAAAACCCATGCCCCTTCACCACAGTAGTAGTGAAAGCCTAGGCCTAGTGGGTATTATTACCCGCCGGGTGCCCCTTAGACAAAGTATAACAATCTCTAATGGAAAACCCATGCCGCTTCACCACAGTAGTAGTGAAAGCCTAGGCCTAGCGGGTATTATTACTTCCCGGGTGCCCCTTAGACAGAGTATAAAAATCTCTCATGAAAAACCCATGCCGCTTCACCACAGTAGTAGTGAAAGCGCCCATGTTATAAACCAAGGTGCTTGCCATTACACGCTTCTGCGTTTCAAAAGCAGGGCCCTTCCTGTTTCCCGACCGCGCCCGCCTTACAGTGCAGGCCCTGCTTCTAACTCTAAAATGAGACCCTGGGGTTGACTGCGGCCCGCGCCCACCCCCCACTACGATTCCCGGTGCGGCGAAGGGCGTAGCGAACACGAACAACGCACACCGGGTGCGCATCAAACGGCCGGCACGAAGCCGGGTCCGCGATGCTGGGGGCGCCAAGCCGCTAGTCCCGCCCAGGGCGCTGCATCCAGAGCTAGGAAACAAGCGAATCTAATGGAAGCACCTGGGAGCGACCTAAACCTGAGTGTAAAAAAGGCTAATCTTCCCTCTAGACTGCCGAAGCAGTTTTAGGATACTTAAAAACGGGCCACGCTTCTTATGAAACTATGCCCATCCCCAGTACGGCGACGACTTAAAAGTGGAGCTACTCACGGCGTGCGGTGGCGTCTCCGGCGTCATCACCGGGTCCTGGCAGGCGAGGTGTCCGCAGGCGGGAGCGTCGCTTGTCGGGTCCTCCGCCGGGCAGCGTCTCAGCCGCGTAAGCCGGCTCCCTGTGAAAGAAACGAGGAGCTGCGTCATGGTGTCGACGGATCGACACCACGACGCAGTGGTATGTCCAGAGATGGGCAACATTTCAAAGACACGTATGGCCAAACCAGATATCATAAAAACGTGTCAACGTTTCATTCTTAAGACAAAGACTGAGGCCTAGTGGGTATTATTACTTCCCGGGTGGCCCTTAGACAAAGTACAACAATCTCAAATGAAAAACCCATGCCCCTTCACCACAGTAGTAGTGAAAGCCTAGGCCTAGTGGGTATTATTACCCGCCGGGTGCCCCTTAGACAAAGTATAACAATCTCTAATGGAAAACCCATGCCGCTTCACCACAGTAGTAGTGAAAGCCTAGGCCTAGCGGGTATTATTACTTCCCGGGTGCCCCTTAGACAAAGTATAAAAATCTCTCATGAAAAACCCATGCCGCTTCACCACAGTAGTAGTGAAAGCGCCCATGTTATAAACCAAGGTGCTTGCCATTACACGCTTCTGCGTTTCAAAAGCAGGGCCCTTCCTGTTTCCCGACCGCGCCCGCCTTACAGTGCAGGCCCTGCTTCTAACTCTAAAATGAGACCCTGGGGTTGACTGCGGCCCGCGCCCACCCCCCACTACGATTCCCGGTGCGGCGAAGGGCGTAGCGAACACGAACAACGCACACCGGGTGCGCATCAAACGGCCGGCACGAAGCCGGGTCCGCGATGCTGGGGGCGCCAAGCCGCTAGTCCCGCCCAGGGCGCTGCATCCAGAGCTAGGAAACAAGCGAATCTAATGGAAGCACTTGGGAGCGACCTAAACCTGAGTGTAAAAAAGGCTAATCTTCCCTCTAGACTGCCGAAGCAGTTTTAGGATACTTAAAAACGGGCCACGCTTCTTATGAAACTATGCCCATCCCCCGTACGGCGACGACTTAAAAGTGGAGCTACTCACGGCGTGCGGTGGCGTCTCCGGCGTCATCACCGAGTCCTGGCAGGCGAGGTGTCCGCAGGCGGGAGCGTCGCTTGTCGGGTCCTCCGCCGGGCAGCGTCTCAGCCGCGTAAGCCGGCTCCCTGTGAAAGAAACGAGGAGCTGCGTCATGGTGTCGACGGATCGACACCACGACGCAGTGGTATGTCCAGAGATGGGCAACATTTCAAAGACACGTATGGCCAAACCAGATATCATAAAAACGTGTCAACGTTTCATTCTTAAGACAAAGACTGAGGCCTAGTGGGTATTATTACTTCCCGGGTGGCCCTTAGACAAAGTACAACAATCTCAAATGAAAAACCCATGCCCCTTCACCACAGTAGTAGTGAAAGCCTAGGCCTAGTGGGTATTATTACCCGCCGGGTGCCCCTTAGACAAAGTATAACAATCTCTAATGGAAAACCCATGCCGCTTCACCACAGTAGTAGTGAAAGCCTAGGCCTAGCGGGTATTATTACTTCCCGGGTGCCCCTTAGACAAAGTATAAAAATCTCTCATGAAAAACCCATGCCGCTTCACCACAGTAGTAGTGAAAGCGCCCATGTTATAAACCAAGGTGCTTGCCATTACACGCTTCTGCGTTTCAAAAGCAGGGCCCTTCCTGTTTCCCGACCGCGCCCGCCTTACAGTGCAGGCCCTGCTTCTAACTCTAAAATGAGACCCTGGGGTTGACTGCGGCCCGCGCCCACCCCCCACTACGATTCCCGGTGCGGCGAAGGGCGTAGCGAACACGAACAACGCACACCGGGTGCGCATCAAACGGCCGGCACGAAGCCGGGTCCGCGATGCTGGGGGCGCCAAGCCGCTAGTCCCGCCCAGGGCGCTGCATCCAGAGCTAGGAAACAAGTTAATCTAATGGAAGCACCTGGGAGCGACCTAAACCTGAGTGTAAAAAAGGCTAATCTTCCCTCTAGACTGCCGAAGCAGTTTTAGGATACTTAAAAACGGGCCACGCTTCTTATGAAACTATGCCCATCCCCCGTACGGCGACGACTTAAAAGTGGAGCTACTCACGGCGTGCGGTGGCGTCTCCGGCGTCATCACCGGGTCCTGGCAGGCGAGGTGTCCGCAGGCGGGAGCGTCGCTTGTCGGGTCCTCCGCCGGGCAGCGTCTCAGCCGCGTAAGCCGGCTCCCTGTGAAAGAAACGAGGAGCTGCGTCATGGTGTCGACGGATCGACACCACGACGCAGTGGTATGTCCAGAGATGGGCAACATTTCAAAGACACGTATGGCCAAACCAGATATCATAAAAACGTGTCAACGTTTCATTCTTAAGACAAAGACTGAGGCCTAGTGGGTATTATTACTTCCCGGGTGGCCCTTAGACAAAGTACAACAATCTCAAAAGAAAAACCCATGCCCCTTCACCACAGTAGTAGTGAAAGCCTAGGCCTAGTGGGTATTATTACCCGCCGGGTGCCCCTTAGACAAAGTATAACAATCTCTAATGGAAAACCCATGCCGCTTCACCACAGTAGTAGTGAAAGCCTAGGCCTAGCGGGTATTATTACTTCCCGGGTGCCCCTTAGACAAAGTATAAAAATCTCTCATGAAAAACCCATGCCGCTTCACCACAGTAGTAGTGAAAGCGCCCATGTTATAAACCAAGGTGCTTGCCATTACACGCTTCTGCGTTTCAAAAGCAGGGCCCTTCCTGTTTCCCGACCGCGCCCGCCTTACAGTGCAGGCCCTGCTTCTAACTCTAAAATGAGACCCTGGGGTTGACTGCGGCCCGCGCCCACCCCCCACTACGATTCCCGGTGCGGCGAAGGGCGTAGCGAACACGAACAACGCACACCGGGTGCGCATCAAACGGCCGGCACGAAGCCGGGTCCGCGATGCTGGGGGCGCCAAGCCGCTAGTCCCGCCCAGGGCGCTGCATCCAGAGCTAGGAAACAAGCGAATCTAATGGAAGCACTTGGGAGCGACCTAAACCTGAGTGTAAAAAAGGCTAATCTTCCCTCTAGACTGCCGAAGCAGTTTTAGGATACTTAAAAACGGGCCACGCTTCTTATGAAACTATGCCCATCCCCCGTACGGCGACGACTTAAAAGTGGAGCTACTCACGGCGGGCGGTGGCGTCTCCGGCGTCATCACCGAGTCCTGGCAGGCGAGGTGTCCGCAGGCGGGAGCGTCGCTTGTCGGGTCCTCCGCCGGGCAGCGTCTCAGCCGCGTAAGCCGGCTCCCTGTGAAAGAAACGAGGAGCTGCGTCATGGTGTCGACGGATCGACACCACGACGCAGTGGTATGTCCAGAGATGGGCAACATTTCAAAGACACGTATGGCCAAACCAGATATCATAAAAACGTGTCAACGTTTCATTCTTAAGACAAAGACTGAGGCCTAGTGGGTATTATTACTTCCCGGGTGGCCCTTAGACAAAGTACAACAATCTCAAATGAAAAACCCATGCCCCTTCACCACAGTAGTAGTGAAAGCCTAGGCCTAGTGGGTATTATTACCCGCCGGGTGCCCCTTAGACAAAGTATAACAATCTCTAATGGAAAACCCATGCCGCTTCACCACAGTAGTAGTGAAAGCCTAGGCCTAGCGGGTATTATTACTTCCCGGGTGCCCCTTAGACAAAGTATAAAAATCTCTCATGAAAAACCCATGCCGCTTCACCACAGTAGTAGTGAAAGCGCCCATGTTATAAACCAAGGTGCTTGCCATTACACGCTTCTGCGTTTCAAAAGCAGGGCCCTTCCTGTTTCCCGACCGCGCCCGCCTTACAGTGCAGGCCCTGCTTCTAACTCTAAAATGAGACCCTGGGGTTGACTGCGGCCCGCGCCCACCCCCCACTACGATTCCCGGTGCGGCGAAGGGCGTAGCGAACACGAACAACGCACACCGGGTGCGCATCAAACGGCCGGCACGAAGCCGGGTCCGCGATGCTGGGGGCGCCAAGCCGCTAGTCCCGCCCAGGGCGCTGCATCCAGAGCTAGGAAACAAGCGAATCTAATGGAAGCACCTGGGAGCGACCTAAACCTGAGTGTAAAAAAGGCTAATCTTCCCTCTAGACTGCCGAAGCAGTTTTAAGATACTTAAAAACGGGCCACGCTTCTTATGAAACTATGCCCATCCCTCGTACGGCGACGACTTAAAAGTGGAGCTACTCACGGCGTGCGGTGGCGTCTCCGGCGTCATCACCGAGTCCTGGCAGGCGAGGTGTCCGCAGGCGGGAGCGTCGCTTGTCGGGTCCTCCGCCGGGCAGCGTCTCAGCCGCGTAAGCCGGCTCCCTGTGAAAGAAACGAGGAGCTGCGTCATGGTGTCGACGGATCGACACCACGACGCAGTGGTATGTCCAGAGATGGGCAACATTTCAAAGACACGTATGGCCAAACCAGATATCATAAAAACGTGTCAACGTTTCATTCTTAAGACAAAGACTGAGGCCTAGTGGGTATTATTACTTCCCGGGTGGCCCTTAGACAAAGTACAACAATCTCAAATGAAAAACCCATGCCCCTTCACCACAGTAGTAGTGAAAGCCTAGGCCTAGTGGGTATTATTACCCGCCGGGTGCCCCTTAGACAAAGTATAACAATCTCTAATGGAAAACCCATGCCGCTTCACCACAGTAGTAGTGAAAGCCTAGGCCTAGCGGGTATTATTACTTCCCGGGTGCCCCTTAGACAGAGTATAAAAATCTCTCATGAAAAACCCATGCCGCTTCACCACAGTAGTAGTGAAAGCGCCCATGTTATAAACCAAGGTGCTTGCCATTACACGCTTCTGCGTTTCAAAAGCAGGGCCCTTCCTGTTTCCCGACCGCGCCCGCCTTACAGTGCAGGCCCTGCTTCTAACTCTAAAATGAGACCCTAGGGTTGACTGCGGCCCGCGCCCACCCCCCACTACGATTCCCGGTGCGGCGAAGGGCGTAGCGAACACGAACAACGCACACCGGGTGCGCATCAAACGGCCGGCACGAAGCCGGGTCCGCGATGCTGGGGGCGCCAAGCCGCTAGTCCCGCCCAGGGCGCTGCATCCAGAGCTAGGAAACAAGCGAATCTAATGGAAGCACCTGGGAGCGACCTAAACCTGAGTGTAAAAAAGGCTAATCTTCCCTCTAGACTGCCGAAGCAGTTTTAGGATACTTAAAAACGGGCCACGCTTCTTATGAAACTATGCCCATCCCCCGTACGGCGACGACTTAAAAGTGGAGCTACTCACGGCGTGCGGTGGCGTCTCCGGCGTCATCACCGGGTCCTGGCAGGCGAGGTGTCCGCAGGCGGGAGCGTCGCTTGTCGGGTCCTCCGCCGGGCAGCGTCTCAGCCGCGTAAGCCGGCTCCCTGTGAAAGAAACGAGGAGCTGCGTCATGGTGTCGACGGATCGACACCACGACGCAGTGGTATGTCCAGAGATGGGCAACATTTCAAAGACACGTATGGCCAAACCAGATATCATAAAAACGTGTCAACGTTTCATTCTTAAGACAAAGACTGAGGCCTAGTGGGTATTATTACTTCCCGGGTGGCCCTTAGACAAAGTACAACAATCTCAAATGAAAAACCCATGCCCCTTCACCACAGTAGTAGTGAAAGCCTAGGCCTAGTGGGTATTATTACCCGCCGGGTGCCCCTTAGACAAAGTATAACAATCTCTAATGGAAAACCCATGCCGCTTCACCACAGTAGTAGTGAAAGCCTAGGCCTAGCGGGTATTATTACTTCCCGGGTGCCCCTTAGACAGAGTATAAAAATCTCTCATGAAAAACCCATGCCGCTTCACCACAGTAGTAGTGAAAGCGCCCATGTTATAAACCAAGGTGCTTGCCATTACACGCTTCTGCGTTTCAAAAGCAGGGCCCTTCCTGTTTCCCGACCGCGCCCGCCTTACAGTGCAGGCCCTGCTTCTAACTCTAAAATGAGACCCTGGGGTTGACTGCGGCCCGCGCCCACCCCCCACTACGATTCCCGGTGCGGCGAAGGGCGTAGCGAACACGAACAACGCACACCGGGTGCGCATCAAACGGCCGGCACGAAGCCGGGTCCGCGATGCTGGGGGCGCCAAGCCGCTAGTCCCGCCCAGGGCGCTGCATCCAGAGCTAGGAAACAAGCGAATCTAATGGAAGCACCTGGGAGCGACCTAAACCTGAGTGTAAAAAAGGCTAATCTTCCCTCTAGACTGCCGAAGCAGTTTTAGGATACTTAAAAACGGGCCACGCTTCTTATGAAACTATGCCCATCCCCCGTACGGCGACGACTTAAAAGTGGAGCTACTCACGGCGTGCGGTGGCGTCTCCGGCGTCATCACCGGGTCCTGGCAGGCGAGGTGTCCGCAGGCGGGAGCGTCGCTTGTCGGGTCCTCCGCCGGGCAGCGTCTCAGCCGCGTAAGCCGGCTCCCTGTGAAAGAAACGAGGAGCTGCGTCATGGTGTCGACGGATCGACACCACGACGCAGTGGTATGTCCAGAGATGGGCAACATTTCAAAGACACGTATGGCCAAACCAGATATCATAAAAACGTGTCAACGTTTCATTCTTAAGACAAAGACTGAGGCCTAGTGGGTATTATTACTTCCCGGGTGGCCCTTAGACAAAGTACAACAATCTCAAAAGAAAAACCCATGCCCCTTCACCACAGTAGTAGTGAAAGCCTAGGCCTAGTGGGTATTATTACCCGCCGGGTGCCCCTTAGACAAAGTATACCAATCTCTAATGGAAAACCCATGCCGTTTCACCACAGTAGTAGTGAAAGCCTAGGCCTAGCGGGTATTATTACTTCCCGGGTGCCCCTTAGACAAAGTATAAAAATCTCTCATGAAAAACCCATGCCGCTTCACCACAGTAGTAGTGAAAGCGCCCATGTTATAAACCAAGGTGCTTGCCATTACACGCTTCTGCGTTTCAAAAGCAGGGCCCTTCCTGTTTCCCGACCGCGCCCGCCTTACAGTGCAGGCCCTGCTTCTAACTCTAAAATGAGACCCTGGGGTTGACTGCGGCCCGCGCCCACCCCCCACTACGATTCCCGGTGCGGCGAAGGGCGTAGCGAACACGAACAACGCACACCGGGTGCGCATCAAACGGCCGGCACGAAGCCGGGTCCGCGATGCTGGGGGCGCCAAGCCGCTAGTCCCGCCCAGGGCGCTGCATCCAGAGCTAGGAAACAAGCGAATCTAATGGAAGCACCTGGGAGCGACCTAAACCTGAGTGTAAAAAAGGCTAATCTTCCCTCTAGACTGCCGAAGCAGTTTTAGGATACTTAAAAACGGGCCACGCTTCTTATGAAACTATGCCCATCCCCCGTACGGCGACGACTTAAAAGTGGAGCTACTCACGGCGTGCGGTGGCGTCTCCGGCGTCATCACCGAGTCCTGGCAGGCGAGGTGTCCG
Organism: Misgurnus anguillicaudatus; assembly: GCF_027580225.2. Taxonomy (NCBI): domain Eukaryota; kingdom Metazoa; phylum Chordata; class Actinopteri; order Cypriniformes; family Cobitidae; genus Misgurnus; species Misgurnus anguillicaudatus. The sequence goes on from NC_073344.2 coordinate 36,681,738, forward strand.
CAGGCGGGAGCGTCGCTTGTCGGGTCCTCCGCCGGGCAGCGTCTCAGCCGCGTAAGCCGGCTCCCTGTGAAAGAAACGAGGAGCTGCGTCATGGTGTCGACGGATCGACACCACGACGCAGTGGTATGTCCAGAGATGGGCAACATTTCAAAGACACGTATGGCCAAACCAGATATCATAAAAACGTGTCAACGTTTCATTCTTAAGACAAAGACTGAGGCCTAGTGGGTATTATTACTTCCCGGGTGGCCCTTAGACAAAGTACAACAATCTCAAAAGAAAAACCCATGCCCCTTCACCACAGTAGTAGTGAAAGCCTAGGCCTAGTGGGTATTATTACCCGCCGGGTGCCCCTTAGACAAAGTATAACAATCTCTAATGGAAAACCCATGCCGCTTCACCACAGTAGTAGTGAAAGCCTAGGCCTAGCGGGTATTATTACTTCCCGGGTGCCCCTTAGACAAAGTATAAAAATCTCTCATGAAAAACCCATGCCGCTTCACCACAGTAGTAGTGAAAGCGCCCATGTTATAAACCAAGGTGCTTGCCATTACACGCTTCTGCGTTTCAAAAGCAGGGCCCTTCCTGTTTCCCGACCGCGCCCGCCTTACAGTGCAGGCCCTGCTTCTAACTCTAAAATGAGACCCTAGGGTTGACTGCGGCCCGCGCCCACCCCCCACTACGATTCCCGGTGCGGCGAAGGGCGTAGCGAACACGAACAACGCACACCGGGTGCGCATCAAACGGCCGGCACCAAGCCGGGTCCGCGATGCTGGGGGCGCCAAGCCGCTAGTCCCGCCCAGGGCGCTGCATCCAGAGCTAGGAAACAAGCGAATCTAATGGAAGCACCTGGGAGCGACCTAAACCTGAGTGTAAAAAAGGCTAATCTTCCCTCTAGACTGCCGAAGCAGTTTTAGGATACTTAAAAACGGGCCACGCTTCTTATGAAACTATGCCCATCCCCCGTACGGCGACGACTTAAAAGTAGAGCTACTCACGGCGTGCGGTGGCGTCTCCGGCGTCATCACCGGGTCCTGGCAGGCGAGGTGTCCGCAGGCGGGAGCGTCGCTTGTCGGGTCCTCCGCCGGGCAGCGTCTCAGCCGCGTAAGCCGGCTCCCTGTGAAAGAAACGAGGAGCTGCGTCATGGTGTCGACGGATCGACACCACGACGCAGTGGTATGTCCAGAGATGGGCAACATTTCAAAGACACGTATGGCCAAACCAGATATCATAAAAACGTGTCAACGTTTCATTCTTAAGACAAAGACTGAGGCCTAGTGGGTATTATTACTTCCCGGGTGGCCCTTAGACAAAGTACAACAATCTCAAATGAAAAACCCATGCCCCTTCACCACAGTAGTAGTGAAAGCCTAGGCCTAGTGGGTATTATTACCCGCCGGGTGCCCCTTAGACAAAGTATAACAATCTCTAATGGAAAACCCATGCCGCTTCACCACAGTAGTAGTGAAAGCCTAGGCCTAGCGGGTATTATTACTTCCCGGGTGCCCCTTAGACAGAGTATAAAAATCTCTCATGAAAAACCCATGCCGCTTCACCACAGTAGTAGTGAAAGCGCCCATGTTATAAACCAAGGTGCTTGCCATTACACGCTTCTGCGTTTCAAAAGCAGGGCCCTTCCTGTTTCCCGACCGCGCCCGCCTTACAGTGCAGGCCCTGCTTCTAACTCTAAAATGAGACCCTGGGGTTGACTGCGGCCCGCGCCCACCCCCCACTACGATTCCCGGTGCGGCGAAGGGCGTAGCGAACACGAACAACGCACACCGGGTGCGCATCAAACGGCCGGCACGAAGCCGGGTCCGCGATGCTGGGGGCGCCAAGCCGCTAGTCCCGCCCAGGGCGCTGCATCCAGAGCTAGGAAACAAGCGAATCTAATGGAAGCACCTGGGAGCGACCTAAACCTGAGTGTAAAAAAGGCTAATCTTCCCTCTAGACTGCCGAAGCAGTTTTAGGATACTTAAAAACGGGCCACGCTTCTTATGAAACTATGCCCATCCCCCGTACGGCGACGACTTAAAAGTGGAGCTACTCACGGCGTGCGGTGGCGTCTCCGGCGTCATCACCGGGTCCTGGCAGGCGAGGTGTCCGCAGGCGGGAGCGTCGCTTGTCGGGTCCTCCGCCGGGCAGCGTCTCAGCCGCGTAAGCCGGCTCCCTGTGAAAGAAACGAGGAGCTGCGTCATGGTGTCGACGGATCGACACCACGACGCAGTGGTATGTCCAGAGATGGGCAACATTTCAAAGACACGTATGGCCAAACCAGATATCATAAAAACGTGTCAACGTTTCATTCTTAAGACAAAGACTGAGGCCTAGTGGGTATTATTACTTCCCGGGTGGCCCTTAGACAAAGTACAACAATCTCAAAAGAAAAACCCATGCCCCTTCACCACAGTAGTAGTGAAAGCCTAGGCCTAGTGGGTATTATTACCCGCCGGGTGCCCCTTAGACAAAGTATACCAATCTCTAATGGAAAACCCATGCCGCTTCACCACAGTAGTAGTGAAAGCCTAGGCCTAGCGGGTATTATTACTTCCCGGGTGCCCCTTAGACAAAGTATAAAAATCTCTCATGAAAAACCCATGCCGCTTCACCACAGTAGTAGTGAAAGCGCCCATGTTATAAACCAAGGTGCTTGCCATTACACGCTTCTGCGTTTCAAAAGCAGGGCCCTTCCTGTTTCCCGACCGCGCCCGCCTTACAGTGCAGGCCCTGCTTCTAACTCTAAAATGAGACCCTGGGGTTGACTGCGGCCCGCGCCCACCCCCCACTACAATTCCCGGTGCGGCGAAGGGCGTAGCGAACACGAACAACGCACACCGGGTGCGCATCAAACGGCCGGCACGAAGCCGGGTCCGCGATGCTGGGGGCGCCAAGCCGCTAGTCCCGCCCAGGGCGCTGCATCCAGAGCTAGGAAACAAGCGAATCTAATGGAAGCACCTGGGAGCGACCTAAACCTGAGTGTAAAAAAGGCTAATCTTCCCTCTAGACTGCCGAAGCAGTTTTAGGATACTTAAAAACGGGCCACGCTTCTTATGAAACTATGCCCATCCCCCGTACGGCGACGACTTAAAAGTGGAGCTACTCACGGCGTGCGGTGGCGTCTCCGGCGTCATCACCGGGTCCTGGCAGGCGAGGTGTCCGCAGGCGGGAGCGTCGCTTGTCGGGTCCTCCGCCGGGCAGCGTCTCAGCCGCGTAAGCCGGCTCCCTGTGAAAGAAACGAGGAGCTGCGTCATGGTGTCGACGGATCGACACCACGACGCAGTGGTATGTCCAGAGATGGGCAACATTTCAAAGACACGTATGGCCAAACCAGATATCATAAAAACGTGTCAACGTTTCATTCTTAAGACAAAGACTGAGGCCTAGTGGGTATTATTACTTCCCGGGTGGCCCTTAGACAAAGTACAACAATCTCAAATGAAAAACCCATGCCCCTTCACCACAGTAGTAGTGAAAGCCTAGGCCTAGTGGGTATTATTACCCGCCGGGTGCCCCTTAGACAAAGTATAACAATCTCTAATGGAAAACCCATGCCGCTTCACCACAGTAGTAGTGAAAGCCTAGGCCTAGCGGGTATTATTACTTCCCGGGTGCCCCTTAGACAAAGTATAAAAATCTCTCATGAAAAACCCATGCCGCTTCACCACAGTAGTAGTGAAAGCGCCCATGTTATAAACCAAGGTGCTTGCCATTACACGCTTCTGCGTTTCAAAAGCAGGGCCCTTCCTGTTTCCCGACCGCGCCCGCCTTACAGTGCAGGCCCTGCTTCTAACTCTAAAATGAGACCCTGGGGTTGACTGCGGCCCGCGCCCACCCCCCACTACGATTCCCGGTGCGGCGAAGGGCGTAGCGAACACGAACAACGCACACCGGGTGCGCATCAAACGGCCGGCACGAAGCCGGGTCCGCGATGCTGGGGGCGCCAAGCCGCTAGTCCCGCCCAGGGCGCTGCATCCAGAGCTAGGAAACAAGCGAATCTAATGGAAGCACCTGGGAGCGACCTAAACCTGAGTGTAAAAAAGGCTAATCTTCCCTCTAGACTGCCGAAGCAGTTTTAGGATACTTAAAAACGGGCCACGCTTCTTATGAAACTATGCCCATCCCCCGTACGGCGACGACTTAAAAGTGGAGCTACTCACGGCGTGCGGTGGCGTCTCCGGCGTCATCACCGGGTCCTGGCAGGCGAGGTGTCCGCAGGCGGGAGCGTCGCTTGTCGGGTCCTCCGCCGGGCAGCGTCTCAGCCGCGTAAGCCGGCTCCCTGTGAAAGAAACGAGGAGCTGCGTCATGGTGTCGACGGATCGACACCACGACGCAGTGGTATGTCCAGAGATGGGCAACATTTCAAAGACACGTATGGCCAAACCAGATATCATAAAAACGTGTCAACGTTTCATTCTTAAGACAAAGACTGAGGCCTAGTGGGTATTATTACTTCCCGGGTGGCCCTTAGACAAAGTACAACAATCTCAAATGAAAAACCCATGCCCCTTCACCACAGTAGTAGTGAAAGCCTAGGCCTAGTGGGTATTATTACCCGCCGGGTGCCCCTTAGACAAAGTATAACAATCTCTAATGGAAAACCCATGCCGCTTCACCACAGTAGTAGTGAAAGCCTAGGCCTAGCGGGTATTATTACTTCCCGGGTGCCCCTTAGACAAAGTATAAAAATCTCTCATGAAAAACCCATGCCGCTTCACCACAGTAGTAGTGAAAGCGCCCATGTTATAAACCAAGGTGCTTGCCATTACACGCTTCTGCGTTTCAAAAGCAGGGCCCTTCCTGTTTCCCGACCGCGCCCGCCTTACAGTGCAGGCCCTGCTTCTAACTCTAAAATGAGACCCTGGGGTTGACTGCGGCCCGCGCCCACCCCCCACTACGATTCCCGGTGCGGCGAAGGGCGTAGCGAACACGAACAACGCACACCGGGTGCGCATCAAACGGCCGGCACGAAGCCGGGTCCGCGATGCTGGGGGCGCCAAGCCGCTAGTCCCGCCCAGGGCGCTGCATCCAGAGCTAGGAAACAAGCGAATCTAATGGAAGCACCTGGGAGCGACCTAAACCTGAGTGTAAAAAAGGCTAATCTTCCCTCTAGACTGCCGAAGCAGTTTTAGGATACTTAAAAACGGGCCACGCTTCTTATGAAACTATGCCCATCCCCCGTACGGCGACGACTTAAAAGTGGAGCTACTCACGGCGTGCGGTGGCGTCTCCGGCGTCATCACCGGGTCCTGGCAGGCGAGGTGTCCGCAGGCGGGAGCGTCGCTTGTCGGGTCCTCCGCCGGGCAGCGTCTCAGCCGCGTAAGCCGGCTCCCTGTGAAAGAAACGAGGAGCTGCGTCATGGTGTCGACGGATCGACACCACGACGCAGTGGTATGTCCAGAGATGGGCAACATTTCAAAGACACGTATGGCCAAACCAGATATCATAAAAACGTGTCAACGTTTCATTCTTAAGACAAAGACTGAGGCCTAGTGGGTATTATTACTTCCCGGGTGGCCCTTAGACAAAGTACAACAATCTCAAATGAAAAACCCATGCCCCTTCACCACAGTAGTAGTGAAAGCCTAGGCCTAGTGGGTATTATTACCCGCCGGGTGCCCCTTAGACAAAGTATAACAATCTCTAATGGAAAACCCATGCCGCTTCACCACAGTAGTAGTGAAAGCCTAGGCCTAGCGGGTATTATTACTTCCCGGGTGCCCCTTAGACAAAGTATAAAAATCTCTCATGAAAAACCCATGCCGCTTCACCACAGTAGTAGTGAAAGCGCCCATGTTATAAACCAAGGTGCTTGCCATTACACGCTTCTGCGTTTCAAAAGCAGGGCCCTTCCTGTTTCCCGACCGCGCCCGCCTTACAGTGCAGGCCCTGCTTCTAACTCTAAAATGAGACCCTGGGGTTGACTGCGGCCCGCGCCCACCCCCCACTACGATTCCCGGTGCGGCGAAGGGCGTAGCGAACACGAACAACGCACACCGGGTGCGCATCAAACGGCCGGCACGAAGCCGGGTCCGCGATGCTGGGGGCGCCAAGCCGCTAGTCCCGCCCAGGGCGCTGCATCCAGAGCTAGGAAACAAGCGAATCTAATGGAAGCACCTGGGAGCGACCTAAACCTGAGTGTAAAAAAGGCTAATCTTCCCTCTAGACTGCCGAAGCAGTTTTAGGATACTTAAAAACGGGCCACGCTTCTTATGAAACTATGCCCATCCCCCGTACGGCGACGACTTAAAAGTGGAGCTACTCACGGCGTGCGGTGGCGTCTCCGGCGTCATCACCGGGTCCTGGCAGGCGAGGTGTCCGCAGGCGGGAGCGTCGCTTGTCGGGTCCTCCGCCGGGCAGCGTCTCAGCCGCGTAAGCCGGCTCCCTGTGAAAGAAACGAGGAGCTGCGTCATGGTGTCGACGGATCGACACCACGACGCAGTGGTATGTCCAGAGATGGGCAACATTTCAAAGACACGTATGGCCAAACCAGATATCATAAAAACGTGTCAACGTTTCATTCTTAAGACAAAGACTGAGGCCTAGTGGGTATTATTACTTCCCGGGTGGCCCTTAGACAAAGTACAACAATCTCAAATGAAAAACCCATGCCCCTTCACCACAGTAGTAGTGAAAGCCTAGGCCTAGTGGGTATTATTACCCGCCGGGTGCCCCTTAGACAAAGTATAACAATCTCTAATGGAAAACCCATGCCGCTTCACCACAGTAGTAGTGAAAGCCTAGGCCTAGCGGGTATTATTACTTCCCGGGTGCCCCTTAGACAAAGTATAAAAATCTCTCATGAAAAACCCATGCCGCTTCACCACAGTAGTAGTGAAAGCGCCCATGTTATAAACCAAGGTGCTTGCCATTACACGCTTCTGCGTTTCAAAAGCAGGGCCCTTCCTGTTTCCCGACCGCGCCCGCCTTACAGTGCAGGCCCTGCTTCTAACTCTAAAATGAGACCCTGGGGTTGACTGCGGCCCGCGCCCACCCCCCACTACGATTCCCGGTGCGGCGAAGGGCGTAGCGAACACGAACAACGCACACCGGGTGCGCATCAAACGGCCGGCACGAAGCCGGGTCCGCGATGCTGGGGGCGCCAAGCCGCTAGTCCCGCCCAGGGCGCTGCATCCAGAGCTAGGAAACAAGCGAATCTAATGGAAGCACCTGGGAGCGACCTAAACCTGAGTGTAAAAAAGGCTAATCTTCCCTCTAGACTGCCGAAGCAGTTTTAGGATACTTAAAAACGGGCCACGCTTCTTATGAAACTATGCCCATCCCCCGTACGGCGACGACTTAAAAGTGGAGCTACTCACGGCGTGCGGTGGCGTCTCCGGCGTCATCACCGGGTCCTGGCAGGCGAGGTGTCCGCAGGCGGGAGCGTCGCTTGTCGGGTCCTCCGCCGGGCAGCGTCTCAGCCGCGTAAGCCGGCTCCCTGTGAAAGAAACGAGGAGCTGCGTCATGGTGTCGACGGATCGACACCACGACGCAGTGGTATGTCCAGAGATGGGCAACATTTCAAAGACACGTATGGCCAAACCAGATATCATAAAAACGTGTCAACGTTTCATTCTTAAGACAAAGACTGAGGCCTAGTGGGTATTATTACTTCCCGGGTGGCCCTTAGACAAAGTACAACAATCTCAAATGAAAAACCCATGCCCCTTCACCACAGTAGTAGTGAAAGCCTAGGCCTAGTGGGTATTATTACCCGCCGGGTGCCCCTTAGACAAAGTATAACAATCTCTAATGGAAAACCCATGCCGCTTCACCACAGTAGTAGTGAAAGCCTAGGCCTAGCGGGTATTATTACTTCCCGGGTGCCCCTTAGACAAAGTATAAAAATCTCTCATGAAAAACCCATGCCGCTTCACCACAGTAGTAGTGAAAGCGCCCATGTTATAAACCAAGGTGCTTGCCATTACACGCTTCTGCGTTTCAAAAGCAGGGCCCTTCCTGTTTCCCGACCGCGCCCGCCTTACAGTGCAGGCCCTGCTTCTAACTCTAAAATGAGACCCTGGGGTTGACTGCGGCCCGCGCCCACCCCCCACTACGATTCCCGGTGCGGCGAAGGGCGTAGCGAACACGAACAACGCACACCGGGTGCGCATCAAACGGCCGGCACGAAGCCGGGTCCGCGATGCTGGGGGCGCCAAGCCGCTAGTCCCGCCCAGGGCGCTGCATCCAGAGCTAGGAAACAAGCGAATCTAATGGAAGCACCTGGGAGCGACCTAAACCTGAGTGTAAAAAAGGCTAATCTTCCCTCTAGACTGCCGAAGCAGTTTTAGGATACTTAAAAACGGGCCACGCTTCTTATGAAACTATGCCCATCCCCCGTACGGCGACGACTTAAAAGTGGAGCTACTCACGGCGTGCGGTGGCGTCTCCGGCGTCATCACCGGGTCCTGGCAGGCGAGGTGTCCGCAGGCGGGAGCGTCGCTTGTCGGGTCCTCCGCCGGGCAGCGTCTCAGCCGCGTAAGCCGGCTCCCTGTGAAAGAAACGAGGAGCTGCGTCATGGTGTCGACGGATCGACACCACGACGCAGTGGTATGTCCAGAGATGGGCAACATTTCAAAGACACGTATGGCCAAACCAGATATCATAAAAACGTGTCAACGTTTCATTCTTAAGACAAAGACTGAGGCCTAGTGGGTATTATTACTTCCCGGGTGGCCCTTAGACAAAGTACAACAATCTCAAATGAAAAACCCATGCCCCTTCACCACAGTAGTAGTGAAAGCCTAGGCCTAGTGGGTATTATTACCCGCCGGGTGCCCCTTAGACAAAGTATAACAATCTCTAATGGAAAACCCATGCCGCTTCACCACAGTAGTAGTGAAAGCCTAGGCCTAGCGGGTATTATTACTTCCCGGGTGCCCCTTAGACAAAGTATAAAAATCTCTCATGAAAAACCCATGCCGCTTCACCACAGTAGTAGTGAAAGCGCCCATGTTATAAACCAAGGTGCTTGCCATTACACGCTTCTGCGTTTCAAAAGCAGGGCCCTTCCTGTTTCCCGACCGCGCCCGCCTTACAGTGCAGGCCCTGCTTCTAACTCTAAAATGAGACCCTGGGGTTGACTGCGGCCCGCGCCCACCCCCCACTACGATTCCCGGTGCGGCGAAGGGCGTAGCGAACACGAACAACGCACACCGGGTGCGCATCAAACGGCCGGCACGAAGCCGGGTCCGCGATGCTGGGGGCGCCAAGCCGCTAGTCCCGCCCAGGGCGCTGCATCCAGAGCTAGGAAACAAGCGAATCTAATGGAAGCACCTGGGAGCGACCTAAACCTGAGTGTAAAAAAGGCTAATCTTCCCTCTAGACTGCCGAAGCAGTTTTAGGATACTTAAAAACGGGCCACGCTTCTTATGAAACTATGCCCATCCCCCGTACGGCGACGACTTAAAAGTGGAGCTACTCACGGCGTGCGGTGGCGTCTCCGGCGTCATCACCGGGTCCTGGCAGGCGAGGTGTCCGCAGGCGGGAGCGTCGCTTGTCGGGTCCTCCGCCGGGCAGCGTCTCAGCCGCGTAAGCCGGCTCCCTGTGAAAGAAACGAGGAGCTGCGTCATGGTGTCGACGGATCGACACCACGACGCAGTGGTATGTCCAGAGATGGGCAACATTTCAAAGACACGTATGGCCAAACCAGATATCATAAAAACGTGTCAACGTTTCATTCTTAAGACAAAGACTGAGGCCTAGTGGGTATTATTACTTCCCGGGTGGCCCTTAGACAAAGTACAACAATCTCAAATGAAAAACCCATGCCCCTTCACCACAGTAGTAGTGAAAGCCTAGGCCTAGTGGGTATTATTACCCGCCGGGTGCCCCTTAGACAAAGTATAACAATCTCTAATGGAAAACCCATGCCGCTTCACCACAGTAGTAGTGAAAGCCTAGGCCTAGCGGGTATTATTACTTCCCGGGTGCCCCTTAGACAAAGTATAAAAATCTCTCATGAAAAACCCATGCCGCTTCACCACAGTAGTAGTGAAAGCGCCCATGTTATAAACCAAGGTGCTTGCCATTACACGCTTCTGCGTTTCAAAAGCAGGGCCCTTCCTGTTTCCCGACCGCGCCCGCCTTACAGTGCAGGCCCTGCTTCTAACTCTAAAATGAGACCCTGGGGTTGACTGCGGCCCGCGCCCACCCCCCACTACGATTCCCGGTGCGGCGAAGGGCGTAGCGAACACGAACAACGCACACCGGGTGCGCATCAAACGGCCGGCACGAAGCCGGGTCCGCGATGCTGGGGGCGCCAAGCCGCTAGTCCCGCCCAGGGCGCTGCATCCAGAGCTAGGAAACAAGCGAATCTAATGGAAGCACCTGGGAGCGACCTAAACCTGAGTGTAAAAAAGGCTAATCTTCCCTCTAGACTGCCGAAGCAGTTTTAGGATACTTAAAAACGGGCCACGCTTCTTATGAAACTATGCCCATCCCCCGTACGGCGACGACTTAAAAGTGGAGCTACTCACGGCGTGCGGTGGCGTCTCCGGCGTCATCACCGGGTCCTGGCAGGCGAGGTGTCCGCAGGCGGGAGCGTCGCTTGTCGGGTCCTCCGCCGGGCAGCGTCTCAGCCGCGTAAGCCGGCTCCCTGTGAAAGAAACGAGGAGCTGCGTCATGGTGTCGACGGATCGACACCACGACGCAGTGGTATGTCCAGAGATGGGCAACATTTCAAAGACACGTATGGCCAAACCAGATATCATAAAAACGTGTCAACGTTTCATTCTTAAGACAAAGACTGAGGCCTAGTGGGTATTATTACTTCCCGGGTGGCCCTTAGACAAAGTACAACAATCTCAAATGAAAAACCCATGCCCCTTCACCACAGTAGTAGTGAAAGCCTAGGCCTAGTGGGTATTATTACCCGCCGGGTGCCCCTTAGACAAAGTATAACAATCTCTAATGGAAAACCCATGCCGCTTCACCACAGTAGTAGTGAAAGCCTAGGCCTAGCGGGTATTATTACTTCCCGGGTGCCCCTTAGACAGAGTATAAAAATCTCTCATGAAAAACCCATGCCGCTTCACCACAGTAGTAGTGAAAGCGCCCATGTTATAAACCAAGGTGCTTGCCATTACACGCTTCTGCGTTTCAAAAGCAGGGCCCTTCCTGTTTCCCGACCGCGCCCGCCTTACAGTGCAGGCCCTGCTTCTAACTCTAAAATGAGACCCTGGGGTTGACTGCGGCCCGCGCCCACCCCCCACTACGATTCCCGGTGCGGCGAAGGGCGTAGCGAACACGAACAACGCACACCGGGTGCGCATCAAACGGCCGGCACGAAGCCGGGTCCGCGATGCTGGGGGCGCCAAGCCGCTAGTCCCGCCCAGGGCGCTGCATCCAGAGCTAGGAAACAAGCGAATCTAATGGAAGCACCTGGGAGCGACCTAAACCTGAGTGTAAAAAAGGCTAATCTTCCCTCTAGACTGCCGAAGCAGTTTTAGGATACTTAAAAACGGGCCACGCTTCTTATGAAACTATGCCCATCCCCCGTACGGCGACGACTTAAAAGTGGAGCTACTCACGGCGTGCGGTGGCGTCTCCGGCGTCATCACCGGGTCCTGGCAGGCGAGGTGTCCGCAGGCGGGAGCGTCGCTTGTCGGGTCCTCCGCCGGGCAGCGTCTCAGCCGCGTAAGCCGGCTCCCTGTGAAAGAAACGAGGAGCTGCGTCATGGTGTCGACGGATCGACACCACGACGCAGTGGTATGTCCAGAGATGGGCAACATTTCAAAGACACGTATGGCCAAACCAGATATCATAAAAACGTGTCAACGTTTCATTCTTAAGACAAAGACTGAGGCCTAGTGGGTATTATTACTTCCCGGGTGGCCCTTAGACAAAGTACAACAATCTCAAATGAAAAACCCATGCCCCTTCACCACAGTAGTAGTGAAAGCCTAGGCCTAGTGGGTATTATTACCCGCCGGGTGCCCCTTAGACAAAGTATAACAATCTCTAATGGAAAACCCATGCCGCTTCACCACAGTAGTAGTGAAAGCCTAGGCCTAGCGGGTATTATTACTTCCCGGGTGCCCCTTAGACAGAGTATAAAAATCTCTCATGAAAAACCCATGCCGCTTCACCACAGTAGTAGTGAAAGCGCCCATGTTATAAACCAAGGTGCTTGCCATTACACGCTTCTGCGTTTCAAAAGCAGGGCCCTTCCTGTTTCCCGACCGCGCCCGCCTTACAGTGCAGGCCCTGCTTCTAACTCTAAAATGAGACCCTGGGGTTGACTGCGGCCCGCGCCCACCCCCCACTACGATTCCCGGTGCGGCGAAGGGCGTAGCGAACACGAACAACGCACACCGGGTGCGCATCAAACGGCCGGCACGAAGCCGGGTCCGCGATGCTGGGGGCGCCAAGCCGCTAGTCCCGCCCAGGGCGCTGCATCCAGAGCTAGGAAACAAGCGAATCTAATGGAAGCACCTGGGAGCGACCTAAACCTGAGTGTAAAAAAGGCTAATCTTCCCTCTAGACTGCCGAAGCAGTTTTAGGATACTTAAAAACGGGCCACGCTTCTTATGAAACTATGCCCATCCCCCGTACGGCGACGACTTAAAAGTGGAGCTACTCACGGCGTGCGGTGGCGTCTCCGGCGTCATCACCGGGTCCTGGCAGGCGAGGTGTCCGCAGGCGGGAGCGTCGCTTGTCGGGTCCTCCGCCGGGCAGCGTCTCAGCCGCGTAAGCCGGCTCCCTGTGAAAGAAACGAGGAGCTGCGTCATGGTGTCGACGGATCGACACCACGACGCAGTGGTATGTCCAGAGATGGGCAACATTTCAAAGACACGTATGGCCAAACCAGATATCATAAAAACGTGTCAACGTTTCATTCTTAAGACAAAGACTGAGGCCTAGTGGGTATTATTACTTCCCGGGTGGCCCTTAGACAAAGTACAACAATCTCAAATGAAAAACCCATGCCCCTTCACCACAGTAGTAGTGAAAGCCTAGGCCTAGTGGGTATTATTACCCGCCGGGTGCCCCTTAGACAAAGTATAACAATCTCTAATGGAAAACCCATGCCGCTTCACCACAGTAGTAGTGAAAGCCTAGGCCTAGCGGGTATTATTACTTCCCGGGTGCCCCTTAGACAAAGTATAAAAATCTCTCATGAAAAACCCATGCCGCTTCACCACAGTAGTAGTGAAAGCGCCCATGTTATAAACCAAGGTGCTTGCCATTACACGCTTCTGCGTTTCAAAAGCAGGGCCCTTCCTGTTTCCCGACCGCGCCCGCCTTACAGTGCAGGCCCTGCTTCTAACTCTAAAATGAGACCCTGGGGTTGACTGCGGCCCGCGCCCACCCCCCACTACAATTCCCGGTGCGGCGAAGGGCGTAGCGAACACGAACAACGCACACCGGGTGCGCATCAAACGGCCGGCACGAAGCCGGGTCCGCGATGCTGGGGGCGCCAAGCCGCTAGTCCCGCCCAGGGCGCTGCATCCAGAGCTAGGAAACAAGCGAATCTAATGGAAGCACCTGGGAGCGACCTAAACCTGAGTGTAAAAAAGGCTAATCTTCCCTCTAGACTGCCGAAGCAGTTTTAGGATACTTAAAAACGGGCCACGCTTCTTATGAAACTATGCCCATCCCCCGTACGGCGACGACTTAAAAGTGGAGCTACTCACGGCGTGCGGTGGCGTCTCCGGCGTCATCACCGGGTCCTGGCAGGCGAGGTGTCCGCAGGCGGGAGCGTCGCTTGTCGGGTCCTCCGCCGGGCAGCGTCTCAGCCGCGTAAGCCGGCTCCCTGTGAAAGAAACGAGGAGCTGCGTCATGGTGTCGACGGATCGACACCACGACGCAGTGGTATGTCCAGAGATGGGCAACATTTCAAAGACACGTATGGCCAAACCAGATATCATAAAAACGTGTCAACGTTTCATTCTTAAGACAAAGACTGAGGCCTAGTGGGTATTATTACTTCCCGGGTGGCCCTTAGACAAAGTACAACAATCTCAAATGAAAAACCCATGCCCCTTCACCACAGTAGTAGTGAAAGCCTAGGCCTAGTGGGTATTATTACCCGCCGGGTGCCCCTTAGACAAAGTATAACAATCTCTAATGGAAAACCCATGCCGCTTCACCACAGTAGTAGTGAAAGCCTAGGCCTAGCGGGTATTATTACTTCCCGGGTGCCCCTTAGACAAAGTATAAAAATCTCTCATGAAAAACCCATGCCGCTTCACCACAGTAGTAGTGAAAGCGCCCATGTTATAAACCAAGGTGCTTGCCATTACACGCTTCTGCGTTTCAAAAGCAGGGCCCTTCCTGTTTCCCGACCGCGCCCGCCTTACAGTGCAGGCCCTGCTTCTAACTCTAAAATGAGACCCTGGGGTTGACTGCGGCCCGCGCCCACCCCCCACTACGATTCCCGGTGCGGCGAAGGGCGTAGCGAACACGAACAACGCACACCGGGTGCGCATCAAACGGCCGGCACGAAGCCGGGTCCGCGATGCTGGGGGCGCCAAGCCGCTAGTCCCGCCCAGGGCGCTGCATCCAGAGCTAGGAAACAAGCGAATCTAATGGAAGCACCTGGGAGCGACCTAAACCTGAGTGTAAAAAAGGCTAATCTTCCCTCTAGACTGCCGAAGCAGTTTTAGGATACTTAAAAACGGGCCACGCTTCTTATGAAACTATGCCCATCCCCCGTACGGCGACGACTTAAAAGTGGAGCTACTCACGGCGTGCGGTGGCGTCTCCGGCGTCATCACCGGGTCCTGGCAGGCGAGGTGTCCGCAGGCGGGAGCGTCGCTTGTCGGGTCCTCCGCCGGGCAGCGTCTCAGCCGCGTAAGCCGGCTCCCTGTGAAAGAAACGAGGAGCTGCGTCATGGTGTCGACGGATCGACACCACGACGCAGTGGTATGTCCAGAGATGGGCAACATTTCAAAGACACGTATGGCCAAACCAGATATCATAAAAACGTGTCAACGTTTCATTCTTAAGACAAAGACTGAGGCCTAGTGGGTATTATTACTTCCCGGGTGGCCCTTAGACAAAGTACAACAATCTCAAATGAAAAACCCATGCCCCTTCACCACAGTAGTAGTGAAAGCCTAGGCCTAGTGGGTATTATTACCCGCCGGGTGCCCCTTAGACAAAGTATAACAATCTCTAATGGAAAACCCATGCCGCTTCACCACAGTAGTAGTGAAAGCCTAGGCCTAGCGGGTATTATTACTTCCCGGGTGCCCCTTAGACAAAGTATAAAAATCTCTCATGAAAAACCCATGCCGCTTCACCACAGTAGTAGTGAAAGCGCCCATGTTATAAACCAAGGTGCTTGCCATTACACGCTTCTGCGTTTCAAAAGCAGGGCCCTTCCTGTTTCCCGACCGCGCCCGCCTTACAGTGCAGGCCCTGCTTCTAACTCTAAAATGAGACCCCGGGGTTGACTGCGGCCCGCGCCCACCCCCCACTACAATTCCCGGTGCGGCGAAGGGCGTAGCGAACACGAACAACGCACACCGGGTGCGCATCAAACGGCCGGCACGAAGCCGGGTCCGCGATGCTGGGGGCGCCAAGCCGCTAGTCCCGCCCAGGGCGCTGCATCCAGAGCTAGGAAACAAGCGAATCTAATGGAAGCACCTGGGAGCGACCTAAACCTGAGTGTAAAAAAGGCTAATCTTCCCTCTAGACTGCCGAAGCAGTTTTAGGATACTTAAAAACGGGCCACGCTTCTTATGAAACTATGCCCATCCCCCGTACGGCGACGACTTAAAAGTGGAGCTACTCACGGCGTGCGGTGGCGTCTCCGGCGTCATCACCGGGTCCTGGCAGGCGAGGTGTCCGCAGGCGGGAGCGTCGCTTGTCGGGTCCTCCGCCGGGCAGCGTCTCAGCCGCGTAAGCCGGCTCCCTGTGAAAGAAACGAGGAGCTGCGTCATGGTGTCGACGGATCGACACCACGACGCAGTGGTATGTCCAGAGATGGGCAACATTTCAAAGACACGTATGGCCAAACCAGATATCATAAAAACGTGTCAACGTTTCATTCTTAAGACAAAGACTGAGGCCTAGTGGGTATTATTACTTCCCGGGTGGCCCTTAGACAAAGTACAACAATCTCAAATGAAAAACCCATGCCCCTTCACCACAGTAGTAGTGAAAGCCTAGGCCTAGTGGGTATTATTACCCGCCGGGTGCCCCTTAGACAAAGTATAACAATCTCTAATGGAAAACCCATGCCGCTTCACCACAGTAGTAGTGAAAGCCTAGGCCTAGCGGGTATTATTACTTCCCGGGTGCCCCTTAGACAGAGTATAAAAATCTCTCATGAAAAACCCATGCCGCTTCACCACAGTAGTAGTGAAAGCGCCCATGTTATAAACCAAGGTGCTTGCCATTACACGCTTCTGCGTTTCAAAAGCAGGGCCCTTCCTGTTTCCCGACCGCGCCCGCCTTACAGTGCAGGCCCTGCTTCTAACTCTAAAATGAGACCCTGGGGTTGACTGCGGCCCGCGCCCACCCCCCACTACGATTCCCGGTGCGGCGAAGGGCGTAGCGAACACGAACAACGCACACCGGGTGCGCATCAAACGGCCGGCACGAAGCCGGGTCCGCGATGCTGGGGGCGCCAAGCCGCTAGTCCCGCCCAGGGCGCTGCATCCAGAGCTAGGAAACAAGCGAATCTAATGGAAGCACCTGGGAGCGACCTAAACCTGAGTGTAAAAAAGGCTAATCTTCCCTCTAGACTGCCGAAGCAGTTTTAGGATACTTAAAAACGGGCCACGCTTCTTATGAAACTATGCCCATCCCCCGTACGGCGACGACTTAAAAGTGGAGCTACTCACGGCGTGCGGTGGCGTCTCCGGCGTCATCACCGGGTCCTGGCAGGCGAGGTGTCCGCAGGCGGGAGCGTCGCTTGTCGGGTCCTCCGCCGGGCAGCGTCTCAGCCGCGTAAGCCGGCTCCCTGTGAAAGAAACGAGGAGCTGCGTCATGGTGTCGACGGATCGACACCACGACGCAGTGGTATGTCCAGAGATGGGCAACATTTCAAAGACACGTATGGCCAAACCAGATATCATAAAAACGTGTCAACGTTTCATTCTTAAGACAAAGACTGAGGCCTAGTGGGTATTATTACTTCCCGGGTGGCCCTTAGACAAAGTACAACAATCTCAAATGAAAAACCCATGCCCCTTCACCACAGTAGTAGTGAAAGCCTAGGCCTAGTGGGTATTATTACCCGCCGGGTGCCCCTTAGACAAAGTATAACAATCTCTAATGGAAAACCCATGCCGCTTCACCACAGTAGTAGTGAAAGCCTAGGCCTAGCGGGTATTATTACTTCCCGGGTGCCCCTTAGACAAAGTATAAAAATCTCTCATGAAAAACCCATGCCGCTTCACCACAGTAGTAGTGAAAGCGCCCATGTTATAAACCAAGGTGCTTGCCATTACACGCTTCTGCGTTTCAAAAGCAGGGCCCTTCCTGTTTCCCGACCGCGCCCGCCTTACAGTGCAGGCCCTGCTTCTAACTCTAAAATGAGACCCTGGGGTTGACTGCGGCCCGCGCCCACCCCCCACTACGATTCCCGGTGCGGCGAAGGGCGTAGCGAACACGAACAACGCACACCGGGTGCGCATCAAACGGCCGGCACGAAGCCGGGTCCGCGATGCTGGGGGCGCCAAGCCGCTAGTCCCGCCCAGGGCGCTGCATCCAGAGCTAGGAAACAAGCGAATCTAATGGAAGCACCTGGGAGCGACCTAAACCTGAGTGTAAAAAAGGCTAATCTTCCCTCTAGACTGCCGAAGCAGTTTTAGGATACTTAAAAACGGGCCACGCTTCTTATGAAACTATGCCCATCCCCCGTACGGCGACGACTTAAAAGTGGAGCTACTCACGGCGTGCGGTGGCGTCTCCGGCGTCATCACCGGGTCCTGGCAGGCGAGGTGTCCGCAGGCGGGAGCGTCGCTTGTCGGGTCCTCCGCCGGGCAGCGTCTCAGCCGCGTAAGCCGGCTCCCTGTGAAAGAAACGAGGAGCTGCGTCATGGTGTCGACGGATCGACACCACGACGCAGTGGTATGTCCAGAGATGGGCAACATTTCAAAGACACGTATGGCCAAACCAGATATCATAAAAACGTGTCAACGTTTCATTCTTAAGACAAAGACTGAGGCCTAGTGGGTATTATTACTTCCCGGGTGGCCCTTAGACAAAGTACAACAATCTCAAATGAAAAACCCATGCCCCTTCACCACAGTAGTAGTGAAAGCCTAGGCCTAGTGGGTATTATTACCCGCCGGGTGCCCCTTAGACAAAGTATAACAATCTCTAATGGAAAACCCATGCCGCTTCACCACAGTAGTAGTGAAAGCCTAGGCCTAGCGGGTATTATTACTTCCCGGGTGCCCCTTAGACAGAGTATAAAAATCTCTCATGAAAAACCCATGCCGCTTCACCACAGTAGTAGTGAAAGCGCCCATGTTATAAACCAAGGTGCTTGCCATTACACGCTTCTGCGTTTCAAAAGCAGGGCCCTTCCTGTTTCCCGACCGCGCCCGCCTTACAGTGCAGGCCCTGCTTCTAACTCTAAAATGAGACCCTGGGGTTGACTGCGGCCCGCGCCCACCCCCCACTACGATTCCCGGTGCGGCGAAGGGCGTAGCGAACACGAACAACGCACACCGGGTGCGCATCAAACGGCCGGCACGAAGCCGGGTCCGCGATGCTGGGGGCGCCAAGCCGCTAGTCCCGCCCAGGGCGCTGCATCCAGAGCTAGGAAACAAGCGAATCTAATGGAAGCACCTGGGAGCGACCTAAACCTGAGTGTAAAAAAGGCTAATCTTCCCTCTAGACTGCCGAAGCAGTTTTAGGATACTTAAAAACGGGCCACGCTTCTTATGAAACTATGCCCATCCCCCGTACGGCGACGACTTAAAAGTGGAGCTACTCACGGCGTGCGGTGGCGTCTCCGGCGTCATCACCGGGTCCTGGCAGGCGAGGTGTCCGCAGGCGGGAGCGTCGCTTGTCGGGTCCTCCGCCGGGCAGCGTCTCAGCCGCGTAAGCCGGCTCCCTGTGAAAGAAACGAGGAGCTGCGTCATGGTGTCGACGGATCGACACCACGACGCAGTGGTATGTCCAGAGATGGGCAACATTTCAAAGACACGTATGGCCAAACCAGATATCATAAAAACGTGTCAACGTTTCATTCTTAAGACAAAGACTGAGGCCTAGTGGGTATTATTACTTCCCGGGTGGCCCTTAGACAAAGTACAACAATCTCAAATGAAAAACCCATGCCCCTTCACCACAGTAGTAGTGAAAGCCTAGGCCTAGTGGGTATTATTACCCGCCGGGTGCCCCTTAGACAAAGTATAACAATCTCTAATGGAAAACCCATGCCGCTTCACCACAGTAGTAGTGAAAGCCTAGGCCTAGCGGGTATTATTACTTCCCGGGTGCCCCTTAGACAGAGTATAAAAATCTCTCATGAAAAACCCATGCCGCTTCACCACAGTAGTAGTGAAAGCGCCCATGTTATAAACCAAGGTGCTTGCCATTACACGCTTCTGCGTTTCAAAAGCAGGGCCCTTCCTGTTTCCCGACCGCGCCCGCCTTACAGTGCAGGCCCTGCTTCTAACTCTAAAATGAGACCCTGGGGTTGACTGCGGCCCGCGCCCACCCCCCACTACGATTCCCGGTGCGGCGAAGGGCGTAGCGAACACGAACAACGCACACCGGGTGCGCATCAAACGGCCGGCACGAAGCCGGGTCCGCGATGCTGGGGGCGCCAAGCCGCTAGTCCCGCCCAGGGCGCTGCATCCAGAGCTAGGAAACAAGCGAATCTAATGGAAGCACCTGGGAGCGACCTAAACCTGAGTGTAAAAAAGGCTAATCTTCCCTCTAGACTGCCGAAGCAGTTTTAGGATACTTAAAAACGGGCCACGCTTCTTATGAAACTATGCCCATCCCCCGTACGGCGACGACTTAAAAGTGGAGCTACTCACGGCGTGCGGTGGCGTCTCCGGCGTCATCACCGGGTCCTGGCAGGCGAGGTGTCCGCAGGCGGGAGCGTCGCTTGTCGGGTCCTCCGCCGGGCAGCGTCTCAGCCGCGTAAGCCGGCTCCCTGTGAAAGAAACGAGGAGCTGCGTCATGGTGTCGACGGATCGACACCACGACGCAGTGGTATGTCCAGAGATGGGCAACATTTCAAAGACACGTATGGCCAAACCAGATATCATAAAAACGTGTCAACGTTTCATTCTTAAGACAAAGACTGAGGCCTAGTGGGTATTATTACTTCCCGGGTGGCCCTTAGACAAAGTACAACAATCTCAAATGAAAAACCCATGCCCCTTCACCACAGTAGTAGTGAAAGCCTAGGCCTAGTGGGTATTATTACCCGCCGGGTGCCCCTTAGACAAAGTATAACAATCTCTAATGGAAAACCCATGCCGCTTCACCACAGTAGTAGTGAAAGCCTAGGCCTAGCGGGTATTATTACTTCCCGGGTGCCCCTTAGACAAAGTATAAAAATCTCTCATGAAAAACCCATGCCGCTTCACCACAGTAGTAGTGAAAGCGCCCATGTTATAAACCAAGGTGCTTGCCATTACACGCTTCTGCGTTTCAAAAGCAGGGCCCTTCCTGTTTCCCGACCGCGCCCGCCTTACAGTGCAGGCCCTGCTTCTAACTCTAAAATGAGACCCTGGGGTTGACTGCGGCCCGCGCCCACCCCCCACTACGATTCCCGGTGCGGCGAAGGGCGTAGCGAACACGAACAACGCACACCGGGTGCGCATCAAACGGCCGGCACGAAGCCGGGTCCGCGATGCTGGGGGCGCCAAGCCGCTAGTCCCGCCCAGGGCGCTGCATCCAGAGCTAGGAAACAAGCGAATCTAATGGAAGCACCTGGGAGCGACCTAAACCTGAGTGTAAAAAAGGCTAATCTTCCCTCTAGACTGCCGAAGCAGTTTTAGGATACTTAAAAACGGGCCACGCTTCTTATGAAACTATGCCCATCCCCCGTACGGCGACGACTTAAAAGTGGAGCTACTCACGGCGTGCGGTGGCGTCTCCGGCGTCATCACCGGGTCCTGGCAGGCGAGGTGTCCGCAGGCGGGAGCGTCGCTTGTCGGGTCCTCCGCCGGGCAGCGTCTCAGCCGCGTAAGCCGGCTCCCTGTGAAAGAAACGAGGAGCTGCGTCATGGTGTCGACGGATCGACACCACGACGCAGTGGTATGTCCAGAGATGGGCAACATTTCAAAGACACGTATGGCCAAACCAGATATCATAAAAACGTGTCAACGTTTCATTCTTAAGACAAAGACTGAGGCCTAGTGGGTATTATTACTTCCCGGGTGGCCCTTAGACAAAGTACAACAATCTCAAATGAAAAACCCATGCCCCTTCACCACAGTAGTAGTGAAAGCCTAGGCCTAGTGGGTATTATTACCCGCCGGGTGCCCCTTAGACAAAGTATAACAATCTCTAATGGAAAACCCATGCCGCTTCACCACAGTAGTAGTGAAAGCCTAGGCCTAGCGGGTATTATTACTTCCCGGGTGCCCCTTAGACAAAGTATAAAAATCTCTCATGAAAAACCCATGCCGCTTCACCACAGTAGTAGTGAAAGCGCCCATGTTATAAACCAAGGTGCTTGCCATTACACGCTTCTGCGTTTCAAAAGCAGGGCCCTTCCTGTTTCCCGACCGCGCCCGCCTTACAGTGCAGGCCCTGCTTCTAACTCTAAAATGAGACCCTGGGGTTGACTGCGGCCCGCGCCCACCCCCCACTACAATTCCCGGTGCGGCGAAGGGCGTAGCGAACACGAACAACGCACACCGGGTGCGCATCAAACGGCCGGCACGAAGCCGGGTCCGCGATGCTGGGGGCGCCAAGCCGCTAGTCCCGCCCAGGGCGCTGCATCCAGAGCTAGGAAACAAGCGAATCTAATGGAAGCACCTGGGAGCGACCTAAACCTGAGTGTAAAAAAGGCTAATCTTCCCTCTAGACTGCCGAAGCAGTTTTAGGATACTTAAAAACGGGCCACGCTTCTTATGAAACTATGCCCATCCCCCGTACGGCGACGACTTAAAAGTGGAGCTACTCACGGCGTGCGGTGGCGTCTCCGGCGTCATCACCGGGTCCTGGCAGGCGAGGTGTCCGCAGGCGGGAGCGTCGCTTGTCGGGTCCTCCGCCGGGCAGCGTCTCAGCCGCGTAAGCCGGCTCCCTGTGAAAGAAACGAGGAGCTGCGTCATGGTGTCGACGGATCGACACCACGACGCAGTGGTATGTCCAGAGATGGGCAACATTTCAAAGACACGTATGGCCAAACCAGATATCATAAAAACGTGTCAACGTTTCATTCTTAAGACAAAGACTGAGGCCTAGTGGGTATTATTACTTCCCGGGTGGCCCTTAGACAAAGTACAACAATCTCAAATGAAAAACCCATGCCCCTTCACCACAGTAGTAGTGAAAGCCTAGGCCTAGTGGGTATTATTACCCGCCGGGTGCCCCTTAGACAAAGTATAACAATCTCTAATGGAAAACCCATGCCGCTTCACCACAGTAGTAGTGAAAGCCTAGGCCTAGCGGGTATTATTACTTCCCGGGTGCCCCTTAGACAGAGTATAAAAATCTCTCATGAAAAACCCATGCCGCTTCACCACAGTAGTAGTGAAAGCGCCCATGTTATAAACCAAGGTGCTTGCCATTACACGCTTCTGCGTTTCAAAAGCAGGGCCCTTCCTGTTTCCCGACCGCGCCCGCCTTACAGTGCAGGCCCTGCTTCTAACTCTAAAATGAGACCCTGGGGTTGACTGCGGCCCGCGCCCACCCCCCACTACGATTCCCGGTGCGGCGAAGGGCGTAGCGAACACGAACAACGCACACCGGGTGCGCATCAAACGGCCGGCACGAAGCCGGGTCCGCGATGCTGGGGGCGCCAAGCCGCTAGTCCCGCCCAGGGCGCTGCATCCAGAGCTAGGAAACAAGCGAATCTAATGGAAGCACCTGGGAGCGACCTAAACCTGAGTGTAAAAAAGGCTAATCTTCCCTCTAGACTGCCGAAGCAGTTTTAGGATACTTAAAAACGGGCCACGCTTCTTATGAAACTATGCCCATCCCCCGTACGGCGACGACTTAAAAGTGGAGCTACTCACGGCGTGCGGTGGCGTCTCCGGCGTCATCACCGGGTCCTGGCAGGCGAGGTGTCCGCAGGCGGGAGCGTCGCTTGTCGGGTCCTCCGCCGGGCAGCGTCTCAGCCGCGTAAGCCGGCTCCCTGTGAAAGAAACGAGGAGCTGCGTCATGGTGTCGACGGATCGACACCACGACGCAGTGGTATGTCCAGAGATGGGCAACATTTCAAAGACACGTATGGCCAAACCAGATATCATAAAAACGTGTCAACGTTTCATTCTTAAGACAAAGACTGAGGCCTAGTGGGTATTATTACTTCCCGGGTGGCCCTTAGACAAAGTACAACAATCTCAAATGAAAAACCCATGCCCCTTCACCACAGTAGTAGTGAAAGCCTAGGCCTAGTGGGTATTATTACCCGCCGGGTGCCCCTTAGACAAAGTATAACAATCTCTAATGGAAAACCCATGCCGCTTCACCACAGTAGTAGTGAAAGCCTAGGCCTAGCGGGTATTATTACTTCCCGGGTGCCCCTTAGACAAAGTATAAAAATCTCTCATGAAAAACCCATGCCGCTTCACCACAGTAGTAGTGAAAGCGCCCATGTTATAAACCAAGGTGCTTGCCATTACACGCTTCTGCGTTTCAAAAGCAGGGCCCTTCCTGTTTCCCGACCGCGCCCGCCTTACAGTGCAGGCCCTGCTTCTAACTCTAAAATGAGACCCTGGGGTTGACTGCGGCCCGCGCCCACCCTCCACTACGATTCCCGGTGCGGCGAAGGGCGTAGCGAACACGAACAACGCACACCGGGTGCGCATCAAACGGCCGGCACGAAGCCGGGTCCGCGATGCTGGGGGCGCCAAGCCGCTAGTCCCGCCCAGGGCGCTGCATCCAGAGCTAGGAAACAAGCGAATCTAATGGAAGCACCTGGGAGCGACCTAAACCTGAGTGTAAAAAAGGCTAATCTTCCCTCTAGACTGCCGAAGCAGTTTTAGGATACTTAAAAACGGGCCACGCTTCTTATGAAACTATGCCCATCCCCCGTACGGCGACGACTTAAAAGTGGAGCTACTCACGGCGTGCGGTGGCGTCTCCGGCGTCATCACCGGGTCCTGGCAGGCGAGGTGTCCGCAGGCGGGAGCGTCGCTTGTCGGGTCCTCCGCCGGGCAGCGTCTCAGCCGCGTAAGCCGGCTCCCTGTGAAAGAAACGAGGAGCTGCGTCATGGTGTCGACGGATCGACACCACGACGCAGTGGTATGTCCAGAGATGGGCAACATTTCAAAGACACGTATGGCCAAACCAGATATCATAAAAACGTGTCAACGTTTCATTCTTAAGACAAAGACTGAGGCCTAGTGGGTATTATTACTTCCCGGGTGGCCCTTAGACAAAGTACAACAATCTCAAATGAAAAACCCATGCCCCTTCACCACAGTAGTAGTGAAAGCCTAGGCCTAGTGGGTATTATTACCCGCCGGGTGCCCCTTAGACAAAGTATAACAATCTCTAATGGAAAACCCATGCCGCTTCACCACAGTAGTAGTGAAAGCCTAGGCCTAGCGGGTATTATTACTTCCCGGGTGCCCCTTAGACAAAGTATAAAAATCTCTCATGAAAAACCCATGCCGCTTCACCACAGTAGTAGTGAAAGCGCCCATGTTATAAACCAAGGTGCTTGCCATTACACGCTTCTGCGTTTCAAAAGCAGGGCCCTTCCTGTTTCCCGACCGCGCCCGCCTTACAGTGCAGGCCCTGCTTCTAACTCTAAAATGAGACCCTGGGGTTGACTGCGGCCCGCGCCCACCCCCCACTACGATTCCCGGTGCGGCGAAGGGCGTAGCGAACACGAACAACGCACACCGGGTGCGCATCAAACGGCCGGCACGAAGCCGGGTCCGCGATGCTGGGGGCGCCAAGCCGCTAGTCCCGCCCAGGGCGCTGCATCCAGAGCTAGGAAACAAGCGAATCTAATGGAAGCACCTGGGAGCGACCTAAACCTGAGTGTAAAAAAGGCTAATCTTCCCTCTAGACTGCCGAAGCAGTTTTAGGATACTTAAAAACGGGCCACGCTTCTTATGAAACTATGCCCATCCCCCGTACGGCGACGACTTAAAAGTGGAGCTACTCACGGCGTGCGGTGGCGTCTCCGGCGTCATCACCGGGTCCTGGCAGGCGAGGTGTCCGCAGGCGGGAGCGTCGCTTGTCGGGTCCTCCGCCGGGCAGCGTCTCAGCCGCGTAAGCCGGCTCCCTGTGAAAGAAACGAGGAGCTGCGTCATGGTGTCGACGGATCGACACCACGACGCAGTGGTATGTCCAGAGATGGGCAACATTTCAAAGACACGTATGGCCAAACCAGATATCATAAAAACGTGTCAACGTTTCATTCTTAAGACAAAGACTGAGGCCTAGTGGGTATTATTACTTCCCGGGTGGCCCTTAGACAAAGTACAACAATCTCAAATGAAAAACCCATGCCCCTTCACCACAGTAGTAGTGAAAGCCTAGGCCTAGTGGGTATTATTACCCGCCGGGTGCCCCTTAGACAAAGTATAACAATCTCTAATGGAAAACCCATGCCGCTTCACCACAGTAGTAGTGAAAGCCTAGGCCTAGCGGGTATTATTACTTCCCGGGTGCCCCTTAGACAAAGTATAAAAATCTCTCATGAAAAACCCATGCCGCTTCACCACAGTAGTAGTGAAAGCGCCCATGTTATAAACCAAGGTGCTTGCCATTACACGCTTCTGCGTTTCAAAAGCAGGGCCCTTCCTGTTTCCCGACCGCGCCCGCCTTACAGTGCAGGCCCTGCTTCTAACTCTAAAATGAGACCCTGGGGTTGACTGCGGCCCGCGCCCACCCCCCACTACGATTCCCGGTGCGGCGAAGGGCGTAGCGAACACGAACAACGCACACCGGGTGCGCATCAAACGGCCGGCACGAAGCCGGGTCCGCGATGCTGGGGGCGCCAAGCCGCTAGTCCCGCCCAGGGCGCTGCATCCAGAGCTAGGAAACAAGCGAATCTAATGGAAGCACCTGGGAGCGACCTAAACCTGAGTGTAAAAAAGGCTAATCTTCCCTCTAGACTGCCGAAGCAGTTTTAGGATACTTAAAAACGGGCCACGCTTCTTATGAAACTATGCCCATCCCCCGTACGGCGACGACTTAAAAGTGGAGCTACTCACGGCGTGCGGTGGCGTCTCCGGCGTCATCACCGGGTCCTGGCAGGCGAGGTGTCCGCAGGCGGGAGCGTCGCTTGTCGGGTCCTCCGCCGGGCAGCGTCTCAGCCGCGTAAGCCGGCTCCCTGTGAAAGAAACGAGGAGCTGCGTCATGGTGTCGACGGATCGACACCACGACGCAGTGGTATGTCCAGAGATGGGCAACATTTCAAAGACACGTATGGCCAAACCAGATATCATAAAAACGTGTCAACGTTTCATTCTTAAGACAAAGACTGAGGCCTAGTGGGTATTATTACTTCCCGGGTGGCCCTTAGACAAAGTACAACAATCTCAAATGAAAAACCCATGCCCCTTCACCACAGTAGTAGTGAAAGCCTAGGCCTAGTGGGTATTATTACCCGCCGGGTGCCCCTTAGACAAAGTATAACAATCTCTAATGGAAAACCCATGCCGCTTCACCACAGTAGTAGTGAAAGCCTAGGCCTAGCGGGTATTATTACTTCCCGGGTGCCCCTTAGACAAAGTATAAAAATCTCTCATGAAAAACCCATGCCGCTTCACCACAGTAGTAGTGAAAGCGCCCATGTTATAAACCAAGGTGCTTGCCATTACACGCTTCTGCGTTTCAAAAGCAGGGCCCTTCCTGTTTCCCGACCGCGCCCGCCTTACAGTGCAGGCCCTGCTTCTAACTCTAAAATGAGACCCTGGGGTTGACTGCGGCCCGCGCCCACCCCCCACTACAATTCCCGGTGCGGCGAAGGGCGTAGCGAACACGAACAACGCACACCGGGTGCGCATCAAACGGCCGGCACGAAGCCGGGTCCGCGATGCTGGGGGCGCCAAGCCGCTAGTCCCGCCCAGGGCGCTGCATCCAGAGCTAGGAAACAAGCGAATCTAATGGAAGCACCTGGGAGCGACCTAAACCTGAGTGTAAAAAAGGCTAATCTTCCCTCTAGACTGCCGAAGCAGTTTTAGGATACTTAAAAACGGGCCACGCTTCTTATGAAACTATGCCCATCCCCCGTACGGCGACGACTTAAAAGTGGAGCTACTCACGGCGTGCGGTGGCGTCTCCGGCGTCATCACCGGGTCCTGGCAGGCGAGGTGTCCGCAGGCGGGAGCGTCGCTTGTCGGGTCCTCCGCCGGGCAGCGTCTCAGCCGCGTAAGCCGGCTCCCTGTGAAAGAAACGAGGAGCTGCGTCATGGTGTCGACGGATCGACACCACGACGCAGTGGTATGTCCAGAGATGGGCAACATTTCAAAGACACGTATGGCCAAACCAGATATCATAAAAACGTGTCAACGTTTCATTCTTAAGACAAAGACTGAGGCCTAGTGGGTATTATTACTTCCCGGGTGGCCCTTAGACAAAGTACAACAATCTCAAATGAAAAACCCATGCCCCTTCACCACAGTAGTAGTGAAAGCCTAGGCCTAGTGGGTATTATTACCCGCCGGGTGCCCCTTAGACAAAGTATAACAATCTCTAATGGAAAACCCATGCCGCTTCACCACAGTAGTAGTGAAAGCCTAGGCCTAGCGGGTATTATTACTTCCCGGGTGCCCCTTAGACAAAGTATAAAAATCTCTCATGAAAAACCCATGCCGCTTCACCACAGTAGTAGTGAAAGCGCCCATGTTATAAACCAAGGTGCTTGCCATTACACGCTTCTGCGTTTCAAAAGCAGGGCCCTTCCTGTTTCCCGACCGCGCCCGCCTTACAGTGCAGGCCCTGCTTCTAACTCTAAAATGAGACCCTGGGGTTGACTGCGGCCCGCGCCCACCCCCCACTACAATTCCCGGTGCGGCGAAGGGCGTAGCGAACACGAACAACGCACACCGGGTGCGCATCAAACGGCCGGCACGAAGCCGGGTCCGCGATGCTGGGGGCGCCAAGCCGCTAGTCCCGCCCAGGGCGCTGCATCCAGAGCTAGGAAACAAGCGAATCTAATGGAAGCACCTGGGAGCGACCTAAACCTGAGTGTAAAAAAGGCTAATCTTCCCTCTAGACTGCCGAAGCAGTTTTAGGATACTTAAAAACGGGCCACGCTTCTTATGAAACTATGCCCATCCCCCGTACGGCGACGACTTAAAAGTGGAGCTACTCACGGCGTGCGGTGGCGTCTCCGGCGTCATCACCGGGTCCTGGCAGGCGAGGTGTCCGCAGGCGGGAGCGTCGCTTGTCGGGTCCTCCGCCGGGCAGCGTCTCAGCCGCGTAAGCCGGCTCCCTGTGAAAGAAACGAGGAGCTGCGTCATGGTGTCGACGGATCGACACCACGACGCAGTGGTATGTCCAGAGATGGGCAACATTTCAAAGACACGTATGGCCAAACCAGATATCATAAAAACGTGTCAACGTTTCATTCTTAAGACAAAGACTGAGGCCTAGTGGGTATTATTACTTCCCGGGTGGCCCTTAGACAAAGTACAACAATCTCAAATGAAAAACCCATGCCCCTTCACCACAGTAGTAGTGAAAGCCTAGGCCTAGTGGGTATTATTACCCGCCGGGTGCCCCTTAGACAAAGTATAACAATCTCTAATGGAAAACCCATGCCGCTTCACCACAGTAGTAGTGAAAGCCTAGGCCTAGCGGGTATTATTACTTCCCGGGTGCCCCTTAGACAAAGTATAAAAATCTCTCATGAAAAACCCATGCCGCTTCACCACAGTAGTAGTGAAAGCGCCCATGTTATAAACCAAGGTGCTTGCCATTACACGCTTCTGCGTTTCAAAAGCAGGGCCCTTCCTGTTTCCCGACCGCGCCCGCCTTACAGTGCAGGCCCTGCTTCTAACTCTAAAATGAGACCCTGGGGTTGACTGCGGCCCGCGCCCACCCCCCACTACAATTCCCGGTGCGGCGAAGGGCGTAGCGAACACGAACAACGCACACCGGGTGCGCATCAAACGGCCGGCACGAAGCCGGGTCCGCGATGCTGGGGGCGCCAAGCCGCTAGTCCCGCCCAGGGCGCTGCATCCAGAGCTAGGAAACAAGCGAATCTAATGGAAGCACCTGGGAGCGACCTAAACCTGAGTGTAAAAAAGGCTAATCTTCCCTCTAGACTGCCGAAGCAGTTTTAGGATACTTAAAAACGGGCCACGCTTCTTATGAAACTATGCCCATCCCCCGTACGGCGACGACTTAAAAGTGGAGCTACTCACGGCGTGCGGTGGCGTCTCCGGCGTCATCACCGGGTCCTGGCAGGCGAGGTGTCCGCAGGCGGGAGCGTCGCTTGTCGGGTCCTCCGCCGGGCAGCGTCTCAGCCGCGTAAGCCGGCTCCCTGTGAAAGAAACGAGGAGCTGCGTCATGGTGTCGACGGATCGACACCACGACGCAGTGGTATGTCCAGAGATGGGCAACATTTCAAAGACACGTATGGCCAAACCAGATATCATAAAAACGTGTCAACGTTTCATTCTTAAGACAAAGACTGAGGCCTAGTGGGTATTATTACTTCCCGGGTGGCCCTTAGACAAAGTACAACAATCTCAAATGAAAAACCCATGCCCCTTCACCACAGTAGTAGTGAAAGCCTAGGCCTAGTGGGTATTATTACCCGCCGGGTGCCCCTTAGACAAAGTATAACAATCTCTAATGGAAAACCCATGCCGCTTCACCACAGTAGTAGTGAAAGCCTAGGCCTAGCGGGTATTATTACTTCCCGGGTGCCCCTTAGACAAAGTATAAAAATCTCTCATGAAAAACCCATGCCGCTTCACCACAGTAGTAGTGAAAGCGCCCATGTTATAAACCAAGGTGCTTGCCATTACACGCTTCTGCGTTTCAAAAGCAGGGCCCTTCCTGTTTCCCGACCGCGCCCGCCTTACAGTGCAGGCCCTGCTTCTAACTCTAAAATGAGACCCTGGGGTTGACTGCGGCCCGCGCCCACCCCCCACTACAATTCCCGGTGCGGCGAAGGGCGTAGCGAACACGAACAACGCACACCGGGTGCGCATCAAACGGCCGGCACGAAGCCGGGTCCGCGATGCTGGGGGCGCCAAGCCGCTAGTCCCGCCCAGGGCGCTGCATCCAGAGCTAGGAAACAAGCGAATCTAATGGAAGCACCTGGGAGCGACCTAAACCTGAGTGTAAAAAAGGCTAATCTTCCCTCTAGACTGCCGAAGCAGTTTTAGGATACTTAAAAACGGGCCACGCTTCTTATGAAACTATGCCCATCCCCCGTACGGCGACGACTTAAAAGTGGAGCTACTCACGGCGTGCGGTGGCGTCTCCGGCGTCATCACCGGGTCCTGGCAGGCGAGGTGTCCGCAGGCGGGAGCGTCGCTTGTCGGGTCCTCCGCCGGGCAGCGTCTCAGCCGCGTAAGCCGGCTCCCTGTGAAAGAAACGAGGAGCTGCGTCATGGTGTCGACGGATCGACACCACGACGCAGTGGTATGTCCAGAGATGGGCAACATTTCAAAGACACGTATGGCCAAACCAGATATCATAAAAACGTGTCAACGTTTCATTCTTAAGACAAAGACTGAGGCCTAGTGGGTATTATTACTTCCCGGGTGGCCCTTAGACAAAGTACAACAATCTCAAATGAAAAACCCATGCCCCTTCACCACAGTAGTAGTGAAAGCCTAGGCCTAGTGGGTATTATTACCCGCCGGGTGCCCCTTAGACAAAGTATAACAATCTCTAATGGAAAACCCATGCCGCTTCACCACAGTAGTAGTGAAAGCCTAGGCCTAGCGGGTATTATTACTTCCCGGGTGCCCCTTAGACAAAGTATAAAAATCTCTCATGAAAAACCCATGCCGCTTCACCACAGTAGTAGTGAAAGCGCCCATGTTATAAACCAAGGTGCTTGCCATTACACGCTTCTGCGTTTCAAAAGCAGGGCCCTTCCTGTTTCCCGACCGCGCCCGCCTTACAGTGCAGGCCCTGCTTCTAACTCTAAAATGAGACCCTGGGGTTGACTGCGGCCCGCGCCCACCCCCCACTACAATTCCCGGTGCGGCGAAGGGCGTAGCGAACACGAACAACGCACACCGGGTGCGCATCAAACGGCCGGCACGAAGCCGGGTCCGCGATGCTGGGGGCGCCAAGCCGCTAGTCCCGCCCAGGGCGCTGCATCCAGAGCTAGGAAACAAGCGAATCTAATGGAAGCACCTGGGAGCGACCTAAACCTGAGTGTAAAAAAGGCTAATCTTCCCTCTAGACTGCCGAAGCAGTTTTAGGATACTTAAAAACGGGCCACGCTTCTTATGAAACTATGCCCATCCCCCGTACGGCGACGACTTAAAAGTGGAGCTACTCACGGCGTGCGGTGGCGTCTCCGGCGTCATCACCGGGTCCTGGCAGGCGAGGTGTCCGCAGGCGGGAGCGTCGCTTGTCGGGTCCTCCGCCGGGCAGCGTCTCAGCCGCGTAAGCCGGCTCCCTGTGAAAGAAACGAGGAGCTGCGTCATGGTGTCGACGGATCGACACCACGACGCAGTGGTATGTCCAGAGATGGGCAACATTTCAAAGACACGTATGGCCAAACCAGATATCATAAAAACGTGTCAACGTTTCATTCTTAAGACAAAGACTGAGGCCTAGTGGGTATTATTACTTCCCGGGTGGCCCTTAGACAAAGTACAACAATCTCAAATGAAAAACCCATGCCCCTTCACCACAGTAGTAGTGAAAGCCTAGGCCTAGTGGGTATTATTACCCGCCGGGTGCCCCTTAGACAAAGTATAACAATCTCTAATGGAAAACCCATGCCGCTTCACCACAGTAGTAGTGAAAGCCTAGGCCTAGCGGGTATTATTACTTCCCGGGTGCCCCTTAGACAAAGTATAAAAATCTCTCATGAAAAACCCATGCCGCTTCACCACAGTAGTAGTGAAAGCGCCCATGTTATAAACCAAGGTGCTTGCCATTACACGCTTCTGCGTTTCAAAAGCAGGGCCCTTCCTGTTTCCCGACCGCGCCCGCCTTACAGTGCAGGCCCTGCTTCTAACTCTAAAATGAGACCCTGGGGTTGACTGCGGCCCGCGCCCACCCCCCACTACAATTCCCGGTGCGGCGAAGGGCGTAGCGAACACGAACAACGCACACCGGGTGCGCATCAAACGGCCGGCACGAAGCCGGGTCCGCGATGCTGGGGGCGCCAAGCCGCTAGTCCCGCCCAGGGCGCTGCATCCAGAGCTAGGAAACAAGCGAATCTAATGGAAGCACCTGGGAGCGACCTAAACCTGAGTGTAAAAAAGGCTAATCTTCCCTCTAGACTGCCGAAGCAGTTTTAGGATACTTAAAAACGGGCCACGCTTCTTATGAAACTATGCCCATCCCCCGTACGGCGACGACTTAAAAGTGGAGCTACTCACGGCGTGCGGTGGCGTCTCCGGCGTCATCACCGGGTCCTGGCAGGCGAGGTGTCCGCAGGCGGGAGCGTCGCTTGTCGGGTCCTCCGCCGGGCAGCGTCTCAGCCGCGTAAGCCGGCTCCCTGTGAAAGAAACGAGGAGCTGCGTCATGGTGTCGACGGATCGACACCACGACGCAGTGGTATGTCCAGAGATGGGCAACATTTCAAAGACACGTATGGCCAAACCAGATATCATAAAAACGTGTCAACGTTTCATTCTTAAGACAAAGACTGAGGCCTAGTGGGTATTATTACTTCCCGGGTGGCCCTTAGACAAAGTACAACAATCTCAAATGAAAAACCCATGCCCCTTCACCACAGTAGTAGTGAAAGCCTAGGCCTAGTGGGTATTATTACCCGCCGGGTGCCCCTTAGACAAAGTATAACAATCTCTAATGGAAAACCCATGCCGCTTCACCACAGTAGTAGTGAAAGCCTAGGCCTAGCGGGTATTATTACTTCCCGGGTGCCCCTTAGACAAAGTATAAAAATCTCTCATGAAAAACCCATGCCGCTTCACCACAGTAGTAGTGAAAGCGCCCATGTTATAAACCAAGGTGCTTGCCATTACACGCTTCTGCGTTTCAAAAGCAGGGCCCTTCCTGTTTCCCGACCGCGCCCGCCTTACAGTGCAGGCCCTGCTTCTAACTCTAAAATGAGACCCTGGGGTTGACTGCGGCCCGCGCCCACCCCCCACTACAATTCCCGGTGCGGCGAAGGGCGTAGCGAACACGAACAACGCACACCGGGTGCGCATCAAACGGCCGGCACGAAGCCGGGTCCGCGATGCTGGGGGCGCCAAGCCGCTAGTCCCGCCCAGGGCGCTGCATCCAGAGCTAGGAAACAAGCGAATCTAATGGAAGCACCTGGGAGCGACCTAAACCTGAGTGTAAAAAAGGCTAATCTTCCCTCTAGACTGCCGAAGCAGTTTTAGGATACTTAAAAACGGGCCACGCTTCTTATGAAACTATGCCCATCCCCCGTACGGCGACGACTTAAAAGTGGAGCTACTCACGGCGTGCGGTGGCGTCTCCGGCGTCATCACCGGGTCCTGGCAGGCGAGGTGTCCGCAGGCGGGAGCGTCGCTTGTCGGGTCCTCCGCCGGGCAGCGTCTCAGCCGCGTAAGCCGGCTCCCTGTGAAAGAAACGAGGAGCTGCGTCATGGTGTCGACGGATCGACACCACGACGCAGTGGTATGTCCAGAGATGGGCAACATTTCAAAGACACGTATGGCCAAACCAGATATCATAAAAACGTGTCAACGTTTCATTCTTAAGACAAAGACTGAGGCCTAGTGGGTATTATTACTTCCCGGGTGGCCCTTAGACAAAGTACAACAATCTCAAATGAAAAACCCATGCCCCTTCACCACAGTAGTAGTGAAAGCCTAGGCCTAGTGGGTATTATTACCCGCCGGGTGCCCCTTAGACAAAGTATAACAATCTCTAATGGAAAACCCATGCCGCTTCACCACAGTAGTAGTGAAAGCCTAGGCCTAGCGGGTATTATTACTTCCCGGGTGCCCCTTAGACAAAGTATAAAAATCTCTCATGAAAAACCCATGCCGCTTCACCACAGTAGTAGTGAAAGCGCCCATGTTATAAACCAAGGTGCTTGCCATTACACGCTTCTGCGTTTCAAAAGCAGGGCCCTTCCTGTTTCCCGACCGCGCCCGCCTTACAGTGCAGGCCCTGCTTCTAACTCTAAAATGAGACCCTGGGGTTGACTGCGGCCCGCGCCCACCCCCCACTACAATTCCCGGTGCGGCGAAGGGCGTAGCGAACACGAACAACGCACACCGGGTGCGCATCAAACGGCCGGCACGAAGCCGGGTCCGCGATGCTGGGGGCGCCAAGCCGCTAGTCCCGCCCAGGGCGCTGCATCCAGAGCTAGGAAACAAGCGAATCTAATGGAAGCACCTGGGAGCGACCTAAACCTGAGTGTAAAAAAGGCTAATCTTCCCTCTAGACTGCCGAAGCAGTTTTAGGATACTTAAAAACGGGCCACGCTTCTTATGAAACTATGCCCATCCCCCGTACGGCGACGACTTAAAAGTGGAGCTACTCACGGCGTGCGGTGGCGTCTCCGGCGTCATCACCGGGTCCTGGCAGGCGAGGTGTCCGCAGGCGGGAGCGTCGCTTGTCGGGTCCTCCGCCGGGCAGCGTCTCAGCCGCGTAAGCCGGCTCCCTGTGAAAGAAACGAGGAGCTGCGTCATGGTGTCGACGGATCGACACCACGACGCAGTGGTATGTCCAGAGATGGGCAACATTTCAAAGACACGTATGGCCAAACCAGATATCATAAAAACGTGTCAACGTTTCATTCTTAAGACAAAGACTGAGGCCTAGTGGGTATTATTACTTCCCGGGTGGCCCTTAGACAAAGTACAACAATCTCAAATGAAAAACCCATGCCCCTTCACCACAGTAGTAGTGAAAGCCTAGGCCTAGTGGGTATTATTACCCGCCGGGTGCCCCTTAGACAAAGTATAACAATCTCTAATGGAAAACCCATGCCGCTTCACCACAGTAGTAGTGAAAGCCTAGGCCTAGCGGGTATTATTACTTCCCGGGTGCCCCTTAGACAAAGTATAAAAATCTCTCATGAAAAACCCATGCCGCTTCACCACAGTAGTAGTGAAAGCGCCCATGTTATAAACCAAGGTGCTTGCCATTACACGCTTCTGCGTTTCAAAAGCAGGGCCCTTCCTGTTTCCCGACCGCGCCCGCCTTACAGTGCAGGCCCTGCTTCTAACTCTAAAATGAGACCCTGGGGTTGACTGCGGCCCGCGCCCACCCCCCACTACAATTCCCGGTGCGGCGAAGGGCGTAGCGAACACGAACAACGCACACCGGGTGCGCATCAAACGGCCGGCACGAAGCCGGGTCCGCGATGCTGGGGGCGCCAAGCCGCTAGTCCCGCCCAGGGCGCTGCATCCAGAGCTAGGAAACAAGCGAATCTAATGGAAGCACCTGGGAGCGACCTAAACCTGAGTGTAAAAAAGGCTAATCTTCCCTCTAGACTGCCGAAGCAGTTTTAGGATACTTAAAAACGGGCCACGCTTCTTATGAAACTATGCCCATCCCCCGTACGGCGACGACTTAAAAGTGGAGCTACTCACGGCGTGCGGTGGCGTCTCCGGCGTCATCACCGGGTCCTGGCAGGCGAGGTGTCCGCAGGCGGGAGCGTCGCTTGTCGGGTCCTCCGCCGGGCAGCGTCTCAGCCGCGTAAGCCGGCTCCCTGTGAAAGAAACGAGGAGCTGCGTCATGGTGTCGACGGATCGACACCACGACGCAGTGGTATGTCCAGAGATGGGCAACATTTCAAAGACACGTATGGCCAAACCAGATATCATAAAAACGTGTCAACGTTTCATTCTTAAGACAAAGACTGAGGCCTAGTGGGTATTATTACTTCCCGGGTGGCCCTTAGACAAAGTACAACAATCTCAAATGAAAAACCCATGCCCCTTCACCACAGTAGTAGTGAAAGCCTAGGCCTAGTGGGTATTATTACCCGCCGGGTGCCCCTTAGACAAAGTATAACAATCTCTAATGGAAAACCCATGCCGCTTCACCACAGTAGTAGTGAAAGCCTAGGCCTAGCGGGTATTATTACTTCCCGGGTGCCCCTTAGACAAAGTATAAAAATCTCTGATGAAAAACCCATGCCGCTTCACCACAGTAGTAGTGAAAGCGCCCATGTTATAAACCAAGGTGCTTGCCATTACACGCCTCTGCGTTTCAAAAGCAGGGCCCTTCCTGTTTCCCGACCGCGCCCGCCTTACAGTGCAGGCCCTGCTTCTAACTCTAAAATGAGACCCTGGGGTTGACTGCGGCCCGCGCCCACCCCCCACTACAATTCCCGGTGCGGCGAAGGGCGTAGCGAACACGAACAACGCACACCGGGTGCGCATCAAACGGCCGGCACGAAGCCGGGTCCGCGATGCTGGGGGCGCCAAGCCGCTAGTCCCGCCCAGGGCGCTGCATCCAGAGCTAGGAAACAAGCGAATCTAATGGAAGCACCTGGGAGCGACCTAAACCTGAGTGTAAAAAAGGCTAATCTTCCCTCTAGACTGCCGAAGCAGTTTTAGGATACTAAAAAACGGGCCACGCTTCTTATGAAACTATGCCCATCCCCCGTACGGCGACGACTTAAAAGTGGAGCTACTCACGGCGTGCGGTGGCGTCTCCGGCGTCATCACCGGGTCCTGGCAGGCGAGGTGTCCGCAGGCGGGAGCGTCGCTTGTCGGGTCCTCCGCCGGGCAGCGTCTCAGCCGCGTAAGCCGGCTCCCTGTGAAAGAAACGAGGAGCTGCGTCATGGTGTCGACGGATCGACACCACGACGCAGTGGTATGTCCAGAGATGGGCAACATTTCAAAGACACGTATGGCCAAACCAGATATCATAAAAACGTGTCAACGTTTCATTCTTAAGACAAAGACTGAGGCCTAGTGGGTATTATTACTTCCCGGGTGGCCCTTAGACAAAGTACAACAATCTCAAATGAAAAACCCATGCCCCTTCACCACAGTAGTAGTGAAAGCCTAGGCCTAGTGGGTATTATTACCCGCCGGGTGCCCCTTAGACAAAGTATAACAATCTCTAATGGAAAACCCATGCCGCTTCACCACAGTAGTAGTGAAAGCCTAGGCCTAGCGGGTATTATTACTTCCCGGGTGCCCCTTAGACAAAGTATAAAAATCTCTCATGAAAAACCCATGCCGCTTCACCACAGTAGTAGTGAAAGCGCCCATGTTATAAACCAAGGTGCTTGCCATTACACGCTTCTGCGTTTCAAAAGCAGGGCCCTTCCTGTTTCCCGACCGCGCCCGCCTTACAGTGCAGGCCCTGCTTCTAACTCTAAAATGAGACCCTGGGGTTGACTGCGGCCCGCGCCCACCCCCCACTACAATTCCCGGTGCGGCGAAGGGCGTAGCGAACACGAACAACGCACACCGGGTGCGCATCAAACGGCCGGCACGAAGCCGGGTCCGCGATGCTGGGGGCGCCAAGCCGCTAGTCCCGCCCAGGGCGCTGCATCCAGAGCTAGGAAACAAGCGAATCTAATGGAAGCACCTGGGAGCGACCTAAACCTGAGTGTAAAAAAGGCTAATCTTCCCTCTAGACTGCCGAAGCAGTTTTAGGATACTTAAAAACGGGCCACGCTTCTTATGAAACTATGCCCATCCCCCGTACGGCGACGACTTAAAAGTGGAGCTACTCACGGCGTGCGGTGGCGTCTCCGGCGTCATCACCGGGTCCTGGCAGGCGAGGTGTCCGCAGGCGGGAGCGTCGCTTGTCGGGTCCTCCGCCGGGCAGCGTCTCAGCCGCGTAAGCCGGCTCCCTGTGAAAGAAACGAGGAGCTGCGTCATGGTGTCGACGGATCGACACCACGACGCAGTGGTATGTCCAGAGATGGGCAACATTTCAAAGACACGTATGGCCAAACCAGATATCATAAAAACGTGTCAACGTTTCATTCTTAAGACAAAGACTGAGGCCTAGTGGGTATTATTACTTCCCGGGTGGCCCTTAGACAAAGTACAACAATCTCAAATGAAAAACCCATGCCCCTTCACCACAGTAGTAGTGAAAGCCTAGGCCTAGTGGGTATTATTACCCGCCGGGTGCCCCTTAGACAAAGTATAACAATCTCTAATGGAAAACCCATGCCGCTTCACCACAGTAGTAGTGAAAGCCTAGGCCTAGCGGGTATTATTACTTCCCGGGTGCCCCTTAGACAAAGTATAAAAATCTCTCATGAAAAACCCATGCCGCTTCACCACAGTAGTAGTGAAAGCGCCCATGTTATAAACCAAGGTGCTTGCCATTACACGCTTCTGCGTTTCAAAAGCAGGGCCCTTCCTGTTTCCCGACCGCGCCCGCCTTACAGTGCAGGCCCTGCTTCTAACTCTAAAATGAGACCCTGGGGTTGACTGCGGCCCGCGCCCACCCCCCACTACAATTCCCGGTGCGGCGAAGGGCGTAGCGAACACGAACAACGCACACCGGGTGCGCATCAAACGGCCGGCACGAAGCCGGGTCCGCGATGCTGGGGGCGCCAAGCCGCTAGTCCCGCCCAGGGCGCTGCATCCAGAGCTAGGAAACAAGCGAATCTAATGGAAGCACCTGGGAGCGACCTAAACCTGAGTGTAAAAAAGGCTAATCTTCCCTCTAGACTGCCGAAGCAGTTTTAGGATACTTAAAAACGGGCCACGCTTCTTATGAAACTATGCCCATCCCCCGTACGGCGACGACTTAAAAGTGGAGCTACTCACGGCGTGCGGTGGCGTCTCCGGCGTCATCACCGGGTCCTGGCAGGCGAGGTGTCCGCAGGCGGGAGCGTCGCTTGTCGGGTCCTCCGCCGGGCAGCGTCTCAGCCGCGTAAGCCGGCTCCCTGTGAAAGAAACGAGGAGCTGCGTCATGGTGTCGACGGATCGACACCACGACGCAGTGGTATGTCCAGAGATGGGCAACATTTCAAAGACACGTATGGCCAAACCAGATATCATAAAAACGTGTCAACGTTTCATTCTTAAGACAAAGACTGAGGCCTAGTGGGTATTATTACTTCCCGGGTGGCCCTTAGACAAAGTACAACAATCTCAAATGAAAAACCCATGCCCCTTCACCACAGTAGTAGTGAAAGCCTAGGCCTAGTGGGTATTATTACCCGCCGGGTGCCCCTTAGACAAAGTATAACAATCTCTAATGGAAAACCCATGCCGCTTCACCACAGTAGTAGTGAAAGCCTAGGCCTAGCGGGTATTATTACTTCCCGGGTGCCCCTTAGACAAAGTATAAAAATCTCTCATGAAAAACCCATGCCGCTTCACCACAGTAGTAGTGAAAGCGCCCATGTTATAAACCAAGGTGCTTGCCATTACACGCTTCTGCGTTTCAAAAGCAGGGCCCTTCCTGTTTCCCGACCGCGCCCGCCTTACAGTGCAGGCCCTGCTTCTAACTCTAAAATGAGACCCTGGGGTTGACTGCGGCCCGCGCCCACCCCCCACTACAATTCCCGGTGCGGCGAAGGGCGTAGCGAACACGAACAACGCACACCGGGTGCGCATCAAACGGCCGGCACGAAGCCGGGTCCGCGATGCTGGGGGCGCCAAGCCGCTAGTCCCGCCCAGGGCGCTGCATCCAGAGCTAGGAAACAAGCGAATCTAATGGAAGCACCTGGGAGCGACCTAAACCTGAGTGTAAAAAAGGCTAATCTTCCCTCTAGACTGCCGAAGCAGTTTTAGGATACTTAAAAACGGGCCACGCTTCTTATGAAACTATGCCCATCCCCCGTACGGCGACGACTTAAAAGTGGAGCTACTCACGGCGTGCGGTGGCGTCTCCGGCGTCATCACCGGGTCCTGGCAGGCGAGGTGTCCGCAGGCGGGAGCGTCGCTTGTCGGGTCCTCCGCCGGGCAGCGTCTCAGCCGCGTAAGCCGGCTCCCTGTGAAAGAAACGAGGAGCTGCGTCATGGTGTCGACGGATCGACACCACGACGCAGTGGTATGTCCAGAGATGGGCAACATTTCAAAGACACGTATGGCCAAACCAGATATCATAAAAACGTGTCAACGTTTCATTCTTAAGACAAAGACTGAGGCCTAGTGGGTATTATTACTTCCCGGGTGGCCCTTAGACAAAGTACAACAATCTCAAATGAAAAACCCATGCCCCTTCACCACAGTAGTAGTGAAAGCCTAGGCCTAGTGGGTATTATTACCCGCCGGGTGCCCCTTAGACAAAGTATAACAATCTCTAATGGAAAACCCATGCCGCTTCACCACAGTAGTAGTGAAAGCCTAGGCCTAGCGGGTATTATTACTTCCCGGGTGCCCCTTAGACAAAGTATAAAAATCTCTCATGAAAAACCCATGCCGCTTCACCACAGTAGTAGTGAAAGCGCCCATGTTATAAACCAAGGTGCTTGCCATTACACGCTTCTGCGTTTCAAAAGCAGGGCCCTTCCTGTTTCCCGACCGCGCCCGCCTTACAGTGCAGGCCCTGCTTCTAACTCTAAAATGAGACCCTGGGGTTGACTGCGGCCCGCGCCCACCCCCCACTACAATTCCCGGTGCGGCGAAGGGCGTAGCGAACACGAACAACGCACACCGGGTGCGCATCAAACGGCCGGCACGAAGCCGGGTCCGCGATGCTGGGGGCGCCAAGCCGCTAGTCCCGCCCAGGGCGCTGCATCCAGAGCTAGGAAACAAGCGAATCTAATGGAAGCACCTGGGAGCGACCTAAACCTGAGTGTAAAAAAGGCTAATCTTCCCTCTAGACTGCCGAAGCAGTTTTAGGATACTTAAAAACGGGCCACGCTTCTTATGAAACTATGCCCATCCCCCGTACGGCGACGACTTAAAAGTGGAGCTACTCACGGCGTGCGGTGGCGTCTCCGGCGTCATCACCGGGTCCTGGCAGGCGAGGTGTCCGCAGGCGGGAGCGTCGCTTGTCGGGTCCTCCGCCGGGCAGCGTCTCAGCCGCGTAAGCCGGCTCCCTGTGAAAGAAACGAGGAGCTGCGTCATGGTGTCGACGGATCGACACCACGACGCAGTGGTATGTCCAGAGATGGGCAACATTTCAAAGACACGTATGGCCAAACCAGATATCATAAAAACGTGTCAACGTTTCATTCTTAAGACAAAGACTGAGGCCTAGTGGGTATTATTACTTCCCGGGTGGCCCTTAGACAAAGTACAACAATCTCAAATGAAAAACCCATGCCCCTTCACCACAGTAGTAGTGAAAGCCTAGGCCTAGTGGGTATTATTACCCGCCGGGTGCCCCTTAGACAAAGTATAACAATCTCTAATGGAAAACCCATGCCGCTTCACCACAGTAGTAGTGAAAGCCTAGGCCTAGCGGGTATTATTACTTCCCGGGTGCCCCTTAGACAAAGTATAAAAATCTCTCATGAAAAACCCATGCCGCTTCACCACAGTAGTAGTGAAAGCGCCCATGTTATAAACCAAGGTGCTTGCCATTACACGCTTCTGCGTTTCAAAAGCAGGGCCCTTCCTGTTTCCCGACCGCGC
The DNA here is from genome assembly GCF_027580225.2 of Misgurnus anguillicaudatus. Lineage (NCBI taxonomy): Eukaryota > Metazoa > Chordata > Actinopteri > Cypriniformes > Cobitidae > Misgurnus > Misgurnus anguillicaudatus. The sequence goes on from NC_073344.2 coordinate 36,723,407, forward strand.
CCGCCTTACAGTGCAGGCCCTGCTTCTAACTCTAAAATGAGACCCTGGGGTTGACTGCGGCCCGCGCCCACCCCCCACTACAATTCCCGGTGCGGCGAAGGGCGTAGCGAACACGAACAACGCACACCGGGTGCGCATCAAACGGCCGGCACGAAGCCGGGTCCGCGATGCTGGGGGCGCCAAGCCGCTAGTCCCGCCCAGGGCGCTGCATCCAGAGCTAGGAAACAAGCGAATCTAATGGAAGCACCTGGGAGCGACCTAAACCTGAGTGTAAAAAAGGCTAATCTTCCCTCTAGACTGCCGAAGCAGTTTTAGGATACTTAAAAACGGGCCACGCTTCTTATGAAACTATGCCCATCCCCCGTACGGCGACGACTTAAAAGTGGAGCTACTCACGGCGTGCGGTGGCGTCTCCGGCGTCATCACCGGGTCCTGGCAGGCGAGGTGTCCGCAGGCGGGAGCGTCGCTTGTCGGGTCCTCCGCCGGGCAGCGTCTCAGCCGCGTAAGCCGGCTCCCTGTGAAAGAAACGAGGAGCTGCGTCATGGTGTCGACGGATCGACACCACGACGCAGTGGTATGTCCAGAGATGGGCAACATTTCAAAGACACGTATGGCCAAACCAGATATCATAAAAACGTGTCAACGTTTCATTCTTAAGACAAAGACTGAGGCCTAGTGGGTATTATTACTTCCCGGGTGGCCCTTAGACAAAGTACAACAATCTCAAATGAAAAACCCATGCCCCTTCACCACAGTAGTAGTGAAAGCCTAGGCCTAGTGGGTATTATTACCCGCCGGGTGCCCCTTAGACAAAGTATAACAATCTCTAATGGAAAACCCATGCCGCTTCACCACAGTAGTAGTGAAAGCCTAGGCCTAGCGGGTATTATTACTTCCCGGGTGCCCCTTAGACAAAGTATAAAAATCTCTCATGAAAAACCCATGCCGCTTCACCACAGTAGTAGTGAAAGCGCCCATGTTATAAACCAAGGTGCTTGCCATTACACGCTTCTGCGTTTCAAAAGCAGGGCCCTTCCTGTTTCCCGACCGCGCCCGCCTTACAGTGCAGGCCCTGCTTCTAACTCTAAAATGAGACCCTGGGGTTGACTGCGGCCCGCGCCCACCCCCCACTACAATTCCCGGTGCGGCGAAGGGCGTAGCGAACACGAACAACGCACACCGGGTGCGCATCAAACGGCCGGCACGAAGCCGGGTCCGCGATGCTGGGGGCGCCAAGCCGCTAGTCCCGCCCAGGGCGCTGCATCCAGAGCTAGGAAACAAGCGAATCTAATGGAAGCACCTGGGAGCGACCTAAACCTGAGTGTAAAAAAGGCTAATCTTCCCTCTAGACTGCCGAAGCAGTTTTAGGATACTTAAAAACGGGCCACGCTTCTTATGAAACTATGCCCATCCCCCGTACGGCGACGACTTAAAAGTGGAGCTACTCACGGCGTGCGGTGGCGTCTCCGGCGTCATCACCGGGTCCTGGCAGGCGAGGTGTCCGCAGGCGGGAGCGTCGCTTGTCGGGTCCTCCGCCGGGCAGCGTCTCAGCCGCGTAAGCCGGCTCCCTGTGAAAGAAACGAGGAGCTGCGTCATGGTGTCGACGGATCGACACCACGACGCAGTGGTATGTCCAGAGATGGGCAACATTTCAAAGACACGTATGGCCAAACCAGATATCATAAAAACGTGTCAACGTTTCATTCTTAAGACAAAGACTGAGGCCTAGTGGGTATTATTACTTCCCGGGTGGCCCTTAGACAAAGTACAACAATCTCAAATGAAAAACCCATGCCCCTTCACCACAGTAGTAGTGAAAGCCTAGGCCTAGTGGGTATTATTACCCGCCGGGTGCCCCTTAGACAAAGTATAACAATCTCTAATGGAAAACCCATGCCGCTTCACCACAGTAGTAGTGAAAGCCTAGGCCTAGCGGGTATTATTACTTCCCGGGTGCCCCTTAGACAAAGTATAAAAATCTCTCATGAAAAACCCATGCCGCTTCACCACAGTAGTAGTGAAAGCGCCCATGTTATAAACCAAGGTGCTTGCCATTACACGCTTCTGCGTTTCAAAAGCAGGGCCCTTCCTGTTTCCCGACCGCGCCCGCCTTACAGTGCAGGCCCTGCTTCTAACTCTAAAATGAGACCCTGGGGTTGACTGCGGCCCGCGCCCACCCCCCACTACAATTCCCGGTGCGGCGAAGGGCGTAGCGAACACGAACAACGCACACCGGGTGCGCATCAAACGGCCGGCACGAAGCCGGGTCCGCGATGCTGGGGGCGCCAAGCCGCTAGTCCCGCCCAGGGCGCTGCATCCAGAGCTAGGAAACAAGCGAATCTAATGGAAGCACCTGGGAGCGACCTAAACCTGAGTGTAAAAAAGGCTAATCTTCCCTCTAGACTGCCGAAGCAGTTTTAGGATACTTAAAAACGGGCCACGCTTCTTATGAAACTATGCCCATCCCCCGTACGGCGACGACTTAAAAGTGGAGCTACTCACGGCGTGCGGTGGCGTCTCCGGCGTCATCACCGGGTCCTGGCAGGCGAGGTGTCCGCAGGCGGGAGCGTCGCTTGTCGGGTCCTCCGCCGGGCAGCGTCTCAGCCGCGTAAGCCGGCTCCCTGTGAAAGAAACGAGGAGCTGCGTCATGGTGTCGACGGATCGACACCACGACGCAGTGGTATGTCCAGAGATGGGCAACATTTCAAAGACACGTATGGCCAAACCAGATATCATAAAAACGTGTCAACGTTTCATTCTTAAGACAAAGACTGAGGCCTAGTGGGTATTATTACTTCCCGGGTGGCCCTTAGACAAAGTACAACAATCTCAAATGAAAAACCCATGCCCCTTCACCACAGTAGTAGTGAAAGCCTAGGCCTAGTGGGTATTATTACTCGCCGGGTGCCCCTTAGACAAAGTATAACAATCTCTAATGGAAAACCCATGCCGCTTCACCACAGTAGTAGTGAAAGCCTAGGCCTAGCGGGTATTATTACTTCCCGGGTGCCCCTTAGACAAAGTATAAAAATCTCTCATGAAAAACCCATGCCGCTTCACCACAGTAGTAGTGAAAGCGCCCATGTTATAAACCAAGGTGCTTGCCATTACACGCTTCTGCGTTTCAAAAGCAGGGCCCTTCCTGTTTCCCGACCGCGCCCGCCTTACAGTGCAGGCCCTGCTTCTAACTCTAAAATGAGACCCCGGGGTTGACTGCGGCCCGCGCCCACCCCCCACTACAATTCCCGGTGCGGCGAAGGGCGTAGCGAACACGAACAACGCACACCGGGTGCGCATCAAACGGCCGGCACGAAGCCGGGTCCGCGATGCTGGGGGCGCCAAGCCGCTAGTCCCGCCCAGGGCGCTGCATCCAGAGCTAGGAAACAAGCGAATCTAATGGAAGCACCTGGGAGCGACCTAAACCTGAGTGTAAAAAAGGCTAATCTTCCCTCTAGACTGCCGAAGCAGTTTTAGGATACTTAAAAACGGGCCACGCTTCTTATGAAACTATGCCCATCCCCCGTACGGCGACGACTTAAAAGTGGAGCTACTCACGGCGTGCGGTGGCGTCTCCGGCGTCATCACCGGGTCCTGGCAGGCGAGGTTTCCGCAGGCGGGAGCGTCGCTTGTCGGGTCCTCCGCCGGGCAGCGTCTCAGCCGCGTAAGCCGGCTCCCTGTGAAAGAAACGAGGAGCTGCGTCAAGGTGTCGACGGATCGACACCACGACGCAGTGGTATGTCCAGAGATGGGCAACATTTCAAAGACACGTATGGCCAAACCACCCAAACAAACGCCCACCCGCCCCATCATAAAAACGTGTCAACGTTTCATTCCTAAGACAAAGACTGAGGCCCAGTGGGTATTACTAATTCCCGGGTGCCGCTTAGACAAAGTATAACATTCTCTAATGAAAAACCCATGCCGCTTCACCACAGTTGCAGTGAAAACCTAGGCCAAGTTGGTATTATTACTTCCCGTGTGCCCCTTAGACAAAGTATAACAATCTCTAATGAAAAACCCATGCCGCTTCACCACAGTTGCAGTGAAAGCGCCGATGTTGTAAACCAAGGTGCTTGCCATTACACGCTTCTGCGTTTCAAAAGCAGGGCCCTTCCTGTTTCCCGACCGCGCCCGCCTTACAGTGCAGGCCCTGCTTCTAACTCTAAAATGAGACCCTGGGGTTGACTGCGGCCCGCCCCCACCCCCCACGAAGCCGGGTCCGCGATGCTGGGGGCGCCAAGCCGCTAGTCCCGCCCAGGGCGCTGCATCCAGAGCTAGGAAACAAGCTAATCTAATGGAAGCACCTGGGAGCGACCTAAACCTGAGTGTAAAAAAGGCTAATCTTCCCTCTAGACTGCCGAAGCAGTTTTAGGATACTTAAAAACGGACCACGCTTCTTATGAAACTATGCCCATCCCCCGTACGGCGACGACTTAAAAGTGGAGCTACTCACGGCGTGCGATGGCGTCTCCGGCGTCATCACCGGGTCCTGGCAGGCGAGGTGTCCGCAGGCGGGAGCCGTCGCTTGTCGGGTCCTCCGCCGCGCAGCGTCTCAGCCGCGTAAGCCGGCTCCCTGTGAAAGAAACGAGGAGCGGCGTCATGCTGTCGACGCAGTGGTATGTCCAGAGATGGGCAACATTTCAAAGACACGTATGGCCAAACCACCCACCCACCTGCCCTATCGTAAAAACGTGTCAATTTTTCATTCTTAAGACAAAGACTGAGGCCTAGTGGGTACTATTATATCCCGGGTGCACGTTAGACAAAGTATAACAATCTCTAATGAAAAACCCATGCCGATTCACCACAGTTGCAGTGAAAGCCTAGGCCCAGTGGGTATTATTCAGACACTGAAGTGTAAGGTGGTTACAATATTACTATTGTGAAGAATCCTGCTCAATTCATCCTTGGGAATGTGTTTCTGTTAGATTGCAAGGCAATACCGATGCCATAGTCAGTTTACAGAAACAATTTAGTTTGATTATCTGTACACAAGTGAAACCCGATTACGCTAATGGACATTACATTTCGAAGGCTACAACGATTGACCAATCACAATAGTTTAGAACCCCTGACCAATCAGCGTATACTTGCCGTGTGTGGGGGTGGAGCTTTGAAGAGACACATGCTGCAATAAAGCGTTTTAGAGAGAGGTGTTTCAAATATCTATATTATTAGAAAAATAATGCGTTTTTTTGATCTTTCATTCAAACAACAGTATTGTGGAAGACCCCAACAATAAATATATAACCTTTTTTTGTGTTCAAATTAGTGACTCTTTATGAAAGTTTGTGTGGTGGACCGATTGTCTGGAGATAGTAGGACAAAAGAAAGTTGTTTGTTGTAATGATCTGAACATTATTTCAAATGTATTTGTTTGTTTGAGGAACAGACACAATCGAAATCTGTTGATATATTATGGTAATGTAAACTCTATGTGCTGGGATAAATGTGTTCTTGACATGTCAAGGCAGCTAACAGTTAAGCCGATCTGTCTATTTCTTGACCCGGATTTGAATTACATACCAATCACTTGTCAGTGTTGAGTTCCATTTATGTGTACACTGGTGTTTCAGGACCCTTCAGAAATAAACACATTTCTGCAACTGTCAGTCATTTATTTTATATATGCATTGATATTATGTCAAATAAGAGATACATGTATTGTTTTTTGTCTGTGAACAAATAGTTCTTTATCATTTTATATTTTTTTTTTCCTTAAACATATTGATGAGTTTTATTAGCTTACCCACAGCATCAATCTTAGGGTCATACCATAAGCCTTACTTAAAGACAGTGCCAAAAAATAAAGCATGTAAATTACAAACACGTTTTGTGATTCATTTTAAATTTATCAACAAATAAATACATTATAAATTACTTTGTAAGGCAGATTATTTTACATTTTCTAATAATTTTACATTTACAAATGAGCGTAATTGATACAGTGCCATTAAAACTATAGCCAACACAGCTAACCTTGAATAAATAAAACTAAACATTTCTTAATGTCGGCACAGTGAAAACAACTATAATGCTTAGTCCACAGTATGCATGTCTCTATAATACACATTATATTTTTAAAGGGAAAACATTGTCTTTATTCACCATTATTTACCATGGTACCATTTAAGTCCACCTTATGTGTTTCAATGAGGAATCCCTATAATTACAAACTTTGATGAGTTTTTAAAAAAAAAGTGTTTACTGTAATGATAACAAAACTTTGCGTGCTTTTACCCTACTAACCTCTTACCTTACTACTTTAATTTACAACTATATTTAGATAGGCCTACATATTGCACACTGTGTAGCATAATAGATGTCTGATAATGTGTAACATTTGTTCTCACCTTAAAACTGAAAACTACAGCACCTGACCAAAAATCATAGTAGTGTCAAGTTACCTTGAGGGCAAAATTGTCTATTGTCTAACAGTGATATTGCAAATGGTTACATTCTTTGTTCATGAAGTGAAGAGTTTTACTGCATGTTATTCTTGTTGAATATTATGTAGTTAGATGCTCGCAAACATTGGTAAAATGATTTTTATGTTTTCTGTCACTGAATAAATACTTCCTTTAAAAATTATTTTTCTGATTTGGCTTATCTGGAACACATTTGGGCTTAAATGGTACCAGTAACTACATATCTTAATTTTGTATTCTAGAATGTACATCAACTACTTAATTAATTTTTAAATGAGAAATAAAATGTTTTTTTTCTTATAAACCATCTCATTATCTATGATAAACTATGGTAAAATTTGGTGGGTGTAATAAGTAAACTTTCTTTATATGTTCTCTTGTAAAAACGTTTAAAGCATTACCTCTTTTTTATTTTAGAGTGTCCTGATACTTAGTAAAGATGTTGTAATTACATGTAATAAAATGTACTTAATATGTAACTAAATGATGGAAAAGCCTGTACTTACAGACTGTAAATATGTATGTAATAGATGGCTTATGCCACCTCCAAGCAACAACACAAAACAGTTAAATATATTTTCATATGATATTTGTTTAGATTTAGTCTTTTAAGACAGACAAGATTTGTTCTTCTGATATAGCGGTGTTTTAAGAAAATAAATAAATAATAAAAATCTGAATCTCCCTATTACACTTAATTGCATGTAACAGTAGTTACAACAGTAGTCCACTGAATGTGCATGTATCATGTGTAAACAGAGGCTTTTCCATATCTTAGTAACATATTAAAAATGTTTTGAGGCGCACTCTCTTTAAAATTGAATCAATTACTCTCCCTACATAATTTATTTTATAAAACACTGTTGATATATGTATTCTAGAGGCTTAGACCTTTCCAACAATATATAGTTTGTTGTGATATACATAAAATTTATATGGAAAATATTGATGTAAACTTAGGTGTCCCGTGAGCGGGACAGCGCCACTTAAGGTTAAGTACCAATTATTACATTAGGTAGTACTAAGTACTTTCTTATATAGGTACATTGTATCAAGACAATAACACGTAGGGGGAAGCAGGGGCGAAAGCACCATTTATAACAAAACATAATTTTAATGTTTTAGACAGAGATATATTTTTGCTTTGGTTAATAACTGGTCTATCAATACCAGATGGAATTTTGATCAAATGTAAAATGACTTCAGTATAATTTTACTTTGAACATAAGTAGCACATTGTTACTTTCGACCCTGTCAGCTGGGACGAAAGTAACACACAGGTAGGTCAAAATTAACATAACAGAATAAGGAAAGTTCTCTGTATCATGGACACCGTAAAATAAAGCATTACAGAATGAGAATATATACATACCAGAGAATATCTTACATACCATAAACAGAAACAATTGCAAAATAATAATTAATTAAAGAAATTCATGAACATATTTTACATTAATAACCCAGCTCCTAATGCATTCAGTTACTTGATTAATTGTTCTAAGAATTTATGCAACTTTGTTTTCCTCTCCAGAATTTTCCACAATTCGTAACATTTTAAATCAATATACAAAATATTCAAGCACAATAATACTTTCTATTTATGACTGTAAAACTTGCAAATCAATATTAAAGCGCCACCCTCAGGCTGAATTACAGAAGGACACCAAACCTCTGCCAACTGTTCTGTACAGTATGTGTTCAGTTTTGAATGTTAAATTTAAGACTTTGCACCCCACCCCCAAAAAAACTATTAAGCACCAGCCTCCACAATATACTGTATATATAATACAGTGCTCAGTATTTCTAATGACATTTGTTAGAGTTATTAAAAGTTGTTGGCCTTTACATCTGCTTTTTGGGTCTATTTACATCAAATTTGTGGATATGCAAGTGAAGTAACATCATATGATATGAAAAGTATTATATACAGTATATACTATAGTATATTTTGGGTCAGTTTACATCAACTCTGACAAAATCATTTTAATTAATTATGTAATGCTTTGTAAGGTTTCTTTTTAAACCTTACTGATATTTCATGAATATAAAAGTGAAGTAGCAGCATGGACATGTTGAGAATATAGTACAATACTCAATATTTCCAATCACTTGTTGGTGGTTCTTAATGGTTTGTCCTTTACATCTGCTTTTTGGGTCAATTTACATAAACACAAAAAAATTACAAAAAAATGCACTAATTATTATATTACCCAAAGCAATTGGTGTCTAACACGTTTGTATTGCAATGCTTGGTAAGGTTTTCTTTCCTACCTCCCTTGCAGTGTCTCCCTGAGTGTTGTCAACCTTACTGTTCTGAGCCTCACCGTAGAATGACCACACACTGCAAACTGAGTTCTCTGTGACGTCACGCATTACAATATAATGCCTGGTTCATAGCGACAGAAAAAAAGGAAAAAAATCTGGTTTAAAGCGGTTCAGCATAATAAAAATAATAAAAAATAATATGTGGTTTTACATTAATATTTACATGGTATTTGTTTGTCAAGGAGAAAACTATTTCACCGATTGTATTATTGTTTGTTTATTATTATTATTATTATTATTAATAATATTAATAAATAATAAAAATGTATTTATTGGCTAAATAACAATCTGACTGAAAATAAAAATCTTATATTATTAATTATTATTAATTCATATGTTTTCCCTCACCTTTGACAGTATTTCACTTCTCTGCTGAACGATTAACGTTAAACGACTGCGGCACGGTGCAGCGTTTCTTTCACTACACACAGCTGATATGACTGCTCTCAGTTTCTTACTTTTTACAATTTTCGTACACTCTGCAAACTTTCGGGAGTGACAACAGCATTTAAATGCGTGAGTGAATGATCGTTTTGTGTCTGTGCAGGAAAAAACTAGTTCTAGACCAAACAAAGCGGTAACCATAGCAACGTTCTGCCTTCTCGCGTGGCTAATATTTACTGCTTTGACGAAAATAATATTACAGCGTTATGTTTTGCAATAAACTTGGCGTTGTGTTTTGTACACATTTTAGCGCTGTCTTGCAGTGTTGCCAGGTTCAGGTCTTTTTTATTTATTTTTTTAACGTTAGTTAACGTTTTGGCGCTCGACCGTTTATGGATTTGGCTTATGAAGCGATCAAGTTTTTGGTGTTATTTAAATGGGAAGGTGTCTATAGCATTTTTTATGTTTGAGGTAAAACAATTTGATTTACTTCGGTTTGTAATGGGATTTTTCTTGTCCGCTGTTTTTTCGTGCAAAATCTGACAACCCTATTAAGCGCTCCTGTCTGTATTTTCAAACGTATGTCCATCTGTAGCATATTAAAGTGTACTTACAAAAGGTGATGGGTCTCTGAGTGAAATCTCCTAAAAGTTTCATCTCTTCAATCATGTAAACATAAGATTCTCAAACGCGAGCTGTATGATGATGACAAACCGCCAAAATTAGTTTTTTAAGACTGCGCAATGCAGCTGAGCAGAAGGAATCACGAATGAACCTACAATACTGTGTAACCATTTTACCGGTATAATATTTATATCTACCATATATCATATACAACCAAACGGGACATTCAGATTTTAATAAACAGAGCTACTTTTAAAACAAAAAGTAAAATAAAATTAATGGTGCCTGCACTTGGAGGCTTGCTATTGGCTGTTGTATTTGAATAAATAATGAGTTCCCAGCAAACACAAAAACGTTATAAAAACGTTTTTTTCCAAGTTATGAAAAGGTTGTGATAAAGTTATTTTCCGACTAAAGTTATTTTCTCCGAATAGGACAAATATATTTTCACAAGGTTGCAAAAACATTTAATAACGTAATTACGTCACACCACAACTTTTAGAAGCATTAATAACACGTTTAGCTACACAGACAAATCACTAGACAAGAAATGTAAAGGTAATCAAATTTCAAAGAACTACAACAAGGTTTTAATTTAATGCAACATAATATGACAAAACATCTTTTTGATAGCAGTAATATAATTATAAATATTATGAACAAAAAATTAAAACCATGCAAAAAACATAAATAAAATGCAAAAGAAATGAAACACTTTGAACGGTAATTAAAATCATAGTGTGTTTAACTAAAAATGTAATAAGTCTTGACAAACAATATATCATCACTGTGGAACAGAAACCTCTCATTAAGTCATTATTATTTTATTTCAGAAATCATAACTGTTGATTACCCTTTATGATGATTTTACGTATATTTAACAAATGAAAAGATCCTCAAAATATTGGTAAGAACACAACCATACCCAGGACTTCCTGGGACTAACTTTCTTAACATTGCTTAATGCAGAACAGCTGAATTAAAACACTAATTTATTAATAAATCATGTAACAGTAAGCAGATTTGCCAATAATAAAATGTTTTAATCAATAAGACACTTAAAGTAGCTTAATGCATTAAGATAATGATATGACAAGATAATATTCAGAATACACCCAATTAATAAATTTTTTCTATTATGGTCAAGCAAACTTTAATTAAAGCATTTATTTTCTTGACCAATCTGCTTGCCCTTACATAGTATGTTTTAATAATAAAGGGGCAGTTTCTCGGACAGGGATTAGACTAGTCCTGGATTAAAAACAATTTAACAGCTGTCCAAACTGAAAACATCTTGCACTGACATATCTTAAAATACATCAGTGCCCTTTGTTTTGCCTGAAAATGAAGTAATGTTTTTAGTAAGGAAGGGATGTTTGTTAAAACTAGTTTCCTAATTAAACTAAGGCCTAGTACTGGTTTAAGCTAATCCCTGTTCAGGAAACCACCATAAAGTGTGTACCAAATTTAATGTTTTAATTCAACTGCTTTAATTCATTAAGCAACATACTGTACAGGCCTAGGCCTAAGTTCAATTAAGATGTTTAAGCCAGTGGTTCTCAAACTTATTCGGCTTGCGGCCCCCCTTGTGTAAGGTGCATCCCTTTATGCCCCCCAAAAGAAAGTGTATGACATAAAACATTTCAAAAACGTACATTTTAATTAAACAAAACATATTCAATTATACAATGTGGTGCTGTTGGTTAGTTGGTTTATTTTTCTGAAGTTATTTACAAAGAATTTATGATAAATTAATGTATTTTATAAAATCTCAGGGCCCCCAGTTTGAGAACCACTGCTTTAAGCATCTTTAATAAACATGCCTTAGAAAAAGATGTTAGTGGTGTGCAGTGGCAGCCGGTGACTTCTTTTTTCGAGGGCGCATGATGCGAAGTTCATCACAACATAGCCTGTCATGTGTGTGGTTTGTAATTTCAAGATATGTGTTTGGCGCGTCAAGCGAACTTGTGTGCATCGCATGTCTTGTCAAAATATGTGCCTGCTGCAAACGCGTATAAAGGGTTTATGACAAAAGAGAAGCTCGCGTTTGCCAGATACTCGCATAATCTCATGCATAATCAGAGTTTACGGTTAAGGGAGTGTCTTGTGTGTATTTTGTGAATGTGAGTGTCTCTTTTATCGTAAACGGTTTGGACGCGTGTGCAGCAGGTACTTATTTTGACAAAAGACATGATGCACATGGTTCACATAACGCAACATACACATATTTTGAAAACACGAGCAATACACATGAAACTCTGAACACATATTTTGAAAATGCGACCCTCGGAAAAACAGTCACGAGCCCTCACTGATTGTTTGTATCTTGAGACAGCTCAAACGCGTGTATTGGTCAAGGACTAGGCTTAAGTCTTGTCTGTGAAACAAGGAGTAAGCGTTTATCTCAATAAGGAACAAAGTAATGTTCATATAGCATGTGTTTCAAGTCATGCTCAGTTAAACAGACAATTATTATTATTATAGAGTATGTTTACAGATTTTCAACCCACCTTATGTTGTTACAATGTCTGTAATATATGTATTCGAAAGAGTATTGCAGACAAATAAATGTGAATATCTCAGTACAAGTTTACCTTAAAAAAAGTAAACATTGTCCATTCAAATATTACCACTTATTGTAAAACATAAAGTGGGTTGCAAATCTGCAAACTTATGCTTCGAGGCAGTGATTACAATATAACGTTTGGCAGTTTTGTATATCCATCTTTAGTTACCATCATCTGAAGTCTCTGTGAGTGTTGGCGTCATCTGAAGTCTTAACAAGTGATGCTGGATCCATACTGGAGCTTCTGTAACCTGTATGGGTATCCCGATAGATAGAAACAGAAAAGCAAAAGGAGAAGGATTAGCATAGCTGCTGTTCATAGTATATCTAGCAAAAGATGATCATGTGTACTTTATACCTTTTCATTCAGAACAAGGTTATAAGATGTGTTATGTGAATGCTTGGCTAAAAAGATTTTTACTAGATTTACACTAGGAGAGGGAGTAAAATGTGAAAAAGCTCTGCCTCCTTTTGTGGACTTTGACATTCTGGGTACTACAAAGACTTCTGTGACCTTATTTAGCAATTATCAGGTTTAATCACCATCAGATTTGAGTACCAAAACATACTTGTAGCCAATCAGCAGGAAGGGGCATGTCTACTAACCGACATCGTTGCCTGGGTTGCATATGTGTGAGGCGGGTCTATCGAAAGAAAGTCCAGATTCTATTGGGGTAGGGGCGTGTTTGTTTAGGTGATTTCAAATGTCAACATTGGCTTTCAGAGATCATGCACCCCGCCTTTAAATGGGAGGAATAAAGTGCCATTTATAGTCGTGCGTAAGTTCTACACCGTAGCCTGTGCGTAGCTCTGCGTAGCCTGACGTGCACCTCGCAAAAATTCTACGTCTACGCGGACCGCAAACGCTGTGATTGGTCCACCAGAACCCCTCCCGTCAGGTAAAAAAACCTGTGTCATAGGTATTTCCGTTTGCGACGGTGGAAACAAAGATGAGCCAAGTTGAGGAGTGATTTAACTCAAACTGCAACAAAAGTCACTGTTTATTTACTTCCATCATTGCTGGTCTTCTCAAATCATACACAACAAGTTGCTGTTTCTTCTTCGTTTGTGGGTTAACTTGCCAAGCTGCTGCTTCTTTTCGACGGTCGAGCTGCTACTGTGGTTACACGCGTGGATACTGACTACCAGCGGTCTTGCGCGTGTGTTTGCACGTCGACGCAGAGGACAACGCAAAAGTATAAATGAAAACCGACGCGGAACTTACGCCGTCGCGACTATGCCGTAGGACCTACGCACGACTATAACGAGCCCTTTAGCCATCATCAATATAATTTACAATACCATTCAAAGCTTCAGATGCTGATTTGCTACTCAAGAAACATTTTCGATTATTCTAAATGCTGACAGTTGTGTTAAAGGACAAGTTTGGTATTTTACACTTAAAGCCCTGTTTTCAGATTGTTTATAATGAAAAACAATGGTTTTGACTGAAATTTGGACATATGATGCTGGCCTGAGAATTTTCAGGTGTTTAATGTATCACCTCCCACCTCTATAATGGCTGTATAGATGGTTTCATTGGAAGCACGTGATACACGTCTGGATCCAAACCTTACTTCCGGTTTCGTATTTTTAATGCTCTGACTAGTTGCTAAACTGATCTCTTGAACAAATGCCTCGTCAAAAATAGCAAATGTTTTGGTTTCCTGGTTGTTGTTTTTTTTTGGTTGTTACATAAATCAACTACGTTTAAAGAACTTTGTTGTTATTTATTCTTAGCGGAGTTTACCGGAAGCTACGTGCAGCAGCTTGTTTATGTTGTTACTGCTGAAACGGTCTATAGGTGCACAGGAACAATCCTTTCTAAAATGCATTAAACTTTCGTTTACAAATACGTGAAACTCACGGAGTGGTCAGGGGTGTTCACTGATATGCTCACACAAAAATCACTGCAAAAGATGCTTTCCAACAGGTTTTATCGTAGTTTTTGTCCAACTCCATTGACTTGTATTAGATGTGCTGTGAGGTACGGTATTACTCCGCGCCGGGAACGTTGGTTCTATTCTTGCAATTGGCAAAGGCGGATTATCGCCACCGACTGAGCTGGAGTGTCTATTATTCAAGCTCTCAACAGAAGAATATGCGGGTGTGACGGCGTTTGGAAAAATAGGTCCACAAGTTAACAACGAATGGTCAAACACCTGTTGGAAAGCATCTTTTGCAGCGATTTTTGTGTGAGCATATCAGTGAACACCCCTGACCACTCGGTGAGTTTCACGTCTTTGTAAACGAAAGTTTAATGCATTTAGGAAGGATTGTTCCTGTGCACCTATACAGCCATTGTAGAGGTGGGAGGTGATACAATAAACACCCGAAAATTCTCGGGCCAGCATCATATGTTCAAATTTCAGTTAAAACCGCTACATATACAGTATTGTTCAAAATAATAGCAAATTGGGCAATTAGTTGAATTAGTTGAAAGGGGTGTGTTCAAAAAAATAGCAGTTTGGCATTCAATCACTGAGGTCATAAATTTTGTGAAGAAACAGGTGTGAATCAGGTGGCCCCTATTTAAGGATGAAGCCAAGACTTGTTAAACATGCATTTGAAAGCTGAGGAAAATGGGTCGTTCAAGACATTGTTCAGAAGAACAACGTACTTTGATTAAAAAGTTGATTGGAGAGGGGAAAACCTATAAAGAGGTGCAAAAAATGATAGGCTGTTCAGCTAAAATGATCTCCAATGCCTTAAAATGGAGAGCAAAACCAGAGAGACGTGGAAGAAAACGGAAGACAACCATCAAAATGGATAGAAGAATAACCAGAATGGCAAAGGCTCAGCCAATGATCACCTCCAGGATGATCAGTCTGGAGTTACCTGTAAGTACTGTGACAGTTAAACGACGTCTGTGTGAAGCTAATCTATTTTCAAGAATCCCCCGCAAAGTCCCTCTGTTAAAAAAAGGCATGTGCAGAAGAGGTTACAATTTGCCAAAGAACACATCAACTGGCCTAAAGAAAAATGGAGGAACATTTTGTGGACTGATGAGAGTAAAATTGTTCTTTTTGGGTCCAAGGGCCACAGGCAGTTTGTGAGACAACCCCCAAACTCTGAATTCAAGCCACAGTACACAGTGAAGACAGTGAAGCATGGAGGTGCAAGCATCATGATATGGGCATGTTTCTCCTACTATGGTGTTGGGCCTATTTATCGCATACCAGGGATCATGGATAAGTTTGCATATGTTAAAATACTTGAAGAGGTCATGTTGCCCTATACTGAAGAGGACATGCCCTTGAAATGGTTGTTTCAACAAGACAATGACCCAAAACACACTAGTAAACGGGCAAAGTCTTGGTTCCAAACCAACAAAATTATTGTTATGGAGTGGCCAGCCCAATCTCCAGACCTTAATTCAATTGAGAACTTGTGGGGTGATATCAAAAATGCTGTTTCTGAAGCAAAACCAAGAAATGTGAATGAATTGTGGAATGTTGTTAAAGAATCATGGAGTGGAATAACAGCTAAGAGGTGCCACAAGTTGGTTGACTCCATGCCACACAGATGTCAAGCAGTTTTAAAAAAACTTTGGTCATACAACTAATAATTAGTTTAGTGATTCACAGGATTGCTAAATCCCAGAAAAAAAAGTGTGCATTTTTTTAATGCATGTTTTTTATATACTTAAACCACACACACACACACACACACACACACACACACACACACACACACACACACACACACACACACACACCTAAAGCTGTATTTTAAAAAGTTATTTTAAATGAACAAGGATCAATAAAATAAATATATGACAATTGTTTATGACTTATGTTTTTTTTTTACATGCACAACAAGCTTGATTCATTCTCATTATCTTCTCTCTCTTAAGATATGTCATAAATATGTATAAATAATTATCTGCTATTTTATTCCAACCGTTACTCCTGTTCGGGGGCTTTCGTAAACAATTAGTTTGTACCTAGAGTTACGCTCTAACCATTTTTTATGGTGCAACGCAAAAATATTTAGTAGTGCAAGTTGTAACATAAGGCTGGTTCGGCTTCATGCGGCGCCGCAAGAACTGATTGGCGCATGAAGTAAAACTATCGCGAGAGCCGAGTCGAAATTAGATATCTCCGTGGGATTTCTCGAATCGCTCTCGCGGTACTTTGACGTCATCCGGCTATCGGTTCTTGTGGCGCGACACGAAGTCGAACAAGCCTTGTCCCTTCGTCGCAAATAAGCTTACGCACAGCTGGTGCAATAGGCCCCAGCCGATTTAAAGGGGCAGAAATATCTGGCCCTTGCGAAGTTAGCGAGGAAAGGTCATAAAAATAACGCTGCAAGGAAAGTCGCAAGGCACAGAAATTGAAACATCAAAGAGCATGCGCAGTCTACATACTTTCAGAGCCCGGATAGCTCAGTCGGTAGAGCATCAGACTTTTAATCTGAGGGTCCAGGGTTCAAGTCCCTGTTCGGGCGGTACATTTTTCATTCTTTAAATCTGTGTTTATGTGCTAGTATGATGTGCCTCAATGAGCATACACTCGACCGCTGTAGTTTTGTTCGATTAACTGTTTTCGGAACCCATTTCTTAGTTACATCAGTGGCCTGTAATGACTGGAATCTATAAATTCCATATATTCATTTAATATAAATTGTAGATTTTCAGATGTTTTTACATATAATTTTAATATGGCATTAAGGACGTCATGTACGGTTAGCGACCTCCACAGGACATCATAAACATATTATTAATTTTAAGACCGACCAGCCGGTGGGTGGCGTCGTTTCATTATTGGCGATATGAAACACAAGTAAAGTAGATACAACCTCTACTTCACAGATCTGGATCAGGCCAAACTGATCCCTGCTAATGTAAACATTACGGTTCAAAATGATGCAGCAGTAGTATACTGCATAAAGTATGTGTGTGCCTAATCCTGCACGACGTGTGTCGACACAATTCAAGCACCCTTGTTTGTGTGAGCGCGCCACCTATTGGATGAATGTTTTCCACAAAATACAAATTACTTAACAGTTTTTTTTTTACCCAAATACTAATTCGTTTTGCAATCTAACTTAGTTTCCAAGACCTGCACGTTTTTATTAATTATTTTTAAATTATCAGTCTATTATCATAACAGGAAAAATGATTCACTCTCAGAAATAAAAGTACAACTGTACCTTTTCTGTCACTGGGGCTGTACCCTTTCATAAAGTACAGCTTTGCCCCTAAGGATTTCATTTTAGTACCTCAGAGGTATACTTGGACCAAAGGGAGCTTATTAGTACCTCAAAAATAAATATTAGTATTTCAAAGGTACATCTTGGTGTTTACATATCTGTACCTAATGGTCCATACAATTACCTTCTTAAAGGGTGCGGCGCCACTGACAGCTAGGGTACATATTTTGACTTTTTTCTAACAATGTAGGTCCTAAAGGTAAAACCTAACAGTTAACTTAACTCAAACCATTTGCATTAGACCATTTAAGTTTTAAAACATAAATTTAAGTACTGTGAACTTTAGTCATGAGCAATTATGCACTTATATTTAAGTAGTGTGAACATAAATATAAGTGAATAACTGCATATGACTCAATTTGTTTAAGTTCACAGTACTCAAATGTATGTGTTTTAAAACTATTGCAACCGGTTTACTTAAATGGTTTGAGTTAACTTTTAGGTTTTACAGTGTACGGTAATCTAGCCAAAATTGTATTTTGTTTTTTATTCATGTAGAGGTACCAAACGGAAACGTAGGGTACAGCCCCAGTGACAGAAAAGGTACAGTTTTGTACAGTGTTGGACTAGATTTACTTTTTGTAAATTATATACAAAATGTATTGGCCAATAGTTTAAGGTAAGATTAGATAAGGCTTTCCACAACCACACACTCAAGTGCAAAAGGGTTTATCATGGGGCATGTTGTTTTCCAAAAACCAGTATAACAAGTAAAATTTACTTATGCAGAGCCTCTTTAACACTTTAGTAAACTTCAGCATTATAAGCTTTATTAATCTTTGTAAATGTTAATGCCAATGCAGTTGTTCATGTTAGTAGGCTATGTGTTAACTGATGTTAACATTTACAAAAAATGTGTACAACAATTGTGAGTCTTTTTTAGTAAAAAATTCATAAAAAACAAACAAACTTTTTTACAGTTTGTGTAATTTCTCAAAGATATTTGGAAAATGTAAGCTTATAAGCACCATTATAAAATAAAAATTAACATTATTCCTGTCATGTTATCTGATTTGGTCCTCATTTGATAAAAATACTTTTACAGATGTCATAAGAAACATCACATGTCCTGTAGGACTTTTCAGTATTTCACTGGGGACTGGGTACAGGAAGAATTAGTTTCTTCCTCAATGCAACTTCGAAGACCGGCATTTGTTTGAATTCATTCCCCTTTTGGCTGACCTCATCATTCACATGCAGGAGTATTGTATTGATGTCTGTACCCCTGAGAAAATAAAAAGGTAATTTTAGAACACTTCATGGCCATCTTGTTATTCTTGTATAAATTATACGAGGAACAATGTAGGAAAATGTGTTACAAACTTACTGAGGACAATGCGTCTCTAGCTGCCGACAAAGTGACTGAATAAAATGGGAGCCATTTTTTCGGGTTCTTTTTGAAACATAACCTTCAATAGTAGATCTGGCAATAAGGAAATCCGAGTCAGCCGGGATGACTTCAAAAATATCATCCTCCACCTCCAGGTCCGACTCCTCTCCTTCTGAATCGTCTGCTTGGACTTTCACAGCACAGTTTTCTTTACTCCCACGACAGGCTTGTATAAAAAAGAGTTTGGGCTTTCCAGCTAGATTCTTGCAGTTGATGCCATCAAAAGGTTCACGTATGTCATTAACATTAACAGTGCGGCTGTCGATTCCAGAGATTCCGTCCTTGTTGCCGTGGCTGAGGATGCAGCATATGAAGCAGTCGCCA
The DNA here is from genome assembly GCF_027580225.2 of Misgurnus anguillicaudatus. NCBI lineage: Eukaryota > Metazoa > Chordata > Actinopteri > Cypriniformes > Cobitidae > Misgurnus > Misgurnus anguillicaudatus. The sequence continues at coordinate 36,742,662 of NC_073344.2, forward strand.
TTCACTTTCTTGCCTAGGTCCTGCAGGAGAGCTTTCATTTGTGCTGCAGTTTTGTCTCTATGCACCACCACATCAAACCCCAGCCATTTAAAAACTTTTTCAAGAGAGTCTAAGGGAAAGGGTGGAAAAATGAATGATTAGGCCTATCGGTTTTATTAAGATTACTTATTATTAATCTTTAAGGCTATAACTTATTATTAATAATGAATTCCATGGTTCACATTCCTTGGAAATTGTAACATTGAAACATAATAATGATAATAATTAAAACAAACTTTGGTCCACATCTGATCCCTTCCTTTCATCCGTTCGAAAATGCACATTGTTGATAATAACACAGGTACCAGGTGGACGTTGGGTTATCTTGTATTGCTTGATCTGAAATATACATTAGTAACATACTTGATGATATAATAGGCTATAAACATACTTTATACATCTTTAATTAAGGCTATACAAGTCACCTCTGCTAAATTGTCCTCATTATCAGGATATTTCAGGCTGGTGTCTGAAGCAGGGGTCCGGGGCCCATTAGGGGGTCCAGGGGGCTTTAAGTTGTCTTAAAATGAAAATTAGCATTAAAGCAGCATTAGCCTAAACAACTTAAGATAGTTCTTGGATGTTTTATAACAAGATTAGAATATGGTTGGAATATGGGTGTAAATTTACCCTGTTCTCCACTTGAAAGTGCAACAATGTCATGATTCTTCAAAAATTTGAACGTTTCCTTTATACTGTCTCGTCCTAAAAGCTCTACAAATTGGCGACACGTGTCCTCTCCCTTGCTCATGACTTGATCGAGCATTTCGATGACCATCCTCTCTCTAGAATTTTTACCGACATCTTGGAGCTTCGTGTACTCGCGCTGAGTTATAATATTATCTTGCTGGGCATGCTGGACGATGAAGTCAGCTTGTTCACATAAATTCTCAATGAGCAAGACTTTATATCGACGAATTCGCTCGTAGAACTCTTTTGTGGCCATGTCGTAAAATAAACTCTGAATAGCTGGATAATAAAAGAGGAATGAATTAACATTTCCTGCATGTTATCGTATTGCAGACAGAACCATAGTCGATCACATATGCACCAAAAGTCATTGTACTTCTATCAGCGAAAAATAAAGCTTTTTAATCAATTTCTTCATGTAAACAATGATTATAAAGCAATGTTTACATGAAGAAATTGTTATAAAATCGTAATTTCTGGCAACAATCTCTTCTCTTGGTAAAAACTTTTAGCTTTCGTTTCCTTTGTGTGAATCTGTACTTTGCACACATTATTTCCACTATGTGACCCACGTGAAATCCATAAAAGTATGAAATCAGAAGAATCAAAGTATATGTCAATCTCAGTCAATATTAAAGATGCACGGCTATATTTTAACAGATTGCTCCTTACATTTTTCGTGTAATGGAACACACAAACACGACTTTAGCTCGGGTTTCACAGGCAGCGTCACGCGCAGTTGTCAAATATCAATATATTAGCTACATTTACAGAGTAACACTCACCTTCGTAAGAATTTCCCCCCGCAGACCCTTGAACTTCGATGGCTTAATTATTTTATTCAAAAAGAGGCAATGTTGTTTCCTAATAATTTAAACTTTTAAAACTAATAATAATCCAATAATAAACGAATGCTTATATGTTAACAATATCCTCCATAAACAATTTGTTTTCAAAGTAATAGGCTATTTGTGTCACTACAGAACTTGCTGCTGGTGTATAAAGGAAGCGTTGAACTTGTGTGCATGTTTAGGTCTGAAGGGGTGGGGTTTACATGACATTCACTTAAATATACAAAATGTATTACCACATTGTCGGATTCCGGAAAATTTTGTTCCATCCTCATGTTCAAATAACATAACCTCACCCCAACCATAACCCAACCGGAAATACATTTTAAGGCTATGGGATTTGTTTAACAAGTGTTTTTGTTGTTGTTGTTTTGATCTTGTTTTAATGTTAAGCACTAAAAAAACTTGAAACCGTTTTTATTTTTGGATTTTCCATTTTTTAAACCACAAAACGTAGTTTAGCTCAGAGTCTGTGTCTAGGCAAAGGTTCAGTTTTTTTCTGAATATGACTACAGAATTTGCTTCAGAGGTCATTTGAAAACATTACGAAAAGATTTGTAAGGACACAGAGATTAGGTAATACATAATTAATGAACCAAGGGGATTTACATACATCACTAGATTGCAGAGAAAGTAAAGGAATGAATGCCTTTCAGTTTTTACATTTGCATTTGCTTTTTGAAACTTTAGGCCCAAAAGTGGTTTAATCTTATATTTTACAGCATGATCTTATTTTTATTAAAACTCCAGAATGATTTTCTACAAAAAGCAAATAAGTTAAATATCAAGATTAATGTATTTTAACTGAGCTAATCTGCTGTTAATCTGGGCACTTTTTGATAGTTTTATGACATTTATGTAAAATATAAATACAATCATTTTTCTTTTTAATTAATGTTAAAACTTTTACCTCAATTACCTAAATGATTCTATTTATTTGAATTTAAAATAAGCATTTTTATGTTTTTCACCTAAAATTCACACAAAAGCATGATTTTCCTTAAAAACTTCATTCCATTAATTCAATTAACACAAATTATTTTAACACATTTAAAATAAATTACACTTTTTTGTGACATCTGCTGGAATTAAAATAGCAATTAGATGAAATATCAATGTAAATATAAAATGTTTTTTTTTATTTACTTAAAAAAACTTTTCATGAAAATCTTTATTTCCCCCCAAATGTGTCCCACTTTAGTTTTTTGTGACATCACATCAAAATAGCAATTACATGCAATTTCAATAGCTGTACTACTGGATGCAATCTATAAAACAATGTTGTAACAAACTTAATGTCTTAAGTTCTAGATTTTCATACAAGGTAAAATATTTGAATAGTTGAAAAATAGTCATAGATGCCATAATATGCTTACAGACAAATCTGTCCGTGTTATGAGAAAAATACAAAGTAGGATAATGTAATCACTTATTCTCAGCATCAAACAGTAAGTATGAGATTCAGGGTCTCTGCTACATTTAACCTATTTTGCCATTGTGCTGTTACAGAATGACTTAAAACTTTACTTTAGCTACACTCTAAAAAATGTTGGGTTGTTTTTAACCCGGGGCTGGGTAACTATTGGACAGAACACATTTCTGGGTTAAAATGACCCAAATAATGGGTTGTTTTTACCCAACTGCTGGGTTATTGTTAATCAACCACGTTAAACAACATAGCAGTTGGGTTAACACAACCCATTATTTTTTTAGAGTGTATATGTTTTATCTGGAAGCATAGTCAAATCTTGCTCTAAGACTTCGATCTCTCTTTGAATTGTGTGTGTGTGTGTGTGTTCTGCACAACGGCCGATTGACAATTTTTTTAATTGCTCAGTTATCACCTTATCAATTTTTTGTTTATGTACCATATGTGTCTGTGCATAGTTGTGTGTGTGTGCATTTGTGTAAATGTTGGTTTAATTGAGGGTGTTGTATAGGCTCACCCATTCATTTATGTGTATTTATGATCAAACAAAGCAGTCTGTACCACATCCACTTACATGTGTTTGATATCCACATGCATGCACACACACACACACACAAATCTTTTTTTCTGACTTTTACAATGTCTTATTGAGACAAATGATAAGCTGTAAATTGTATTAAGGATCTGATAACAGAAACAGAAATCAATAAAAACAAGATAAGAATGGAAGAAACATAAGGTTTCTGTATAGACGTAAAAACAAGACACTGGTTGTAGGGGCAGCAATAGGGTGGGGCAACAGGAACACAACTACAGCAGGATCCAAAAGAGAATACAAGAAAGTAATATATCATTGAAAATCATACTGACCCAGTAACACTAACAGAGCACCAAATTGCCATCAAATAATCTCTTACTGCTGCTACCACCATCGTAGCTCTGTGTTGTTGTTGTTTTGCCTAGTGTATCTCTGTTATTCTGTGTAGCTCCGTAGTCCTGGAGAAACGTTGTGTTATTTCATTGTGTATTGCATCAGCTATATACGGTTGAAATGACAATAAAGCTTCTTGAACCTTGAACTCTGACCGTCCCTGGAGCACCATCATTAGTGTATAGATCTAGTCACACAATGTTTATAGTTTCCTATAGCGGGCAATCAGGAGCATCAGTCCAAGGAAGAACCAGTTTCTTGGTTAAGGTATACCGAGGTTCAGGTATCTGCTTATAGCCCCTCATATTTTTTTTGCTCACTTCACGGTTCACCGATATCAGAATGGACAAGATATCCACTTTTCTATGATAGAAAAGATGCAGACAAGTTAACCGTTAAACTACCGAAGACAAAAAACGTTCATAATTTTATAAACATCCGCTTTCAAACTCACCTGGGACAGAGTTTTTCCAGCTGTCTACAGAGCTCCTGGATATAGATGGACCCATCTCTAGTGTTTCGGAATGACTGACAATGCCCTACAGTGGCCATTGCAATTAAAAAATCAGCTTCCAATGGGATGCTCTGCTGCACAACCATTTGAGCATCTTTTTCATATCCTCCATCTGCTGTGATATTCTCCTGGCCAGTCTCTATCAACACTCCTTGCTGGGCCTTACTACCTTGACAGGCCTGAATAAAGAAAAGCTTAGGCTTGTTTGCAAGTGTGCGGCTTTCAGCGTAAGGCAACGTGAGATCCCGGATTAGAATCTCTTTGCCGTCTGTGCTTAGCACAGTGCTCTCTGCTCCATGAGAGAGGATGCAGCAGACAAAAGCATCCATTCTAGAATGATCCTTCTGTGCAAACTCATTTATCACATTCAGCATATCTGCAGCTTGGAGGTCATTCCTGACCTCAACCAGAAAATGCATTTTGCGAAACACTCTGCTAAGATCATCTAAAAAGACACAGAGAGAGTTAATGAGGCTCATTTAAGAAGTGATACAGTGAAGTTATAAAGTAGATGAAAGTTGTAGCTGGAATACCTCTGTCTTTATCTGTGCCTGTTCGGTTGGCTAACATACTTGTTGAATGAAAGTTGAAGTTGTTCATGATCAGACAGTATCCTACAGGCCGCTGGGTCATGGTATAATATTCCTCCTACAACAGAATAAAGCACTATTATAGTACAGATTGTATTTATTGATTAGAATACAAGCAGAAACAACAGCTGATCATGTTTTTTGACTATTTTATCCCTTTCTCAAATATTTGACATGCATATCGCGCATACTTACCTCAGGAAGTTCGAGTTCTTGTTTTGTCACTTCCCCTATTAAACGAAAAAAATCAGTTTAATGATTTTTGATAAATGTTAAATAGAGAGTGATAGGGAAAAGTCATTTATTTTTTATTTAAATTTTGAACCTTGTTGCTGGTCTCTGTGCCTATTCTTGAACTCTTCTATTTTCCAGGCCAGCTCTTTGTCACATATATTCAGAATATCATGTAGTTCATCCAGGTTGTCTTCTTTAAGCCTCTGCTGCTTTTCCATGTCAATCAAAATGTCTAGAAATGACTGTGTAATACAATAAGAGCAAGACCATCAAATATAACATACGGTAGAAACACTTATTTTCCTTTTCTTACATTCATTCTTAAGTATTTTACCATAAAAAGACTTCTGTTGGGACCAGGGATGTCATGCACCAATTTTTTTAAAGGGGCACAGTGTGCACAGCTCACATAAATGTGTGCACAAACAGATCAAAATCACCACAATGAATGTTTTGACTAACTTTTATGTCAATTAATTCAATCAATCAGAATAATATTGGCAGAAGTTACATCTGAAACGTTTATTTACGTTCTGTTTATTGCTACTCAATTTGTGCCATTATTCATTTGCACATCAATTGAGTTATGTTATAAATAAATGTAATTTTAAATACATAAAGTAAGCTATATAAACAATGAAAATGACATTTCATTTTAATTGCATTTTTTTAAACCTAAAAAGTATGTTTATAAAAACTATTAAAGGTTATTTGCACTAAATTTGACCTCATATGTGAGCCTATATCTTCGTCTGACACCACATACTGTGACAGTAAGTACTGAATTATATGAACTACCTACTCATCTACCATTAAATCAGTAGGTAAAGTATTAATATGGATAGTATGAATGAATTCAAACATATTAAATTCGCCATGTTGATACATCACGTGACATACGTCGTCATAACAAAAGGTTAGTCGTTAACTAGAATGAAGTTAAACTAATCCAATTTAACTACACAGGACAGGCGTTTAAAATATGCATTGCATTTAAATAGACAGAACAGAATTTTTTTTTTATAAAACGCATCTCCTTCTTCATTGGATAACTCCTCTCTCGGGGGCTCACGTGATAGTAAAGTATACAACGAATTACCCCCTTCGGGATCTTGCCAGAAATAGTAGGTCATTCTGGTCTTTTTCGGACATACTACTCGCCTTGCCTACTGCTATTCGCCTACTATATAGTATGGAAGAAGGCGGTTTCGGACGCAGCGAATGTAATTTCGCGAACTCTGTTGGACCAAGATAAATCTAGAAATTTAGATTAGTTCAGATGAAAAACATTAAAAAAACCTGACCATTTTTTTTATCAGGCTCTTATGTTAAGTTTCAGTAATTTTAGTTTAATGCTAATGAAAAGGTTATTAGTCTGTAATCGAAATGCACACATCACTTTAGTAATTTCATTGTAATTAAAAATTTTTACTGACTTGTGCTTTTTTATTATTTATTCATAAATATTCTTTTCTTAAACTGCAAATCCTGTTAACTTGTTTAAAACATTTCTCAACTGCATTTCTTAAAATATGGCCTAGTACTCACAGCGAATGGTCCCAGCTGTGTTTTTGAACGTTTTGACCATTGGAACCTCATTTGATGAAGGTTTTCTTCTTTAATGCTTACAGATAATCCATACAGCATACATCTGTGACAAGGAGAACCTATGTAAGAGTCTGCGTTTACAAAGTTTGCAATAACAGAGTTTGTGTTAACCATACACTTAAAAATAATGGTTCTTTTGTTAGGCCAAATGGTTCCATAAAGAACCTTTAACATATGCAGAAACGTTTTATTGCACAAAAGGTTTGTTGTAGCCACAAAAAGTAATACAGACTATATAAAAAGGTATAAAAGAAATCGATATTTTAAAAACCTTTGAAGGTTCTTTGGAGAAACAAAAATGGTTATTCTATGGCATCACTGTGGAGAACCTTTTGAAGAACCTTTATTTTTAAGAGTGTAACCATCTATTTTGTACACTTATAGTTGAGAATGTAAATATTTGCTTTCACAACAATTCTTTAATCAAATTATGACACAAAATGAAATGTGAAGTTGGGTTGCGATTCGTTTCAAATTCTCAAATGTAACTAAACAGAGATTTTAAACTGTAGTTTCAGTTTTAAAAGGTACCCCGGTTATAAACACATGTATGGTTATAAACACAAAGCCCTGTTTTCAGATTGTTTGTGATGGGGTGGAGCGGTTTGACTGAAGTTTGGACATGTGATGCTGGCCCGAGATTTCGGGTGTTTGTTGTATCACCTCCCACCTCTACAATGGCTGCATAGATGCACTGGAACAATCCTTTCTAAAATGCATTAAACTTTCGATTACAAAGACGTGAAACTCACCGAGTGGTCAGGGGTGTTCACTGATATGCTCACACAAAAATCGCTGCAAAAGATGCTTTCTAACAGGTTTATCGTAGTTTTTGTCCAACTCCATTGACTTGTATTAGATGTGCTGTGAGGTACAATATTACTCCGCCGCCGGGAATGTTGTTTGTATTCTTGCAATTGGCAAAGGTGGATTATCGCCACCAACTGGGCCGGAGTGTCTATTATTCAAGCTCTTAACGGAAGAATGTACGGGTGTGAGGCGTTTGGAAAAATAGGTCCACAAGTTTACAACTAATGATAAAACACCTGTCAGAAAGCATCTTTTGCAGCGATTTTTGTGTGAGCACACCAGTGAACACCCCTGACCACTCGGTGGGTTTCACGTCTTTGTAAACGAAAGTTTAATGCATTTTAGGAAGGATTGATCCAGTGCACACCTATGCACCCATTATAGAGGTGGGAGGTGACACAACACCCGAAAATTCTCGGGCCAGCATCATATGTTCAAATTTCAGTCAAAACCGTTCTATTTCATCAAAAACAATCTGAAAACAGGGCTTTAAGTGTAAAATACCGATCTTGTCCTTTAAGTAATGAAAATATTTAATGTGTTTCTATAAATTTATTGTAGTAGTTGAAAGCAAATATAAAGTATTAAAGAATACAAGTCTTCATAGTCAGGGTACCTTTTAACAGTCAAGTTTCCACCTGAGAAATCACACCCCAAAGTTCACAGTTAAGACTCTTCATACATCTGTAAGCTGAGACACCTTTGGTCAGGTCTCTACATGCCTGCAGATGCCTCTCCACCTGCTCTTTGGATATGCCAAGGATGACAAGCATGTCAAGACGCCCGATTCTGTACAGCAGCTCAGGTAGGAGGAGCTCATCATCAAGCAGTTCCTGCTCATCCAATTGAAAGAAGAGGTCTTTTGCATTAGTCACAGTCTCCAAATGCTTTTTGCAATCCAGGTCTGTACACAGAAACTTTAGCTCAGAAACATTAACGCGTGTCAACTCCTTACAGATCTTGCAAAGCTTCTGTTGAAAGTCAATGCTGAGCTGAATGAGTAAACAACAAAAGTTCAATCAGTTCAATCAACAGAAGAATTATGAAATTAATCTGCAAGTAAAACTAACTTTGTGTCAACAGAGAAGAACAGTGAATCTTTTATGTATTACTGTAAAAATAATCCTTGCTGCACCTAAACATTTAATAAACTTGAATTTACAGTTAAGTTCAATAAATTATACAAATAAAATTGGAATAACTAAAGCTAATTCAACTTTATTTATAGCAACTGCTTTCCAACAATATATAGTTTGTCAAGATTGTTTATGTTTAGAATAGGGTATTAATATATTCATTATTTAGGTGCTATAAATATGTAATAACACATTGGGCCCACCTGTGGGCCAGTGACATATTAGAAACTGACTCTCACTATGTCATAATTGTCTGAACATGGTGAAGAAATATGAAAATTATACTCTTAGGGCTTTATAATTTGTCAAGATTATTAGTTTTAGAATAGTTTTAGTGTTATAAATATTTAACAAAAACAACATTGTGGCCCTCTGACATTTTAGAAACTTACTCTCACTACATAATTTTCCGAAAATGGTGATGAACAGCCTATAAGGTAGTGATAATAAAAATATATTTTAAAAGGAAGACACATAAGCTACTCTGTTAAAATAACAAAAGTCTGCTTGGAAAGTTAGTTGGATGTTAGTTTTAAAATTTTACAATTTTACCTTTGAGTTATCTTTAAACAGGTTGTCTGAAAAACAAAGCATGTAAATCATTTCACAGACAACTAAGAGAGGAAATAAATCGTAAGATTAAGATCTTGCTGAGTGAATTTACCTGTACCAAGAACTGGATGATTCTTCAACTTTGGAAAAGTCTCTAATATATCAATCTGTCCCAAAACCTCTGTGAATTTCTTGCAGGTTTCCTCCCCCTTGCCCCTGAGTTTGTCGAGTAAGGTTATGACTGTGCTCTCTCCACCTTCATTCCTTCGAGCATCGTTTAATTGATTGTAGTCACGGTCAGTGATGAGTTTATTTTCCTGCACAAACTGCAAGACGAAGGTGACATCTTCTTGCAAGGTAGCAATAAGAAAAAGTTTATTTTGAAGAATTCTTTCCCTGTATTCTTTTTGTTCTGTTTGCATCTTTCCAAATCAACCCTAAAGAAAAGAGAAGAATATAGAGATTTTCCTGCTAGTTATTTAAGTGTTTCACAGTTCATTGTTATTGAATTATATGAGATGTATAATATGTACATTTAGTCATTTGTATTGCTTATAAAAAATTACATTCAAGTATATTTAAAAACGGAAAATTATACAACTTACAAGTTTCACATGCTTTCTGGAAAAGGAAAGCATCACAACTTTTGAAGGTAAACTTCAAGTGGTGAATTTCCCACCATGCCATAGGGTTCTTCTTACAGGAGTTTGGGATCAGAGTTCAGCCCCCCATTGGCTAAAAATGTTTTTATAAAATAAATTATATTCTACAACAAATATGCATGTTCATTTAGGTTCTTACAAACTTTGTAAAACAATTGTTAATATGTGCATTTATCAAATCACACTGGAGGAGAGGTGGGACAAACACTATAGCGGCTGCATCCAAACCCACAATTGCTGTCTTGGTCACTCGAGAGTATCTGCATGTGACAGGAAGTAAGTGCGCAAGACTGTCCCATGTCTTAAAACTGCCAAAGTGCAGTGCCCTTAAACCATAGCTTTAAACCACACTAAACCCACACTTATGCCCTGCCCCAAATGGCACACTCCAGCAACATGATCTCATAAAGTTCCGTGGGATAGTCACGGAATTTTGTGCTCATTTTTCCGTGGCATTCTCACGGATCTCCGCATTTTTCCGTGGCCCTGCTACGGACTGTCTTTTTCCGTGGCATTCTCACGGATTGGTTAATCAACTGCTTTTTCCTATTTTCAAACCATTTTCGCTTCGGTTTAGGGTTAGATTTGGTGTTTGCGTTAGTATGTCACTTTAACTATTGGTTATACTATTTTTTGTGATTTATTCTTTTATATTTTCTAAACTTTAAACAATTGTCGCCTGGCGTTGGGGTTAGAGTTGGGTTTGGGTAGGGATGTCATTTCATGTAAATCTAACACTAAACCAAAGCGAAAATGGTAAGAAAATAGGACAAAACAGTTGAGTAACCAATCCGTGAGAATGCCACAAAAAAGACAGTCCGCAGCAGGGCCACGGAAAAATGCGGAGATCCGCGAGAACGCCACGGAAAAACGAGCACAAAATTCCGCGACCATGCCACGGAAATCCGTGAGATCAGGTTGCACTCCAGACTTATGGACTTCCTCAGAGTCCACACTTTGATGACATCATGTAGTGCAGACCCTTAGGGACCCTTGACGCGAGTCCACGGGAGTCGTATTTTGGGACAGACTTAAGCTGGAAATAGGAAGAGATGTTGCCCATCAGTGTGAACTCCTCCCTTTCGTCGTCTGATTAGTCTGATTGCTCTTGGTAAAGTGCGCGAAGCCTTCTGCAGTGCGGGCTTCGCAAAAGACAGCATCAAGGGTGCAAAGGGGGCGCTGATGAGCACACTTCGAAATGGAAAAATTACAAATGGGACACCCTACGGAGTTGTAGACTAGGCGTGCATGCGCAATTTAAGGCCACGAGATCGAAAGTCCACATGAAGTGCGGCATTTGGGACAGGGCCTTTCTCGAATACCGCTTTGGAGCGGAATTCAAGGCTAAACGTATTCCATCATGCATCATGATGTGGATGTAAATCGTGAGATTTCTTCCCAAACCTCGGAAACGTTTAATTTTATTTTTAATTGTATTTTGTAAAAGATCTGCAACTGCTTTGATCACATTAATGGTGTTGTTTATTCAAAGACTACTGAAAAAACTTTTAAAAAGCTGCATGCACAACATTTTTCTCCACAGGTGCAAAGAAGCCTACTTCTGAAAGTTTCAGATAAGTGTAGATAATAACCTTTAAGTCAAGCAAATGTTAATTTATTTATTTATTCATTTGTTTTGTTTTTTTATTTAAGGAAAAACTTAAAAATATATATTTTTATTTAAGTTGCCTAAATAAAAATTATTTTTTTTTTGCAAATTGCTGCCACTATATGGATTGACATTTTTACATTGCTAAGTGTGTCCCATTGGCTGAATAATGGAGGGTATGCATTGACGTCACTTTTCCACGCGACCACGCCGGAACTCGCCCTGTTGAGTGGCAAACGTTCAACAAAACGGCTGGCTTTCATAGCGGCTGCAGCGAAAATGCCAGTAAAACTGGCTATTATCAGCTTTAATTGAATTTAGTTGGACTTGATAGCACAGGTGGACAATACTTAGTTACATTTTCCAAGCATGTGTGCTTTATTAGGGTGTTTGTATTGGCATGTTTACTTCACTTTAAATGTTTAACGTTACTTCACTACATTCTAAAGCATAGAATCATACTGTGTATTCTTTAATAGGTTATTGCATATTAAAATTTATTTAATACCTAATTACATAAAAATGGTGTACTTTTACTTGAGTAAAAGTAAGTTAATGTACTTAAATATTAAATGTAAAACAAAAACAAAAACTTGTATTTATGAAATGTAATAGAGTAAGAATTATGATAATATGCTTTGGAATGTAGGTTTTCCAAAGAAAAACACTGATAAAATACAAATACTTGAAAAAAACTAGAAGTAGAAAGTAAAACTTCTGCTTGATAGTGTCCCAACGTGTCAACCCACCTGTGGTCTCTGGACGTTGGCATGAACGATCTATTTACTTCCCATTTAGGTGTTTTTTGGCAGTCTCAGTCTGTAAAACGATAGCTCCGAATTCTTGTTAAATCTGTTAGTACAGTCTATCGCACAACAGCTTTTCCCCATTTAGACACGTTTTCCCAGGGCCGTGCACAGGGGGGTGGCCCGGTGGCTAGAGCCACTGCCCCTCTGCCCTACCGCCAACCCGGGTCAAAGTGTTCTGTTACCGCTCGTCTAAAGATCCACCTTTTCTGGTAATCCACTTCGTGATTTCCCGCCCGCTATGCAGCATCTCTCACAATCTGTGTCCACTCTTTGAGGGCCGAAGATGACAGTTTGTTGAATTAACAGGTAGATTCATTACATTACCTGAGTTGTTGAGCTGCTCAATTAGTAATTTGGTAGTTTGAAGCCGAGAGAGGTTGTGTCCTACATTTATTTTTGCTTGGTTGTTTTCTCGTGATCACGACTTAATTTTCTCCTTACCTTATGAATTGGTTGGCCTATTCATGAGCATACATCATGTTTAGGGGAATAGGGCATTGCCATGTACACTGCAAAAAAATGATTTCAAGAAAAAAATGTCTTTGTATTTTTGTCTTGTTTTCAGTAAAAAAAAAAAAATCTAAAAATTCTTAAATTAAGATGTTTTTTCTTAAAGAGCAAAATGACCCAAGAAAATAAGTCTAGTTTTTAGACCAAAAATATCAAATTTAAGTGATTTTGTGCATAAAACAAGGAAAAAATCTTAAATTGTTTTAGAAAACTGTTAAAGATTTTTTGCTTACCCCATTGGCAGATTTTTTTTGTTTTGTGCACAAAATCACTTAAATTTGATCTTTTGTGTCCAAAAACTAGACCCACCCTCCCGGGTCGCCCCGCTCATCAAGAAAAAGCATCTTCACCTAAGAATTCTTAGATATTTTTACCGAAAACAAGACAAAAATACAAGATCCTTTTTCTAGAAAATAAGTTTTTTTGCAGTGTAAGGTGAACAGAAACACCCCCCTTGGGCTTATCAGCAGGTGGTCACCCTAGATGTGATTAAAGCTTACGTGTACTCAATAGAACATAATTTTTAGACAGCAAAAGCATATTTAGCTTAATTAGCATGAATGAACAAATTAGATTTTGCTTGGATCAGGGATTCGCTCAAGATGAAACAGATTTGCCAATAATTGACCATTTGATAGTGGTGAATTTAGGGACCGTCTATAAAGTAACTCCATATACGTTTCTACTTTAAACAGCATTAAAATGGAATTACTTAAAGTCAACAAACAGTCACAAAACCAACTGTAAAGTGTTCATGTGGTTGTCAACTATGCACACTTTTTTAGATTTTTTATTTTTATTTAAATAAACTGTTAAATACTATTGAAGATAGAAACGTGTGCATTGTTACTTTAGAGATGGTCCCTAAATTCACGAACATCAAACATCCAACTTTATTTATTAAGTCTGTCGACAATTAGCTACGCGTGGTAACCCAACTATGCATCAGCAGTCCAATTCAAAATAAATGAAATATTATGGACAGGAAATTACATTATGGCATTTGGATTATCATGTCAGGATAACAAGAAAACAACTTTTGTTATCTCAAGATCATGAGAAAATTAAGTCGAGATCATGAGAAAACAAGCAGCAAAAATAAAAATATGGATGACCTCTCTCGGCTTTCGTATGTTTTTGTATTTCTGTGGGTAATGATTTGCTCTTGGTCTTCTAAAAGTGCTAACAACTTAGCAAGTAAACATTCTTAGAATTACAGTGATTGTCTAATAAAAGTAATGTACCCGATGAGATCTAATATAAATAACACCAAATTTGATGTTGTTGGCACACTTTGTAGAAAAAAATAAAAATACAAAACAATGTTTTCACAAAAAAAAGAAGACTGCAAAGGAAGGCTGCAAAAGCTGTTCAAAATTGTAAACATGGATTCAAAGCTTCAGCACGTAAGTCATATAGAATATTAGGCAGTTTTGTCACACTTTAATTCTTGTTATTAAGTATATTATCCATTATAATCACTTCTCTTTTTCTGATACTAATCTATAACACATTATATTGTTAAAACCATATAAATTGTGCCCTCCCCCAGTGCCCCCTTTTTGGTTTGGGCCACTGCCCCTCAAAATGTCTGTGCACGGCCCTGCGTTTTCCCCTTGTTTTCGCTGATTTCACACTGTGCTGCCGCTCTGTCTTTTGCCACTCTGGGTGTAACCGCAGTCACTTTTGCCGAAGGTGACGTCACGTGCATACCCTCTATTCCAGTGTTTCCCAACCCTGGTCCCCGGGGCACCCCCTCCCAGAAAGTCCCAGATGTCTCCCCATCCAACACACCTGATTTAACTCATCAGCTTGTTGGGGACACATGTTTACCATTTTAGAAGGAGGCTGATGAGTCGAATCAGGTGTGTCAAACAAGGAGACATCCAAAACTCTCCGGGAGGGGGCGCCCGAGGACCAACAAAAGAAATTCATTAGCATGCTTTATTTTGTCTAACATTCAGGATATTTTGTTTCAATGTAACTTAGTCAACCAAAATGTTTTTCGTTATCTAGTTTGAGATAAAAAAAATCATAGCACGTCTTCCTGAATCGGCTAAATCGTTCAAATAGACAACGCATTAAACTGCTTGTACAAAGTCACTTCCCAAGACATCTTTCGATTTGACGTGACGAAACTATATTTTCGCCGAAACTATACTATCGACCTACTTTCCACCATTAACAGCGTGTTTTAGAATACATGTTTACAATTTCTTTGTATTTATGTAATAACTTAGTATAATTTATAAAAGTATAATTTCATAAAGTAACGTACCTTCGCCGGTGTAGCAGCCGATCCTGTTCCCCCTCCAGTCGCTAAAGCTTTTCTGCCGACATCGCAGGCGCAGGCACCCAAGAATATCTGTAGCCGTTTCTCAATACCAAGTACGCCAAACTCGGACTTGTGTCCTTCGTAGTTCGAACTTGCAAGTTCAGACTCGGAAGGACGAACTCCTGACACGAAATGCATTCTCGGAAACTTCGCTGTCATAAGACCTGTGGCTACTCGATCCGTACAGCAACCTGGATAAAAGAAAGTATGGGGCAACTATAGACAAGTTTTGAGCCGTTTCCGCTCTACGTCTTAACCCTATAACTGTCACTGCCTCTTTTGAGTGGGGGGTGAAAAGGTGATCTGCACGTTAAAATGACTATAACTCTGGCATTCTTTGGTTTACAAGCAAAATCTTGGTCTCTTTTTAAGAAGACAATTTATAGTTTTACACTGAGGTGTTTGAAGTTGTAAATATTAAACGACAAAAAAGTTGTACCCGTTTAAATTTATTTTCAATAATAAAAATAATGCAATAAAGTATATACTCTCTAATCAAATGTATATAAAAATTAAAATGTTTTACTCTCAAAACACCACACCAATAAAGACACAAATCTCAACTAGTTCTGAACCAAATTTTAGGTGAAAATAACAAAAAATGAAGTTTCTGTCACACTTTTAGTGGTTTTACCAACCAAGGCCACTAGGTGTCAACGGTTAGTTGCAATATCTTGTCAAAAGTTGATAAATTACTGTCTCTGCATTGTGTTTAATGCAAAAAGGTTTTGAAATATGAAAACTACAGTCTTAGAGCTTTCCAACGATATATAGTTTGTCAAGATTATTTCAAGTTTATAGGGTATTAGTGTTATAAATTTACAATCATTTATATGTATTCCTATGGGGTGAGTGACATTTAACAAAATAACTGTCCCTATACAAATTCTATCATCAAATGGCCTTGAAATATGAAAACTACATTCCCTGAGCTTTCCAACAATATATAGTTTGTCGAGGTTATTTCAGGTTAATGGGATATTTACAAATAAATATGTAATAACATTTTGGGCCCAACTGTTGGTCTGCGACATTTTAGAAAATGACTCTTACTACATACTTTTTTAAAAAAAATGGTGTTGATATATTAAAACTACATTCTTAGAGCTTTCCAAAGGTATATAGTTTGTCAAGATTGGTGTAGGTTTAGACTATGTAATTATTGTTTTAAATATGTAATGCCAAACGTCCCACCTGTGGGACAGTGACAGTTATAGGGTTTTAAACTCCTCCCATCGATGCAACCCACTTCCGTTCTGGTGGGCTGGGTTTGTTTTGCTAGCTAGCTCTGTTGTGCTGACAAAGCACTGATATCGCAGTGACAAAGAGGATATAACAATTACAACATGAAGAAAAGTGGTTCGGGAACGACGTGTGCGGTAGTTGGTTGCAAACACTCGAGAAAGCACCCGAACGAGTGGTTAGACAGTGAGTTAGTGATGGAGAAATGAAGCTTCGAATGAAGCACCGATACTTCTCTTAATGTTTCGAACCATGATTCGAAGCCGCAACGAGGGTGTCGAAAACAGCGCCATCTTTTGGTTAATAAAACATATAGCAGTTGCTTCTGGAAAAAGCTCCGTTAATGAAGCAACAAGCTTGAAATTCAGATGAATATTAATATTATGTGTACAAATAAAGCTTAGACAACATGTCTGTGAATGGTCAATATAATGAATTTATTTACTGATTAAAGTGTGGCAATAAATTCCAGTAGGAGTTAATATTCATATGATTCTATACTGTATTGTACAGAATAATGTTCACAGGCATATAATAACAGATGCGCACACAAGTATAAGTAAATACAATACTATATATACAGTATTATGTGGGACCAAAATGTGAATATGGCAAATAACTCATAAAAAACCTCTAGGGTTCGAACCTTCTGACGAAGCGCACGTGACTAAGCAGAAAGTGAAGCTTCAGGTGTGTTCGACTTCATGCGGCGCTGCGCAGACCAATCGGCGGATGACTTGAAGCAATGCATTCCGGTTAATAATTTTGTCCGACTTAAAGAGCCAGTAAGATGACAATTTTAAGCATCCTATCACTATTTATAAGTCCCGGACAACAGGTTTAAATGCATCCAAGGTCAAAAAACACTGTAATTTTCTCAAAATATAAATTTAAAATTACCCCATTTCTCAGAGATTCCCAAACGATTCGTGTAAAGCCGTTCAACGACTCAGTCTGCCTAAACCCCACCTTTCAGTAGCCTACTCTGCTCTGATTGGTCAACTGACACAGTGTCTTTGCACAGATCAGTCTCACAGACCACAGATCGGTGGCACAGCCCAACAACAGTGCAACATGTACTGACCTCGTGCTAACATGATTTACTGAGAAGACATTATCAACATCAATACACATCATTCATCATTAATCCAAGCAATAACAACGACGATTGAAACTAACATTTTACACTCATTTAAGCATTTATGTAAACTAACCGGGTCATAACAAAACCGTAAATGAGCATGCGTTAGCCGTTTGCTACATGACTCTCTGACAGTAAATTAACAGTTTAAACACACAACATCATTCATCATTAATCCAAACAATACAAACGACGATTGAAACTAACAATGTTACACTCATTTAAGCATTTATGTAAACTAACCGGGTCATAGCAAAACCTCTTGCTATCGTGACTCTGACAGTATATAAGTTAGAGTTAAACAACGATATCATTCATCATTAATCCAAGCAATAAAAACGACTATAGACATTTTACATTCATTTAAGCATTTATGTAAACTAACCGGGTCATAACAAAACCGTAAATGAGCATGCGTTAGCAGTTTGCTAACGTGACTCTCTGACAGTAAATTAACAGTTTAAACAACGATATCATTCATAATTAATCCAAGCAATAAAAACGAATATAGACATTTTACACTCTTTTAAGCAAGTATGTAGCTATAATCATACTTACAGTTTGTGGTTAGGAGACGCATGTTGTTCCAAATAAAGTGGGTACTGAACCACTTTCATTGCCAAACGTCTAAATCCCTCCGATAAAAATAAATTTTAACCACTGATTCTTCACAGCCAGACATGTTTAGTATATCCCTCCTTGAAAAAGTTTCCTTTGGTAGTGAAAACAACACAAGCTGAAAACACAGCGTGAGCTGATGTTAACACTCACACACAAACTAGCTGTGGGCGGGTCATAGTTTTCGTTTCTCCCGGGCAAGGCTGTAGGCGGAGATTAGTATCTCATGTGACGTGGATAAGTTTGTGTGACATAGATAATATCAGGAAGAAGACTCACTCCCTATAACGACTCGTTTCAGCGATTCAGAGTCGACTCCCTACTTTAGAAGCCAATAACTTTATTAATCATGCACTTTTTGGTTCAACTACTTTACACGTTGTTAACATTGATGGACAGCTACATGACACACTGCAATAAAGGTACGTTTCGATTTTGGATCTGTGTGGCTCTTTAAGCTGGCGCTGCAGGCACGTGACTGTGTCATATGGTTTTTAAGTACCGCGAGAGCGGTTCGAGATCAGCCGCCTGAGTTAGCCAACGCAGTTCGCAAAGAGGAGCTGCACGCAAAGAGGAGCTGGACGGGCTGTAATGACCATAGATATGTATAAAGGCTAGATGGCTCAAGGCGGAGTCAGCTGTGTCGTCACTTGGTGGCCATCTTAGGTCGGTGCTGCCATGGTGCTGCTCCCTGCTGCTGTGGACGGAAGGTGAGTGACATACGCCAACTAAAATGCTCGTAACTTGCTGAATTCTTGACGGATTTACAAACGGTTTGGTGTATTACAAACCTTATTAACGTGGCTATGATTTGTGCTGATGCCGATGTTTCGATGTATAATTTTTCACAAGTATGCAGTTAAATAGTCGCATCCCTGACGTTTATGACACACCAAGCCGTTTGAAAATCGGTTGAAAATTTAGCAAAATATAGTTATTTCAGCACTACATGCACAATAGACTTTAATGTTATAACTGGACGAGCGGTCCTGTCCTAAGATGGCCGCCGTGTGACGTCGTCGGGTCCCATTGGCTCTCAGCGCCGGTAAGCCATCTAGCCTTTATACATATCTATGGTAATGACGACACCGCTGTTTCACGATTGGTCGGATTCACCACATGACAACAATCACGTGTATTTCGTGTTTATTTTCACGCCCTCAGTTCCACAAATGCTCACAAATCTGTATTTTTATAACAGTTAGAGCTATTTTCATGTAGTCGCGATGTTATATTGTGTCATCTTCATCAAAATAAAATGGATAAAAACGTAGACCCCACTACATTGGTATTTAAATAATATATGCTTATGTTGAACTTTATTCTTGTAAAAACAGATGCTGTAAGCCTCTTCAGTTTCACTCATGCTTATACACGGACATTCAAAACAGTATAATTCACTTTTTATGTAGTTTACATCTTACAAATCATGTTTAATGCAATTAAGCAAGCAAACGGCACGTGATTAGCCATGCCTGACGTAAATGCAGCAAGCTACGGGAACCAAAGCGCGTCCGACTTCACGTCTCCATTTTCAGCTCCTCCCCGCCTGCACGCGGCTAGTCTCGCCGATCGGTTACATCCAGCCACAGCCGATGTCGAACACACCTTTCGTTTGTCATTGGTCACGTGATTTCAACGTTAACAACACAAGCTTCAAATCAAAGCTTCATTTGGCACGCCCACTTTTGCTCGACACAAGCTCCGAAGCCTCGCTTCAAATGTAACATCACTACAGTGAGTGCTACGACCACAAACCAGCTACAAAAAGGCAATGTCCATGCGCTCAATTGTTTACATTTTTTCGCAAGTCTGATACCGACTCGGACCTAGAGAGATATAGTAAAAACAGTTTATTATTTATTTGCAGAGGCGGACACTACTTGAGTACTTTAAGTAAAGTTTCCAAGCATCTATGCTTTATCAGAGTGTTTGTCTTGGGAAAAAATTTACTTTACTAATAACTACTTCACTACATTCTAAAGCATATAATCATACTGTGTATTCCGTTTATATTGCATATTAAAATTCATTTAATACCTAATTACATAAAAAATGTGTACTTTTACTTTCTTAAGTAAAAGATGCATTGGAATGTATGTTTTCCAAAGAAAAACATTGATAAAATACAAATATCTGAAAATTTACTTTTTTGTAGAAAGTAAAAATACTCAAGTAGTGTCCGCCTCTGTTTATTTGCTTATGTAATATCTTGGGAATTGGAATATGTTCTATGTGTGTGTTCATTTTATAAATGAAGAGCTCTTTTCCAAAACGCAGTAAACACCATTTAAAAAAATTACTTTGTCGTGTCATTTTGCTGCTCCATCAACATTTCATGACAAATCACTATATTTAAAATGTATGCAATAAGCAGTTTCTTTCCAAATGATGTTTTATTAACAAAGTTCGGGAGGAGCACGATCAGATAATTAATCACAGGTGGAAGCACTCAGCCATTATACACAGGTGGAAACACTCAGCAATCAACCATGAGAGGGTACATATAGACTCAGCAGTCTTACCTCGATCCATTGACAGTTTGTAGCATTAGTAGACTCTTTGGATCAGCTACCATGTCTCAATCTAGCTCCTCATCAGACAAAGACGTAAACATCCTCAGGGATGTATTTTCGCATGTCGCCAGTCCCACTACCATTCCTGCTACGCCGGATGTCACACCTGAACCCAAGGCTTCTTCTCGTGGCCGCACACCGGCCCGATCATCCCAGCGTTCTCCAAGACGCCGAGGCCAGCCTTCGCCGCCCCCGACAAGACCTCCATGTTCTTCCAAGGCTTCCTCATACCACTCGGCCACCCCGACTATCCCACCCATCGGGAAGTGGACCGTAGCCGGCCTGAGACAAGCGCTGGGTTACTCGGATATACAGGTTTCAAGAAAAATGAATAAAGCTGAGTTGTATGATCTGTATGTCTCTCTACAGGTTACTCCCAAGATGACCCACAGACAGAGCAAAGCCCACAGGGCCCAAGATTTACATGTCCAGCCAACTCCGTTGTCTGCCAATTCGGAACATGGCTCACTTCGCCAATCGAGTCTCAGCAACAGGGCTCCAGTGAGTCTAGGCCACGCCCCAGTTTCACCACGACAGGTCTGTTTCCACCTCTCGACGAGACCCAGCCCTCTGCCATTGCCTCTGCTGCCGCAGCACCGCAAATGCAGCTCAGTTTCATAACTCTCATATCCCTTTTCTTTTTCAGTGGCCTCCATCTCCTCTCTCAGACACTACCGCGAAGCTATTGCAGCAGGCAGCACAGGCTAATCCATGTCAACAGTCTCTCTACCCATTAGGTTACAACCCCGCCCACATACAGCAGCATGCAGCTTTACCATCTCAAACAAGCGCGGGTCCGCCTCCGTTTGCAGCTCAAGCCCACACTTCATCCTTTTATCCTTCACACCTTCCAACTAACTTTCATTTTCAGACCACAACAGGTCACTCAAGCACGATGCCGCCGACGACATTCGCAGCCCCGGATTATACCCTTCCCCGCCCTTCTGCACAAACTAAATCACCATACTCTGTCTTCACAGCTACTCCGTTGCCCGTGGCATCCAACGCAGTTGCCATGGAACCCCCACCGGTATCTAAAAACATCCGTGCTCTGATCCTCTCAGAAATTCAGGATGCTGGCTCTAGAGGTGGACAAATCCCCAACTTCAGTACCTCACTTTTCGCAACCAATATTCCCATAACCCACCCGCTAAAACCCCTCCTCGATGCATCGCTCGACACCATCCTCCAAGCAGTGTCTCTCAGGACCCTCCAATCTTACGTGACCGCTTGGAGAAATTTTAGAGCATTCCACATCTCCTATAACATGCTGTTCCCCGATTTCTCTCTCCTTTCTATCACCTCATTAATTTCCCACCTTAATACCATTAAAGGCCTCCAAGTAGGATCCATTAAAGGTTACCTGAGCGGCATTCAGTTTTTCCATAAACTAATTTACGCCGCTCCCTTGCAGGAGATAAATAATTCTCAAACCTCCCTCCTGCTTAAAGGTATTCAAAGATCCCAGCCCACCCGACCCAACACCAGACAACCGATAACACTAGACATCCTCAACAAATGCATTCGTACCCTCCGCACAGGCTACCAACCTCTCAATACCGTGCAAACACTCGACGCCATGTTCATCCTAGCCTTTTTCGGCTTCCTTAGATGCTCAGAACTTGCTATTACTTCTAAATTCAACCCAAGAAACAACCCCACTATCTCAGCCTTATCAGTTCTAGAAGGAGAAACAATCTCCTTTTTGATTAAACAAAGTAAAACTGACCAAACCAAAAAAGGCCATTTTATCTATATTTTTAACCTTCCGTCACCAATCCATCCATACCAGTCAGTTCGGGCATATCTTCAATGGAGAAGCTTCCAAGCCAAATGTCCTGCAGAACCCCTGTTCATAGACAAATTAAATAAACCCGTGACACGCTTTTGGTTCCAGAAACACCTCAAATCTGTCCTCCAGCAGTCAGGTTTCCCAACAGAGCACTTTTCAAGCCACTCATTTCGCATAGGGGCCGCAACTACAGCTGCCCCAAAAGGCCTTTCCCAACAGCAGATCCAAGCTCTCGGGAGATGGTCCTCAGACGCTTTTCCAAAGCTACATCAGGACCAACCGTTTCCATATGAAAAAAGCCCACCAAAGCCTCATCGACTAAAACCCTCTGGGCCACTCAGCAGGGTTAGCGAGCATTGGTCTCCCAGATGACTCAGCGAGAAATCTCCTGGGCAAACACTAATTTTTCTTTTCTGTTTTTCAGCACCCCAGGAAGGGGAAGTTTACACTCAGTGAGCATGCAGTAAGTGGAGAGTCTCCATGCAGCGTGAAAGAGTGGAGAGTCTCCACGCAGTCGTGGAGGAGCGGAGAGTCTCCACGCAGTCGTGACGGGGTGGAGAGTCTCCACGCAGTGTGAAAAAGTGGGCAGCGTGAAAAAGTGGAGAGTCTCCACGCAGTTGTTAAAAGAGTGGAGAGTCTCCGCACAGTTGGGAAAGGGTGGAAAGTTTCCACGCAGTTGTGAGGGGGTGGAGAGTCTCCACGCAGCATGAAAGAGTGGAGAGTCTTCACGCAGTTGTGAAAGGGTGGAAAGTTTCCACGCAGTTGTGAAAGGGTGGAAAGTCTCCACGCAGTTGTGAAAGGGTGGAAGGTTTCCATGCAGTTGTGAAACAGTGCAAAGTTTCTACGCAGTCGTGAAAGAGTGGAGAGTCTTCACGCAGTTGTGAAGGGGTGGAAAGTTTCCACGCAGTTGTGAAAGGGTGGAAAGTCTCCACGCAGTTGTGAAAGGGTGGAGAGTCTCCACGCAGTTGTGAAAGGGTGGAAAGTTTCCACGCAGCTGTGAAAGGGTGGAAAGTTTCCACACAGTCGTGAAAGGGTGGAAAGTTTCCCCACAGTCGTGAAAGAGTGGAAAGTTTCCACGCAGTCGTGAAAGGGTGTAAAGTTTCCACGTAGCCGTGAAAGGGTGGAAAGTTTCCACGTAGCCGTGAAAGGGTGTAAAGTTTCCACGTAGCCGTGAAAGGGTGGAAAGTTTCCACGTAGCCGTGAAAGGGTGGAACGTTTCCACGCAGTCGTGAAAGAGTGGAGAGTCTCCACGCAATTGTGAAAGGGTGGAAAGTTTCCACGCAGTTGTGAAAGAGTGGAAAGTTTCCACGCAGTCGTGAAAGAGTGGAGAGTCTTCACGCAGTTGTGAAGGGGTTTAAAGTTTAAACGCAGTTGTGAAAGGGTGAAAAGTTTCCACGCAGTCGTGAAAGAGTGGAAATTTTCCAAGCAGTCGTGAAAGAGTGGAGAGTCTCCATGCAGTTGTGAAAGGGTGGAAAGTTTCCACGCAGTTGTGAAAGAGTGGAGAGTCTCCACGCAGTTGTGAAAGGGTGGAAAGTTTCCACGCAGCCACGAAGTATGTTCATTGTCATTGTCTCTACCCACGTTTCACCTTTCCTATTTTTTCTTTCAGGCGATCTCCCAGTACGATGGTCCCCAGACCGTTCTCAGGGGCCTCCTGGTCAAGTAACCAGGCCTCACCTCGAAGGCCAGCCCACCAAGCTCTGCACTTCTTGGGGGGTATTTAGCCAGGCGGCTGTCCGATGCTCTCTACCATTTTGGGGGGTACTCTGGGTTCGGGCCAAGTCCGAGCTCGAAGCCCTCCCCCGGACAGCACGCCAAACACGCATTCAAAATTACTCTATAAAATTATATGTAAGTGTGAACTCGTGAAACAGCAATAAGCGCGATAAGTTAAACAAATCTTATTCTCACCCTCTCAATTTTTTCTGTGCAGATATGCAGTGTTGACACGTTTATATAAACAGCACCTAAAAGCTGTCTCAAAGAACAAGCAAAAGTAATGAATATGTAAAATATTACAATGAGACATTTTTAATGTTTATTAATAAACAAGTATTCGGTTAATGATGATATAAGATCCAGTTCATGCCTCGGAGGATTTCAGATTGTCCATTGCTTTTCCATCTATTGCCATGGATTGCACGAAGTAAGTTAGGAGCAAATCTTGCTGTATATTATGCTGGGCCACGTCGTCATGTTATCCTGCAAGTTCAGAAACTAAATTCGGGTGGGGGAGAGTAACGCAATCTCCAGTCAAAGTAGTAGAACCGTGTTCCCAAATCGCTGTGTTTACACCGGCAGACGCTGCGCAAACCACTTCCGGCGGAAATGAAATGCATAGAGTAATGGCGCCTCCCGCGATTTGGCGCGTAAACTTGTCTATTACAATATCACCAATTCCACCTTGGTTTTTTTGTGAACCAAAAATAGACCTCACAATACATGAAAAAATGCAAAAGGGAGAATGTGGAGGGGATATAAAAACAATGGCAATAGAGCATATTAAAACTGTTTATTATTCATCCGTTCACATTTACTGACGGGTCGAAAAACCCTGAGTTAGGGATCACTGGTGCAGCCTTTTATGTCCCAGAGTTAAAGTATGGAAATAAAGGGAGATTAACTAATGGAACGTCAGTGTACACGGCAGAGTTAGCGGCTATACAAATGGCTCTACAATGGATTGAGGAAACAAGGACGGTATCTGTTAAGGAGGTGTTAATATGCTCAGACTCAATGGCGTCTCTCTTAAGTCTTCAAACTTTTAAATCATGCGAAATGATATATTAACAGAAGGTTTTATTAGTTTATATAGACTAAAGAATGAGGGAATATTGGTGAGATTTGTTTGGGTACCAGCCCATGTTGGGATTGAGGGCAATGAGGTGGTTGATCAAATGGCTGAAGAAGCACTTCAATTGAATAATATCAATTTAACAGTAAGTTTGAGTAGGGTAGAAGGGAAATCGCTTATTAAACAAGCATGTAAAGATATGTGGCAGATATCTTGGGATTCATGTATGAAGAGAAGACATTTTTATAACATACAAGGTAAATTAAAGCAAAGCAATATAAAACATAACATAAGTAGGAGGGAATATATAATATTTACGAGATTAAGAATGGGACATACTAGGCTCAATGCAAATAATTACATCATAGGTAAACACAATACAGGTCTTTGTGATGGGTGTCAGGAAATGGAGACAGTGGTTTTAATGACATGTGTGAAATACCAGCAGGAAAGAATATTGTATATTAGAGAAGTTCAAGAAATGGGGATTAGTGATGGGAGAAACGAAGCTTTTCGAAGCTTCGAATCAATTGAACCAATTGCTTCGAAAATTGGTTCAGTTTTTCGAAGCAGTTCGAAACACCACACACGCTGGCGAACCCTGCTGGTCAAAATAGTGTAAAGCAGATATGGCCAAACATTTTACACTTTTTTTTACAAAATAATAGCAAGATCTTTATTAAAATATGTTAAAAAAATTATTTAACTTAATTAAGACATAGTTAAAAGTGTTTTATGTAGTTTTATTTAGGGCAAACAAATCATTAAAACTAACTACCCTTTTAATTATGCACATTTTTGTCATTAAATCTGTCTATAAACAATAAATAGACAAAATGGCAGCGTTATTAGTCAGAAGGATAAATGTTTTATGAACTTTTATAATAAAACTGACCCGAGTTCACCGAAACATACTGTAGTAGACACTGGTCATGTGATCAACTCCCCCTAGTGGTGAACCATCGGATTTTCGAAACGTTTCGAAACAGTTATGACGTAACGAAGCCTCGTTTGCTAAAATCACGTGACTTGGGCCAGTTTGAAACACGCTCCGAACCACTGATTCGAAACAAAAGATTCGTAAATGTTTCGAAGCCTCATGAAGCAGTGCTTCGAAAACGACCATCACTAATGGGGATTACAGAATTCACAATGGGTAATATTTTAAATGAAGGGACATATACGGGTAGGCTAATAAGGGCATTAATGAGGTTTTTAAAAAACATTGCGGTAATTAATAGAATTTAATCTGAGTCATGCAGACTATCCTTGTCACACTCCAGTACAGTAGGTGGCGGTATGCACCTTTTCAGTTGGTTTGCAACCCGCCAGTAAACCCACAAAAGAAGAAGAAGAAGAAGAAGAAGATTTGGGGTGCGTTCCACTCGTTTTAGACACACACTCGCGAACTTCCCTAAGCACTTCCCCTCGGGGGAATCCCTGTTGCCATTTTGAAGTGCGTTCCACTTCGTCAAGTGGACAAGGGAAGTTTGTATGGACAGACCCTTGCTTTCTCGATTTTGACAGAGGGAGCGAGTCTGCTTCATATGTACACTTCATGCAGCTTCATATCCCACAATGCAGCACGATTGTGACATCACTTCAGCAACTCGCGCTTTGCACATGGAGGGGGCGGTCTCCACATTCCATGTGATCAAGGGCTTAGGGCGATCCATTTGAACCCACTTCAAGGGTTCTAGTAGTAGTGGGCACTCGTACAACGTAATCAATGACGTACATCCGAGTGAACGAGACCGAGGGAAGTTAGCGAGGGAAGTTCATAAAAAACGAACTGGAATGCAGGGCTGTACAGCAACATGATCAGGGGTGCGTTTCACTCCAGTTTTAGACACACACTCGCGAACTTCCCTAAGCACTTCCCCTCGGGGGAATCCCTGTCGCCATTTTGAAGTGCGTTCCACTTCGTCAAGTGGACGAGGGAAGTTTGTATGGACAGACCCTCGCTCCATGGATTTTGACTGAGGGAGCGAGTCTGCTTCATATGTACACTTCATGCAGCTTCATATCCCACAATGCAACACGATTGTGACGTCACTTCAGCAACTCGCGCTTTGCACATGGAGGGGGCGGTCTCCACTTTCCATGTGATCAAGGGCTTAGGGCGATCCATTTGAACCCACTTCAAGTGTTCTAGCAGTAGTGGGCACTTGTACAACGTAAGCAATGACGTACATCCGAGTGAATGAGACTGAGGGAAGTTAGCGAGGGAAGTTCATAAAAAAACGAGCTGGAACGCAGGGAAATGACGTCACTTCCTGTTATCGCCGACGTTTTATGACAGTTTGCTCGCCTGGGATGAGTTTTGTTCTGCGCATGTGAGACGAATATGGATTCCTTTCAATTTTATCTACGACTTCAACTAACTCACGTGTACAGCATGGGTCATGTGTTTAATTTTCTAATTATTTTAAAATATTAAGACATGTTTACCAATTGTTCAGTTCCCATATTTGGGTATCCTGCTGAAAAAAAAAAAACAATAGGAGCCTTCGAGATTGTAATGGTTTCCATTAAAATACTATTAGGAACCATTAGCCATTACCAATAAAACAAGTATAACATTCATTTTTTGTGGTGTGTTTTGGGCATTATTTCTGTAGGATTTAATTGGGGTTATATTGGTTCCCATCTGCCAGAAAACATCTCACCCAACGATTCCATTACATACCAGTTAAGACCCACAGAGACCCTAATAGTTTCCATTACAACAGGGGTGCCCAACCCTGTTCCTGGAGGGCTACAGTCTAGAACTGGTAATTTTATCAGACATTTCATCTATTTATCTTGTTTTCTTTTGAAGCCAGACACATTGCAGACTTCATTGACCCAGGCTCCTGGACAGAGAAAACAGGAAAAGACCTTGAGGTTGGTTTTGAATAATAACATTTGATAAACCTTTTTTTAAGTATATAGTGTCTCCGACCATGCTCCTGGTAAGCTACCCTCCTGCAGACTTCAGTTACAACCTAGCTCCAACACACCTGTCTGTAATTATCAAACAACACTGAACACCTTTAGTAGCTGCTTCAGCAGTGCTTCATTTGGGTTGGAGCTAAAATCTACTAGACAGTAGCTTAACAGGAGCATGGTTGGAGACCCCTGGTATATATTTATGTACGTTTAAACAGTTTAAAATCAACTGTGAATGCACTTTCTTTTTCCAGTGTTTTCCTCAACAGTGCAGTGGGAATTCTTGTGGTGTCTACATGCTGATGGTACGAATGTTTAATTCATCAAAGCTGTTAGATTGAAAAATCAAAGTCTTACAGTATTGTTTGTATTTCACAGTTTGCTCTCAGCATCTGCACATCATGTCCTTTAACATTTACAGAGGTAAGGTGGACTTTCACATAATTATGTCTTCAAACTATGCTATGTGCACATTTTTATTTTTGTGCATTTTAGGAGAAGGTGCCATTGATTCGCCAGTGGTGGTGCATTCAGCTAATAGAAAAGTTTTGCCTAGAAGTGTCAGGACTCTGCCTTGAAGTCTTGTTAAATTTGTATTTTGTCATGGTGGCAGAGTTCTGGCAGTCCCTGGCCTTGTGTGGAGGTTCATGCCTTGTTTTTGTGTTTGGCATGTACCTCCGGTGTCTTGTCATTTGTCCCCGCTCCCTTGTCCTCCTGCTTATTGTTAATTATGACTTATTCCCATCACCTGTTCCCCGCTCGTTATCTTGTTTGGTTTGCTCTATTTAATGTCAGTGTTTCTTTAGTTCTGTGCAGGATCATTTTGTTGTGTGCTCATGTTTCGTGTACATTCTAGTCAAAGTTATCTAGTCATAGTCTTAGTCATAGTCTTAGTCTTAGTCTTAGTCTTAGTCATAGTCATAGTCATAGTCATAGTCATAGTCTTAGTCTTAGTCTTAGTCTTAGTCTTAGTCTTAGTCTTAGTCTTAGTCTTAGTCTTAGTCTTAGTCTTAGTCTTAGTCTTCAGCCCGGAATACACTGCACGATTTTTGTCCTCTTATAAGATCATTACCTTATCACACTGTGCGACGTGTATCGTTTAAACTCGGGTACGAGAGGCATGTAGACTGTACGATGATGACACGAAAGCTTCGGCGGCTGCGTCACACGTTGCGCAACGTCACCAGCATGCGCTCGTGGTAAACAAATACCGGTGCGCAGGTCGTAGCAGCAAACACACTGTGCGGTGATCATGCCGAATTTCTGACACTGACAGAAAACTATCGTAGGCTATCTTTGGACACAAGACCGGGAAAACGGCCGTCTTTGAACCTCTCTCACTGTACGACATAGGACCACCGATGGAGAGCCACGATCACAGAAATCGCGACGATAGTTTCACGATGGCAATCTTTCGTCTGGGACAGCCAATTATCGTGCAGTGTATCCCGGCCTTTAGTCTTAGTCTTAGTCTTAGTCTTAGTCTTGGTGTTATCTGTCAGTTTTATGTTTCATGTTGTGCACCCCCTCGTGGGTCTTTGTTTTGTTAAGTATAAAATAAAAGTGTTTTCTGTTTTCCCCGACATCATCTGCATTTGGGTTCATCTGTTCTGCTAATCCTCACAAGAAGGGTATGATAGGTTTTCTAATAATAATAATTTCAGTGCCTTGGCTGTATTAAGTCACTGTGGGTGAAGTTAAACTAGAAAGCTATTACATTAATAGATGGCATCTATGTTTGCATATATTCCAAAGGCATGAACAGATGTTTGCATACTGGACTGAAGAATCATCCCAACTCCTTCAGGGAACACTTGAGCCTGTCTTCAGAGTTTCGAAATCCACCACCACCAAACTGTTGCCCAGCAGAAGAGTTGTGGTTGAACAGGACATTTATAAGGTAAAGACTTTAGTGGTCATATCAAATAGTTAAATGCGTGCCACTATTGTGCCATTATAATTTTGTATATTTGATTTACAACCTGTCTCTTCACCAGGTGCAGCAGCCAACCATTCTGAGAGACCTGTATACAGCGTTAAACTGGGTACACAGTCACAGAGACTTATTCTGTGGGGAGATGACAGAGCCTGCTTTTCTGAAAATGACCATTGATGACCAACAAAATGCCATCAAAAGGGTCATGTGTGATGAATTCCCCGAGGCAAAGGATGACTTTGTTTATTTTTCAATGTCAAGAGGACATGGAATTTTTTTGTCCTACTGCATTGTTGAAAAAGACTTGAAGGTCAATGACATGTTCCTGGAGTGAGGGAGTGATTGAGGGAGAGAGGGAGTGATTGAGGGAGGAAACAAATTCATTAATGAATAAATTAGTTGAATAAATCAGTTTGTCCTGTGTTTTTGTAATCCATTTTTCTTAAATACAGACACTTGTATATTTATGCTGCAATAAGAAGAATGGTTTCATAACATATCTTTAGAAAATGAAATATTAAATGTAAACAAACACACACATCTGTATTTCCCAAATGATGTGTAACATATGTAAACCATATACATGTAGTTTAATTTTACATAACATTTTCTCATACGTTTTATTTAATGTCGCACATTAACCTTACAAATTGTATATATTATTTTAGTGATTGCTAAGGACAAAAATACCACAAAAACAATTCAGAGTTAGCAAACTTGCACAAAAACAGACATTACACGAGCAATATTATCAATTGTTGAAAGGCAGACATAATTGTAAATAGTACGACTTGCAAATAAAGCGCTATGACAAGGGTGAGAAAAGCATTAAAGGGATAGTTCGGCCAAAAACGATATTAAACCCATGATTTACTCACCCCCAAGCTGTCCGAGTTGCATATGTCCATCGTTTTTCAGACAAACACATTTTCAGATATTTTAGAAAATATTTTAGATCTTTCTGTTGATTAAATGTAATGTTACGGGGTCCAGCAATAGTCCACGACCTTGAAGTCCAAAAAAAGTGTGTCCATCCTTCACAAATTAAATCCAAACGGCTCCAGGATGTTAAACAAAGGTCTTCTGAGGGTAATCCGTGCAGTGTTGTTGTAGAAATATTCATATTTAAAATTTTATTAACGTAATTAACTACCTTCCGGTAGCGCCGCCATCTTAGACTCAGGAGAGAGTATTAGCGTAGTGTACGCACTTTTCTTAGTGACGCATGACAAATTCTGAGGGCGGGGGACAGAGCAGCAGCAGAGAAACCGCTGTATGCTGCGTAAGCGCTCATCCTGAATGCGGATGAGCCTAAGATGGCGGCGCTACCGGAAGGTAGTTAATTACGTTAATAAAATTTTAAATATGGATATTTCTACAACAACACCGCACGGATTACCCTCAGAAGACCTTTGTTTATCATCCTGGAGCCGTTTGGATTTAATTTGTGAAGGATGGATGCACTTTTTTTGGACTTGAAGGTCGTGGACTATGGCTGGACCCCGTAATATTACATTTAATCAACTGAAAGATCTAAAATATTTTCTAAAATATCCGAAAATGTGTTTGTCTGAAAAACATATGCAACTCGGACAGCTTGGGGGTGAGTAAATCATGGGTTTAATATCGTTTTTGGCCGAACTATCCCTTTAATATGAGAAACTGCCGTAAATCGTTTCACCGTCCTTTAGACAGAAAGTGACGTCATTTCGCACATGCGCGAAACCGATCGCGTTGCTGTACGGATCGAGTAACGGCGCATTCACACGGGGCGTAATCGTTAACGCTTAACGGAAGGCTTGTCTGAAGCGTGGCCAACAGCCAATCACAGTGGCCGCTACACATGCTCCGTTCTTCCATAAACGTAATTGGCTGGCTCTGTCTAGGTAATTTGCATAAGGCGATATGATTGACTGACGCACGCGTTGCCGCTTGAAAAGATGACGGCGCATTCACACGGGGCGTCACCATTAATGCTTCCCATTCACTTTTAATGGGTGACGTCATGCGTTGCCAAAACTGAATTGTGGATCCGTCGGTGCCGTGTCAGTGCCGTTGCTCGCGGCAGAAGTTGAACATTTCTCAACTTTTCAAGCTGCAATACATGCGTCAGCCAATCAGATCGCCTTATGCAAATAACCTAGGCAGAGCCAGCCAATTACGTTTATGGAAGAACGAAGCATGTGTAGCGGCCATTGGTTCAATTGATTCGAAGCTTCGAAAAGCTTTGTTTCTCCCATCACTACCAGATCCACAAGGTTGCTACAATATACTGTTGACTACATGACTAAATTTACCAGAACAAAATAGTTTGGCTCATTAATCTATAGAAGAGGGAGAGTTTAAAAAAAGTTTATTCGAATCAATATGTTTTATACAGTTTATTCTCAGAATATAATTTATAATTTATGAAATACTTAATTCACACTTGTACCTAAACCCGGATTGCTGACAGAAAAGTCTATATTTTAAATATACCAAGATGTAATTCTGTATTTCATCTGGCTTGTGGTGGTATTTTGATGGTTTGGCGTATTAAATACTTTTTCACAGAGTTTTATATATCATTTCACATAGGCCCTGTCCCAAATGGCGTACTTCATGTGGACTTTCGGTCTCGTGGCCTTAAATTGCGCGTGCTCGCTTAGTCCACGAGTCCGTAGGGTGTCCCATCTGTCATTTTTACGCTTTGAAGTGTGCTCATCAGCGCCTCCTTTGCCCCCTTGATGCGGTCTTCAGCGAAGCCCGCACTGCAGCAGGCTTCGCGCACTTTACCAACCCAGAAGTCCTTGCGAAAGAGCAATCAGACCAATCAGACGACGGAAGGGAGGAGTTCACACTGATGGGCAACTTCTCTACCTATTTCCGGTGTGACGCTCGAGTCCATGCTCGAGTCTGTCCCAAAATACAACTCCGTTGAACCCACGTGGACTCGCATTAAGGGTCCCTAAAGTCTGGACTACGTGATGTCATCAAAGTGTGGACTCTGAGGAGGACCACAAGTCCGGAGTGTGCCATTTGGGACAGGACCCTTGTCTCGTGATTGTGGTATGTTCTGAGGACTTTTAGTTTGTATTTTGTGTTCCTGTTTTTTCCTGTCTCGTGCTTGTAGTTCTTTGGTTCATCATGGGTTGTCTTGTTGTCTCTCCAACCCTGCGTCCCAATCTGCTTACTATCCACCTTAAACAGTATTTGAAATTAGAATTAGTATGTCCCAAAATCATAGTATGTTAAAATGAGTATCCATAAAGTTCCCGGATGGACTACTGGATGAAAATTCGAAGTGTAGATCCTTGGAAACTCAAACGTCTGATAGTACCCACAACTCACCGCGAGAGGGCGGTGCTCAGTTGTGTTACGCAGAATTATCAAATGAAATAATTGATGCGTCACTGAATTAATAAGTTAAAGCACAGAGTAAATAAAACATGCAAAATAATGAATGAACAAATACTTAAATGCAAAAATAAGTTTTATTCTGATGTTTGAATTTTTCAAAGATCACAGCATCGTCCAACCAACAGTCGTCACTGTTTCTGTTCCTAAATAATTTAAATATTTTTATAAAAAATTTAATATTTTTAACTTATAGTTTCTTGATTTGTTCTTATTTTATTATCCTTATTTCCATTTTTTGCTGATCCAAAAATTGTTTTGTTTTATTCATGTCTAAACACTCTCTTTTGCAATTATTATAAATATGAAATATGGAGCAATTAAACTATTGAGAAGACCCCCCCCCCCTTTATAATAACCAATAGCCTTTTATTTATGACATAGTCCAGCAAAGACATACTGTAACAAAATGTAGAAGGTGGGATGCTTCAGCATCTAAAGAGCATTTGATTGGACAGGACATATGATGAGAAGTTAAAGTGTACACTGATGTCATAAAAAGTTTTATGGTATGTGCCAAACTATAGGTTTTGAATGCTTGTCTGTGTTTTGGACCATAACAGTTTATATTTATTTTTAAGCCTAATTTATACCATCATTTACTATATGTCTTCTTTTTATGTTTGTTTATCTCATTTTTTCCCAGATGGTCCCATAAATTTCACTTTGACAAAGTTTGCAGAATGTTTATTGCCAAAAAAAGAAAATGTATTTGGTAAATTTAAAAATAAAAAATGTGCACGAAATTAATATTTTCAATCAATAAACATCAGTTCTTTCAAAAGGCGAATTCTTCAAATTCAGTTTGACCATGTGAATTTCACAGAGGAAAATAAGTCAGTTTAAAGCGATGTACAGGTGAGTTAAAAACATGAAATTCATATGTTTATTCAACAAGGGTGCTAGTCCAGTCCAACAACCATGTGAGCAACTAATGCAAATAGCAAATAAAGTATATCTGCAAATATATAGCCGCTTTTAGCTTAAGGTTCTTTTATGCAGGAGTGTTCTGCAATATGTATTTTCTCATATACTTACAAATATACTGTAAAACATGTATAGAGAGTAATAAATCTAATATTAACTTACAATGTTGACATGGTCTGTGTCAAATGAAGCCTCTGTGTTCATCCATTATTTATAATAAGAAATACAAACCAGGTTAATGTGTCAGCTTGTGTATGCAAGTTTGGGACAGGTCCTGTTCAACAGGCGCTGTTAGCAGGGCACAAAAGGAGAAACACTTTCATGTTATAACGCTTAGGTGAGCAGCATGTTTACTATTACTTTAAAGATGACCATCCACGATTAAATTACATAATGTAAGATAGATAGATAGATGATATAAAAAGTGATATAAATGTATATAATAATCTGTTATATCAATAAGGCACAGCTTCAGCAGCTTTATTGTTATGGACATGAATTACATTGGTAAGTCTTTGCGTTTACTTTTGTCCCCTAATAGAATTAATTCTGTGCTGTGTTAGATTTCCTTTATTGTGTTGTCTGCTTTTGTGCATGTACTATATCAGGGCAGTGCATAATATTTTCAGATTTTATTAAAGATAATCCTGTCCATTTTTTAAACATATCTTTAGATTGGGGCTGTCAGGGGATTGATCGCGATTGGTCGCATCCAGGGTGGGGGTTTGTGTTGGCTTAACATATGTGTGTGTGCGGTGTATAATTGTTATTTATATATAAAAACACACCCAATTATGTATATATTTAAGAAAAATTGGTTATATTTATATATAAAATATTTATATTCATATATAATATAAATTATATAAATGTATATACAGTATTTAAATGCAAATATTTCTTAAATATATACCTGAATGTGTGTGTATTTATATATACATAATATTTACACACAGTACACACACATGTTAGGTAAACACAAACTTTTATTTTGGATGCGATTAATCGTGATTAATCTTTTGACAGCCCTACTTTAAATGCAATATTTGTAAGTGCAATAACACATAGTCTTTTCTTAATATATATTTATTGCATATTATATTTCAATTTATTTCTTATAGAGGGTCTGAATGAGGTTCGTCCTGCTGTGTATCGCGCTGCACTAAAGCTTCGTTCGTTACAAAAACTATGCCAAAGTGAGTCTTTTTTTGTTTATGCAAAATACAAAGCTGTTTCTTCCATATTGTATTGTTTGTATATTCTATTCATAAAGTAATTGTTCATTATTGGGCTTTATAACATTACATTACAACTTATATATTGTGTGTTTCTTTTCAAACGTGCATGTACAGTGCACCTGGTGACACTGCAGGATCTGCGTCCAGTTTTAAACCCAATAAACTGTTCTGCAGACCCAAAGGTTCGACTTTCTCAGGAAGATGTACGACAGAGTCTACAACAGTTATTTCTGAACATATCGAAGGAACTTTCTGGTCAAGAGGTGCTTGAAGCGACAGATCAGACCACTAGACTCCTCTTTAAGTTATTTGACAGGTAAAAGGTGAACACAACTAATACATCATGCAGTTATGTGTCTGCTTTTATGTATATAATAACTAAATATTTATTTGCCTTCGGTTAGAGAGCAGACAGGTGCTATCCTGCTGAGGTCAGTGGAGGTTGCATTGATCGCTCTTTCTGGAGACTCTCTGTCAGCTAAACAAAGGGGTCTGTTAACCACATACACAAAACGACACACAGTTGTCTCTCTCTTTCTGACTTTTAGGATGTGGAATTTTCTCATTGTTGGGACAAATATACTTTGGGCAGAGCATTTCATTCATGGGTTAGTGGTCTGTGCTTGTGTCTTTCCAGCTTTGTTTCGTTTGACTGAGAGCTACATTGGAAAACATAATAACGTCAGTGGCACTATCAGTCAAACTGGACTTAGAATCCTGCTGAAAGACCTCAGTCAGGTGAGACAAAGACTAGGTTCTCTGTACGTGAGCGATCCCAGAACATTTATGGAAATGTTCTGGGACCTAAATGCTGTGTAAAAGAGATTTAATATACATGTGTTGTTTGTTAAGGTTCCAGCAGTGGTTCAAGAAAACCATGTTTTTGGCGCTGTTGAAACTGCAGTGGCTTCCTGTTTTAAAGGGGTACAGTATTTTTTTGTCATTGATTATTTTCTACATAAAATCATCCAACATCATGTAAAGAACATTTTGTGAAAATATAACCTTGATATATTTAATATTGACTGAGTAAGGACATGTCAAAGACTGAAATCAATGATTTAAATCAAGGATTGATACTCATAATTTCATCAGATTACGAAACTTTAGCCTGGATTTTGCAGACAGAGTCAGAAATAATAATAAATCATTTTCAGTTGCTTTTATCCACTTACAGTAATAACTGATACATAAATTCACTGTAAAAAAACGGTAAAAATCGACAACTGTAAAAAATATAGGAAACATGTATACAACTTTGCAGTTTAAAACTAACTTTATTCTGGCTTTCTCTATAAGGTTTGTACACTCACCTAAAGGATTATTAGGAACACCATACTAATACTGTGTTTGACCCCCTTTCACCTTCAGAACTGCCTTAATTCTGCGTGGCATTGATTCAACAAGGTGCTGAAAGCATTCTTTCAGTTGATGGATATTTGTGGGACGCACATCCAGGGCACAAAGCTCCCGTTCCACCACATCCCAAAGATGCTCTATTGGGTTGAGATCTGGTGACTGTGGGGGCCTTTTTAGTACAGTGAACTCATTGTCATGTTCAAGAAACTAATTTGAAATGATTCGAGCTTTGTGACGTGATGCATTATCCTGCTGAAGTAGCCATCAGAGGATGGATACATGGTGGTCATAAAGGGATGGACATGGTCAGAAACAATGCTCCGGTAGGCCGTGGCATTTAAACGATGCCCAGTTGGCACTAAGGGGCCCTTAAGTGTGCCAAGAAAACATCCCCCACACCATTACACCACCAGCCTGCACAGTGGTAACAAGGCATGATGGATCCATGTTCTCATTCTGTCTGTTTACGCCAAATTCTGACTCTACCATCTGAATGTCTCAACAGAAATCGAAGTCTTCAACTGTCCAATTTTGGTGAGCTCGTGCAAATTGTAGCCTCTTTTTCCTATTTGTAGTGGAGATGAGTGGTACCCGGTGGGGTGTTCTGCTGTTGTAGCCCATCCACCTCAAGGTTGTACGTGTTGTGGCTTCACAAATGCTTTGCGGCATACCTCGGTTGTAACGAGTGGTTATTTCAGTCAAAGTTGCTCTTCTATCAGCTTGAATCAGTCGGTCCATTCTCCTCTCACCTCTAGCATCAACAAGGCATTTTCGCCCACAGGACTGCTGCATACCGGATTTTTTCCCCTTTTCACACCATTCTTTGTAAACCCTAGAAATGGTTGTGCGTGAAAATCCCAGTAACTGAGCAGATTGTGAAAACTCAGACCGGCCCGTCTAGCACCAAAACCATGCCACGCTCAAAATTGCTTAAATCACCCATTCTTTCCCATTCTGACATACAGTTTGGAGTTCAGGAGATTGTCTTGACCAGGACCACACCCTTAAATGCATTGACTGCCATGCAATAAACTGCCATGTGATTGGTTGATTAGATAATTGCATTGATGAGAAATTGAACAGATGTTCCTAATAATCCTTTAGCTGAGTGTACACCAGAAATGTCATCAGTGGTGGCATTTCCATAGACTGAAAAACCAAATATCATTAGGGTAACACGTGTAAAACTTAAGTTATTGTATAAACATCAATTACATAACATAAAATGTAACATAACACATGTATGTACATACCTGGTAACAGAAACATAATAATTTAAATGAAATATCATCAAATAAAGACACCCAAGGGTGTTTTTCATCACTATAAGCCTACTTTTAACTTACCAAATCTATAACCTTTAACAGTATTTTACTGAAAATCTCATCTTACTGAATGTTACAGAGATTTTAACTGTAAAAATGTCATAATTTTTTCAATACACATTTTATGTTATTTTACAAAAATTTAAATATATCTGGTTAAATCTGTCAATTTTAGTTTATCACTGTATATGTGAAGTTTTTTATGGTTAATCAATTAACCGTTTTATACGGAACATTTTTTCTTTATTTCTTCTTTTTAAATTCTGATTGTTTTTTTACAGTACATGTAGAGTTTGATACTACAGCCTTCCAGTTATCAGCCCAGATCTTCACCAGGTATAAATACCTGCAAAACTCACCAGTAAGATGTTTTGTATTTTTTTTTTCTCAGGTAGTCGGTGCAAGTGTGACTGAAGAACATTTTATTGGTTGGCTTCAGTCAGAACCTTGTCTGTTGTTATGGCTCTCCACTCTTTACAGACTCTCAATGAGTGAGACTGTACAGCACAGAGTCCGCTGTCATGCCTGTAAAGCATTTCCTATCATTGGCCTCAGGTATGTGTGAGTGTTTTTCTATAAAAATCAGTATGTTTGCTTTAAGATTGACATACGCTTGTGCCGCTTAATGTATATGTACGGTATAATACTTTTTTTCTAAATTAAGCCAAATAAAGATTTTGCCATTCACAAACTGTCTACTATATTAGTTTCAAATAATAAAATAAAATAAATATAACTAAAATCAATTAATATATTGATCAGAGTCATCCCTATATAATATATTGGAAAAATTATTAGTTGGTTAAATCATAATTGCCTTTTTGCACACACAGGACACGATATAAAGTAGATTTAATAGTGATTCCAGGAGCACATAAGACAAACATAAACTTACTCAGGAG
Organism: Misgurnus anguillicaudatus; assembly: GCF_027580225.2. Classification (NCBI taxonomy): domain Eukaryota; kingdom Metazoa; phylum Chordata; class Actinopteri; order Cypriniformes; family Cobitidae; genus Misgurnus; species Misgurnus anguillicaudatus. The sequence goes on from NC_073344.2 coordinate 36,782,148, forward strand.
TTAAATAGACGAGAACTGACAAATGACAATGACAAAGGAGTGAATATATATAGACCATTTCAAAAGATGTAAACAGCACTGGTCCAGAAACACTTCCTGTTACAGTTTGTGACATTATTTTTCAATTTCACATATATCATTATCTTTAAGATGTTTATTTAACTTCAGTTAATTCAGTTCTATATGTTCTGTTGGTTTATTTTATCCCAACATTTATCTAGTGTTAAAAAACTGAAACAGGAAGTGCTCCTGGACCAGTGTTGTTTACATTTCTTGAAATGGTCTATCTGGATAATAGGGAACAGGTGATGACAATGATGAATGATTGATGACGGGGTGCAAAGGATTATGAGAAGTGGAGTCCGGAAAGGGATGGCAGATGACAAGGGAATCATGACAATAATTAGGCATTCTTGCATTTTATTCATTGATTAATATAATATGTTAATTGTGTTTTATCAAAAAGTAGTTTGTTTATGGTTAATTCAAAAATAAAATTAAAAAATAAGACTTGAAGCACTTAAAATGTGAAATTCAATTTTATTTCTACTTCTTTTGATGCTATTTTTGCATGTAGTTTGCTTCTTGAATTTTTATTCAACTTAAATTTCAAAAGCAATCTTTATTAGATATTGAATGTTATGCAGCCTGACCTATGACCTCTCCACAGGTATCGCTGTCTTAAGTGTCTAAACACGCACCTCTGCCAAAACTGTTTTCTAACTGAGAGACGCAGTAGGAAGCACAAACCCTCCCATCCTGTACTGGAGTACTGCACTCAGGTTTAATAACAATGGGAATCATATTCAATTTTATGTGTAAAATATGTATAAAACATATGAAGAGTTTCATTGCAAAATGAGATAAATCAATTTTTAACATTTTTGTCAAAACATGTTTATTATTATGTTGTTATGTTATTATTTTGTTTTATGGTGCTACTTAGCTGTATTTTTAAGTTATGAAGATTTAAATCAAAACAAACCAATTGCAGCTGAATTGATATTAATTGGAATGCACAACCAAAAAACAAGATTTCTGAAAAAAAAACGGAGTTATCTTGTTTTGCAACGAAACTCTTCATATATTCTCTTAAAGGCATAGTTCACTCAACAATAAAAGGTCACTCACTCATTTACTCACAATGTTGTTTTGGACCGTAATGACTTTAATTGTATAGAGGAAAAAAGTTTTAAAAATAAAGTCTGCAAACTTTTTGTCTATACTATAGCCTAATTAAACTTAACAGGGTCTTAAAAGACATGACTGACTAACCAGCATTTTCACTGAGTAGTTTCCTTTAAGTTATGCTGCATCATCTTCTAACCAATATTTGCTATGGTTATGTTTATTAGCCATCCTGGAGAGAATCAGTGGCGTCACTGGCCTCCAGTGCTCGACACGCTTTGCTTCCTCGACATCGCACCAGGAGAGATGCAGAGAGGACACAGAGAGCTTTGAGAGCGGATTCCAGCGCAGAGCTGCAGTACATGTAAAAATTTAGCAAGTATATACGTTTTTATGTGTGCAGGAAATATTAATTTGATCAAAACTACATGACAACTGTGGTGAATGTTTGAGTTCAGATGCAAAACCCTCTAAGTACTTCTAACATGTTTTCTTGTAAATGAGCATTTTTTATCTCTTTAAATTTTTTGACTTTTATGTTGAGATTCAGTAATTTCACTTTAATGGCAATGAAAAGGTTATTAGTCCATAACTCAAATGCCATTTTCACAAATGTCACTTTTGTCATTTAATTGGCATTTAACAAATTTGACTTTGACTTTCGCAGCAAAAAGTGCATTCAAGCTTTTTTGGAAAAAAATATTGTTTCCCAATCCTACCCACTGAAAAAAATATTCATTTAATTTACTCAATTTTTAAGGTAAGTGGTCGCAATTAATTTATTTAAGCTACAAAAAAGATAGAAATACAACACAAAACAAAAAATTTTTGTTTAAATATAGCTTAAATAAATTGATTGCAACCACTTACCTTAAAAAATTGAGTAAATTGAATGAATCTTTTTTTTTCAATGTATCTCTCCACTTCACGGTGCTTTCTTGCACACTGAAGGTTCAGAAAAGACTCAGAAGTTCAGTCAAAATCCTAATATATTCAGTAAACCTCCTTTAACTCTTGCACTGATGTATGCGCGTTGTTCATCCAATTTGTCTTCACCAAAGGACTTTGCTGAAAAATCATGGCATTCTGCCAACGAAGCAGTATTTCTGAATGGCCTAAGCGGATTTGAAGCAAAAGTATTTGATGAATGTATAATACATGCCGAGAAGATTCTATCAGTATCATTATCTCATAGTGGCTTTTGCATCTGAGCTCTTTATTTCTTTCCTTATATACGAAGTTAATACATAGCAAGCAATATCTTATACTTTTAAACGGGACACGCTATAATTGGGTCCTCGGTGCTTCTATCAACCTAGCAAATGTAAAAAAAATCAACCCTGTAACTTTATTTCTCTGCAAACATGTGAAAAAATATGGCATTGAAATTTGTCTCCCCTTTGATGTCAGAAGGGGATAATACCGCCCCTTAATCTGCAACTATCCAACCACAGCACTGCCATTTAGTGCATTTGCTTTTAAAATGAAAACCCAAAACGGCACATTTTTGCTCACACCTACAAAGTGGAAATTTTAACATCCTATAATAAATTATCTGGTATTTTGAGCTAAAACTTCACATATGTACTCTGGACACCAAACATTTATTTGACATCTTAAAAAAGTCTTGTGAAATGCCCCCTTTAAAATATTCTTCAAAACGCATAAAGATGATGCCATCTATATGTGTGTGTCCACATTCAGTCCATCTCCTTCAGTGCACCGGTCAGTAGTAGTTAATGACACACAAGAGACGTCAGGGTCTGACACAGATCTGACTGCTTCCACTCCTGTGCTGACAGTTGAGTCTAAATGTTTGCAGACTGAAGACACAGAGACAGCTCAGGTAATTTACCTCACTGTCTCAACACCAAGGTTTTCAAAACAAAAATGAATGATGTTGTAGTGGATAATCCCTCATGCTTACTGTGTTACAGAAAGAAACAGCTATTCTCCAAAAAGACCTCAGTGTAACTCAGAAAGCCATGAAAGATATGCAGAGAGACAAGTGGTGAGCTAACAGTGACTTCTGTCAATATTAACCCATTTTTGACATTTTAAACCACTGGAATAATACATTACATGTCATTTTCTCAACGGTGTGTGTCTGTATTTGTTGGGTTGGTGTGATGAACAGGCTCCTGGAGAAAGAGTTTCAGGTATGGAGAGTTGCTGCACAGTCAGAGCACGATTCACTGGAAGACAAATGCACTGAGTTGAAGACTATGATGGAGGCCCTGAGCCAACATAACCATCATCTGGAGGAAGAACTAGAAAGAGTCAGTCAGGTAAGATGGATTGATTTACATAATACTACCTACATACCAGTACGGTGACGTGATTTCACCATGTAGGATGCAAGCGTGCCGCCCAAGCCCTGAAAAGTGAAGCCAAAACGTCTCGATCGCCCCCCAGTGACTGGTCCCAGTATAGGTCATAAACTCTGCCTCCCCATGTTATTCAATGGGACTTGAGACCAACTAAACAATTTAATTACACTTCAATTATCTTTTTTCCGAAGCTGGTTTCTGTCATTTTCTGTAGTTTTTTATCACGCTGATGTAAATTCAAGTGTTTGTTTTTAAAATAAGTTTGTTTTTAGTTAGTTATTTAAAGCAACACTATGTAGTTTTTTACCTTTAAATAATGTCTCTAAAATGATTTCAGTGATAGAACAACTTTTAACTGGACAAATTGTACTGTTGCTGCAACCTGAGCAGCCTCCTAGCTGCAACAAGCACACTCTGAAAGTGGCGGTGGAGGGTAGGAAACATAGCTCCCCCCCTCCCCCTGCCTGCAGAAGAGTGTCTGATACCAGGCACTGTTGCGCTTTTCAACCACATGGGGGAGCTGTAAGTCATTTTTACATGGAAACTACATAGTGTTGCTTTAATGCTATAAAAACGGTGGTGTCACGTCATGATTGACAGCTGTGATATGCGCATTCTGCGAGAGCGAGGGCGGGGCCTTGTATTCGCGGCTTTAGTTCCTGCTCACTACTGGGCAGGACTGGTCCCGAAATTGCTACTGCGCAGACTCAAGACCCAAGATGTCAGCGCCACATCGAGACACTGACGGCTTCACTTTTCACCATTGGAAAAGGGCGAACGGGCGTCATCCATCTTTTTTTACAGTCTTTGGTAGGATGTGATTCTGGATTAAAGGAAAACACCACCGATTTTCAATATTTTACTAAGTTCTTACCTCAACTTTTTTCTATCTTTTTTCAATGCGTGCACTTAATCTTTGTACAGCGCTTCGTGAATGTGTTAGCATTTAGCCTAGCCCCATTCATTTCTTAGGATTCAATGAGGGATGATTTTAGAAGCCACCAAACACTTCCATTTTTTCCCTATTTAAAGACTGTTACACGAGTAAGTATGCTGGCACAAAATTAAACGTGGCGATTTTTTTTAAGCAGATAAAAAATGAGAACTATATTGTATGGCGCAAGAGCACTTAGTTTGCAGCACTTCAACCTCAGCGCGCAGTAACATCATCATTCCCGACTACTCCCCCTCTTGCTCAAACTTCCGTCAATATTACTGTACCCAAGGTCGAAGTTACTAGGTTGACTAAAATTTTTAGTTAATTCAACTTAAAAATTTGAAGGCAACCGCACTCTAAAAAATATGCAGCAATAATTTAAAACAACTTGGTTTTGCAAGTCAATTCAACCAACTTTTTTAAGTTTAGACTTGACATAACTCATAAGAACAAGTTGAAATTGTTGAACTTAATTTGTTAAGTAAATTACATCTATAAACAAAGGCATAATTTATAAAAATAAAAAGAGTCTCTTACTCGTCTTTTTAGCATTTTAAATATGTTAATACACTATTAATCTTGCTAATATTAATATTGTTAATACACTATTAATCTTGCTAATACTAATATTGTTGGCTTTTATTTGTATTGCCAAACATAAGTGTTGTTTGTCATCTCAGGTGTTAAGTTTGAGGAACAATAATGAACTCAGAATCGACTTGCATTCTCGCTCAAACCAAGATGACGACTGCATCAGTGAAAAAGACTGGACACCACCAGAGTGTTTAAAACCTCACGAGAGCTCCAGTGAAGAGGTTGCAGAAGAGAGCAATGGACATCGGGAACAAATAAGAGGACTGGAGAGTAAAGAAGTGGAGCAGGAGACTGTTTATGGAGCATCGGAAGACATCTGCACAAATCTGTATGAAACGGACAGTATCCTAGTGCAGGAGCAGCAAGGTACTGAGGACGAGGGGGAGTGGCTAAAGGAGAAAGAGGAGGAGCAACTGTATGGACAACAGGATCTTTCTGCACATCAGCCATCTGTTTATGCTTTTGCAGTGGAAGACCCTTTTAGCTCAGATGACACAGAGATGGAAGAGGAACTTTGTAAACTTGTACAGAGACTGAGAAATGAGCTCTCTTCATGCACACCCAAAGGTCTGTTGAACCGTTTATATGCATTCATGGTTGAAGATTGTCAGAATTAGGTAGATGTGGCACCAGTTTTATGCTTGTGTAATATTTTACATTCGTAGCCAAACAGAAATACAGTGAATATTTTCTTAATACGATTTTTTGTTTGCTCATCAGGATCTGGCTGTATGGAGAGAGAAATGTTAATGATGGCAGCAGAGGGAATCAAGGACTCTGTTTCTCATCTTGTCACTTCTGTGTCCACTAGTTTGGGATGATGGCAAAATTGTAGTCTTTTACATTGGCCAACCAATAAAGTTTGAATGCTGGTTCAATCATAATATTCATGAGAAATATAAATGCTCATAGTAGACTACTGATATTTGATCACGTCACCAATTATGAAACCTTTATGAACAATTTAATCAAATCTAACAAAATAGACAAGTTGCCATTAATTTGCCTAATGTTTTAATGTAACAGTGTTGCATATTTTAAATTGCCAGATGTTTAGATGTGACAATATGTTAATATGTCATTTTACAGTGAATTAATATGGCTAAATAATTTTTAATAACATTCACTTTTGATGTTTAATTTAAGTCTTTTTTTAAATATTACACATTATTATATTTTATACTTTTATAAATGCAATTTATGCAATGCATTATACTTGAATGAATTGAGAAACAGATTGTGGCTGATTTATCCCATACCAGCATACAAGGGTACTGCAATATTTTGAGATAAGCGAGAGAGTGTGGCTTTGTGGTTTTTAAATATGTTTCAAATTAAAGGAGCGGTGAATCAAACAATCTGAATTTTTTTTTACTTGATAATTTGTTATATAAGAGGTCATCATACTTGAATGAACATCCTGCAAGTTTCAAAACTGAAAACGTTTGTGCTACTAAAATATAACAGTTTTTGGCACCAAGCCAGGAAAATGGTCTATTCAGGAATGTGCCGAAATATGATGTCAGAGTAGAATTGAAACTCCCCAAACCCAAATACAATGACCACTTTTGTAGCCCTGCCCACAGCTCCGCGTGACAAACGTGTGGGCCAGGGGCAAAGCAAACCATGCAGTGTCTCAACAATCAGTAAACATGTCTTTAAAAATTGCCAAATGTAACTAAAATTACTTTTAAATACATTTTTCTTGAGAGACATTTATTTTGACGCGGTGATCTGTTATGAGTACCCAACGGAGTGTTCGGTTGTGGAAGAACCGTCTATGGGAAGAACACAGACGCTCTGAGGCTCGGAACATAACATTAGGAATGCGTGGTTAAAGTTTGTTTTTGAAGAAGTTCCAGCTTGTGTACCGCGGATTCATTTGTAAAGAAGCCACAAGTCGATGCTGGATTTGCATAGAGACTGCGATTAAAAGCACCACTAATATTGCATCTGACAAAAATGACACAGCAGTATACACAGTAAGTAAAACATTATGTTTTATTTAAGTTACTGCGTTTTACTATTGCATAGTAAGAGATTGCTTGATATGTCCTGTTTTAACATCAGTGTCTAAACACGTATATTTGACTGTTTTAATTTACTAAAAACATTAAACGATTAATAAAGGTGCAACAATACGACTGTAATATAACGATAGAAATATACAAAGTTTGTGATAAGGAAGCACTTACCAGGCGCAATTTAGATTCTGATGCCGGCTTTCTGTGTTGTATACGGTAATTTAGGCCAGTTGCGTTTGAAAGGTCCAACACTCAACAAAGCTTTTTAAATCATATAACTGTGTATGTAACGTTATGTGTATATAAGAGCAACCTCACAAGCACAATAGAAATATACAAAGTTATTGATAAGAACTTACCAGCCGCAGTTTAGATTGCAATGCGCGCTTACTGTGTTGTATATGGTAATTTAATCAAGTCGAGTTTAAAGTTTTGTTTCTACTTTACCATACATATAGTCATTTATGTGTATCATCTTTAGCACCCAGAATCTTTTTGTGGCTCAAACATATTTTTGTTCATGTAATGGCGGGGAATGAAGCTATCCAATCATAGCAGTGGGCGTTTACATCCAGGTCTTCAATACGGCCCGCTCCTCAAACAAAGCTTTTCTCCAGACAAAATCAGAACCATGTTACAAAATAGCCTATTACTTATTGCTTTTGATGTTTTTGATTGTAAAAACCACATGAACATCACTCTTAGAAGACATTGAACCTTTAGAGTTAAAAAAAGAACCCAGAAGTTCAAATATGAACTTGTAGTAATTATAAAGGTTCAAAGTTGAACTTAGAGGTTCTATGAATATCCCTTGGTTATTTGGACAGTTCTTTTTAGAACCTTTGTTGTGGCCAAAGGGTTCATTTTAGAACTGACCTTTTGTGAAGGTTCCTTTATGAACCTTTTCTCAAATGGAGTCAGACTGTTAAGATTTTATATTTGTATAGACTAATAATAATAATAATAATAATAATAATAATAATAATAATAATAATAATAATATCCTTAATTAACATTAACAAAGAGGGAGAGAGTGTGTGTGTGTGTGTGTGTGTGTGTGTGTGTGTGTGTGTGTGTGTGTGTGTGTGTGTGTGTGTGTGTGTGTGTGTGTGTGGTTGCGTGCGCGTGTGTGTGGTTGCGTGCGCGTGTGTGTGCAGTATGTACAATGCATAGATATAGCCTAAGCTTCATTTGGGTCTATTCAAATGAACTGAATAGATGGTTTGCGCCAGGTACCTATAACACACACTAAAAGCATCTCCAAGTGTCATTCAGAACTTATTTAATGCATGCATAATAAAATAAATAAGAAACAGTGCTGGCAAGAACATAATCTTTTAACAACGGCCACATCCAATGAAACAATATGTTTAGCTGGCAGCAAACGTTGTAAGTCAATGAAACCGAGACCTATCAGCACCATGACGTAATTAATGTTCACGACATAATTCCAGCAGCCGCAGTCGCGCATACACGCGCAAGATTTCACGCGCAAAAACCGTTACAACCGTTGCAGCGCGAGCACAGGGACTGAGAGGAACAGCGCACCTATCTGAGGTAAAACCTAACAATTTTACTATTCACTTTATAAAAAATAGAAGATAACATTAATGTTATGTAGCCTTATGTTAATATTAAAGCGTGGGCTGCATATTTTGAGTGTTTTTGAAGAACATATCTAAGACCAGATGTCTGGAAATAATGGGAATCTTCAGATATGAATCACAAACGTGATGTAACCTATTTTTGATATAGTTCTGTAAATACATTATTAATAGTATATAAATGTATATTTATCTTTGCAAATGAACTTTTATGTGATATCATTTTCATCTAAACTGCAATTATTTTTCTAGGGACTGAAACAAATATGATCACAGAAGTTATTCAATGGACTACTCAAGATGTGACTGGTTGACTGGAAAAAGTTTCCACAAATTTATCCTAATTTCCTAATTATTTCAAGGTTGATCTCACAGGAATGCCTACTCTTTTTAACTGTGTCATATGCAGCAAACAAACATTTTCTATAAAAAGACATATTGGCCTTTATCACCAAAATAGCCCAAAATTTGAATTCACACGTGGATTAAATAGTTGTGGCAAAATAAACAAAATCTTCAGTTCCTATAGATTAGGTTAAAATGTATGTTTGCTGCAATATATAATTCAGCATGCATTTTTGTTCAAATTATCATCTTCTACTCCTTGTTTTAGAGAATGAAATTGATGGGGATACGTTCATTAACCTAACTGAGAATATGAGCTAAATGTTTTCCTAAAATAAAGGATCAAGTTAAATTCATTAGACTACACAGAAACAAATAAAGACTGAAATGCCTACCAAGACTACACACATCAGTCATGAGTAAGTGTTTTACATCTAATTACTTTATTACTACACTATAAAAAAATATGCAGCATTTTTGTCGAATTAACATATATATTTTTGTTACTTTAACTTAAAAAATATAATACACTTTAATATAAAATTAATTGTATAAGTTATGTCAACTTTTCATCGAATGCTCCAGGCAAGTATTACATGTTCATCAAATACTTCTGCCTCAGGCTATTTAGAAACAACAGTTTGTTGACAGAATCCATTAAGAGTTTGATAAAAAAAAACGCTAATTTACAAGAAAGCATGTACAAGGCGCACTTAGAGGGTTTTGAATCTGAACTTATATATCTTCCATTTTCAGGTGTCCAACAAGTTACCAATTAAACAAGGTGTGATTATCCCTTGTCACCAAATACCAGTTCTTGAGAGACTGGTAAGAGAATGGAACCACAAGATTTCATCAAAAGTCCAACAGATAACCAGTGCAGAGGTAAAGCATGTCAGACAAAGTGACACCTTAATGGACAATTATAATTTTAAAATGCTTTGTGTTTTTTATTTTATAAAACTGAGGAGCACCAAGACATGTGCAGCATAGAAAGAGGTAATTGTCACAAACAGACTGATCTTCAGGATTCAGTAAAAGCAGCAGTGGCGGCTCGTGACTGCTCATCCGAGGGGCGCTAAATCCAAATAAGTGTTCGGGGTGTCATGTGTGTTGCTTGCGTTTTCAAAATATGTGTTGGTTGCGTCATGTGAACCATGTGCATCACGTGTTCTGTCAAAGCAAGTGCCTGCTGCACACGCGTCAAAACCATTTATAATAAAAGAGATGCTCACGTTCACAAAATACACACAAGACACTCCCTTAACAGTAAATTCTGATTACGCATGAGATTATGCGAGTATCTGGCAAACGCGAGCGTCCCCTTCATCACAAACCCTTTAGACACGTTTGGAGCAGGCACTTATTTTGACAAGACACGTGATGCACACAGGATCTCTCATAGCGCAGAACACATATTTTGAAAAAAGGAACCACACACATCACGGGCTACATACATGTTGTGACGAACTTCGCATTGAGCGCTCTCAAAAAAAGAAGTCACTGGCCGCCACTGAAAATCAGTAAAGTTAATAATGCATACATTTGTGGAAAGTCTGAACAGGGGAAGATGATTACAGCATTGGGGTGCACTTTGAAAAAGTGAAAACAAGAATGCTTGAATGACTGAGAGGACTAAATCCCTATCCAGCCCTTAAAGTCCCTTCAGTTGTGAGTAGAATATTGTTCAAATTTAAAAAGCAAAAAAATAAATATTGTATCTGTTAATATTTTCATTATATTGGATTCTAACAGCTTGCATTTGAGGTCCAAAGCATACTTGACACAGACATTGAAAGAAACATGCTGAAGAATCTAGGCCTGGTGGCACAGAAAGTGATTAATGAGTGCCACAGAAGACAGGTTGGAGTGGATATCTGTAGCGAACTGGATGAAGCAAAACAAGCCTACATTGATTTGGCACACAGAGGTAATGTAACATGTTAAACTAAGAATGACAATAAACAATGAAACTATATGTCAGATGCAATTTCATAATTTTTATTAAAGGTCTCTCAATGGCTGCTGCTGCTACCATGTTGCTTCCATTTCTTTTCAAGGAGAGCCCAAGATTCCTTTATGTCATTAATCAGGTGAGCGTATGTGGCTAAGTTTATCTTTTAAGAGTTTAAATCTATATTAATCCTTTTTCAACCCTATCTTTTAATATCAACTTTTTAAAGCCGGTATTGCATTGTGACCAGTGGCGGCTGGTGACTTCTCTTCCGAGGGGCGTTAATTAATAATATGTGTTCGGAGTGTCATGTGTGTTGCTTGTTATGTCAAAATATGTGTTCAGCCCGTCATGTAAACCATGTGCATTATGCGTCTTGTCAAAATAAGTGCCTGCTGCACATGCATCGAAATGATATGATAAAAAGACACATTCAATACTCGCAAGACACTAACTTAAAAGTGCAGTGTGTACATTTTAGCAGCATCTAGTGGTGATGTTGTGAGTTACAACCAACAGCTCAGTCCACTGCTCACCCCTCGCTTCTGAAACGCATAGAGACGCTACGGTAGCCATCACCAGACAAACATGTCATCGTCGGAGACAACTTAATAAAAAAAGTTTGTCCGTTAAGGGCTTCTGTAGAAACATGGTGGCACAAAATGGCGACTTCCATGTAAGGGGACCCTCAGTGTATGTAGATAAAAGCGTCTCATTCTAAGATAATAAACACATAACGGTTCATTATGAAAGGTCTTTATACACCCCTGATAATATAGTTTCTATATTATTTTGCATTTCTGTCAAGAGTTCCTTCTATAAATTGCACACTGCACCTTTAACAGTAAACTCATTACACACTTTTATCATAAACCTTTTAGATGCATGGGCAGCATGAACTTATTTTGACAAGATGCATGATGCACATGGTCCACATGACGCGCCGAACACATATTTTGAAAGGACGAACCACACACATGGCGAGCTTCGCATCGTGCACCCTAAAAAGTCACCGGCCGCCAATGATTGTGACAGGTAAAAATTCCTAAAAAAGCATCTGAACTGGGAAGTTGGAATGTTTTTAAAGTTTAAAATAATATTTGTTTATAATATTAAATCCAAGTAGGAGCTTTGTATAACATTATCACTTTCTTGTTTAGGTACCAAATACACCCAACCCAGTTCTATAAAAGGAAGCCCTTTGGGTGCAGATTCAATCCTAGAGATAATGATGGAAGGTGTGAAAGTCTTTGAGGTAGAAGATGTCACTATAGCGCTTGTGCAGTCTACTTCATCTTCAGCATTGAAAAATAAAATTTTAAATTAATGTATGTTTATGTAAATGCATAAAGTGGAAAGTAAATACATGATGTGGATGAATCAACATAAGATATATTTGAAATATCTATATATATATCAATATATTGAATATACTGTAAAAAATGTCTATGTATGTATGTAATGAAACAAAACAAAAATGCCACCTGCAGTTATTAAAATGGCCAATTTCTTGTTTAAATGAATGTATGTTTATGTAATGGCATAGTGTAGAGTGTAAATACATGATGTGGAGGTATCAACATTATTTTTAATTATATTTAAATTATACCACTGTGCTGTTGAATGCTTTATTCTGATTGATTGAGAAATATTCCATGGGTATGCATTATTTTCGATAACGACACACCTTACTTGTCAAATCTCTTAAAAATAGCCACCAGAGCAATGTTTGTGGTAATCGTGATATAAGCAGAATAATTGACTCCGGTCCTTTGAATTATCTGAAAATAATGCACAACCGAGGTGTAACGGTAACCCGCTTCGCATCGTGCCACATAACCACCTTGGGTGTGCATTATTTTCTTATAATTCAATGGCCTGTTGTCAATTATTCCTTACAATGATATATTCAGTTACATTCTGTTAAATGTTGAATGAATTTGTTAATGTTTGTTTAAATTGCTGTCATGTTTGCAATAAACATTTAATAAAGTATCATGATGTTGTGTCTATTATGAAAAAGTGTAATGATAGTAATGAATAATAATAGTCATAATTATTATTATTATAATGTCCAGAAGAAGGTTCAAAAAGGAACTCTGCTGGTTCTTTAAAGCACCTTTAAAAGAAGGTTCTAATTGGAACCTTTTTAAAAAGGTTCAAAAACGAACCTTAAAGGTTCCCCCACAGTTGCAATCTCCAGGAACTTCAAAAGGTTCATTTTAGAACCTTTTCTTTTTAGAGTGTAAGTAGACCTCAGACAACAGTAGAAAACAATAAAATCAACAGATTCATTGCCCCTTGAATTAAAACTATTTAGCCTTGAGTTACTCAGTCCACCTATTAAAATATCAAGATTAGACAAATAAAATATGAATTTTTATATTTCTATTTTATTTGTACCTCAAGACAAAATCATAAGTGGCTCTGGTCTGGGGGGGGCAGTGCCCCCCTACCCTCCAAACGCTGCCTACGTGCAAGGCCGTCTGACGTCTGTACTTAATATACAAAAATGTTTCTTTAGAACTCCTTAAAAACTAAAAAAAAAAAACTATTTTGAGAATCACAATAAAAATCAGTTTAAGTATTTAGCACAAACATAACAATGTACTAAAAGTGTATTTGCTGGTATATAAGTGTATTTTTAGTACATCAAAGTATACTGTATTTTTACCTAAGTGAGCTGTATTTTGGTTTCAGTATTTTTAGGGATTCTCCATTACATGTTAGGAAAAAAGTGCAAAGTTTTTTCTCAAGTTCTTTATTATCATTTTTTAGCAATGTTTCCATGGGAACATGAGATGGTTGAAAAAGGAGACAGTGTTAAGATTATGAGCTCAAAACCTGTACTGTCAGTCAATGATGGTATAGAAAAACACTATCTCCCTCCCTCTCTCTGCGCTTATATCAGCCCAAATTCAGAGCTCCCTCTACCTAAACAAACCCATTCTATTAATATTATCAATTAATATCACAAGTGCCCGGATAACACTGTCCCACAGAGATGACAAATGACATTTTCATTTTTAGAAGCTGAGATTTTCATAGAAACATTCAGTTTAAGTAATCAGAAGCTTATTATAATGTCAAACATAGATGGCCGAGCATATAAAAGACTTCCTTCATAATAATCTTTTAGATTGAGATCAATTTCATTGTTAGTCTCGTCTGAGAATTCTTTACCAAACCGTAAGTATGTGCAGTGTTTCCCCTTTGCATAGTAAATAAACGTTAACTGTTTTTCTTTGACATGCAGATACCTTAAAAAGCGCGGCAGGGCTGTGTGGGCTCCGCCCCCAGTGCAATTGCATCATGCAGCTTTCTGATTGGCCAGTAACGGCATTCGGGTCAGGGCAGTCCTACAGGGCCCAGCCGATATAATATTGGTTTATTTAAGGGGAACTGACGTCATCAGGCATATATAAGACTCTGGAGTTTAAAGGTAATTTCATCATGCAGCTTCAAAGGCTGCTGGCCGAAAAGTATAATTTATTCTTTTTCTAACTTGATTTCATAGTTTCATTAATACTACAAAAATGGCGGCAATATAACATGCTAAAAATAAAATGAACAAACAAAATTTTTATTTATGCTTTGAAGTGTTTGTCTGAAGAAGATATGGGTCCCTCTCATTGGATATGATCAAGCCCATTCAGCCCCTCTGAAAACACAAGAATGTGCTCACCCACTTACTGGAACTGTGACCTAAGCGACCGTTTATAAATCGTTCTTCTTTCCTCCATTATTATTTAACAATATTCTTGCATTGGTGTCCCATGCGAGGTCCACAGCTAAGCTGCTCATGCCGAGATCGGAACCGGAGTCCGTGAAGTGTAAACAGGAAGTCGTGCCTCGTCTTCGCTGTCACCATTGGCTCAGTCATTCATCTGGGTTGCAAATGGCTCAGCGTGGATGCTCAAGGACAAAGGAAGAAGGTCAGTTCCGGAGAAGCAGTTCTAGGTTTGGCTAAAAGTGTCCGATCGTTCGTCTTCCCTTGCTTTCTTTATTTTATTCGTGTAACGCCAACTCCGTCGGCAGCGGAGTTAGCGGCAGGAGAAGGTACGGTCCAGCAGGTTCTGACGGAACCGAGGGGCACACAAGGCAAGGATGCAGTTCTCAAAGTCTTTAGATGGCACTGGCGTTAGGGTCATATCGTCTCTTCTTGACATTTCTTGGCGATAAGAACAAACAGGAAAGAACAGAATAGAAGGGGGTTAGTGTGGGCAATGTCAGAACCGTCAGCATGCAACTTTACTGCTCATTCGGGCCATGAACCGCCTTGACCCTCGGCAACCCCGCTGAAACAAAGTCATTCTGGACTTGGTTCTTTAACTTAAAAACATTGTTTTCTAATTAAAAAAGAGTTTGTTCTACATCCAAGCTATTTTAATGCAGTCGGGTTGCGGCGGGTAAAAGCGGCCGCCCTTTAAAGCAACAACAGGAGACACAGAGTGTCCCGCCACTGACTGGGTGAGTATATGTGTTAGAAAGACAACAAGGGATGTGGAAAAGAACATTACCTCCTGGGAGAAAAACACTGACACAGACAGAAAACAGCAAGAAAGAGCGTACAACATCGAGGGTCAGAAAGGACATCACACCCACAACATGAACGACGATACGATACCACCAGGAACAACAATAAAGGCAACAAGTACTGCAACAACACCAACAACGACAGGGGTTTGACACAACCTCCCCGTAGTGTGGCTTGATGTGGGGCATCCCAGCATTTTAACATGCACCTGTCCATAGAGAGGTTAGATGGGAGACGCCACTATCGCTGTGTAGGAGGGTGTTTGGGGTAGCATGCAGGTGCAGTGGAGCGCGTGTATCTGTACCGGGTCTCTGTGAAGCAGGCAGTAAAGGCAGCGGTGCCGGGCGAGTCCGGGTGGGGGGTGAGGGCTCTTGCTCAGTTCTAGGTTTTCAGGGGGGCCCAGGGCCTTCCGGGAGATAAGAGGGCGTGGCAGCCAGCCATGGCACAAAGGCTGCCTACGTCACAACCTCCACCCCTCTCCGCTCAAACTCTCACCCTTTCAGACAACGGAGGGGGGATTGAGAGAGAGATCACGGCGAGGAGAGTGGGTAAATCAAGTCGTCATCCCTCCCCACACCAACCCAACAACCCGCCCCAACAAAACTCAACCCCTTCTCAAACTAAAGAGATCAATAAATACCCCTTCCTTCACATGAGGTGAGCCCAGCCTTTGTGCGATGCTCTGATAGCACTCCGGTTTAGCTCTGGCTTTGTGCCAGTCCACATGCAAACTCTAAATGGGCTCAGTCAAGATGCTATGTGCAAACAGGCATGCTGTGGTGATCTAAGTCCTCTAGGAGTATTTCGAGAGCTCTTCTATTCTGTCCACGAACATGCTATTGTGAACATTAGTGTTACTTGTCCACTTTTTACTGTTATCTTATTAAAAAAGATTCACATTTGCTAATCTACATACAAGATTATCTTAAGACCAAAAGGTAAATTTACACTCACAGCCTATTTGATGTCCCTTACTACACACATTTTTCAAAATTGCATCATTAGTGGAAGCATACATGGTAACATTGTCTTACAATTCCCACCTTGCTATAGCATACTGATATACTTTTTATACACGTTTGAATTGTTAGCATTTGAAATCAATTACACAACAACTTTCTCTTTAATATGTCATTACACATCTTGCTCAGTATCTACTTTATCAATTTGCTCGCATGCATGTCAAGCGTTGGGCCAGTCTGCTAGAGGTTCTGCTATAGTCAACAGCGTGTCCAACCAATTCCGTTTTTCAACAACTTTTTTAACGCAATTAGTTCATTGATTACGAACATCGGCAAGTCATTTCCTAAGCACAAAATACATGCAGTTGTACAGTCATCATCAATATTTATTTGGAAAACTTACATTAATAATACAGATACTACGAAATTAATTCAAGGTGCACCAGAACAAACTTATTATACTTTACATAACACCACGTACACTATGCAGCTCTAAGTACAATTGTTCATTATTATTTTAGTTTCTGTCGTCTGTAGCAGAAGCCCAGGCCCTTGAGTGTGTGTGAATATGTGTGTGTGTAGTGATATGTGTTGTGTTTTAATTCAAAATTGTGTGTTTATGTGAGCCTGTTCCAGGCTGGCAGGCAGTAGGAAGCATGCGGTGCAGCTCTTACTTAAATCCCCATCCCGTACCCCCCAGCACTATGGCTGCCATCAGGATGGCCCCTGCGATGGAGCCTATGATAAGGTTGGTGGCGCTAGGACCTGCAGAAGGGCATGATGGGAGAGAAACATGACGTAAGCCGAAGGGGGCTCCTGCACAGCATGCAGGGTTTACAAATCAAATGCTTGAGTTCAATTATTTGTATGTTTACAGTATGTGGTCCTATAGGTAGGGTGTGTCGCTGAACTTACCCGTCTTATAACGTCTGATGTAATAAATGTATGTTATTTGGAGTTTTTTTTTTGGGGGGGGGCAGATGTACTGGTTTTAGCACAGGGGAGCGGCACACGTGAGATTGTAAAGCACAGGGCCGTTCTGAGTTACCGACGGAGACAATCGCACAGACACGCGCACGCAGACTCACAGAGAAACAGTAACCCACAAACACACTCAGCACGAACTTTCACGCACTCACGCACCCATCAGACCTTGTTTGAGAGATTGATAATTAGCTATGCACAGGAAGTGGGTCAGATCTGGGGGGATTTGGCGCTACAGCATCTTCGCACGCAAGCAGTGTGAGTGCGGGTCATCTCGTGTATTTTTCTTTGTAGCTTTTGTTCGGTTTATGTAAATGCCCCACATGGACCAAAGAGGGAAGCGCTGCAACACTTAATTAACACAGGGTGATAATAAAAAGATCCATGAATAAATAGCAGCCAGGGGAGAGGAGAAAAAAAGAGATATATACCAATCAATCAGTCCATCAATTACACAACATAGAAAAAATTACAGGTCACCATCACATTCAACACAACGGTACAAAGCCACTGGGAGAACACGTACACACAATTCGCACGGACACGCGCAAACACAGGGGATCTCCCTTTTGTTGGGGGAATGGCATTGAAGGGTTAAGAGGTGCTTACTCTATTCCCCACCCTGTGCCTCCAAAAATCACCCCTAGGGCCAGAATGGTCCCTGCCACTGCCCCTATCAGCCTGTTTGTGGCCACGCTCACTGTGCAAAGGAAATAGGGGTGATTCAACAGAGAAAATGTCACTTAAGGCCCCATTTTAAAGTACACGTATGTTAAAGTGCACAGGGAAGATCCCAGTGTCAAAATAGGGGTGCTGTGATATTTGGAAGTGGCTCTGCAGTGGCTGTCGCTTATGTGTTATATGTGCTGAAAGTTTTGTGTTTGCATATGGCATTGCTGACTGGGTTTTGTATTTATTTAAAAAAATAGGAGATATCACGAACCCTTGGGGCCCGGGTCCTCGATGACAGGTGGCAATTTTGGGGGGTCGTGCATGCTGCAGTCGGTTCCCGCCCAGGTAGCATCGCAGGTGCAGGTTGCTTCATTATTGCACACCTGAGGATTGATAAGCAGGAGAAAAACAGTATTACTGATGTGTCATTCATGATGTTTAAAACTAAACAACCCCATTTTAGGATGTGGTGGCTGATTTAGAGGTTTTTCTGTGCAATTGATTGGATCTTGGTTCTGGGTGGTTGCTAGGGCATGTGACATGATTACTATGGTGTTTTGGGTGGTTGCTAGGTCGTTAGTGGTTCTATGCAAATCCTTAAAGGATTAGTCAATTTTCTTAAAAAAAATCCAGATAATTTACTCACCACCATGTCATTCAGAATGATGATGTCTTTCTTTGTTCAGTCGAGAAGAAATTATGTTTTTTGAGGAAAACATTCCAGGATTTTTCTCATTTTAATGTACTTTAATGGACCCCAACACTTAACAGTTTTAATGCAATTAAAAATTGCAGTTTCAACGGAGTTTCAAAGAACTCTATAAACGATCTCAAACGAGGCATAAGGGTCTTATCTAGCGAAACGATTTTCATTTTTGACAAGAAAAATTAAAAATATGCACTTCTAAACCATAACTTCTCTTATATCTCCGGTCATGTGACGCGCCAGCGCGACCTCACGCAATACGTTATCACGTCAAGAGGTCACTGAGGACGTATACCAAACTACGCCCCAATGTTTACAAGTGTGGAGAAAGAGGACCGTTCCGACGTTGTTGTATGTGGAATGATGCTAATTAATGTCTTTGTGTCAGTTTATTGTTTAAAATGGTCCGCAAATGTGCATTTCATATATGTAACACGTGACCTTTCCAGGGGCATTACGCACTTACATGAGGTCGTGCTGGCACGTCACAGGACCAGACATAGATGAGAAGTTGTGGTTTAAAAGTGCATATTTTTATTTTTATTATCAAAAATGACAATCGTTTCGCTAGATAAGACCCTTATGCCTCGTTTGGGATCGTTTAGAGTCCTTTGAAACTCAGTTGAAACTGCAATTTCAACCTACATTAAAACTGTAACATGTTGGTGTCCATTAAAGTCCCTTAAAATGAGAAAAATCCTGGAATGTTTTCCTCAAAAAACATAATTTCTTCTCGACTGAACAAAGAAAGGCATCAACATTTTGGATGACATGGTGGTGAGTAAATTATCTGGATTTGTTTTAAAAAAATTGACTAATCCTTTAAACACCAAGTAAGCAAATGCGAGTATGCACCATTGATTAAAGCAAGTTTCACTTTTATACTATTCGATTCTGGACATTCAAACAATGTAATATGCCATTTATCTGGCTTTGGGATGAGAATTCTGGAATAAAAACTGTAAGTAGATTTGAATGGATTTCTGGCTTTCATGTTTTTGAATTCACCCCCAAGTTATTTTCAGCCCTGATCTGCAGTGTTTTTGTGTGAACAGCAGTACGCGTCAGATGGAGATTACTCACGCCGTGAGAGGAGCAGACTTGGCCGCCCGGGCCAGACGGGCAAGCTGTGAGGTTCAGGGAGGAGATAGGTAGACATTTCCGCTCAAGGCACATCATAGAGGGGCCACATGGAGTCCCGTCTTCCACAAACCCTAAATCAGTATCATCATCTAACAGCACATGTCCTCCACTAAAACCAAAGAAAAACAGAGTACACAGTCAAAAAAAACATTTTTAAGCAATTCTCGACAGATAAAATCGAGGAACCCACTGCAGTCCACTAGTCTTCCCTGATGGTTGAAGGTGGTTGGAGTGATGTCACCTTTCAGGGTTCCAATCCTTGGGCTTCTCCCAATATTGGCACACAGTAGGTACCCACAAAACACATCGCTGTGAATTTACACATTTGTAAAAATATTAGATAAGATAAGGACCTTTGACATTTTGGCACCAAATGTTTAATCTAGCACAATCTGCATTTGTTTAGTATGAAAGGGAGTATAAAAGGGAGTTTTCAGTTTTCAGATCCGAGGCTTTGTTTTTGAACCTGGTGCGTTTTCTCCCTTGGTCCGGTTCATTTAGCATATGTGAGCACGTCATCACGCTCGGATCTGCACCAAAACAACCGATCCGAAGCCGCCTGGTGGTCTCGGTCCAATTGCAAACAAATTCTGTAGTGGTTCGCTATAAGTGTGAAAGCAATCCGACCCAACCCATCAATGAACAGGCTATCTTATTGCTTTATTAACCATGAACATACCTGATAACTCTTTGGTGACGAATTCTGGTGAGCACGTAAACGCCATTTAAAACAGCCTTATAAAATGTCTTTTAACTCCCCATAATAGGTACCTAGTAGGAATTTTGTTCTGCATAAAATGAAGTAATATAAGCTGTTACAAAAAAAGCCACACAATAATGCAGCAAAGCTGCGGACTTTAAGCAAAATCACAGGAAATAAACTTCTACGTGACTTGTATTAACCAAGTCTGGTCTAGGGCTGTCACAATGATTAAATAATCGCCTCATCGCGATTGTTTGACCTCATTGCGATGATTTCAGATCACTGCAATGATTGCACATCTCTCTAAAAAACACATGGGGGAGCTGCAGCGCCTGTATTAATGAGACATTTTCAGATTACTTTAAAATATGTGTTATGTTTATTAATATTTACTGCCAGGTAAACGTTGCAAAATATTTAACTTAAATAATCACAATAATGTGTGAAAGTTATTTCATAAACAAACAAAAAAGTATGAGAATTACATGTCAAAGCAATAAAACAGACAATTAATCGTCATAATCGTCAAAGCACTAAACAGGCAATTAACCATCATAATCGCCACAATTTATTAGGCAATTACCGTCAGCAAAATTTCATAACCGTGACAGGTCTAGTCTGGTCCATTTGGAAAATTGCCTTGTGAATAGAAACAGAACCAAGATAAAATTGCAACATTGTAGCGTTTTAACCCCCGGTTTCGGAACAAACCAATCGATCTACAGGTCTGGAAACACCCTTAATTTAATTTTGATTCTTTTTTAGTGTGAACAGGCCTCTTTTATATGCAATTTAATCTTAATGTTGATTGTGATTTTTGCAAATGACATAAATGGTCCAAAAACAGGAGCTAAATACAATTTTCAGTGTAACATTAACATGTAAAATAATGGAGAAGGCATCGTAACTGGTCATATATCCTGACAGATATATTAACGCCTGACGGAAGGTGTGTTTGAAGCGTGGCCAACAGCCAATGACAGTGGCCGCACATGCTCCTCTGCTCTCCGGTCTTGCATAAACGTAATTGACGCGTGCGTTGGCGCTTGAAAATTTGAGAATTGTTAAACTTCTGCCGCGAGCAACGGCAGTGGCGTGAAGTCGACAGATTCACAACTCAGTTCAGCAACGCATGACCTCACCCATTTAAAGTAAATGAGAAGCGTTAACGCTGACGCTCCGTGTGAATGTACCGTAACTGAATCGCGTTGTAACACAACAAACAAAAAACAACAAATCATGTCTTTTTAGTGACTTGTGTGAAGCAAACTTACTGCTTGCTGCATGGGACCCATTTGTCTCCATCTTTCCCACAATTCCCTTTTTCGTTCCCCTCTGTGTTTAACTTTTCATAGCAGTGCTTCTCTGAGCCTTCAGCCTCTGATAGATACAGGTAAAGAACAGCAGGTAAAGTGCTTTTGTTTGGCATGAGCGGGTGTATAAATTATTAGGGGACATCAGTGTCACTCACTTGAACCCCAGACGTATTTGCACTGACCGTCCCGGGTCTTACATTCACCACTGTAACAGCGACCCTGGAATAAAAGTAAACCGCAGGGAGTAATAGAGCAAAAATACTCTAAATATTATTTATGAAATACTAGGAATGCACCAATATATCGCCCTATAATCAGTATAAAAGTTGAAATTTTGTATCGGTGCATCCCTAAAAAATAGATTTATTAAGTTAATCTTGTCTGACCTGATTGAGTTGACATGAGTAGCCATCTTGCTTATGAAGATTAGGGGGGCACTATAAGAAAAACAAAGACAAAATATTTTTTACACTGATAAGAATGTTTCTCTACATTTAAAATGTAAATATTATTTTTATTATTTAATATTATTTACTTTTAGTATTACGTTCTAAAAGTACTTTTTAAGATTGGGCTCATTGTGCATAGCTATGTGACCCTTGACCACAAAGCCTTATAAATCTTAAAAAATGACATTTATACATCTTCTGTTTGTTAGTATATGACAATATTTGGCCGGGATACAGCTCTTTGAAAATCTGGAATCTGAGGGTGCAATTGTCCAAATAAAGTTTTGATATATTTACGGTAGGAAATTTACTAAATATCTTCATGAAACATAATCTTTACGTATTATCCTAATGATTTTTGGCATGAAAGAAAAATCGATAATTTTGACCCATAAAATGTATTACTGGCTATTGCTACAAATATTCCCGTGCAACTTAAAGGAACAGTATGTAGGATTGTGGCCAAAACTGGTATTGCAATCACAAAACTTGTGGCTAAAACTGGTACTGCAATCACACAACTGGTGGCCAATACACAAAATGACAACATAAACATCAGTTGAGTGCTGCACCTCCACTTTTTAAATGACAATATCCTGGCTGGATCACTGTTGTCAGTGATATAAGTATTTGAAATGAAAATGTTTTCTTAATGTCTAGATATCAGGGCCATTTTATGATTAATTGATATAAATTTCTTACATACTGTTCCTTTAAGACTTTTGTGGTCCAGGGTCAGCAATATTAGCAATACTTGTTAATGTAGTTAAATATGAAAAATATTTAAAGGTACAAATGATTAAATTAAATAAGATTCTGAAGTAATTACATAAGCCATATATTACACATATAATATAACTGATAAGTGTAAGTCAACTGAATAACCAACCTGCACGATTTGATAAAAAAGTGTTAAAGATGCAGGCGGGCTGTCGTTTACTAAATAACATGCCTTCTGTTATGGCAGTTATGACTGGTTGATAGTGAGGGCGTTATAGGGATTTCGGGGGTGTAAAGTGTGAAACATCATCATGTTCTATGATACTGTTATTGTCATTTCCCAACTGTTACATTCTTAAGATAAAGGTAGTTCTGCAAATGACTAAAAAAATAAAATTTTAATCTCAGATGTCCCATCATTGCATTACACTGCGATTTCTGTGCTTGAACAGAAGTTATTATTCTTCATTGGGGCGCAGAAATTAAAGTTATTCTGTGAGGAACAAAGGCCGAAAAAAGTGCAAGACCTGTCCTGAGTCTCCGGAACAGGTCTCTGATATGTCACAATCATTCACTGCGTCTCGACAGCTGTATCCCCGAGGGACAAACTGAGTGATGAAATAGAAAAAAGAGAGTATTTTAAAATATTAATCACATAAAAAGCACTTTACTACAGGCTGGACAATGTTATAATCTATGGAGTGAAGAAGGACTTAAAGTGTCTCACCAGGCAGGTGGCGTTACAGCAGGGGCCATCACTGCAGTGAGCACCATTAGACAAAGAACACTTTTTACAGCAGTCTTTATAGCAATCCTGTATCAACACAGAGATACACAAACACAGTGGTCACCAGAAAAATTAAACAATGCTTGCAAGTTTAATTTACATTGGTCAGCATAAATAGTTATGTATATGCATGTCTTTTCTTGACAGAAAGTTATTTGTATATTTACAGTTACGAATTTGACAGTAGTGGTCGGCCGATATGGGGTTTTAATGGCAGATGCCGATATTAAAAAAGCAATGTGGCATCATGTTAAAAAAGGAATGATGGTCATTTTACTGCCTGTCAAACCCTGGCTTTACAATGGCTGGGTTCGACGTTGTGCAGCGGAACAGCAAAAAAAATTTATCGGTCAATGAAAAAAACCCGTCAAAACATCGTGCAGATATATATTTGGGAACAATATATTGGTCGACCACTTTTTAGCAGATGCCAAAGTGACTAACAGTACATTAAAACTATACATTTTATTAGTATGTGAACTATTAGCTGATGCTGATAATAATTTCCCCCCAAATATCAGCCGATATATATCGGATTCAGCAATATATCGGTCAACCACTATTTGGCAGATGCCAAAGTGACTAACAGTGCATTCAAACTATACATTTTATTAGTATGTGAACTATTGGCTGATGCTGATAATAATTTCCCCCCCCAAATATCAGCCGATATATATCGGACTCAGCAATATATCGGTCAACCACTATTTGGCAGATGCCAAAGTGACTAACAGTGCATTCAAACTATACATTTTATAAATATGTGAACTGTTGGCCGATGCTGATAATAAAAAGTTCAAATATCAGCCGATATATATCGGACTCAGCAATATATTGGTCGGCCACTATCTGGCAGATACCAAAGTGACTAACAGTGAATTCAAACTATACATTTTATAAATATCTAAACTATTGGCCGATGCTAATAATAAAAAGTTCAAATATTAGCCAATATATATCGGACTCAGCAATATATTGGTCGGCCACTATCTAGCAGATACCAAAGTGACTAACAGTGATTTCAAACTATACATTTTATAAATATCTGAACTATTGGCCGATGCTAATAATAAAAAGTTCAAATATTAGCCAAAATATATCGGACTCAGCAATATATTGGTCGGGCCACTATCTGGCAGATACCAAAGTGACTAACAGTGCATTCAAACTATACATTTTATTAGTATGTGAACTATTAGCCGATGCTTATAATAAAAAAAATCCAAATATCAGCCGGTATACATCGGATTCAGCAATATTTCGGTCGACCACTACTTGGTAGATGCCAAAGTGACTAACAGTGCATTCAAACTATACATTTTATTAGTATGTGAACTATTAGCTGAAGCTGATAATAATTTCCCTCCCAAATATCATCCGATATATATCGGACTCAGCAATATATCAGTCGACCCCTATCTGGTAGATACAAAAGTGACTAACAGTGCATTCAAACTATACATTTTATTAGTATGTGAACTATTGGTCGATGCTGATAATAAAAAGTTACCAAATATCGACCGATATATATCGGATTCAGTTATATATCGGTCAACCACTATTTGACAGATGCAAAGTGACTAACAGTGCATTAAACTATACATTTTATTAGCATATGAACTATTAGCCAATGCTGATAATGAAAAATGTCCAAATATCAGCCGATATATACCGGACTCAGCAATATATCGGCCGACCACAAGTGACTAACAGTGCATTCAAACTATACAATTTATAAATATGTGAACTATTGGCCGATGCTGATAATAAAACGTTCAAATATCAGCCGATATATATCGGACTCAGCAATATATCGGTCAACCACTATTTGGCAGATGCAAAGTGAATAACAGTGCATTCAAATGATACATTTTATTAGTATGTGAACTATTGGTCGATGCTGATAATAAAAAGTTACCAAGCATCGGCCGATATATATCGGATTCAGTTATATATCGGTCAACCACTATTTGGCAGATGCAAAGTGACTAACAGTGCATTAAACTATACATTTTATTAGCATATGAACTATTAGCCAATGCTGATAATGAAAAATGTCCAAATATCAGCCGATATATGCCGGACTCAGCAATATATCGGTCGACCACTTTTTAGCAGATGCCTAAGTGACTAACTTACATTTTATTAGTATGTGAACTATTGGTCGATGCTGATAATAAAAAGTTACCAAATATCGACCGATATATATCGGTTTCAGTTATATATCGGTCAACCACTATTTGGATGCAAAGTGACTAACAGTACATTCAAACTATACATTTTATAAATATGTGAACTATTGGCCGATGCTGATAATAAAAAATTAGCTGATATATATCGGACTCAGCAATATACTCAGCAATATCGGTCAACCACTATTTGGCAGATGCAAAGTGACTAACAGTGCATTCAAACTATACATTTTATTAGTATGTGAAGTATTAGCTGATGCTGATAATAAAAAATGTTCAAATATCAGCCGATGCTTATCGGATTAAGCAATATATCGGTTGACCACTATCTGCCAGATACCAGAGTGACTAACAGTGCAGTCAAACGATACATTTGATTAGTATGTGAACTACTAGCCGATGCTTATAATAAAAAATCCAAATATCAGCCGATATATATCGGATTCAGCAATATTTCGGCCAACCACTACTTGGCAAATGCCAAAGTGACTAACAGTGCATTTCCTTACAGAAAAGTCACATGAATTTCACATGTGCAAATTCACATGTGAAATGTGTGTTTCTGGAAAAATTTTGTGTGAATCCAATGTGAAACACATGTGATCACATGTGAAATCAGTGTATCACATGTGGCACATGTTGTCCACATCTCAAAAATTGTCACCACATTATGCACATGTGATCACATGTGATTCACATGGGATTCACACAAAAATTTTCCTAAAAAACACATTTCACATGTGATCACGTGTGTTTTTTCACAGATACCAAAGTGACTAACAATGCATTCAAAAGATACATTTTATTAGTATATGTGCTTCCTGGGAATCAAACCCATTTAGTGCTGCTAATGCAATGGTCTACCAATTGAGAAACAGAAACACCTATGTAGAAATTAAGGTTTGAAGTGCTCACCATTCGAGCCCCACAGTCACACTCCTCTCCCACCTCCACATAACCATTTCCACATTCTGTAGCCTCGAAGAGCTGTCAACACAAATTACAAATAGCTTGTGAAACACACAAAAACCTAAAATAGTTTCTTCATGGAAGAAAGAAAAAAGGTTTTGAATGACCTGAGGGAGGCATTTTTTAGATAAACTATCCTTCAAATGGTTTATATGTGTGTCCAAACTATTGTTTTAGCCTACCTTGTTGGGTTTGTTAAACAGACACGATGCACCGCCTCTTAGAAGGAAGTTCCTGTAGTCAGTGATGCTGCATTTGGAAAACCTGCGTGGGTGTTGCACTCTATGAGACATAAATAAACCGTGAGAAACAAACAACGTAAATCAAGAAATCTTAGAGCTAAAAAAGCAGTTGGATATTTTGAGGAGTTTATCGGATAGTCTGCATGTGTGCAATGTTGGCGATACCCAGTGTCTTCCATTATACATCCCACCCATGAATCCATGCAGCCGCATTCCTCTGACAAAAACACAGGACAGTTAGACAGTCACTTTAACTGGAATCCATACAATAAGAATCACAATGTGACAATACGAAGTGACACAAACTTACTCTTCCTGATCACAGGATCCCATTGGATACCTAGATTCTGTGCTAAGCTTTGAGAGAGTGAGGCAGCCATCGTCCATGTGCTGCCAAACTGAAGAGAGTGTAACAAATACATGTTACCCTATTGAACATGTCACCTTATTTTTCAAACCCAGTCTGTTTACCCATGATGCATTGTGTGTCTTACCTCATTGACCCCAACTCCTCTTCCTTTGGAACACACGCCGCCGATGTATGCAACGCTGCTCCGACCGTAATGAAATGTCACATTCCTGTAAAGAGAAACCTTTATCGACATCAAACGAAATGAATTTACAACAACATGCTTTTAATTGGCTATTTACCTATTTTATTTTATAGCAACTTACAACCACTGTGGGCCACATCCTTAACCACCTACCACTATCCAGAAACCTCCCGAACTCACGTAAACAGGTGCACAGCATCAGCCTTGATGTTGATGTTTTGTTGACGATATTTTGAAAAATCCCGTAACATTTCCAATGGCTTCACGCTCAGTGGAATCCGGTCCCTGTCTGTCCAAATCTCCACGGCAACCAATACCACACGTGTATTCAGCTGTTCTTTAAAAATCTAAAGGGAAAATTATTTGAACTTTAGATGGAAAAAATGTGACAAATTTTGCAACATTTAGATTAATGAAATACATAAACCTACAGCGTCTACCAGGTTGACGACCGATTTGGCCGAGTTGCGGGTATGCTTCTTATTCTTATGCCTTTTAAACTGTAAAAACAAAAGGGTTCAAACTGTAAAAACACTGTGTCTCAAGGCATACTGTAAATAATGCTTTTCATACATTAAACGGCATTCGTTTCGTTATTTAGTCCCCTCTAGTGGACCATTTATATAGTAATTCTTTAAAGGGGTCCTATTATGAGATTTTTCGGAATCTTAATTCTGTTTCTGGGGTGCACTTCGATACTTTTGAAATGTTACACATGTTTGAAAGATTCGGTCACAATGCAAAGCTAACATGAGTTAGCTTACAGGCTGTGAGTCCGAAGGTGGAGAAATTATGATAATGTCGTAAATCCCAGGAAGTAAATTTTTGCCTATAATCCGTGTGTTTGGTGTAGTCCAAGAAAAGAGATTTATGTTGGAGACAATAAGTCGCATCATTGTTTACTTTAAAATATTTATCTTTTGCATATCGTTAACATGTACTAATACACACCTACACACCAAAGGAAATGTAAAATCGGACCATTGGTGCTCTTTAAGAAACTGCTCAAATATCAACGTTACTCACAGTAACTTAAGTTGAAAAAGTGAAAAAGCATAATAGCACCCCTTTAAAAAATGAACGATGCAATTAGTGTTTTAAAACAACTGAATTCATAATTTTTATTAGAGGTCGACGGATAGTGGATTTTACCGATACCGACAACTAATTTGGTCCCTGCTTGCCGATAACCGATTAAATGACCGATAGTTTTTAAAATGGATACTGGATAAAAAACAAACATAACACTCAAAGTGAAACAGTGCTGAAATGTATTACAAAAGTAATAAAACAACAGTACTGTACCATGAAAATGTGCTTAATGAAATAAATAAATAAAAATATATTAGTATTCAAGTAAATACTTCTTTGAAATACTCACAATGGTAAAATATTAATTACATAAGTGTATATTATATGTGTAGTCTTGTACTTTATTTGTTTCTGTTTTAACATTTAATGATTATTTAATCAAAATAACAAAAGATGTATTGCAGTGATGATTAAAAAAACCCCTCAAATCAGATTTTGATTTATTGGATATGTTAACGTAGCTGACAGCTGCATATAGTTTGCTATCTCTCGTTATTAATTTAAAATATGGATAGAAGTAACCAGCTGGAAATAAACAAATGCAAATGGATAGTAATAATCATGACATTAAACATTTGAGTTGGATTTATCTACGTGTATTATGTTTGAGGTATCCCTAATATTATTGTCCTGTCAGCCTTGACGACAAACATAGGTTCCTGCTGTTGTTTCTCAGCTAATGGGGCATCTATTCAGCAAATTAATAACTTTATAATGATATGAAGCAACGGACGCACTCAGAAAAACTGGCATGGATTTTTTGCCGATAGCCGATTGTTCCACCAATGAACTATCGGTGCCGATTAATCGGTCTACCTCTAATTTTTAGCAAAATTTTCTGAAAACAGACGTACTGCCCATGATTATGTTGAATAGATAAACCCACCGTGTTGTGGTCAGCGACAATCATTACTTCCAGGTATTTCATTTCTTCAAAAATGTTCCGTGGCACCTAAGAACGCAAAAAAAGAAACAAACATCACAAACTAAAATTATAATGTGCAAAACGAGATAACCACCGCTTTTTTAATTGTTCAGAAATCTCGTTTTTTGGTTGTGCATTCCAATTAATTTCAATTCAACTGCAGTTGGTTTGTTTTGATTTAAACCTTCATAACTTAAAAAATTCAGCTAAGTAGCACCATAAAACAAAATAATAACATGATAACATAATAATAAACATGTTTTGACAAAAATGTTAAAAATTTGATTTATCTCGTTTTGCAACGAAACTCTACAATATTGATAGAGTTTCCATGGAAACACTGCAACCCATTGAAAAGGTTAAGTATCATTTTCTTACAGCTCTTTTCCTCCTCCTTTTCAACCAAGGCATGCTGGCGAAAATCTGTTTCTCTTCTTTTTCCTCATCTAGGTCATCAGCAGCAGAAAGAAACAGACATGAAGGTAACCATAGAGATGAGGGCGTGGTCATAATATCTAGCCTTGTAACTTTATACTGTTACCAAGACTGTCACACGCTTACCCCAACTAGCAGGGGCAGAGGTCATACGCAGCGATGATGTTTGTCGCAATGTGTGGGGTCGTGCTTCAGTTTCCTAAAAAGTGCAAAGGCCCGAGTGATATCGACAGACTAGTTGTGTGGCAAATTAAACCAGGATAACCTACAATTTTGAGATCTTACCACGGTGTGAATCGCTTTCAAAGGCTCGATGAGATAGACGAATTTACCATCATCAAACATCCCGCTAAAAGAATGAAACACAAGGGTTTAATAAACAATCACAGAGTCAAATCATCTACTAGTGACAAGAAAAACAAAGCTGTTTTTATTGCCTAACAAACATGTCTTCTCTTTCCAACCACACACTCATGTTGACATTCAGATCTCTTCATGTGTATCAACCACCATCTGGCGTCACAGTGGGTCTCCTCCGGGTCAGACTTTCTCTTTTTATCTCACACACAAACAATGAAACGGTTCTTACTGCAGCCCGTTGCAGGTGGACAGAGCCACGCGGGAGTCCTGTTGTCCTCTCACCTGGCCGTGGTAATAGCAGTGTTCACCGCCCTAAACAGAAGCACATTCTTCAATGCTTACAATGCTTATGTAAACCTCAATGTTATTTAACGTGACATTTTATAATTAAATTATGTGTTACAATTTCTAATGTGTGTTAAAAATACTTTTTGTGGACAAAGTAAACTTAATTTACTTAATTTATTTAAAGGAATGTGTTTGATATTAATGTGTTGGTCTTACCCTGGAGAGAACTGGCTTATCTTTCTCATAGTGGATCTCCATATAGTCCGAAGATAACAGATCACTAAAAAAAGATGAATGAGATTTTTACAATGTCAATGTAAGCCAGTCTTGTAAAACCCAGCTAAAGTGTTTTTTTTCTGAGTTACTGTTTTCTACATAAAATCATCCTAATGTAAAGAACATTGTGTGATATCTTTAGTATTGACTGAGAAGGTCATGTCAAAAATTGATATCAATTTGAAACTGATTAAAATCAATTTCTTCAGGCTGGATTTCACAGGATCACAATTTTCCACCAAACCGAGCACCAATGTTTCGAAAAGCAACAATGAAGCTACTGCTCTATATCCTAGGCACTATTGTGCTTAGTAAGTGTGCAATGGGAGAACATTGTCTTCTGCATCAATCGCATTGTGTGACCTTCAGGACATCGCTGTTAGTAGATTAGAAGTTGCATCAGTGATTCTGTTATGAATGTGATCTCATTTTTTATTTACGTTCTTCTACCTCACTACACACACTTACTTGTTCAGAGTAAGGTCCAGTGTAAATGTGGAGCCAAAGGCTTCCAGCTGGAAACTTGCTTGGGCCAGGTGGACATCCTACATTGAGGGAGAAAAATTTATTTACACTTCAGAAAACAAACATATGTTGGTATATAAATCCTGCCATCAATCTGTTATTCCAAAAATCTTTAGCCTACATGAAAAATGTATTATGCTAAACAAACAACAACTGTCTATTAGTGAACTGGTAGATATAACTGTCGTTCCACAACAAGAAAAACACAAATCACACAGCTGTGCTGTTGTACTGAAAAAAAAAAATACTGCATTGGCAAAACTAAATAGAAACTGTGTGCACAAAGCAATTCCACATCCTGTCTGTTTAGTATGGAGAGTCTCTGTTGGGGGACGGAAAAATGCTGCTTTTGCGAAAAGTGTTTTAGATTTGTGAGAGCGGACTGGGACTGGTGAACCTGGACCAGCTTTGAGCATTGGGCATTTTGTGCATCTGCTATAGGGGTTTGATATACAGAGGTTTGTGATCCAAGTGAGTACATAGGGGAAGTTTCCCAGACCGTGTTTACATTAATCTAGGACTAAATAGTTTTTACAATCACTAATGTTACAAAAACCTATCCTGGTGTCTGGTGTGCATCTTGAGACAAAACAATGGCACTGATATATGTAAAGATATGTCAGTGCAAGGTGTTTTTAAATTAAGGCAACCCAAACATGGATTTAAGTCTTGGACTAGGAAAAACCCTGTCAAGGTTACCGCCCCATACTGATAAATGTAAACCTCCAAACCCCTTAAGCAAGTCAATTTGGATAGAAGCGTCTCATAAAGGCATCCATGTAAATGCAATATTTGCTATTTTACATACATCTAGCGTGCAACTCTTGAATCATGGCCTGCATTTGGTGTATCACAAACACATATGAATAATAAAACATATGAGAGGGCTCTCCAACGCTCGACCAGCATTAACGCACACTGACGTGCACTTGCTGAGTGACAGCCCGCGTCTCACCTGTCCATCACCGGCCTGATTCCGCGCGCGAGTGTCCAGGTCATGATACGCGCTCTCCGAGTCTTCATTCAGGTAATATATGAGCCGCGAGGGATAAGTGATGGTAATGTCGCGCGCTCGCGTTTTTCCTCTCGTGGTGTTGCCCGGCGGCGCCGCTGCTGTGGCTCGCGGTGTGGCAGGCACGGGCCGATCCCTGAGTTCTCCATACTGCAAGGAGCCGGAAACTGCGCGAGAGGAGGAACAGCATCAGGAATATGTTTACTGCTTGACGGTTTAGATATGAGGAAGTAATCCTGTCAATTATACATGAACGTGTGGCAGCGGTTGCAGCCCTGTGATGCTGCAGAGAGAGAGAGAGAGAGAGAGAGAGAGAGAGAGAGAGAGAGAGAGAGACTGCGCAGATCTTCTTATGCAGATGTGTGTATGCCACGACATAACCAAATAAAAACACTGACATCTGAACGCACAGTCAAGACTGTGTGCATGAGAGAACAAGACGTGACATAATTATATAATAGGCCTAAGTTATGGCAACAGGGAAATAAGAGAGACGCATTGAGCAAATATAACCCTATCTATTTTTACCTTCATTTGAAAACTGATATCTGCATTGTAAATGCATTAGAGGCGCATCATAATAATCTGTTCTCATGGTAATCGAATTGATATTCAGTGCGACTCCGGATGCTGGATGTCCGTCTACCATTCCCCAACACCATACTAATGGTGCTGTCAACCCACTGAGAGGCCTTCAAAAGCTTTTACCCCCCCCCCCCCACACACACACACAGATTGACACATATAAATGGCCGTAAACACAGTAAAGTAATGGAGGCTACTCAATCCGAGCCAGTATAACCCTCCCTCCATGTTCTGCGTATTTATCAGCTGGGATTTCCTACCGCATCAGAAAACATTCGAAAAACGTTAAAATAACGTCTAGCAAACATACAACACAAACCTTGTATGAGGGATATAGAATATTAAACTGTCAAAATGGTAAAAAATATACTTACCCGTTGAGGCAACAGAAGACAGCAAGGAAATAAATATGCTAGCAAGCAGACACAGATGGAATATCAGACGCATGATTCATATTTGAAGACTGAATAAAATGTTATCAGCGCTTTAATTTACAACGAGCGTCGCAGTCCATTTTTGTAAGCGCGATGCGTGTTGAATATCGTCGCGTGTCCCGCGGGGAGAGGGGGAAATCCTTCATGCAGCATCGGAGACTGTGGGGTGGGTAACGCGGTCGGGATGCTGAGGGGTGGGAGGACTGGGAGGAAAGCGAAGCGGTTGCAGCGCGGCTGGATGGAAGGCGGTGGCCAAGCATCCCTCGCATCGTAAGGGATGCAATGCGCTTGCGCAGTACATCCACTTCTGCTGCGTTGACGCGTCAAGCAACCTCACTCACTGTGCGCACGCTCTAGCTCGTTGCCCAATTGGGGATCGCCACTTTAATTGTAAATATATCCAGCTAACAAGAACTGCGATTGACTATACGTAACATCTTTATTAAATCTCCCATGAAATTAAACTTTTTCCTTTTAATATAAATACGTTAGGATTAAGAAAAAAATAGAAACTGGTTTTATTATACAGAAAATGTAACCATTTAAAACCCACAGTTTGTAACAATCTCTAAAAAAGTCTAGAATTCTTATTACATCACCCTACACCTCAAATTCTCATAAAAGATATTTTGCTTTTTTTCTTAATTTTGTGTAGCATATTTCCTGTTTTTTCCATTTGTGCACGTGTATAATTTACGTGCACGCTTACATACACGATTACTCCATTGCTCAAAGGTGGAAGGCAGAAAAGCAGAGGCGTTTGGATTCGAGTATGTGGGTGATATGATTGCAGGTACATTTTGTGTCCAAACTCATAATTATTTCAAATGTAAAAAGATTAATCTTAACATCATACAGGTGAACATGGTTCAAATGTGCAGAGTCTGAAAAGCAAAAATTCTGCAGGACCTAGAGGATTTTTCTGAATACCAGTGAACAGTTTACTGGCTCGGGACAAACAAGAACCCCTTGAACAACTATTGCAAAACAATGAAACTATCATTGTCCAGGTAACATCGTGCAATACTAAAAATCAGGTGTACATAAACTTTTGAACTGTAATAGCAATGTTATGTTTAGTGTTGGGTAAGTTACACAAAAAAGGTAATAAATTACTAGTTACTATTTACATCTTCAATCATGTAATTAGATTAGTGTGCAAATTACTCTCCAAAATAATTACTAATTACTTTCTAAATCCTATTTAGTAAATCACAGAAGAACGGCTCAAATAAATCATATAAAAGTACATAAATTATTCTGGTCACACTTTTTAAGTTCCAAATATCACTATTAAAAAACTACTTTTGCCTCAATACTCCTAATTACTGTTTATTAAACCTGTTGAATGCGGTATTCTGATTGGTTGAGAAATGTTCCATGGGTATGCATTATTTTTGATAACCACAAACCAAACTTGCCAAATGTCTTAAAAATAGGCACAAGAGCAGTGTTTGTGGTAACTGTGGTATAAGCGGAATAATTGACTCCGGTCCTTTGAATTATTTGTAATGCCACGACGCCACCTTGGGTGTGCATTATTTTCTTATAATTCACTGGCCCGTCGTCAATTATTCCTTACGTATTATGTGTTTGTGAGAAAGAATGATGATTCTCCTATTTGTCTCTTCCCTGTCATTTTTTCCACACAATACGTTTACTTTACCAGTCTCTCTGGGTGGTGTACGTGCATTGCTGACATAAGCATAGGTTACGCATTTGCTTGCATTAATAATTTAAAAACAACAGTGTCACAACTCAATGAGAGAAAAATATGCTCAAGACACACTGAACAAC
Organism: Misgurnus anguillicaudatus; assembly: GCF_027580225.2. NCBI lineage: Eukaryota > Metazoa > Chordata > Actinopteri > Cypriniformes > Cobitidae > Misgurnus > Misgurnus anguillicaudatus. The sequence continues at coordinate 36,817,729 of NC_073344.2, forward strand.
TTAGTAAGTATTCATTATAAATTTAATTTACAATCAACAATCAATATCACCTTTTGAGAAAAATACCCAATATAAACTTAAAAAATATACTCATTACAAGTTATAAAACACATGACATGATGATGAACAAACAAACATAACCACACAAAAATGAACTTCAACTAGAAACAGAGCTGAAATTCAACTGTGCAAAACTATAAAGCATTTGATAAACAGAAGACAGTTTAATGCTCATAGCTGGTGTCTGACTTTCAATCTGCTAAATTTACAGTGGCTGTCCTCCCCCTTGTTCTCTTCTGCTGACTGGCATCGACCCCTGTATGTATTTGTTTCGAAGAGGGTGTAATAAGTGGCTGACTCGCAGATTTAGAGGAAGATGATCTAAGGGAGGTTCTAGCAGGGCTCTTGTTTCTGGGAGAGGTCCTACAATCTGCAGATATGTGGGGGTTGACTTTGTGCTGTAGGGTGGCCTGTGATTTTACTTTGGGCTGTGGCTTGGTGGACTTCCTCTTGGTCCCGTAGGTGGGGGGCGATGGTCTCTTGGCTGGAGTTAGAGATCCAGCCTTACGTGAGCTACGTCTGATTGGCGTTTGGTCAAGTGCTTGTTTATGATGTTTCTTTTGTTCAGATCCGTCTGCTTTACAGGAACTGCCTGTGCAAGAGCGAGGAACTGCTTTGAGAGATTCATCCATGTGGGAGGCAGATGGCGTGAGGTGTCCCTTGAGGAAGCAACTGCTACTTGAGATAGAGGAGTGGGGGAACAAGGCTCTATGACTGCTAGACAAAGATGAACCAGGTTCTGAAGGGCCAACGCTCTCTAGGCAAGATCCTGAGGTGGAGGTACATAACTCAACCATGCTGCTCCTACCCCGACCCTTCCAAGAAGTCCCTGATGTTTGCCCCTGCTCCAGACCCTGTCTCTCCTTGTTAATATCTGGGCTAAGGCTACGGAATAACTGCCGGACATGTGAAAGTGATTTGGAATTAGGGAGTGAAGGCATTCCTTTGGGTGGGGTCTTCAATATCCTGTTGGTCAAGGGGTCGTAGAACTTCAAAGGTGTCTTTTTGTACTTGTACTTCAGGCCAAAGTCACTATCAGATGACTTTCGCTTCCTCCCTACTTTCTTAATTGGGGTGGGCCTGGATATTCCCTGCCCCCCATCTGGAGAAGAAAGTACATAGACCACCGTTTTGGGCTGGAGAGGACTCATTATCTTACAGTAGGAAGCTGGAAGTTTTAATGCACACAGTCTGGTCTTCATGTCAGGCGTTCTTTCGGGGATGGGGCATTGCTCTTGGCTGTTTGGTGAGAGGACTGTTTCTTTTGTTGATTTTGGACGCACTACAGGACAGCTTAAGGGGATGGTCTGTGTACCATGGCTGACCTTTACGACTTGGCAACGTGATGCTAGTCTGAACACTTTTCGTCTTGCTCTCTTAAACAAAACAACTGGATGTTCTGGGTCTTCATCATTGGGTTCCATTAGAGGCAAGACATCTACAGGCTCCCATCCAGTAGTATCTGCTTTCTGTTTTTTGTCTTGTTTCTTGTTTTTTCTTCTTTTCAAACTATGCTTTCCAAACCTAGCTAAGGAGTCACTTTCGAAATAACAGCGAAACTGACCTTGTTGGAACTCTTTCACTATGGAGTCTATTTTCATGTCATCTTCACACATTACCTGCGTCCATGTTTTTCCAATAAAAGATTGTGGTATGTGGGGAAGATCAGGAAAAACCTCCTCAGCAGCACTCTCGTTTTTCGCTTCGGATCCTGTGTCCATTACAACAGTGTTTAGGGCTGTGTCTAGCTGAGTCTGGTATTCTTGGTCCTCAAGGTTTATATGCACTTTCAGTAATTCTGCTAAATTTTTCTCCTCTTCTTTAACTTTCCCCAAAGCCGTCTCTATTGCGTTGTCCCATTCTTCACTACCTTTGGATTCACTCATAGACTGAGGACTTAGAAAGAAGCTGTCATCATCCCCTTGCTGGTCGCAGACCTTGGGACTGCGCCCATAGCAATGCCTTTCAATAACCTCCTCTATCACATCTCGTATCTGGTCAGATAGATGACTGAATGTATGTTCCCTGTGTGGGCCTTTCCAAGGCGGCACTGCTGAAATCAACTGAGAAGATTCCTCAGCCACTGACTTAAAGGTTGCAGGCTGGTCCTTTGAGGAAAAGCACTTTGAAGTTGGTGAAGCTTGGGATGGTACAATGGAGTCACTTCCCTCTTTTTTTCTATTAGTTTTCCTGTGTGCTTTCCTGTGTTTAACCACTTCAGCCTTGGTGACTGGTGGATCCTCTGAAGCACAGGGATGTCCAGAGGGGTGTGTCTGTGAGCCTTCTTTCTGAAATGGTAGTGTCATTTGTGATCTATGTGGTTGGTCATTGGCAGAGCTTCCAATAGTCCTATGCATAAAACCTTGTGTAGGTGAACACGTTTCAGGTGGAGGTGGTTCAGGTGCCATTTTCCTTTTCTGGTAAGTGGTTTGTATGTGTGTAGTTGCAGTAAGGTCAGCTACTTCTGGAGTAGAGGCTGCAATTTGCATTCGGTAGGAATCTTCATCAGAGGTTGGCATCTCCTCACGTGTCCCAACAGAGACAACTTCATCATCCGATCCACAGTACACCTCTGAAAGTTCCTCCTTTGGAACAGGTGGGGTTGCTAGAGAAGGCAGATCAGCATGGGTAGGCCTACAAAGACAAATGGGTGTAAATTATAAGAGCCCTTTTTATTTTAACTTATACAAAATGGTTCTCATCTTATCCCAAATCAAGACTTTTCCTACATTGAAAATTTCCAGCAGCCACCCAACCAAATGGTCAAACTCATCAATTACCAATCGAAAAGATAGGCTAAATTACTTCTCCTCTCCAATTTCCAGTTACTGTATGTGAAACTTGCTGAAGTAAGAACACAAACCGTGCAAACACAAACTATTGCAAATCGCTGAATAAAGATTGTTTATTCACAATTTGGGTGAGCCTCTAAAGGGGTCATGACATTAGGAATCAATTTTGCCTTGATCAATTGACATATAACAGGTCTTGGCATCCTATAAACATCCTGCAAGTTTCATAGCTTAAAACGCCCTCCTTATCAATAACGGAAGCATTTATGCAATTGTTCTCCAGATAAAACAAATGAAAATGGCTGGATCAGTGACGTACATATAGATAGATTAATTTTCATATGACCTGCCTGCTCCAGGTCTGCAGCCTCCCCCTTTTCTGCCCCAGAGAAAGACACAGCACATCATCGTATCGTTGGCACCGCCCACTGGCGTTCAGTGACTGAACTTCAGTCAGAGCAGGAACTCAAATGGATCTGAAGGAGCAGTTGTTTACAATCACGATAAGAATATAATGTAAAACCAGTAAGATTGCGATGTCAGACAAATAATGTGCTGTGAAAAATGAGCATCTTTGCAGGGCTTCTGAAGGATCTCAATGTCAAATTATGTCTATTATGCCTTTAATGGTTTTATATGCTGCTGTGTTGTTATTTGACCGGTTTCTGGATGAAGGCAGACTGCTGACAGCTAGTCGTGTTGACAGATTTCAGGAAAAAGGTCCTAATATTGCCAAAATCCTGTTATAAGCGCATTATGAGTATAATATATAAACACATGACACAGGGAGAACATGCAAACTGCATACAGAAAGGCTACCTGACCTTGTCTCGAACTGGGGATCTACTTGTTGTGAGGCAACAGTGCTACCCACTGAGCCACCCAAATTCTCTGTTTAAAATTTTTTACCATAGTGCTTGTAAGATTGTTTGGCTGTCTGTGACATGAATAGACATACAATGTGATTAAAAAGAGTGTTTTTGTAGTGAAACTGCATAGTAGCCGCAGCACAGAGGCTGTCAATCATAGAAGTGGGCGAGACACCAAGCCAGGTCGAACGCTCTTAAAGGTGAAACACACAAATCAGACGAGAACAGGGTGGAAAATTGTCACAAATTACTTTTTTTTTTTCAAAAACCTCAGTAATATTGTAAGGACATAATAATAAATGAAACATGTCATGACCCCTATAAATTGATAAACAGACTGTTCTACCTCTGCCTTCTCTTTAATCAGACAATGTCATCAATCAAGTGTTTTAAGAAACACTGGAAAATTACTTCACAAGTATTATAGTTAACAGTCAGTGTGTGCATTGTTGGTTTGGTGTCTTGTGATAAAACTGGTCATGATAACAAGACATTCCAACTGGAAGTTATTAACGTGCAGTCATACAGATTCAAACAGATTCAATGTTATTAAAAAGGTTAGTAAATACATGTATGGGTAAGAAAAATATAAATGAAATACAACACAAATGTAAGTGCTGCACTCTTTCAGTCACAACTCAGATACTTGTGCATGTGTGTGTTTCATTTGGCTTCAGTTTGGTTAAATAAGTTCAAAATATGAATCACTTTCTCTCACACCAAAATGTTTTGCTACAGAGAAGATTTATTCACTTTTTTGATAGATAGATTTGTATGTGCTTTTTGGAGCTTGAGCATGCTGGGTCACATAGTATACACAACATCTTTTATATTAATTTTTATTTAAAAAATATTTGTGTTCAGCTAAACTAAGGAAGTAAGCAAGTCACACATCATGTGAATAAATATAATCCTTTTTTATTTTATGTAAACCTAAATTCCCTTAACAGGGGGTCCAATCACTATTACACGCACACCCAGAGAGAGGCAGTCTAGTGCAGTGGTTCCCAAACTTTTTCAGCGTGTGGCCCCCCTTGTGTATGGTGCATTCCTTCGCGGCCCCCCAAAGAAAATTAATAATAATAAAAAAAAACATTAAATTGTACAAAAAAGTAGTGCTTTTGGTTAGTAGCCTTATTTTTATTAGGTTTAATTACACAGAATTCATGATAAATTAATGTATTTCATAAAATGTCATAAAACTGGGGCCCCCCTGGCACCATCTCGCGGCCCCCAGTTTAAAACCACTGGTCTAGTGCACCAACTCTCTTCTTTAACATTTATGTAAAGGATGGTATTGAGATGCTGTGTTAAGACATTCAATAGCTACTCATATTTGATTTGACATAAGTATGCATTTAGATATTTAACTAATTGCAAATATGTAATAAATTAACTTTGCACATGTGGATGACCATGGACAAAAGCTACTAAACTAATATGTTGGGCAGGGCTCCAGACTGCTACCAAATGATGGCGTTTTGCCACCAAAATTTGCGAGTGTGCCACTTAATTTTACATCCAGTCCCACATGTGCGACCTGTAAATTTATCCTTTTTGACACTGAATTTGAAACAGCACATTGCACTTTCTGCATCTAAATTAAAGTATTTATTAGTAATCCAGTGGAAATGAGTAGAAATGTGAATATTTGGTTAGCATGTTAATTTACAGTATGTGCCCCTAAATTTTCTGGTTGTGCCCCTAAAATTTTCAGCTGGGGACCACTGTGCTCCTAATGAAAAAAGTTAGTCTCTGGAGCTCTGTTGGGAATATGTGCGAATGTGTTAGACCAAGAGAAATAGGATATATGATGCAGGTGTAAATCTAGACATACCGTGTGTCGCTGTAGTGATGGGGATGATGCTGAAGAACATCTTGGAGGAATCTTTCCAACAAACTCCCAGAGGACACATTAGTGCGAGCAGCACGCACCACTTCTCTGTGTTGAGCACTCGAGATGTGCTACAGAAACAAACACTTGCTCAGTTACAATAGCCTTAAAATAACAACAGAATGCCATTATAGTAATTATGAACATTTTAGAATTTCAAAACCTCAAACTATTAATAAGTTGCACGCATATGCGAGCAACAATTAAAGGGGTAAAATAATGACTGACAGTTACAGTATGCACCTGTTCAACGCTGTTGTACGGAACTTGACAACAGGTGCAGTAACCCTGCCTTTGAGAACTGGAAGGACCAGCAATAGGCTCTTCCCCTCTGCTTGTCCTTTAGGTTGAAAAAAAGAAACAGATTATATAGATTTAATATAATAAAACAACAGCAGGTATTTGATTTAATTACTATGACTTCACATAATGGAATGGCTTTTGGATTCTTGCAAATGCTGGATTTATTAACAGTTTGAAAATTTAGTGAGTTATGTTAAACATGACAACTCACCTGCCTGACATGTCAGCCGGATGCCTCTCCACACCTACAAAACATAAAACATTTATGTGTCTTCTAATGCAATATATGGGTGATTATATAATAGCAGGTACATTTGATGTCAATTTTTTAAATGGTTACATTGTATCAATGTACATGCAATTATATAATTATAACATGCTAAGGCTTTTGCAATTATAGAAAATATTACATTTTGATTGTGTGAGAAACTTTTACCTTTAGCAAAGGACTTAGGTCCCTCCTCCAAGGGCATGGTATGTCTGTAAACAATCACAAAACACCCATAAGGGATAATGACAGCATATTGCATTGCACCAGTATGAATGCAACGTTTATTCATTGTATACACACATTTTTTATTTTTTCCTAATGTAAAAATTATCTATAAAAACTCTAAGAACCACTCCACAAAGTAAATTAAATATATAAACTCACCTACATGGAGGAGAGGATAGTTTAGAAATGTTCGCGAGTCACATCACCATCATGTGTTAAGCCACGTGTAGTAAGTTACAAATAGCATCTAAAGATACAGAGCATATTACCATGGATTAGATGAATTACATTTTTGTCTTTACCACTTTTATTACTCAGTTTGCAATGTATGTTTCATGAAAATAAGTTTATATAAATAATAAAACTCGAATAAATCGTTTATTTCTAAAAAAAAAAAAAAACCACCACCACTTTATTATGTCTACTGACAACTTAAGGACAGTGGGTATCCTAAATCATTTAACGTTACTGACAAAGATATTTTCCACAATAAATGTGTTATTAATTTGCGTTACACTTTATTTGCCAGCTTTTAATAACTTAAAAGCTCCAATCTTACACCGGCCCGCATACATAAATAATGCAAATAAAAAAGCGTGTCAGATCATTACAATGTAAACCCACATACCATAAAAAAATTCAACCTCTTCGAAAGATTAAACCATTATTTTCTGACCCTGTTAAATCACACAAACTGTGCGGTTTGAGCTAGCAAGCTATGCTAGCTCGCGTAGCAAGCTAAGTTAGTGATACGCAAGTTAGCATGACAACGTGGACGGGGTGTCAACGTGATGGCGACATGGTAAATGATCAGTTGAATGTAGTTTACAAAATATATGCATACTATTATGTTGTGGCCTTTACCACGCTTTCACCTGATTCTGATTGTAGATGTTATTACACTTAGATCCCATCGGTATCCGTATTTTGCAAAGGGTCTGCTAGTGCAGTGACGTAAAGGTAAAGCGCGGGAATCCGCCCACTCACACAAGTTTGAGGCGGATTGAAAAAATAAAATGCATTACTAACTTAATCGGTCCAGATATCGTTAATAAAATATTCAAAAATATGTACCGGATAACAAAAAGTTAACTTTGGACGACTGTCAATGTCATGGAAAATCTGACTTCTTTTCTATAGGTTTTTTTTGTGCAACAAATGAAAAATAAACTTTCAAGCTCAAGTCTTTGGGAACATGGACTTTAAAAAAAAAAAACAGGGCAAAGGTTTGGGACTTTTGTTATAATAAACGCAAAGATTTAGTTGCATACAATGTCAAACCACATGCATAAATACAGTGAGCTATGCATCATTTTATTTTTTATTTTTTAAATAAAACATAACAAAAAACAAGTCCATTTGAAGTGCCTTTATTTGATTAATGCTTTTTGCTGCGGGGTCTCAAATCTTGTTGAAGGCTGCCACATCCATGGACTGCACAAAGTCCTCAAAGGCTGTGATCAGTTCTTCCAGCTGATCTGTTCCAACTTTGTCATCTTCCACCACACAGGCGATCTGCAGCTTCTTGATGCCATAACCAACAGGCAACAGTTTAGCTGTAGAAGAAAAAGATAAATAATGAAGCATGACACATGGGTTTACATTTAGGGTTCAAATGCAGCACACAATATTTTCCAGCTATAGGAAAAACATTAGGCATGTGCTGGGTGTTTAATGAGGACTTACATTGTCCCCATACAAGACCATCCAACTGAATACTGCGGACACACTCCTCAAGCTTGGCCATATCGGTTTCGTCATCCCAAGGTTTGACGTCCAGCAGAATTGAAGACTTTGCAATGAGTGCAGGCTCTGCTCAGACATAAAAAAAAAAAACATAAGTCCACCGATCCCACACAAAAATCTAATCACTACAATTAAATGACTAGTAAATGTCAGTTCTAAAAAAGTGTCAATCACATGACTCAGCCGAAAGATGGTGATAAGATCATCATTAAACTAGCCACGACTTCATATTAATGAAGTTACGACGTCGACAAAACATACTTTTGGACTTCTTTGCGTTGTAAGCCGCAAGTCTCTCCTCCTTGATCCTTGTGGTTTCCTCATCCTGTAATGCAAGACATTACTGATCAGATGTGCACACAAACAGCAATTCACTGGACATTCTATGAACTGGTTTTCAGCAATAAAAAGTGTCCATCACGAGATCAGCCGAAAGATGGTGAAAAACTCATCATGTAACCAGTTAAGACATTACTGCCTAAACTTTGGGACGAGTTTATATTTACCTCTTCCTCATCTGAACCAAAGAGATCAATGTCGTCATCATCTTCATCAGCTGCCGCAGGAGCTGCTGCAGTTGTGTCCTCAACGCCTGCAGGGCCATACTGACCGAGAGGTTTCTTCACACCTGGAAGGCTGAAAGTAATAAAAAAATTAATTCTTGTACTGCAGGAATATATATGTCAATGAACTTAAATCTCCCAACCATATCAGGGTATAAAAGATTATGCATCAGTTTTCAGCCGAAAGATGGTGTTAGAATATTCATCATATATTGGGAAACCTCCTGTAATGCATTTGGTAGTACAAATCAAGCTTTAGGTTACCTGCCCTTCTCTTTCTGGTAAGACTTGATGTGGTTGTACCATCTCAGGGCATGGCAGAGGTTAGCTGGTGGAGCACCAGACAGGGCATCAAACACAGCAATATCCGCCTGAGAGGGTACATACCTGGAAAGATAGTGTTTGGTTGGTATACATGTTTTGCATGACTAATGTCAATGCATTAGCCTAGAAGCACAACAGTTATATAGTGATTGACTAAACACACATTTAATATATATAAAAGAGAAAAACATTAACTATGGTATTTTAAGTTTATCGGTGCAGAAAGACTGGCTCATAATTAACTTGTACGGGGAAAAAAACAACATATCGAGTGCATTGGACATATTGAAATAATACATACAATAACTCACCCCTCGATGTAACTTTTGTCTGCCAGAAAGTCATTCAGAACTTTGAGGCCAGCAGGAGTTTTCAGATCACCAAAACCCATTGTTAGAAGTTACCGGTGAGACCTCGTGCGCAGACGTTGAGCACCGAGCTTGGAGGAAGAGCGAAGGAACGAGAAAAGAACGTGAGATCGTCTTTATACCTCTGACGCCACGACTCCTCCCATTGTTACTTACTTTACGCAAAATACATACAAACAGGGCATTATGGACGAATATTTAATGCATAGTAAATGTAAGTATTTTAGGTAAAACAGATCGGAAGATTTGATTTATTTCAAAAAACGTATAACTATCATAAAACAATTTGAATGACTTTTAAGATGAAATACGAGAAGGAAATGACCTTGTTTTTGAGCGGAAATGACGAAGGAGTTAAAGTCAAAGGTCAACACAAAATATTGAAAATCTTTATATTAATGTATTTTTTATGTTTTTACATTAATCCTAACATAATATCAACGAGTTTATTTTTTCCAGCCTTATTTTATTACAGCAAACTAGTATTTTTTTCCCGGTTGATGCAAATCGGCAATTTCCGTAAGCCTCTCCGAAATTAGCCGAAGAGACATTTGTATCTGAATCCACGGCAGTAACGCTGTTCTGGTCTAGAAGGCCAAAAAGCGTCAAGGTAAGAGCAAACGTTTGCCTTTTGCCTAGACTAAAATGTAAATACAGTTTTTTTTCTGGACGACTATATTGTGGATAGCCATTGGAATGATAATTGTATGTAAAAATAGATATACGACAGTAACGTTCTCCCTGCCCTTGACCATACAGCTACTGCTGTTGGGTGCTAGCCTGCTAACCAATGTATGTATGCATAACTGGAAATGTCAACAGCATTAGAGTTACACGGAAGAATACGTTTTTCGTACGTTTTAATTTATAATGGGTTAATTTAAAAATGTTGTGCTTTATGCTTGCGTGAGGGTACAGCATACAGCCATATTGCTATAAAGTTGCAGATTTTGTAACCATTGCAACATGACTTCTACTGTTTGCCTTATACATTGTACAATGGTTATAATAATATATTATTGTCTGTGTACCTGAGGGTCTGATCATTATTAAGACTATTTTGTGATTTCTATTTTTTCTCATTATAACTTTTCAATACACTGTGGCATAATAATTCATTGTTGACTGAGAGAGTATGCATTGATTGTATACATAGAAAGTAACGTTGGTGGAAACATGTTAGGTGTGCTTCTAATCACCTGGCATTTTCTTCAACAGCGACATGTTTCGTTTGCCAGCAGTAAGTCGGGCACTGGCTGGAGCAGCCCATTGTAAGGGCTCCATTGCCACCACCAACAATGGTAATTACTCCATCCATTCTTTTTTGGTCTTTCAAATAAAAGTGTAACGCTCTTCTTGGTACAAATGCCAAGCACCTTTAACCTTATGTGCAAGAATAGGTAAATGCAGTATTTTAAATTCAGCCTTCTATGAATCATAACATTTTTTGATTTTACAACAATGTGCGGACATCAATTCGCGCCTCAAGCAATTTGGTTGAAGTATTTGTAGATGGAAAGCCTGTCATGGTGGAACCAGGGACCACTGTACTACAGGTGACTTTGCACTTTTTATTTTTTTTAAATGAATCCAAAAAGTAAAACTGATTAGCTCTTACTAACTGGCAGTTGATCAGACTAGTTCTTAAGACGCAGTTTTTATGTGACTGATCCAAGATTCCATACAGTATGTTGACGAATGCATTTTGTGTCTTAAGGCTTGCGAGAAAGTTGGGGTGCAGATTCCACGTTTCTGCTATCATGATCGTCTGTCGGTAGCCGGTAACTGCCGCATGTGCCTGGTAGAAATCGAGAAAGCGCCAAAGGTAAAGTGCAATGTTGGCGGTTGCATGCATTTGTGATAAAATATCGCTGGTATTATTGTTAATGTCTTCTGTTTGTCATTGACAGCCTGTAGCAGCATGTGCGATGCCTGTCATGAAAGGCTGGAACATTTTGACCAACTCAGAGAAGACACGCAAGGCCAGGTAACTCTTCACAAATGCTTCTTGTTTTTGTCACGCTTTAAAGATATGAAGGCTCATACACTGGCCATTTTTTGTGTCAAATAGAGAGGGAGTCATGGAGTTTCTCCTTGCCAACCACCCACTTGACTGTCCAATCTGTGATCAAGGAGGAGAATGTGATCTGCAGGTAAGAAAAGACTCAATTACAGGTATTTAAGGAGGCTGGACTCTCAACTAAAGTACTCAAGAATGAAACTAAAAAGTGTCTGGAATCTTTTATTTTCAGCTAAAGTTGACAATGTCCAGCAACATTATAGCTCGGTTTGGTTTCACACTGCAGTTTATACTGCGTTCCAGGCAACCTGTAAACCGTAAATGACGGCTTCAAAACCACTAGTCTGAACTGGGAGTACCTCGATCTAGTATGAGTTCACGGGTGGGAACTCACAGGTTTGACTGCCGTTCCAGTGCACTTTCACAGGTAGAAGGTTGTAAAAACACCGGTTACAGACTGCCTGGAATGCATACTCCCAGTTCAGAGTCATGAGTCGTGGTTTTGAAGTCGTAATTCACAGGCTCAAAAACCTGCCTGGAACGCAGCATAAGTACCACTTCAAAGTGGGTGGGATTATAGACTTATCGTTATAGACGGTTTCAGCAGTAACAACATAAACAATCGGCTTTCGTGGAACACACGTAAATTCCGTTAAACTTCGCTAAGAAAAAATAACAACAAAGTCCCTTTAAAGTTGTTTATTTATATAACAAGCAAAATAGAGCCCGACCGAGAGAGGATTTTGAAGGCCGATACGGATACCAATGTTTGTTGGTTTTTAAATCCGATATTCCGAACACACAAAACATTAACAGATTTCCCTAACATTAGTTATTTAAGAGTTTTAACTAAAATAATATGATAATGCATTTTAAAAAGAAACTTGTTTTTTTATTGTCTCGTAACCAACTCACCATGAACTCACTTAACCGTTGTTCTCTCTGCCCAACTCTGGCTGGATCAGCAGGTTGCAGGATGTGTGACGCGTTATACACGAGTGTTGCCAACAGGGAGGTTGTAGAGTGCCCTCTCATCTCAAACTATACAACGGCAACACTCATGACATGGTTGAAGGCTGTTTTGTCCGTTTTTGTTTTTTTTTCATTTATCGGCCATTATGAATGCCTAATATCGGCCGATAATATCGGCCTGCCGATATATCGGTCGGGCTCTAAAGCAAAATAAACAACATGTAGATTACCTAGGAAACCAAAACATTTGCTGTTTTCAACAAAGTATTTGTTCAAGAGTTCAATATAGCAACTAATCAGACCATTAAACAAACAGAAACCAGAAGTAAAGTTCCGACCAGACGCATAATCGCGTCACCGCACGCGCGTCTGATGAAACTGTCTATAATCACGATGCCTCTACTGCTGTGACATCATCATAAACGTAATACAGACAAACACAGGAGCAAAGGAGCACGTCGATGGATACGTAGTGTTTTTGATTCTTGCCATGTGGATGAGTTTCACTGCTAAAAACGGGAGTTTGGGAAATTGTACAACAAAGCGCAGATGACGACATCATTGGTTTTGTCGACGGTGCACGAGGCTAAGCAAATTTTGCATTTTCAATGACGCCGGTAGTGATGATTCTCTCTGACCAATTAGTGATCAGCAGTGTTTACATGTCACATTTTTAGGGGTGCTCCGATGTATCGGCCGATGCTTGCTATGTTTCTCAATAAATTACGGTGAAATGCCGCTACATCCAAAACCCAGAGGGCGCTCTCTTACAAAAACTCAATATGCGCTGCAGACGAAGCACCGAACCATACACATGCAGCTATGACACGCAGCTCCAGGAAATGGCTTAAGGATAATAATTATGTTTGACGAGTGTTGCTTTTTCAAACTAAGCTGTGATAAATATCGGCTGTGCGATTCAGAATAGTTATCGGCCAGGTATTATTAGTGTATATCTGCATTTATCGGTGCACCCCTACACATTTTAGTATTAAATTTGGTACTGCTCGCTTGGAACCTCAGCTGAGGTTCTAGGTACTGTACACAGTGGAAAACCCCCAAAAGTGAGCTGTACTTAGCTGTACTACTATAGAGTGGAAAAGCGCCAATTACTATCGACAGGTGGAACAGCTACTAGCAAACAATAGTACCGCCGCAGTTACTTTTCAATCACCTTGTTTGTGTGATCTGTGTTTGCAGGACCAGTCCATGATGTTTGGCACAGACAGAAGTCGTTTCACAGAGGGGAAGAGAGCAGTAGAGGATAAGAACATCGGCCCACTTATCAAAACAATCATGACCCGCTGCATACAGTGCACACGCTGTGTACGGTGGGTAAATGTCTTGTTCTTCAGGCTACATAATACACACATTTAGCACTCAATCAGTACCCAAAACAACAAGCTTTCTATTTTTACAAAACGTGTGCATTGTATTTTACGTTTTGCTAGCGAGGTTGCTGGCGTGGAGGATCTGGGAACTACAGGACGCGGCAATGACATGCAGATCGGTACCTACGTGGAGAAGATGTTCATGTCCGAGTTGTCTGGTAATGTGATTGACTTGTGTCCTGTTGGAGCGCTGACGTCCAAACCATACGCCTTCACCGCAAGACCCTGGGAGACAAGGTATAGTCTTGAGAGATTTGCTGACATTTAAGTTGTCTTTTTATAAAGGTTGACTTGGTGACTGTGTACTTACATTTTTTTTATAAACATTCATTGCTCTTGCGTGTGCAGGAAGACTGAGACCATTGATGTGTTGGATGCTGTGGGCTCCAATATTGTGGTGAGCACCAGAGGTGGTGAGGTTATGAGAATTCTACCTCGTCTCAATGAGGACGTTAATGAGGAATGGATATCAGACAAGTCCAGGTAAGAATTTTAAAAATACATACATTTTTATTTGTACACATAAAGGAGGTTTGTGTACACTTTAAATATAGTTGTATTATAAAGTTACTTACAAATGCTTTAGTGCTAGTGATTTTTTTTGTGTGTGGATATTTTAAAGCAGAAATCTCACACATTATGCCTTTAAGCAGAAAAATGAAGCCTGTAGCTCAGTTGTTACTGTACATGTAAAACATACTGATACTTAATTGCTGTCTTTTTTAAGGTTTGCATATGATGGGTTGAAAAGGCAGCGTCTAACTCAGCCCATGGTGAAGGATGCCAGCGGGCAGCTGGTTAACACCACCTGGGAGGATGTTCTAACACGTGTGGCTGGAGCTGTAAGTACCAGTGATATTATCATATAAGACAACAACACATAAAACCATATTCGTCTGCTTCTTGTCATTGTCATACAAGAGATTTTATTGAGTCTTGTGTTTGCAGCTTCAGGGAGTTCAGGGTTCTGAAGTGGGAGCCATTGCAGGTGGGATGGTGGATGCAGAGGCACTAGTGGCACTGAAGGATCTGCTAAACAGACTGGACAGCGAAACCCTCTGCACTGAGGAGATCTTCCCAATGGCTGGTGCCGGGTGAGTGTTAAGACTGATTTAAGAATGAAACACTCAAAAAAAAAAACTCTCTCTCTGTTCTGGTCAGTCATAATACATCTTCTCATTTACATGAATTTTATTGATTTATTGTTGATGCAGCTTTTCAAGAGGTAGGGTATTACTTGTCAAAGTAAACACACGTAGCAATTTAACCTAGGATTTTTAAAAAAGGAGCCAAGCTATATCTATGGACCAGAATATCATTAAAGTGATAGTTCACCCGGAAATTAAATCGATAAGAGGCCCCACTGACTTCCCATTGTATTCTTTTTCCTACTATAGAAATCAATGGGACCTCTGATTGGTTTGGTTAGAAACATTTCTCAGAATATCTTCCTTTGTGTTCATCAGAACAAATAAATTTATGTAGGTTTGAAACAACATGAGAGTGAGTAAATGATGACAGATTTTTTTTATTTTTGGGTGAACTATCCCTAAGACTTGGAGTGGGTTTATTTGAAATGGGCGAGTAACCAGGAAACTCTGCAACAACTGCTAATGCTGGGTATAAGTATATTACAACAATATATGATAAACTAGGAATAATAGTCAATTTTATTACTGTTAATATTCTGAAATAAGACAGTCTTGATGACGTATATGCAGCCTGGAAATGCGACCTACGGATTGAGAAGCGGCTTTTGTGCTGCGCCATGACTGCTTCCGTCTTCCCTCATCTCGCTTTCTGATTGGATTTGGTTTCGTTTCACGTTATAACCTCAAAAGTGTACTTGCGTTTGTCCTCGGGATTCCCCACACACATCAGGATTTCTGATCTGCGATTGGCGCGGCTCAGACGTTCTTCCGTGCAGGTTCGGACACTCTTAACACACCTCACATGAAGGGACAATCTGATAAAATAATCTGTAGAACCATTGCGATACTCGGGACATAGCTAGGATTGTCGGAAGGGGGGAAATCGGCCCAAAATCAGCCCGATTATCTTTTGGTGTGTACCCAGCATAACCACTTTGAACTTAGTAATGCCCTGGAAACAACCCACAATACACTAGAACTGTGGCAGCTTCTTTAATACCATTAGAGAATTCATTTAATTTTGTCTTTCTGGTCTGCCCTAGAACCGACCTGCGCTCCAATTACCTCCTAAACACCCGTATCGCTGGTATTGAGGAGTGTGACCTTCTGCTTTTGGTTGGAACAAACCCGCGTTATGAGGCTCCTCTTTTCAATGCACGTATACGCAAAAGGTATAACCATTTCACACTCTTAAAGCAATACTCCACTTTCATGAAAAAATCCCCATAATCTACCCCCATGTCATCCAAGATATTTAGGTATTTCTTTGTTCGGTTGAAAATTAAGGTTTTTTTGTTGTTGAGGAAATCATTTTAGGATTTTTCTCCATGTAGTGGACTTTAGTGAACAGTTTACAGTTTCAATACAGCTTTAAAAAGCTCTAAACAAACCCAACCGAGGCCTAAGGGTCTTTGCTAGTAAAATGATCGGCATTTTCTAAAAAAAATAAATAAATACAAATATGTAACTTCTCGTCTTGCACTAGCTGTGTGACGTGCCAGCGTGACCTCGCATATTTAGTAATCACGTCGAAAGGTCACATGTTAATATGTGAAACACACTCTTGCGGACCATTTTAAACAATAAATTGACACAAAGACATTAATTAGTATCATTTCACATACAATAACGTCTGAATGGTCCTCTGTCTTTACACTGGAGCGGTAGTTTCACATACGTCATGCGTAATCTTTCAATGTGATTACATAATATGGTAGGGCAAGAGTCCACTACATGGAGAAAAATCCTGGAATGTTTTCCCCAAAACTTGATTAAAACCTAATTTCTTCTCGACCGAACAAAGAAAGACACAAGCATCCTGGATGACAAGGAGGTGAGTAAATTATCAGATTTTTTTTACTAGAATATTACTTTATCTTGCAACGGTGGTGCCCTAAGATTTCATATTCCTTCAGCCCACTGTTTTCTTTTTAACTTAATTTGTTTAGTTGGTTGCATAATGAGCTGCAGGTGGCCATGGTGGGTCATAATGTGGACCTGAGCTACTCTTACAACCATCTGGGTGAATCCACACAAGTGCTGGAGGCGGTCGCTGCGGGAACACATCCTTTCTGCAAGGTAACCGTACACGGGAATCTTACAGAATTTTCACTAAACAAATGCTGATGCTCTTGAATTTGAAGGAATTAATAATACATTTAATTTTTTATGTTTCAGGTCCTGGCCCAGGCCAAGAAACCTGTTGTCGTAGTGGGCAGTTCTGCTCTCCAGAGGGAGGATGGGGCAGCCATATTTAAGGCTGTGTCCACCATTTCTCAAAATGCTCGGGCCACCAGTGGTGTAGAGGAGGGATGGAAGGTTCTCAATGTACTACACAGGTTAGTTTGTTTTTTGCTGTGGGTGCTACAAGCACGAAGTATGCATTATGTGTACTTTGCTGATGACTTGATACTTCAGCTTTTACATCTAAATAAGTACATTTTGACTACAACACCATTGCTTAGTGAAAAGCATTGTCATATATGTTTATGACCTCAGGGTAGCCAGTCAAGTGGCAGCCTTGGACCTGGGTTATAAGCCTGGTGTTGATGCCATCCGGAAGAACCCTCCAAAAGTCCTGTTTCTCCTGGGTGCTGATGGAGGTTGCATCACCAGAGCAGACCTTCCCAAAAACAGCTTCATAATCTACCAGGGTCAGTGAACACACTTGCATATTTTCTTTACGTCAATGTAAGTTATATATTTGGAGGTTAATGGTGTGCTGACGCAGGTCACCATGGAGACGTAGGTGCAACCATGGCTGATGTCATCTTGCCCGGTGCGGCATACACGGAGAAGAATGGCACATACGTCAACACAGAGGGACGCCCCCAGCAGACAAGGGTTGCGGTCACTGCTCCCGGCATTGCACGGGAGGACTGGAAAATTTTGCGTGCCATCTCTGAGGTACATGCATACATATTGCAGAATTAAATATCAGTGTACGGCTTATGTATTATGAACATATTTGCTAAAGAAAACAAGTAAAGATTCTTACGTTTTGTTGTTTAGGTGGCGGGAGTCACACTGCCCTATGACACGTTGGATGAGGTAAGGGAAAGGCTGTCAGAAGTCTCTCCTAACCTAGTGAGGTATGATGATGTAGAGGAAGCCAATTATTTCAAACAGGCCAACGAGCTTTCAACGGTAAGCATTCTCTCTCCTTTATTTAATGCATTTGTATTTCTTTTATACCTTCACGACCTTGTTTATTAATGTCAATCTGTTTTACCTAGGCTGTGAATCAGTCATTGCTTGCAGCACCTCTTGTCCCTCCTCAGCTTACCGTGAAGGATTTTTATATGACAGGTATACAAGTTTATTTTAGTAGTAACATCCACTGCACCCTGTGGTAGTTTCATAATTTATAATTCCTTTCATATGCTCTAACAATGTGATTGTGATCCTTTGGGTTTATCATTTATTGTATTTTTTAATCTGCCACCATAGACCCTATCAGCAGAGCGTCTCAGACGATGGCCAAGTGTGTAAAGGCTGTGACAGAGGGAGCAGCAGCAGTCGATGAGCCCTCCATTTGTTAAAACTGTCAAACACATCACTTTGTCCATAGCACTGTACACACATTAGTCACGTTTGCATACGTGTACAACCATAGACCTGGATTGAGCTATTTTACAAATCAGAGCAGTGAAATAGTCTTGCTCCTATTTAAATATGCTTTGAAGGCTGTTGTAAAGAGAAAGGTTTGCTTTGTTTGGAAAGCTCTTATTATGATGAATAAAAATGTATACTATTGTCACTCTTCACATCTATGGCTTAAATTATTCCAAAAATTACCCCACTGTTTCGGTTAATATTTTTTAATCTAAAAAATATTTTAGTGCAGTATGAAATCCTATTAATATGTGATTCACTGCAATATAAAACTTGTTTTAACTGTGCTTAAAAATGTGTTTGTGATTGTTAAGGAAAATAACTTATTCATTCATATCTACAGATTTTAAATCTTAAATCAGATTTTACAACAAAGTAATAAATTAGGAGGTTCAAATGGTTTAACACCTTTTTTTGGCATCCGTGTAGTTTAGGGCCATGCTGACATCACTTATGATAGGGGGCAACCTCAAAAACACTTTGAGATATCTGTACACACTAACACCTGCTAACCTGTATGATTTGGTTTATATTACAAAGCTTGTCGTGTAAATAACATTTAATATAGGGAAATTATGATTCCCAAGAATTTTATTCTTGCAAGTGTGTGTTTTTTACTGTTCGTGATGTCATTCCAGGCATGGATGAGGCGCGTGAGAGGAGGCTGTCGGAAGACTTTGGGGGAGATCCCTCAAACTTAAAAATCAATGATCGCTGTTTAAATAAAACTTTACATTGATCTAAACACTCATTCCACTCGACACTGAACTGCTCTTTCTGCATTTTGTATTTGCAAGCTCTGTCACCCGTTCAAAAGCCGACAATGAACACACAAAGTTGATTTCCAAAATGGTTGCAGAGGTTGTTGTTGCACTGTCGGCTGTTGTCATGTCCCCGCAGTGCCTGTAGTTGTGCTCTAAGAAGCCTCGCATCCGATGACAAAACCAACACCCCGTTCTCCTTGTGTACGGCTAGTTTGATTTCAATAACCGACAAAGATATAATAGTAGGTTTCGTGTAAAATTATACGCACGCGTTAAAACACATAATCCGCTAGCGTAAAGTTGGAGCGTATAGGCGGGATATCCCCGTTGAGAGCAATAGCCGTCGAGCGTATGAAAAGATCTGCGTAGCTTGTTTAGCGCAGGCCGCAGCGATCGGGCGCTGCGCGGCTTCCGGGAAGCACCGAACTCGAGCGAAGACGGAAGCCGCTTATCAGGCACGGCAAGACGGGTGTCACTGTACCCAACTCCGGGGATTCAGGAGGTTTCGCAGGCCAACGGTAACTACGAATTGCGCAGAAATAAAGGATTCTTTTACATCCTATATGGAACTGATATAAGTTGTCTTTGAAAAATTATTTTGAAATAAACACATGGTATAAAACAAAAAACTTTGAAATATTCTATAACGCGTATTTTTGTTTGACAGGTATTTTTCCTTGAGCGTCTCGCGCTTAAGTGTCACGCACTTAAATATGTTTTCGCCGAACGTTAAAAAGTAGCAAAATGCGTTCCAAATATTTGTAACGGAATAAAGAAACGCATCCTTTGGTCGTTTCCACAGCTGCTACTTTTTTAATCGTATTTTCCGTTGCAAAATAATTCAATGTTTACTACAGGCGCTACACCCAACTTGCTCAATCCTTGCCTCAAAAGTAACTGATAGTTCTGCCCAAGTACATGATAGACGGTAGGCGGGTTGTCCACCGTCCCCTTGCGTTTTCAAAGTTGCTTTGCATGTCAAACGAATTGTACTCTGCCCGAGCACTTTTATGAGCCACCGTATTATGATTTAGTGCTACACCGGCTAAAAGCTCTGCTTACAAAAGCTGTTTTTCTCAAGTGCCATTGATTGTTTGAAACAGAGGCTACTTTTCTTTTTGCCTGTCACTTTAATATTTAATGATCTGTGCTGTTTATGCTGAGCACCCTGCACGTTACAGGCTTGGATAAGTCCTCTGAAATAAGAGTGTTCAGATTGTTTGAGGTGGTGTCGACAATTATTAAAAAGCTGCTTTAAATTAGGTCACTTGACTTGGGGATGAACATGGATGTCATTACAAAATTCACGGTTTTAGTGTAGCTATTTGGATGTTTGTGAATTATGTATAAATATAGATCCTGATGAGTGCTAGAAACGCGAAAGGAAAAAGTGATAATGCAAGAGTAGAAAAAATCAATTTAACTTCCCTTTAAATGAAAACTATACAGGCCAGTTAAGAAGATTTGCGGGACGGGACATGCTTGTAATTGAGAATGGAGATATGAATATTAAAATGAAAGTAATTCTGATCAAATAGATGTACAAGAATAGTTAGACTAGCATTGAATTTGTATTAGTTTGTCTATATAATTCCAGGGATTGCATTTTTAGTAGGGATGCACTGCAACAAAATGTCTGTGCCGACACCGATATTCGATTGCTAAAGGCCGAAGTATGGTCCATCGTTTGGACGCACATGAGGGTTCGCGTACAGTGTGCATAACACAATTTCCATGCACCGTCGGATTTTTGAAACCCCTGCGTACATTGTACGCATAGGTCGCGTATTTGCATACAGGAAAATGTAGTATGTAGCCCAGGAGATGCACTTTTTTGTCGCAAATGCGCATGCGTTGATCCTGTGTATACGTACAAGTCACATAAAGGCTGTGCGTTCGACTTTGCGCGTACGTTTGCGTACACTTAAAAAACAGACTATACTCTGGGCTTAATTTTCCCTAAAAAAAGAAGCTGAAAATACTTTGGATCGTAAATCATTATTGTATCATTTTATTTATTAGCTGATGTTCCGGAGAGTTCCAGCCCTGGGATGTATGAAGGCAAACACATCCACTACTCGGAGGTGGACCACAAGCCTCTGTGTTCATATAGTCCAAAGTTGTGCAAGCAACGCAGGCTAAATGGTTACGCTTTCTGCATCCGCCATGTGCTTGAAGACCGGAGTGCCCCCTTTAGGCAGTGCGAATATGTAGCCAAGTACAACAGCCAGCGATGCACCAACCCAATACCGAAGGCTCAAGACCGCAAGTAAGTTTAGAGAAAAACACGTGTGCATATTTAAAGAATACTTTGGTTAATTGTATGTGAGAACCCCCATACTTTGTGTTTTGTTTAGGTATTGTAACAGTCACCTGCAAGTTATGGGTGTCCTCCCCAAAAAGGAGCGAAAGAAGAAGCAAGATACCATAGAGTCTTTGGCCCTAAATATCACTGTTCCATCTTTGGCTCTGAAGACTCACAACGGGCTTGAGCATTTATCCCCACCACCTTCCCTGGCTTGTCTGCTCCCATCAGATCCATTTGCCTTTTATAGGCCAGATAAAATGCTTAAAGTAAGTGAAACGTTTTTAAAGAAGCCCCAGGAAAGCCAAGCTGTGAGTCAGAAACGGCAAGATCACAGTGTGGATCCAGCCCTCCAGAAACATCCGGGATTGTCTTCTCTTTCCTCCACCCATGCACGTCCTTGCCTCATTCCTCCACAAACTGGAAGAACCACAGAAAAACCTTTAACTCCCTCCTCCCCATGCGCACCAACTCCGCAAACCCCCACACTCCAGCCAGGGTCATTATTCAAGACTTCATCACCTCTTCAGGCCAGCCAGCAGGGCTCCACAGAAAAAGCTTCAGTCGATCACAAAGTTAATCTGAACCTCAATCATGAATTTGGCAAAAAGGTCCTCCATGGAGCTTCGAGCCGAGATGACGTGGATAGACATTTAATAACAACGAATTTGGTTGCCATGAGACAAGCTCCACGATTGAGGCAGTTGCATAAAGTGATGGACCAGCACAAGAGGCAATACCAAGATCTGAACTCTCATTTAGGTAGGTAATTGTGACTTTTGCTATGATTGACATTTAAGAGTAACTTCAGCATTAGGTTCCATCACGAACACATAGCTTGCGTTCTAGGCCTTGACTGGTCAGAAGAAAGTGAAGAGGAGGATGGAGACTTGGGAAAACTAGTGTCATATCAGTGCCAGAGACTACAAGAGAAACACTTTGAGAAGAGGTATGGCCAACCATCACTCTAACAGTCAAGCTCAGAAAGCATTATATAAATGCTCAGAGTTGGCAGAAAAAAAGCAGAAAATGCTAATTCACAAAAAAACATGTCAGACACACATATTTTTATGTAATTGCCAACTAACTGCATTATTAAATACTAAGTAAGTTAATTTTGCATAGCAATTTAGTTACAGTGTAACAATCAGCCTTATGGTTTAAAGCCACAATATGTAGATTTTCACCACTAAAGGTCACTATTACACACTAAAAATAACAAAGGCGAAGCTTAATGATGTTATGAAGGAGATTGGAATGATGTGAGATGTTGGTTTCACCATTGAGAGATGTAAGGAATTCGCTAATCATGTTCATGGATCAGGTAATGATATAATGTTTTTTTTACCTGTACGTTTGATCCCATTATTTTGTGCCATCATAATGAATTCGGTGCAAGGCTCAACAGCTGTGTTAGGAGCTGTAGTACCGCCACTTCCTGGTTTGTCCACTTAGTTGCCATAGTTAACCAGATAGCGCTGATATCAAGTCACAAAAGGCGGCAATTACAAGAGAGACAAGGGTTAAGCCATTATATAAAACAGCATTTTGTCACAATACGCATGCGTCGAACGTCTGTGTGCACGTTCGAGTCAAATAAACTATACTTTCCAAGGCTGTGCATTTGACCGTGCACGTACGTTCGGGTAGACTTAAAAAACAGACTATACTCTGAGCTTTAGGGGCTCAATATAGTTGTGCATAGGCTACGGGTCGGTTTTCATATATTTGCATCGACGTGCAATTACACATGCAGACCGCTAGTAGGCAGTATCCACACGTGTAACCCATAGTAGCAGTGCAACAGCCAAAAAAGCAGCTTGGCCAGTAAACCCTCAAATAAAGAAGCAGCAGCTTGTAAGATTTGAGAAGACGAGCAGTGATGGAGGTAAATAGACAGCGACTTTTGTTGCAGTTTGGGTTAAATCACTACTCAATTTGGCCTATCTTTGTTCTTATGGTCGTAAACGGAAATGCCTATGAAGACATTTTTTTACCTGATGGGAGGGGTTCTAGTGGACCAATCACAGCATTCCGCCTTAAAATGTTGGCACGGTGTGCATCAGGCTACGCAGAGCTACGCACAACCTATGCATAACCTAAAACGTAGAACCTACATACGACTATAAATTACACTTTAGGCCATGACTGCCCCTCCATATAGGGGCCCTCCATTAGGCCACGAGTCAAGACTGCCCCTCCATTTTGTGCCCATCCATTAGGCCACGACTGCCCCTCCATTTTGTGCCCATCCATTAGGCCACGACTGCCCTTCCATTAGGCCACGATTGGGACGTGATTAAGGATACGCTGAATGTTTGATAACCGAAACAATTCATCCGAAAATGCTTCCATATTGCCAACGTTGCTTGCTGCATTTATAAAGCGTTGCGCACCTCTCGATCTATGCTGGTTGATATTTGAACGTGATGATCAAAAACGTTATTGTTCCGTAAAATTTGCGCTCCTTTCACTTATTCAATCGAACACTGAAAATTATTTTTGATAAATATTTGGTGCATCCCTAATACGCGTGATCAGTGTTGGGAAAAGTTACTTTTAAAAGTAATGCATTACAATATTAAGTTACTTCCCCAAAAAGTAACTAATTGTGTTACTTAGTTACTTTCACGGAAAGTAATGCTTACGTTACTTTTGCATTACTTTTTCTTACTTGGCTGAGGCTTGATCTCTTTCAGGCCTTGCAGGTGTTTTTTATGACTGAGAAGTTCTGCATTCAGAAACGGCATATTTCCATCGCAAAAATGTCAAGCTCTGGCCAGCCATCTCGGTTTCTGACTCAAAACTGTTCCCACTCAGGCGCACACGTATAGAGTTCGTGATTTGATGTGACTACGTTTAATTTAAATCAGTACATTATATTTTTTTAAAATCAAATGAATTAAACGAAAAAGTAACTTGCATAATTTTTTTTTTATAAAAGTAACTAAAATACTAATGAGTACATTTATAAAGTAATGCGTCACTTTACTCGTTACTAGAAAAGTAATATTATTACGTAATGAGCGGTACATGTAACGCGTTACCCCCAACACTGCGCATGATCATGTAATAAGCAAGATAATGTCCCGTCAACTAGTTGTTATTATTGACAAATAGTGCTAAAACATAGCAAAGGATTAGAGGGAGGGAAATAAAGGGTCAACTAAACATTTATAATAACTATTTTTAGTGTAAGAAACCTTTGCTAACATTTTATGTGCAAACATGGACAAATATGTACAAAATGGCTGCTTTAATGAACTTTCGAAGTGATGTTAAGACAAAAAATGTGTCTGTCCACTGTCTCACAGTGCCAGCAGTCCCCGCACTGAACGTCTGGCAGACTTCTGCTCATACCTGAGACAAAAACACAAGCACCTCTGGAGGCAGCAGAAGGACTTCAGGAGGGAAAGGAAATCCCAGCATGCCCTTCGAAAAGCCCTGCTGCAGGCAGCAAGAGAGGAACCTCACCACACCGCACAGCTTATTCAGGAACAAAATAAAGAGACCTCCACGCCCTCCAGGTAAAACACAAACACGGGACTTAAAATAACATGACATTGAGCACTCAGAATGAGTGTTTTGTATGATACTGTAGTATTTCTCCTAAAGGTTCTTATGGGTTTTGATTTCACAGCACTGCGGTAGCACCTGGAGTGGCAAACTCAGGTTTGTGTTTGGCTGTCTTAAAAGGCGAAGAATGCAGAAATCCAGCCTTACCGTTCTCCAGGCACTGCTTTCAACATATCCTATCATGAATTGCTTATGTTTTTTATGAAGGCGATTATCCGGTTTAAGTTCTAGACTGTCTGTGCACCCCCATGTTGTATTCTTAACCAAACTCTGTAGATATCCTACAGAACCGATCTCAGCAGCTGTTCTCAAGCTGTACAGCTCGCTTCGCAGATGGAGCTCAGTGCTCCATCCCCGTCTTTGACATCACACACCAGACACCACTTTGTGACGAACACGCTAAGAAAATGGTAAGATAGGTTGATTGTTTCATCACGTACAAAACTCGGTAGTTAACTCTTTTCCCGCCAATAGGGGTGTGACGAGACACTTACTCCATGAAACGAGACGAGATTGAGTTCAGGAGAAAAGATTTTTACACACTTTAAAAGTCCTCAATGATAAAATATATTAATGAAATCATATTATTTTACCCACCACAATGGGGATGTGGCTCTTCTGCTAAGTGACATAATCAGTAATTGGAATATCGCAAAAAGTGTATCAAAAGTCAAAAAGCTAATATTTGAAAGTGCAGTGACAGATTTGGGAGGTTGTATGTGCCTATTTGTGTTTGTGTTTACACATTTGTGACTTTTGTCTGCAACTTTAAATACACAACACAATTTTGTGATTACTGTCCACGAGTGCAAATCTCAACATTTAAAGGCGCTCTAAGCGAATTGAAGCGTTTTAGACCATAAAACATTTTTTGTTACATACAGCAAACATCTCCTCACTATCTGCTTGCTGCCTGTCCGCTGATCAAACTGTAAAAAACGCGATCTCTGTAGACAGCCCAGGCTTCACAAACGGGAATATCAACATAGTGGCCAAACCTAGCATCACAAAACAAAGTTTTCCAGCCAATAAACGACAAAAAGGATTTGGGGGTGGGGGTTGGGCGCGTTCATGAAAGCACGGAAGGGAGGGGGAGGAGTTAGCTACGCTCCGTCTGTTTGAAAACAGTTTCAAACGTCAACAATAACTAATGTCTCACAGATTCGCTTAGAGAGCCTTCAACTTTAGATTTTGATTTTGCAAGTTTTTTTATCAGGACTGAGAGTATAAATATTATTGTACAAGTACAAATATTTATTTTCCAAGTTCTAAAATTAAAATGTACAAGCTCTTAAGTTTTGATACTGATTTACCTTCATACCCCTACTCGTCAATTAAGAGAAAACGCTTCCCGCTTCTCTGCCAATGACAAGTTTTTACGTCAATCAATAGTTCCATTATTATCTACTAGGTGGCCTCTTACCCCAGTGGTTCCCAAACTTTTTCAGCTTACGGCCCCCCTTGGGTACGGTGCATTCCTTCGCGGCCCCCCAAAGAAAATTTGTGACAAAAAACTGTTCTAAAACATTTTAATAAAAAAAAAACATTAATTTATACAAAAAAGTTGTGCTTTTGGTTAGTAGCCTTATTTTTTTAGGTTTAATTACACAGAATTCATAATAAATTAATGTATTTCATAAAATGTCATAAAACTGGGGGCCCCCTGGCACCATCTCGAGGCCCCCAGTTTGAAAACCACTGTCTTACCCAACTTCTAAAACACTGAATGATCCACTGATCCAAAAACAGTAAAAACTTTGTATGTTTTGAACATCGTTCTGAATCTGATCTCTAACAAAAGTTATTTTCAAAAATGCAATTATATCAGCTTTTTGCTCAAAATTTGGTATTTTTGAAGAAAACTACCCATATTTGAGAGGTGATAAAAAGAGAAAAAATGATTATAGGATAAAACCTGTTGTGTTTGTTTGAAAGCAGTGGCTTTGTTCTTTCATTGGATGTATTGTATGTTTATATATTTAAAGAAGGACAATTTCTGGAAGGCATTAAACGTTTGTAAAATCATAAAAATGCTGGTGGAGAAAGAGTGCTAGATGTGTAACCAATTATGCATGAATGGATTTTTGTGCAGGACAATTTCCTTCGAGGTGACATCAGTCGCAGAACATACCACCACCACCAGCAGATTCAGAGGCACAGGCCACTGAAGAAACCGAAGCCTCCACCTCTCAGTAAGAAACATAAAAAGAAGAGCAAGAAGGCAGTATCACGGCGTCCCCAGAAACCCATTCCCCCCGCGCTACCCCAGGGCAACTTGGGCATGCCGTCCATCTTGTGCCTGCCCACTCAGCCATCTGGCATAAGGTGAGAGTTGAGTCTGTGTGACATAAGTGTATCTGCATGTATCTGTATGTGTGCGCTTATCATCTTTGTTGTACGCAGGAGCCCTTTAACTCCTGATCTGAGTGCGGATGAATTTCCTGATGACATCAACGACATTAGTGACATTCCACATGACCTGGAGTTGAATCAGGAGGATTTCTCAGATGTTCTACCTCGACTCCCGGATGACCTTCAGGACTTTGATCTTTTTGAAGGTATTCATTTCTCATCTTGTAGTGTTCATTTTTACTCTTTGCCTTTCTAGTCAGCCATAAATGCCTGTTGTTTAATATTCACTTGGTTTTTGCTTACGCAACAAACACTAAGATGTGGGCTGTCAGATATGAAATCATCAGAAACCAGCCTTTTTTATTCCGTAATTCACATTTGGTTGTTGTATAGGAAAGAACAGTGAGCTGTTGCCCACCTCTGAAGAAGCAGAGGAACTCGTTCGTGTTCTCCAGGCCATGGGCTCATACCCAGAATCCCTCGCATGTCTCAGTGGAATGGCTGAGCTTGGTCCTGTAGAAGGGGTGGATTGTCGTAACATGTCAGGAGGAGTTGTGGATCTACTCACGGCACGGCTATCTGCTGACACGCTTTCCAACTTGGAGCTGGATGCCAGTCTGCTCCCCACTTCGGAAGATGCTTTCCCCCCATCACCTCCGTCGCCACAACCCCCTCTCACTCCCCCATCCTCCGTGGGTCACCTCACAGACAGCACATACCCACAGAGGCAATCTCACCTCCTGTCTAAGATGGATAACTCCAAAGCAGATCTAAGTGATCTGCCACTTGACAAGGACGAAGACATCTCTCGTGGCTCCTGGGGCGTTCTCACACTTCCCCTCAGTGACTCCGCCCAGTTTCACAGCCTTATTGCCTCAGACAGACTGCTCATGTCTACGGCGCTCTCAACGCCCCTGACCCCCGTATCCTCAGCCCCCTGCCACCCCAGTTTGTCCCTCTCTGCATTGCCTCAGAGCAGTCAGACTCAGAGTGCATCACCAACATCAGAGCTTCTCTGCCCCACCCAAGCCAAGCACCTTCTCCCCCCACTGTTCAACCACTGTGGGATCCCAACGGACTTCCAGCCGCACCATAGTACACCGGCACCCTCTATGGACCAGGCCTGAATTGCAGGCAGAACCAATATTTCCAATGATCTTCTATATAGCCACAGTATTCAGGGAACACGTTGCAGATGATTTTTGTTTCATTCTGTCTGTCTGAGTTCCTCAACCACCCCCACACAAAAAAGCACGTCAAGCAATAACTTTCTCGTCAGCTTAAAATAGTTGCTTTTTTCTAAAGCAAACCGATAAATAGATGGATTTTA
Organism: Misgurnus anguillicaudatus; assembly: GCF_027580225.2. Lineage (NCBI taxonomy): Eukaryota > Metazoa > Chordata > Actinopteri > Cypriniformes > Cobitidae > Misgurnus > Misgurnus anguillicaudatus. Next base: position 36,846,620 of record NC_073344.2, read on the forward strand.
GCCATTAATATCACTTGTATCCTTAAATGCATATTTAATATATTTATAGAGTAGCAGTCTGCACAGATAGTTTTATTGATGAGTGCAAATGTTTGGTGAAAATGTGGTCATTGTTTAGAGAGAACTGGTCAGGTTTGTCAGTGGCAAACATACGAGGGCAGATGTCATGGTCGTATCACTATTCGTCCCGTGTTATGATTAAAAAGCTCACTGTTTTGGCAGATAAGTGTTCATGTGCTTTTAGTAGCGGTCATACTATGGGGTCTTGCTGTAGGTGTAAGTGCCTGCCATAAAAGCTACTGTATGTTACACCTTTATAACCAGTGTATTCTTCTAATTCAAGAAACAGTTATGCTTAGTAAAAAAAATGCATATTTTACTCCTAAAAGTTACAAAAGTAGCATTTCCTTCCCTGTTTTTGGCTAATTCACATTACAATACAGTTACATGAGGGTGTTAAACTTCGATTCTGAGTGTTTGATGTGCTCCTGTGAGGCGTTTAGCGATAGCATTTGTGGGAAATAAATGGTGTTAAGCTATAGTCAGTTACTCGTCATGGCTTTTAAAGAGAAATAGTTTTGACGCCTTTATCCTCACGTCTACGTTTCATTTACTTGTATGTTTTTGCAGGTGCTTTTTTACCAAAGTGGCTTACACGAAAGCCTCTTTAATATCCACATCTGAAAAATATTATCTCACTTAACCAATATAATAAAATCATGTTTGAGCAGTTGGAATTTTAAAGTGAACAGTTAACGTTTAATAATGATATCGAATTAAGGTGTTTGGCTAGATTTGCCGTCGTACCAGATAATGCTGCTTTTACCAACAGGCATACTGACAGATGATATCCATGCACACCGAGGGTCGTCTCGTACCTTTTTATACTTGTATTCACTGAATGTATCGAGTCAACAAAAACAGTTTATTATAAAATGTTATGGTCCTCTTGTTCAAGGTATTTTTATGTATTGACATGTTTACTTTTGTTACTTAAGTGCTTGGATGTGGGTGTGTGCGTGTGTAGACAATGTGTAAGAGAAATTCTATTTGTTTTATTCGAAATGTGTGAATTAAAACTGCTATGATCATGACTCTGTGTTTGCTTATTTGTTTTTGGTTGTAGGGTCTTGATCAAGTTATTTTTTGTAAAACCAAAAGTTAGTTAAACTGATATGAAGAGAAGCTTTATGATATAATGTTTTAGTACTTGGAAAAAACTGTGAAGAATTATACATGGACCACAGTGGCATCCATACCAGCTGGAGTTCATACTTTAAAGGGTACATAGTACGCAAACTTTTATTTTAAATCCCCATTAAACCAAAGCAGTCTCTTTAGACATGCTGTGTTGGTTTTCTTGTTAATGTGACATCACACAAACAAAGCCCCACCTATGACCACTGACTGGTTAATTTTACACAAAAGCTTTTCTAAACGTGTTACGTCATTCTGTCTATTAATCAGTCTGGGACCACTACGGCTGTCTTAAAAGTTTTGAATGACATTGTGGAGTCCATAGATACTAAATAACATTGTGCCTCTCTTTTTATCGATTTATCAAAGGCCTTTGATGCTGTGGACCATGGTATATTGACCATGGTATATTATCAAGTGGGTTAATATGAGTAGAACTATTAGAAATCTTAAAGGATAGATTCAATTGGGTAAAGATGGAAGAGGTTCAATCAGATCCTCTTGAGGCTGTAAAGGGAGTTCCACAAAGATCTGTGTTTGAAGCCATTATTATTTAATATGTATATATATATATATAAATTCAGAAATCACAATGTATGATTTTTAACTATTTATTTGTATGATACAGCTAATCTTAATATTTGGTACAGTAGTCTTTGTTTGCAATTACAGAGGTCAAAGTTTCCTGTAGTTTTTCACCAGGTTTGCACACACTGCAGGAGGGATTTTGGCCCAGTCCTCCACACAGATCTTCTCTAAATCAGTCAGGTTTCTGGCCTGTCGCTGAGAAACATGGAGTTTGAGCTCCCTCCAAAGATTCCCTATTGGGTTAAGGTCTGGAGACTGGCTAGGCCATGCCAGAACCTTAATATGCTTCTTACAGAGACACTCCATGGTTATCCTGGCTGTGTGCTTTGGGTCATTGTCATGTTGGAAGACCCAGCATCGACCCATCTTCAATGCTCTAACTGAGGGAAGTTCTCCAAAATCTCACAATACATGGCCCCGGTCATCCTCTCCTTTACAGTGCAGTGTCCCTGTCCCATGTGCAGAAAAACATCCCCAAAGCATGATGCTACCACCCCCATGCTTTACAGTAGGGATGGTGTTCTTGGAATGGTACTCATCATTCTTCTTCCTCCAAACACGTTTAGTGGAATTATGACCAAAAAGTTCTATTTTGGTCTCATCTGACCATATGACTTTCTCCCAAGACTCCTCTGGATCATACAAATGGTTACTGGCAAACTTAAGACGGGCCTGGACATGTGCTGGTTTAAGCAGGGGAACCTTTCTTGCCATGCATGATTTCAAACCATGACGTCTTAGTGTATTACCAACAGTAACCTTGGAAATAGTGGTCCCAGCTCTTTTCAGGTGTAAATAAAATTGTATGACATTGAAAGCCTACACGGTCAGTGTTATTTCTTTGAATAAGTTTAAGTTGTAAAGTAAAGAAGAATTATATTCTATGGCGCAGCGGCATCGAAACTGGGTGCTGTTTTTATATTGCTGAATTAAATGTTAGTTTAACCACGGTTTAAAATGTTATCTTAACTGTTTCAAAATACTTTTTACTGTACGAACAAACCAATATTGCATAACATAATTACAAAACCAGCAAATTGTTGCATGCACATACGCTACTTAAAGCATGATTTTTTATTTAGATTTCAGAATGAGCACGTTTGTCATGAATAATACATGTGCTGCGGTCTGTCCGTTGATACTGTAATAGATGAATGTATAATTCACTGTTTAAAAAGTAAAATGTACAACTTTTTAACAACAAATAACTACATGCTTATGACATTTGCGTAGTAGCCTAATAAGTAACACGGAGACTTCAGATAAAAAACGAAGACTGACAAAGTAGTGTTTTATAATTAAAATCTCATAACTCCTATTAATTTAATGGAATGTTTGGGCATACCAATATGGCAGGGCGGTGGCTTCACAATTGTGAAGTCATGCACAATCCAGTCATTTATATAGATCAGTGGGACCTACACAAAATCAGGCAGGTGGTCATAATGTTATGGCTGATCGGTGTATATATACACACATACACACAGAGGATTTTAAATTTTGGGTGAGCTATCCCTTTAAGAAATTTTCCTGACCCGCTGTTTGACTTACCTTAACGGCAGAGGGCGCCAAAGGTAGTATAATGCAGTAGGCTACAGTCTCGAAGTCATGCACTATGTATCAGTTGGGAGAAGTTGAGAGTGAACCGTATTGGTTACAAAACCACAATTCTTTCTGTTATCAGAAATCAAAATAAGAAATGTACACGTGTGTATCGATTTTAGACATTTAACATGACAAATCTGTAAAACTGATGATACTGCCCCTAATGACTGTACGGATGCAAATCTCTTTCTTTAATAGGGGCGCAAAGATGCTCCGCGAGAGCCTGGGCTCTGGCGTTACCTAGCAACCACTCCCATACTGTACTTGGGCTCCAAGTGCCTGGCTGCCTTCAACTCCAGCGCTGTTTCTATTTCTGTTGTAGCGTTGCAGTCGCCGTCTGCTAAAACATTCATGGCACAGTCCTCTTAGCATGTGGCTTCTGCGGCAATGTTGCAGTTTGAAGCGTTAGCCGACGCACCGCACCGAGTGATACTGACAAATGGTGCGTCAAATGATGGGTGACAGACCAGTTAATCATGGGCTGCCGTCTCCGGGGACGAGCTCATCGAGTCTGATGTAATGGATGTTATTACGGCCAGTGACATGACAACTGCGACCTTGCGCGTGGATGTGTAAAGCCACAAAAACAATTGTCAAAGCAGGTGCCGCGAAAATGCGATAACGTCGGCTTTTCGTGCTTCTTGGGAAGGGGAGCGTCCAAAGGGGAGAGAGTGACAAACGGAAATGGCAGTTGCATAAACTGTCACAATAATGAGATCTTATCCTATGCATGTAGTCCTGCCAGTGCCGCTTAATTTTTAGTCATGACAGGGTTTCACGCCCCCTCGGTTCCACATGAACAGCTTTAACAAACGCAGTGATGAAAGTGGTACAGTGCACAATTGCGCATCACGCGTATCTCCGGCGTCAAGGCCTCTTGACCGCAGGCCAGGGCACCAAGGTAAACTGGTGAACGATCACATCGCACAAAGCCAAAAGATCGATATTTTGCACTCCAGCAACGCAGTGCTTTGTTCCAAGTCAAAATGAAACTTTTTTGGTTTTTAGTTTAAATATGTTAGTCTACTTTCAAAATTGCCTGCTTCCATAAAGTCAAACTGAAATTAAAATCTTTTTTGCAATATTGTTTTTTTTTTTTTTTTTTACAAATAAATTATCTTATTTATCTTATGATTTTATTATTTATTTATTTATTTTTACAAATGTGAGCTTCATTAGTACTTAAAAATTCACGTACACTCATAATCTTTAAAGAGCACCTATTGTCCGATTCATGATTTTCCGCGGTGTGTAAGTGTGTATTAGTACATGTTATCGATATGCAAAAGGAACATACCCCAAAGTAAATGATGATGCGAGTTATCGTCTCCAACCTAAATCTCTTTTCTTGGAGTACAACAAACACACGGATTGTAGGCAACAGTTTACTTCCTGGGATTTGGTGATGTAGACAAGACCGACATTATTATAATTCCTCCCGCTTCACTCACAGCCTGTAAGTTAACTCCTGTTAGCATTGCAGTGTGAGCGAATCTTTCAAACATGGTAAGGAGCGTCACATTTCTGGCTGACGTCAGATGTATTCAGGCAGGCCCGGGGTAGGTAATCGAGAGAACCGGGAGAACTTCCGGTGGGCCGCTTAACTTTTGGGTTACGTTTTTTTAAACATTTGTCAGGTTAGTGAGTCTATCTTGTCTTAAAAAACACACGTTCCGCATTCTGACAATGCAGCGTGCAGCCTCTGCATGGGTTGTACCATGTGAGGAAGTTCTCCCCACCCATAGAGTTGGTTGGTTCCATAGCCCGTCTTCTCCAAAACTTTTCTCCGGTAGACTACTGCTGGCGCCTACCGATAGCTGGGACGGCCCTACCGTAACGGGATGCGTTATGAAGGTTGGGTGGGAGAAAGAGGACAGGAGGGGATGAAAAGGCATTGGAGGAGGATGCTGCCAAATGTGCCAAGCTTAATGATTTATTTTCAAGAGGACCAAAACAAGTGGCAACAGGTAAAGAGAGATAGGCCTATGATTAGCATTAGCATCGTAATTATTTGGCTAATACCGTTGTCAACCTATTCACAAGCAATATACAATTTAATTAAAAGCCTTTTGTGTATCACCCAATACATGGTGATTCATAGACTTTGCAAATATTATGTGATTTAATATTGATAACAAAACTCAAGCTTGATCTGTATATGCAGTAAAATTACTTTGTATTATTATTCAATTTTATTACTAATTATTTTTTTGTAGTGAATAAGAATATTATTTAATTTTTATTTAACCTTTAGCAGTTGGGTTGTTTTAACCCAACTGTTGGGTTATTGTCAATCAACAACGTTGAAAAAACCCAGCAGTTGGGTTAAAACAACCCTGTCCAATAGTGACCCAGCCCTGGGTTAAAAACAACCCAGCATTGTTAGTAAGACCTGAACTGTTGCTTCATTTATCCATTTTGTAAAAAAGTGGTCCGGTCTTGGGCCTGAAACTCCCGGGCTGAAAAGTGGCCCCACTCCGGCCCTGTATTCGGGCCAATCACAACATACAGATTAGCTGGCCAATCAGGGACACAAAGCTTTTCAAATCCGTGCGTTTCAGGAAGAGAGTGAAATCTGGAGCTACAAAAATGCACGGTATGTGGAAAATAATGTTTTTTAAACCCTAAAACACGCGAACACATTGTATTATACCAAACATACACAATATCGTTGTTTTTAGCAATTAAGTAGGTGCTCTTTAATCAAAAATGCAAATCTTCAATCTTCAAAACGATCTTTCTTTACTTCCGGTCACGGAGTATGGCGGTGGGCAAGGCCCGGGAATTTTTTCGCAGGCCAACCCAGAAGTTAACTGACTCTCTCCCAAAAAACCCATTCATGTTTCCCATAGACTTTTGGATTATTGCAAAAAATAAGATCTTTGTTAAACAAAATTAAAGACATGTTTTGTCCAACAAGGTAATCTGCACAGATGAACACAAATTTTATTTTGAATTTTGAAGTTTAAATGCTTTCCCCAGAAATATAAAAAAGATGAATCTGTGAAAACTTGTTAGACCAAATGTGTAAAAGTCATAACCTTTGTTAAACACAGAGCTTAATTTTTCATGATAATCCAAAAGTCAATGGGAAAATTAATGGGCTTTATTGCGAGGAAACCAGCATCCCACTAACTTCTGTGTTAGCTTTGAAAAATACATCCCTGTGGCACTCTAGCAACATGACCCAACTTTCAACGATCCAATAAATTCTCGATGGAATTCAAGTCCAGCCCTGCCTTTATTTTTTTTTAGAAGCATTATCACTCCTTTAGAAATACGTAATGAGTTCTAATTGTGTAGCTGGGTCATTCTACAGAAAAGGTGGAATTCGGGTGATGAAAATTTGCTTAAATGATCTTCTTTCAACATACCCAAAACTTCTTTTATAGCATTAATTAACTTGTCAAATCTATGAATCCACAAAACGGGGAGCTTAATCTATTTTTAACTTTTTAATACATTTTAATAAAGAATCCATGAGTCATTTATTTGTCATTGGTGTTACCTGTGATTTAAACAACATTAATGTTGATACAAAATATTTTTTCTCATTACAGCTTGTGTATGTAGTTAAAGGTTGAGTAGAGGAATGATAACAGCAAAAATAATTGATTATTAATATTTGTTTAATTAAATTCTTTTTCTTTACCTAGCATTGTATGAAATTATTTGATTCTCAGCTTGACTTTTTTCTTTAAAACCAACAAAAACAAAAATATTCAACCAAAAAGGCTTTGAGCAAAGACTGAAATATCAACAATGTCTTACATCCCATATCAACAACAAAATATTACTAGAAAGTACAAGAAAATACATTCATAACACCAAAACTTGGTTTAACACCAATGACACAATGTAACACCAATGACAAAATTAGAATATAATAATAGATAATGAATATGATAAAACTTATAAACTTTCATAAAATTTTCCAACTTGTTTTGTTTTTATGCTTTTATGTTGGTCAGTTAAAGGAATAGTGCTTAGGAAGTACTAATTAGAGAAGTAACACTAATGACGGTAACACCAATGATGATAACACCAATGACAATTTACAGAAAAAAATAATATTTAAACAAAATGGCTGCCATTAGCCATGTGCTATTTCATCAGAGATGTAACAATCACATACTTATTCAGTATAATGCATTTTTGTGTAAAGATCTTAAAACTCCCAGCTATAAAAAAAGAGTAACACTAATGACATCCAAAAAATCTTATCTCAAAATTCTTAGATATATCATCATATTTTAGACAAACAAGGTAAGACATCTCAAAAACCTTTTGCCTTACTCCACTGCAATTCTTTCACTGACCTCTTGACCCAGAAAAAAATTAAAAGAGCTGATGCATTGTTTCAAAATAAAAGTGCTTTGGTAGTGTAACACCAATGACATAAATTTGGGGGACAAATATTTATTTGATATTATTCATATTAATAGTGTATTTTTACCATTTCAGTGTTGTTGTAAATTCATACAGGGTTAAAGGTGAATGTAAATTAGATTTGTTTTATAAAAAACATGGTTTTAAATAAGAAGTACACAGTTCAACTTCCATGTATGATCAAAGGGACAGGGCAATTTTCAGGACCAGACATTTAGGAAAAAAAGAAAATTAAATAAATAAACTCTCTCATCATTTTAAGGACAGTCTTAAATTTATATCATTATGGGATTATTGGGTCAAATTAAATTATTAAGGGGTCTGCAAAAGCAAGGGACAAGCATTTCCACCTTTTTTGTAGAATGACCCAGCTGGTCCAGTGTGTTGTGATTCGAAAGCAGCTTAGTGCACGTTGTCCAGAAAGGTCACACCAGATTGAGGAAGCTGTCCTCAGCAAAGGCCAAACAAAGGGCATTTGACCAAAATCAAAATAGTCAAAAATTCAGAATATTGTCATAATATACCTGGAAAGTAGAGGGCTGTAGTCCAAACCAACCGTTCTCTGTAGTCCTTGAAAAGCGAAATATATTGCTCGTCATACCCCAACCATACCCTTAACATAAATCCTAACAATTTTTAAACCCTCAAATTAGTGTGAAATAATAGTTTGAGGAGTATTTCTTAAAAGCCCCTAACCCAATCCTTAAACTAAATCTAACATGCACACTAACCTAATCCTGCAATCTGATTGGTTAATGAAAATGTTGATCCAGGACCAACAATGGTGTTGATCCAGGATCACATCTTACTTGGTGAAATCACGTTCACCGTGACTTTAGACACAGATCATCCAATCAGATTTTGCGGTTTGCGATTTTGAAACCTTGTGTAACTGTAAAACCACTCATCTTTTTCTCACCCTCTGTAATCCTTTCACGAAACAATCAAGTGTTAAATTGGGTCGATAATCTGACCCAGACTCTCTTAGGTCCATTCCCCCGACACAAAAAGCAGGTAAATGGCAGAGTGAGCACACCTCAGAACAAAAAGCATGCTGTCCCTTCAGGGAACATCCACACACACACAGTGAATCCTGTTTCTCGGTGTGACTGAAAACTGCCCACACACTCGGTCTGCCCTCCGGCAATTCACTAACATTTTAAAATGCATCCCATGCCAATATAGAAAGGTAATGCAATGTCAATATCTATGGGAGAAGTGGATATTTTTGTCCCTCGAATAACAGTAAAATGTAACAGTGCATAATAACATTTACTGCAACCTGACTGTTATGCACACAATTACATTCACGTTGTTGACCCAGACGTCTGCAAATTCCAACAATTAATAACTTGACTGCGAGGTTGTTAACAATGGCTTAGCCTTTGTTTATATATAATTAGCGCGAACGAGCCTTTCTCCATCCACTGTATCGGTTCACTTTCCAACGAGAGTGATTTAATTTTCAACATCTGAGAGCAGAAACAATTTAAGAACTCATTAATGGCTCGTTGAAAGTACTTTAATTTAGTTAATCTTAAATAGTTTGGGATTAAATCACTAAGTATAAATTTGATGAAATAAAAAAGGAGCATTTGACATCGGCGTGCAGGGAAAAAAATAAATTAAAAGGAATGGTAGAGCTTCTGAGGAGAGCAGCAGGTCATCACAATAATGGTTTTTAAGCAGAGCAGACTGACCTTCATGAAGCCCTGCTTTTCATCTGGATCTGACATTTAGTGACAAGATAATATTCTCCGTATTTTACCATCTCCCTTACTAACCACGCGACACACGCGGATGCACACGCATTTTTATAATTAGTTTCCTGCTGATAGAAGTTCAGGATATTGGTCCCCCGTGGAGAGCTAATGTGTTAATGTTTCTTGGAAAAGTCACATCCAGGAATTCATTTAATGGGGAATCTCGAGGCACCCCCGCAGCTTCCACATCTAACGTTAACTTCACACGCGTCGCACATATCCTTTTTTCTGAAAGGCCAAGTAAAGAACAGTACGTCTGTGTGAGATGTACGCAGATTTAGACTCTGGTTTACCTTGACACTTTGTGCATATTTTTGCATATCTACTGGAAGCAGGGGCACCAATTCTTCGTCATGCACCAATTATTTTTAAGGGGCACATATTGTGCACAGCTCACAGAAATTTGTGCATAAACAGACATTAAATATTATAAAGCGTTCACAGTCTTGGCACTTCCACTTACATTTCTCATATTTTGAGCCATTTGCCTTCATGTGAAAAGAACCAAACTAAAAGTGTTGACCAATGTTTATGTTAAGTACGTACTACGTAGCCCTATAGACCCTATTACTGTTTGAACCAAGCGTGCCGCACAAGCCCTGAAAAGTGAAGCTAAAACGTCGCCCCCCATATATCGCCCCCCAGTGACTGGTCCCAGTATAGGTCATAAACCCCGCCTCCCCATGTTATTCAATGGGACTTGAGACCAACTAAAAAATTTAATTACACTTCAACTATCTTTTTTCCGAAGCTGGTTTCTGTCATGTACTGTAGTTTTTATCACGCTGATGTAAATTCAATTGTTCGTTTTTAAAATAAGTTTGTGTTTAGTTCGTTATTTAATGATATAAAAACGGTGGTGTCACGTCATGATTGACAGCTTTGATATCGTGTGATATGCGCATTCTGTGAGAGCGAGGGTTTCACGGCTTTACTTCCTGCTCACTACTGTGCAGGACTGGTCCCGAAATCGCTACTGCGCAGACTCAAGATGTCAGCGCCGTATAGGGACACTGGCGGCTTCACTTTTCACCAATGGAAGAGAGCGAACAGGCGTCGTCCATCTTTTTTTACAGTCTATGGTTTGTACACAATGATGACGTGGCAACGTATGCGCGCGCATTTTGGCAACGGTAGTATGGCGAGAATCAGCAGTGAAGCAACACAGACAGAGAAAGTTATTTTAAAAAGCTGACTTTATCAACTTTTTTAACACAGCAACCAGATCCGTGTACTATAGTGGAGTGGATAAAAAACGTTAGCAGATGGCCAAATAGAAAGTGGCCAGAAACATATACGTACACTCACCTAAAGGATTATTAGTTACACCTGTTCAATTTCTCATTAATGTAATGGTGTTGGGGATGTTATCTTGGCAAACTTTAGGCCCCTTAGTGCAATTGGGCATTGTTTCTGACCATGTCCATCCCTTTATGACCACCATGTACCCATCCTCTGATGGCTACTTCCAGCAGGATAATGCACCATGTCACAAAGCTCAAATCATTTCAAATTGGTTTCTCGAACATGAGAATGAGTTCACTGTACTAATATGGGCCCCACAGTCACCAGATCTCAACCCAATAGAGCATCTTTGGGATGTGGTGGAATGGGAGCTTCGTGCCCTGGATGTGCATCCCACAAATCTCCATCAACTGTAAGATGCTATCCTATCAATATGGGACAACATTTCTAAAGAATGCTTTCAGTACCTTGTTGAATCAATGCCACATAGAATTAAGGCAGTTCTGAAGGCGAAAGCGGGTCAAACACAGTATTAGTATTGTGTTCCTAATCATCCTTTAGGTGAGTGTATATTATATTGGTGCAACCAAACGCAACAACCAGACATTTTGATGCTGGGAAACCGTTTAATAAACTTTCTGAGTTGCTAACACGTTAGAACCAGTGGGGAATAACAGCACTTGCGTGCGCAGGCTATTTGATCACGTGGGCTGTAAAAGGGTCTATATCAGTAAATTCAATCAGAGTAATGACATGTAGGCCTAAATTACTTCTAAAATGGCATTTGTGTTTATTTACGTTTTGTTTAATCCTGCTCAATGTGCCATTAATACGGAAGCCGAGAGAGGCCATGCACTATTATTATTTTTGCTTGCTTGTTTTCTCGTGATCACGACTTAATTTCTCGTTATCTCGAGATAACAAAAGTTGTTTTTTCGTGATCTCGACATAACAAAAGTTGTATTTTTGTGATGTGATTAAAGCTTACGTGTACTCGATGTTTTGTTTGTAAACAGCAAAAGCATATTTTGCTAAATTAGCATTGATGAACAAACGAGATTTTACTTGGATCAAAGATTCGCTCAAGCGGAATTAGATGTCAATATTTACAATTTTACAGTGGTGAATTTAGGGACCGTCTTTAAGTTACTCAATACACGTTTCTACTTTTAACAGCATTGAAATGGAATGACTGAAAGTCAACAAACAGTCACAAAACCCACGTGTTTATGTGGTTGTCAGCTAAAATGCACACATTTTAGATTTGTGATATTTATTTTAAATGCTATTGAAGATAGAAACGTGTACAGAATTACTTTGGAGATGGTCCCTAGGTTCACGAACATGAACCGTCCAACTTTATTTATTTATTAAGTCTACACAGCTACACGTGTGGTTACGGCGAAGACCCCAACTCATATACATTAGCAGTCCACTTCAAAATACACTCAATATTATATTGACAGGAAATTACATTATGACATTTGGATTATCATGTCAGGATAACGAGAAAACAACTTTTGCTTTCTCGAGATCATGAGAAAATTAAGTCGTGATCACGAGAAAACAACTTTCGTTATCTCGAGATCACGAAAAAACAACTTTTGTTATCTCGAGATAACGAGAAATTAAGTCGTGATCACGAGAAAACAACTTTCGTTATCTCGAGATCACGAGAAATTAAGTCGTGATCACGAGAAAACAAGCAAGCAAAAATAATAATAGTGCATGTCCTCTCTCGGCTTCCGTACATTAACGCATTTGCACAATGTTATGAAATGAATGTAATTTTAAAGTATATTATGAAAATGACCTAAACAACAGTCACATGATTTTAATGTTCAACGCTGCAAAAGCAATAATGCTGTAATCTACAATTTTCGTTTATTTTTAACTTTAATTGCAATTAAAAACTTTTAAAATATGCTTACATAAAATTCTTAGAGAACCGCATTTGCTCAAAAATTTACCTCATACTATATGTGAACTCTCGCGTTATCTAGAATTTAATCTAGAAATCTACTAATAACGTCAAAACTGTAACATTTTAACCTTACTTGTAAGGTTGTAAGCGTTTCTGATGACGTTTTAATCCTTCAGATAACAAAATGCAACAAGGAGCGCGCGTTCAATTGCTGATGACGTCTGCGCCTGCGCTGTTGCGTATGCCGCCAATGAATTAAGCAACATGATCAAAACGGCAAAAATCTCTGAAAAGTGAAGAGGATGCATCACAGAACTGATAATAGGGTTCATTTTAAACAGACAAAAAGACAAGTAATAGATTAATGGGCACTTCTTTGATTTTATTCGTTTGGCTCAAAAAACTGTTGACTATGGGGAATGGACATGAGGCCTTTGCCTGAAGATACAAACCTATTAATCCGTTATTGAAGGCTTTATTTTATTTGATTTGTAGTCATAAACAACGATACACATAATCATGCTATACTTCAAACTTGTCAGTATTGTCATTGATAAACTAATGGCATGGGTGACCTTTCAGCAGGCAGCTGTCTGTGGGTTTTGTGTCAGTTTCATTAGACTGTAAAAAATGTCAGCTAATGTAGACTGTGTGTGCTTTGTGTGGTTGCATCTAAATTAACAACTAGTCACATTCAAGTGAAACAAATCAACAACCAACCTGATTAGGTTACATTAAGGGTTAGCGCAAACACAAATTGATCCTTAATGCCTGAAGTATACTTCAGTTTTTGTGTGTACGGAAGCATCAGCCTACAGTGTGCATGATGCAAATTTCATCATCAGAATAGTATGGGTGCCTTAGTCAAGTCGAAGATGCACGTACAGGAGCATGTAGTATGTAGACCGGAAAGGTATTGCATCGAAATGCACAAGCATCAAACATCTATAGGTGTCCAATAAATAATAAGTTATGTTTTGCAAGGCAAAAAAGCCACAAAAAGTGAACTACTCCAGGCTTAAGGTCTGTGTATACTTCACTTTTTCGTGTACGCAAGGATTAGCGTACAATTCGGGTGTCGCAAATTTCGGCATCAGAATAGCATGTGTGTATACTGTATGCGCACCGCCAGATTTTTGTAACTTCATGTACTTTGTATGTGCAAGTTGCAGAGGTATTGCACTTTGTTGCAATGCGCATACATGGAACATCTGTGTACGCATATGTGTCCAATAAACTATGCTTTGCAAGGCAGTGTATTTGACAAAAAAGCAAAATACTCGAGGCTTAAAGCCTAGGTATACTTCACTTTTTATGCGTACACAAGAGTCAGCATACAGTACGCATGATGCAAATTTCATTATCACAATAGTATGCAATTACTGTATGCGCAGGTCGCGCATGCGTCTTCAGGAGTATGTAGGTCACTGGTACTGCAATTTGTCAAACGCCTGTGTATGTGTACGAAGTATAGTTTGCAAGGCTGTACTTTCAAGTGTGTGGATACGGAAGTATACTTTGGCCTTTAAGGTAAAATTTTCATGTTATAACTTTGTACAGTGTATATAAATGAAAAGTTGATATTTCATACATCGTGTACTTAACCTTGAGGTGTTTTTATAGTTATTGATCTCTACAGACATGTTTTCAACATTGAACACAGTCAGAAGTCCATATGGACTTCTCAGGGTTATTGAAGCAACCTATGTGATTCGGCATGGGGCAGCAGGCTGCCAGTCATCCACACAGCTGGGTCAAACCAGATCAAACTGCTTTATTTCTGGGGAAGACCTCTGCCAATACTAATGAGCATAAATGCCTTAAACATGGGCAAGTCCACCTGGAACTCAGATTGAATTTGTGGTGATGGCTTCAGCTGGAGGCTTGTCTTTCAAGCTTCCTATTATAATAGACATATTACACATCACGACACATTTATTACAGCATTAGTAACCACTCCAATCGGCATTATACCTTTTGGTCAGAAGTAGAATAGTATGTATTGATATAAACACAGTTAGAAAACTGTAAACCACTTAACTTTAACGCATGTGATTTTTCAAATCAGACATTTTTGACTGCTCCTGTATAGCTTAGTGGTAGAGCATAGCGTTTGCAGCGCAATAGGTCATGGTTTCAGGGAACACAAGTTAATAAAAAAAAAAAAACGGTATAGCTTGTAATGCACTGTAAGTCGCTTTGGATAAAAGCGCTGCCAAATGCGCAAGTAAGAAATTTTGAAGTTTCGCTTATTGCTTCGGTTTTCCAAACACAAGAGTTAAACAAAGCCGTAACGATGCTGACAAGTTCTTATCTATAAATATATTAAAACAGATGTACACAGCTATTGTGCTCTTTACTGGTGGGTTTTTTCCCACGCTTCCCATCTGTTCACAATACTCAAGTCATTCAGGTCAGATAAAGTTTAAACTGCTAAACGGAGAACAGCAAGAAAACAATCATTGACAAAACATCATATACAAACTCAGTAAAATACAGGGGCCAAATGTGAAATACTGCACGAACCCAAAGGCTTTCATTGGGAAAAGGAAAAGCTTTAAATAGAGAACTGCACATATTAATATTCCTTTTCGAAATGCTTGTTGTCTTGTTTGGTATTTTACAGTATTTTACAATTGGCACCTTATGTTTAAGGCTTAATCTTCAATCTGGCTTTCTCATGAAACGATTGATCATGCAATAGAATAAAAACGAAACAAAACCTGAGTCAGTTCTTCCAAAAATTCACAATTACAAATGCACAGCGCCCATTCCCTGTCTTAAGATCAGAAAATGAATCTTTCAATTTGCCATTGTGAACCACGACAATCAATCCACTGAAAAAACGAAACGAATCAAACAAAACAAAAAACGATTCATGGCTAATCCAGGCCTACAGCCATTGGCTTTTTATGAAGTATAAATTAGTATGGATTATCAGGTAACGCTGGCATTCATCTCTGAAAATCATACTGATATTCTGTTTTAGGATATACATAATGCAGGTTAAGCCCTCAAAAGATGTTTGGCCTTAGGCTAATATAATGTGCTAATATCTATTACCTGTAATAAGGTGTTTAAAATGATTTCTCCATTCATGCTATTTACGGTAAAAACATGCCATATTGTGCAGAGGATTAGCATTAATCTAATATTTGAATCATATATAAATTGCTATAAGTATAGATTGTCCATTTTACAGAATTGCAATTTCAAAGAGGTAAATGAAAAACTTGTATGTATGTATGTATGTATGTATGTGTGTATATATTGTATATAAAAGTCAGTTCATTTTAAACTTAACCCCGTGAACCTCTCCGAATTCATTTTTCTAAGTTTTGGAGGCAGGTGACCATCCATTCTTCCTCCGATTCCGACTCCACCCACACCGACGCCTCCAGCCAACCGCTGTAGTTTCGGAGGTAGATCTGTCACTGATTGGCTGATATGTTCAGCCCCGCCCACCAAGCCCAGCTTGGGAGCCAGCCTGTCCTCCATGGGACCAAGTACAGAACTGATTGAATGAAGCCTCTCTTCCGCCACGCCCGGCGCTGAGCTGATTCGCTGGAGTTTGACAGGCAGGTCCCCCAGGTTGTAGGTGATCTCCGAGCTCATGCGCAGAAGCTTGCGAGGCATTCCGTCCCGAATGGGCATATCGCGGCCCGTTAGCTTTTGAAGTTTGGCAGGCATGGGGGTTGCCATATTAATAGAGGCAGTTTCCGCCTCGCTCTGAAGTTCCAGACCCTCCAGTGTGCCACTGCCTTCGGTGACCCCGCCTGCGCTGTGGCAGAGGGAGGGGGCTGTCAGAGGGGAGGACAGGAGCAAGCTTTCCTCCTGTTCCTTAACACTAAGTGGAGGTGTGGGAACCTCGAAAGTGCCGTGGAATTGCGAATAGTCGACCTTGAAGAAGCCCTCCTCCAGAGAAATAACTGGGAAGAAACGGTGACCCCACAGAACCTCGTCTTCTGTGTACGAGGTACGAGCTTGGCATGTCATACCTGGGAACGTAAAAGAAACAAATGTATTAAATAAATGGACTATAGAGAATGTTAATACGAAAAAATGAAGTTTTACAACAAATATATTTTAGATGAGTATACTGCTCAACAATAGCCGGGTGACTAAAACTAATAGTGGCATTACGCGCACATAGTCAACATTTGCTGTTGAGCAACACCCACGGGAACGTCTGTTCACGCTCCATTTGGTTGCATGAAAACAAGAGCTTTATCTGTAGGAAATTGATTAGATCTGTGTATCTCCAACACCGTCGAACATCCCTCCTTAATTAAAGCGTGCAAAACCATCACTATAAAGAGATCATTTTTATGAGCCCTTTACAAGTGAACACAGCGTTCAGTCATCAGCGAAGAATCTACTGTAAGATAATTGTTGATTTGAAAGCAGTCATGATAGTTTACCGCAAAATGAAAATTCTGTCATCATTAACTCACCCTAAAGTTGTTCCAAACCTGTACAAATTTCTTTGTTCTGCTGAACACAAATGAAGATATTGTAATTAACAGCAGCACAACTGACTTCCATAGTAAGAAAAACAAATCCTATGGAAGTCAGTGGTGCTTAAAAACAAACATTGCTCAAATATCTTTGTGTTGAGCAGGACAAAAAAATTATACAGGTATGCCACAACTTGACGGTGAGTGAATAATGACATCATTTTTATTTTTGGGTAATCTATCCCTTAGAATGTAAAACTGTATTTACCTAGACAGATAAATAATAAGAGTTCTGTGCATAGTAAAGACATCATGATCCTCAAAAACGATTGTTTCCTTCTTCTTATGTAAACCTTGTGCATGCAAAAGACATAACACCTACTGTGACGTTACAGTCAACCTGTACGCCCACAACATTAAATTACACATTAATGTTGCTGAAATTCTAAAAACAATGTTGTGACTGCTGTGGTAGTGCTATATGCTAGTAAATGTTATATGCTAGTGTTTAGGCTAAAGTTCTACTATTGACATTAAAGTTACGTTTTGCAAGTTCATCCTGAAAAAAACCCCACACCACTCAAAAACGTCCATTAACAATCTCCAAACAAGAGATTATTCCTTAAAATCTTTGTCTGATATAGGCTTAAACCAACAGTCTGTTTGCACACACATAGAACTACTGAACGAGCTGCTGTGTGAAACAGCCAATCAAAGCAGAGCTCAACATTATTATTCATGACCCTTTCAAATAAGACAATTTAATTCTAAAGACAAATCCTAGGGTTGTAAATGGACATGTAAAACCGGCTCTGGATAATTTTTGCGGGAGTGAATCCCCTAAATGTTCGTTACATGTCTGTACGGAACAAGACTCACCCTCTGAAAATGTGATGATTGACACAGAGCAATGTTCTGCCTTATCGCGTGCTTATCACTCACAGCTTTGACCAAAATAATTTAACAGCGTTATGTTTTGCAATAAACCTCCGTCTTGGCGTTGTGCATTGTACGTATTTTTGAGGCTGCTCCACAACAGGCTGTCTTGCAGTGTTGCAAGGTCATCGTCTTTTTTGTACTTACATATCGTTTTGGCGCATAACCGTTTAGGCTTTTGGCTCATGAAGCGATCAAGATTTTGGTTTTAATAAAGTGTGAAGGTGCCGGTCCCAAATTCTGATCTTTGAGGTAAAGCATTTGAAATCTATTTCGGTTTATTATTGGATTTTTCTTGTTCACAGTTTTTTCATGCAAAATCTGGCAACACTACTCAGCAAACGCTCGTGCCTCTGTCATTTTCTGCACCGCGCATATAGAAGACTTTTTCCCCTTCTAGGCATTTCTTTTTTCAGAAGAGAGACCTGTCATGTCCATGATGCACGTTTAAACACTTTATTAACTACTAGTTGTTCAGTTCGGTTATGTAAACACTATGCAGAGTTGTCACTACCTGCATTTTGCGGGAGTTAATTCAGTTTTAGAATGAGGTTGTCAGTCCTGTAAATTACTGAATTGTGTGTGTACAGAACAGGATTAAGCATTAAACTGACAACGGAATTAATATGCAGTGTGTACAGGAACCTATGTATTTGTCTTTCGTCAGTTTAACAGAAACAAATCATTTTATATTTAAAAAAACGCTGTTATATTGTCTTCATTGTAAAAATTCATTGTTGCACTTAATTTTTTACATTTAATCAACTGGAATTTACAATTCATTTCAACTTTCTTGACTACCCTGTAAAAAGTAAAAGTTGGATCAACATAAAACTTACTTCAATTGGTAACTTTTCAACTTTCATTTTCTTTCTTTAAGTGAAAAATTTAATTTGAAAATGTTTAAATATTTTAGCCAATTGAAGTAATTTTAAAACGTTATTTCACTTTTAATTTTTCACTTAAAATGAGAAAAATGTAGTTTATAAAACTTATTTTCTAGGTGTTACCAATTGAGGTAGGTTTTTTAAATAGAGCAGCCTTCACTATTTACAGTAGTGAGGATTTGCTATAAATTTAAAATAAAGTTGAAATAGCTTAAAAAAGTGATTGCAACTTTATTTTTTTATAAATTATAGCCACTCCTCACTAGTCAAGAAAGTTTAAATGAATTGTAATTTCAAATTTAAGTGCAACAAGGAATTTTTACTGTGATTATTATTTGAGGGTCATACAGTATACACCCATCATCAAAGTAATCGAAATAACTTCAGTGTGCTAAGTTACATGTTTGTTAGAGAAAACAATTAATATTTTGAGCTTATTTAGCAATTGCTACGTGGCGTATCCATCACAACATGCTGATTAATAAGGTACATTCAAATATGGCGGTACGTCGACAACATTGAATATCATTAATTATTGTATGCTCAGGGCCGTCGCTGATGGGGTGAAAGGTGGTGACAATTATAGGGGCCCCCACTGTCCAGAGGGCCCCACAAAATCCAGAAGTAATAACATACAGGCCCATTCTTTTAATAATATGTAGTATTATTTGTGTTAGATTTGAATGAAAATCACAGAAAAATGCAATTTGGTGAAAAAAGTTTTCTAAATATATCATTCTCTCCCCTCTAATAAAACAGTTTCTGACAGTGTTTAAATTATTCAGTTCAATTAGTTACAACCATCAGAGGGAGTCAATAAAAAAGTCCCACCTTCAGCTTGTGAACGAAACCAGAGGATCAGAGTAAGGCGGCCGCTGAAGTTTGTGATGAAGTACAACTTTATTTTTATAATTTATAGCAACTCGTCACAAGTCAAAAAAGTAATAATTAATTGTAATTTAAAATTGATTAAACTTAAACATTCAAGTGCAACAAGGAATTTTTACTGTGTTCTTATATGGGGGTCATATACTGTACATTCATACATAAGTTATATACTATCATTAAAGGGACACTCCCCTTTTTTAAAAAAATATGCTAATTTTCCAGCTCCCCCTGCTATTGAAAGATACTGGGGACTATTTTTGGCTGCTGCGTAATATCATTGCACCTCCTGCAGCCAAAGTCCTTGATTATTACGCCAGAATGAGAGTATAGTTCCTAGCCATATCTGCCTAGAAAATCGCAACTTTTAATTTTCCGTCTTTCTTAGTACATGATGTAACTACAGAAGAGTCAAGTTTTAAATAGCAAAAATATCCAAACTCTTTTGTTATTTTTTAGCGCGATGCTAATGGTCTAATCAGATTCAATGGATTGTGCTAAGCTATGCTATAAGTGATAGCGCCAGACCCGAAGATCAGCAGAATGGATTCCAAAACTGTAAATATATTTTGAGCTTATTTAGCAATCGATACGTTGTGTATCCATGACAACATGCTGATCAGTGAGGTACAATAAAATATGGCGGTACGTCAATAACATTGAATCTCATTGGTTGTCATAAAACACACAGGAAAAAATACAATTCAAAGTTTAAGAAATGTCACTAAAATTATATCCCCCTGTGTTTAACTTGAGAAAGTTATGAAATGGCACGAGATATATTCTTATATTTATCCATTATTATACTCTTATCCATTGGTATATGACTGCTGTATGATATATTTTCCATCTTGTCTCTGTGCAGAAGAGAAGTAGCGAACAAAGACTGTGAGGACATTGTTCTATACAGGGATTTAAAGACTACCCCCTGAGTAGCTGGATAAAAGCATAAAGGTTTGAGGTGTTGTTTTCCAGACAGATAAAACCAGGCGCAGTCTAAAAGAGTCATGCAATTGCGGTTTCTAAAAAGCCTAACTGAGGAGTTCTTCCAGGGAGACAACACATACATTATGCATTTCAGAAAGTCATGATTGTTGTTTTTGACCATCTAAACACCTACACACTCTCTCACACACACAGACAAGCACGGTTATCCTTCCTTACTACAGTAAAAACCCCCGCTTTCCAAGCGGACAAATCCAGGGCTTAGCTGTATAACATAATGTTATTCATCTTATGAAATATTTAACAGGCTTTCTGCTGTTTGCTGGAAGAGGGAAAGGTAAGGGCTCGGCGAGTCGAAATCCGGTCCGTCTTACATAACCATTCCATATTCCTCCATTACGACAAATTTCATTTCAGCATTTGGGTGAAACATTGTGCGCATTAGTCTCTGCCAGAAAAAATGCTATTGCTACACTTCAACGTCTGACAGTTATGAGAACAATTTATATTTCCAAGAGGGATAATCTGTTTCTATGGTGACCGTCATCAAGTGCTCGGTTCTGTTGCCACAGAGGTGCTCTGCCTGACCTGTTTCTGTCATCTCGCTTTCTCTCCATCTCTGTCTTTCTTTCTTTCACTCGCTTTTTTACATTTACATTAATCCAGTTGGCAGGCGCTTTTGTGCTGCGCTGCATACATTTTGAGCCACAACACGGCACACAACATGTGTTCCTGTAGCTCAATTGGCAAGTTTGTGAACCTTCAAGTCGCTTTGGATAAAACTACCAATTGGAGGCATTGTTAGTACAACACCTTCCAATCCCAATGCTTTTTTTAACACACCTATTCCACCCACTATCATCATGACTCTCATTTTTTGTCTCTCTCTTTCTGTGTGGTGTGAGATAACAGTAAACTCTACTATCTGGCTGTTCTTAACGGTAATTGACCATACATCCGGGCCCAGTTCTCTCTTGTATCTCTCTGACACACAGTGTGCGGTCCTGGAGGGATGAGGCTATGCCTCCTTTTCCATTTTCTGGCGCCCCACGGGACGATAGAGCAGAGTTGCTGTGTAGCCTACTCTCATTGCCTGAAGCATTCACATTAAAACAGAGATTTTGTAATACATAAACCCAAACCCAAGATGGTTAAAAGGTATCCATGCAACTCAATTCATACTAAAACGCATTAATCTAACCCGGCCATTATTCACTAGCACGGCAAGCAGGTTTCATATCAGACAGACCTCCATGTAACCACTCTGACCTCCACGGTTTCAGTAATTAATGTAACTGCCGGCACACAATTATCACAATAAATCACTTGGTTTTTCATCAGGCATACACGGATTGCATCAGTTATTGTTGCTCGATTGGGAGAGCGTGACGGTAGCAATGCCAAGACCACAGATTTGATTCACGGGGAACAGACGAACTGTGAATACCTTGAATGCACTGTAAGTTGCTTTGAGTGAAACTGTTTGCAGAATGCATAAACGTGTGGATGTAAACTGTTTGACACCAACATCTGTCAGCAGAATGTCTCATGCTCTTCTGAGCAAGACTTGTGTCAAAACACAAAAGAATCTCATTACATTCCTTTCTCTTTTTGCTATTGATGTTTGCGGCGGTTATGGTTTGATGAACATCAAAATAAACAATTTTGTTTCAGACGTTCACTGGGTTATAAAATCTCATCATAAGGATCTTGCAAATCGGAGTCCTGTGGTCAAACTGTAATGAACCACACTAAATCCATTTAACTTCTTATGCTTTAGGGTTATATATGAAAAGGCCGGCTAAAATTGATAAAGATATAAAAATGTGCCTGCCTGTGAAAGTCATTTTTAGTGATTTTCGAACAACCCTTAATAATATAAAGAACATTCTGTGAAAATATAACTGTGATATCTTTAACATTGACAGAGTAAGATCATGTCAAAGATTGAAAATGAAGTAAGAGCAAAAATGTTTTGCTCCAAATTTCAAAATTAGATAATGAGACTTTAGCCTGCATTTCACACACAGGGTCACAAATGTGTCTTTTCAAACCCTCCTTTATATAACACACAAAGAGAAATTCTTTATTTCTATGCAATGAAAGTGAATAAGGACGGAATTTCAGTCAATAACATTTATCACAAATAAATGCCTGAGAATATTTTAACACAAAGCTAGCATTCCAAATAATATAATTGAGATTTCATAATATTCGAAATTGAATTTTAAGGATGATTGGATCAAGTTGTCACATGGTCTAAGTAAGGATTTATATCAGATAAGGGTGCCTGAAGGTCTCACTGGTAAACACTGCACTATTGTTTTCTCATTTCAAATAGAAACGCAATTTACAGAGTATTACATCTTACAGTGAAAGTAATGTGCCTAGACTGTGAAACAAGAGGCCGGTGTCGGGAAAGCCACTGAAAAATGTAAAACATAGTAGGAAATTTTAGATAAAATAGCATTGTTTTGCTACATTGTAATTACTTGATATCTTAAAGGAAAACACAACATATTTTACTATGTTCTTACCTCAACTTAAGCCCTATTCGGACGGGATTAGTTTTACAGGGGGACCTCTGAGAAAATCGTGCTTCTCGGAGGTCCTCTGTCTATTTAATCCCGTCCGAATCGGACATGTCTGTGTTTTTCTCCGACGACCACCGTAAGAATTCCAGAGCAATTTACCTACTGTTTTTCGCCGAACTCAGAGGTCCTCTGAGAAATTTAATCCCGTCCGGATGCAAATGTCTGTGTTTGCCCGCAATATCTTTTGAAAACGCGGTTCATTTCAAAATCAAACTCAAAATCTAACTTTTACTGTAGTAATGCAGGACTGTAAATAGCCATTTATCAGGTGATGAATATCATTACTGCTTGAAGTCAACTGTTAAATAAATGTAGGCTACTATAAATCTGTGAATTCGAGTATAATATGGGTTTAGACATTTGCTACTTACGTTCCATGGCAGGGCCGCTGGAAGTCATTTTGATCAGGGGGTGCTGTGAATTTTTTTTTTTACAAAAAAACCTATGAGCCTATAGGCCCATTTAAAATACATTTTAAAAATAAATACATTGAGTTTCACACTACTTTATTGTCATATACACTTTAGTGCACACAGCAGCGTCTGAAACACACATACATCAGATTAATATATGCGCTATTAATCAGAAGCAGAAATACTTATAACAATTCCAGGGGAAAATACTTTCGTTACAACTTCAGACATACATTACATTACATTATATATATATATATATATATATATATATATATATATATATATATATATATATATATATATATATATATATATATATATATATATATATTTACATACAACATATAATATTATAACAATATATAATATTAAATAAACTTCAAAATTTTCAATGTCCAGACAAACATATTTTACTTTCGTTTTTAAGTTAGGATCACACGTCGATTAACAGTGGTAAAATATTCTCACAATTACATACCTTATATTGATCTTTTTTTACTAAATAGTACTATTGCTGGCTTTTTAAACTTATAAATAATTCATACATTGAACAAAAATAATAATTGGTTTAGTTCTGATATTGTATACTTTTATAAAGAAATACATGCTGTATAATTACATTTTTAGAATATTTTAGGCTTTATATAAGGTTTGTACTCTAAAAATACTTTATTTGTTACAAACAAGAGATAAAGAATTTACAAACGTTCTCATTTCACCATATCCACAGGTGAAGAGTCATTATACAATAAATTCGTGGGGAAGCATTTAAAAAACATTTAAAAATAGATGTATTTGTTTAAAAGCAAAGCATTTATTTAGATGAAGCAGCTACTTTGCGCCTTCTACGGTCTCATAATCGGTCATCTTTTATAGTCCAAGAGACTCAATAATAATCTTTTACATTTTAATCCTTTAAAAAGGCGTGTTTGTGTTGCTTCGCATCCATGTATGTGATAACAAACCCGCGTTGTCATCCCGTAATACATGCGCATATTATCAACGCGCTCTTTACTCCAGCAAATGACACTCGCGTCGCGCATTGCGCCGGTTGTATAATAAAGTCCAAAGTCTCTCATGAGGAGACGAATGCCCAGGGAGTTCAGAATTTCTGTGTGGGCATGCATCAACCAAAGGTGTGTGAGTCTTTTCTGGGTCCTGGTGAGTGCGTACCCATACAAAAGACGCAAGGCGGAGAAGTGCGCTCGGATGAGGCCACGGAGATGGTATAGGCACATGAAATTAAAATCCAAAATACACGTAATAACCTACGTGTGTCAAAAATTATTTCCTAAAAATATTCATAAGTAATATATAGACGGGGTTGCCGGTTTAAAAACATTACAGGGTGCGCGAGCATCCAGAAGGCAGAAAGCCCGATTGGTGAGCTGATCGGCTACTGCAACAACCTTAATTATTGAAGCGTCCTTTATTATTTGTATATAAATAAAACTTGGTTTTAGTTGGAACTGTTTTTCTGTCTTTATTTTTGCAGTGTTACTGTGATACATGTATGAATTATAATGTTAGGCTAGTAATGTAATAGTCGCATTTACTGGTATGTTAACATCAGGCACCCAGCACTGACTCTGTTGGTACTATTATCCACACAACAACTCCTTTGCATTTTGACTTACAGACACAGCTAGCCTACAACACAAGGCACGTCTCTTCTTTCTGCCTCTCGCAACCAGTTAATGGCGTCGCCGAGCAACCCATCTATAAATTGTGCAAAAATTTTTACTTAAAAAAAATCTCCCTCTCGCCAACAGAGGGTGCTGCAGCACCCGCAGCACCCCCACTTCCCGCGGCCATGTTCCATGGTGACTTTAAGTGTTATAGTTTGGCTAATTATGAAAGAATTAATATTTTTGAACTATACATTTTTAGTGAAAACAGATTTTCGAATAAATGAAATCCTAAATGAAAATTTTTATGATTAAATGATAGCGTTTTATACTTTTTCAGCACCGAACACCCAAATTTTCCACTTTGGGGGATACGCTCAGCTCATTAATGTCACTTTTCACTCAGCCGTCCAATCACAGTGGAGGAGAGGCGGGACAAATACCACAACAACCAACTGGCACATCGTACAACGACTGATAAACAAAACAGAAGTATCATAGCAAACAAAGTGCTTAGCTAAAGAAATGCTGGCGTTTTTGGCTGCGTTTAAACAGCCTGATCTCACAAGAATTTGTACATATTTTACGAGTTGGATAATTAGTATAATTTGAAGAAAGTTAAACATGCAAAAACGTACGATTATTATAAAAAACAATAACAAAACCCCACCCCTAACCCCAACGTCACAGGGGTCAAGGCAAATTGTACAAAAATTTATGAATGTGGTCATACATATTATAATTAATTAGACACATTGCAAAGTACGTATTTAGCACATACATGAGATAGCACTGGTTTAAATGCTTTGGTGTACACACGTCCCCTAATTCTATGTCGGTTAGATTTCCCGCCAAAAAATGTATACTGTCAAGGTACATCATAAATGAGAGAGTGAGTTTACTTCTGACAGGGTATTTACTTCTGAGAATATGTTTGGTCCCAAAATGCGATAAAAAAATTATTTAAGACCAAAATCAGTGTTATTCTGTCATCATTTCTCCTTTTTTTCCAAACCGAGACAACCGCCAGTCCTCCTCTGCAGAATGCAATAAATCCGCTCAACAAATCACAGCGCACCATTCCACACATTGTAAACAATAATGGCGGCGCGTTGAATACACGCGAATTCCTAGTTTTCCGGATCTACTTTGTACTTCGTGATCAACAAACAAACAAAAACAACTTTGATGGCATTGAAAAACCTGTGGCCGGGAAGAAACGTAAGCCATTAACATCTAATAATTTATGTGAGAGGCACTCGGGTGAGTGAAAATGACGGCTGTTGCTTGTTCTCACACGACAGCATCAAGCTTCTGTCATGCTAACACATTGACCTCAGGGGATCTTATGAAAAACTTTCCATTATTTTACATGAGGACAACGAAAATCGAGCAGGACCAAAACATTTTACAGCTGATCGCTGTCAAAAATGTTCAGCGACGAGATCCCAAGGATGACAGCAGCAATGATAGTGTTCTTAATATGACAAAGTAGAGTTATGATTAATGTCATTAATGTTCATTTATTTTAATCAGTGTATACCACTAGTCAACTAAATTGATATATAATTGAATTGACTAAATTGAAATATATTTATTCAATAAATTTATAGCATTTTGAAAAAAACTTGGATTTATTGCATTTTGCGGAAAATAATTAGTTTTTAGAATAAATCTTTGAAAATCAAATTACGGATTTGAATTTTTAATGTTATTATAACCTTAAAGGAATAGTCTACTCATTTTCAATATTGAACTAGGTTATTGCCTTAACTAGGAAGAGTTGATACATCCCTCCACCATCTGTGCGCGCGCACGCAAGCGCAGGAGCGCGCTGCGACACTTCGATAGCATTTAGCCCAGCCCCACCCACTCAACGGCACCATTCAGAGACAAAGTCAGAAGTGACCAAACACACCAACGTTTCTCCTATTCAAGACGAGTAGTTATACGAGCAAGTTTGGTGGTACAAAATAAAACGTAGGGCTTTTCTAAGCGGATTTAAAAGAGGAACTATATTTTATGGCGTAATAGCACTTTTGGGAGTACTTCGACTCTGCGCAGTAACACCCTCCCTCTCCCATTATGAGAGTGAGAAGGGGAGCGGACTTTTCAGGCGAGTCGAAGTACTCCCAAAAGTGCTACCACGCCATAAAATACAGTTCCTCTTCTAAATCCGCCCAGAAAAGCGCTACGTTTTATTTTGTATCACCAAACTTGCTCGTATAACTACTCGTCTTAAATAGGAAAAACGTTGATGTGTTTGGTCATTGCTAACTTTATCTCTGATTGGTACCATTGAATGAATGGGGCTAAGCTAAATGCTATCGAAGTGTTGCAGCGCGCTCCACCAGCGCTTACGTGCACGCACACAGATGATAGAGGGATGTATCAACAATTCTTAGTTAAGGTAATAACATAGTTTAATATTGAAAATGAGTAGACTATTCCTTTAAGATGCTACGTGAAAGTTTGTAACAGAAAATAGTGGTTTTCATCTTGTCACTTTCTTGGTATAGAAAACACATTTTTTACCGAAATGAGTCAAAATGAATTTATTGCATTTTGAAACCAAACTCTTCATATGTTTGTTCATTCCTTTGTCATTTGATAGTACTTTTACAAGATGCAAACTTTCAAAACGAGCAGAAATCATTATTTAAATACATTAGTTTCAATGCAATCCATACTGAAAAGTGCCCATTATTCATAGGCTATAAATACACATTCAAAAAAAGTGTTATTTAAAAGTCTTACATGCTTTTTTGCATAATTTATCATCTTTCTGCTATATTTAACTGTGTTTGCTTGTTTGAAAAGGCTTTTTAGTACAGACTAATGTGAAAAGCTGTAAATAATTTGACAGCTGTGGATGTGGGCACAGCTGTCATGTTTTTTTTGCAGAGCAATGAATGGCTCTGGGCTTGTCCCCAGTGAGCTCTTGGCCCTGAAGTCACTGTCTCTATGCCAAAAGGAAGTTATCATATTGATGTCAAACTATTCCTCCAGCCACACTGTGAGAATCCGTATGAAATATGAGCTGAAAGGAAAAACGTCCCAAACACACAGACTTAAAGATTAAAATAAAGGGCCACAAAAAAAAAATCCACGGATAACAAGTTTGTGCCGTATCGCTGCATCTGTATCATAAACCTAGACATAATTACAGAACAAAATTAAAAATGTCTAATGACTTATTTGATAAGTAGTAATTAGTATTTGATTTATGTGGCTGATAAACACAAGTTCTGTCTCTCCATACTTCAAACACACACTGGTATGACTTTACTGTATGGTTAAGCGTTTAAGAAGGGGCCGATTTAGTTGCTATGGAAACTGATTCACAATGGGGAGCACAGAGTGCTGACTAACTGTACATAATTCAGTTTTTTTTCCGTTTCTTTTCCTTTTTTTACCCACAAATCCCTTCACTTTCTGTGGGTGGAATAATCAGATGTGCCATCCACCAGAAGTATATGATTTCATCCTGTTTAAGAATATATGATGTCTTAATATACAGTATGTTGTATATGTTGTGTTTAATGCTTCCTCGTTTGTAGTTGCTTTGGATTAACGCATCTGCCGAATGAATAAATCTCATTCTGTTTCAATTAATTGACACCATGGGAGCATGTGGTACTATCGGCACTATTGCGATCGATGGTTTCTAAAGTGTGTATTGACTTCCACATGCTTGAATTTGTGTAAATCGTTGTGTTAAACGCTGCAGGGTGAGAAAGTAAAGGTGAGCTGGTATTTGATTGACAGGTGGCTTAATATCCAAGCATGCCAGACTATAGAACCATGAGACAGAGAGAAAAGCGAAAGACTAGCTTTGTATTTCATGTCTTACATAACATCTCTTTCTTTCTTCGTTGGAGTAGATACACGATACTCATTCTTTTCAATCACTAAAAGCAGAAAGCAGACTAATAACGGTAAACCTAGTTCTTTAGAATGACTCACACATACTGTACACACTGTACATATAACAAGCCACCCCAACCCCCTTATCCTGATGAAATACTCTACTATTGACCAGGGATTTTTTAATGTGCAGAAAAACATACACAATAAAAAATGCATCTATCTACAGGGCAGAAATACAAAAGCATGAACCTGCAAACTAATTAATTTTAATACTCTACAAGCAAAAGAGGGGCTATACCTTTATTTAAAAAAATACTAAAGAGTGTATATCAGTGCCTCAAAGGAACATACGGGTACCTAATGAGTACATACTACAAAAGTGTTTGGCACATCATCTGAGCATTTTGTTACATATGTGTTATAATAAAAACTTACCGGTGGTCTCCACGATCCCCTCTAAGATAACCACAATCTCAAACTGCTCTGTTTGCATGGACCTGAGCGAGAGATCATAAAATGGGCTTTTGGAGTCGATCACATGGCAGATGGTCAGAGGAGAAACTAAAAAAAGCTGGTCAGCTCCAGTGCTGAACCCGACGTCCAACTCGAGCTGATCCAAAGGCAAAAACTCTCCTTCGGGAGTCTGACGGGACTAAAGAAAAGCAAGAGAGGCAGACAAAGAAACAGTAATTGTAATTAAAATAGTGAAAGTGATAAATGTCATCCCTTTAATCTTTGCAAATTTTGTTTGCACAACCTTTCCGTCATTTCTTCCATGAATTTGCTTATATAAATGTTGTGGGAATATAAGTGTAAAATATTTTCCGCTCCAATAAACTGAATGTGAAATTGAAAGAGGCAGAGCTGTCATTCTGCACCTTCAGTGCTACAGAGGGTAAGGTTGTCTCCACAGGTCACATGGAGCAAATCAATACGTTGTCCATTTTAAGTGGCCAAAATTAAATTACAGCTTTTGTTTCTGCCTGGTTATCTGCTTGAGGTAAAACCAGAATGAACTGTAAACCTTAAACTTATCATTAAGTGATGTAAATATTCATAAGTAGACAACATTCATAAGTTCACACACATTAATAGGCTATTGAAATATATATTTACGTACATTAACTACACATAATCTATAATGTGCCTTTTCCTCCTCTCTATGTTTGGTTTCAGTTGCATACTTACTTTGAGTAGTTTGCAGCGTATTTGCGCGGAAACCATATGGCTGTTGCGCAGGTTGCCCACTCGGAACATAAGGGTCATTTTGCCGTCACGCATGGAAATAGCGGCGTGCTCGCTGAACATCAGCGTCTCCGCCCGTTTCTTCGGCTGGGACATCTTGATGAACATGCAACCAATGAGAAAAGCGTCCACTATAGATCCCAGAATCGACTGGAAGAGGAACAGAATGATGCCCTCCGGACATTTATCGGTAATGTATCGGTAACCGTAGCCGATAGTGGCCTCGGTTTCGATGAAGAACAGAAAGGCTGATGGAAAGTTATACACGTTGGCCACGCACGGTGTGTACTTATCGTCGTGGGCCCGGTAGAGGTCTCCGCGTATAAACGCGATGACCCACCACATCGAGGCCATGAAGAGCCACGCCACCGTGTAGGTAAGGATAAAGATGAATAGATTCCAGCGCCATTTGAGGTCCACGAGCGTGGTGAACAGGTCCGACAGGTACCGGCTGGTTTCACCCCCCAGGTTCCCGTGCTGGACGTTACATCGGCCGTTCTTGTCCACAAAGCGCTGACGTTTCTTTTTCTTCTCGGGGGCCGCTTGGTTGAACCCGCCGCCGCTGGACGAAGTCGTCACCACTTGGTAATCATCCCCAAATTTTTTGCGCAACGCAGACATCCTCACCACTGAAGTTATCCCGAATTCACGAAAATATTTTCGTTCTTACAAAATCGTTTCTTTTTTCGGGTTTCTTCACACTTCAACGCATTTCTGATGAGACCATTGAAAAAGTCACAATCGGGAGAGAGCTTTGTAATCTTGCCGCAGGAGTTTCCTCCGTGCGCCTCTTAATAACCGCGCGCTTCTTTTGGGACAGACCGATGCAGAAACCCTTCCCGTCTCCAAATCCGCATATCTTAACGAGACTTATCTACTCTATTAAACGTGCAAAAACATGGATCTGAGTGGTTTGCTATCTAAGATTGGCGCAGTATGGCACTTGTGCGTTGGCACCCTCCTCCTCCACCTTCATGCGCTCCTCCCGTTTCCCCAGGTGTATCACACCAGTTTGATAAGATGCTGGCAGGTTGACGCCCTAAGAATCCTACCCAAGTTCCTCGCATCCGAGATCTTTTATCTGCCACTGCTGCTGCGGTTCGTCGTCTCACTGTTCTCGGCTTGTGCGCACTGCGCGTTCTCAAACTCCATCTCCAGCCCCGACAAATAAGAGAAACTTCTCGGAGAGGGTGGTAAGCCGAGAGGTGGGGGAGGAATGAACACGTGTTCTTGTGTTGGATACCTCTCTTTTTTTCCTCTTTCTGCTGCGCTTGTAATAAGTCTTTCTCTGAGCGGCGCTGCACATATAACGTAATCTATAAAGATGCGCGCTTACCACCAATATGTCATTTATCAGAAAACAATTGCACGTCCAGCTTTTGATATATTATGTCTTTTATGCGTCAGAATGATGGATGGAAACTACACAGGGGATTAATATAGTGTAACATCACTGTCGGACAGAGAACAAGATCTCTTTTGGACTAAATGCTTTGTTCATTAAAAAAACAAAACACTCTAAATGCAATCACGGTTATGACCAGAGCTAATGTACGACCTAAAATTAATCTGAAAGCACTCACTACCTCCCTATCGCACCTTTTTTTTTGCCATCCACGTGTCCTTTTTGGGGTTCTTCATCTGTCTCCTTTTCAAGCCAGGCAGGGTGCTGGAAGATAAGGGCTCTATTAGTGTGTTATTTTAGAATCATGTAAATCACTCCCTGTCTATAATGGCCTGACTCTGTTGCTCTGAAAGTGTCAGTACTAGTCTAGAACACTGTGACAGAGCGCCTTTGGATCTCTCTCTCTCTCTCTCTTTATATATCTATCTGGACTAGGCGTCGCGACCCTGTTCCTGGAGATCTATACCCTCTTGGATATTTTAGTTCCAACCCTGCTTCAACACACCTGCCTGTAATTTTTTTAAGTATACCCTGAAATGCTTGATTGCCAGGTTCAGATGTGTTTGATTGGGGTTGGTGCAGGATAGGAGATCTACAGGGACAGCTTTGGTGACCACTGATCTAGACAATAGCTTTCACATTCACACATACACCGTGTACGTTCGTGTGTGAGTGTATGAGCTATTTTAGAAGTGTTAATTGATATATGAAAATTACTCACCCTCATTCCATCCCCGATGTAAATGACTTCCTTTCTTCAGCTGAAAACCTTTCAATTTTTATTAAAACATCATCACGTTATCTTCATATAGTTAACATGGTGAACCTCTAAACAGCAGATGCATCCATCATAAAGTAATCCAAATGACTCCAGCGGGTTAATACACTGTTTTCTGAAGTGAAACAATACGCCTGTGAGAGAAAACAATCACGCGTATCCATGGCAACATACACATCAGCGCAGTAAGTTTAAAAATGGCAGCACATCAATAATGTCAGGTCTCATTGGTTCTTGTATGTCTCATGCAGAAACACATAAAAACACAAGATAAAATGTCAATTTAATATAAAATTAACTAAAAAAGAAGAGTTTATGTATACACTCACCTAAAGGATTATTAGGAACACCTGTTCAATTTCTCATTAATGCAATTATCTAATCAACCAATCACATGGCAGTTGCTTCAATGCATTTAGGGGTGTGGTCCTGTTCAAGACAATCTCCTGAACTCCAAACTGAATGTCAGAATGGGAAAGAAAGGTGATTTAAGCCATTTTGAGCGTGGCATGGTTGTTGGTGCCAGACGGGCCGGTCTGAGTATTTCACAATCTGCTCAGTTACTGGGATTTTCACACACAACCATTTCTAGGGTTTACAAAGAATGGTGTGAAAAGGGAAAAACATCCAGTATGCGGCAGTCCCGTGGGCGAAAATGCCTTGTTGATGCTAGAAGTCAAAGAAGAATGGGCCGACTGATTCAAGCTGATAGAAGAACAACTTAAAAAAAAACACTTGTTACAACCGAGGTATGCAGCAAAGCATTTGTAAAGCCACAACACGCACAACCTTGAGGCGGGTGGGCTACAACAACAGTCAGAAGACCCCACCGGGTACCACTCACCTCCATTACAAATAGGAAAAAGAGGCTACAATTTGCACGAGCTCACCAAAATTGTACAGTTGAAGACTGGAAAAATGTTGGCTGGTCTGATGAGTCTCAATTTCTTTTGAGACATTCAGATGGTAGAGTCAGAATTTGGCGTAAACAGAATGAGAACATGGATCCATCGTGCCTTGTTACCACTGTGCAGGCTGGTGGTGGTGTTGTAATGGTGTGGGGGATGTTTTCTTGGCACACTTTAGGCCCCTTTGTGCCAATTGGGCATCGTTTAAATGCCACAGCCTAAATTAGCATTGTTTCTGACCATGTCCATCCCTTTATGACCACCATGTACACATCCTCTGATGGCTACTTTCAGCAGGATAATGCATCATGTCACAAAGTTCAAATCATTTCGGATTGGTTTCTTGAGCATGACAGTGAGTTCACTGTGCTGGGGTGGCCCCCACGGTCACCAGATCTCGGCCCGGTGGAGCGTCTTTGAGATGTGGTGGAGCGGGAGCTTCGTGCCCTGGATGTGCATTTCACAAATCTACATCAACTGCAAGATGCTATCCTATCAAAATGGGCCAACATTTCTAAAGAATGCTTTCAGCACCTTGTTGAATCAATGCCACATAGAATTAAGGCAGTTCTGAAGGTGAAAGGGGGTCAAACACAGTATTAGTATGGTGTTCCTAATAATCCTTTAGGTGAGTGTGTGTGTGTGTGTGTGTGTGTGTGTGTGTATTTTAAAGTTTGAGGAATATAAACACTTTCACCATTTAAGTTCTTTTCTAAACCTGCTTGTTTAGACATTTTTTGGTTTTATAAGTTTAAATCCAAGTGCACTATTCATATGCGCAGTTTGTTGTGAAGTATCGGGTTAGTACAAGCTTAAGGCTGTCTGTACCAAGGACATTCTGGCGCATATGCAAACATCAACAGCATGCACTTTAGCAGCCTTCTAAAAGCACCACGGCACACCGTGACAGCAAATATAATCGAACGGCTTGCTTGCCAAAAAGGTTTTTCTCAACATTCTCCCGGTCTAGTCCAGAACATCTAAATGACCCACAAAAATAATTAAACTGCTGGAATAGGACTGATGGTGCATAATGAAACGTGACGAAACATGCCCGGACAGCATCTAATGATGTCACGGATGAGAGCGACACATTACGGTTTTACCAACGTGAGAGGCCTTTTACAACCACTGGCAGAGTAACTAAAACGCCCTCTTGTCCATTTTTACTCTTGACAAGAAAATGCCTATTTGTTTACTAAATAGATTCATGGGCACAGTGGGAAGCTAATGACAGGTTGGGAAGGTCCAATCAGTAACAGCTATTCCTCTCATGTGATAATAACTAGATGGCAGAGTTCTTCAAAGTGATGGCCTTTAAAAGCCCTGACATTAAATATTCTTGTCCACGGTGCTTAGAAAGAGAAGCTGTGTGAAGACTGAACCGCAGATAAATATCAACCACCCTTTAGTTTATACTTCATCTCGGTGCAATAAATAAATTGGAAGCATTTCACAGATTCAGTGTTTTATCATGTTTTAGCAGAACTGCTTTCAGCTGTTTAAATGCATTTTGTTATATAACTTGGAGACTCATTATGTGACAAACAGATCCCACACGTATTTGTTTCACAAAAGTCTTAACAGTAGACGTGACTTGCCTTATAATCACATAGTTCCTATAAAGTTTAGATTTTCATTACCAACACATAAAAAATTGACACAGATCTACACTCACCTAAAGGATTATTAGGAACATCATACTAATACCGTGTAGAACCCCCTTTCGCCTTCAGAACTGTTCTACGTGGTATTGATTCAACAAGGTGCTGAAAGCATTCTTTAGAAATGTTGGCCCATATTGATAGAATAGCATATTGCAGTTGATGGAGATTTGTGGGATGCACATCCAGGGCACGAAGCCTACGTTCCACCACATCCCAAAGATGCTCTATTGGGTTGAGATCTGGTGATTGTGGGGGCCGTTTTAGCACAGTGAACTCATTTTCATGTTCAAGAAACCAATCTGAAATGATTTGAACTTTGTGACATGGTGCATTATCCTGCTGGAAGTAGCCATCAGAGGATGGGTACATGGTGGTCATAAAGGGATGGACATGGTCAGAAACAATGCTCAGGTAGGCCGTGGCATTTAAACAATGCCCAATTGGCACTAAGGGGCCTAAAGTGTGCCAAGAAAACATCCCCCACACCATTACACCAACACCACCAGCCTGCACAGTGGTAAAAAGGCATGATGGATCCATGTTCTCATTCTGTTCTCCAAATTCTGACTCTACCATCTGAATGTCTCAACAGAAATTGAGACTCATCAGACCAGGCAACATTTTCCAGTCTTCAACTGTCCAATTTTGGTGAGCTCATGCAAATTGTTGCCTCTTTTTCCTATCTGTAGTGGAAATGAGTGGTACCCGGTGGGGTCTTTTGCTGTTGTAGCCCATCCGCCTCAAGGTTGTGCATGTTGTGGCTTCACAAATGCTTTGCTGCATACCTCTGTTGTAACGAGTTATTTCAGTCAAAGTTGCTCATTCTCATCAGTCAGCCCATTCTCCTCTGACCTCTAGCATCAACAAGCCATTTTCGCCCACAGGACTGCCGCATACTGGATGTTTTTCCCTTTTTACACCATTCTTTGTAAACCCTAGAAATGGTTGTGCGTGAAAATCCCAGTATCTAAACAGATTGTGAAATACTCAGACCGGCACGTCTGGCACCAACAACCATGCCACGCTTAAAATTGCTTAAATCACCGTTCTTTCCCATTCTGACATTCAGTTTGGAGTTCGGGAGATTGTCTTGACCAGGACCACACCCCAAAATGCATAGAATAACTGCCATGTGATTGGTTGATTAGATAATTGCATTTATGAGAAATTGAACAGGTGTTCCTAATAATCCTTTAGGTGAGTGTATATTGCACTATTGTTGTTATCATCAATCCGGCGTTCGGGTCAAAAATGGATCTATGCTCTTTACATTTTTTGGGTTCATTTAACTTGAATGAATGAAACAGCTGGGTTTATCCCTTTTGGCACTTTGGGGTTATCATAAGGCCACAAGTTTACTGCTGTCTAACTCCCTTGCCTTAGGGTAGTCATGTACATAATAAAAAAGTGTCAAATTTACTAGAAAGTGTCCACTTTAACTCAGCCATATTGAAACAAACTATAATTTTAAGTTGAAACAATGCAGCATATGTTAATTTAAACCTAACAGTTGGGTTAGTCTATATTTTACCAGCTACCAACATAGGACCTGTTAGTGTAATTTGTCAGCCTCATCGTAAGATTTAGTTTATTTTAAAGGGATAGTTTACCCTTCATTACATCTGAAATGTATTAACCTGTCATTTCAAATTTCATTTGGGGGTGAACTATACCTTTAAAACTCTGCGAACGCTTCTGATTTAGCTTTTTAGCTTTGCTTCTCCTGGCTTGCCTTGTTATCTCTCAATCCCTCTCCTTCTGAATCTCTCCATATGACAAATTTCTCTACACTTCCATCTGTAGCTTGTTCTACCCATAGCCACCCACATATCCTCCTCTCTCTCTCTCTCTCTCTCTCTCTCTCTTTCTCTTTTTACATCATTGCCTCCACCCCCTCCACCACAGAGGAGAGAAACGAGCTCACAGTGAAAGCATTTGAAGAGAGCACATTTCACTGTGCTCATAAACACCCAGACAGGAATAGCACTATGTCCTGAGAGCACAGAGCTCTCTCTCTCTTTTTCTCCTGGATAGGTCTGATGATTCATATACAAATACAAAGGGTGATTTATAGAGAAAGCATGTAAAACAGATTACATGAGAGCGGACCCCCAACGCTGCTCAAATGGCCCTTGTTGATGGTCTCGCTCCAGGAGGAGCATTGTGGGACGTGTTTACATTGGGTAAATCCTGTTTATTAAAAGGCCAGGTATGAGAGGATCTAAGCACCCTCCATGATCGATTCCCCCTCCCACCGTTGCCTACTTCACAAAAGGGGCTTTTAGAGCGTATTATGCGCCTGATACCTAAGAGCTTTGATATTGTTAAGTGCTTGTTCAAGACACATTTAACCCTGAAACAGCATGAAAATAAATACTACTAAGCTCTGGTGATTTCAAAGCAATATTAGATGAACTATCGCAGGCACTTAAAGGAGCCCAAGGATGACATATCGCGTAAGGAAAAGCAGTTGCTAAAGTCGTGTCCGGGGCAAATGATTCTTCCCTTCGGAGTGCTGCAACAAAAGGATATTAAAAAGATTATCTTTTACCAACACGATGCGCAACCCCTTGGTGGTTTCTAATGGAGAAATTGCTTCCTCATATTTCCATGGTAACCCTGCTATTCAATATCCATATGTTTACAATCACACAGCCGACTCCATAGGGTTTATGTGGAATCTTTAATTATGCATTTTCATAATCAAATCCAACTGTACGCCGCAGCTTTGTGCATTAAATTGTTCTTTAACTTAGATTGTTTTGGGTTATTAAATCAAAAGTGAAAGGATTGTGTGTAATCGGCATGGCTGTAATTAAAACATTACACAATTGCCTGCATTAGATGTTCACATAACAGAGTTCTCCAATCATTTTTAGAAAGAGCAATTCTGCCCTCTGCTGTTTGACTGTATTTTTATGTGCCCCACTGACTTGTAGATTATCTATTAGAATAAAATTCTAATAGGATTAGGATCTTGTATATGGAAACACACATATACAAAAACACACAGGGCTCAACTTTATAATTTTGTAATTAAATGTAATAAAAAATTAAAATGTAATAAAAAATAATTTTTAAAAACTTTTCTAATTTATATCATTTCAAGCATGTTTTATATGTAAAGTATGTTACTGTTCTCCCAGACAGGTTGATATTTTTTCCTGACTATTCAAAACAACTTGCCCCTCTAGACACTCTTCAAAATACAGAACCATTTTGGATGAATGGTTCCATTAACAACCTTTAACATCTGCACTGCCAGAAAAATTGGAGCTGTCATGGGGGCATGCAGTACCCTTTAGGTACAGATTCTGTATGTGTAGATTTGGTACATGTACATTTGAGGTACTAATATGCACTCTTTGGTTAAAGTATTGAGGTTAAAATATGCAAGTTGTACTTTTTGAAAGGGTACTGCTCCATTTTGACCATTTTTTACAGACAGTGTGAACAACTTTTCTGTTGCACAAAAGGTTCTTTGTATTGAAAAAGATTCTTTAGATAATTAATTTAATAAATAATTGTTTTTAAAGAAATTGATCTTTAAGGAACCTTTGATTGAACTGTTCTTTGAGGAACCAAAAAACTGTTGAATACACTCTCAGAAATAAAAGGTACACAAGTTGTCACTGGGACAGTACCCGTCCAAAAAGGTAGTTCAAAGATACATATTTGTACCTAAATGGTACATATTAGGACCTTTTTTAAAAAGTACTGCCCCAGTGACAGCATTTGTACCTTTATTTTTGACAGTGTAACCTATAAAAATAACCTATATATTTTAAATGTATAGGTCATCATGTTTTTAAACAGACTACCTTTAATTTGAACAAAAACAAGTTCAATAGCTTAAGATTTGGCTTACAGGGATTGTTTGTTGCTGGGTCATTCTACAGAAATGTGGAATTCGGGTGATGGAAATTGCTTAAATAAACTTCTTTCAACATACCCAAAACTTCTTTAATAGCATTAATTAACTTGTGAAATCTATGAATCCGCAAAACCGGGAGCTTAATCTATTTTTACCGTTTTAATACATTTTAATAAAGAATCCATGAGTCATTTATTTGTCATTGGTGTTACCTTTGATTTAAACAACATTTAATGTTGATAGTATATATTTTTTCTCATTACAGTTTGTGTATTTAGTTAAAGGCTGATAACAGCAAGAAAATAATTGATTATTAATATTTGTTTAATTAAATTCTTCATCTTTACCCAGCAGAGCATTGTATGAAATTATTTGATTCTCAGTTTGACTTTTTTCTTTAAAACCAACAAAAACAAAAATATTCAACCAAAAAGGCTTTGATTCAAAGACTGAAATATCAAAAATGTCTTACATCCCATATCAACAACAAAATATTACTAGAAAGTACAAGAAAATACGTTCATAACACCAAAACTTGGTTTAACACCAATGACACAATGTAACACCAATGACAAAATTAGAATATAATAATAGATATTGAATATGATAAAACTTACAAACTTTCATAAAATGTTCCATCTTGTTTTGTTTTTATGCTTTTATGTTGGTCAGTTAAAGGAATAGTGCTTAGGAAGTACTCATTAGAGAAGTAACACCAATGACAATTTACAGAAAAATTTTTAATATTTTAACAAAATGGCTGCCATTAGCCATGTGCTATTTCATCAGAGATGTAACAATCACATATTTATTCAGTATAATGTATTTTTATGTAAAGATCTTAACATTCAGCTATAAAAAGATTAACACTAATGACATCCAAAAAATCTTATCTCAAAATTCTTATATATAATGATATTTTAAACAAATAAGGTAAGCCATCTCAAAAACCTTTTGCCTTCCTCTACTGCATTTCTTTCACTGACCTCTTGACCCATTAAACACTTCAAAGAGCTGATGCATTGTTTCAAAATAAAAGTGCTTTGGGTAGGGTAACACCAATTACATAAATTTGGGGGACAAATATTTATTTGATATTATTCATATTAATAGTGTATTTTTACCTTTCAGTGTTGTAGTAAATTCATACAGGGTTGAAGGTAAATTAGATTTGTTTTATAAAAAACATAGTTTTAAGAAGTACACAGTTCAACTTCCATGTATGATCAAAGGGACAGGGCAATTTTCAGGACCAGACATTTAGGGAAAAAAAGAAAATTAAATAAATAAACTCTCTCATCATTTTAAGGACAGTCTATATTTATAAAATATATATCATTATTATTGGGTCAAATTAAATGATTAAGGGGTCTGCAAAAGCAAGGGACAAGCATTTCCACCTTTTTTGTAGAATGACCCTGCTACAAAAATTAATAAAAAAAACATGAGAAATGTTAACATGATGGAAAAGTGTGAAATCAAGGCCTGGTGTGCCCTACAATTACATTTAAAACAGATTAAGACCTGAGAAAAGTACCTTGGTATCATAGCATACTTTTAAAAAGTGTGATTTAGCATTTCATTTACTATTGATATTGCAAACTTTATCTATTCATCTTACACAACTACAGTGGCAAGAAAAGTATGCGAACCTTTTGAAATTTCATGGTTTTCTGAATAAATTTGATATAAAATGTGATGTGATCTAAGTCAAG
Source organism: Misgurnus anguillicaudatus (assembly GCF_027580225.2). NCBI lineage: Eukaryota > Metazoa > Chordata > Actinopteri > Cypriniformes > Cobitidae > Misgurnus > Misgurnus anguillicaudatus. The sequence continues at coordinate 36,887,541 of NC_073344.2, forward strand.
AGTATTGACAAACATATTGTGTCTAAAAATAACTACAAAATTCTGATCTTTCATGTCTTTACTGAACACTTATTCAACATTCAAAATGGCAGTGGAAAAAAAATGAACTCTTAAAATTAATAACTGGTTGGCAGCAAAAACCTCAATCAGGCGCTTCCTGTAGCTGTGGATCAGACCTGCACATCGTTGAGGAGGAATTTAAGCCCATTCTTCCTGCTTCAGAACACCTCTGTCATATTCTTTGGACGTCTCACGTGTATGGCCCTCTTCAAGTCAGTCCATAGCCTCTCTATGGGGGTCTGGGCTCTGACTTGGCCACTCCAAAAGGCGGATTTAGTTTTTCTGAAGTCATTCTGTTGTGGACTTGCTCCTGTGTTTTTGGCCGTTTTCCTGTTGCATCACCCACCTTCTACAGAGTTTCAGCTGACGTAGACATTCTAACATTATCCTGAAAAATTGTCTGATATACTGGGAATTAATCTTCCCCTCAAGGGCCCAAATCGTGAAGCTTCCTCCTCCACCATACTTTACAGTTGGGATGATGTTTTAATGATGATATGCCGTGCTCTTTCTACGCCAGATGTAGCACTGTGTGTATTTTCCAAAGAGTTCAATCTAAATTTCATCAGTCCACATAACAATTTGCCAGTACCTCTGTGGAGTGTCAATGTGCTTTTTTGTAAACTTCAGGCGTGCAGCAATGTTCTTTTTAGTAAGCAGTTGCTTCCTTCGTGGTGTCCTGCCGTAGATAGCCAGCTTGTTCAGTGTTTTACGTATTGTAGATTCATGAACAGAGATGTTAGCAAGTTCCAATGATTCCTTTAAATCTTTGGCTGTCATTCGGGGTTAATTCTTTACCTCATTGATGAATCTTCGTCATGCATTTTGGTGTCATTTTGACTGGGCGCCCACTTTTTGATATAGTAGCAACAGTCCCAAAGTGTCTACATTTGTAACTGTAGACTGGTGAATTAAGTCTTTGAAATAACCTTGTAACCCTTTCCAGCTTTATGTAAAGAGGCATGGCTTACATAAGCGTTTTGTTCTTGTGCAAAGCAAACTTCAAAAGTTTGAGGGGTTTTATCAGTAGTCCATACCTCCAAACGTATTATCTTAACCAGACTCCAGGTGTTAGACACATTAAATTAGACTCCAATTAGCTTTTTTGAGGCCATTAACTCAAGGGTTTACATACTTTTTCACGAGCACTATGAGGTTTTTTGGTTGTTCTCAATAAAGACATGAAAATCTGTTTTGTGTAATTATTTTAGACACATTATGTTTGTCATACCCTTAACTAGATGAAGATCAGATCACATTTTATGACAGATGTATTCAGAAAACTATGAAATTCCAGAAGGTTCACATACTTTGTATTACCTCAGCACTGGTTATAGGGACATTTATTTTCGTTTTGCGTCAAAGGGGGCGCAATGTGAACAAAAACGTCAGTAAGCAACTGTGATAGTTTGGAGTCATACCCCTGCAAACCTGAACCCCTAATAACCTTCACAACAGGACCGATAGGAACTCGTCTTTCTACTGCATGTCTGCCTTTAAAATCTTTCGAGATCTCTTTTGCTTTTGTGACTTTACAGAACCGAAGAAAACTTCGGCCGTTGTTTTTCTCCACGCACCTGCTCCTGTTATCCAAAGGACCCCGGAGAGTAATACAAAATGAATTCAACAGTTTTCAACAGCACAGACAGTGGTTTGTTTTCAAACAGAAGCAACGGGAGCTTTCTTTCGTCCTCTGTGGTGACTGACAGCGGGGTCGAGGACGAGCGGAGCGCCTTCGTCATGCGCGCGGTGCAGATCGCGGTGATGTGCGTGCTCGCGCTGACCGTGGTTTTCGGCATTTTCTTTTTAGGCTGTAACTTGCTCATTAAGTCCGAGGGTATGATCAACTTTCTGGTCACGGACAGAAGACCGTCGAAGGACGTTGAAGCGGTTATCGTGGGACCGTACTAGTGCGTAAAAGTTGGATAGGCACGAGACAGGTGGGACGCGCGCGCCGGAGATGAGAGATCCGTATTGCTCTTCAGAAATGTTTGAAAGGTGCGCTGTTTCTTCTGCCAGCGTTTAAAAATCTGGGACATTACATTGATATATTCATTTTTTTTTTCATTAAAGTGAGTCCGCCTGGAACAACATACAATTAAATGACTGAATTAATTTTCTGGATTTAAATTATACAGCCAAAATATATTTACCACTAAAACTACACAACCACAAGACGAGGGCATAGCTGTACTCTTTGTAAATTTGGTGTTTTCAGTGGGTTCACTAATGAAAAGACAATGACACTTTAGGGGAAAAGGTTGAAATGAAGATCTTGTTGACTGAAACTAACTTAGAATCTTCATTAAATGGACACACTTTCTAGGATAAACGGATTATGGGATTGTTTTGAACCACTCCATTGGCCACGAGTAATGAATATTCATGTGATGAATACGCTTGGAACAAACTGCTACTTTTGAATTGCATGCGTTTTGGATAATGCACGAGGACATTGAAAATGACGCAATTCAACGTTTGAATTAAATCTTTTACACAGTAGGTGTAACAAAATAAGTAATTTCGTTGGATGCATATTTGTGTTTAGTGCAAAACGTGATATTTTTGTCCCGTGTTTAATGTGAGGAGCATTACATTTAAAAATTTATTTTTTGAAGAATAACAAAGTTTTATATTTTATCAAGAATACGTGTGATTACTGTAGTATTTTGTTTACCCTAATGTTATGCTATATAGATTATGGGCGAATTCTGTATAAAGCTGAATAGTTGAACAAATCCAGTGACATAAACTGGCCACTGATAAATGCAATGCTGATATCCATGTGTCAATGTGACCTCAAAACTTCTATCTCCACTTTTTTTTCAAAGAACTAATGATAATTATATAAAACACCATGTGGCAAGTCCCAAAATATCATATATATCATTAATGCACTATTTTTTATCTCCTGAAGCAGATGTGTGTGCGATGATTAGTTAAGAGACTGAATCCACGAAAGAGGAAATATGGCCAAATATAGTTATGTTTTTGGTGAATCTTTACTTAAAACAACAAAATATGACAAACAGTCGGTTCATCTGGGGTAATCTGTATAATGTAACAAGCCCCTCTTTGGTAAACTTCCAGATGAAACATACACTAACGTGACCTGATGTGCTTTCAAGTCTTGACACACAAAAAAAACAAACCTCAAGAATTAATTGAAACTCTTACAAGAACAGAACAACTCAATAATTTACGTCATAATGTAAACTAAGTTAGCATTCCGACTACCACCATGACGCACGTCCATTAAGCAGTATAGACCATCTTGTTACCGTAACCCTATAAGTTCAGGGCAGTGTTTATATACCTTCAGCATATTTTCCCTACACAGCTGTGCAAATGATAAACACCAGAACCAAAAGTGTCAAATGAGCCAGTACTTCGAGTCTTGCACTCTCTGTATATATATATAGTTCTGAATGGGCTGTTCTCACTCCATTAAAATAGTAAATACAAAATTCAATTAATATTATACACTACCATTCAGAAATGTAAGGTCTACACAATGGGAATTGTGTCTTTGCATTTTATTAACCTTCCTAAGGCATCTCTCTGGGATGCTTTTAAAACAGTACTAAAGAGGATCCTATTTATTCTGTGCTTTTATTGGCTGTTACTTCATTGTAAATAAATCGTAAAAAAAAGTCATGAAGAGAAATATGAATGGTGTGTCTAAAATATGTGACCCTGGACCATAAAACCAGTCAATTTGAAACAGATTTATATATAATCGGAAATATAATAAGCTTTCTTTGATATGGTTTGTTAGGATATGAAAATGTTTAAAAACATTTTAAAAAATCTGGAATCTGAGGGTGCAATAATCTAGAGAAAATTGCCTTTATGTTGACCAAATGAAGTCTTAGCAACACATATTATTAATGATAAATACATTTTTTCATATTTATGGCAGGAAATGTACAATATATATATTCATGGAACAAAAAAAGCAACAATTTTTACCTACACAATGTATTTTTTGGCTATTGCTTTAATTGCTAATATTTTATGGCTGGTTTTGTGTTCCAGGGTCTCATGTAAAGAATAAATGATAGGGCCCAAAAAACAAACTTTAGTCTCACGCTAATATTTACTCCCTCTGAGCTTCTTATGTGGTGTCAAGGCTAACATCAGATATTTTTATCTCATTGTAGCCAGTATCTAAGCAACACCCATTATCTTATTCAGCTTGTTCAACACCATATCCAACACAAAGCCAAAACGAGGCAGATTCTAGGCTGCTGTTTATTGAGAAAAGGTACTTTGTTTTTGGTTTAGTTTTGCGACGATGGCAGATAACCTATGATTGTGATGAAGTCTGGTTTTACACAATCGCCAGGGCAAAGAAAGACAGATGGAAAGCACTAAGTGACGGGAAAAAGGTCAAACACGGAGCTGGCCCATTAACTGTCTTGATGGATTTGCTTACTAAAACTTGCCAGAGCATCAGCTTTATTTTGTTTGAGTTTTTTTTTATCAAAGTTAGCCGACCGGACATAATGTAAAAATTTTTCAGCCAAATGGTTTTCTTATTATGTCAGTTTTTGCAATAATTTCATTTGACTGTATATTTGCCTGTTATGTTTATTGTGACGAAACGTTTTAGGGCAGGGAATGGGTCAGGTGCTTCAAAATATCTTTTAAAGGTACATTATGTAACTTTTAGAAGGATCTTTTGACTTAGAAATCCAATATAATATACATAACTATATTATCAGTGTTGTATAAAGATCTTACCAAATTACCTCTATTGTTTTTATTACCTTAAAATGGCATTTTATCTACATACACCACGTGTCCCCTTACATTCAAATTGCGATTTCGCTCCAGCCCTAAATGGACGAACTGTACTACAGATCGCATTTTGTCAGTACGTTGTCTCAGGCGATGCTGTGTTTGTCCTGTTGCGGCTACCGTAGCTTCTCTATGCGTTTCGAAAGGGAGTGTGTCGTCAGTTGCAATTTACAATCTCACCGCTAGATCCACTAAAAATCTACACCGTGAAGTGCCATAAATATTTATAATTTATATATGAAGAGTTTGGTTCCAAAACGCGATAAACACCATTTTTAAAAAATAAAATGAGTTACTGCCAAAATAGTGTTATATCAGGTCAGTATTTAAAAGTAAATTCTTAATTTTACGCAAAATACAATATTGTCATCTTTTCTACCTTTTTTTCCCAAAACGCAATAAACGCCACTCCTCCTTTTCTGCAGAATGCAATAAATCCGCTCAACAAATGGCAGCGCAACATTCCACGCATTTTAAACAAACAATGGTGGCGCGTTGAGTACACGGAATCCTAGTTTTCCTTATCCTGTACTTCGTGATCAACAAACAAACAAAAACGAAATAAACTTTAATGGCATTGATAAACCTTGGTGGTTTTCTGTGACGGGAAAGAAACGCAAGTCATCAACACGCGAGAGGCACTCGGGAGACGAAAAATGCTGGTTGCTTGTTTTCCCGACAGCATCAAGCTTCTGTCATGCTAACACATTGACTCCAGTGGATCTTATTCAATTCAATTCAATTTTATTTATATAGCGCTTTTCACAAGTGTTAATTGTTGCAAAGCAGCTTTACATGAGAAGATGTAGAGGAGAACACAGAAAATAAATAGATAATATAAAAAGTAGAATATAGCGGCTAAGGTTAAACCGTACATGCAAGCATATTAATAATGTAACGTATACAGTAAAGTGCTAAGTTAGGCCAAAGTTGGCTGACTCACCCTGGGACGAAAAAAAAACCCTAGGAGAAAACCCAATGGGAAAAACTCCTAGAAGAACAAAAACCCTTGGGAGGAATTAATATATATTTAGATATATATATAGATACGGTAAGGATAGGAGGCGGGTAAGCGGATTAAACTGGTTTAGCCAGTGGTCGTTGGTCAGCATTGGCTGGTCATCACGTTGAAGGACAGCCAGTTTTTATGAAAAACTTTCCATTATTTTACGCAAAGCCAACGAAAATCAAGCAGGACCAAAACATTTTATAGCTGATCGCTGTGAAAAATTTTAAGCGACGACGTCTCAAGGATGACAGCAGCAATGACAGTGTTCTTAATAATGACAAAGTCAGTGTTTTGGTTAATGCCATTAATGTTTATTTTTTTAATCTGTGGATACCAGTAGTCAACTAAATGAATATAACATGGCAAAGATGAATGCACATTTACATATTGATTCAACAGATTTATAGCATTTTGAAAAAAAAACTTGTGGAAGAAATTAGTCTAAATTGATTTATTGCGTTTTGGAACCAAACTCTTCATATATAATTTCTACTTCTATTTCTACATCTTTGTAAGTCGCTTTGGACAAAAGCGTCTGCTAAATGCCTAAATGTAAATGTACTTTTACAAATGCGAAAAATTACTGTAATTATGTTTCAATCTGGCGCATCAGACAAATAAAAAGCAAACAAAGCAATGAAGTACATTGGACTTTGAAAAATGACACCAAAGGGGTACCCTGTGCATTAAAAAGTAACAATGAGGGTCGCTGACCAAATGTCAATATGTGACATGTTGGGACTGAGAATGTGTTGACCTGGATATTGCACATTTCAACAAAAAATTTGACATTTAAAGGAACACTTCATTAAAAAATACTAATTTTCCAGCTCTAGAGTTAAACATTTGATTTTTACAGTTTTGGATTCAGCTGATCTCCGGGTCTGGTGCTACCACTTTTAGCATAGCTTAGCATAATCCATTGAATCTGATTAGACCATTAGCATCGCACTCAAAAATGACCAAAGATTTAGATTTTTTTCCTATTTAAAACTTGACTCTTCTGTAGTTGCATCGTGTACTAAGACCGGCATAAAATTAAAAGTTGTGATTTTCTAGGCAGATATAGCTAGAAACTATACTCTCATTCTGGCGTAATAATCAAGGACTTTGCTGACGTAACATGGCTGCAGGAGGCACAGTGATATTACGCAGCAGCCGAAAATAGTCCTTTAGTAATTTTCAATGGCAGGGGACTATTTTCATGGCAGTGCGTAATATCACTATGCCATCTGAACCTTTTTGCTCTGTATCACCATCTCAGTTTGGAACGTAAAATTGCAGGCTGCTTTAGGTTGGTTGAAAAATATTTTGTAATATTTTCCTGTGACATCCAACCTGACAGCTCAAATGATAAATTATTAAGATAAGCTTAGTGTTGCGATTCATGGTAATAGATTTTTTTATTTTTTACCAAAAAAGCTACAGATTGCAGCTTACATAGCGAATCTACTGCATAGCTTATAAATAAGAATGATTAGTTCCATTGAAGTATATAGTTGTGAGTGAGGTTTTACAATAAACAAGTTACTTTGTGTTGGATTTGTACTCATTTTTCTTTCGTCTTCACATCTATGACTATCAGACGGATTTGGAGTCAATTTTGTCAGGGCAAACAGCGAGACGTGGGCGTAATTTTTATTCCGAAAAATGATTACATGTCTCGCTGCCCTTTTGGAAAATATAGCCTTGGGGTGACAAGTAGAAAGGCTTCATAGCAAATGCTTTCATATCGACTGGCACGCACAATGATGTCTGAACTCTGCATCTGAACTACTGCACCCTTAGGCCTCCACAGAGATCTGTATAAGCACTCAGCCACAAACTGCAAAACAGACGTTTCTATTAGCTTTTATGTCGGTGTGAATTGCAGCGCATTAAGATTTTATGTGGAGGCATTCTTCCATCTTATTGGAAATGATACTGGCAAACACACATGCTGGAGAGACGGAAAAAAATAAAGCAAGCACCAAAGCAGAACAACTATTTGTATAGCAAATTTATTGTTTTTTTGCATAAATATATTCACAAAATATTAACGCTAGCGTTGTCTGACATGATGTTCCACCTTTTGAGTGAGCAATGAACATTCCAGTGTTTTTTATCCCTGATTATTATAAATGACAGAAAAACAAACCAGGCAAATCTGGTTTTAGGATGAGATATTGTATGTGACAGCCTAAATGCGCGAGTGTTTTGCACAGATCAGGGCTGAAAAACAATATAATATGCATCTTTGTTTAATGCATAGTGTGCCAATATAACTAAAATAATATTGAATATGAACCTTTTAACCAAATACTCAAACAATATATTAGCAACAGGTTTTCGGGTGGGTAATTTGCCATCACCAAAAATAATTTGAGCAAACATCAATTGAAGCATTATAAAAATAGAGACATGTTCAGAGAAAAACAACCATTCGAAATGAATACGTACACACCGGCAGTACATTAATACTCTATAGATGAGACAGACCAGTGCATTAGTGTAGCTAAAATGAGTCGCTACAGGGCCTGCTAATCTAATAAAAAAGAAAAATAATAATGGTCTGAGAGAGTCGGCATCAAATAATTAAAGTCATAAATTAAATCCACACTTATACACTTCTGACCTTCTCCCAGACTCTCCACAAAGCTTTAACACGGCTATTCTCCGTCAACCCCAAAACAGCTATTGTATTAATAATTTTCCCCATTAAAATGCTCAATAGAGCAGCAACATGCAGCTTTAATAAAGCACAATTCCAAAGGGACCCTGGTCTTTGCTGAGCAGAGGTCCTAAAAAGCACACGTAATTTTAGAAACAGCTGGATGACATCTATGTAATGTTTCACTGATGAGCAACATCAAAAGAACAGAAAGCAAAGAGTAATGCACTGCTATTGTAATGGTAAAATGTTAGTGCAATAATAACAGAAAGCCTTTTAAAAAGACAATAACTGGGTAACAAAGAGTCCCTGACTATGCCACTGTTATTCCAAATGATATGTAGTCCATTAAGAGTCATTTTGTATGTAAATTAGGGAAATTTAAGAGATGAAAGTGGTAAAAATACTCTTCATGAAATAGTTTTGTTTGTAAAAATGTGTATATAAAACAAGAAATGTATTTTTTTACAAATATTTTTACATTTTAATTTTCAAAATATTAGGTCACCCAAAAGTGAAAATTCTGTAATCGTTTTCCACAGTATAGAAAAAATAAGTAATGGTGCTTTTCCTTTGCATAGTACCCCACGGGTTGGGTCAGGTCAGCTTAGTTTTGGGGGCTTTTTTACTGCACTGAAATACTGAACTTTTTGGTGTAGTAATATATATTAGATTAACTCTCATAATTTCTACATAATAATATTAACATTTATTGAGAACTAGATTTTCCTAAGTAAAATGTTGATAAATACACAATTAATTCATGTAGAAAATGAACTGTGTAGGAATATTAAGTCGTATTAGATATTTTCTTGTATTATTTAACTGTTTTATAGTCACTGCACGTAGTCCTTAAATAATTAAGTACATTTTAATCAAAATCTTTAGCAGATTCAAGTAAAAAAATCTTAGTTAATTTAAACTTAAGAATATCAAATCTCAAATATTATTATTTTTTAAGTTTTATCACAGAATAAGAACTGATAAGAATTTAACTACTTAAATATTTGTTAATAAAATGCCATAAAGGTTTAAGCTCTAATATTATTGATGTTGTTTTGTTGTAAATTATAATTTTGTGAAGTCACCGTTCGGGTGATCAGTGTTTCTTTACACGAACCCTGTTCGGAACATTATATTGTATTTCTCTCCACAGTGCTGACAATGCATGTCAAAAATTGTTTATTCAATGATGAATTTTGTGTTATAATGCAATTTATAACCCTTAAAATAACTAAGTCCATAGAACTATGTTAAAGAAAAAAACAAACAGTAAATACGATTTACTAATTATTTTTAGGACAGCAATGCTTTAAAGGGGCATTCAGTAGGATCTACCCCCATCTAGTGGTGGAATTGTATTTTCCATTCAAACGAACAGTGATTACTAGCTCCTCCCCTTTCCAAATGCGTGTTTCAACTACGGTAGCCGTTATGTAATCACTGATCTCCTTGTCCGTTGCAGCTGGTTCACGTGTTCTGAATGAAAACGCGTTGTGGAAACGCGTTGGTAGGCTAGTGCTTTTTGTCCCTCTCTGCTATTATAGTTTATCAATACGGCGGAACGATATGGATGCCTCCTTGGACTTACCCGTTCAATGTAAGTAAAGAGGAGAAATTCTAAGCTTACAAACAAAAGTCAGATCACTGGCAGAGGTCATTTGACACCAACGAGGACATATTTATGAATAAAGACATTGATTTTGATTAATAAAACACTTAAAATCCTACTGATTGCCCCTTTAATTAAAAATAATAATAATCAATAATAATAATAATAATAATAATAATAATAATAATAGACTTTACCTGAACGATTAAAATAAACTTACTTCTAAAAAAAATGAAGTAACATTTACTTAATTATTTAAAAAGTTTTTCTTGCATTATCAAGTAGATTTTATTTGATTTTAGTATGCAAGTTGTACTTAAAAAAGCAGTAAATTTTACGTAAAAAAAGTTCGTGCAAATTGTTACGAGGATTTTTTAAAGTAAATTTTACAAGTTGTTTTTATCAGTGTGTGTACAGTACGTAGTACCCGATACGTTTTTAGTACCACCTCAGTTGAGGTTCCAAGCAAGCTAAGCTGATACCAAACATGAAAACAGTGTAGAATCGTCACTACCAGTAGCACTGCAAAACGCAAGATTAGCTTTACCTTCATGCTTGTGCTGTCTTGAGCAAACCTGTTGTCATCTGTGCTTTGTTGTAAGTTCACAAACACCCTTTTAGCCGTGAAATACATCCACAGGCTAAAATTTAGGAACACCACACCAGTGTTTTCCTTGCAGTTTGTGGCAGCACATCCACATCGCGCCTGTCCACATGGCATTTAAGTGGAGCGTGTCGACTGACGCCACTTGTGTTTGTACACAAACTGTTATGTGAGAGAGGGGTAGTGATAAACACAACGTGCAAACATCTATTTGTGGCGGACTGACAAATAAATGAATGTATGGGAAACACTGCATTCCAACGATGCTCCCTCCCACTTTTTGAATGATGTCACCGCAGTAGGCAGCGCAAACATAATGACACGCCTATAAACCCTCCCACTCTGAAGTGTTACTAAACTTAATTAAAAAGCTAACCAAGCCAAAGTAAGGTCAGCCAACACGACCTGGCCCGTGGGGTAGGGGTGCGTGGGGCACAAACTAATGCAGGGTTAATTGTAACCCGTACCGTTTACATTGTTGCACAGGGTTGAACGATTTGTTTTTCCAGTATTTTTTTCACACTGCCAAAAGAAGAATTTCCAAATTTATGGAAAGGTATAATGTTTTTCCATAGAGTTATTAATGAAAGAGTGTTTTGGTGGCATGTAAGTACATTTTTCATATGTTTTTTCGGTTTCTATGTTGTGTGTGTAAGATACCAAATCCAATGCTATGTCATATTAATCAGTGTCTTGTTGACTAAAACATAGCATCGTTTTAAAATATGTTTGCAGCTCTTAGCAACTTTTTTTGTAGGCTTGAAAATATTTTCAACCAGCAAGGTTAATTGTAACCCTGTGTTACAACTAACCCCTCAGCACTTACGATATGAAAACAGCTAACATTAGCGTAATTCTTGTCGTTGTTTTAAAGAGGCTACACACGAATGATTGCTAGCTGCCAACAAAATAAATGTGCCTTTATCAAAAATTGTGTCAAAAAGAATTTTGTTCATATCTTTAATATTGATTAAATAAGGTCATATCAAAGATTAAAATCATAATTAAATTATTGGCTTAAATCAGAATTTGATTGTCATTATCTCAGAATTTGATTTTGAGACTTTAGTATGGTTTTTACAGACTGGGTCACATATAATTTTTTTTGTCATAATTGTGCTGCTTTTTCTCACATATTTAGACATTTGTTTCCATTTATAATTGAATAATGGTTAGATGAGGGATGAATAGTGTAGATACCTGTCTATTATAGACAGATATTTAAACAATATCCACTTGAAGTTACAACTAACCCCCTGCCTGTTACAATTAACCCCACCTATGGGGTAAGTTGTAACGTTTGCACTTCTGTTGTCCAAGAATGGTTAGTAATAGAAATACACTTCAAATGTTAATTTTGTAGCAGAGATGTGTGTTCTGCTTGTGTAAAAATATAATTAAAACTCAAATATTATTTTAGTGATTGAGCCAAAACCAAAAAGCGTTAGGTTGTGGCCTGCTCTCCCCTACTATGCAAACGGAAAGCGCCAGAAGTTACCAGGTTGACTTAATTCCCGCTTATTCAGCTGAAAATTATTAGTTAACCCAATATTTTTACTCATTTACTTATTTTATTTTTTTAAAGTCAAACCAACAAATCTTTTTTTCACAGTGCAAGCCTTGTTTTATATAAGGTTTTTAAAAAGAAAGTCTTAAAAATATTTTAAAAAATACTTTAAATAATTTTTCCAGTGGCACCAAATAGTATCATTTTAAAATTTTAAACATTCCCTCTATCTGTCATTGGTAGGGAAAAGATATAGCCTCGCCTCCCACTCAAACCATTTTTGAGCCAATAAGGACAGCCTAGTCTATTCAAATTTTCAAGGACTAAAAGAAGTCTGTCATCTTTTTAAATATTTTTGTTTCTAGTGACAACCCTTCCCCCCAGATATTTAAGCAATTCCAGAGCAAAAAATTGTAGCAGTGTAGATATTTATTAAACGACCTCCTTTTGTGTATCTTCTGTCACAAAAGACAGTTATTACATGATTATTTATTTATTCATACTTAGATTTTTGTGTTTGCTTTTTAGATTCTTTATTTCTCATGATGTTTTCAGGATCGCCCATTGATAAAAGGTGAGGTCAGTTGAGACGTGTGTGTCTGGCGTCAGATGAGATACCATATAAGAGTGAGCGCAGCCACTACGCCGTTGAGTATAGCCATGCTGTAGCCCATGTGGAAGGAGTGTCCGGTCATTCGCCTGCAAAACACACACAAGCAAATGGCATTACTACACACAAACTTCAAGCCACAGCTGCATAATGTACTGCCACTTTCCTTTAGCACTCAGTTTTCTATTCCCTGGACTCCGATGTATCCAATGAGGTTTAAAAGCACCACAAACAAAACTGAGGACATGTATGGACCACGGACAAGTGTATTGATCTTATCAGTTGGTAAATAGTGTGCTTTACTAAAACAGAGATGGCCATAAAAGACCCATTATAAGTCATCCGGATGACCCATGTTACACCTGGGAGTCCTTTTTAATGGATAATATAGGGGTGGTTTTCCGGGCAGGGTTTAGATCAAGCCAGGACTAGGCTTTAAGTTATATTAGGACAATAAAGTAGTTTTTAAAACAAGATGCACACCAGTATTGTGGGGGTTCTCATTTCGCAACTTTTGCTTTTTTATCCAGGTGCGTGAGCACCGCAAACGGACAAATTGTTTTCAGACGACATGTTTTTCCTGTGGCAGCTCCCGTAGCTTCTCCTTGCATTTCGAAATTGAGATTGATCTGCTAGATGCAGCTAAAAACAACTCACATTACCGTGGGTTCACACCAGCCGCGTTTGAGGCGTCAAATTCGCATCTACCGCGTCCAGTTTGCCGCCTGAAAATTTTGAGTTTACTCGCTTCATTCGCGTGTGAAATTCTACTCATTGAGACATTCACATCATGGGAGGGGCTTCTGCGACTCCGCTCGTTTCCTGTTATCACGTCACTACTAGAGCAAGCTTCTGATTGGTTAACACGGCATGTTTTTGTTCCAAAGTTCAAATTTTTCAACTCGCGCGTTTGTCGCAGCAACGCTCAATTCGCACAAACTAGACGCGCGAATGAGGAGGAATCGCGTCTACCGCACCGCGCTAAACACCTCATTCGTGCCGCAAGACCTCCAGACACGCATCAACAACTTTTTGACTTAACATTGACGCCTTTACGGCGGCTGGTGTGAACGCAGCATAACACCTTTAAGTGAGTGCTTGACTTATACCTTAAAGGTGCAGTGTGTAAATTTTAACGGCATCTAATGGTGAGGTTGCGAATTGCAACCAAAGGCTCAGTCCACTGCTCACCTCTTGCTTTTGAAACACAGAGAACCTACGGTAGCCACCACTGGACAAACATGTCATCGCCAGAGACAACTTAGTAAAAAAGTTTGTCCGTTAAGAGCTTCTGTAAAAACATGGCGGCACCAACTTGCGACTTCCATGTAAGGGGACCCTCGGTGTATGTAGACTAAAACGTCTCATTCTAAGGTAATAAAAACATAACGATTCATTATGAAAGGTCTTTATACACCCCTGATAATATAGTTTTGTATATGATTTTGCATTTCTGTCAAGAGATCCTTCTAAAAATTACACACTGCACCTTTAATGCATTCATTATGGCAACATTAAAAACATCACATGGGATCTCAATTGGTTATCACATCAACTAGACTAGATTAAAGGATAATTCCGGTATTTAACACTTTGAGTCTCATTTCTGGTTTGTTTTGGATGAACTACAGTGATGGACACAGAAATTTTGACAATGGGTCGTGTCTTGAGTTTTTGACTAGTTTAGAAGCGTCTCTTGACTGCTTCAGAATGGAAGTCAATGGTCATGCACAAACATGTCATTAAAACAACACTTAACGTTCATTTTCAAAACTGTGCTACTTACCTAGAGGTTCGTGGTGTTCGTTGATGATTAAAAACAAGTTGTGTAGCGAAATACAGTTTCTGTCGTGTTTTATTTGGCATTTTGTAAAATTCCATTGACTTCTCTTGGAAGACGCATTGCTCGCTGATATATCACTCCGCCGCCGGGAAACAGAAAAGGGACTGTTTACATGTGGTTGTAGTTTTTTCGCTCGGTTTCTCTCAGAAGAAATTTTTCCCATATTTGTAGGGCTGGACCAGAATATTCGAATATTCGTTCCGTGGGATGACATTCGATTTTCAGTTTTGAGATTCGAATATATATATAAATATTTTACAGCGTTAATGCAGAGCTTTTGCCAAGCAGGAAGTGCGCTTCACGCTCCCGCTCTACAGGTGGCGCAGAGAGACCAACATCCATAGCCAACAGCCACCAAACGACACCAGTGGAAGATCGCCTCAAACGGAAAACGCGCTTCCTGCTTTGGCATTCACGCTAATAGTGTTGCAAATAACGTTCAGTTTCTTGCAAAACTGATTGATTTGCTTCACAAGACGTCAATATGTCACACGGAGTTATGGGGGATTACTGTTGTATTGGATATATAGGCTTTAGCTCTTAAAGTGTGCGGATCTATTGACTTGCATGACGGAGCACTGGGGTTTCTGCAAAATATCTTCTTTATTGTTCTGCTGATGAAAAAAACATATTGGATGGTGTAAGCGTTATAAATAAACTTGATTTTGAAAGTATGCTACCGTTTTATTACAGTTTGTTGGACTACGTTCATTCATGCTTCAGACTCAAATATAGAGCTGAAGTATATACGCGGTTGTGAGGTATCTGAAAAAATAGTTCCACTATAGCAAATAACACGGATTGAAATCATACATTGCGCCAATTTATTTGTTTTTAATCATCAACGAACACCACGAACCACTCGGTGAGTAGTACAGTTTTGAAAATGAACGTTAAGTGTTGTTTTAATGACATTTTGTGCATGGTCATTGACTTCCATTCTGAAGCAGTCAAGAGACGCTTCTAAATGAGTCGAAAAGTCAAGACACGACCCATTGTCAAAATTTGTGTGTCCATCACTGTAGTTCATCCAAAACAAACCAGAAATGAGACTCAAAGTGTTAAATACCAGAATTATCCTTTAAGCATCTCTTGCCTCGTTGTTACAAAGCAGATATGTCCAAACCAGAACACCACATCCTCAGATAGGACGGCACAGTATTAGTTTGTGTCTATTAAACCCTTTCTTCTTCCTCAAGCAAGTTAATGCAAGGATAATTTATCTAAAAGACAAACATTATGTTTATACTCACACATTAACAACACACTTTAAACAGACTTGATACGGAACATTAGGACATCAGGCCTTTCCCATGTATCTATGAGAAAAACAGTTTGGGGACAGCTTATAATTAAGGCCATCCATTCGGATAATTTACCGGCTTGAGATCTAATCAAGGAATGACGAGACTAAAAACCCAATGAGACCAAAAGAGACTAAACTAATTAGTATTAGCCAGTTCATTCAGCGAATCAATTTCCGTGGCGTCAACTCCCTGAACCTCACCTACGACGAAAGAAGAAAATGTAAAGCTTATCTACTGAAGACAGCCACAAACAACTGACTGTGACCATACATACCCACTGATGGAAAGGTTGGGTTTCTATGGAAACAAATCGATGGGTGCATTATAATAATGTGTGTGCATTTCTGCTCAGAGAAGCAAAACAAAAGTGGCAAAGCGTCTGTGAGTGCACGAGTCATTTGAGGATAAAATGCCAAAAGTCTAATTGTACGGACCGCCACTGCGATGCAATGCAAACAGGCATCGAGACAACGCTCGGGGAAGAGGATGTGTGTCTACCCCTGCTGTTTTGTTGTGTTGAAACGGAGCCATGCAAGCGTGAAGGAACAAGCGGACCCAGTCACAGTTCTGTAAAGCTATGGCAGGGGTCAGTCAATACCGCCCCATCCGGCTGCGAGCTGGTCGATAGCCTGTTTGCGATCCGAGCTGGCTGTGTAAGTTGGGTTCAGGGAAGGCATCATCAGACCGCTGCTGCGCGATTAGATAACCAACTCGCACAGTGATGGAGTGACCCTGGGTTTTATCGCAAAGCCTCCAGACACAATCAATAACGTTCCTCCCAGCAGCCAATCAGGAGTCTGGTTATGGATTCATAATGCGAAGCAGAGCTTAAACTCATTTTTGAACTCATAGGAGAGATATTTCAGCTGGCTTCAAAGGGCCAAGTCTGTCTCAGCATGCAAGATCTTTCCGAGCAATCTGATGAGAGCACAAAATTACTTTGTACATGTAAAACTTCGCAAAGAACATGATGTACAGTATGGCCAAAAGTGATTTCCATAAGGGGGATTTGGGGAAGGGGGACAATCACGCTCGGGCACGTTTCAAGGCAACCTTGCATAATTGTGAGTGCCTTATACTATGCAACATGCATACACAATATTTAATGCACCCTTTTGGAAAATGTTTAAATAACGTGAAAAATGTCAATTTTTAGTTTCCCACTAAAATCTATCTTACCTGAACACATGTGATCAGCTCAACCTAGACAAATCATAAAACGAATGTAAACAGATCCTATCAGATTTGACACCATTTTAAATGTCATAAGTATACATTACTTACAATTTAATGTCAACTGCTGCTGTAAGTCTCTCTGCTAGCAAGTTGTTTTATTCCACAAAATCATTCACGTTATCATATTTAGTTCTGTTTTAGGTCACCATTCAAAAGTCATTAGAGGCGTTTAACATTCTAGTTTCCTTTTAAACTTAATTAAAAAAGCTCTCGTCATGACTAAATCATTAAATCACTGAAACTGAAGTCTGATAACTTTTAAAAATGGCAACAGCCCATCAGCTTTTCTACTGTACACGTGTCTCACCCCTCCTACCTTCGGTACACAAAGCTCCAGGTAATAAATGTCAGGAGTACTAAGGTCAATAGAAACATAACAGAACTCACGGTCTGAGGGGCTCACGGGGCGGCTTAGACCTTCACAACACATCCTTCATTTATGCAGTGGGTTGTCACTGAAACCACTAAGGGAGTGTGACTAACGTTGTCATGGCAACTTCTTCCTGCATCTACACTCATTATTTTACCGCAGTGTCATTTGGTTTACTTAGTTACCATAGCGATGGAATACAATTTTTGTGGTGCCCAAATGATGAATGTGTTAACACGATGCCAGGTTTTGATGTTGTGTGGGTGCAGGATAGAGAGTACAATCATTATAAAAATGAGAAAACGGGCATTCTTGAAAACTTGTTTGTAGCACAGCAGCAAACTTGTGGCCAATAGGTAAAGACAGCATGTATAAGCCGGATAAGGCAAGTCTGGTTTTCAGCACTCAGCAAGACCATCCATTATCACAACTTGCCAGAAAGCAAAAATATGTGAAATTAAGATGGATAGAAGAGGGCTTAAATTTTGTGTGTCCAAGCTGGAAACTTTTCAAAAAGTTATTTTAGCACAAATAGAGTAAGAAAATCTATGGTGTTTCTGTATATCAATGGGCAATTGTCAATTGTCAAATCTTGCGATACTCTCCAAAAAAAGGTACAAACACCGTCACTGGGATGGTACCCATTAAAAAAAGGTCATAAGATCCTACCGATATGCATGTAAATTAGGGCTGCAATGATTAATCGCGTGTCCCATTAAAAATGCCTCTGATATCGATTCAGTATCGATTTTGAATTGATTCTGTGTTTCATGCAGAGCTTGTGCGTGTACTACGACATTTGGTCAGCAGGAAGTCCTTATCAATCTAAAATCATTATGAGTCGGAGTCGTTTATAACGTGCATTTAAAAAAGCAACATTCGTTAAACAAAATTATTCAAAATATTCTTTATTATCATAAAGGGAAAATACCTGAAACCATTTGAAGAACAGCGATATAAATATTCCTATAGACATTTCCTGGAATAGCGTTTGTAATGCTACTTCTGCACGAGAGCGCCCCCCTGGCTTTCGGATGTGCTGGGATTTCACCGTAATCCATTAAAATTCCTTCACTGAGACAACGCACATTTGCACGATTAACCGTTACAGCCCTAAGGTAAATGTGGTACCAATATAAACTTTTGAAGTAATAATATGAACTCTTTATGTACAAAGGTGTACTTTTTGAAAGGGTAGTGACAGCTTTTGCACCTTTATTCTGAGAATGTATATAGTGCTTTCCAAATACATGCATTACATTTTTCATGTTACAGCAGGATGAAATTTAACAAGAATAGTTCACCCCAAAAAATAAAATCAGTTCACCCGCAAGCCATTTTAGGGCTATGAGATATTCTTCACCGCAGAACACAGTTATTGTTATTTTAAATAATATCCTGGTCCTTTTTAATGGCATTGGATAGTGTCCCAATTTTAAACCTCCAGGAAGCGCATCCATCCATCAAAAACTAATCAATATGGTTATTAAATGTCTTCCGAAAAGCGTTAGGATCTTTCTTGTAAGAAAAATATTTCAACTTAACTCTCTTGTGAATGCTTATACAGCCAGTGCCAGTGATCATGGTTTAAAAAGTTTGAAATATATTTTTACTTTACAAAAACCCATCGTTTTATTCCGGAAGACATTTAAGTCTTAACCAGGCAGCATTTTTATGATTTTCACAAAAGTTGAATGCCTTTTCAGAAAATGTTATTCTTTAAATATATAAACATACAATATGAAATGTAAAGAACACCCTCTGCTTTGAAAGAAAATGAAAACAGTTTCATCCTATCTTTATTTGTTCTCTTTTATCACCTCTCAAATATGGGTAGGTCTCTTTAAAAATACAACATTTTTGACAAAAAGTTTTGCTTAGAGATAAGATTCAGAATGATGATCAAAACATACACAGAGTTTTACAGGATTTGGATCCGTAAATGCTTTAGTGTTTATAAGGTGAGTAACAGCGGCACCTTGTGCGTAATAGCTGAAATATGTACTGCCGTAAAAACTCATCTTTGGCAATGAAGCACTTTCTCTTAATTGACAAGATAACTCGTCAATGGCATGGAAAGAGTTAATAACCGTATGAATATGTGTTTGATGGATGGATGCACTTTTTGAGGCTAAAAATTTGGGGCACTATCCAATGCAATTATAAAGCTAAATAGAGCCAGAATATTATTTAATATAACTCAGATTATGCTCGTCAGAAAGAAATAAGATATTTTGTAAATTTCCTACCGTAAATCTATCAAAAATAATTTGTAAGTGGATGCATAAGGATTTAATTTAGACAACTTAAAAGACAATTTTCTCAATATTTCAAATAATTAATAGCTCTGCCAAATATTGTCCTATTCCAATACACCAATGAGAAGCTTATTTATTTAACTTTCCGATTATGTATAAATCTCAATTTCAAAAGAATTACCCCATGACTGGTTTTGTGGTCTAGGGTGACAAAGACATATCATCATATTGTATTAAACACAGACACAGACAAACATAAGCTCATTTGCAAATTATCCATTTTTGGAATCACCAAAAAGAGGAAACTGTGTGGCTTGGGAAGTGATCAAAAGACGGTGCCATTTCTGGCCCGGTTTGAAAGCAGAGCAGCTGCTAGACAGTCAAAGACTTAAAAGACTGTGCTACTGTCTGATGGTCTCTCTCTCACAGAAAACTACTTACATATGACTTCAATGCCATGCCTAATGATCTAGAATAAACTAGTGATGTGCCGATGTATCGGCCGCCGCTATTTATCGGCCGATTTTTGATGAATTTAAAACCATTGGCATATCGGCAATAGCACGAGAAAGGCCAATACCGATTGTTTATTAATAAACTGCATAAAGAAATCCATTATATGTAAAAAATTAGTTAATGTTGTTAATAAAATAAATGCTGAATAGCAAAAACCACCTTTGAAGGCTGTCATACTGTCTTATATTTGTTTTAGCTTAATTTGTGCCTCTTATTATGTTGGTCAGTTGAATGTTAATTAGATCCAATCCATGTTCAGTAAAAATAATTTGATGCAGAAATAAACTAGCTAATAGACCAACTGTATAGTATTGTATACAAGTGTTTAATATCGGTATCGACATTGGTATTGGCCAGAAGTTGTCTGTTTAAATCGATATCGGTCCAAACAAATCCTAGCGGTGCATCCCTAGTATATGGGGCGGCAGTGGTTGAGTGGTTCATGTAGGTTGTCTACAAATCGAAAGGTTGGTGGTTCAATCCCCGGCTCCACCTGACCAAGTGTCGAGGTGTCCTTGAGCAAGACACCTAACCCCAGCTGCTCCCGACGAGCTGGATGGCGCCTTGCATGGCTGACACCGCCGTCGGTGTATGAATGTGTGAGTGAATGGGTGAATGTGAGGCAAAATTGTAAAGCGCTTTGGATGGCCATTGGTCTATGAAAGCGCTATATAAATGCAGTCCATTTACCATTTACCATTTACCATAAACTAAAATTTTTAAAAAAAAAATTTAATAGGCTAACCTGGTTGTGGCGCTCTTTTTGTGGTTAACACTTTCTGCACACATCAGTTATATGCATGTTGATTCCAGAAAAGTCACAAAACTGTCCCAGTAATTGTTTCTGGGATCACTTGGGTAAAGGGGACCTATGAACATTGCCGTAACATTTATGAAACGCATACTGTGTGAACAAAAGTCAAAAACAATGCTTTAAGCTGCATTTTGTATTGAGGACGCATGTTGTCCTTCAGCTCTTTGACACAGGGATTTACAAATATGCATTCATGAGAAAAAAAGTCTGTGAACTTGAATAAAGCGGAGGTCAGGAAACACATCAATATCCACGCTGAAGCAGTGATCATTAACCAGCATAATAGAACAGCACGTCATGCACTTGTTATGATCAAATCATAAACAAAAATGCACACGCGTAGCTTCTCAAGATAGAAATCGCAGATAAGCAGCAAATTTAAGATGCTGGATATAAAATCCACCAAATGCATGACTACAAATTCAATGCTCGACAAACTAAATCTTTATGGGATGTGTGTGAACGAAGGCACAAATTCTGGAAAATTGTTGTCAGCGTGAATAAACCAAAATAAGACGATCCCCGGACCAGTCACGGATATATTTTCCTTGTATTTTCTGTAATCTGTGTGTGAAAAGGGCTATTGTAGAATAAGGCAGCAAAGAAAGTAAAGATCTGTGGTCAGGTAACCCAGAGCAGATGGCTTTGGATAAAACAATACAAAAAAGACGAGGAAACTTTTCCCCTCTTTCAGGACATTAGCAGCTGGGGCAAAGGACATTTAGACATATTTGATAGGGCTTAGAACCATGCAAAATCCCTGCGGACCAATTCCGGGGCATTTTTTGAATGTTCCGCTTGGTGCTAGTATTCAGGTCTGAAGATGAAAACCAATTACAGGAAAATTGCTTTTCTGTTCTCTCCGAGCTTGTGCTCTCGCCTGGCCAAGTCGAACCAGCGCAAAGAGATGAGAACAATTTTCTATTTTACCAGCTGACAAGCTGCTCAAGCACTGACAGCTTAAAACAAAATAGGAAAAATGGACGAATAACCCCAGAATAAAGAAACAGCCTTGATAACGTGTTTCTGTAACTCTTCTACTCTTTCAGAGTATTACACTGCTGAACCGATCTGGAAAACCGAACCACTTGTAAAGACGGCCTCACATCAATGACATCAAGCACCGGATTGATCACCTAACCTTTGAACTTGAGTTGATCAGCCAACTGCCACATGTAAATTTGTATAAAATGTGACCCTGGACCACAAAACCAGTCTAAGGGACACTCCACTTTTTTAAAGTGCCCATATTATGACTGCTTTTCCACAAGTTAAATAGGTGTATGAGTTCCATAAAGCATGTTTCAAAAGTTGTTTGCTCGAAATAGCTTGTAGGAAAAGATTGTTACCCATCTCTAGGAGCCTCTGTTTCAGTGCATTTCAGATTGTGCCGCTTTGAGGTGGTCATTACATATTTATGAGCTGCTGCTCCCTTGGCCACGCCCCATTTCTAACGTCACGTGCGCGTGCTCAGTGATATCGTGAGCAGTACAGACCATACTGTGTTATTATTTTTATATATTATTATTAACGGTTTATGTTGCCAACAGACAAATCAAGCAGAAAAGTATCACTAATAAGTTCACTCCAGGAGAAGAAACTCATGACACACAATGATTCCAGAGTAAATTGTGATGTAGCAGTTTCAACAATACACTCGTTTTCCCTGGACAATGCTAACATATTCCCGTTATAAAACATTTTCAAACGCATTTTTTTTGCAAATTACAGAAATTAAGACCCGGCGGGGGATGTATACTGCTTGTGGACCACGTGCTAATTGCAAGAAGCTAGCGGGAGTTCTGGACCGTATCTTGGGAAAGTGATAGAGACTCGGGGGTCTGCATAAAGAAATCCATTATATGAAAAAAATTAGTTAATGTTGTTAACAAAAGAAATGCTGAATAGCAAAAACCACCTTTGATGGTTGTCATGCTGTCTTCTTATATTTGTTTTAGCTTAATTTGTGCCTCTTATTATGTTGGTCAGTTGAATGTTAATTAGATCCAATCCATGTTCAGTAAAAATAAATTGATGCAGAAATAAACTAGCTAATAGACCAACTGTATAGTATTGTATACAAGTGTTTAATATCGGTATCGGCATTGGTATCGGCCAGAAGTTGTCTGTTTAAATCGATATCGGTCCAAAAAAATCCTATCGGTGCATCCCTAGAATAAACTAAATTTTTTTTTACAATTTTTTTTAATAGGCTAACCTGGTTGTGGCGCTCTTTTTGTGGTTAACACTTCCTGCACACACCAGTTATATGCATGACAAGCTGGGTCGGTAAGGCCCGGTCGCGGTTAGTTTGGCAAAACACTTTTAGTTTGACAAAGAACTATTACTTAATTTATGTAGAATTGTAAAATAAGCCGTTAAATTTTTTTTTACTTTCGAAACCACGCTGCAAACTATCTAGCCTGGAAAAAATATCTATATAGCCTAATGTCTACAAACAATATTAACATCACTATACATTTAAAAAGGTATAATTTACGGGATTAGCATCAATGTATGATCTCTGTTTTGAGATTCAGATGCTCTAGCATCATAAATGTAGTACTTTGTGACTTCTTACCTTTTGTGTTGATAACGATCGCGAATCGAATCCAGTCTGTTTCAGATGTGTAAATGATCCATGAAAGTCCAATAAAATACATTCAATGACCATTTTTGTCCACAAATGCGTATAATCCATGAAATATAGATATATAGTCTGTTGTTTACATCAGATTTCGCATGAACGTCTTATCGCCTACAATCTGAGGACTATTTGCGGTGGTGGGCGGGAAAATTCAAACGGAATGTGACGAAACGGCTAGTTACGTCACAACGGCGCTGAGTTTGAACTCGTGCAATCTGAGACTCAAGGCAGAGGACATTCAGAAACGTGTATCTCACTCAAAACAGCATGGATGGATTTTTTTCCAATTTTGTATGCGTGTGGAAGCATCAGAGACACAAAATAACACCAGAAAAGGTGAGTTTTTCAAATAGGCTCATTTTCAAGTTCCCCTAGAGTTATACATTTGATTTTTGCATTTGCAATCCATTCAGACGATCTCCGGGTCTGGCGGTACTACTTTTAGCATAGCTTAGCATAATCAATTGATTCTGATAAGACCATTAGCATTGCGCTCAAAAATAACCAGAGAGTTTCAATATTTTTTTCCATTTAAAACTTGACTCTTCTGTGGTTACATCATGTACTAAGACCGAAAATGAAAAGTTGCGATTTTCTAGGCCGATATGGCTAGGAACTATACTCTCATTCCGGTGTAATAATCAAGGACTTTTCTGCTGTACCATGGTACGCAATGATAATACGCAGCTCCCGAAAATAGTCCCCTTGGTTACATTCAATAGCAGGGGACTATTTTCGGGCACTATGTAATAATTTTGCGCCTGCTGCAGCAGACACTCTCTGGTTATTTTTGAGCGCAATGCTAATGGTCTAATCAGATTCATTGGATTATGCTAAGCTATGCTAACAGTGATACCGCCACACCTGGAAATTGGCTGAATGGATTCCAGGTATATTTGTAGCAATAGTCAATAATACATTTTATCAAATGATCCATTTTTCTTTTATGCTAAAAATCATTAGGATATTATGAAAAGATCACATAATATTTGCAGTTGCTAATGACTTTATTTGTACAACTTTATTCCAACAAACCATAAACAAAAGGAAAGCTTATTTATTCAACTATCAATCAATTTACCCTCATAACTGGTTTTGTGGTCGCAATCAAATCATTGTATTGTATTAAACACAGATACATAAAACATAAGCTAATTTGCTTGAACAGTTTTGGAATCACCGAAAAGAGGAAACTGTGTGGCTTGGGAAGTGATCAAAAGACGGTGCCATTTCTGGCTGTGTTTGAAAGCAGGGCAGCTGCTAGACAGTGAAAAACTTAACAGACTGTGCTTCTGTCTGATGAAAACTACTTACATACCAGCTTCAAAGCCATGCCTAATGATCTAATAAACTCAGACAGAGCGGCAAATATCCAAAATCACTACAGTATTTATTTTAGGAGAGAATAAAAGTAAAAACCATTCGGGTTTGTCCATTCTACTTAATCCTAAACCACACGTACAGGACGAAGCATCAACAATCATCCAGATGGAATAAATCTTACTAAAGAATTAAATGACAGAACCCAAACATTAGATTCAGCTGTACAGTAAATTATTTTGTAATTCTGCAAACTGTTTGAGAAGACAGTCTTTTTCAGATCCCCAATTAAAGCTTTTGGTCAGTCATTTCAAAAAAAAGGAAAAAAAACAGCATTGGCTATTAAAGCAAGATTACTGAGCACTAGCTTTCTTGTGGTGTAAAAGGCACGTTTAAATTATTTACAACATTTTGACTAATGATTGTGTAATTGCATGCATATAACATGCATTTTTATGACTGACTACAAATTAAGAGGTTTAAATAGTGATCAATTCTAGCAACTAAAATAAAAAATGCTGTAATACCAATTAAATAATAGTAAAAAAAATTATCATGTAATTGGGAAAAACCTCTGCTCAGGGACACAGACAAGCACTGTTGGCTTGATATACTGGGAGACTGCTGAGATTAGTTTAGGATTGTGTAAATCTGCCAATGTAGCTTAGCTTTTCTTGTAATTGTCCTGCTACAATCTTAAAGATGTCACTGTTTCAATTTTATGGGTGTGTGGTGCTTGGGTGCACTTGATACTGATGTTGATCAGTGATGTTGATACTATTTATCTATGCTGTTCACACTGCTGTTTATGGTATTTAGCACAATTAATCAAAAACTAATCAGGATTACAATTACGGGTGAAACAATTACGGTACATAAAATCGCCAAAAGCCTCAATTACGGCTATCCATTTGTGCTCATTTCTGTGTGTTTCAGCAGTATGTTTGGGCACCAAATACAGTCTTGAATCAGAGATTTTAAAGCGGACTTTTCATAAGAGTTTTTTTAAAATGTAAAATAAATCTTTGGTGTCTCGAGAGTATGTATGTGAAGTTCTAGCTCAAAATACCATATAGATAATTATAGCATGTTAAAATTGCCAGTTTGTAGGTGTGATCAAAAATGTGCTGTTTTTGGGCGTGTCCTTTAAAATGCAAATGAGCTGATCTCTGCACTGAATGGCAGTGCTTCGGTTGGATAGTGCAGATTAAGAGGCGGTATTATCCCTTTCTGACATCACAAGGGGAGCTAAATTTTAATGACCTATTTTTTGACATGGTTGCAGAGAATGGTTTACCAAAACTTTACCAAAAAAGTTACTGGGTTGATCTTTTTCACATTTTCTAGGTTGACAGAAGCACTGGGGACCCAATTATAGCACTTAAACATGGAAAATGTCAGATTTTTGGAACATTCGCGCAGGACCAAAGTGCTGTGTGAATGAGGTTTTAGTGTGTTTGAGTATGTGGTTGGTGTTTTAAGTGTACAATATAATAAAAAAGCTTACTTAAATCTGGCTGAGGAAAGAGGGGTTGGAGGAAACATCCCTGGCTCAAATGAGTCAAAGTAGGTTAGAGTCCATGAGAAACTGCAACACAGAAGTCCAGCAACAGAAGACAGGATCAAAATACTCCAAAACCCTACAGAAACAGTCAACATGCAACTTTTACAACATGCAATTTCAATGTAAAAATAATAATAATAATAATAATAAACTTGGACTAAATGAGCACCAACCCATGAGTCTCACTTCTGCTCCATCTTCAGTGGTTATCCTTTCTGCTCTTAAATCTATAGATCAGATAATTATGAATACTTTCATAAAGTATTGCACAACCTAGAAACTCCAGAAAGCTCTTAGGCAAAAGTGAAAATGCTCACCTTTTAATATGATGTACAAAAAGGAGATAAGCACGGCGATGAATGAGACAACGGCAATGCTGCAAAGCATAGAAACAACGCGAGCGGGCCACAGGTGTGTGTCTCTATACAGCTGCTGCCGCCGTCCAGGCGTTACCCTGCGGCTCGTGCTGCTCTCATCTAAAGCTGCATTTATATCCCCAAATGCGTTTCTTCGTTCTCTTAATCCATTATTATCATCGTCGTCCGAATAAATGTCTAAAGACTGCTCTGTACCCTCAGAAGAATGTAACATAGTGGCTTATTCAAAAGTTTCTAAAAATTGTTGGCCAGTGACTCACATCCTGCGTTTTGCGACAGTGTAGTGTGTTTCCGTTTCCCAGACAACACGGGAACAGGCTAGTGAGTTAGCGAGCTAATCAAACTTTTCTTAACGTTATCATATTATAAGTACAAATGGTGTGGTGCATGTAAAACTTTTATGTTTTAAGCAATGACGAATAAATGCAATCGAAAGTGAATACGTCTAAGCTCAACGTGTATTATATAAATAAATATAAGGCAGTGAAGTTTCAAAACATCGCGGTTTGTGCTTCCGTTTTGCGAAGCACCGCCTCCTGCAACAATTTTATCCAGTCGTAAGTGTTTACCCACCCAAATCGACGCTACGATTGGATGAAAGTTATTAAGTAATATTAAGCGTTAGACACGTTGTAAATATTCAGAATCATAATGTGTCTTATTCGGCAAGTGTGCTCACACACACAAAAGGTTTTTTTACAGGTACTCTGCGAAGGGTCGGTCTGTCTGCGAATAGCAACAGTGAGGCATATCACGACGGGGGCGTAACTCGAAGCAGGGGGCGTAACTTGAAGTTGCGTAAGTAATCACACAAATCCACGCGAGATCTCAAAACGAGATGTTGTATGCAAGATGGCCGCTCACATGAAGACAGCGGTAAGAATATTTTTTTACCGAGATAACAGTGAGATAAATGATAGTTTATAAGTCATTTTTATACAGTAGTAACACATATTGGTATTGTTTCTAGAGTTGATAAGTTATTAAAACTTAACATTCGTCGCTTTGCGTTGGTAAATAAAATGTATTATACAAATAATATTTTTTATAACGGGTAAGCTAGCTAGCTAAATAAGCTAGCTAGCCAGATGAATGTTATTAAAGCATCACATGTAAACAACGTTAAATTAAACAAAGACGTTTGAGTGTTGTGGGGTGTTTTTATCAAATGTTGAATAAAGTTGGCTGATGAGCCTATAAAAGTGACATCACGTACTGTAAGTTAGTTTTGACTGGAATGAAAACTGCATAGTCCAATGAATCATACAAGTGAGACTTGTGCCACTCTAATGGGTGCCCTTCAGCCTGAATAGAGTAGGCTACTTACTGAAATGACGTGGTTGTATTAACGTTACAACTTCATAGATCATGACTCTTTTGGAAAGTGTAAAGTGTTTTTGATGGAATGCTAATGTTATGAAAATGTTTTAATTTTCTTTCAGCTTCACCCAACAGTTTGTAGGGAAGGCATATTAAAGAAACCAATTTCTGAAGGCGAGTACTACAAATGCCAGTTCTGTAGCAAAATGGGAGAGTATGCATATGCTGTGGCACATATGCAAACCCACGAGAAGACAACTGTTAAACATGGAGGTATTTGTCAGTTGTTTATCAGTAAATGTTGCAGATCTTGTAAAATGTATTAATTAATGTTAAGCATTTTATTCCAGTGTTAATTTGTGTACGGTTTTGATTTTGATCATTGCCCATAAGAATAAATTATGTATGAGGTTTTTGTAAACCTGCATTTCTCTTTGATTGTAGGGTATAAAATTTACAGATGCCACTGTGAACGTTTCAAAAGCCAACATTATCACTGCTGCTACTGTGCGAGGATTTTAACTCGGCAAAATTTATTTTTGAACCATCTGCAAAAATGTGGGTTAGATAACCCATCAACAGTTCCCTGTGTTTCGGCACCCTCCGTCGTCTGTGCATCGTCCAGCGTCTCTGCAGCCTCCAGAGCTTCCGCACCCTCCAGTACCGTCTCTGCAGCCTGCAGAGCTTCCGCACCCTCCAGTACCGTCTCTGCACCCTCCAGCGCCATTGCAATCTTCAGCTTCTCTGCTCCCTCCAAAGGCATTTGTGCACCCTCCAGTGTTTCTGCAGCTTCCAGCGTGTGCGCACCCTCTATGGTTTCCGCATCCTCAAACGTCTCTGCAGCCTCCAACATCTCTGCACGCTCCAGTGTCCAGTTCTTGGCAGCTTGCAGGACACCAACTTCCTATCTAACAGTCATTACACTGTCTAAAAGTGATGACACACCTGCCTCATCTATTCCTGCCCAAACCACCTGTATGAGTAACCCAAAAATACTCAAGTCAAGGCCCAAAGGAACTACATGTGCATCCTATAATTTGATTGTGAACAAAAAAAATAACAAGGTACACATTCAAAGATGTCACTTATCGGCAAATACAGATTTAATAGCAAATCACCATCTTCCATTCCTATGCATAGACTAGGGATATCACAATTCTCAATATAACATTGAACCATTCGGTACGACATCCACGCTCCAATATATGCACGTGAGTTGCGGTTTTTCAGTTTATGTGTCCGAATACATCTATTTTATTAGTCTCTGTGCATCTGTTCATGTGTTGGCAAATCCATGTGCATATTTAATCACTATGCGTTAAAGCTACAGGCGCTTAATTATGCTTGCGATGCTGGTGTCATGGGACGTACACACCAAATGCAATTTCAATGATTTGCGCGAGTAGATTACGTACAAAGTCAATGCAAAGACGTGAATAGACGCGAACTCGCGCAGGGTGATGCGAATGACGTGAATTGGGTGCCACAATTCCTGCGAAAAGGCATTTTTCACCTCAAAATCGACAAAAAATTCAACTCAAGCAAAAAATTTGCATGACACGATGTTAAATCCCGCAAGTAATCTAGAGTGAGAAACGCAATGTGTTTAGTGTGTAGGCAGCATCAGATTTCACTGCCGTCTTTAAAATCTGTAGAGTTGGTTCATTATTAGCGCAAGTAGGTTACATACAAAGTCTTTGCAATGGTGCAACTTTGCTTGGGGCGATGCGAATGCGTGCTAGTTGCGTCAAATGCATCATTTGCGCAAGCTGAAAAATTTCAACTCCAGCGGAAAATTAGCATGAAGCTAAGCTAAATCCTACTAGTTATTTATAGCGAAGAACGAGATATGAATATATGGTGTACTGTGTACACGGCATAAAGTGGTGTCGCAATTTACATTCTAAATGAAGGCTACTGTACTGCAGTAGTTTAGTTAAATTTCCTTTAAGTATAGGTATAATTATTTAAAATGGCTAATTTAAGTTTTCATGTTGGTTTATTTTCAAAATGTATCAAGTTTATTTTTGGTTTTACATAAAATAAAAATAGTTTAACGTCTCAGCATTCCTGTCCCTTAAGCATAGATAGACTAATGTTAAAACACTTTTATGGGTTGTGTCATCTGAACGGAAAACATGGTATAAAAACCAAGGTATGTTTTGAACCATTGACTGTATTGTCGCATCCCTAGTACTTAGTGAAATGACATGGATGTATTACACATTCACACTGTAAAGGTGAAAACTTGGATCAACCTAAAGAAAAAAAAAACACATTTTTTTTCAGTATTTTACTATGTTTTTACCTCAACTTTTTATACATACCTATTTTTTCAATGCTTGCACTTAATCTTTGTACAGCACGTGGTGAATGTGTTGGCATTTGGCCTGGCCCCATTCATTCCTTAGAATCCAAACAGTGATAAATTTAGAAGCCACCAAAGACTTCCATGTTTTCCCTATTTAAAGACTGTTGCATGAGTGGTTGCACGAGCAAGTATGGTGGCACAAAATAAAACGTGACGATTTATACGGATAAAAAAAATTAAAACTATATTGTATGGCGGAGGTGCACTTGGTTTGCAGCGCTTCGGCCTTGGTGCGCAGTAATTTTGAGTTTGAGCGAGAGGGGGAGTAGTCAGGAGTGATGATTTTGCTGCGCGCCAGGGACCGACGTGCTGCAAACCAAGTGCTCTTCCGCCGTACAATATAGTTCTCACTTAAAATTTCCTTAAAAAAATTGCTACATTTTGTTTTGTGTCACCATACTTACTCGTGTAACTACTTATGTAGCGGTCTTTGGGTGGGGAAAACATGGAAGTGTTTGGTGGCTTCTAAATTCATCCCTGTTTGGATCCTGGGGAATGGATGGGGCTAGGCTGGATGCTGACACATTCACGATGCGCTGTACAAAGATTAAGTGCACATATTGAATAAGGATGGGTATGTATAAATTAGTCTAATTTGAGGTAAAAACATGGTAAAATATTGAATAATGGTGGTGTTTTCCTTTAAACCATTAAAACAATTTCAACTTAAATTTTTTAAGTTGATCCAACTTTTCACAGTGTAGAGAAAGTGTTTTTGATGGAATGCTGATATAAAAATAAATGTTTTAATTTTCTCTCAGCTTCACCCAACAGTTTGTAAGGATGGCATATTAAAAAAACCAATTTCTGAAGGCCTTCAGAACTACAAATGCCAGTTCTGTTGCAAAAGAGGAGAGTATGCATATGTGGTGGCACATATGCAAACCCACGAGAAGACAGCTGTTAAACATGGAGGTATTTGTCAGTTCTTTGTCAGTAAATGTTGCAGATCTTGTTAAATGTACAAATTGTCCGCTAGTACTGTTAAGCATTTTATTTCAGTGTTAATTTGTGTACAGTTTTAAGTTTAAACATTGCCATAATAATAAAGTGTTTGAATGTTTTGTAAACCTGCATTTTTCTTTAATTGTAGGGTATAAAATGTACAGATGCCACTGTGGATTTTGCAAAAGCCCTCATTATCACTGCTGCTACTGTGAGAGGACTTTAACTCAGCAAAATGTATTTCTGAACCATTTGCAAAAATGTGGGTTAGCTAACGCATCAATAGTTCCTTGTGCTTCTGAACCCTCTATCGTCTCTGAGTCTGCACCCTCCAGTGTTTCTGCAGCTTCCAGTGACCAGTGCCGGACAACAACTTCCAATCCAACAGTCACTACAGTGTCTAACAGTAATGACAAAACAACCTCATCAACTTCTACCCAAACGAGTAACGCAAAAATATTCAAGTCAATCCCCAAAAGAATTACATGCCCATTCTGTAATATGATTTTAAACAAGAAAAACATCAAGGTACACATTCAAAGACGTCACTCATCAGCAAATACAGATGTAAAAGCAAATCACCATCTTTCATCCCAAAGCATGGACTAGGGATGTCACAATTTCATATCCTATCATTCTCCATAAATTGTATGAGCATTGGTCCAGTTACTTATCTATACAGCCACTTTAATTGTATTGCCCAAGTTTTCCCCATTTAGGAACAATAAAGTTTTATTGATATTATTATCTCCTTTTTAATTTAGTGTTATTTTCTCTATAAAAATTGTAAAGGCTACATGGAACAGAGAGGAAAAGTACAAGGATTCTACTCCGAAAATGAATTTACTGCAGCTTTGACTGTTTTTAGGAGGCTGTAGGCACTTAATAAGATCTAATTTTTTATTGGATGTAATTTTGCAGCAGTTGCCAGAAACAGACAATTAGTGCCAGAACATATTATACTGTGTTTGAATAAAACCTTATTTTTTTGCACTTTAATTTAGCATTTCTCACAATTATTTATGGTGCAACATTTGTTATTTCTTTGTAGCCTTAATAAGGCTGTAATGTTCTTAAAGGAAAACACCACCGTTTTTCAATATTTAACCATGTTTTTACCTCAACTTAGACAAATTAATACATGCGTATCTTTTTCAAAGCGTACGCTTAATCTTTGTACACTGTGTCTTGAATGTGTTGGCATTTGGCCTAGCCCCATTCATTCCTTGGGATCCAAACGGGTGAATTTGGAGGCCACCGAACACTTCCATGTTTTCCCTGTTTGGGGATTGTTACATGGGTGGTGACAGGAGTAAGTATGGTGGTACAAAATAAAACATGGATTTTTTCATTGAATAAAAAAATGAGAACTATATTCTATGGTGGAAGAGCCTTAGTTTGCAACACTCCGACCTCAGCGCGCAGTAACATCATCACTCCTGACTACTTTCCTACATGCTCAAAGTTCTGTCAATATTACTGCTTCCAAAGTCGAAGTGTTACAAACTAAGTGCTATATTTTTATCCGCTTAAAAAAATCGCTACGTTTTGTTTTGCGCCACCACACCCACCCATGTAACCACCCATGCGACAGTCCCTAAACAGGGAAAACATGGAAGTGATTGGTGGCTTCTAAATTTATCCCTGTTTGGATCCTAAGAAATGAATGGGGCTAGGCTAAATGCTAACACATTCACGACGCGCTGTACAAAGATTAAGTGCACACATTGAATAAAGATAGGTATGCATGTATTCGTCTAAGGTAATAACATAATAAGATATTGAAAAACTGTGGTGTTTTCCTTTAAGCCTTACATTTTACAGTGAGTGAACTTATGATACTTTTAAATTAACTATAAGATGTGTTTCTACAAATTTGTTTGAGCAAATGATGACATGATGAATTTTAATTTTTGGTGAGCTATCCCTTTGAAGTTGATTAAATGAAGTCTTTAGCAACACATTAATGACAAATAAAGTTTGGATATATTTACGGTAGAAAACTTACAAAATATCTTCATTGAACATGATCTTTACTCAATATCCTAATGATTTTTGGCATTAAAAAAAATGATAATTTTGACCGATACAATGTAATGTTGGTTATTGCTACAAATATATCAAGCTACTAATGACTGTTTTTGTGGTTCAGGATCACTTATATGCATTTATACTGGCTATGTTATGTTATTGCAAACCTGTAGCCTACATAGTGATTTATCAATCTGAGTAAATAAAAAAACAATTAAGTCTTAATGAAATAGTTTAGACATCTATTAAATGAACCATATTAAAACTCAACTTCTTAAAATTAAACTATTTAGGTTTTACCATTAGCAAATTAGTTACTGTAATACAATGACTGTTCTGTTCTGAACCACTGTAAAAACAAAAGAGAGAGAGACTGTTAGGGATTATGGTACTCTAGGGGTTGCTACCACCTTGTGGCAGTATTAGGTTACCAATGTCCATGCAATGTTCATTTTTGAATGTACTAAAGATGTTGAAGAAAATAAGTACTTTTTTTATCAATCTAGATGTGTAACCAGGTCTGTGAAAACCCATCTTAAGTCTTTTTTTTAACATAAATTCATCCTCCATAAAGAATATTCTGTCAAAATATATCCTTGATATATTTAATATCGACTGAGTAAGGCTACGAGACTTAAGCCAGGATTTCACAGAAAGGTTCACACATAAAATTCAATTGCACAAAGAACGATTGATTTTAACGGTGCTGGTGTCAGTTTATTTGCACACAACCATTGATTCCAGTTTTAAGAGATCGAAGTACAAAAAAAGTTATATGTGCCACTAGTGTCTGTTCAAGCTTTCAAGTGTTACGTGCAACCACAGACATTTACCATATGCAACAACAGTGATGAGAGCAATTCAGGTCACAGATTAAGTTGTCTTCACCATCAAATTAAATAATACTGTCATACTAAACAACATAAAAGTTAATAACAATTCAGTGATATTGCAGAAGATGTCGGTTTGTTTCAACAATATGTACAGCACCACGATGGATGAACAATGTAAAAAATAAGAGGCTCAATTTTGTAGCAAAATATCTGTACATTTAAAAAAAACACTTTTTTTGTCCAATGAAATGTCTTCGTTTTAAAAAAACGGCAAACTCTTTTTCCACAGCTCACAAATGTCACATGAGATAAAACCAGCGGGAGAGAAAATCTGAGTTTAAAATGAGATGTACTGTACATACAATGTCACATTGGTTGTGAACACCTATTAGTAAACATTTTAATCGCAACATTTCATGGGATGTTTCAGTCAACAAAGAGGAGATAATAGTATCAAGTCCAGCTCATGTTCGAACCTTCCTCTCGTTCATATCCACATTTTTTTTAAAAGACAAAGTTCAGTTTTAAAATCACCCAAGTTCAATATTTAAAAAAGAAAAAAGTGCATCTTGTTAGTCCTTCAGAAAATGCTGCTCAGCTTGGAGTTTGTACTACACAACTGCTGTTTCAAATTGTATGTTGTTGGTAAATACCAGGCCTATTCAACAGGTCCATTCACCATTTCTGCTCTAGACCGTATTATAAATACAATCTAATCTCTTAAACTGAACAGAAAGCAACATAAAAGATTATATCGCCACATCCACCTTCACTTGACGTTGGTTATCCTAAAAAACACTTCAGCAGAAATGTTGAATGCCTCTCAACAAAACATTATCCATCCTTCACTAATAAAGATAAAATGAAGGTGTTGTGCTTATTTTTTTATCTTTTCTTTGTATTGGCCTCAAAAGCTGATCGAGCTTGCTTAACAGGTGGTGATCTCCACGTTGAGCAGCTGAAGGTGCTGGCCCTCGAAGTTCCTTCTCGCACTTCTCCTCAAAGCGTCGGCCCGTCGAAAGGGTTGACTGCGCAGGTCTGAAGGCAAACAGGAAAATGGTTAGACACTGAACACATGCAGTCTGTGAAGATGGATGAGATGGGGCCTGGGTAGTATTTGGGTATTGCTTAGTTTTAGATCATTCTGAAATGTTGGTGGTTTGCAAGACCATATATATGTAAGTTAAAACTGTATTGTGAGCCAAAAACCTTTAGTGTCATGCAGAATAAAGGAAGTATTGAAGGAAGGCATGCCATGCTTCGCAATTGTGTATAATGGTGTTACACAGGTTAAAAGAAAAAGTAGACAAGAGAAGGATGAATGACCAGGAGGCGAGTGAAGAGGCGGACATAAAAGCACCTTTCTGAGGGGGGAGAATTAAGTTTAATAATGGAAGTCCTCGGAGAGGGCGGGGTCACAGAAGAACCGCGAGCCACGTTTGGCTGACCGCGCGGTAAAGGGGACGGTCTTCAGCACTGCAGCAAAACAATAGCCAATCACAACACAGAAACACTCAAGCTAGAAGCTCAAGAAGCACAGAATCAAACAGAAGCCTAAAGCCTCTAAACTACATCACATGTACCGATACTATAAAAATCAGCACAAATACACACACATATTCATTTGTATAAAGCAAAATCAAATCAATCCCTCTGGGTTTAGCGTTCGGACGCTTGCTTACCCGTGATGATGTCCTCGATGGCTCCATCTTTGCCTTCGTAGACGAGGCGGCTGTCTTTGCCCTGCCTCTTTCGTAGCTCGGTTATCAGCTCCTGCTGTTGCCGCTTGCCCTTGTGAGACGGTGACTGGTATTTGTATAAGCCAGTTAAATGGGGATAAAGAATTAGTTAGAGACAAAATGTATTTTGCTATTTAATAATTAAATATATATTACCGTATTTTCCAGATTATAAGTCACTCCAGAGTATAACTGTGGGTTTACTTCAACTAATATATTTTTAACTTGGACGAAGACGCGCTTGAGGCGAAAAGCGCGTTCACGGCAAACGCGCCACCCACACCACGCCATTCGCACCGCCACACGCGAGGACGCGTCTGATCGCGTCTTTGCATTGACTTTGTATGTAATCTACTCACGCAAATCGTTGAACTCGCATCTGGTGTAAACCCACAGTAAGTCGCATCATTCAAAAATGCGTTTTATAGCGGAAACTTATGTAAGTTGCACTGGACTATAAGTTGCATTTATTTAGAAAATTATTTCACAAAATCCAAGATGAAGAACTGACATTTAATCTGGACAGGCAAGTTACTCAACTAAACAATAGCCCAGAACAGCAGGCTGAATAGGTGTCCGTACATGTTAAAGTAACATAAACAGTTATTTACACAATATACAATAGCATACAGAACATACTTGGGAGGCTGAATAGGCTAAATTAACACGACAAGCCAAATCAAGTTCAAAAAGGTCCCACAGCCATTCCACATCACTGAATCCATTGAATTACATAAATACAGGTGCAGCACAGAGCGGACTCTCACGGCTGTAGACGGTAATGGTTTCTCTTGGTTTATATGAAATAATTTTGATGTATAAGTCGCACATGGCTATAAGTTCCAGGACCCGCCAAACTATGAAAAAAAAGGTGACTTGCAGTCCAGAAAATACAGTAAATAGCTATTACTTCTATCAAACAATAATGCACTGTAGCAAACTGTATTTCTTTAGTGCATTCTACCTGTTGATTTTCCTGCTCCTCCATCATGGCCTCCTGTTCCAAAAGTTTCTCCATCATGAGCTGCTCCTGTCTCTTCTTCTGCTCGTTCTCCTCATCCGCTTGCTGGGAATAACAGTGGATAAATTAGATCTGGGAAACAAGTGAAGCAGAAGAGGCATCTCTACTGTTTATTGACAATAGACTCACCCTATAGGCCTTGATGAAGCGAACGAACACAGGGAAGAATACCGAGGGTGGCATGGTCTTGGCGCTCTCCCCGAAAAACTTTACTACTTCGTCAAAGGCGTCCTGTAATTACATGCAAGTCACATGACCACAGTGTGATGAGAACAACCTGTATGTAAAATACACTGCAATGCACAATGATGGTAGTTCGTGGTTCGCCGTTTTTAGGATTGAAACCTACAACTTTGTGACTGAGTCAACTTCATGGAATGATATGCTCAAAAATAGCATAAAACATTTGAAATAAAAACTAAATTTAAAAACGATTAGTCATCAGGTGACACAGCTGTAGTACATCTGCTCTATATCCAAGTTTACAATGTTTTTCTGTTGCCATGACTTTTATCTAGTGTTATCTTAGAATAACTTTTCTTGTTTGCTAAGCCTTAGTTAATATACATCGTGCTCACAATTAATCATACCTTTTTATTCAATTCTTTTTGCGAACTCCTTTTCCCAAAAGAGCAGCTCTGTGTCTTCACCTATAATGCCTGATGAGTTTGGAGAACACCTGACAAGAGATCAGAGACCATTCCTTCATGCAGAATCTCTCCAGATCCTTCAGATTCCAGCTCCATGTTGGTGCTTCTTCTCTTCAGTTCATCCCACTTATTTTCTTTAGGGTTTAGGTCAGGGGACTGGGATTGTCATGGCAGAAGCTTCATTTTGTGCTCAGTGACTCAATTTTGTGTTAGTTTGGGATCACTGCCCTGAATGAAGATCCAACCATGGCCCATTATATGATTTCTAACAGGGACAGTCAGGTTTTGTTTTTTGATCTGTTGGGATTTCATAGAATCCATGATGCCATGTATCTGATCAAGATGTCCAGGACCTCCAGCAGAAGAATAGGCCCACAACATTAAAGATACAGCAGTATATTTCATTTTACACATGGGGTACATTATACCCCTGTGTGCACCAAACTAATGTTGAGTGTTTGCTGCTAAAAAAGCAATTTTTTGCTTCATCTGACCATAAAACATTGGAAAAGTAACTGACACTACTGGAACTTCCAACGGGATGGGCTCTATGGTCAGATGAAACAAAAAAATAGCTTTTTAGCAGCAAACACTCAACATTGGTTTGGTGCATAAAGGGGTAGAATGTACCCCATGTGTAAAATGAAATATACTGCTGTATCTTTAACGTTGTGGGCCTATTTTTCTGCTGGAGGTCCTGGACATCTTGATCAGATACATGGCATAATGGATTCTATGAAATACCAACAGATAAAAAATGTAAACTTGACTGTCCCTGTTAGAAATCATATAATGGGCCATGGTTGGATCTTCCTTCAGGGCAATGATCCAGAACAACAAAAAAAAAAAAAACACAAAAATGAGACACTGAACACAAAATTAAGCTTCTACCATGACAACCCCAGTCTCCTGACCTGAACCCTAAAGAAAATAAGTGAGATGAACTGAAGAGAAGCACCAACATGGAGCTGGAATCTGAAGGATCTGGAGAGATTCTGCATGAAGGAATGATCTCTGATCTCTTGTCAGGTGTTCTCCAAACTCATCAGGCATTATAGCTGAAGACTCAGAGCTGTTCTCTTGGGAAAATTAGGTTGCAAAAAGAATTGAATAAAAGGGTATGATTAATTGTGAGCAGTCTGTATTAGAGAAAAATATTTCTCTCATAATGAGATTTTCCCCCCATTTAAAATAATTTTTCTCCAATGAAAGGTTGGATTTTTGTAGATTTTTTAAATAAAAGATAAAAAGTATTAACGATGCAGATTTATTTTCACAGCCTTCTTCGGGCATATTTACAAAGTGTATGAATAATTTTGAGCATAACTGTACTTGCTGACTGACAGCTTTAAACTTTTAGCGTTTACGTTTGTGTTTGTTAGCTCCTGTAAGCATGTTTGTTAGCTTCTGTCAATGACAACCCATTCGAGCCCTATAATTTTCTTTTTCGTCTACCTGTGCAATCCGAGCATCCTCTAGAAGTTTCTTTAGCCTGGCCTCATTATGATGGATGAAGTCTTTGAGCAGAGAGTTGTGACCATGCATGCTGTACTCTCTTTTGGTGAGATCCATTCCCCTCTGTAGCTCCTTCACATCCAGTAGGACATTGTCCAGAGAGACTGCAACAACAGATGAATAAGACCAAGTGCATTTGCATATCAGGGACAAGTGCATTTCAAGGGTCAAAGGTGACATACCTGCAGCTGCTTTCTCAATGTAGTGTAGCTCATTATAGAAAATGCTCACAATGGGATATTTCTCCTTGACCACATTGGCTATGTAGTGCAAAAGTGTCTGCTTTCTGTCTGTGGACTTGGTTTCCAACAGCTGAAACATATTACAATTATACAAGTGAAAAACTAAACCGAATGAATGATTGAAGAAAACACAGTTTTGAGAAATTATCATTTACCAGATCCAAGCTCTGAAGCTTAAAGCCATACACAGCTCCTCTTTTACTGCTGTTCATGTAGTTCCCCAACGCCAAAATAATCTGAGATCAGAAATGACACATGAAGGCACGTATTTATTATTAGATCAGACTATTAAGAGACTGCTATCAAAGGTAGGGTGTCTTACCTCAAGGATTTTTTTCAATTTCTGTGATGATTTGATGGATACAGATGCAGCTATGATAGCATGAAGTTGCTGTAAATAAACAGACAAACAAATGAATTAATAATTTGATCATCGTTGTTAAAATGATTGGGTTACTCAATACTCTCATCTTACAGGCGTTAGCATCTGCAAGCTGTCGTTGAAGTTGCCCATGAAGGCCATGATGGTCATCCGCTGTGGCAGTCTCTCCATTTTGCTGAAGAGCATCATGAAGCGGTCTTCATCTGTGAGACCATCCATCGGCCGCCGCTCTCGCTCGTACTGCCGGAGCGCTTTCACTTCGTTCTCGGTAGGCATGAACCGCATCAAACACTCCGCAAAATCCACCGGCACTGTTCGCAAGTCGAACCTGAGGGGAAATTCAGTAACAATCTTTATGACAGATCCACAAATGAATGAACAGTTATCCTATACAAGTCATCTCTTACGTCGCCATCCAATTAACTTACGTCTGGATTGCTTTGCAGATTTCCTCTGGGCTCTTTCCTGCCTTGCGGAGCGTGATGGCGAGGTTTTTGGCCCTGTTGGCCTCCAGTAGTGACACTTTATTGGGACCCTTCTGAGGAGCTTTCTGCTTTTGCATTGTCATGTCGACGGCAGGGCCCTGGGCTTTGGTCTTGAACATTTCCTCAAACTCATCCACATTCAGGTCCTACAATTGAAAGTTTTTTTAAGCTGTTGAACTTGGTGTCAAGTCAAGATTAAATCAAATGAACCCTTTCACTTTTATAAAAAGATAGTCCAATCAAAACTGGCCCAATTGTCTTCCATTGTATGGACAATCTACATTTCTTTGTTTTGCTGAACACCGAGGGAGATATTTGTAATCAAGCTTGAAACAGACATTATTGACTTCCATAGTAAGAAAGAAAAATACTATGGCAGTCAATGGTGCCCAAAAAGGTTGTCAGAGATCACATATTTCATATGTTCATACCTCCAGGATCCTCTCGTCATCAATTTCATTGAAGACAGTTCCATTGATCTGATTGGGTTTCAGAGCCACCCAGTTGAACACTGGCATTCGGAACTTGGTTTTGATTGGCTTTTTAATCTTTACAGCTGTAAAGAGAGAAAAGATGCCTGTGACTACAAAACAACTACAAAACTGACCAATGAGGTATAAAAAAAAAAAAATACAAACACGGTACACTTAATGATATGCACAGACACACAACGCACAATGTGATCACGATGGTATGCAAATAAGGGTGATGGCAAATATCAGAAAACCTACAGAAGAGTTTGATTGGTCCATCTTTGAGGGCAGGAAAGAAAAGGAGTAGATCAAAAAGTTATAAAAAGCATAGATGTTTAGAAAGCAGGAAATGCTCTAACAGGTAGACACAAAAAACATTGAGGGGGGAAAGTCATTAAACTGACAGATCCACCCTAAAAACACTCAACGCACCTGTCAAGCCCGAGTTGAATATGACAGTGGGAGTGCCACATCCTGGGAGGGGAGGAGCACAAGGAGGCGGAGGTGGGGGTAACGGAGTAGACATCTCAAAAGATTGACCAGGAGGGGGAGGAGGAGGTGGTGGTGGGGGAGGTGGAGGGGGCGCAGGAGGAGCGAGAGCTTCAGAAGGTCCATTAGGAACTAAAGGAGTAAGAAAGAGAGGTATTGACCACAAAGATCACAGTGACAAGCTTGAGCACATTTGTATCCACTTAACAGAATTACAACCATTACTAAGTAGTCAATTAACTAAATAACTTATAAGACCCATTAGAGGAGAGGCCTACATAGAAAAGGTTTGTATAAGATACGTGCCTCTACTGAAAAGGTGGCAGTAGCTGGTTTAAGCTGATCCTCCCAGCCTGGCAAAGCTGGTCAAGCTGGTGAGTCAGCTGGTGAAGCCTGACCAGCTTAAAAAGTGCCAAAACACAGCTAGACCAACTTGCTACACCAACAAAACCAGCTAAAACCAAGCTGGGAGACCAGCTAAAACCAGCTCACCAGCTTATTCTGGTCTTAGCTGGATTTTTCAGTGGGATCATTTAAGTTAATTAGTTCACATTTTAACCCCACTCTTCAATTTTTGTGGAAAATTATTTCTTTAAACGCAAGCATTTTGGCTACCACCCAAGATCTATAACTATTACCAACCCAAAGACTAAGCATTTGATAAAACCAAACATGACTCCATTAATTGTCTTCTGTCATATCTGCTGAAAGTGTTACTCACCAGAGGAATCTGTCATTGGTGGCGGTGGAGGGGGCGGAGGGGGAGGCGTTGCTATTGGCCGAAGGGTGTTTGTCTGAGAAGGGCTGCCAGAAGCGTATGCTGCACCTGCACAGGCTCCAGCCAGAGCATCAGGGCAGGGAGAAAGAGCCATGGGCTGTGGAGGCGACGGCAGTGGAGACACATCTCCTTCCCCGTCTCCTTCACCCCTCACTTGGATTTGGAGACTGCCACGGCGCTCCAGCTCATGGAGTTTCTTCTCAAGCTTGGTCTGCTTTTGAATGGCCTCGTCTTTCTCTCGAACTATCCGCCGGAGCGTGTGAACCTGAGAGCTGGCGTCTCGGTACACAGCCTGTACACAGAGAACATAACATGTTATGCAAATGAGTAATCCATGAAAAAATGTTACAGTTAATATATGCAAGTTATTGTTTTAATTATAGAATATTTCAAAGGGAATTTTAATGCTAGCAATTCAACCCAATTTTCTCAATTCCAAGAAAGCAAAGAACGGACTTGCGTTTTCATGGAGATCGGTCTTGCCAGGCGACCTTGGAAGAACGAACTTAGAAGGTCGCGAGAACACAGAACGCACTTGTAAGAATTGAGATGTGTGCAATCCTCTTGTTGGTCACCTGACCTCCGCCATTGTTTTGCCGCAATGACTTCTGGGGCGTAAAGCAATTTTATTGCGCAACTCTGCACTCGGTGCATCCTCGATATAAAGAACACATCCGGGTATTTTCATGCGTCCTCTGTACTTACGTTCTTGAGAATTGAACTTTGACGGTTAATGATCATGTGTAGGGCGAGAACACAAGGACGCAAGATCGCATATTGAGAAACAGCCTTTATGTTGTTTAATCTTATTTTAGACATTATAAGTCTAGTACAATGCACTGTGATGGCCAGCTAGCTACTTGAAAAGTAATAGATCCAAGCTATAGAAGCTATTAGGGTTGTAGGTTCAATACCCAGCTAAACTACATAATAATATCAAATGTAGATCGTTTGGAAAAAAAATTCTGCCACATATACTAATGTAATGTAAATGTGAAACTGACCCGTGTGGCATCCAGCTCTTTGTTCTTCTGCATCAACTGCTTCTCAAGCTCCACGATTTTAGACATTGCCTCATTCTCCGTTTCCAAGAGTTTATCGTTCATCTATGAACAAGAGAAATAGACAAAATCAAAGGAAATTAATGAGAAAGATAGAGAGTAAATTATCCTGCAGCATTCCAATGTCATAGGTGGTATTATCGATGCGTTCTTACATGCGATAGATTCTCCTCCAGTTCTTCCACCCGTTCCAGGGCAGCATTTTTGGTCTCTGCATCCTCCAGAAGTGTCCCAACATCAAACAGGTTATCCAAGTAAGCCTGGATCTGCACTTTGAGTTTATCACTCTCAGTGTGTTTCAGCCTCTGTGCAACAAACACACAAGCAGTGGACAACCAAATGAGTGTAAAGATCAAAGATCCTCTGAGCAGCACCTGAGCATTTCTCACTTTCGCACCTCTAAATAGTCATCCAAGGCGAGTTTGGTGAAGTCATACTGAAGATGAACCCTGAAGTTCATGTCCTCTACTGAATGCACCACGATATTGATAAACTGCATACAAGCCACCTGAGTCAAAAACAGAGAAATGGTGAGATATGACCCAAAGGTTTCAGTACAGCTGACTGCCTTTCGGTTTGTAAGGTGCTCCAGAGGAGACCAACAGAGCTCTGTAATATAAGACCCACCATGAAATCAATATTGTTGTCTTCGTTTTTAAAGTGTTCCATCAATTTCTCAAACCTTTGGGATTCTGAGCAGACCTGAAAACACGCAAGACAGAAGTTATATTTTTATAGCATGCAGGCAATACAATGATTTTTGCGACAAGAAATGATGATTTAAACATAACATGACAAGGACACATACACATTGATATGCAGAGATTTGTGACGCTGCCTGTGAAAACCAGCTAAAGTCACTTTTTTTGTGATTACTACAAATTATGCAAGGCAAACTATTTGTTTCTTTACCTCTTTAAAATGGTCAAAAGCAGCAAGGATGATCTCGTGTCCTCCTCTGACCAGACACACAGCGGCCAACAGCTCCAAAACCAGGGCTTTGGTCCTGCACAATGAAGACAAAAAGACACTATAACAAGAAACGAAATTGTAATGTTTAATCCTACGAGCTCTCATAACACATTCCTTGTACAACCGACCAAGGTATGCCTAAAAGGGAAGGTCAGACGGTCCTATTTGGTTTATAGCTGAGAAATTAGAGGGAATTATCCTACCAATAAAAGAAGCTATTCATAAACATTTTGTTTAGGGTCTTTCAATGGTTTCAGTGAAACATCTCAGTTACAAGAGTTATCTCCTATTGACTTTAATCAGCACAGCTCATTCACAATTCATCTATTTACAGCTTAAGTTACCAAAGTACAGTCCTCTAAAAAGGCTTTGATCAAATTTAATAGCTTGAGGTTTAATGAAAGCCCTGACTGATCAGAGACCTTAGCTTAGATCAACTATTCCAAAGGATTTTAAAG
The DNA here is from genome assembly GCF_027580225.2 of Misgurnus anguillicaudatus. Taxonomy (NCBI): domain Eukaryota; kingdom Metazoa; phylum Chordata; class Actinopteri; order Cypriniformes; family Cobitidae; genus Misgurnus; species Misgurnus anguillicaudatus. The sequence goes on from NC_073344.2 coordinate 36,932,413, forward strand.
AAACTGGAAAACCGGGTATGTTTGTGCTTACCTGGGATTTTTGTTGTTAAGGCTCAGAGCGATTTCATTGACAGCGTGGGGATGGGACATGACCATGTTAAAGCCATACTACAGACAAAAAGTTTGAAAAATTAAACAAGGAAAAAAACATAATTAATGAAGAAATCAAGCACATATACTTATTTTCCTGTTTAAATTGCATAATCTGTTCACCTGATAGTTCATAATGGCTCTAAGACACATGATGCAGACATGAACGTCATCCTTCTTACAAACCAAACGGGAATTTTTCAGAGTTCTGCGACTGGGCAAAGTATTAGACCTGTGAACGCATTAAAATGTTAAGGGCTGTTTTAGATATACATAGACACTGTAAACATGTATGGATTTGTGTTTGTATGCGTTTCTACCTCATAGAGTGTCGTGTGGATCGCGGTATGCTGCTGCCGCTGACCGGTGAGGGAAGATTACTGTCGCCATGGAGATCTTCTATAGACCTGCTCCACGGGGTCTCCACAGAAATCTCACCTGTGGTGCTCTCAGTTACATCTCCATCAAAGCTAATAGAGAGAGAATAAGACTTTAAAGCTTAAGCAATACTCCCATGATTTTACTTTTGTCATAGAGAAGATTTGATATTAGGACCATAAAGGAATTGTGCACCCCAGCACTAAATACCTACAAAATAAAAAAATCTTTATAATTGTAGTCGGATCATTATAATATAAGTAGAGCTGGGCATAGATTAATCCAGATTAATTTCATACAAAATAAAATTATTTTTTTGCATAATATATGAGTTTGTGCTGTGTGTAAATATTATGTATATGTAAACACACACACACACACACACACACACACACACACACACACACATTTAAGAAATGTTTTATTTATATATCTTTTTTTATTTATATAGAATATAGAATATATATAAATATTATATATATATATATATATATATATATATATATATATATATATATATATATAAATATATTTATATAAACATAATTATTACACACAGCACAAACTCATACATTATGCAAAAAATTACCTCCATTTTGTATGAGATCAATCTAGATTAATATATGCCCAGCTCTAAATATAAGCTATATTAAAAACCCTAAGCTATGCTAATGTTACCAGTCAATAGGCTATCAGCATATGTATATTTGTTAAAATTTGTTTGAAAATGTACCAGCTAGAGAAGGACAAGCGTTCATGCTTTCTTTACAAAGATTTTGTGTTATATAACATTTGAAATATTTAATCATATTTTATTCCAGGGCAACCTAGTAATGGATTTTGCCTTTCTGCTAGCACATCAATGACCTGAAGCTGCCATATTAGTTCTGCACTGGCTGTCACAGAAGTGAGTGATGTTTTATGAGGATGTGACACAAAATGTTTTTAATTCAAAAGACAAAATCAAAGCTCTCAATAACTTAAAAACAATCAATATAAACATCTATTATTATGTGGGAGTTAGAGCTATATTGTAGTAATAATCTAATAAAAAACTGATCAGTTTTCAAGTATTCTAGTAGAGTGTTTATTGTATTAAGATATGGTGTTTCTGCTCATTTGGAGAGTTTTACATTCATTGGTTGTCAAAATGTGATGTCACAATGCATGACATGAAATCAATGATACACATCTAAGGAACCCATTTAATTGATTAGCCCTCTTCCATTTCTAAGAAGTGAATGTTAAAAGTTGTGACATCCTCTGACAATATAAACGTGGTTGGAGATGCAAAGCGCACACGACGTCTTCAGCTTGTCAACTTTAATGTTTTGCGTCTTCAGTCTTAGAACCCACGCATGCCTGTCACCAACACTCCTGTGATACATTTCTGTGTGCACACTTCTGAGACACAGCTCAACTAGTCGCAGATGTAATGGCAGATTTCAAACCAGTTCAAAATCTACAGATGAAATTGCGCAGGATCCATATTTTTAGATTTTTTTCTGCCCTTATTTGCAAATCAGAGCTGTTGTTGAAATGCTGTTATAAATTTGCAAAAAAACTTATAAGAACAAGCTTGGCAATCGTAACTTCAGTCGGGGAAAAACACCTATCCTGTGATCTATTGCGTAGTATTCGCGCCAACACCACTTATTACAACAGACCAGAGAACGTGAGCGAGGAGTGGAGTGAGGAAAGGAGTGGCATGATTTTGCCTGGAGTTTTTTGAAAGTCTGAGGTTTGTGGTTTTCTCTCCCTCCGAGAGCACTCCACTACCGCTCCATCACGAGCATAAATCATGTTAACGGCCCCTAAAAATCACCGATTTAAAATGTCTCTGATTTGCCAAATAATCTGTACGTTGTGATCTAAATACATCTGACGTCAGACGGAAAGGTGACGCTCTTTACCATGTTTAAAAGATTCGCTCACAATGCAATGCTAACAGGAGTTAACTTACAAGCTGAGTCCGAAGTGGGAGGAATTATAATAAAAGTCAATGTTGTCTACATCCCCAATCCCAAAAAGTATACTGTTGCCTACAATCCGTGTGTTTGTTGTAGTCCAAGAAAAGAGATTTACGCTGGAAAAGATTACTTGCATCATCGTTTACTTTGGGGTTTGTACCTTTTGCATATCGTTAATATGTACTAATACACACCAAAGGAAATGTAAAATTGTGAATCGGACCATATGGACTCTTTAAAGCAATCATACACATCATGGGGAAAAGGAAACAAATGACAGCTAGACAGACAGACAGACAGAGGATTAACAGGGAAAACATCTTACGTGACGGCATACTGGGCAAAGGACAGATACTCCACCAGAACATCAAGCCCTTTGTTCTCCTCATTGAGAAACTCTCTCACCCAGCTAAACAAACAAAAACATTTGATTACATTAAAAATCTTTACTGAAGAATTGAAAATAAATATTTCTACTCTAACAAAACCTTATTCATGAATTATGTCACTTACCCAATGTGATTGGTCCTAAGAGATATCTCAAGTTCTCTTAGCACTTGAGTCGACTCCTGAACTCGCCTCCTAAATTTCTGTGAAGAACAATTGGAGATGTTAATTCAGCCCAAATATGAAGCACAAATAAACATGGGAGTTCTTTAGTTGAGTGCTGGATGGGATGTCAGTTTAGGGATTCTGCAGTAAAAAAGCTAAATTATGCAGAAAACTTTTCTCATTGTTTTGCATACACGCATTCCAACTTTAGGGTTCCTCTACTCATTAAATATGACACATGCCAGCTGCCGAAAGCATGTTTTTTCAAAAATTGACACAATTCGACACAAAACTGAATAAAGTTACTATTAAAGATACCTAAAACTTTAAAATTGACGTGTGAATATTTATACTTGTGCTCCTGAATAGCTTAGTGGTAGAGCATTGCGTTGGCAGCACAAAAGGTCATGGGTTCAAAGCCAGGGAACACACATACTGGGAAAAATGTATACCTTGTAATGAACTAAGTTTGCTTTGGATAAAAGCAAAAGGGTTAATGGAAATATTTCAGCAGACATCATTAAAAAGTACAGCATTGTAATGCAGAAACATGTTTTATAACCAATCAGATGTCAGAAATAAGTTTACAGTTTGTTTTAAGTTTAAGCTTACTACCAGGGCCCACTTCAGATAGAAGGTTAAGTGAAAACTCTGTGTATGGGCGCACTCCTATCATACCTAACCAAACCATGACGCAATTGTTTCCCCTCCCTTACAGCGCATTCACACGGGGCGTAAGCGTTGACGCTTAACGGAAGGCTTGTCTGAAGCGTGGCCAACAGCCAATCACAGTGGCCGCTACACATGCTCCGTTCTTCCATAAACGTAATTGGCTGGCCCTGTCTAGGTAATTTGCATAAGGCGATCTGATTGGCTAACGCACACGTTGCCACTTGAATAATTGAGAAATGTTCGACTTCTGCAGTGAGCAACGGCACTGACGCGGCGCAGACGGATCCACAATTCAGTTCGGCAATGCATGACGTCACCCATTAAAAGTGATTGGGAAGCGTTAACGCTTACCCCCGTGTGAATGTGCCGTTACTGCCCCAGAAGCACGCACTCACACTGTACTTTGAGCGATCTGAGCCCGGACGCGCTTTCGTCATTAGGACACGATTGTTTTGAAAAAAGCAGGAATTAAAGTGCTCTCTTAACACCGGAGCCCATCGTAATGTTAAGTCTGTGTTTTTTATTCCGAGTCGTTTGGTGCGCGATGACACACAGCCTTCTCACATGCCTATCATATTGCTTAGTTGATCTGTCACATGTGTGCAGCTCAGACATTTACGTAACCCTGCTGTGCACATTAAAGGGTTTTTAACGAATGCAGATGCAGGTGAGTGGTCGTGTATTTGACGTCTTTTCTTTTGAACCGCACTTTGGCGCGATTTGCGATCAACCTAGGGAGTCACGCTCGGGCCCACCTCTGCAAGCTGCTCTCTGCAAAAAGAGGTAACTTATACTCACGGTACATTCACGCGGGGCAAAAGCATTAACGCTTGACGGAAGGCTTGTCTGAAGCGTGGCCAACAGCCAATCACAGTGGCCGCAGCACATGCTCCGGTCTTCCATAAACGTAATTGGCTGGCTCTGCCTAGGTTATTTGCATAAGGAAATCTGATTGACTGACGCACGCATTGCTGCTTGAAAAGTTGAGAAATGTTTAACTTCTGACACGAGCTAAGTCACTGACGCGGCGCCAACGGATCCACACTTCAGTTGCAACACATGACATCACCCATTAAAAGTGAATGGGAAGCGTTAACGCTTATGCCCCGCGTGAATGTACCATCAGAGTCTGTTTCCAGGGTAACTTCCTCTGTGAACCTAACCTGGTCGGAAGCAGGTTTTATTCTGTAAACCAGTGGTTCTCAAACTGGGGGCCGGGGCCCCCAGGGTGGCCGCGAGATGGTGCCAGGGGCCCCCAGTCTTGTGACATTTATAAAAATACATTAATTTGTCATGAATTCTGTGTAATTAAACCTAAAAAATATATGGCTACTAACCAACAAAACTACTTTTTATAATTTAATATGTTTTGTTTAATTAAAATGTTATGCTATAGAACAAAATTGTCATAAATTTTCTTTGGGGGGCGCGCGAAGGAATGCACCGTACACAAGGGGTACACTGAAAAAGTTTGAGAACCACTGCTGTAAACCCAGAGTTTCTTGCAGTCTCCTCCCCATTTTTTAAATGAGTAGGCAGCGGTGTTTAACTATCTTCTTAGTTCATTTGGTACATTCATTCATTGTGCTAATTTTAAGTACGTACATTGTAAAACATTTAGCTGTCTTGAAGTTAGTGCAAGTCATGTTAACTACATCTTTAAATATTTTATATATTACACTAAAATTTCAACTAAACATTTAAAACTAAATTGAAACGATGTTAAGCCAATTTGATGATGCATTTATTTATGTTGGAAGGGTATTATGAGGCACATAATGGATTTTTGTCATATCCACAGGCATTTATTTGAGCGGTATCATTTTTCTTTGAATTTATTTTAGATACATCGATAGTGATTGTGTGACTACTATAATGTAGTGCAGGGATGGGCAACTCCGGTCCTGGAGGGCCGGTGTCCTGCAGAGTTTAGCTCCAATCATAATAAACACACCTGAAAGCAGCCAATCAAGGTCTTACTAGGCATACTAACTTTTAGGCAGGTGTGCTGAGGCAAGTTGGAGCTAAACTCTGCAGGACACTGGCCCTCCAGGACCGAAGTTGCCCATCCCTGGTGTAGTGGGTTGTGCTATGGTGGGCAGCGCAGACATACTTTCCACACTGCAAAATATGACTTTCTTACTTATTCTTACGTATTTTTGTCTTGTTTTCAGTAAAAATATTTAGAAATTCTTAAATTTAGATGTATTTTCTTGATAAGCAAAATGACCTAGGAAAATAAGTCTAGTTTTCAGACAAAAAATATCAAATTTAAGCGAATTTGTGCTTTAAACAAGCAAAAAAATCTGCCAATGGAATAAGAACATTTTTCTTGAAGTAAGTTTACTTTTTTCATAAACACTTAATTCAAGAAAATGTTTTTTGCCACTTATTCTATTAGCAGATTTTTTTGCTTGTTTTAAGCACAAATTCGATTAAATTTTATATTTTTTGTATAAAAACTAGACTTATTTTCCTAGGTCACTCTGCCCACCACGAAAATACATCTCGATTTATGAATCTATGAATTTTTAGATATTTTTACTGAAAACAAGACTAAGTAAGAAAGTCATTTTTGCAGTGTAGTTTTAACAAACATGCCTTACTAAAAACATTACTTGTGTGCATTTTGAGGCAAAACTAAGGGCACTGATGTATTTTAAGATATGTCAGAGGAAATTGTTGTCAGTTTGGACAGCTCATACATTTATTTTAGTCTGGGACTAGTCTAATCCCTGTCTGGGAAACCGCCCCTTAGTGTTCATTACATTTAAAAGTCTTATAAACGGAAAAATAAACATGTTTTCCTCGCAGAAGGTCTGCATTTGTTAAAGATGAGCTAATAAAATATTTCAAATCAATATTTAATGTTCCCTACCTTACTTGTTAGGTAAATAGCCATGTAATAATAGGGACAATGTACATTCGGTTGTTATTGTGAAATAAGCCCCTTCAATGTGATACAAGACCCTCCGCTTCACTTTCTGCAATAACAACCGGCTGCCTATACATTATCCCTTTACTAAGACCAATGCTCTGTTATGGATTCAAAATGTCATCTAAGCCTGCACCAAGACCTGGGTTTATATTGTAATAATATTCTAAATAACGTTCAATTTCTTGCAAAAAACGATCGATTGGCTTCACAAGATATGCCACCAAAATGTCACAAGGAGTCATGGGGATTACTTTGGTATTGGAAATATATCTGCTTTTTGAACTCTCAAAGTGGTGGAAACCGTTCACTTGCATAATATGAATCACAGAGAGCACTGGGTTTCTGCAAAATATCTGCAAAAAATATCTTCTTTATTGTTCAACTGAAGAAAGAATGTCACCTACATTTGGGATGGCCTGTGTGTTGGCAAGTAAATAAATAGCCAATTTTAATTTTTGAGTGAACTATCCAGTTCATAGATTTCTGGTATTTTATTATATTCACATTTTGAATTTGACGCCTCCTCACTCAGTTTGCATGGCAATTTCGGACATAGCAACAGACTGTGTGTGCATACTTGGAGGAACTTACCTTTCTAGTGACGGCAGGGTCCAAAAAGCTTCTGAGCTTCTGAATGTAAGTATGTGGAGGATTCTTCACTTGGAACCGTTCCTGTTAGACATTATTCTTGTATTATTTATAATTAAAACTCTGCTTGCTTAGCTCTTCTTGAAGCAAGTTCAAACCCCTTCCCAGCATCAACATGAAACATTTACTGAGCAGACTTTCTTTTCTGTTCAGTCATCTCCTCTGATCTAATTCCCAATCATTCAGCTTCTCACAAAGTCTCGCTTTCAACCAATCACTTCTAAACCACATTTCAGTCGTGAAAGCTTCTTGCCAATCACTGAGATATGATCATACATTATTTAGACATTTCACACCATTTCACCTCAACAAACATTTCCACAGTCAGCCATGCTTGTCTTCTCATACATCAGGGTAGCCATGGTGACATGACTGCGTGGATGTAGAGAGAATGTATTAATATAAAATCTGTTTACTTAGTGGTGGCTGTTATGATATAGAAACTTTCTGTGTCTGTGCACGTCATAGCTTTTATACATTTGTGTTTATTTGGATTAATTGGATTACGTGTGACCCTGGACCACAAAACCAGTCATAAATCGCATACATTGTATGGGTCAAAATTATAGATTATTTATGTAAAAAGTCATTAAGATATTAAGTAAAGATCATGTTCCATGAAGATATTTTGAAAAATTATAAATATATATATATATATAAAATGTATTCATCATTAGTACTATGTGTTGCCAAGGAATTAATTTGGACAACTTTAAAGGTGATTTTCTTGAAAAGCGCCATTAGATTTTAGATTTTCAAATAGTTGTATCTTGGTCAAGTATTGTCCTACCCTAACAAACCATATCAATGGAAAGCTTACTTATTCAACTTCAATAAATTTACCCTTATGACTGGTTTTGGGGTCTAGGGTCACATATTAAGTTATATTGTGACTTCAATAGGGTAGCACTGTTAAAGGAATATTCCATTTTCTTAAAAAAAAAATCCAGATAATTTACTCACCACCATGTCATCCAAAATGTTGATGTCTTTCTTTGTTCAGTCGACAAGAAATTATGTTTTTTGAGGAAAACATTGCAGGATCTTTCTCACTTTAATGGACTTTAATAGAGCCCAACATTTAATACCCAACACAGTTTTTTTCAACGGAGCCTCAAATGACCATAAACGATCCCAAACGAGGCACAAGGGTCCCATCCAGCGAAACGACCGTCACCCTTGACAAGAAAAACAAAAAACACCCACCCCTAAACCACAACTTCTCGTCTAAATCCAGTCGTGATGCGCCAGCGTGCCCCACGCAATACGTCATAACGTCAAGAGGTCACAGAGGACGAATGCGAAACTCCGCCCCAGTGTTTACAAATGTGTTGAAAGAGAACCGTTCCTACGTTGTTGTATGTCAACTGATACTAATTAATGTCTTTGTGTCAGTTTATTGTTTACAATGGTCCGCAAATTTGCGTTTTATATATGTAACACGTGACCTCCCTACGTCACTACGCATTTATGTTAGGTCGTGCTGGACCGGACCTAGACGAAAAGTTGTGGTTTAAGAGAGCATATTTTTTATTTTTCTTGTCAAAAATGACAATCGTTTTGCTAGATAAGACCCTTATGCCTCGTTTGGGATCGTAAATAGACCTTTGAAACTCCGTTGAAAAAAAAACTGTTAAGTGTTGAGTTAAGTATTAAATGTTGGGCTCTATTAACCTGATAAGGAACACTGTGCCGTACACGGTACACTCCCTCCCTTGCACGTGAGGCTGCTTTACGTCATTGTAACTTTGAAGCATTAAATCTTCAAAATATACGGTCATGCAGCACATCGTTGTAAAGCTTAGACTTTCAGGATTCCATTTAGCGCACATACAAAGCATAATATGATTTTTAGCAGTCATATAAATGTAATCTTGTTGTTAGGTACCTGAACCGGGCGGCGCCGGTTCTTCCCTGTATACGCTTCGGTGAAATTGTCCAAAACAAATTTTTCATAAATCCCCAAAAGTCCAAGGAAATGGAATATCCAAGCCTTTTAATCCAAAACGATTTGTTCATCTCACAATCTTGACGTTTCGGACCGAATTACGATATAAATACTGTATACAATTAGTTCACGATTTATAATGAATATATTCGGATGTCACGTTTATTGTGCCACGTCTGAGGAACAAATACGCCCCCTTGTGAAATTTCAGCCGTTCCATAAGGGGCTACAGTCCATTAAAATGAGAAAAATCCCCCAATGCTCCCCCCAAAAAACACAACCTCTCCTCGACTGAACAAAGACAGACACCAACACCCCGGATGACACGGTGGTGAGCACACCATCTGAACTGTTCCCTCAAGAAAATGGAATATTCCCTTAACATCCACCAGCTATGCTATTGAAACGAATGACACCTAAAAACTCATTTTTATTTTTGACCCTTCTGGGACACTTTAATGTACTTATAATGTAATTAATGTAGTATTTTCCTGTTGGGACACTCTCTCATTCACACTAAATGAACTACAGTGGTACACTGAACAATAGAGAGAGAACGAGTTCGATTGTAAGCTGAAAACACAAAAACTGACTAGTCTAGTTATCAGAATGAGAAACCAAACAGGATTCACTTTCCATCACTTTTTCGCTTCGCCTTGTCGCTCGCTTATTCAATCTCTTCAGGCTGAGACCCTGCAGAAATTCTTTAAACCAGACTTCTCTAACTCTCACATTCCCAAATAACTGTTTTCCGATATATTTTACATCATTTGCGGGGCATCAGGCAGCCACAATCAATATGTGAGAGACTCACGGAACATCCAGGTGAGGTATCATATCTAGATTTCCTTTAAAAATATACAGGAAAAATAACAATATAACAGAAGTAAACAAAACCTATAGACTTCCAGCTAAATATGGACAATTCAACAACCAGAAGTTGTTCATTTTTAAAGAGAGTTTATGATTGTTACGACCATAAGCAATACAACGAAGGATGTCAACCAACTCAAAAAAAAGTTTTACGTTATGCAAATGAGCAGCAACAAAATCTGTTAAAGGACAAGTTCTGTATTTTACACTTAAAGCCCCGCTTTCAGACTGTCAACGATGAAACAGAACGGTTTTGACTGGGATTTCGACATTTGCGGCTGCCCTGAGAATTTTCGGGTGTTTGTTGTTTCACCTCCCACCTCTACAATGGCTGCACAGGTGCCCTGGAACAATCCTTCCCAAAATGCGCCAAACTTTCATTCACAAAAACGTGGTCAGGGGTGTTCACTGATATGCTCAAACAAAAATCGCTGCAAAAGATGCTTTCTGACAGCATTCGTTGTAAACTTGTGGGCCTATTTTTCCAAACACCTCACACCCGTATATTCTTCCGTTGAGAGCTTGAATAATAGACACTCCAGCCCAGTTGGTGGCAATAATCCGCCTTTGCCTATTGCAAGAATACAAACAACGTTCCCAGCGCGGAGTAATACCGTACCTCACAGCACATCTAATACAAGTCAAACTACGATAAAACCTGTTGGAATGCGTCTTTTGCAGCAATTTTTGTGTGAGCATATCAGTGAACACCCCTGACAACTTGGTGAGTTTCATGTCTTTGTAAACGAAAGCTTAATGCTTTTTAGGAAGGATTATTCCAGTACACCTATACACCTATTGTAATGGTGGGAGGTGAAACAACGAACACCCAAAAATTCTCGGGGAAGCCGCACACGTCAAAACCTCAGTCAAAACCGCTCCACCTCATCACAAACAATCTGAAAACAGGGCCTTAAGTGCAAAATACCGAACCTTTAACCACCAATGGGAGTACAGACATTTTAGGAATGTGTCCCCTTTGGGATATTGATTGTTTCAGATAAGTCAAGTGTTATTGTCCATTTACAGAGATAAAAAACATATGTGAACCTAATTCATGACATGAAATTTATCCACAAACATATTCCCCTGAAGAGGGTTCAATTTTAGCAATAACAGAAGTAGATTCATTTTCAAAATAGATTGATGTATTAATTTAACCAGCAATAGATCTTAATTGTGACCAAGTCACTGCAAATAGCATTCACAGCGACCTCCAGCGATAAAATCTCTTTATGTGCGAACAGAGCTTAAAATATATAATGCTTATATAACAGCTCTGATTTCTTTACATTGTTTTGTGCCCTTAAGAAACTCAGAACTCTGCTGAGACAGCCGCAACAAGATGGCTATGCATTGTATTAAATATGACGGACAGCTTATAGAATGGTTTAAAATGGACTCTCTTACCTGATCACAGATCAGCTCCCATTTCTTTTCATTGTCGTACTGTCTAAGGAGCCTCACTTTATCCGGAGGAAGGTTCATGGAGTTCTGAGAAAGAGACGGAGTTAACATTATTCTCTAAATGTATTTATCGCATGCACATAAAATAATTCTGTGTGTGCTATCAAAACACACACTTTAAGGAATGCAAAGCTAAACAGCTGGCATATTCAAAATTCCTGAGACATCATGGATTTTACTGAAGATAAACAATTGATTTTTTTGTCCCCTTAACAAACATTTAAACAACCTAAGCATATTCAGAAGATGTCTTCATGTCTTCCTCCAATAAGTGCTTCTTTTAGAACACCATCAGCATTAAATTAATTAAATGAGTATACTGAATAAAAAAAACTAGCATGCTAGTTTAAGGAGATCGAGTAAAATATGAAACCTTGAATAATAATTTTAAAAAAAAGGGGAAACTCACACTAAATTTATATAACGTAATTGTGTCATTGAGTGTGTTAGATTGACAGAATCATTACGGGCAGTTTAATGCACTGCATGTGCAAAACCAAAGCTGCAAAACTGAAACGTACTGACAGTTTCTGATGAACAAGGGCTTTTCTTATGTTCTGTTCTTCTGTCTGTAGACAATAAGCCAGACTCACATGATTAATGAGACAAAAGCTCAGTTTTTAGTGGAAATCAAACAGCCGACATTTAAAAAAGACACAGATGCGGCACCCAACACATGAAACAGCGTGGAGAGACTTGGCCAAACTCTATTGGGACAGAATTTGTGATGCAAATCTGTGAAAACGAGGCAGCGTTAACCGATTTGCATTCCCTTCCCTCTCTCTCTCTCACATGCACAGATATCCACAAACACAAATGGAACGGTTATGCTGATCTGCACACTTCTAACTCGGATTATCAGGGCACTGATGTGATCTGGTTTGTTACCGGTCTCTCTGTCATGTGTCTTATAATCAAATCAGGCAGATAAGTAACTGATGACCTATTCAAAGTGTATTGATTAAAGACCCTTCACATACGAAGCTTGTCAAGAAAATTCAATATTAAACCTGTCAGATTAATCATTGTAGTTACACGCATGACTATAGATGAACAAATATAAATGAGTCAGATCAAAGTCATTGATAAGATACAAACAATTATGGAGACAGGCGGAAATACTTTAGTGATCTCTGAGGTGCAATTTTGGGTCTCCAGGGGGAAATTTATACAACCTTATACTACAAATGCACTTTAATGGACTGTTTTATGGATTTTTACGAGAATAAAACAGCACAGAATGAATCACATAAAAATGAATATAAGTCCCAAATGTCAAAAACTCTAAAACTGATGCATCCCAGACCACACCATAGACAGGCTGTGCCAATGATTAAGACTTCAACATGACCATAATGGCACTGTGTGGGGACATATAATGTATATATGCATGTATTTGATAAGTACTGAGACTCTCTATGCCGCGTGGACTCTTGGATATGTTATATTCAGCACAAAGCAATGCTATTTTAAAGCAAATGCAGTAAATACAGAGTGTTCATACAGTGGCCTACAGAGCATGTGCGATGGCTTTAAGGACAGGCGCATAGCATATCCCAGATGAAACCCAAATCACAGACATTAGACAAACATTTACATTCGCACGATTTCAGTGACCCAGAAACAGATTAAAAACCCTATGAAACATCGCCGCGCGCCTGCAATTAGTAGCTATCATGCACGCGCAGGCAGCATCAAAGCATCCACACAATAGAGGCGCGTGTGCTGCCAGCTTCCATACTATACTCGTGCACATGATAGTTGCGTCGATATGCCTTTAGTGGGAATTATATAATAATATAATCATCAAGAATTACCAATGCGATTGCAAATCTTTCCTCCAGTTCAGCCGGGTCCGGCATGGGCAGTTTTGGGGGTTTGCTACCCCTCGCCCTGAAATCTGTGAGCTGACCATCCATACTTTCTGCGTTCCCCATGTTTTTTGTCTGCACTCGAGTGGTGATGCCAAGCGACGGCAAATCCTTTTGATAGTTGCAATCCGAAATATAACCGAGAGGCGAAATTCAACCAAAAAGACAGTCCAGGTTGTTTTAAAGACGACTAGACAACCTCTCCATCGATGCAAACCCGCAGAGCTCAGTATCAGATGCGAGACTTCGACAATAGCATCCCTACATTGTTGATCTGTGTGTGTCGGGCCCTCCGTTCATTTTCGGTGATGTTGAGCATCTCAGCGGCAGCGGCGTTTATCTGTATCGCGCACGACAAATGCACCGCTGGAGGTTTGCGGCATGATAACGCGCATGGCTCGGACACGCCAGTTAATCCGCGCTGTGTTGATGATAACAGACGGACTTCGACAAAACGCAAACTCCCCCATTCAATCCCCGACACAATGAAGGCTTTCAGCACCGATCCCCCGCTGGGGAGTGCCAAAAAGCCATGCTGAGGAGACGAGGGGGAGGCAATGTTTTGTTCTGTTGCATGCTGGTATTTGTAGTTTGGAAAGTGTTTCCACTATGATTTCATTATCTATGATTTGTTTTGGGCGGATTGATTAGTTTTACTGCAAATGTTTATACATTTTCTATAGTAAAATCATGGTTAATTTCATCAGGGGCTGTGCCTTTGTTTGTGAATACGTTTTTGAACTGTTTTGTACAATATATATACTTAAGAAAACTTAAAGGGGACATATTATGAGACTTTTTTAAGATGTAAAATAAATCTTTGTTGTCCCCAGAGTACATATGTAAAGTTTTAGCTCAAAATACCGCACAGATAGTTTATTATAGCATGTTAAAATTGCCACTTTGTAAGTGTGAGCAAAAATGTGCCATTTTTGGGTGTGTCCTTTTTAATGTAAAAGAGCTGATAAAATGCACACTGATCGCCATGATGGTGGTTTGTTGAAATTGAAACTCAATTTGTGCCGTCAATATTTTTTTTCTCTGCGCTAAATTGCAGTGTCGTGGTTGGATAGTGCAGATTAAGGGGTGGTATTATTGTAATAAGACTCGCTTTATAGCCCAATTATAGCACTTAAACATGGAAAAAGTCAGATTTTTATGATATCATTAGCCTCATAGCATAATTGCCTAAGTTATATTTCAATGTTTTTGGAAAACACGAAAAAACACAATATTTTAAATTAGAAATCACATTGTTATGGTAAGGCAGATAGTGTTTTTGGATTCTAAAAAGTGTTGTGCTTGGCTAAGGACATAGGCAGAAAGGCAGGATGATGCAGCAGTGAAAGGACAGTAAGGCTATGTTTACATTAATGCGTTTACCTTTTAAAACGCACTATTTTTGCCACGTTTACGCCTTTCATTTACACTACGCCTTCGTTTTCGACCCTCATAACATCACTAGCTTACCAACACGTTTCCACAACGCGTTTTTATTCAGAACACATGAACCAGCTGAAACGGACAAGGAGATCAGTGATTACATAACGGCTACCGTAGTTGCAACACGCATTTGGAAAAGCGAGGCGCTAGAGAGCACTATTCTTTTTAATGCAAAATACAATTTCACCACTAGATGGGGTAAATCCTACTTATTGTCCCTTTAAAACAACTGGTTGAAAAAACCCAGCATTGAAAATAATGCAGGGGAGAAACTGTGCAAGTTGCAACACACATTGGAAAAGCGAGGCGCTAGAGAGCACTATACGTTTGAATGCACAATACAATTTCACCACTAGATGGGGGTAAATCCTACTTATGGTCTCTTTAAAACAACTGGTTAAAAAAAGCCCAGCATTGAAAATACCGCAGGGGAGAAACTGTGCCATTGCATGGCATTTAACCCTCCAATAAAAATTCCCATCATCATTATTATCACATTCATAGTTGGATTCAGAGAGAAACAGCAAGCTCTTTACGGTAACACAGAGGGAGAATCCCTTTATTTATATGACCATTAGTGAGATAATCATAACCAATTATTTACTGTAATATAAGCCTAAATTAACATTGAAATAACACAGATTCTGTTAGTTGTACACATTTTAGTTTTCAACTTAAGACCACAATCTTTAAAATACTACTTCTATAAGAAATTTGGGAGGTGAGGGGAAATTTAATTGATAATATGTTAAACTCAATAGTTAGGAAAAAAGGATAAGTCTCAATATTGTAACTAATTCATCTTCAGAGAACAGCGTAGAGACTCTGAAGTACATAAAGCCTGTACAGGGTAATAAAGATGGTTATATTGCAGATAGACTCACAAAATTCACTTCTTTGTTCTGTCGTGCAAGTGGTTTAACTAAAATAAAGGCAAAGTGAACTGCCTATCCTTTAAACGTTTAGGCACAACAGACAATCACCCAGGTATGCAAGTTAAACATTAATGTGAATGCATAAAATCAAAGGTACTATTTCTGATCAATTTAATTTTAAATTAACTGCAATATGTATGTCAATACAGGGATAGTTCACCCAAAAATTAAAAGTCTGTCATCATTTACATCATTACATGAGTTTTGATCTTCTGTTGAACACAAGAGAGAAAATTAGTGCTGGGCAAAGATTAATCGCGACCAATCGCATACAAAACAAAAGTGATTTTTGGCATGATATACGAGTGTGCTCTGTGTAATTACTATGTATAAATAAATACACACACATTCATGTATGTACTTAAGAAACATTTACATGTTTATATACATTTATTTATATTTTTATATATTCTATATAAAAAATAAATAAAAAAAATTATATATAAGTAAAACAATTCTGAAATGAATATATGAATGTGTGTGTGGCTAAATATACACAATAATTAGACACAGTACATGCACATATATTATGCAAAAAATCTTTCTATTCTGTATGCGAACAATCGCGATTAATCTTTGCCCAGCACTAGAATGATGGTAACCACACAGTTAATGGCACCCATTAGCCGCTTTTGCACTATCAGGCCAGTGTGAGCCAGGGCTTCAAAGGGCCTAATGAAGCCAATAGCCTCCGACCCTCAGCTGCGAGGCCAAAATCAAGACGCATTTGGACTGTCAGGCCAATAGCACAGCAGCGCTTCTGTAAACCCCGCTCTAAATACGCCTACCTGGATCTAACGTCAAACAACACCATTTTAGCATGAGAAGGAAGTCACTTCAATCTGATAGGAGTTAGATCGCATAAACCCAGGCGGTTGTTTGCATTGTAAAGTATACTTA
This sequence comes from Misgurnus anguillicaudatus, assembly GCF_027580225.2. Lineage (NCBI taxonomy): Eukaryota > Metazoa > Chordata > Actinopteri > Cypriniformes > Cobitidae > Misgurnus > Misgurnus anguillicaudatus. The sequence goes on from NC_073344.2 coordinate 36,949,098, forward strand.
TACAAGTTTAGAACAACATGAGGGGTTAATGACAGAAGTCTCATTTTTGGGAACTTTCCCTTTAAAGGAATAGTCTACTCATTTTCAATACCAAAACATGTTATCACCTTAACTAAGAATTGTTGATACATCCCTCTATCATCTGTGTGCATGCACGTAAGCGCTGGAGCGCGCTGCGACGCTTCGATAGCATTTAGTACTTCGACTCGCCTGAAAAGTCCGCTCCCATTCTCATAACTTTATCTCTAAATGATACCATTGAATGAATGGGGCTAAGCTAAATGCTATCGAAGCGTCGCAGCGCGCTCCAGCGCCCACGTGCACGCACACAGACGACAGAGGGATGCACCAACAATTCCCAGCCAAGGCAACAACACATTTCAACATTGAAAATGAGTAGACTATTCCTTTAACTACATTCAGATATATAGGAAAGGATTAATTTTCATTTAAATATAAAATCTCTAGATATTAAAAATCAATAAAAAGTATCAGCATACAGTTCTGTCTCCAACAGTATATTTAAATTGTCTTCATATTGTTATCAAAACACCATGCTAGACTAGTGTACAAAGCATTAAGCGCTTTGTGATTTTTCCTCTAGATTACAATGCAGCACAGACATAAAATGTGAAATGTGCACAAAAAAGTATACTGACAGACAAACATTTACAGACATGGATGATACAGTATTAACAAAATGTGATCAATGCGATGGAATTTTGTCCAAATGTCCCAACATCATTGGGTTGTTATAAAGGTAGGCTATGTGATGTCATAGGTAGTTTGTGGTCCATGTCGTGAAATCGGTTGGGGTAACGGTCTGGACAGAAAAGCACAAGCTGGAATGTCTTTGCTTATAGCAAACGGTTTTCACTCATAAATAGTTTTGCTAAAAAATGACAGTCAGTGTCCGTAAGCAAAAAAGCAGCACAAGTGTGTAAATATTATAAGAGATTCATAGTTCCGTGGTATTCCTTCTCGAACCACCCTTTCCTTGCAGCCCGCTCCGACATTCACTCCTGTTCGTCCTCATCACCTTCACCATCGCCCTCCTCCTCCTGCATAAACTCCACCATCAGTTCAGCGGTACAGCTGGCTTCTCCCAGGCTGTTGACGGCCTTGCAGGTGTATTTGGCGTCATCGTCAGGGCAAACCTCTGAGATCACCAGGCTGCAGTGGCCATCCTCTTCGTAGTCAATCTGGAAGTGACGCGTCTCTTTAATGGGTTGGTCATCCTTGTACCACACAACCTCAGGGTCTGGGTAGCCTTCAAGGTCAGAAAATACAGCAAATCAGTGTTCAATCATACAAAACAATGCCAGTTTACCTTGTTGCCAACCTGTAAGAGCAGAACAACTTTAACTCAAGAGCCTTGCAGAGGTCAAAGATCATTACCCTCAATCTTGCAATCAAAGCGGGCGGCACTGCCTTCCACAACCTCCACATCCAGTATGACAGAGGAGAAGCTGGGAGCCACAGGGGTGTGGTTTTCATCTTCCAAACATTCAAATAATGGTGCCGGAGGCTCTTCTAAAACACACACAGACATTTTTTTGATTTAATAATTTCATTAAATATTTTATGAACATTATGAACAAATGATAACAGACTATCAAGCCATGCCCAATATATTCAATGATAGTATGAAAATCGGCATCAATCAGACATCAGTACCATCAGTTGGAGAAGTTTTCTTCGGGCCAATCCCTCCTAACATTCCCATAGAGCTGAACCTGGAGATAGCTCGCACAGCATTCCCAGTTTTCTGCACAGTTGATTCACACTTGCTTAGATCACAATCAAGAAATCCAAATCTATTAAAAAAAGCTGTATAAGTTGTCTCTCACCTGCCATCGTCGTCTCAGGATGTACTTTTTCATTCTCTCTTTGGACAGCTGTTTAGCCTCCATATTTTTGGTGTCTTGTTTAAGCCAGGAGTGCTCTAAACACTGTGCACAGGTCAGTCTGGCCCTACGGTGAGACATTTGTAGGGTCAGAGAATCCAAAAGAGAAGTCATTGGCTGCCATTGCTAGGCGATAATACCTTGTCTATTAAACTTCTCCATTAACTATACAATGTGGCTTTACCACAGCAGTTTTACCACAGGGCCACAAGTAACACAATGCTGCTTACCTCATGTTCTTTTTAAGGAGACTACTAATAAAGTCTTTGGCCTGATCTGAAATTTCATCAAACGCCTCGTCCTCAAAATCCCAAGTGGCTGAGGTTACATTGGCAAGCGTTTCATTGTCATTATCTCCCATGAATGGAGAGAGACCACTGACCCTGAGGATAAGCAAAAGCAAGGGTATTGAGCAATAATCTGTGATTCTGTTATTGTATATTCACAATATATACAAATAAACTAACAAGTCTGTTTAGATATTTGTATTCCTCTTCCAAGAATTGCAAATTATGTTGATGTAAAAAATTGAAGAATGTTTAGAAAGTGAGCTGGCCTTTAAACCCAAAGGCCATAAAAGTCGTTTCCAGGCCTTGCCTTTTCTATTATCTTTAGCACAAATTAAGGAGGATAAACTGGAGGATACATAAAGTTGAAACACTCACAAAATGTAACAGATGACCCCAATGCTCCACATGTCTGTTGGGTAGCTGATAGCCTCATAATTGATCACCTCGGGAGCAACAAACTCAGGAGTCCCAAATAAAACCTTCAGCGAACCAGAATCCTCTGCAAACATAAACAAAACAGCCGATGATAAGGATAACTAAAACCTGTGAGAGTATACTATTTATTGTAGCTGTCAACGCTTGTTTACCGAGCCGTCGAGCCAGACCAAAGTCGATGAGCTTGATCTTGCTCCCCGTCTTGTTGATGCACATGATGTTTTCGGGTTTGAGGTCCAGGTGGACGATGCCCTGCTTGTGGATGAACTGGACGCCATCAATGATCTGCAACATGTACTTGATGACCTCTCTCTCGGTCAGTTCGAAATCTTCATCGACGATTCGCTCAAACAGCTCGCCACCTGAGATCCTACAACCAGTGGGGACCGCAAGGACATCATCAGGGCCAACGTTGATGTTGGTAATGCGTTGGAACGGTATGCACACTATCCATTGAACAATTAAACAGACTGCTTCTGTGCTTTGAGTGCTAAACAATTTTGGGGATTTAAATCTCGGCTATTTTCCATAATGGCTGCCAAGCTCAGTCAGAGAACTTCCATACTCTCTTCTCCAACAATCCTCTCTCTCCTTCTCTCTATATAAGGACATGTGACTTGTACTTCTCCAATCACAGAATGCTGGATTTTGCATTCCATTCTTGCTATAAACAGCTAAACTGATGAATGATTTTTTAATGGGTGTAATAAAACATCAATCAAACAACCTATCTGGTTCAAAGAGACTGTGTTTAAATTGCAACCCAACTCAAAGTATCGTAAAGTAATTACCACTTTTACCCTTCTACACAAGTCATCCTTATACAATCACCTAAAGGATTATTAGGAACACCATACTAATACTGTGTATGACCTCCTTTCGCCTTCAGAACTGCCTTAATTCTACGTGGCATTGATTCAACAAGGTGCTGAAAGCATTCTTTAGAAATGTTGGCCCATATTGATAGGATAGCATCTTGCAGTTCATGGAGATTTGTAAGAAGCACATCAAGGGCACGAAGCTCACGTTCCACCACATCCCAAAGATGCTCTATTGGGTTAAGATCTGGTGACTGTGGGGGCCATTTTAGTACAGTGAACTTATTATCATGTTCAAGAAACGAATTTGAAATGATTTGAGCTTTGTGACATGGTGCATTATCCTGCTGAAAGTAGCCATCAGAGGATGGGTACATGGTGGTCATAAAGGGATGGACATGGTCAGAAACAATGCTCAGGTAGGCCGTGACATTTAAACGATGCCTAATTGGCACTAAGGGGCCTAAAGTGTGCCAAGAATACATCCCCCACACCATTATACCATTGCATTAATGAGAAATTGAACAGGTGTTCCTAATAATCCTTTAGGTGAGTGTAGATGGTTTAAGTGACAACAACATAAACACACTGAGCTAACACTACTGTGTAAAATTAATTTGTACAATGTCAGCTAAGTGTGTTCTTGCCTGGCTGCCAAACCTCCCTTCCCACAGTGGTGATCTATGCTCGGTGCTCCCCCCTTTATTTTTAGGAAACTGAAACATTGTATTTTTCTACAAGGTATTTGTTTCACAGGTCAGTTTAGCCACTAGCCGGAAGGTTAAACAAACACAGGTCAGAAGTTAACTTCAGGCAAGGCTTATAACCGTGGCAACACCTGTGCATCCAAAAAAAACAATCTATACTTGTTGGTAGATGAGAATTTGGGACTCACATCTCCAGGACCATGACCATGTCAGATTTTCCCTGGAAGGCATCTACACACTGCACCAGTTTGGGGTGATGGAGGCTGTTCATGATACCGATCTCCTGCTTCACATTCTCCTTTTCCTTCTGTGAGAATGCCTTAATGAACTTCCCAGCCCAGACCTTTTTGGTGGACTTTTCCACTAGTTTGAAGACCTGACCAAATTTACCCCTTTGAGAGATACAAGATTGGCAATGAGACATTTTATATTGATGATAGGCCTTCTTAATTTTTTTCAATTGAGAGATGTTCCTAGGTCAAAATCATTAGATTTGAAGAATATCCCTGCTGAAAAAAAACAGCATGGTCCATGCTGGTTTGGTGCGGGTTTAGCTGGTGGTCACCAGCATACTAGCACTAAAACACAACATTTGCTGGTCTTGTTGGTATGACCAGCATGGGATGCTGGTGCTGGTATGCTGATGACCACCAGCTAAACCACCAAACCAGCATTGGAATTATTCTGGTCTATGCTGGTGTAGCACCAAAACACAACATATGCTGGTCTTGCTGCTGGTATGCTGGTTTTTCCAGCAGGGATGTTTACTAGTAATGTGAAGTTTAGGCTTACAACCCGGGATACAGTGCTTCTACACCATTGTTATTCATTTATCAAATCTCCTTCTGATGTTAGGTATAAGTTATGGTTAGGGTTAGGTTTTGGGGTCGGGATATGGTTTTTCTACACAATGTTGTTCCATTGACACATTCACTTTGTAAAATCATGTCAAGTATTATTGTTAATAATGATGGACATAACAAACACATCTCTTACGTTCCCAAGCGGTCCTCGATATCATAGAAATCCTTGACACTACAGTCTTTCTTAATTTCTACATCTCTGTATTCTGGTTCTTTCTCCTCATCTGCGAAATGAACAGCAGATCACCACGACCATGTGACAATAAAGTTAGTAAGTTTTGAGTTCGGTACATAATGTAATTGTTAGAGGGATGTTGGGCAAAATAAGCGCTTGTACTACACACCATCATCAGACACAGTGGCTTCAACTTCCTCTTCCTTTTTCTCTGAAGAAGAATATGAATGTATGAATTTTTACAGTTTCTATTGCTTATCTTATGATAAATTAATAAACGATGATCAAACACTGATTTGTTATTATTCATCACCTGATACTTCCTCCACTCCTACTGTAATAGGCTCAGATTCTGCACTCGGTTCTCCAACACCATACATGTTAACGGCTCGAACCCGGAACTTATATTGCCGATCAGCGAGGAGGTTCTGGATGTGGTAGGATGTGCTGTTGCAGGAGGTGAGATCACTCCATGTGTTCTCCATGGAATTCCAGATCTCCAGGTTGTATGACTGGACGATGCTGCCTCCATCATAAGTGGGACCATACCAGGATAGGGTGAGTGAAGATGTGCGGATGTCAGAGGCTGCAGGGATGCCAGCTGGGGGATCTGGTTTATCTGCAAAACCAAGTTTAAATAAAAGTCGTCAGTTTACCTATATAGTTAGGATGGTGCTTAAATAATGTGTAAAGGGGGGACCACAGGCATGTAAATAATTTTTATGTACTTGTATGTACAGAATATTACTTTAAAACACTCAAGGGCCCAAAAGGACAAAATTTGCACACATTTTGCTTCATTTCCTCTTTTTAATTTACGTCACATCCTGCTGTTTTTACTTTCATACCTACGACGGTGAGGTTAAGCGAGGATTGCTTAGTGCCAAATTTATTCTGCAGCTCCAGCGTGTAGCAGCCGCAGTGATCTTGATCACTCGCTGTGATTGTAAGCTGACTGCTGGTCTCTGTGGTCTCTATGGAAATGCCTCCGCTTCCTGCCTGGATCTAAACAGGAGATATCGGAGAGGCATGGTAATGAAGGTCAATGGGGAAAATATGGGAAAAATATGACAGTAGTATCCACGTATATCCATTTATATAAAAATTGTTTTTCCTGACTCACTGTTGTTCAAGATGGTGTAAGGATCTGCTAAAGGTGAGACTAGGACTGACCAAATTTATACCTTTATTTGTATTATCTCCACACTTTCTGCCCCCTTCATACCGGCTTTTTAAACTTGAGCCAAGTGCAGGTTATTGGTGGCGTCCCTCCGAAGTTGCATAAGAGCTCCACCTTCTCTCCTGCTCTGATCTTCTGATCTCCAGGGAAGTGGAGAAACTGAGGTGGAGAACCTGCATGAAAGCATAAATAAACAAATTTAGTGATCTGAAAGTAGAGATTTTAATTTTGAAAGTGTACTTTTTTGACATTAACACATAATAATTAATAAAAAAGTGAGAAAGGGATGAAACAGGAAAACTGGTTACCAGTAATTTAACAGTTATAAAAATACTAACAATAAATACATATTATGTTAACATGTTATGTTTCCTATGGTGAGGCTAAGTCATTTTACATTTGTTACTCATTTGGCAAAATTTACAGTGCATTCAAGCCAGGTACAGTATAAGTTTTAATTAGTATATGTGCTCCATGGGATTCGAAACCAAGACCTTTGGGCATTCACTGAGTCTGTACTTTGTCAAGGTGGTTCTTAGTTTTTCATCTGTCACTTTATAAATAAAATCTGTCATATAGGGCCAGACTCACTGCATTTTATATTTCACATAGTATGCACATTCTTTCTCTGTGTTGTTACATAAGGTAGAGTCTCTGTACATTGTCTTTTCCTAGTCAAGTATGATTATGTAAGGGACAGTGGAGAGGAATCTTTTACCCTGTTTAGCGGGAGCTGGTTTCTTCTTTATCCTGGCTTCATCTGCAGACCACACAGAAAAATGTATTAAAAAACAATATCTTAGATTATTAGAGAGATTCATTTACACTCTAAAAATGGCTGGGTTATTTTTTACCCAAAATGGGTAAATATTGGACAGAACACATGCTGGGTTAAAAATTACCCAATGTTGAGTTAAAATGACCCAATGTTGGGTTGATGTTATGCAACCATGGGGTATAATAACCCAGCGGTTGGGTTAAAACAACCCAGCATTGGGTTCTCCTCACCAACAGAACTAATAAACATGAATCCCTTATTATATCATATGTTTAACATGTACATTTATTTCTATACTGTATAGTTTGATAATAGTTTCAACTTCATGTTTAATTAATTAATTAATTATTGTAAGAAGGGCTTTTCTTTCTTTACACATTCCAGCACCTATGGCGATATTCATGGCGACCGTTTAATACATATGCAAGTTGATTCACATCAATCCATACACAGGTTGGGGCAGGGGCTATCTCTTATTCACCTAACTTGCATGTTTTTGACCTGTAGGAGGGAACCGGAGTACCCGAAGTAAACCCACGCTGACACACAGAAAGGCTTATAAAAGGCATTTTACTATATCCTAAAAGGACTAAAAGTTATAGCCTACTAAATGTTTTATTAATTATTTTGTTATATAACTGCATGAAGTTTCTGACAATCATGAACCAATTAACATAATAATACAAAAATTACTTGTTAGTAACATTTTGGTTATTTGGGTCAATGACAAAAATTCTTTATTAATTTTTTTTTTTAATGAACACAATGCATATATTTGATTCAGGAACAATATGGTGGTCATAAAATACGTCAAGTCGTACAATTTGCCAGATAAGTTTTAATGCACTCCCTGTGTCATGCAGATTGTTTGTTTATTTGATATTGGCATTTAAAATTATAATCCTGAAAATAGTTTGTAGGTGTAAAACAACTTAAAACTAATAATAAAATAATAAAAAATAATATTTGAGAACTATACATTTAAGAGCAATATATATTATAAATATAATAATGTATAATACATAAATATAATGACAATATAGACAACCTTACACTCTAAAAAAACAAACGGTGCTATATAGCACCAAAACTGTTGATTTGAATCGTAACCATAGAAGAACCGTTTTTAGTGCCATATAGCACCGGTGAAGCACCTGTGTAGAACCATATAGGGGCCATATAGCACCACTATAGCACCAGATTTGGTTCTACATAGCACTATGGTTCTACACAGGTGCTTCACCAGTGCTTCACCGGTGCTATATGGCACTAAAAACGGTTCTTCTATGATTACGAGCAAAGAACCACTTTTGGTGCTATATAGCACCGTTTGTTTTTAGAGTGTAGCTGCATTTATTAAAACAAAAATGATCTGCTACATTATAATTATTTAAATTGTTAAAATAAAAAAATATTTAGTAAAAAAAATTTCTTAGTGCTATTTATAGCAGTTGTACACTTTGACTTTCTGGTTGCACCACCTAATAAGCTTATGCATTTGATATCAAAATTATACATATACTTTTTAAGTACAATTAAATGTGTTTGATACAATTATTTTTTTCTAGTATAACATTGATTGCCTACCCGTTACATTAAAGTAGCTATTTTTTAGTATTTGAGAGAATTCAGCCATCAATTTAATTCAATTTTATTTATATAGTACTTTTCACAATTGCTTGATTGTTCCAAAGCAGCTTTACATAAATAATAACATGAGAAAACAGAAAAATATAAGACAACAAAAATCATAAAGACCCCAGTGGGTTCACTGGATGATGTGAAATAATGTTTTTCTTGTTAACTTCTTAATAAAATGCCCATGATTGTACTACCTTGACATTTCAGAACAAAATCTAAATTGTAAATGTCTTTAGTAATGCCAAATAATCTAATATAATCTTAATAATTTAAACACAATTTGTTACAGTCTGAGACAGCAAAACAAAAATGTATGTGACACGTATCATAAATGTATCAAGTTATTTTTATAGTACATAATGTCCCCAGACACAAAAATATGCATGTCATGTCATTGACCCAATTATCACTTTTATAAGCCTTATATGCTCACTTGCACATACATATTAAATAAGATGATGCATAATAGGATTGTCAAACAATCCACAAATTTTGTTGACTATATAATTTACATGAGGTAAAATTAAACTTTACATTAAAATGAAAATATAATATTTACTGCATATGTGACACAAGAACAACTGACATGAGTTTTAGGGAGACTGTCGCTCGTGATCAGCATCCCGTGCAGAGAGTTGCTAAGCGGACAACGTTTGCTGGAATTCCCCTAATATGGGCACGCTAAATATAGGATCTCCAAGATCCAGAAAGCTGTGGGTCTCTCTCTCCACTATTTATTTAAGGTCTGATCGCCGTCAAGAAACAATGCAACATGTAAACCCCACTAATACTCCAGCGCAGTCCAAACAGAGAGTGGGAGAACAGGGAAAAGCAGAGAGAGACAGATCTGCATGTTTCAGCACACCTACCATTTTAGGCCTTCTCTACTACTTCTTCCCTTCTATGCTTCATCTCCTCACTTGGACACACCTGAGGTTTTTCCATGAGAACGTGACGTTCACTTAGCCGCCTGTCTCATTTCATGTGCAAATCACTATGACATTGTTCGTTACTTCATAACTATAGTGTACAAAGAGCAACTCGGTTGTCTCACAGCCTGCTATGCTCATCCAAGAGAAACAAATTCAGTACAATTGGTGTCCTAATGTTCCAAAACACTGCTGGCTGAGTTTATTTTCTACTCTACCATGATCACATGGATTAAAAGTCAGGATCTAGTGTGACCCCTGTGTTGGACAAACAAATATGCAGGACTATAAAAGCAATTCAGTCAATCACATTGATGGAAATGATCCAGGATGATAATTGTCCTATTGCCATTAGGGAGTTAACTTCTCAAATGACAAATATTTTTTTAAAGGAATTTGTCTTTATCTTATTAACTGTGTGCCAAAATTTGCAAAGTGGACTTAATGTTTATCTCATATGCAGAAGAATGTGTGTGTTAACTCTGCTGAAATAAATAGCTTGGTCATGAATTTCCACAATGGTTCAAACCACTTTCTGCAATTTTTAACCAAGAGTGACGTTCATCACTGCAAGTTGGTTCAACTTAAAAAAGTTAGTAACCTGGTTGCCTTAAGATTTTGAGTTAATTCAACTTAAAAATATTAGTTGACACAACAATTTTTAAACAATTTTTTTTTGAGTCAACGGCAACCAGGTACACTAAAAAAAACTACGTTTCGGTTTTGTAAAATATATCAGATTAACCCGTATAATTTCTACATAGTAATATTATTGAGAACTAGATTTTCCTATATACTGTATAATAAAATGTATAATACAATTATAAATAAACAAACAATTAATTAATGTACAAAATGAAATTAAGTTTTATTATATATTTTTTGTATTATTTAACTTATGTACACTGTAAAAAAAAAATTCGGTAGAAATTACAGTGTTACCTGCAGCTGGTTGCTGGTAATTTACCGTAGATTTACATTTATGTTATTTACTGGCAACAGTTTGTTTAAAGTTATATGAACATTAAACATTAACAAGTCTTTGTTTTTACAGAATAAAACTATAAAATAACAGACTCATGCAAAGCATTCTGGGAACCAGAAATCCTCGTCAATCGTTTTTGTTTTTTCTTCAGATTTTGTTTCCCAGAATGCTTTGCATGACGCTGCTATTTTATAGTTTTATTCTGTGCCCCTAAGAGTAACACAGTAAAAGTTCATACAACTATGTAAAAGAAAATAACAAACACAAAAACAATCTGCTCTACAACAGTTTTATTTAATACTTTAAGGACAGCAATGCTTTAATGTTTAAAAAAAAGTAATAGACTGTACCTAAACAATTGAAATAAAATAAAACAACATTTACTTAATTATTTAACAAACGTTTAATGTATTATTGAGTAGATTTTATCTGATTTTGTTAGGTAAGTTGTACTTGAAATTAAAGTAGTTGATTTTACTTCAAAAATGTTTGTGGAAATTGTAAAGAGGATTTTATTAAGTTATTTTTATCTATTTAAAGTAAAACCAACAAATCGTTTTACGTTTTTACAGTGAGTAAGCGGTAAAATTTCTGTAGAAATTACAGTATTACTGGGTATTACTGGCAACTAGCTCCCAGTAACTTACTGTAGATTTTACATTTATGTTATTTACTGGCAACAGTTTGTTCAAAGTTAAATCAACATGAAACATGTTCAGTCTTTATTTTCTACAGTAAGTTACTGGCAACCAGCTGCATAATTACAGCAAATGTTTTACAGTGAGAAAGCAGACATAGGAATGGTATTAAAGAGATAATTCACCCAAAAATGAAAATGCTGTCATCATTTACTCCCCCTCATGTTGTTCTAAACCTGTATGAGTTTCTGTATTCTGTTTAACACAAAATATTTTGATAAATGATGGTATGCACACAGTTGACACCATTGACCTTCAACAGTTTGCAAACCATCATTTACCAAAATAAATCATTTTTAGAATAAAGAATTTTGGATTTTCAATATTGTGAACTATCCCTTTAAAACATTAGCTTTTTAAAGATTTAGTGAACTTAGACTTAAGTTAGACCAAGATATAGGGGCAGTTTCCTGGACATGGTTTAGATTAATCCAGGTCTAGTCCTTAGTTATATAGACATTTAAGTAGTTTTACAAGAAAACCTTACAAAAACCTTAGTGCATCTTGAAATAAAAACACCAGCACTGATATATGTTAATAAAATGCGCCAATGCAAGGTGTTTACAAATTAGGCAGCTCAAACATGCATTTTAGTCTGTGACTAGGATAAGCCCTCTCCGGGAAACCGCCCCTAAGTTTTTATGACAAACAAAGAGCCCAAGCTGTAAACAGGCCATAACAGATGTATTTACTCACTTTCTGTAGTGGGAGTAGCAGAAGAGCTCTTCCTGTTCTTCTTATCTGCCAATGGATCTGAAGGATCTGAGACAGTTGTTTTTCAGTGAATTTAAATGTCCCAATCTTGGAGGAATTTGGTATTATTACTTTTATGAGAAGTTCAGAAGACAGAATGCTTACCATCTACAGTAACCATACAAGAACACTCTGTTTTACCATCCGTATTCTCTGCTTTACACGTGTACCGCCCTTCATCCTCTGGTAAAGCCTTGTCGATTGTAAGTGAGCATTTGTCACCTGATGTCAAACACAAGTTAACATTGATTGAGAACTGCATGACCTGAACTCCCTACACATTTAGTCTACTAAATGATTTTGGGTACAGACAGTATGACCTTTAATTTTCAACCTTGAATGGATACATTATCAAAAAATGAAATTTTGTGTCTCATATTGCTGCAAACCTGCATTTTCTCATTCTTGGAACATCATTTGAAAGCCTTATCTGATAGCCTTATCAACATTCTCTTTTATGTGAAAAAGTGCAAAAAAAAAAACATGCAATGAAAGTAAAATAGTCAGCTTGCTAATATGTGTCCTCATTTGTTTCAATAAGAACATTTCCAAGGAAAATGCTTATCGGATCTTTTATAAGCAAGTTTGCTTAACTTTTCATATCAACTTATATTTTTATGTTACTTTTACTTAAATTATAATTTATGTGATTAATGTTGAATTGACTTGTATAATTAAGTTTTATGTTAAATTTTCACAGCGTAGAGTTAATATGTATTAAACACAGACTACTCTCCATTGTCCATATTAGGTTTCTATAGAAGTCATAAATTCTAGATGTTCCAGTTAAGTTATTTTCCGAAATTTTACTTCAACAACAAATAAAGCACTTTTTTTTAAATAAATGCATTACTAACAATTTATGATACAAATACATGGCAGTATATGGCCCAAATAAATCAACCAAAACAACATGGTGCTTGTTAAAGCAAATGTGCACTGGATAAAGCTTTAGGGAACACCCCCTGCGTGATTTACTGAGGGAATCCTCGATTGCTATTTTCAAACTTTCTAATTGTGACCGGGCTCATCTCAATGAATAGGGGTTAGTAAGATCTTAAACCCTCTGTAGATCAAATAACCTCATGTGAAATAGCCGAGATAACACTCATGGCACGGTTCAAACAACCTCAGGTCACATCCAAGCTTTACGAAATCATGCTTCAAACCTGTTGCTGCCATTAAAACAAATCTACAAAAACATCATGTGGAAAGCACAGATGCTAAGCTATGGCATGCATGAAAGGATATGTATATCTCTTTTCATACCTTCCTGCGATATTATAATAAACTTTGATGGCTTCACTACTTTCCCATCGAGCATCCAGGTAATGACAGCTGGCACCTGAGAGGTCACCTGACACTCTAATCTTAACCTCTCTCCATCCACCACACTGACATCACAGAGAGGCTGTGAGAACATTGGTGGACTTCTGGCATCCTTCTTTTCTCCATTCACAGCCGTCTTGTTGACAATCTTTTCAATCTCTCCATCATTTTTCTTTATCTCTGGCTTGGGTTTCTCAGGAGCAATCTCCTTTTTGTCAGGGCTGCGTTTTATTTCCTCTGTTACAACGGCCTTTTTATCGTTCGCACCTCCATTCACGCCGTTGATGCCGCTCTGCTTGTCCTTCTGAAGTAAGGATCCTGGTTTCGCCAAATTCTGCTCATTCTTCTCCGGTTCTGGTGCTTGCTTCTTGTTCAAGACGGACTTGAAATCCGCAGGTGCGCTGGGGGCGGGTGGCGTGGCAGCAGGCGCTTTGGGAGAAGCGCTTTCTTTCTTGTTGAGCAATGATCTAAAATCAACTTTTGCCGGTGTGCTCGTCTTAATCTCAGACCCTGGTTTAGGGCCAGAGCGGGACTTTAAAGCTGCCCTAAAATCCGTCATCTGTCTTCTTTACTAATCTCCTGGACCAAAGAAACAATTATTGGAAGAACGGTTTCCTCTCTGATTCTGTGATAAGAGTTTCTCGTGTATCCTTTGGATGGATATGGATACCGTCTCTGGATACCACTGCACGGATTTGGAGGTCCTGCTCTGCCTTTGGCTTCCAGTCACTGTGAAACTCTCCAAACTCCTGGCTCAACCCCTTTGGACCAGAATGACAGAGGGAGGAGGGATAGTGATTGCAGAATGCAGAGGACATGCGAAGAGAACGGAAGAGATGGGTGGGGAGAGAAACTGGTTGTTTAAAGCTTAGACTCCATTCTATAATAGGTTAATTGGAGACAGGAACATGTTTAATATCTGTGTGGTATCGGAGGGTGGACCACTATTGCCATATTAGGGAAACACTTCCAGTGCATGTGCATCAAACTAGCAGAACTGAGCTAGGAGGTAAACAGATGGGAAGATAGCACCAGAATTCATTATCAGTAGAAACAGAAACAGAAATAATGGCCATAATTGTCGGTACGGTGCCAGATTTTCAATTGGATTTATTAAAAAAACAGAAACTTCAGTTTGGACAGTTTTATTTAATTTTATAATGTCAGAGGATGAACTGGGAAAATGGGATTCCTTAACATTTAGGCACTGTTCCTATCATACTTGGATGAAAACAAGTCAAGAAGTGTTCATTTCTTGGCTGTTTGTTTGGATGTGCCTCACCTTTTCACCTCTCTGTAAACTGAGGACCTTCATTGGCCCATTCCGAAAATGCATCTCACCACTGAGATTTTCGCGTCTCACACAGTTTATATTAAAATGTTACATAGGCAGCCTTATATGGCTATGAACTACTGTGTAATTCTTCTTCTCTGTGTATCTCTGACAGTGTGTGAGCGATAGAGACGACATAAGAACGTCTCCCAGATAAAATTGCTTCATCCTACACAGTTTTGCGATAACTTTCCATAGCTGCGGGGATGACAAAAATCCTTTAACTCAAACTGTGCAATGTTTTAAGAATCTTGATTTACAAGATGCTTTATTTAAAGTGATTTAGCAGTGAGGAAAGAATAAAATGATTCATTTTGAAATATAAAAATTGTGTTAATATGAGTTAACATAATATAAAAAAATTTGCTACAAACTTTTAAAAGAATATTACCGAATACTTATAAGAAGAGGGAAAGAAAATGAAGGGAAGGTATTTATTTTTAAGCATTTAAAATAATTGAAAACAATGCAGGGACTAACAATAATAATAAGATTTAAAGTCAAGAACACCATCTACACATTTATTGCATGTGATGCCATGAGTGGTAACACAGCCCTGCATCATCCTTCATCAGATGTCCATCTATCAGTTATGTCTTAGATCTGATAACAGCAGTTTATATTTCAGAGTATAGGAACAAATTTGCATCAGAACAATGTCACCGCTGTCTAGGGGTAGCTGCTAAACCTGATTTCCAATCCCACATATACCTGGGTCAACTTTCCTGCCAGGCAGTCATATTTTAGGTTTAGGGTTCATGCTAAGACTTAAGCCTGGATTGGGTTGCTTGTATAGTTTAAGTGTAGGTTATGGGCAGGAATTGAGTTAGAACTGAATTTGTATCTTTCTTTGTGAGGACTGTTGTTATAGGGACAAGCAAAACACACAAAAACATGCTGCATTCAGGGTTACAATGCAGGGATAGTTTTGCTAACCTACTTAGTCTTAGTCTTAGTTTTGCTGCCAGCAAGTAGCCTATTTTTTATGTGTTTAAACTGTGATCTAAACCAAACTTTTATTATTGGCCTACTTTTTTTTTAATCTCAGTCTAATCTTCAAAACTTCAGAATCTCAGTCAAGGCTTTCGTACTTCCAATATTAAATCTTTTTTTTTTTAATGACTAGGACTTTAAAGGCATACAAATGCAATTTCTTTAATGATGGGATTCCCAGTAAAATAAGCACAGTTTTCAGTTATTTGAATTATGGCTATGGCCTCCTTAATGCCCTCTCGTCCACAAGCAGTGTCAAAGGAATGCAACTACACGCTTTGTGTCTGAGAATGGAGACACTCTCATTTGAAAAAGAGCAAGGGATACTGTTTACAGAACGGGCTGTGTGGTCTTTCTTCTTTTGACGCCAGGACCTTATATGTCCATGAAGTCTTGGAGCTCTGGATCAATCAGCGTCCTTCACACCAGTAGTGAATCAGAGCTTCTGCATACTGTACGATGGTGGTTCTTATCATAAATAGTTGTAAGATACACTTTTCAAACTGCTTAAGCTACTTACACACTTTACTTTAAAGGAAACAGTAGTTAAGAGAAGCACTTTCTAGTAATATGTGACCCTGGCTGTCTGTGAAATCCAGGCTAAGGTTTTATAATCTAATTATAAGATTGAGCATCAAAATTATTTTACTCATTCATTTTAAACTTTAACATGGCTTTAGTCGATCATCAAGTTTATATTTATGACGTTCTTTACATTATGATTTTATATAGATAACAGTTAATTACAAAAAGTGGACAGACTGGGTCACATATTAGTTGACTAGCTAAAGTTAGATACCATATGCTGTAGGCCTATGTAAATAGCACATCATAAACAATAAAGTTTGCTATCTTATGCATGATTTAACACAGGTTTCTTTTTCAGCTTGTAAAATTGGGTCTAAAGAAAACATTAGAAGTGTATGAGTATCACAAAAACGGATTTCATTATTTATTTAAGCTGTTTAAAGCAGACTGACTGTCTCACTATGATTTCCCGGAGTACGAAAAGCTAAAAAAATAATGACAGAAAATGCCACTTTTGGTGATCGACTTTATGCAGCGCTGCGCAGATTGTGACAACCAGTACAACCAAGTACCGCGAGAAAACACAGCTCTGTATTTTTTCGAATCGCTCTCGCGGTACTTGACGTCATTATACGTCTGCGCAGGACCGCATGAAGACCAAAACAAACGACCAGACAAGAAGCATTTACGTCACTACAGTGGGCGGGAATACAGCGCACTTACTTCCGCATATACTGTAGTCAATGGATTTGATTACATTTCAGTTATGCCGAACAAGTGTATGTAGTTTTGCGTTCTGATAAAACTTTATAATTACTCATTTTGTAAACAGAATTTGTAAATATTAATCTTTACAGGACGTTTGGAATGAATTAAGGTCGCTACGTATAAAAATTCAGCGTGATATATTCATAATAGGATGTTAAAATCGAATAAAAAGATGTTAAAAGCGATTATCCTCATTGGCGGCCCTCAAAAAGGTAAGACACCTCTTACTGTTAGTATTGTGTTTAAATAAAAAAATGAATGAGAATGTATCAACAAAATCACAGTACGATGACGTGGCGCAACTGACATAATAAATACACTTCAATGTTGTGTTAGAGCTTCCGACACGTGACGGCGGCATACATTAAAAGCAGCCGTACACTATACGACGTTGACGTATTTATTTTAAAGTAGCAATTACCCAAAAAAAGGGAGATAAATTATTGTCTATTTTGTCTTTCTGCCAATCAGGTACCAGATTCCGCCCCCTGTCGTTTGAAGTGCCTAAACCACTGTTCCCTGTGGCAGGAGTTCCCATGCTACAGCATCATATAGAAGCCTGTGCCCAAGTAAAGCCACCAACTATTAAATGACACATAATTTGCAGTAAAAATGACTGTGCTGTAAAATATCTGTTTTTCTTGTTATGCAGGTTCCAGAAGTTAAAGAGATAATACTAATAGGGTTTTATCAGCCCAATGAGGAGCTTAACCGGTTTATTTCTTCAGCTCAGCAGGAGTTTAAAGTCTCCATCAGGTAAATACAAGACTTCAGTCTCTCCAGAAGGGTTGCTGGAGCCTATCCCAGAATCTTGGGCCACAGGCAGGGTACAATCGCAAGACCCACATCGACAAACACACAATCACACTCACTCTCACACACCTAAGAGCAATTTACTGACTTCAATTCACCTGCATGTCTGTGGACAATGTGGGTAACCAGAATATGGAGAGGAAATTCGATCCAGTCTTGTTGTTTCGCCCTGAAATAGTAGATTTATATATGAGTGTTTCAGGGCTTCAACACAAACTGTCTTTCTTTTGAACTTTATAGGTACCTGCAGGAGTTTGCTGCTCTGGGGACCGGTGGTGGAATCTATCACTTTCGGGATCAAATCCTGTCCGGAGGGCCGGATGCATTCTTCCTCATGAACGCTGACGTATGCTCCGAGTTTCCCCTGCAGGAAATGCTTCGGTTTCACCGCCAACATGGGGACAATCATTGCGGGGTCATACTTGGAACCACAGTAGGTTTAAGTTCAATGAATAGGAGAGCAAATATGATCTTGAGGGTTGGGCGAGCTCCGATTGTCGTTTTTTGTTTGTCTTGGGAATTGAATCCAACCATTTGACTTTTTGCAGGCCAACAGAACTCAATCTCTGAACTATGGCTGCATTGTGGAAAACCAGCAAACAAATGAGGTAATAAAGATTTACTTTCACTGTCTATAAATATACAAGTTCCAACAGTATGTTTATTTTCTTTTAGGTGCTCCACTTTGTGGAGAAACCCAGTACGTTTGTAAGTGATGTCATCAACTGTGGTATCTACTTGTTCACACCAGATATTTTCGGTTATATTGGGAAGGTTTTCCAGAGGAATCAACAAGAAAGAATCCAGTAAGTGTGACTGATATAATCTAGCCAATAAATCAAATTTCTGTTACATTTTCTTTACATGTACTAAAGAAGTCAGTCAAAGAATGGCTTAAAGTTCAGCGTGGGCTCAGGGTGTCTTTGGAGCCCTACTTCAAAAAATAAAAAAAAAAAAAAATTTAATCCAATCCCAATGATCATACAAATAGTCTAATTTTGAAGCATGACACCACCTGCGCAATATGTATATACATTCGCCTATTATAAAAAATCAGCTTTTTTAGCTGTACTGGAAGCCCCCTAGGCACAGCCCTGTTGCCCCAAACCACAATCCCTGTTTGAGTCACTTGTTTGTGCTAAAATTAGTATTTTTTCTATAGGGAAGAGATCGCGAATGGCAGGCAGATGCAAGAGGTGATTCGTCTTGAACAGGACATCTTTACAACCCTAGCGGGACAGAAAAAACTCTGTGTCTACAAAACGCAGCATTTCTGGAGTCAGATCAAGTCTGCAGGGTGAATAAGAAATATATTATTTTCATCGATCTTTCTTTCACCCCAGAGACACCGTGTTGACATCTTATAATATATCTGACAGGTCAGCAATATACGCTAGCCGACTGTATCTCAAACAGTATCATCAGACACATCCTGAACGACTGACAACAAACCAAGACCGAGGACCAAAAATAATAGGTATGATGCATGAAATAATTTCTGTAAGTAATACATTTATACAAATTTTTATTGATTCTATAAACATAATTTTACTATAATTAGTATAGCGCTGAATAGTTATATTATTTAAGTTCAATAAAGCAAGGGTCTTCAACAGGTGGGCCTGCCTGTCGATTATAGTTTATAATCAAAATTATTTCTGTGAAGAAATGACACTATTTGACACTAACATTAGGAAGCAAAAGTTCAGTTAAATGTTTTGTTGTCAAACCTATATGACTTTAAATTATGCCATGTAAATGGCAGAATTTTTATTTTTCAGTAAACAATCACTTAAATATAATACAATTTAAGAGGTTCCTACTTTGTCGCTTTATTCACCAAGAGTTCTGGATTATTAAGGATTAAAGACTTAAAGTAAAGCTAAGGAGAAGCTCACTAATTCTTATCTATTTTTCATCTTTTAGGAGATGTTTTTATCCACTCTACAGCTAACATCGACCCTTCTGCTGTGGTACGTAGACATGCAACCTCAAGTACAAGGGTTTGTAAGTGCTAAAGATACATTTCTGCATATATATCTTTTTATCTCTGTCCTTAGCTTGGTCCTAACGTTTCCATTGGAAAGGGTGTGACGATTGGAGGCGGTGTAAGAGTGAGGGAGTCCATTATTTTACATGGAGCTGTGTTACAGGGAAGGGTGTTGAAGTTATGATGCAATCAGATGTTACAAAACAACTGAAATTGACATTTCAATATTTGTGTCTCTATTTCAGGACCATTGCTGTGTGTTGAACAGTATTGTTGGGTGGGACAGTACAGTGGGAAAGTGGGCAAGAGTGGAGGGAACCCCAAGTGACCCTAACCCCAACGACCCTTATGCCAAGATTGACAGCGAGACGCTGTTCAGAGATGGAGGTCTGACCCCATCAATCACCATCCTTGGTATGAAGCCCTGACAAGCAACCCTGAACACCTTGATAAGCTCCTTCAGCTGTGTTTGATTGGGGTGGAGACCCCTGACTTAAAGAGATAGTTTACCTAAAAATTGTAAATCTCTCATCATTTACTAACTGTCATGTTGTTACAAACCAGTATACATCCTGATGGGGACAGGAAGGAAGATATTTTGAGGAATGTTTGTAACCAAACCGTCCTAGAGCACCATTCACTTCCGTTGTATTCCTTTTTCCTATGGAGGTGAATGGGGCTCATGATCGGTTTGATTGCGAACATTCCTGAAAATATCTTCCTTCGTGTTAATCTGAACAAGGAAATTTATGCAGGTTTGTAACAACATAGAAATTTATACAGGTTTGTAACAGGTTTGTAACAACATGAGAGTGAGAAAATTATGACAGAATTTTAATTTTTGGGTGAACTATCCCTTTAAAGGTGCACTGTGTAAATTTAAGCGGCATCTAGTGGTGAGGTTGTGAATTGCAACCAACGGCTTAGTCCACTGCTCACCCCTCGCCACGCAAACATGTCATCGTCGGAGACAACTTAGTAAAAAAATTTCCGTTAAGGGCTTCTGTAAAAAAATGGCGGCACAAAATGGCGACTTCCATGTAAGGGGACCCTTGGTGTATGTAGATGAAAAGGTCTCGTCCTAAGGTAGTAAACACATAACGGTTCATTATGAAAGGTCTTTATACACCCCTGATAATATAGCTTTGTATATTATCTTGCATTTCTGTCAAGAGATCCTTCTAAAAATTACACACTGCACCTTTAAGTTTAAATTGTTGCATTATTTGTTATAGAGACATTATGTATATAGACATAAGATAACATAATATACATGTGTCGGGATGCATTTGTGTGTTTAGAAATTGTAACTGGCATGATGGCACAATACTGGTATTACTGTCTATGGTATTAAGAGAGAGTTCTTCACAAAAAATGTAATAGTAGATGCATACCAGTAGGTGGAGCTGTTTGCTGTAATATATCCAAGCATTGTGGAAACGGCTTGCATCTACATTTTTCAACAGTATAGTATTTTTCTCCACATTAAGTGTTTTATTAATCCATCCTCTGTCTTTTCCTTGGCTGCAATGTGAATATTCCATCAGAGGTCATTATTAGAAACTCTATTGTCTTGCCTCATAAAGATCTCAACAGGAGCTTCAAGAACCAGATAATCCTATAAAACAAGATTCTTCAGCTTCTTTTGGGGACAGGTTATCCTGAAGAGATCTCATGGTGGGGACGTACAATTTTTAAATAATTGGATCTTAGCACTTTCATGGTAACCTGCAAAGATGCTTACAGTAAAAGGTTCTTCACAGCAAAGCCCTAGAAGAACCATTCAGTCAAAGGTTCTTTAAAGAACCATTTCTTTCTTACCTTTTATAATCTAAATTATAAAACGGCTAGTTCCAATCCTTGATTCTGATTGGTCAATGGGTGTGCTTTATTCACGATAAAACACTGCTATGACCGCTTCACCCAACGGTTCTATTTAATATCACTGCGCCCTTAGCAACACCCTTAGCAACACATAAACATATAATGAGACAAAGTTTGAGAACAGTTTGCTGTTTTTATTTGAGCTTTCATGTTGTTGTTCGCAGTCAGGGACTATTTTTTCTAGTGGAAGGAATGCTTTTATTGATTTAACTTCATGAAAGTTGCACTAATATATTTTTTTACTTTAATATTGTGTAGTAACCGTTTTATAAAAGCGGTGGGGTGCTCGAGGCAAGTGCTGTGTCGTGAATGAGTAACGGCTGGGGGGGGTTGCGGGCACTCCGCTTCGCGTCGTGCCTGGCGGCGCCCTTCGGCCGTTGCTTATTCACGATACAGCACAGCCTCTCGTGCCTTATTGCTTACGAATGAAGCGCCTTTATTTTAAAGAGTGTGTTAATAAACTTTAATAGACTACAATATATATTGCTGAGTTTTGCACAGCAGGGGCGATTCCAGGATTTTATAAATGGGGGGGCACAGGGGGGACCAAGAACCAGTCAGGGGGGGCCAATCAAAAAATTCAAATGAAAATAAATACTGGTTTAGAAAATATTAAGCATGGTTCCCAAAATCTTGTGCAATGCCACATGTTCTAATATAGATGGTATTCTTTTTTTGTATTTTGCATGGATTAAACAACAGTTCTGTTCCAGAATAGTTCACTTTAAATAAATTGTCATAATTTACTCATCCTAGAGTTATTTCAAACCTGTATGAGTTTTTCTTCGGCTGAACACAAAATAAAATATTTTGAAGAATCTTAGTAGCCAGAAAGTTGATGAACCCCATTGACTGCATGTTATTTTGTTCATACATATGAAGTCAATGGGATCCATCAACTGATTTTGGTTACCGACATTCTTAACTCTTTTCTTTTTTGTGTTCAGCAGAAGAAAGAAACTCATACAGGTTTGAAACAAGTTTAGGTATATGACCATTTAAATTAAGTGAACTGTTCCTTTAAGTAGGCTATCTACATTGCGTGTAGCTGGTATTAGTTAACATTCTGACATATCAGGATTTTGGGAAAATATTAGCCTACTTAAAAATTAGTTTTTCTACTCTGTCTGATCTGACTTTCATTGTTTATTAGCCTATATTGTATTTTAACACAACTGAATGCTATTTTTTACTATCTGTTCTGTTGTCAGACAACAAGAAAGAGTTTAAGCTAGTGACTAAACACGACCCAATAACACCTCGTGTTTAATCCAACCAGCTGTTACTTTATACTGCTAAAATCCTAATTTAAATGCGACATTGTCTGATACAATTAACATTGAAGAGCTGATACGAGGTGATTTCGGATTACCTTTGTGTCTCATGCAAGGTTGATCTTCTCATCTGATTGTGTTTATGAGCGCTTTTAATTTTAAATGCGAGTGATAGTTTTATTGTAGATCGCGTATAGCGCAGACAATTCAGCGCAAATTCAAAAATATCAGAGAATACTGTTAAGCGTGCGCGCGCATACCTCACCATAGGGAGGGAGAGAGAGAGCTCGCGTGCACAGAGAACTGGTGTGTGTGTGGGAAAACACTAACCTTTCGTTAAGTCATAATACTCGATCAACCGTCTTCTCTGTCAGTAAGATCTGTTGACTGTTAACTTTTACGTGAAAAGACAACGGAGGAACCCAGGTCGAAAACACCGCCAACTTTTAACTCCTTCACTCAGTGTCAGAGAGGCACTGTCGATGTTCCGCACGCAGCAGTGAGAAAGCGTGCACGCGAGAGAGAGGGAGAGAGAGAGAGAGAGGCGCTGCTGAGCGCTTGCAAAAGCACATGAAGCCGTTTTAAATAGTAAAATAAAATGTAAATGGTAATCATGGAAAATCTATTTGATTTGTGCCAGTGTTGAGTCTGTGGCGGGGTGCCCTCCTTCTTCTCGTTTGCACGAGTCTCAAATCAAACAGTGATTAACAACTGGTCCAATTGTGCGGTGGGTGTCGTGGTGTCTCTTTCCTCCTGTTTTAAAAACGCGCGACTACTGTGCTCGCTTCGTCTTCGCGTTTGCGCGAGTCTCAAATCAAACAGTGATTGCCAACTGGTCCAATGGTGTGGTGGGTGTCTGACAACTGGTCCAATGGCGTGGTGGGTGTCATGGTGTCTCTTTCCTCCTGTTTTAAAAACGCGCAACTACTGTGCTCGCAGTCTTCGCGTTCGTGCGAGTCTCAAATCAAACAGTGATTGACAGCTCTCTGGTCCAATGGTGCGGTGGGCATTTTCAGGTTGACAGTAAATCTAGCTGGCCCAATGAGATTGGAGGGGGGGCACCAGGGGGGGCCAATCATATTCCAAGGGGGGGCGGTGCCACCCCATGCCCCCCCTCTAGACACGCCCCTGTTGCACAGAGATCAATGTAATGTGTTCAAAAATGAGTTATTGGCTGAATTGTGATGCCAAAATACACCTTTGAGCATAGATGGAGTTTGATGTTATTGTATTTTTTATAAAATAAGGTGTATGAAATTATGTGAAATTATGTCTTTTAATACACTAAAGTTTACCTTTAACTATGTTGCATGTAAACTAAATAAGCTGTATTATATTAAAATAGGCTTATATGGATGACGAGTCTAGCTCTAGGAGAAAGAATAAGAGGTTAACATCGCTTTGGTTAAACATTTCTTTGCCAGTATAGACCATTTCAAAAGATGTAAACAACACTGGTCCAGAAGCAAGTTTTTTAACACTAGATAAACGTTGGGATAAAATAAACTAACAGAACATATAGAACTGAATTAACTGACAAACATCTTAAAGATAATGATGTATGTGAACAAAAAAATCTGTCACAAACTGTAACAGGAAGTGTTTCTGGACCAGTGTTGTTTACATCATTTGAAATGGTCTATTTTCCAAAATTTCATCATCTCCTTTTGTGGTTTTCGGATGGCATGCAAAATAATTCAGAGTTTATTGAGTACATATTTTGCCATTTTATGTAACTAAATTAGAACTGCTGGAAAGTTGAGATTGTCAGTATTGACATTTAAAACTGCGTTTAAGCATTAAAAGCATTATGAAAGGTCTCCTTATCATACATTAACCTTCTTAGAATATTTTGTGTGTATGGAAAGGAAGGTATTGCAGAAATTATATTGTCTGACTGGACAATATTAAAACATATAACTTTCACAAAAAATCCAATTATAAAAACAACTTCCAACAAACATGTAACAAACTGTAATAAAGTATCTTGAACGAGAATGTTTAGTCAAAGAAGCAATTAATTATTTTGTGTATAGGATTAGCCCTCAACATATTACTAACAAAGATTATTTTGTTCACTGGACTTAAATACGGTTTGTCCAAAATGTGTCAAATATGTGAAATAAAAAAAGATCACTGTTTTAGTTGTGGCTTTAATTATGCTGTTGTCTATGTTTGCTATATGTTGTATTTAGAGTTCTTTTATAGTAAATCATGTTTGTTTATTGTCACCATGATTGAGATTTGTGTGTTAAGTTTTGAGGTCTACACTGTAAAAATGTTTTTGCTGCCTTAATTTTTTTTGTTGAATCAACTCAGATTTATAAGTCATGTCAACTTACTATTATTGATCTTGGCAAGAGATTAGTTATTATGGGAGAAATTAGTACTAAGATTATTTGTTTGAAACATTTTTACAGTGTGCAAAACCACCATTTTAATACATTAAAACATTAAAATAACATTTAGTTTATTTATAAGCATCACAATACTGTAGTATAATATTAAATAAGAGTATCTCTTATTGCTTTTTTGTTTTTGGGTGGCATTTCTGGTTTGGTTGCTGTTAATTCCTGATTGTTTACTGTCCATGTTTGTTTTGCTGATAATTGATGTTGGATTACCAGATTGCTAACTTTGCACATAGAGCATGAAACTTTAAAAAACTATTGACTTCGTTATTGACCTCTGGATCCACCTTGAAGTAAATGTCTTGACAATTCGCATACTATCCTAATAGTATGGTTAATAAGGCTGTATTCATAATAACTGTTGACATCACTTTCTGGCTGAATGGTTTCATAAAAAACCTTTAACATCTAAGAAGGATCTTTTTCTTTTGGTTAAAAAAGGTTCATCAGATTATAAGAAGAAATTGATCTTCAAAGAACCATTGGCTTTGACTGAATGGTTCTTTGGGGAACCAAAAATGGTTCTTATATGGCATCGTTGTAAAGAACATTTTAAGCACATTTATTTTTGAGAGTGTGGGATTGGGAATATACAACAGAAATGTCTTAGACTTCAACACCTTCGACTTTATTAAATCTGCCATAGGACTGGATTTTGACTTTTTCTTTTCTAAACTAGTAGAAAAAAATACATCTTTAATGCACACTACAGATAAATATGTAATTCAGAAAGGTGACATCCTCCTACTTCAACTATAAGCATTTTGATTATTCAGAGTAGATCAGGTCAGAGGAGGTTTAATGGCTCCTTTGTGTGAGGATTCTTGCAACTTTTTCTGCAACTAGTTCAATCTTGTCAGACTCAGTACATAATTTCAGTGTGGGAAATAGAGTTCTTATTCAAAAGCTTTTCATGTCAGATTTAGCCACAAAGGAAAAAATTGCTTATGTTTATATGTTTTTGTAAGATACAAGAAAGAGTGGCTTTAAATTATATACAGATCATACCCATAACTGTATTAGCGAAAGGGGGGCATTGAGGAACGTACGTGTATATGTAGAATACCAATCAACAAATAAATAAATAAATTATCCAGACAGAGATGTAATACAAGAAACAATAACACTGAAGTCTCAAGCATAGATACACATTTATGCATTTTGCATGGGCTTTCATTCAAAGTGACTAACAGTGAATTCAAGATATACATTTTGTCAATTTGTGTTTCCTGGGAATTGAACTTGTGACTTTGCACAATGCCCTGCAGTTAAACTACAGTTAGATGTCTAGCTTAAGAAGCAGGTCAAGGCAAAGAGTAGCAATTGTGTGAAATTTTTGTCATAATCAGCAATGTCATGTCCAGCCATGTTATACAATTAATTAAAGGCGGGGTGCATGATTTTTCAAAAACACTTTGGAAATGGGAGTCGGGCCGACTACCAAAACACACTTGTAGCCAATCAGCAATCAGGGGCGTTTCTACTAACCGACATCGTTGCCTGGGTTGCGTATGTGTGGGGCGGGTCTAGATTCTTTTCTACAAAAAATTCTATTGGGGTAGGGGCGTTTGTTTAGGTGATTTCAAATGTCAACATTGGCTTTCAGAGATCATGCACCCCGCCTTTAAGTTAATGCAACTAGAATTATACAAGTAAATATTTTATTATTACTTTCAACCGATGTCAAATTGAGAGAGAGCTACTCCATATTGATAGGATAGCATCTTGCAGTTGATGGGATTTTGCATATCAAGGGCATGAAGCTCTCGTTCCTCCACATCCCAAAGATGCTCTATTGGATTGAGATCTGGTGACTGTGGGGGCCATTTTAGTACAGTGAACTCATTGTCATGTTCAAGAAACCAATTTGAAATGATTCGAGCTTTGTGACATGGTGCATTATCCTGCTGGAAGTAGCCATCAGAGGATGGGTACATGGTGGTCATAAAGGGGTGGACATGGTCAGAAACAATGCTCAGGTAGGCCGTGGCATTTAAACGATGTCCGGTTGGCACTAAGGGGCCTAAAGTGTGCCAAGAAAACATCCCCCACACTATTACACCACCACCACAATGGATCCATGTTCTCATTCTGTTTATGCCAAATTCTGACTCTACCATCTGAATGTCTCAACCGAAATCAAAACTCATCAGACCAGGCAACATTTTCCAGTCTTCAACTGTCCAATTTTGGTGAGCTCGTGCAAAATGTAGCATCCTTTTCCTATTTGTAGTGGAGGTGAGTGGTACCCGGTGGAGTCTTCTGCTGTTGTAGCCCATCCGCCTCAAGGTTGTCCGTGTTGTGGCTTCGCAAATGCTTTGCTGCATACCTCGGTTCTAACGAGTGGTTATTTTTAGACAAAGTTGCTCTTCTATCAGCTTGAATCAGTCGGCCCATTCTCATCTGACCTCTAGCATCAACAAGGCCCACAGGACTGCCTTACTGGATGTTAACTGAATCTTTTTCTCTTTTCACACTATTCTTTGTAAACCCTAGAAATGGTTGTGCATGAAAATCCCAGTAACTGAGCAGATTGTGAAATACTCATACCGGCCCGTCTGGCACCAACAACCACGCCACGCTCTAAATTGCCTAAAACACCTTTCTTTCCCACTCTGACATTCAGTTTGAAGTTCAGAAGATTGTCTTGACCAGGACCACACCCCTAAATGCATTGAAGCAACTGCCATGTAATTGGTTGATTAGATAATTGCATTAATGAGAAATTGAACAGGTGTTCCTAATAATCCTTTAGGTGAGTGTAGATGTGTATAGTACAAGTCATGTAAGAAAAGAAACAGAACACAAACAGATTTGCTGTAAAACGGCAGAGCTTAGTTAACAAATTATGGGTGCAGTATTGCTAATTTACAGCCTAATTTATTGTTTTGGAAAAATAAGAAAAAAAATCGTATTAACTTTTACAGTAATATGCAAAAACCAAGAATTTTCCTTATCTGCAAATGATTCCAGACTACGGCTAAGAAGGACACTGTTAATGAATGATTTCAATGATAAAACTGAACATGTAAAATAGTGGACCAAGCCATAATTACAATTTTTAAAGAACTGTTGCCACACTGGTAATCACTGTAAAACAGAAATCTCTGTCATTCTATTCATCATACAACATGGATTTTAATAGGATGTGAAGTGCAAAAATAGGCAACTATGAGGAAGTTTCCCTAACAGGGTTTATATTAATTCAGGACGTCGCCTTAGTTATATTAGGACATTTAAGAAGACTGTGTGTGCATCTTAAGACAAAACATAAGACAACTCAAACATGCATTTAGTCTATGATTAGGATAAACCCTGTCCAGGAAATTCCCAAAATTGTTTAAACCCTTAATGGTGTTATTTTAGTAATAACAAAAAATATACGATAAGACATAAGTTATATTGTCAGATGAATGTTCTTTATGTAGGTTGATTTTATGAGGAAAACAAATACTTTGGTTTTAATAGGCAAGGTCACAAAATGTTCACTTTAAAATTACTGCATAAACTTTGGCTCCTTGCGTGCATTTGCATGGTTGTAAAGTTTGATAATCATTGTAATTCTTTCCTTTAGTTTAATTTTGGAAGCAAGCCAGCTATCAAACCCATGCAGTTTGGTTTTGAGATATCAGCACAATTCATCATGCTTTTATTCTTAGCATGAGATAAGTTCACAGGCTTAACCAGTGAATTTATTAGCATTTTCTTAGTGCAGTGCTCCTCATTTATCCTCCACATCCTGTGTTTAGATGAGATAGCGTTTTCCATCCTTCTTTTAAGCAAGTTTCTACACATTTACTTGATCTGACAGCTTCAGGGGGTGTGAATTTGTGGGGGGAATCTCCGATTAGGAAATTTACAATCTTTATATCTTTGATTCCAGATCAGAGGGTGTCAGGCGTGATTATCTTCTTTATGGTGTAAATAACTTTAGCCCTCACTCCTGTCTCTATTAAAGTTTTAAGTTGTAAGAATTTAGCTTCAATTGCGTATTCTGAATTTTAATAACAGTGTCACGCCTGTGTTAGTACAGTACAGTATGTACTATACTAATTATTGTGTCGAAAGTAATTTTTATTTGGTGGAAATTTAAGTTAAACAATTTCTAGTTATGTCAACTTATCTTAGGACAGAACTTAAAAAATAGGTTTAATTGACTTATATTTTTGACAGTAAATCAAAATGCAGTATTTTATTAATTTTAAAAGTTAAATGATAACTTTGGACTGCAGATTAAAAATAATATGTCTTAGATGGTCATTTAAAAATCTTTATACTTTATATACAGTACCCATTGTCAAATCAACATATTTTTATGTTACTTTAACTTAACAAATGAAGTTAAACAATTTATGTCAACTTATCACAAGTCAAAACTTAATTGACTTGCAAAACCAAGTTGTTTTAACTTCATGCTTTATTTTTTACAATGCATATTTAAATACATAATACTCACCTAAAGGATTATTAGGAACACCATACTATTACTGGGTTTGACCCCCTTTCATCTTCAGAACTGCCTTAATTCTACGTGGCATTGATTCTACTAGGTGCTAAAAGCATTCTTTAAAAATGTTGGCCTATATTGATAGTATACCATCTTGCAGTTGATGGATATTTGTGGGATGCACGTCCAGGCCACAAAGCTCCCGTTCCACCACATCCCAAAGAAGGTCTATTGGTTTGAGATCTAGTGACTGTGGGGGCCATTTCAGTACAGTGAACTCATTTTCATGTTCAAGAAACCATTTTGAAATGATTCAAGCTTTGTGACATGCTGCATTATCCTGTTGGAAGTAGCCATCAGAGGTCATAAAGGGAGGGACATGGTCAGAAACAATGCTCAGGTAGGCCGTGGCATTTAAACGATGCCCAATTGGCACTAAGTGGCCTAAACTGTGCCAAGAAAACATCCCCCACACCATTACACCACCACCACCAGCTTGTACAGTGGTAACAAGGCATGATGGATCCATGTTCTTATTCTGTTTACGCCAAATTCTGACTCTACCATCTGAATGTCTCAATAGAAATCAAGACTCATCAGACCAGGCAACATTTTTCCAGTCTTCAACTGTCCAATTTTGCTGAGCTCGTGCAAATTGTAGCCTCTTTTTCCTATTTGTAGTGGTACCCGGTGGGGTCTTCTGCTGTTGTAGCCCATCCGCCTCAAGGTTGTGCGTGTTGTGGCTTCACAAATGCTTTGCTGCATACCTCGGTTGTAACGACTGGTTATTTCAGTCAAAGTTGCTCTTCTAGCAGCTTGAATCAGTCGGCCCATTCTCCTCTGACCTCTAGCATCACCAAGGCATTTTCGCCCACAGGACTGCCGTATACTGGATGTTTTTCCCTTTTCACACCATTCTTTGTAAACCCTAGAAATGGTTGTGCGTTAAAATCCCAGTAACTGAGCAGATTGTGAAATACTCAGACTGGCCCGTCTGGCACCAACAACCATGCCATGCTCAAAATAGGTTAAAGCACCTTTCTTTCTCATTCTGACATTCAGTTTGGAGTTCAGGAGATTGTCTTGACCAGGACCACACCACTAAATGCATTGAAGCAACTGCCATGTGATTTGTTGATTAGATAATTGCATTAATGAGAAATTGAACAGGTGTTCCTAATAATCCTTTAGATCAGTGTATATTTATATAACAAAGGTTTAAGCATAAAATTATTAATAACATCTTTGATATAATTTATATTTTAAAGAATGAAACAAATATATATTTTTTACATTAGCCATTTGTGCAACTGCTTTAGGAACAGCTGTTTTTCATTGATATGTGTTCCCCTCATAATTGGAGCTTTATGTTAAGGCGTTGGGTTATCTAAAGATATTAAGCAACAGTCAATACATTAGTTGAACTTGCCCTCAGGCAGTTTGTTTTTCCATCAGCTCTAATCCTAAATTCAGTCTCACATTCTGTGAGTAGCAATAGTGCAACACCCCTGCTCCTGTCAGGGTACCATTTTGATTTAGGTCATGGACTTCATTTGCTTTGTAAGACACTTACTTTGATAATTAACCTGCAACTATGTTTTATGCTGTTGTGATGAGTCAATGCATTTTAATTTGCTAAAACGAAGCTGTAATTGAATCTAATGAGCCATGCAATGGTACTTTTGGCACCACTTTGCCTCATTTCCCTGACAATGGCACTTTTATTTCCTCTCTCTCTTTCTCACACACACACACGCACGCGCGCACGCACGCACGCACGCACACACACACACACACACACACACACAAATTGTACCGCTTGCATGTGTAACAACTGTTTTGGGTCAATGAATATTACAGTCTAATTGAACATTGTATGCTCATGTCTAGAATTTAATAGAGGCTTGTTTCAGCCGTCGCTTTTGCGCTTTCCTCTTCATTAGAGGTATTAACCGTGCTATCATATAAAGTATTCACCAGTAAGTCTTGGAAAGTAGCGGGAGGTAAGAAAGGGGACTGACTTGACTGTTTCATAACACAAAGCTTTTAAAGATTTAAAATGGAGCATTAACTGCAGCTTTTGAATCGCCTACCCACTGCCCTTCCTAATGGCTCAGTTGGAGGTAGATGGCGAAATATAAATTGTGCCCATCTCTCTGCTGACGAGAAAATAATGTGTTTTAAAGTGGTGACAGCACTTAAAGAGAGAAACATGGGGAGTAAGTGTGTGGTGATGTGCAAGAGCCTAACTCGTGATTTTGCAGTCTGAGATCGGACCTCTGTAGGTCCACAAATGAGGGAAATTCCTTTCACGTTCTATTTAATCTGTGCCAAATATTTAATAATATCTAAAATTTGCTCATCTAACGATCAGTAATGCATTTCATTAGCACAAAAAATACACCACATCGATAAGCATGCTTTTCCATCTGAATGAGCAATGGATGTACCTGTAACATGGTGCGTTGCTCTATAGACATGCATGCACATCAGACAAGTTGTGGATCATTATTAGTTTTATTTTTTGTCAAACTGTGAGCAGCAATCTGTTTTAAGTGGAAAGCCTTAAAAAGCCATATGCATTACTATAATGATTTTACATTTATACTGGTGGCACTGTAAGGTTGTATTTGTTAACAATTAGTTCATGCATTAGCTAAAATGAACTAACAATGAACAATCAATACTTCTACAGCATTTATTAATATGAGTTTATGTTCATTTCGGCAGTGTTCGAATTATGTCAAAGATTATGGGGGTCCCCTAGCTAAGCTCCTTCAGCCAAGCCCCCTCTCTGTCATTTTATGGTCGCCTTGATTTCACAAGATGATTTTAACATTTTTTGTTGGTCCTATATCAACGTTTTAATCAAAGAAACCCCAATGTACCCTTAACTCAAACCCTTACCATTTTTACCCCTCAAATTTGTGTGAAATAATAGTTTGAGATTAATTTTTTAAAAGCCCCCTGCGCGAGTAACTAAAACAACAATGGCGCCATTAAATGCTCATCAATGAGAAAAGCAATATGAGCAGAATGAAAACAAACATCTCCATGTAAAATCTCTGAAATCAAATTTGGTATAATTAATCCTCTTAGTTTGACATTCATACAGTCTGTTGTTTTTCATGCTTCACCTGCCTTTGTCCTCTTTAAGCTTTTCAACAAACTGAAGGCTTTTAAATGAGTAGACACCAGTTGGCTGACAAATTATGCTATGAGTGGCTGCAAATGATCCAAACAAATGGGAATGCAAAAATAGACATTTTTGTTAGTTTTTATTCCTCCGTCTGTTGAGTCTCTTCAATTAACTGAAGTTTTACTGTTTTTAACTGTTGCGCTATGAGAGCCATGCTTTCTTGCTTTTCAACCTACTATTTTTGGTTTTGACTTTTGATAAGTTGACAAATAACTTATAAAAATAAGTTGAAATTGTTTAACTTAATTTGTTAAGTTAAAGTAACATAAAAAATATGAAGTATGGTTCCAAAATGCGAAAGCACAGTTTTTTTTATTGTTACTGCCAAAATCAGTATTGTATTAGGTCAGTATTAAAAAGAAAATTCTTCATTTTTACACAAAATCCAATATCCGCTGTGTTATTCTGTCATCCTTTCTCCTCCTTTCTGTAAATAATAATGGCATGATGACTTTGTATTCAACAAACAAACAAAACAAAATAATACTTTTGATGGCATTGCTAAAACCTGTGGTAGTTTTCTGTGACGGGGAAGAAACGTAAGCCATCAAAATCTAATCATTTATGCGAGAGGCACTCGGGCGACGGAAAAATGTGGACTGTTTCTTGTTTTCACACGACAGCATCAAGCTTCAGTCATGCTAACACATTGACCCCAGGGGATCTTATGAAAAACTTTTGATTATTTTAATTGAAGTCAACAAAAATCGAGCAGGACCAAAACATTTTACAGCTGATCGCTGTCAAAAAAGTTCAACGACCACCTCAGGGTGACAGCAGCAATGACAGTGTTCTGACAAAGTAAGTGTTTTGATTAATGCCATTAATGTTTATTTAACTGGACTATTGCAATGTTTTGTACTTGTCGGTTTTCTAGCACAGGCAGTTGAACCGTTACAGATGATTCAGACCAATCGGAGTCCTTGACAAAGTGAAGAAAGCTGACCTGCTTAATCCATCTGGGTCCAGCCTTTTTTGTAATACAGTACAGGCAGATATGTGATAGTCGATACTGTATGCTATACTGTATGTGAAGTTGCATTGACCAAGGAGTGTACAGGTCATGAGGGTACCAAGCAACTTTAACGTTAGTAATTGTCCTTTTTTGTTCCTATTCATTAGTTCTGGTAACCCTTATCCTGACTAAATAAAATCTACCCTGGGATTTTTCTGACCTTTGGCATAATTTGCAAGTCATTATGTAAATGCTCCCAACTTGTCTTCGGTCTGTCTCTGTGTTCCTCATGAGACTGAACCTTTAGCCTTAGTATAAGGTCTGAATGATCATCCTTACACACCACATTTATTACCTTTCTTGTTCTTCGAGTTCTGATAGGCACATTTGTGGAAATATTGTGATGTGTTTGTCTTAATGTTTAGTCTCTGGCGCAGTCTGCTCTTTTACTCTGCTGTCCAGAGTAAACATGTGTCGAAACTATAAGATGGACGTAATGCCCATGACATCACCCATAGGTTTCTGAAGATCGTTTTTGAAGCTTAATAAGTGGCACTGTCCTGTGAGCGGGACACCTAAGTTTACTTTAATATTTCCCATATAAATTTTATGTATATCACAACAAACTATATATTGTTGGAAAGGTCTAAGCCTCTAGAATACATATATTAACAGTGTTTTATAAAATAAATTATGTACAAAAAATCATGACAAACTATATATCACTGGAAAGCTCTCAGAATGTAGTTTTCATATTTCAAGGTCATCTGTTGATAGAAATAACGTAGTGACAGTTTTTTTGTTACATGACGCCCCCCCCCCATAGGAATGCATATTAATTATTATATATTTATAAAACTATATCCTATTATAAATCTTAAAAAATGTTGACAAACTATATATTGTTGGAAAGCTCTAAGAATGTAGTTTTCATATTTCAAAACCTTTTTGCAGTAATAATAATGCAGTGACAGTAATTTAACAATTTGTGACAAGAGTATCCTGCAAACCGTGGACACCTAGTGGCCGTTGTTGGTAAAACCATAAAAGTGTGACATTTTTTGTGATTTTAACTTGAAATTTGAATCAGAACTACTTGAGACTTATGACTTCATGTTTGCATTATTACTTTTTTTGCATTATTACATTTTTTTGTGAAACATTTAAATTTTTATAATTTTATTTATAAAACTAGATATTAAAGTTTGAAGACAAACTTTATGTTGGCTTGAAAAAGCGTAGCTTGAACGTTTAAAACGGTTTGACAGAAGTTTAGTTTAGTAGGCTATCTGGCTGTTAGGATGTTTAAGTATGAAGGTAGCATGATTAGCATGAAGTTAGCCTGATGTTAGCATGATTAGCATGAAGCTAACATGATGCTAGCATGATTAGCATGAAGCTAGCATGATGCTAGCATGATTAGCATGAAGCTAGCATGATGCTAGCATGATTAGCATGAAGCTAGCATGATGATAGCATGATTAGCATGAAGCTAGCATGATGCTAGCATGATTAGCATGAAGCTAGCATGAAGCTAGCATGATGCTAACATGATTAGCATGAAGCTAGCATGATGCTAGCATGATTAGCATGAAGCTAGCATGATGCTAGCGTGATTAGCATGAAGCTAGCATGATGCTAGCGTGATTAGCATGAAGCTAGCATGATGTTAGCGTGATTAGCATGAAGCTAGCATGATGCTAGCGTGATTAGCATGAAGCTAGCATGATGCTAGCATGATTAGCATGAAGCTAGCATTATGTTAGCATGAAGCTAGCATGATGCTAGCATGATTAGCATGAAGGTAGCATGATGCTAGCATGATTAGCATGAAGATAGCATGATGCTAGCATGATTAGCATGATGCTAGCATGATTAGCATGATGCTAGCATGATTAGCATGAATCTAGCATGAGGAGCGTGAAGCTAGCATGATGTTAGCATGATTAGCATGAAGCTAGCATGATGCTAGCATGATTAGCATGAAGCTAGCATGATTAGCATGAAGCTAGCATGATGCTAGCATGATTAGCATGAAGCTAGCATGATGCTAGCATGATTAGCATGAAGCTAGCAAGATTAGCATGACGCTAGCATGATGCTAGCATGATTAGCATGAAGCGAGCATGATGTTAATATGATTAGCATGAAGCTAGCATGATGTTAGCATGAAACTAGCATGATTCTAGCATGATTAGCATGGAGCTAGCATGATTCTAGCATGATTAGCATGAAGCTAGCATGATTCTAGCATGATTAGCATGAAGCTAGCATGATGCTAGCATGATTAGCATGAAGCTAGCATGAGGCTACCATGATTAGCATGAAGTAAGCATAAGGTTAGCATGATTAGCATGAAGCTAGCATGATTTAACGTGAAGCTAGCATGATTAGCATGATGCTAACATGATTAGCATGACGCTAGCACTATTTGGCGTGCAGCTAACAAGATTTAACATGAAGCTAACATGATTTAGCATGAAGTTAGCAAGATTTATTATGAAATTAGCATAAAGCTAGCATAAAACTAGCATGAAGCTAGTATGACTTAGCATGGAGCTAGCATGAAGCTAACATGACCCAAAGACCCAACCCCCATGTCTCTATGATGTTCAGATCCAAAGATATAAGGCTTTGTTTATTATGTTGCTAGGGTGTTCATATTTGGTTGCTAGGGGCGTGGCTTAATGCCTCAATAAGAATCCTATTAAGACTGATTGGATGCCTGAGTAAAATGAGCCCACCCCTATGTCTCTATGACACTCTGGTGCAAAGATATCCATCTGGGCTTTTTATAATGGTAGTCTATGGGAGATGTTGCTAGGGTACCCAAAATTGTTGCTAGGGGCGTGACCTAATAGCTCTGGGGCAATCCTAAGAGACTGATTGGATGACTGGGTAAGATGAGCCCACCCCCATGTCTCTACGACACTCTAAAGTAAAGATATTCCATCTGGGACGCTTTCATTCCCTTATATGGGCATGTTTCCTGCCCCATTATAAGTCAATGGGAAATTTTGGGGGCCTCTTACACCCCAGGGGTATAGCTTACACCCCATTGTGATGTATGTTCTTACACAGCCTGTCAGCCTCCTTAAATGTGGTAAGCCACAAGTTTCTACAAGTTTCTCACTCACAGCTATGACCCGTCAAAGTTTGTCTCAATGTTAAGTCAATGGAAATTTTGGGGTGTTCGAGCCCCCCGTTTAGGAATTCGGAAGGTCCCATCAGTTAGAAAAGATATAGCACACTCCGTCAGACCAGTCTGAAGGTCCGTGGAAAATTTGGTGCATGTAGCTTGAAAGCTCTAGGACGAGTTACTGTTCGTAATTTTGGTCTCAGAAAAAGAATAATAATAATAATAATAATAATAAGTTTAATAGCAATAACAGTATGTTGGCTTTTTCAAAGCCAACATAATTAATATGTTATGGAATTATTTTTATTTATTAAAATAAATGTAAACTGCTATAACAATTTATTTATTTAATATTTTCACCTGCTGACCCCCAAAGTGTCTTCTTTAAAACAAGACCAAGATTAGGCTTCTAGACCAAAACATGCCAGAGTTATATTAATTTGAAGATGTATATCACATTTTCACCCCCCACTCAAAGGGTATTTGCGCCACCTAGGGGGTTAAAGTAGGCGGTGCCTGCCGTCGCTACCTTGGCCGCGCGTCATTGTGCATCACTCGCGGATATGCGAAAATGAGTAAAAAGGCGGGACGTGGGTAAAGCTGAGGGGACTGGTTGCTGAAACCACGCCCACCTAGCTCGATTCTAATGACAGCAGTGGCTGTTCAACCCTCACTCATGTGGCCACGCCCTTAATTATGCAGAACTTTAAGGCTTAATATAATTTAAACTGATGAGTTATCAAAAAATTCCTACCCAGTCTCACGAGGTTTTGTGATATAGTCACGTAAGTTTAAAAAAAATATTTTTGTGATATTATCACATAACGATATACCTGAATACTTGTTTTCATGTGATTATCACGTATTGGTTACTCAACAGCTTTTTCCGATTTTTAAACCATTGTCGCTTAGGTTTAGGGTTAGATTTTGTTGTTGCATTAAAATGTAAATTTATATACTGGGTTGTACTATTTTTTCTGATTTATTTTTTATATATCGCCTGGCGTTAGGGTTAGAGTTGGGTTTCGGTAGGGATGTCATTTTATGTAAATCTAACCCTAAACCGAAGCAACAATGGTAAGAAAATAGGACAAAACTGTTGAGTAACGAATACGTGATAATCACACGAAAATAGGAATTCGTTATACAATCATGAAAAAACACAGAAATTCGTGATTATATAGTTACGTGACTATATAATGAAATTTCGTGAGACTGGGCTGAAAAATTCACCCCCCTCACAGTTGTCATGAAGGGCAAAATTAGCTATACAGACCAAAAACTGTTTTTGTACCAGGCTGTAAATATATTATTTTCTACTGTAAAATTGGCCATTTAAACATGGGGGTCTTTAGGAATTGACTCCCTTTTGGGGCCAGCCTCTAGCAGCCAGTCGATGAATTGCCATTTAAATCACTTCCATATTGGCTTCATCAGAGAGATCGGAAGGTTGCCCCTCGGTCGAAACCACATCTCATAGATTACTGGTTGTCGGCCATTTTCTAGTGGTGTCCAAAACTTAGGCTGTGTTCCACTCCGGTTTTAGACACGAACTCGCGAACTTTCCTAAACACTTCCCCTCAGGGGAATCCCTGTCGCCATTTTGAAGTGCGTTTCACTTCGTCAAGTGAACAAGGGAAGTTTATATGGACAGCCCCTTGCTCCCTCGATTTTGACCGAGTCTACTCATATGTACACTTCAAGCAGCTTCATATAGCACAATGCAACACGATTGGGACGTCACTTTAGCAGCTCGCGCTTTGCACAGTTCAAATGATGGAGGGGGCGGTTTCCACTTTCCATGGAATCAAGTGTTCCAGCAGTAGTGGGCACTCATACAACGTAAGCAATGACGTACATCTGATGAACGAGACTGAGGGAAGTTAGCGAGAAAAGGTCATAAAAACGAACTGGAAGGCAGGACTAGAACAACTTTATTCCCTACTTTAGTTTACTCATTTTGATTGTATCTGATTTACAATCTGGGTTGCTAACTCCCTTTTTCCTACAAGATGGTCGACTGAGTCAGCTGTAGGACAATGACAGTACACAGTGCCAATGTATGTTTATATGCTTGTTTGTTCTTATTTACAGTTATTTTCCTTTAAAAAAAATTAACAGATGAATGTGACAACAGTAAAGTTCATTCGCTATATGAGGAAGAGTGAAGGAAAAAACAAGCAGTTTTGGGCAAATCACAAGAGTTGTGTAAGAGGGGTTTTCTGTCAAAACCCGGGCATCAGAGACCATCAGAAATCAATACTCTCATTTTGTGTGACTCAAACCAATTTCAGTTTTTTTTATTATTACAATTTGGGGAATTTTTTTGAACAGGACAGTGTAGATGGGAGGTGACAGGCAAGGAAACAGGGAGTTGAACTTGGGTCACCCAGGTCAGCACCCTGTCCACAGGTCAATAATAAAAAATACTTAGTGTTTCAAAGTTTTGTTTTTTATTGTTCTCAGGACAGTTTTTTCCTCACGGGCAGTTTTCAAAATCCTTAATTGCAATCATAAAAGTTTAAATAAAAATTAAAATAAGATATGATGGTATGGATGATGGCTGGTGGTGTTGGAAAGCTTAGTATCATACATGAAATGTACAGGAAGGTAAAATAAAATGTCACCGGGGTGGTACCTTTTCATAAAGTACACCTTGTTATCTAAAAGGTACATGGGGATGTCGCAGGTCGGAGAGGTGTTTGCCCTCACGTGACCTCAACCAGATTATTTACAGTTTGTCTTTGTTATGTGTTGCCGGGGGACTTCCGGTAGAGCCTTCCCTTCTTCCTGTACATGACGAAATGAGGATGGTGAGTGACACTGACTAAATGGATGAAGTGAGTACCTTAGGCTGGTAGCGGCAGGTTCCTGGACTCAACACTGGAAGTGCCTAAAAGGTACACAGGTAAGTAGTTGAAGTACAACTGGGCCTAGTATGATGAGCGTGCCGGTAAGTATGCAGACAGACGTACTGGATTCTTAGCCTTCGTTGTGTAGGTAAGTATGCAGAGGAAATGCACGGGATCTTGGCTTGAGTTGTTCAGGTGAGTATACAGGAGGGATACACTGGCTCTTAGCTCTTGGGGTACAGGTGAGTATACAGGACGACACACTGATTCTTTACCTTGGGCACACCGGTGAGTATACAAGGGTAATATGCTGGCTCTTAGCTTTGGACGTACAGGTGAGTATACAGAAGAGCACTCTGGTTCTTTTCTTTGGCCGTACAGGTGAGTATACAGGGGTAATATGCTGGCTCTTAGCTTTGGGCGTACAGGCGAGTATACAAAGGGCACGCTGGGTCTTTACTTAGGGCATACAGGTGAGTATACAAGGGCAGTACGCTGGCTCTTAGCTTTGGGCGTACAGGTGAGTATACAGAAGGGTACACTGGTGAGTATACAGGGACAATATGCTGGCTCTTAGCTTTGGGGCGTACAGGTTAGTATACAGAATGGC
Source organism: Misgurnus anguillicaudatus (assembly GCF_027580225.2). Taxonomy (NCBI): domain Eukaryota; kingdom Metazoa; phylum Chordata; class Actinopteri; order Cypriniformes; family Cobitidae; genus Misgurnus; species Misgurnus anguillicaudatus. Next base: position 36,989,782 of record NC_073344.2, read on the forward strand.
TGAGAATGGGTACAACTCACAGACCCTCGAAGAGGTGGACGACAGGCTTTAGCCCTTACGACAATTCAGCGTACTTACAGTTCCGTTGACACTGGATCTTCTCCCTTCCCTTCCAGATATCTGACGTCAACATGGCCGGCAGTATAATCTCCTCGTTCCTGCCTCCTTTTACTGCAGTTCCAGCAGCTCTTCAATGCATACGATCTCTCCCCAGAAAGTAACACATGTCAATACGTCACCTCAATAAAAATAGCTGGTATACTCAACTCAGTGTGTGTGTTCACTTCACCCAATCCTCAATATCCACCATACATTTATGTGCCTCCTCTTCATTGAATCGCCCAATCATAAATCGCCACACTCATCTCCACACCTGTTGCTAATAAAACCCAAATTTGGGTTGCCCGGAGTTCCCGGAAGTGACTGGTGTTCCAGGGACGTTGTCAGGGCGGAACTAACTTCCACCACTTTAGGTTCCGCCCTTCAAAAGTCACTCCATGACAGGTACATGGTACATATTAGGACCTTTTTAAAAAGCCACCGCCCCAGTGACAACTTTTGTACCTTTTTTCTGAGAGTGTACTCTGGTTATTTCTTCATAGCATGTTGGGTTTTTTGCATGGATGGTTATTAAACAAGTAACTGGATACCATTTTTACTCTGAAAGAATTTGTTCTTTCTTAGTGCTTACTTGTTTTTCTCTTTGCTATCTCTGTCAAACAGTCATTTTAATCTAACTGACAAACAAAATGAGTTTCTCCATTTGATACTATTGAGCACTGCGAAAATTATATATTCTTAGAGGAAAAGTTCACTATGATGGCATTTTAATATCACATTATTCGTTTGTGATGAAAGGATGTCATATACATCTGTGAATTATGAAAGAATTTTCATATTTCCAATTCTTTTCATTTCCTTTAAGCATAAAAAACCTTTTCCTTAAAACAAGAAAAGTTTGCCATCAATGTTTAATGAAAATACGATCAATGAAATAATAAAACAAAGTCGTACTATAAAATATTTTAATACTTTATGTATATATCCATAGACAAAGAAAGCCACCTAATCAGCTTGAAGTACTGTACTGTGTTCTTTAAACTGATACTTGGGAAAACATAAATAGGGTCAAGGGGCTTTCAACTGTTTTATTGATGTAAGCAGCAATGACCTTTGACCTGTAGTGTGAGGTGACTAACAGAAAATGAAACACTTGTGCTCTTTTAGCATACTTTTAATGATGCATAATGAACCACTTTTCAATCAGCGAGAGAAACTATCCATCGGCTGTAAATGCTGTGTTGGCTAAAAATTATGCTGACCCAAAACAGTCAATAAAATACACACGCAGGATCCCACAGGCACAAACACAATCTCAGCAATTTTTACATTTTATGTATGAATTTTAACTAATTGTTTTCTAATAATTGTACGTTTTTGTATGATTCACTTTAGATTAATTCATGCAAATTATCCAACTCGTGAAATGCATACAAATTCCCATGAGATCAGTTGAAACTTCAGCTAGTCAATTCAGTGGTCAGTTGCCCCATGCAACAAAACCCTACCAGTTTTTGTCCTGTATTTAATAGACTCATTATTAATCAAAAAACTAACCACATTTAATTAATTTAATCTTCTGATCTGCATATTGTGATTTTTTCTTATTATCACTATGTTTTTTGTGCACTTTTCCTGTTGAGCAGTACAGCAGGACTCCTTGTTTCTCTCTTTAATTAACTGCTGCAGTTTGGCCTTCATCCCCCCTGCAATCATAATCACGTATTAAACGCCTATGTTCGCTGTGCAATTTGCTTATATTGTGACATGATTATGTGCTTTTTCGTTTCTTTTGTTTTAATTCTCTAATTTATTTTAGTTGCATTGCACAAAGGTCAGTTTGAGGTGAGTAAAAATAAGTTAAAGAAAAGTCCTTCTGCCTCCACCTTCTGTACTATCACTGCATCACTTCACCCCTTCACTGCAAACAACTCCTAATAAAAAAAAAATCAGTCAGGTAATAGTCAAACTTATCTCACTTTTAAAGCAAGAAATTGCCCATGTTTTTGAGTAAGCGACTAAGCCCCCCACCAAGTTATTCAAGTGATTTAAACTTCTAACTGGAAAAAGAGGGTCAATCTTAACGTACTGCCCGTTTACCATTATTATTTCGATGATGTTATACATTTGTGGACAAAAATATTGGCACCCTTGGTAAATATAAGCAAAGAAAGCTGTGAAAAATATATTTACAAAGTTTCTCCTTTTGGGCTTTAAAGAAACACTATGTAGTTTTTTTACCTTTAAATAATGTCTCTAAAATTATTTCAGTGATAGAACAACTTTTAACTGGACTAATCACAAAAGACTAAAGCAAAGACCAAAATGTGCCACTATTTACACAACAATAAACAATAATTTATAATAGCATTAGGACGTACTGATTACTGTTTTGAAAAATTTGATGACATTTAATTATGAGTTGAGTATAAGAACTCTAGGGTTGCTGACATGCATCAGGTTTAACACCCCATTCAGACAGCAAGCGACCAGCAGTAGCAGAGCGGCGCGATCTCATTCATTTCAATAGAAACCTGGCGACTTCCGGCGACACGAGTGAAAGTGACCGTTGGCGACCGTATGGACCGTGTCCAGTGACGCGAGAAAGTTAAGAAAAGTTTAACTTTATGCAAATGTTGAGCGAATTTCGGGAGCGACTACCAATGAGAACGAAGTAGTGGAGTTCACGTCATCCTTCTCTCGTCAGTTACTGGAAACACGCCTCATTGAAAGAGACGGGTGACACACAGCAATAACGTCGCTGGCTGTCTGAACGAGGGGTAATGCAACGTACACAACAAACGCGAGGCATCGCGTTACTCTCTCTAGATTCCTCTCGGAATTTAACTTCATTTCATGTGAATTTTTTCCTCAAGTTAAATATTTTAAACTTGGGCGAAGACGCGTTTAAGGAGAATTGCACGTGTTTTCGCGGCAAACGCGCCGTCCATATTGCGTAATTCACATCACCCCACGCAAGGACGCATCTGATTGTTTCTTTGCATTGACTTATGCTACGTCTGAAACCGCCTACTTTCATACTATATAGTAGGCAAAAAGCAGTAGGCGAGGCGAGTAGTATGTCCGAATACACATAGTATTCCTAAAAACAGTATGTGAAAAGTACCCGGATGACCTACTACTTCCGGTTAGATTTCGAAGCATGCATACGATGGACACTTCCCTATCCCATGGAGTGGAGTTATGCAACGAAAAAGAAAGGCGAAAGCAGCAATGCGGCCATTTTTGCTCTGGTATGTCATGACGTGATGACGACGTATGTCACGTGATGTATCAACATGGCGGATGTAGTATGTTCGAATCGCATTCATACTACTAGGATTCACACTATACAGTACCTACTGTTTTAACAGTCAGTAAGTAAGTACTTCATCTCATTGAGTACCTACTGAACAGTATGCGGTTTCGGACGCAGCCTTGTTATGTAATCTACTCACGCAAATCGTTGAACTCACATCTCGTGTGAACCCACAGTAATAGCTTGCACACTTTTAACGCCAGTGAATACAGTGTTGGGGTAAGTTGTTTTGTCAAAGTTAATTTCAGTACAGGCACATACCCTATCTCAAGAAAGCTATTAAACATTTCCACAGTTATGGCCAAGAAAAAAGACTGTGGGGCATGTTGTCACACTATATGTGACAAATGGATTTAACAGATTAGAAATGGATCACCGAAAATGCCATAAACAGACTAATATAGCCCTATGCAGCAAAATACAAACTAGCTATTGTAAAATTTAAAACAATGCATAACATCAAAAAAGTACAGTATAAACTAAGGAAATGTTAAAACATTTCAAGCCATATACACTTCCTTTATTTATTAAATACAAAAAATATGATAAATTGACATCATACACTGTCAGAAAAAAGTTAACTGTACATTTTCTGTCACTGAGGTGGTACCCTAGGGCATTGGTTCCCAAACTTTTTCAGCGTGTGGCCCCCCAGTGCATTCCTTCGCGGCCCCCCATAGAAAATATGTGACAAAAAACTGTTCTAAAACTCAACATTTTAATAAAAAAATTTAATTATACAAAAAAGTAGTGCTTTTGGTTAGTAGCCTTATTTTTTTAGGTTTAATTACACAGAATTCATGATAAATGAATGAATTTCATAAAGTGTCATAAAACTGGGGCCCCCTTGGGGACACGGCCCCCAGTTTGAAAACCACTGCCCTAGGGTACTGTTTTGTACCTTTACAGGTATACATAACATAATACAATGTTGTATTTTTTGGGGTACATTATTGTACCTTAAGAATCTATTGTGTGCCTTAAAGGAATAGTCTACCCTTTTGCCATATTAAACTGTGTTATTACCTCAACTTAGACGAATTAATACATATCGATCTTTTTTCAATGCGTGCACTGTACAGCGTGTCGTGATCGTGAAGGTGTTAGCATTTTGCCTGGACCCATTCATTCCTACACTGTAAAAAATGTCTGTAAATTGAACAATAAAATACCGTTTAAATGATACAGAATAAAACCGTATTTCACAAAACATGTGGTAACCGTAGGATTCACTGTGAAAAACTTTAATTAGTTTTACAGACTAAGACCTTAAATTTAACAGTTAAAACATTTAAAAATTCGGTTTATTGGAGTAAAAAATGAAAATGAAAAAAAAAATCTTGAGCAATATCAGCGTAATAGATATGGCATTAAGCGTTATTAATGTAACATTAAAACTCTTAGAGAATATATTTGTTACCAATATACTGAACCATCTGTTTATATTTTACTAAATCCTTGTTGATAGAGTTTAAAAATTAGAATAATATCAGTCTGCACTATAGTGGTCATCATGCAGGCATTTGTCATCAAGTTCCTACTTTTATCACACTAAAATTACTTTTAAACATAAAATTACAATTATTTTCTAAACATGGACGATAAGTTTAACTTCTAAACAACTGCTGTCAAAACAAGATACAAGTGCTCAACTATTCCAGCATCCACACACGTGATTTAGTAGACAAATCTTCTTTCTGACGTGATGTAATCACAAATCAAATGGATATTTTCCACCAAATTTATCCCATTCTACAATCCTGGTACCCAGCATGCATTGCAGCATGAAGCTTTGTTGTTGAATGTCACCATTGTTGCGTTTCATAGACGAATTAAAGTGTCTGTAAAGACTACAGAGATTGTACTGTAAATCTACAGTATTTTAAAGGAATTAAAGGAAATGTCTAACATAACGGAAGAAGTACTTGTAATCTATTTTACGGATTTTTTTTACAGTGTAGCATTGAAATTAGACAGTTCTGAGCTGTAAAATAGATGGTACTGAACCGTCATTTGTAGAACATAAACCTTTACAATAAATAGTTTTGAGCTGTAAAAAAATGGTAATGAACCATAAATATTACAATGTTAACCCTTGAATTTGACAGATATAAACTGTTTTAGCAACATAAACATGTTAAATAGACAGTTATAAACTGTAAAAAAAAACATTTAAAATTTGTAAAATATACAGTACAATGGGTGCAATCCCGTAAAACCAATAACATTGCTACCGAATTTTTGACGGTAAAGTTCTGGCAACCACAGCTGCCGGTTTTCTACCGTAAAATTTACGGTTTATTTTTAACAGTGTATGGAACCAAACAGGGAAGCCACCAAACACTTCCGTGTTTTTCCTTTTTAAAGACTGTTACATGAGGAGTTATACCATTAAGTATGGTGCCACAAAATAAAACTTTTTTTTGGTACCATAGGTATAAATGGGGCTAGGCTAAATGCTAACACATTCACAACGCGTTGTACAGTGCACGCATTGAAAAAATATAGGTATGTATAAATTCGTCTAGGTTGAGGTAATAACATAGTTTAATATGGCTAAAGGGTAGACTATTCCTTTAAGTAACATGTTTTCCCCCTAAAATTTACATGGTACAAAATTGTTCCCTAAAGTAAACAATATGTCCTTTTAATATTGTATTGGGTACCAACCAGCGACAGAAAAATGTGTACCTTTATTTCCTGACAGTGTATGATATAAAAAGAGACACTCTTTTAAAATGCACACTTTTATAGAGTTTGAACTAGATTTTAACAAGGTAAACATCCTAAAAATGCCTTAAGTTGGAGAGTCAAACAACACGAGGAAGAGTCAGTAATGAAAAAAGTTTTGGGGTTAACTATTCCTTAAAATTCCATGATTTGGATAAAGTAACCTAAATCTATTCATTAAAAAAATAATTAATTGAAACTATTTAATCTACAATTGATATGGATGTCCTGTCTGTGTCCATATTTGCTTAACATTTGATGGCAAATGTCAATATAGATTAGTTTGTGTGAAATGTCAAATTATCATATGTTTGGTGATTCAGAGGTTTCCAGTAGACAAAGAAATCTTACTCTAGACACAGTTTGCAGTAAAAGGAAAAAAATTGAGAATCAAAAACCAAAATATGGTGTGTGTGTGTGTGGGGGGGGGTCTCTAAATGACTGAGTAGTAATACACAGACATTTCTGTTTACCTCAGTGTGTGTGCACAGGTGCATGATTTTACACCCTAGCTTTTGGGCATAGGAGAGTGTCCATCAGTCATCAGGGCATTGAGATGATGCTGTTTGTGTGTTTCTGTGACAGAAAATCAATTGTGTTGTCCCCATAGTGACTGTTTTATAGTCAGAGCAGCACACTGTGAAAACTGGGTGTATGGTTTAGTGAGTGACCAAGTATTGGAGTACTCAGCGTTCCTACACTCACACAGATATAGAAGAGGTCAAAGACGTTAGATCACTGGTTCCTATTTTTACTTTTTTGGTCTGTGAACTAGGAGAGAGAAGGGGTGAAAGTACCATTTTCAGAAAAATGTCATTTTAAAAGAAAATGTCTTAGACAGAGATATATTTTGCAGTGATCAATAGTGTGGTCTATTAATACAAGGTGGAAAAACCTTTAGCAAAAATACCACGGTTTCACAGTGTTGCCATTGCAACACTAAAATGTTATTTTCAAATGCCATGGAAAAAATAAAGCGTTTAAATTATAATATGCTTTCAAAAAATAATATTTTTGAAATGTATATTAAATGTAAACATCAAATCAATCACACGACTTAATGAATTTTGTATAAACACAGCTCATACCTTGGAGACGGTATCACAGAACATTTTAGTGGTTTTGAAACCTTGCTGTTTAAAACCTCGGTAGGCTATACCTTGAAACCATTCATGTCGAGTGCGACGAACTGCTTCCCGTTTTGAGCTACTCTCTTCCAGAAATGATTTGTAGTCCTCCTGAGAAACCCTGCGGCCGTTTTTAATTGCTGTGTGCCAGTTAGGTCTGTCATTTGCAAGTGCCTCCCAGTTGTCCAAATTAATTGAGAAGGCCTGAAGATCCCTCTTAATGACGTCTTTAAAACGTAGATGGGGCGACCATGTTTGCGAGGGGCGTTTGCCAGCTTGGGAGACGGGTGTCATCCATTCGATAAATATGCCCAGTCCAGCGGAGGTGGCGTTCACGAAGGATGGTGTGCAGGTCACAAGAACCAGTTCTCTCAAGTATGGCCATAGTAATACCTTGAAACCGGTAACCGGCCCATGCCTAGAGGAGTCTGAGAAAATTGCTTTGTTACTTTGTCCCGCGTAACTTTCGTCCCGGATCTCCCCTACTTACACCAATGATGAGGAGACAAAAGGTTCTTCTTCAAGCACATTGATGTACTGTTAACACTTGGAATAGATAGTATTGCCAAAGACCCAAAACCACAGGCAGTGCCACTAAACCACCATTTGTCCCATAGTTATCTGTGGAACCATTAAATAGCTGGGATTTCAATCATCATCCTGATTTTATGCTCATTGTGAAGTATTGCATAAGAACAAGTGATGGAAACACCAAATTTTGAATAAAAATCTCTTAATTCACAAAAAAGTTTTAAAGTAAATGCGAATAATGGGAGATGGAAACGCATTTGCAGAATACATTCTGTTGTAGCAAACATTCGTCTAGCTATATCAGCTGATGTTGTTGTTCCCATATGGGCTTGACATTGTGGTAATGCCAACCTGATCTCATGTGAAATCGTACATATTTTACGAGTTGGCTAATTCGTATCAATTCATGTGAAGTTAATCGTGTGCAAAACTGAACGATTCTCATAAAAAAACAAGAATGAGACCTAACCCCAGCCCTAAGTGTTTGCACTTCATCTGCTCATTTGCATTTTTAAGGGCACACCCAAAACGGCACATTTTTGCTGACACCTACAAAGTGGCAATTTTAACATGTTATAATAAATTATCTTATGGTATTTTGGACTAAAACTTCATATATGTGTTCTGGGGACACCAAAGATTTATTTGAAACCTTAAAAAATTATTGTGACATGTCCCCTTTAATACGAATAAGCCAACTCTTATAATATGTACAAATTCTTGGGAAATAGCGTTGGGTAATGCCCTTGCTGCTGGTGCCTGCATCAAAAATTCTGTATTTCTTCTTTTGTGCACAGCATTCAGTTTGTCAAATGTATAACTTGCCCAGTCGTAACTAAATGCAGTATTATCTTGTTTTATTTACTGTTGGTTGCTAGGTTACGCATACCACTGTCATTCGCTCAAACAACTTGATGGAAACACACCTAATTTGCATTTGTTTGTTTTTCTTTTTCTTAACGTTTGGATGGTAACCCAGCTATTGAGAGGGAAACTCAGTGTTGCTATAATGCACTTTTTTGTGTGCATTTGGCTTTCCATATACAGTACTATATGAACATCTGAAGATAGCACAATCTGACTTTAGCCCCAAATGTGGATCCGATTTGCAGACAGAAAGTCAATGCCAGTCTGCAGATTTTGCCCAGCTGAAGTTATTAAAGGATTAGTTAATTTTCTTAAAAAAAAAAAAATCCAGATAATTTACTCACCACCATGTCATCCAAAATGTTGATGTCTTTCTTTGTTTAGTCGAGAAGAAATTATGTTTTTTGAGGAAAACATTCCAGGATTTTTCTCATTTTAATGGACCCAAAGACGTAACAGTTTTAATGCAGTTGAAAATTGCAGTTTCAACAGAGTTTCAAAGGAATCTAAACGATCCCAAACGAGGCATAAGGGTCTTATCTAGCGAAACGATTGTCATTTTTGACAAGAAAAATAAAAAATATGCACTTTTAAACCACAACTTCTCGCCTATCTCCGGGGCCTGTGACGCGCCAGCGCGACCTCTCGTAATGGCGTAATGCCGTGGAAAGGTCACGTGTTACATATATGAATTATAACGCACATTTATGGACCATTTAAACAATAAACTGACACAAAGACATTAATTAGTATCATTCGACATACAACAACGTCGGAATGGTTTTCTTCACACTTTATGCATTCGTCATCCGTGACCTCTTGACGTGATGACATATTGCATGAGGTCGTGCTGGTGCGTCACAAGACCGGAGATTGAGAAGTTGTGGTTTAAAAGTGCATATTTTTTATTTTTCATGTCAAAAATGACAATCGTTCGCTAGATAAGACCCTTATGCCTCGTTTGGGATCGTTTAGAGTCCCTTGAAACTCCGTTGAAACTGCAATTTTAAACTGCATTAAAACTGTTACGTGTTGGGGTCCATTAAAGTCCATTAAAATGAGAAAAATCCTGGAATGTTTTCCTCAAAAAACATAATTTCTTCTCAACTGAACAAAAAAAGACATTAACACTTTGGATGATATGGTGGTGAGTAAATTATCTGGATTTTTTTTAAGAAAATTGACTAATCCTTTAAGCGTGCAATAATATACATTTTTCGTTTTTTCTATTACTTAAACGATAAACAGTAATATCACGCTATTGGATTACATTTGAAGATAAACGATCGATATCTTATGTTTTAATTATGCTACTTTTTAAGTTAAATTAATTTATCTCATCTTTATTATAAATTATGATTTATATTTAAAAAGGTGAAAGTAATTTAGAAATCTGAGGTTTCAAAGAAATTATTATTTTGATGTGCAAAAGTTTATTTAATTTGTTCTGTTCCCATGTTTGATTTCCTACACTGCTTACCTAAATCTGATATGCAGAAAAAAATGCACCTAATAAACCAATTGTCTGTTGTTTATTCAGATAGGTCTCCAAATAGTTGGAACGTATCGAACATGTTTGATATTTTGAGTAGACTTTGTAGGAAAACTCATATGATGTTTCACATCCCAAATCTGAATCAAGCACTGACCAAACATTGGATGATAGATAAATGGAAGGATTCATCTTTCTATCGAGCTTGATTTTCTTATTTTGTTCTCTATAAAGGCTATTGCGAGCACCTTTCAATTACATCAACCACAACCTGACATCAAGACAAACTGAAATGTGGCACAAAGTGCTTTAGGTACAGAAATGAACGCGTATAGCTTATTTTTGTCAATATAACACAACAGCTTAATGACATCTTCCACACTCCTTCTTTTTCATCTTAATAACAGTTCAAGACAACATCTGTCTCTTTGTGAAATATGATGTTAGGGTATAACACGGACACGTCTGAGAAGACTTCAAAAGAACCCACCATTTTGTTCCAAAACACTTATTTCAGAAGTGCTTTAGGCCATTTTGTGTGTTTGATTTAGCATTGTTAGACTTTCTTGCTTCTCTAACCATTATTGCATTGAATAGTCCACCACTTTATCGTTTCTAGCAAAGCTTCTCCACAACTGCTGTGCATGGTTTGACTTTATAGGTTTGCTATGACAGAGATTAAGTGCTGGAGCTTGTGTTATGTAAGGTCTGCTTTGTGTTTCTGACCCGGTGTCAAAGTCGTTACTAGAGATGATGCTGGGTGTATCTGGGGACGTGCTGCAAGAATCCCACCCACAGCGATTTTACAGAGGTCACAGGTCTGAAATCGGTCTCCCTGGACATATGCTTCCTTCTTCAAGACCACAGACTGATTTCAAGGCAGTCAGACGGTGCAGAAGGATGACTCACTTAAAAATGTACAATTTACACCACAAGATGCCTGCGGTACAGTAGTTAGAGATGCGGAAATGGATGTCAAGAAGGTAAGAAGTTACCACCCGGGGGCCTGTTAGTGTGCATGTACGTGTCATTTCGGTACATACTTTATTACCCACTAATGCACATCTATGAACCACCCACAATCCCAATGCATTTTGCACACAAATGGGAAATAAAATCGAAGAGATCAGATGGAAAAGCCACTAAACGCTACCTCCATCAAAATGATGATGATATTGACTGAATGCTCTCGGCACTTATTATATGTTCATAAAATACTTTAAATTCAAATATGCTTAATCCCAGCACCAGACCATTCAGAAATAGCCATTTGTTGGCAGAATCCGCTAATGCCACATTGGCCCTGTCCAAATGGCGCACTTTAGTGGCCTTAAATTGCGCGTGCTCGCTCAGTCTATAAGTCCGTACGGTGTCCCATCTATCACTTTTACGCTGCGAAGTGTGCTCATCAGCGCCCCCTTGGCACCCTTGATGGGGTCTTTGGCGAAGCCCGTACTGCAGCAGGCTTTGCGCACTTTACCAACCCAGAAGTCCTTGCAATCAGACCAATCAGACAACGGAAAGGAGAAGTTCACACTGATGGGCAACTTCTCTTCCTATTTCCGGTGTGATGCTTGAGTCTGTCCCAAAATACGACTCTGGTGCACCCTCTTGGACTCGCATTAAAGGTCCCTAGGGTCTGCACTACATGATGTCATCAAAGTGTGGACTCTGAGGAAGTCCATATGTCCGGAGTGTGCCATTTGGGACAGGGCCATTGATGTGTGCCAAGGTTTACAGCGCCCCCTAAAGCCCGATATATAGTCATTCGTAAACGCTACGTGGAAATATTTAACCTCGCCAAATATTTAACAGCGCATCAGTTCTACGTGGACCGCAAGCCCTGTGATTGGTCCACCAGAACCCCTCCCGTCAGGTAAAAAAACTGCGTCATAGGTATTTCCGTTTGCAACTGTGAAAACAAAGATGAGCCAAGTTGAGGAGTGATTTAACTCAAACTGCAACAAAGGTTACTGTTTATTTACTTCCATCATTGCTGGTCTTCTTAACAACAAGTTGCTGTTGTTTCTTCTTCGTTTGTGGGTTAACTTGTCAACCTTCTTCTTCTTTGACGGTCTGCGCTGCTACTGTGGTTACATGCATGGATACTGCCTACCAGTCTGCGCGTGTGTTTGCACATCGACATGGACAACGACGCAAAAGTAAATCAACCTAAACGGCTCGTTATAGTTCTGCGTAGGTCCTACGGCGTGGCGGTTTTCATTTATACTTTTGCGTTGACTTGCAAACACACGCGCAGACCGCTGGTAGGCAGTAACCACGCGTGTAACCCCAGTAGCAGCGCGACCGTCAAAGAAGGCGACGCCTAGGGTGGCCCTTCGTGCCAGTTCCGCCGGACACGTCCCGAACATGTTTTTGGTGCGTTCTCCGGAAGTCGCGTTGCTCGACCGCATACGTCATCGAGGTTCTCACATTTCAGTTAAAATACATTAGAAAATTAAGATTTATTTCTTTTAAGACATACAATCATTGTAGTTTCATTCTTACCTTAAAAAATGTAACGGTTGCTTTTCTGAAATTAAACCCGAAATATTAAACCTTGATGGCGTATGCGGTCGACCAACGCGACTTCCGGAGAAAGAATCCGAAAACAAGTTCGGGACATGTCCGGCGGAACTGGCACGAATGGCCACCCTATTACCAACCAACAAAGGAAGAAGAAACAGCAACTTGTTGTGTATAATATGAGAAGAGCAAGGATGGAAGTAAATAAATAGTGACTTTTGATGCAGTTTGAGTTAAATCACTCCTCAACTCGGCTCATCTTTATTTTCACCGTCACAACGTCAAACGGAAATACCTATGACACAGTTTTTTTAACCTGACGGGAGGGGTTCTGGTGGACCAATCACAGCGCTTGCGGTCCCTGTAGATCTGACGCGCTGTTTTTTTGTGGGGTGCACGCCAGGCTACACAGAGCTAAACACAGGCTATGGATAACCTACGGCGTAGCTACGGTGTAGAGCTTACGCACGACTATAAATCGGGCTTAAGCCGTCACGGCTATGCCGTAGGACCTACGCACAACTATAATGAGTCCTTAAGTTGTGGTTCAATTTCTTTATTATTACATTCTGACTTTCATTATTTGCAATAATCACTAGTTGCATCTTTTGTGATTTTGCAACTGTTTACTAAAGATACTCATCCAAAAAAGTGGATTTTTTTTCACCAAAAAGAGCTTTCATGCAGCAAAAGACAGTCAAATTACTTAAATACCAATGAAATGACTAAAGTGACATTTGTGAAAATAAGGCATTTCAATTACTGACTAATAACCTTTTCAATGCCATTAAAGTGAAATAAAATTTTTCCAAAAAAAAAATTCTGCTATTTTACCCTGTGTTTACGTACAAATATTCATAGAGAGTTATTTCATGTCAGTCTATTCTTGTGATGTAATATTTTTCTGATAACTCTGCCGCTAAATGGCACAATTTGAATGTGAATAGGGACTGATCGATGCTTTTAATGTGTAAGTGCCTGGCTATTATCCAGTTTAGGCTGCAAAGCCTTAGGCTAGCAACAGCTTTATTTATGTGAGGCAAATTTAAATGCAACCTCTAAAATATTCATACAAATTTCGTACAGACACGTGTAGACGATCTTGCTGTCTCATAATCTGCCATTTTGTTTTATAATATGATTGTTTGTGGTCACGAAGGTCATTGGTTGGGTTAATTGAATGCTATGTACTTGAATTAAGAGTATACAAAATACTATTCATCATCATTCACAATAATAAGGTCAGGATGCAATTTTTCAAAATTAAAGTAAAGTTACTACGTTTTAAGATTACAGATTTTCATTAAGTGCAAAACTTGCCTGTGCTCAAGGCCAGGAAATATTTCGTTTTAACAGACGAGATGTAGTTTTCCCCATCAAACTTTTCCAAAGTCAAGTGTCTTCTCTATGGCTGTTGTGTCCACACAAATTAAATGTGACAGACAGACAGACCAAGAGATGGAATGCATTTTTACTGACACTACACCACAGGGAAAGTCTTCGGGTCAGCCCTGTGCAGGCTTGTATAAATCAAAGTTGGTTTTGTTTGGCGAAGCCATCTTTCTCATCTCCTTCTGTAACCTAAGAATAGATGATATGTGATGGTGCTGAAAGATGTGGGGGCATCCACGGGGGTCGATACAGTTGCCTGGGGAGCTGCAGAAGAAAAACAGACCTATTTTGATGAGTGTGAGCAAATATTTCACAATATATATACATGGCAAGTTCAGTCAGCTGTCCTTGTGGCTACTCTGTATCAAAGTATATTGTTTTATCATATAAAAGCAGACAATGCAATTATATATTAATTATAAAAAAAGAAAATGTTAATTTTTTTTAACCCTTGTGGGTTGTTCAAATGAATTACCCTTTCAGGTTCGTGGTTAAAACGTCCACTAAATTAAACAGCTGTAAAATGTTTCAATTTTTTTGCATAACTCTGTTAATCAACCTCAGTACTGATCAAAACTACCAAATTTTTACAAAATTCCATGATTTTTGCCAAGTTGATAAGTGATGTCTCTGATTAGGGGGAAAACACACAAAATGACTGATTTTCAATATAAAAAGTGATTGTGAACTGGATATTCACAGTCTTGGGCATGTCAAAGATTGGTAAAAACATTGACTTTGATAATTTTTTTTTGTTTTTGTGCAGCATCAGATTAAACATTTTTAAAATTGACTTCCATTATAACGACATTTGCTTAATTGCAAAGCCATGACATCATATAATCATGCATTCTTGATTGTTGTTTGTTTTTCCTTTTGCAAAGAGGTAAAATTTGTCATTTTATCGGCAAAAGAGAAAATCCCAAGGAGATGTGGGTGTGGCTGGGAAAAAAACACAACTCTGAGGGGACTTCACATCCACATGGGAAAGAAGAAGTGTGGTGTTGGTAGCCTGAAGCAACCTTGCACTGCCCCGGTGCGGGCGGGTCAGACAAATGGGATCCATGGTCGGGTTTACAACCACAGTACCAATGGGCCCAATGTTGCAGAGGCAGAGCAGGAGGAGAGGACAGAGGAGGAAGAAAGGGATGTTGATGAACCCCAAGAAGAGAACTCAGTAGCACCCCCAAGAACGGAGTTGAGAAAAAGGGCCAGGAACTTAAAAAACCCACACAGAAGGAACAAAATCAAGTGGCCAAAGGCCAATGAGTTTGAGGAGTGGAGAAAGTTGGATGAACATCTGACTGGGCTACTGCAAAAAGCTCTGCGCGGGTCAGTGATAGCCAAGCTTAACCTGTTTGGGGAGATCCTGTATGAAGAATGCAGCAACAGGTTTGGCGAGGTGACTATCAAAGAAGCCTCAGTAAGATCAAAAGGCAGGAGAGAGAAAGAAATCGATGACCTGGTGATAAGCAGAAGGCAGCTCCGCAAGCGTTGGAGGAAGGCAGAAGAGCCTGAGAAGGAGGGTCTGAAAACCCTCTGGGATGAGATAAGACAACGTCTTGCTAACCTCAGGAGAGCAGAACGCATTAGAAGGCGGAGGAAAAGAAAGGAGAAGGAAAGATCCAGTTTCTTCAGAAACCCATTCCGGTATGCACGCAGCCTCCTTGAGGAGAAGACAAGCGGAATTCTGGATGTTTCCAAAGAAGAACTGCAGGAATACATCCACACTCAGTATAGTGACCCAGCAAGGAATAAACCCCTAGATTCACCAGGCTATGTGCCTAGACCTTCAGAACCATCAGCCCTGTTTGATGCATCACCACCAAAGTTCAGGGAGATCAAGCAGGTGATCCAGCGGGCAAGATCTGCTTCAGCACCAGGCCCGAATGGGATACCTTACAAACTGTATAAGCACTGCCCAGGAGTGCTGAAGCTGCTGTGGACCCTGATGAGAACCACATGGAATAAGCAGACCACACCATCCGAGTGGCAGAGGGCAGTGGCAGTCGCTATTCCCAAACAACAGAACGCTAAGACCATTGAGCAATTTAGAAGCATAGCTCTATTGAATGTGGAGGGGAAAATTTTCTTCTCTGTGATGGCAAGAAGAGTGACCACCTACCTCACAGAGAACAACTACATTAATACCAGTTGTCAGAAAGCCGGGATTCCAGGTTTCCCTGGCTGTGTAAAACATGCTTCCATGATTTGGGAACAGATCCAGACGGCTAAAAGGGAGAAGACTGATCTGCATGTCATATGGCTAGATCTAGCAAATGCCTATGGGTCAGTGCCACACCTGCTGATTGCCCACGCATTGGAATTCTTCTACATCCCAGACAACATCAGGACCATGATCATGAACTACTACCAGGAAATGTACATGTGCTTTGTACTGAAGAATGTCACTACTGGCTGGCAACAACTGGAAGTAGGGATCGCAATGGGATGTTCCATTTCTCCAATCCTCTTTGTGGCAGCATTTGAAGTGATCTTGATCGGGGCTAGGCAGGTGGTGGGTGGTGTCCGGCTGCCTGCAGGCCAGAGGCTCCCGCCCCTAAGGAGCTATATGGACGACATTACCTGCTTGTTACGAACTGCCCCATGTACAGTCAGGCTGCTTAAGAGGCTGGATGAGCTGATCACCTGGGCCAGAATGAAGTTCAAGCCGCAGAAGTCGAGGAGCCTCTCATTGAGAAAGGGGGAGAGAAATGACAGAGTCACCTTCACCATCAGCGGGGAAGACATCCCCCGCATCGCGGATCAGCCTATCCGAAGCTTGGGAAGACTGTACACATCTGGTCTCTCAGTCAAAGATATGGGGAAAATCATCCTTCAGCAGCTACTTGAAGGCCTGTCTAGGATCGACGCTAGCCAGTTACCTGGAAAGTACAAGGTGTGGTGTTATCACTTCACCCTGTACCCAAGAGTGATGTGGCCTCTGGAGCTGTGTGAGGTTACCTCATCAGCAGTAAGCCGGATGGAGGCAAAAGCCAATTCCTTCATCCGCAAATGGCTCGGCCTACCACGATGCTTTTCGGCTGCTGGTCTGTATGGATGTAATGCACTTCAGTTACCCCTAAAATCCATTACCTTGGGCTATAGGCAGGAGAAGGCAAGGCTGGTGATGGAATTAAGGGACTCCACCGACAGGACAGTGGCTGATGCAAATGCCAGAGTTGAGACTGGAAGGAAATGGAGGGCAAAGGAGGAGGTGCAGAAGGTGATTGGAAGATTACAACATCAGCAAATTGTGGGCATGGTCCAGACAGGGCAGGCAGGCCTTGGATGGAGCGAGCCACCAATTCTATGGTCCAAGGCAAGTAGGAAGGAGAGGAAGGACCTAGTGGTAGCAGAGGTCACCAGGATTGAGCAGGAGGAGCTCAGAGTAAGGTCTGTGACACAGGGGCAGCAGGGGCGATGGACAACGTGGGAGGGCATCGCAAGCCGAGCAATCAGCTGGGCAGAGTTCTGGAAACTGCCACAGGCTCGGCTCAGTTTCCTCATCAGGGCAACATACGACACCCTCCCGTGCCCAAAAAACCTCCACCAATGGCTTGGAACAGAACAATCCTGCGATCTCTGTGGGACTATCAACGCCTCACTCCAGCATGTTCTATCGGGCTGTAAAACAGCGCTGATACAAGGTCGGCTTAGATGGCGGCACGACCAAGTGCTCAGGAAGTTGGCAGAGGTGCTGGAGAAATGTCGGCAGGAGGCAAACCAGCAAAGTCCAACACAGAGCCGATCTAGGATCCACTTCCTCAGGCAGGGTGAATCCGCAAGGCATACCAGCAAGAGACCACCCGCCAAGTTATTAACATCAGGGGCGGAGTGGAAGATGGAAGTAGATCTGGGAAGGCAACTCCATTTCCCACAGGAGATATGCAGCACCAAATTAAGACCAGATGTGGTGCTGTGGTCTGTAGCTGTAAAGTCAGTGATACTGATCGAGCTGACAGTGCCATGGGAGGAGGGACTGGAAGCTGCATATGAGAGAAAGAAGGCAAAGTACACAGACTTGGTCGCGGAGTGTAGAGAAAGCGGATGGAGTGTGAGGTTGTACCCGGTGGAAGTGGGAGCCAGAGGCTTTGTGGGCAGATCAACATCATGCCTGCTCAGGGACCTGGGACAGCGAGGAGCCATACTGAGTAGATCCACTAAGGAGCTCTCTGAGGAAGCAGAGAAAGCAAGCCACTGGCTCTGGCTGAGACGACGAGACAAGGCTTGGGGAGTCAATTAGGCTTTGCTGCAGGGGGTGTCAGGGAGACGTCCCTGGTCACCGCCCCGCCACCAGGAGACGTACTGGGTCAAGGGGCGAAACGTTAATGAGTGGTGGTCCCCAGCTGAAGACCCTGCAGCAAAGCCATGTGGTATGCGGCCAGGTTTAGGCCTGCCTCAGGGAAGAGGACGCCCCTGCCATGCATAGTCCTCCAGGCACCGTAGGAGGTGCGACAGGCCTAAGGCCCAGCAGAAAGACCATCTCGCTGTAATGAATAATTGATCACCATGTGGCACCATTAAAAGGACACTCCACTCTTTTGAAAATATGCTAATTTTTCAGCTCGCCTAGAGTAAAAAATTAGATCTTTACCGTTTTGGAATCCATTCAGCTGATCTCTGGGTCTGGCGGTACCACTTTTAGCATAGCTTAGCATAATCCATTGAATCTGATTAGACCATTAGCATCGTGCTAAAAAAATAACCAAAAAGTTTCGGTATTTTTCCTATTTAAAACTTGACTCTCCTGTAGTTACATCGTTTACTAAGACTCATGGAAAATTAAAAGTTTTCTAGCGATTTTCTAGGCAGATATGGCTAGGAACTATACTCTCATTCTGGTGTAATAATCAAGGACTTTGCTGCTGTAACATGGCTGGAGGACCTACGCACAACTATAACGAGCCCTTAAGTTGTGGTTCAATTTCTTTATTTTTTCATTCTGACTTTCATTATTTGCAATGTCACCAGTTGCATCTTTTGTGTTATGCAAACGTTTACTAAAGATACTCATTCAAAAAAGTGTTTTTTTTCCCACCAAAAAGAGCTTTCATGCAGCAAAGGACAGTCAAATTTGTTAAATACCAATGAAATTACTAAAGTGACATTTGTGAAAATAAGGCATTTCAATTACTGACTAATAACCTTTTCATTGCCATTAAAGTGAAATTACATTTTTGCAAAAAAATTATTTTATGCTATTTTACCCTGTTTACGTACAAACATTCAAAGAGAGTTATTTCATGTCAGTCTATTCTTGTGATGTAATATTTTTCTGATAACTCTGCCGCTAAATGGCACAGTTTGAATGTGAATAGGGACTGATCGATGCTTTTAATGTGTAAGTGCCTGGCTATTATCCAGTTTAGGCTGCAAAGCCTTAGGTTGTCAACAGCTTTATTTATACAAGACAAATTTAAATGCAACCTCAAATATAACCTCAAATGCAAATATAGTTTCTTTAAATGGAACTATACTCTCATTCTGGCGTAATAATCAAGGACTTTGCTGATGTAACATGGCTGCAGCAGATGTAGTGATATTACGCATTGCCCGAAAATAGTCCCCTTGGCTACTTTCAATAGCAGAGGACTATTTTCAGGTGCTGCATAATGTCATTGCGCCTGCTGCAGCCATGTTGCGGCAGCAAAGTTCTTGATTATTACGACAGAATGAGAGTGTAGTTCCTAGCAATATCTGCCAAAAGAAACGCAAATTTTAATTTTCCGTCAGTCTTAGTATACTAGGGTGACCAGGCGTCCCGAAAAACTCGGGACAGGCACGAAATCTAAGCTGCTGTCTCGAATCCCAAATTCTGCTAATTGTCCCAAAAATTATGCTGAAGCAAAATCTTAATCCCAAATCCTGCTCTAATTTCCCCGAGAATTATACTGATGCAAAATCTTGAGTAGTTATTGTCTGATAAAACATGCGCGAGGAGTTTGAGTCATCCTGCAGCCAGCCCCCGCCGGCTGCTCATTGGCTGCAGCATCTTTGTTTTTTTATATGTAGGCACGCATTAAGATATGCACTGATAAGGCACGGGAGTGGCGGCCGCAGTTAAAGCTCCGCCGGCGTTGAGCTTCCACAACCTCGGTATAGGCTATAGATTGAGTGGGAATTTAAAGTTGTATTGTTTCTATTAATTTATCTTAGTCGTCTATATGCACAAAGACAATACAAGCTTTTTGTCCTCTATTTGTTTTATAGAGTAGATTAAGAGAGTGAAAGTTACAGCAGCCGCGAGGACATTGAAAGTGCAGGCAGTGACAGTTGGTCGCGTGAAGGAGTCAGATTGGTCGAAGGCAAAAAAACTACTTCTATAAGTATTATATAAATGTATATGCATATGTACTTATATTAATAAAAATATGATTGGTTCAGTAACTTCAGTTTGAAATTCATTGTCTTTAATAAGTACATTAAATAAAGAAAACTATTGGATGATCTTACTATTATTGTATGAAGTATAATACTTCTATATAAATTTATATGCATATGTACTTATTAATATGATCGGTTCAGTTTGAAATTCATTATCTTTTATTATTAAATAAAATAAATAAAACTTTTATTGGATGATCTGCAAGCCAGAAATTTTGCAATCAAAAAATTTTGTTATAATGGAAGTCAATGGGGCAAAAATAGCCACGAACAGCAAATAAGGAAGAAAAAAATGAATGCACAAAAACTTGATGCATTTTTTGTTTTTGCTGCACAAAAACTAAAAATGCATCAAAGTCAATGTTTTTGCCAATTTTTGACATGCCCAAGGTTAAAAAAAATCCAGTCCACAATCACTTTTTATATTGAAAATCTGTCATTTTCCCCCCAAAATCAGTGACATCACGTATGAACTTGGCAATTAAATAGTTAAAATCATGGAATTTTTGTTAACATTTGGTAGTTTTGATCAGTACCAATTGGTACTGAAAATGTTCAAAAAATTTCAAAAAATATTAATCTGATACATTTTTACAACCGTTTAATTTTGTGGATGTTTTTATCCACGGACAATCCAAAAGGGTAGTAAATTTGCCCACGGTATAGTGTTGAGGGTTCACAGCTGAAAGCATCCCCAACAATCCATAAGGGTTAAAGATAATAAAAAAACATCAGAAATATGTTCTTTGAAAGGTTTTGCTAATTATGTTTATAGTTTTTAAATTATTTGAATTCATTTTCTATCTAAAATGTATTTATATGTCAGAAAAAAAATCTAAATTCAAGAAACAAATCATTTAATTTTTTACCAAAAAGCGCCAATAAGCTCATACCCTGAAAGAAAAAGGCAAGGTGTTCAAAGCTAAATTGTCCACAAATATTTCCCTAGTTAATATATTCATGTGTTTTTTCCGCGCCTCTTTATTTTTCCTGCAATGCGAGCATCAATAATGGCATTCATCTCCTCATTTAGACATGCTGCCTGAGGCAGTCCGATAAACAGAAGGCATTTGCATAAATATGAAACACCTCTATGTTGGAGTGGCATGGGGTGATCTAATGAACCCTTTTTCTCCCGTGAAAGGAAAGAAAGAGATTGATTCCAAAATTAGACCGACAGGTTGTTCTCCATCACTTTGACGCAGGCTGTCACATAAAATGTTTCTTAAGTGCGTGCAATATATCGATTTTTCTCAAGCAGCCTTAGGTCTTTATCATTTATTTAATCTGGAAGAAACGTTCCAAGCGTATATATGTCTAGACTAGAAAATATAATCTCCATCAAAAGATTTTAAGGTGCGATGTATTAGCGATTTTGCTTTATTTAACCTCTTTCTGAAGTGAAACCATACAGTTGTGAGTGAAAACAATTCATATTTTGAGCTTATTTTGCAATCAATATGTCATATTTTTATTACAAATTATTAGGGTGAACTATTCCTTTAAAAGGTTCTTCTTGGTGGTAAACATGATTGTTAAGCTTACATGGAAGGAGATACGGAGACTTCAACCCTTCACGGATCATTCAACCCAAATCTCACCACTTGGAAATAGGCAGAGAGCACCTACAGATAACAGGTGCAAGTATAAAGAGTTTCAGAAGACGCTCTCTGTATAGCTGCCTTGCTCTGCGTCTCAGGTGTGATTGATAGCAACTGAAATTCTTTCTCAGGAGACACAAGAAGCTTCTTACTCTGCAATTGCACATCCATTGATCAAAGACCAGGCCAAACTTAATGCGTTTGCTGGGTGACGGTTGATCAAAGTGAAAACATCCCCACTCAAAATATCCCTGATGATGCAAAAAAGTCAAGATTGTTTTACACCGTAGACAAGAGTGCATTATAGCCTGAGTATGTGTTTTGTAAATTGTGCTTTAATAGATAAGACCACAATCCACTCGGATACTCCGTTAACACTCATTCGTTGCTTTCATAAGCCTTCGGGCTCTATCATACATCCGGCGCAATGCAGTGCAATGAGCGACGCAAGTGTCTTTTGCTAGTTTCAACCCTGCGCAATTATAATTTTCACGTTTAGCGCCACGTTGTTTGAAGAGCAAATGCATTTGCGCCCCCTTTTGCACCCATGGGCGTTCTGGTCTGAAAACGAGGTGTGTTCAGGCGCATTGTTGGCGCGTTGCTATTTTGAGGCAACTAAAATAGACTACGCCATTGACCAACAAAAACCAGCTCTAAAGTCTAAAGTCAATGACGCAAAATACTTTTGTTATTTAAAGAGCGCAGTAGTAATATGCGCCTATAAACGGGACGACAACGCGGGTTTGCTTATCACATACATGAATGCGCAGCAGCACAAAAATGCTTTTAAATATGTAAGATTAAAGGATTGAATGTAAAAGATTATGATTGGACATAAATGAGGACTAATTATGAGACGTTAGAAGGCGCAAAGGGCTGCTTCACCTGTAGCCTGGTAAGTAAATAAATGCTTTGCTTTAAACAAATGCATCTATTTTTAAATGTTTTTAAATGCTACCTTACGGATTTATTGTACATGATGACACTGTACCTGTGGATATGGTGAGATGAGAAACATTTTAAGTAATGCTTTGTAAAAATCCCATCGCGCTGTTCTAGTGCTGAAACGCTTCGGCTCTCCACGCGTTTGTAAATTCTTTATCTCTTCTTTGTATTTTTAGAGAACAAACCTTTTCTTGCATATTTGCAAATTATTTTATGATATCACATTGATTATGTAGGATGTCAATACATTTACAGCAATTAAACGCCTGCTATTTGTACTTCTACGACTAAAAAAAAGTCTTTAAAGGTTTTAATCCAAAAAATTTAAATGTCAATAAAAATGAAAACAACACATTTTTTAACATTATTCTTAAACTGGTGGTCTTCTTCCTCTGCTTAGTTTTTCAGTTTACAAAGTCCGTCATCTAAATAGTGATTAGACATAGCGCCAGCGCAACAGGCTTTTAACTCTTTCCCCGCCAGCGTTTTTAAAAAAAGTTGCCAGCCAGCGCCAGCATTTTTAATGATTTTCACAAAAGTTTAATGCCTTCAGAAAATGTACTTCTTTAAATATATAAACAAACAATATATCAGATGAAAGAACAGACCCTCTGCTTTCAAAAAAAAAAAAAATTTCATCCTACCTTCATTAGTTCTCTTGTAATCACCTCTCAAACATGGGTAGGTTTCTTCAAAAACACCCAATTTTGAGCAAAAAGCTGAGATAATTCAATTTTTGCGAAGGACTTTTGATAGAGATCAGATGCAGAGCGATCTTTAAAACATACACGGAGTTCTTTCTCTTTCACGTGAGGCACTACTTCCGGGTTGTATAAGTTGCGTTTTCTCTTAATTGACGAGATATCTCGTCAATGCTGGCGAAAGAGTTAAAGGGGATGAGAGATAAGACTCTCATTGGTTTATTGCACGTTACGCCCAAAAACACTCATTAGGAAAATATGAACAACCTTTTCGACCGTGCGCTCGGCACACAAACCATTTTTCTCGTTGTTAAATTAGCAAAAGTGGCATTGGACAAGCCCATTTAAACCGTGCACCGTGCGCTTTAGACAATGCGCTTAGATCATTAAATAGGGCCCTGAATCTTTTTTCCTGTTGCTCCTTCCTTTTGACTCATCTGCATAAAAAAGCCTTAGTAAGAGAAAAAGATCACACGTCATATACAGATTACAGATGAAATGAAAGTGAGCATAATAATGTGAATTACGCTGATGCCACAAAAATTTATATTCCAATAACCGGAGCATTAAAAGAAGAATAGATGGACCTTAAAGTATGGCAAGAAGCATAACGTACACCAAAGCTGAAGTTTATGTACTGTATGTTTGATAAGAGCCATTCAGGGACAGTCATCGCCGAGTAAATCATGTGTGAGAGGCATTTAAAACGTATCCTCCGTCGCTCAGAGTGGCCTAAAGTGGTTGACGCGTGGAGAAAGTCAGAAGTGGGGCGTTATCAGAACAGCTCGGTGGAGAAGTCAAGCAGCACTTACTTTCACCTTTAATCTTTCTCAAGCTTCATGTGTGTGTGTGTGTATGTGTGTTTGTTGGGTGGATCACTGTCAGCATTGCTACCTGGGGGAAATTGAATTAATCATGAGATGCTACGTGAGAATCAAAGACGCTCTCGGCATGTCAAGACTTTGTTACATGTTGTTGCGTTTTCCATGCCGTAGTCCAACAGTCCCACATGTGCTATAAGGACAAACGACATAGTTCTTCTCCTGTGCTCTTAGATGTCTTCATAAATATGAAATGCATATTCTGTTTTCGGTTCTGTAGTGATTCAGTGGCCCAAGGATATGAGGTAAAGCTCAACCTTTTTGTCCTCAAAGTTGACAGGGTTTAGTGGCGTTGACCGAGTTGATTTTATGTTCAAAGTCAGAGAAACGGAAGAGGTCAGACATTCACCCCCAGAGACCTTGAATGGACTGAATAGTTTTATGATTCACAGCATGGAAAAATACAGTTTTTTTTTTAAATAAACGAGTCCTTCATGCTTTTTGTTAGATGAATGAGTTTATTCAATGGAAAAGGCAGGTTTTTTTTTTTTAGTACTACAATACCCTAATACATATGACACTGAAGTATCTGAAAAATGTTCTATTAGATGATCGATGTGGCCAACCATCATGGTGTTGACCCTGTTTAAAAGCACATTTTTGTACACGATATTATAACTGCATGTCGCGTACACAGAAAAATCCATCTAGGACCCGTTTTTTAAACCCCTTTGTCCCTCTCTCTCTCATGTCTCTTTCTGTTAGACAGCTATGAGATTAAGGCTTTTGTATTGATAAATATTTAATTTTATCATTGTATTATGCATGTTGCCTAATGTGCTTTGTTTAATATAGTGATAGTGAGCACATATTTCACAATGCTCCTGATAAAACTGACCGATTCCAATGAAATGAATGTTTGCAGTTGACATCAGTATGTGCGCGTTTGTTTGTGTGTCGTCCCACTTCTCCTTAATCACTTGTTCAAGCATCTATTAAATCAATGGCCCGTCTGTGTCTCTGGCAGGGAGAGATTGATCTTCATGTGATGACCCACACTTGTTACGTCGCTCTCAGTCTTAATTATCACTGCCATTAGTCTCACATTGTTACTCTCGCACAGCAACACAAACGCACACACATGGTGGCTGCACCTTGAGTGGAGAGATTGGAACAAAAACTACAGTGTGCTACTTGGAAAGGTCACATGGACGAGTGCATAATCATGAATGTAAAGGTAAGCAGAATAAAACTGGTTATATGCATAGCTGCATGTATGTTTAATTTTTTTATCAAAAAATTAGATAATGATATTAACTGAATGCTCTCAGCAAGTATTGTACGTGCATGAAATATATTGGCTTCAAATCAGTTAAATCCCAGCCTGAGGTCATTCAGAAATACAGGTTTGTTGGCAGAATCCATTAAACGGCAAGTACATTTTTTAGCAAAGTCCTCTAAGGGGGTGTGTACACCAAAGCGTTTAAACCGGGTGTGCCTCATAAGTCTAGAAAAGTGAAGCCGCTGGCTCTTTGATCGCCCCCTGGTGGCTGGCTGCAGTACAATTCATAAACCCCGCCCTCTCCGTTCAAACGAATGGGACTCTGCTCTAAATAAAAAAATATTTACACTTCCAATAAAAGTTTCCGAAAGATGGTTTTGGTTCAGGTAGTTGATATCACGCTGAAATATGTTCAATTGGTTTTTTTTGTGATACGTTTTATTTTAGCTAATAATTTGATGCTATAGAAAGGGGGTGTGTTGTTATGATTGGCGTGGTTGAATTTGGCGAGCGATCGTTTGGGCGAAATTTGATACCGCGGCTCCGCCTCTGGCTCCACGGAAGATTCCTTCTCAGCATGCCTTGGCTCCAAACATGACGTTTTTACGTAACATGCCGGCGACCATGGTTGGACATTTTTGGCTTCAATTCATTACAACGGAGGGAGGCGACATCGCGTCGTCCATCTTTTTTTACAGTCTATGGTTTAAACATTGCTAAAAAGTCCAGATGGACACCAACTGTGGATCTTTGGCAGCTTTTTTTCAACAAAGTGCTTTGTTTGTTATGATAATTCTGTTTTGTTTATCAGTCGTTGTGCGATGCGCCAGTTGTTTGTTGTGGTGTTTGTCCCACCCCTCTTCTACTGTGATTGGACGACCAATGAAAAGTGACACTGAAGAGCTGAGCGTTTCACCCAAAGTTGAACATTTTTCAACTCTGGACACTAAGCGTGGAAAACGGCAGCTGCTGCTGTTTTTGTAATGTGTGACTTTCCATTGGAAACAATTAAAAACATGCGCCGTCCACAGACATAAACGCCTTGGTGTACACGGCCCTTTAGTATATGGAAGACGAATTTGACAAGCAAAATTTGGGTCCCTTCCCAGCAAGCAAAAACTAAGACGTTGAAATGATGACTAACTATAGACCCAATATAGTCTGGCTATGAGTAACCCACTTCTACCCTAAATAACCTTGAATTCGGTTACATGCCATTTTGTTAAAATGACTTGACGATGTATGATATTTTAAGTCAACAGGTGTTCAAGGTGTTTACTTTCATTTTTTCTAAACGTATACGTATTGTCTATTCTTGGGCTATGGTAGACGTCTATTAGACTTTCACTGACAGCCCAAATTTAGCCTTGTTTTAGCCAAAATTGTTTGTTGGGTTGTGAGTACTTGAATACAACCCGAATGCAGTAGTAACATGGATCACAGCGCCCCCTATTGTGTGGTTAATTTTCTTCATTTTTACATTCAGACTTTCATTATTTGCAGTGTTTAGTAGCAACTGCTTATGTCTTGTCCAAAGAAGTGGACTTTTTTAGAAGTGAAGGTTTTTGCACTTAGAGGGTTTTGCAGGGAAAGACAATCAAATTTGTTAAATACCAATAAAGTGACTAACTCTTTCCCCCAGTGTTTAAAAAATAATTACCAGCATTTTTTATGATTTTCACAAACGTTTAATGCCTTCTAGAAAATGTTTTTTCTTTAAATATATAAACATACAATATATCAAATGAAAGAACAGACCCTCTGTTTCAAACAAAAAAATTCCTTTTTATCACCTCTCAAATGTGGATAGGTTTTTTCAAAAATACAAAATGTTGAGCAAAAAGCTCAGATAATTGCATTTTTGTGAAGGACTTTTGATAAAGATCAGATTCAAAACCATCCTCAACACATACACAGAGTTTGAACTGTTTGCCCTAAGGGGATACTTCCAGGTTTTATAAGTTTGGTAGGAGCCACCTGGTGGATAATAGCAGAAATACAGATTGCCAGAAAAATTCGTCATTGGCAGGGAAGAGTTTTCTCTTAAAGCTGCGGTCGGCAAGATATTTTTGATCATATTTACTGAAACCGACACTATGCTCCAATAGAACAACATAAATTAGACTGTTTAAGAAAAAAACACGCCCTTTCTAGCTCCACCTAGAGCCTGTTATTTGGTTTGCAAAAATCCACCGCTCCCGGTTCATCTGGTCCAATAAGCGCAGGGCTGTGTAAAATCTGCCTTTCAATCACAGTTCCTGCATGCGCCACAGATCCCTCCTCACGCGCGTTACAATATCACATGCATCCGCCTGAAGTTCACAAGTGTGTTGGATTGACTGCAGCGTGATGGCGGAAAGAACATTCACTAACAAACTTCTGATTCCTCGGTTAACAACCAGAACTAGGAAAACAACAAATAAAAAGAAGGAAACAAAAATAGAAAGCGACAGTGCCCGTAATAAAACTAGGATCAATATCAGACCGGGATTTGAAAAGGTGGAGGAATCTATGAGATTTTCAAGTGTTCAAGCTGGATGCAGAGCTTGCCACATTTTTTCTGGACAGGTAATTGTGCTTTATCAACCATTGATTGTATTTCTGAGTGTTATGTAAGGAATCTAAGTATGCTTGCTAAGTATGTGTTCACAAAAATACTGGTGCACACGCACTGACGAGGACGAGCTCGAAGGGAGGTTGCTCGGTGGTAGTGTGGGAGGGGCATGAAAGTTGTAAACATTCAAAATCATCCCAATCCTCCAGAGTTGCCGACCGCAGCTTTAATTGAAGAGTTAACTCATCAATGGCGGGGAAAGAGCTAAAGTGGTAGGGCATTGCATTAGCAGTGCAAAGGTCATGGGTATCAATCCCAGGGAACGATAAATGTGAACCGTGAATGCACCATACATTTATTTGGATTAAAGGATCTGCCAAATGCGTAAATGTTTTGAATTGTACATTTTCTTTGGGCTTTCCTAAAACATAATTTTTTCCAGGTTAACTCAGTCTGTCTTAACCTTATTCACACTGGATGTAGTGGTGGAGTTAGAGATGAGTCTTCAATTTTCCTTATTCTAATAATTGTACGCTTTTATGTGATTTACATTGTACAAATTAGCCACCTTGTAAAATTATTACGAATTCCTTTGAGATCAGGCTGAATCACCTGCATTTTTGCTCACCTGCCTGTGAAGGGTAAAGAGAGAGAGAAAAAAGGGCTGGTAAAAGAGAGAGAAAGAGAGAGAGAGAGACAGAGATAGAGAGAGACTGTATGTGTGGCAGGGCTGGAGACATTGAGTGGCTGCTGTAAGTGGATGTAACAACCTGCTGCTGAGAGAAATGAAAGCTCTGGTGTGGTTTGGGGCGGCTCTTCTCCAATGAGGGGGAAATAACCCCTGCCTTCTCTCATGTAATATTAAATAAGTCTCCTACCACTCCTCTCTCCTCCCCTCCACTTTCTTGTAGGGCATGTAGAGAGGGCAACATTCCCACTCCCTCACGTCTTTTTATGTCAGCTCTCTCTCTCTTTTTTTCTCTCTCTCTTTCTCTCTCCCTGAGTGTGCAAAAAGAGTTCGGGCAGTAGCTACGTCAGCGAGCGAAGCTGTGGAACTCACATGTGTTTGTCTCTCTCTCACTCTCTCTCTCTCGCTCCCTCATCTTTCTATCACAGACTCCAGCTCATGCCTCTACTCTCCCTGGACTCTACGGCTGTGTGGCACATCCTGGTGCACTTACACGCTGGACGAAGGACCTCATCTCTCTTCTCTCACCATCTGCACTCTGCTCCTCAAACAGCAGCAGTCCACAGCACAAAACAAGGAGATAAGAAGGAAATAGTGGAAGCAGAGCATGGAAGAACAGAAGAACATCTGAGGAGAAAGTACAGTGTGGAAGTCTGTTTGGAACTGTTTGGAAAGTACAAGAGGAGAGCGCCAGGAAGTAGATGGATGGAAAAGAAGATGAAAGTGTTATAAAAAAACATTGTTGAAGGAATGAAAGCTCAGCCATACTTTATATAAATAGGACACAGCTGGGTCTTGCAGACGATATCAACCACAGAGGAAGAAGGATATTAAATTCTCTATCAAGATGTACACCTCCAATGAGATAAAATAGCCGGTGAAAAGAAAAAGAGCAAACCCCTTAGGGAGATCAAGAGTCTTTGGCGCGCAGCCCTGGCGACCCACATGCCCATCGAATTTGTCTGCAAAATCAAGTTTGCAGAGGGCGACGAAGCCCCAACGGAAGGCGGCAATACCGGGATGCTAGATGAAGGCCTGCGGCGGCAAAAAGGTGGCATGGCTGATCTGGCGTCATTCGCTAGCTCCTCCTCCTTACACGGTCTGGCACAGGTACTGGGGAGCTCGGGCTCTGGACGCATGAGTTTAAGACAGACACTGTGGGCGCTGGCTCTGTTGGTCTCCATCAGCCTATTTCTATACCAAGCTACATGGAGTGCGGCCACCTATCTAGAGCGCCCCCACCTGGCAGCGCTGAAAGAAGAGGCCCGCCGTGAGCTCACCTTCCCCGCCGTCACGCTCTGCAACGTCAACCGCTTTCGCTTTTCTGCACTCACCGATGCAGACATCTACCACTTGGCTAATCTCACCGGCCTGCCACCAAAAAGCCGCAAAGGACACCGGCCGAGTGAGCTCCAGTACCCGCCCCCTAACATGCTTGACATTTTCCAGAGGACGGGGCACCAGCTTGAAGATATGCTGAAGAGTTGCAACTTTAGCGGGCAGAACTGCTCATCTGAAGACTTCAGTGTGGTGAGTAGCACAGGGGTGTAGTTTAGTTAGCTGTCTAGGGCAGAGGTTGGTCATTGGAAATTATAATAAGGACATTTTTTTAGTTAGTGATTTGGTTTGACAACCTTTTATAAGGCTCTCTGAAAGTCTGTGTGGGAAAGGAAATTAAGCCCTATGTGCTACAAAACAGTGCAGTTATCTCAGCCACAATTCTCTCTCTATCATTTTATCCTCCAGCTACGTCACAGTCTGTCCCATCTGATGCTTATTTTGGTCAGAGAGATGAAAAATTTAGGGGATGGACAAGAGACATGGTTCCTGCATTAGCTCAATCTTTTTTCAGCAGACAAGTCTCCAAAGAAAGTCTCCTATACTTTGACATTTTTGGGCTTGTCATGATGGTGTAATCTTCCTTAGACTTGCAGTTGCTGCAAGAGGATTTGATAAATCAAAAACATCAGCTATCTTTTCATCTCAATTCTAGTCTTGTGACTAATACTTTTTTTAATCTGTTCCTTGGGTAAGTAACACTTTTTTTTATGAGACTTTATGAGATTCAGAAGTGACAGGCTGGTTGTATATATAGTAGATAAAGTAGTTTTCTAGTGTGCATGCTATAATGCATACAAAAATAAATTATTAGTGTGTGTTCTCTGGAATTGAACCAATGACCTATGTGTTGCAAACACAATGGGCGTCATGCATTTTTTTGGGGGCACAGTGTGAAGGCTCACGGAAATTACATTTCTTTTCAATTGCACTTTCATTTCTAATAATCTGAACACCCCTGGTTTCATGCAAAAACCTCCAAAATGAAAGTGTTGACTAACTTTCATATCAAATACTATTTAATCAGAATAATGACATATTAGTATCATATTTACATCTGAAACGGCATGTTTTATTTATTTAAGTTTTAATAAATTACTTGTTTAATTGTGTCATTAATGCATTTTGCGCAACAACTGCATTATCCTATAAAATTAATGTAATTTTAAAACCATTTAGTATATAAACAATGAAAATGACATAAGCTATAGCCACGTGGTTGATTTTAATGTTCAATAATGATTTTAAAATTTGTAGATAAAATTATTAGAGGAACGCATTATTGCATCAAATTTTAACTCATATGAGCATGTGTGATTCCGTGCCCCCATGAACTCTAGCGAACTTTGGCGTTGTACCAAGAAGATGAATCTAGAAATCGACTAATATAACGTCGAGACGTTCACATTTTAAACTATACATTTTCTACACAGAGGAGGTTAACTGCACATTACCATACTGGGGTTTGGAAATGTTGTGAGCGTTTCTTACACTTTTTAATTCCTCAGATAGCAAAATACAGCACCAACAGCAAAGAGCCCGTGAGCGTGTTCAGGCGCTTATGCTGCATTTACACCAACCGCGGTAGAGGCGTGAAGCGCGAGTGATTTTAATGTTAAGTCAATGTGAAGACGCGTTGA
This sequence comes from Misgurnus anguillicaudatus, assembly GCF_027580225.2. Classification (NCBI taxonomy): domain Eukaryota; kingdom Metazoa; phylum Chordata; class Actinopteri; order Cypriniformes; family Cobitidae; genus Misgurnus; species Misgurnus anguillicaudatus. The sequence goes on from NC_073344.2 coordinate 37,021,783, forward strand.
CGCGCGTCTGGAGGTCCCACGGCGCATTTCCGCCTCATTCGCGTGTCTAGCTCACGCGAAAGGGGCGAATTGACGCCTGACGCCCGAGTTGAAAAATTTGAACTTTGCCGGAATTTCGCGCCCCGTTAACCAATCAGGAGCCTGCTTGCTGCTGTGGAGGCAGCCCCGCCCTGAGTCACTCATTCAACCTGAAGGAACGCTTGATATTGTCCGTAAGCAGTCACCCGGAGCTACAACAAGTTCTTATTTCTATAGAGACAGGAATAAAAAGGACCTCGCTTGCAAGAGTGTCAGTGAGGTCATCGGGCAACCTGGTAAGTTGTAAAAGACATTTCACTTTTGAGTCATGTGACGTTTATCGACCTGCGCTGTTTATTTCCCCCTATAGGAAGGTTACCAAATACAAACCGGTAACTCTCTATATAAATGCAAAATCCACATCAGTCATCTTGCAAACAGACAACCGGATAGCACTTGCCCCTCCCACAAGAAGCGGATTTTGCCTCGGACGCGCGTCAAATGCTTGCTTTTTCCGCGCGTCTACTCCGCTCTACACGCGCGAATGCATTCAAAGTGTTCAAACGGCAAACTAGGCGCGGTAGAGGCGATTTTGATGGCTTAAACGTGGTTGGTGTAAACGCACCATTATGACGTCTGCGACTGCGCTGTCTGCAGCGCCTGCAGCTAGAATAAAGTAATGTAACACGATCAAAATGGCGAAAATTTTAGAAAAGTGACAAGGACGCAGCATAGAATTGATTATATTGTGCATATTAAACAGATTAAAAGACAAATAACAGATTAATGGATGCTTCTTTGATTTTGAGGTTGCATGCAAAATCCATTTGGCTAAAAAAAACAAGGGGGGACGTGCCCCCTCAGTTTGAATAGGCATGACGCCTCTGGTTCTAAGACTACTCTAACACTAAATCTCAAGTGCTTTTTATGTTTTTATGGTATTTCGCTAGTCTCTTTTGGCACACAGTTTTATGCAGTTGTTGACAGTCTGTCCAGTGATTGATATGTGACCTGACTTGCTATAGTTAAAATCTATATAAGGCAGCTAGCTCAAGTAAAAAAACTCTTGATGGTAAATAATGTAATACACTGCTACCCTTGTTACTGTTTTAGAACTTTAGTAGACCATAATTGGCATCACATCAAAGACTTACGCATTACCCCTTTGTAATTACCCATTAAATGGGGTTTTTATGATATATGATTTTTAAAATAATATTTTATTATTCATTGAATAGTCAAAATGAATATTATAAGTAAACCAGTTTGAGTGTCACTGAATACTAATTTGCATTTTCATTTCATTTCCAATCACATCAGAGCAGATGAATGTTTTTAGGCAGCCAGGAGAGTTCAGGTGCAAAGATTGCAACATCCTGTTTGTCTGAGATAAATGTAAATGCTATTTTTGGCATGCGAGGAACACAGCAGTAATCATTTCTGTAAATATAATGATCACACAACGACCTTAGGGACACAAGAATAAACAAACACGTAGAGGTCAATGGATCAGCACGTCATTCCCCCGTCCTTTACCACAGTATTGATTTTATATGCTTGATTTTCCACAATAAAGTGCATAGATTAGCGAAACGCACGGGAGACATTAATTCTGAACTCTTCGGCACTGGATAGATGCCAGTGGATAGGTCTGTTCTGTCACTCAAGGGATTTAACTAATCACTCACACATATTTACACTGCAAACACATCTGCTCACCATAAACCGACATAACACACTCCGATGCAAATAGATCAAGACTCAGCATAAATCAGATTTTATACAAAAAAATCTAAAAATTGCACATATACAGAAAAACTGACATGCACACAAATAAACTACAAGTACTGTATAGATGACAAATATATGGTATTAAACCTTAAATCTATCCTTGTTTTCCCCTTCAACCTCTCCATATATGACTTTATACCTAATGTATTCTTTTTAAATGAAGGAAAAGGTAATCAAATTCCCTCAGCAGTGATATGTCAGCAGCAGTCTCACACTGTGGATGACTAATATGTACTCAGTGGGTGATGTAAGGCGCTTGGCTTATATAGAGAGCTACAGTTAAATTAGCCAGTCCAAACATTAATACACGAGAAATACCAGACTGAGATATTTCATTAGGTTTAATTTACGCTATTCAAGAAACTATACAGATTTCCGTGTAATGAATTTAGTTACACCTCATGTTATATTTACATTGCATGGTGTACGGTTCATTCATACAGGAGGGCTTCTGATTTGCTTTTAGGGAATGTGAATCATTCCTGGCATTGACGTCACAAAAGTAAAATGAGTTGAGCTGCTTTTATCTTAGGCTTTGGCTCTTTGTTGTTGTTTTTTTTCACTGTTGGCCATAACTCTTATCATTTTCCTTGTAGATGTTATTACAGATGCTACATATTGCAGTGTAATAGTTTGACTCTTCAAGTTCACAAAAATAAAGCCAAACACTATATAAGCTTATACTACTTTAATATTTGAAAATTGCCAATTATGCACATATTGTTTTATTTCTGGATTTAACAACTCCAGCTTATTGTGATATGATCAAGGGGGGTGTATACATTAAGTGTTTATACAAATACCAAATTAAATAATATTAGTTTGGTAACACTTTACAATAATGTTTCTAACACTGATAAATGCATTGGCTTAACTAAAAATGAGCAATATGTTTTGCTAATACTATACTGCAAAAAAATTGCCAAAAAATTCCTAATTTTTTTTATGATGTTATGTTACAGATTTGTAACATACAAAGTTTTTCTTTCAATGCAGCGTGAATATAAATGCTTTAAAAAAATATTTATTTTTAAAATATATTTTAAAATATGCCAAAAAAAATTACATTTAAAATAAATTTTTGTAAACATATTTAAAAATATATTTCAGATATCATCATATATATTTTTTGTATATTTTTGAAATATATTTAAAATTATATTTAAAAATCAGTGGTGTAGTGGTGTCTGGAGAAGTGGGTATACTCTTAATTTATGCCCCCAGGAGAAGTGGGTATATCCCATGCCATCAAAAAAAGAGGTGGGTATACTCCGTATACCCTGAACTACACCACTGTTGAAAATTTATATATATTTAATATATATAAATATATATATATTTTGTCACATGGGATGTTAATGCCTTACATTTCTTCATGTTCATTAAAATATGTTGACAACTTTTGATTTTATACATGTATTTAGTATTGTTCATTGTTATATTGTGCTAGCTATTCTATTAACTCATGTTAACAAAAACATCTATAGAATTACCATATTCAAAAGCATGCAATATTTATTATTCAAAAGTGATTGCTAGCATTTCTTAATATTCAAAGGGCTTATTTTTTTATGAATGCATCATGGCACGTTCACAACAACAGATTGAAGTTAAAAAAAATAGTATACAAAAATAATATGGCCTGTGAATTGGCGTCTGTGTTTGCTATGTAAATTCATAATTAGTTTTAAATTGGAGCTCTAACAGCATAAAATGCATGAACACACAGAGGGTTACTCACCTATTATTTAGCTTGCGTGTTCCCCGGTGTTGTCCCCTAACAGAATGTATAGATTGAAGGCATTGTACATTGAAGATAAAGGTGCTTGTTAATATATAAATGTGATAAACTATTATTTTACACAATGGCCATGCTTGCCATGCCACAATTTTGCCACAAATATGGCACTTAAAGCCATTATTTACTAGTTATGACAATGTTAAATATTATGCCTTTGTCAGACTGCCTTCAAGCTACACATTTTTTACCAGTATGTGTGGGAATTGAACCAAGGGCCTTTGTGTTGCTGACACAATTCACATGAACAAAAACATTACAATTCTTGAAACACTCTGTTATGTTTGTATGAATATTTGTAAAAATTCAGGCACAAATATTGCCAAAAGTGTACACGCACAAATTTGAACAGTCTGAAACGTTCACTTTTATAGATTGCGCAACCATGATCCAAACTTTTATGTTATAAAACTTTAAATCATTGTTTGCACCTACCGTATACCGAAGTTTGAATGTGGTTACACGCCTGTCAATTCCTCATTATTTTCAGACTACTAATAAGAGTTTTGTTTGCTCTTTGATGGAAGAACTGAAGCTTAAATGCCACATTTCAAATTTCTTTCCTCTAGTTACAATTTTACTGATGTGATGCCTCTTTAATTTGACAAGCATTTTTTTCTGTGTTTTTCACGCCACCCTATTTCTATTTGGGAAGTCTTATCTCTGTACACTTAAACAGTTTATCCTTAAATGTATTCATATGAATCGTGAAGCTTGAAAAAAACATACCTTTTTATTTGAGTTTTCATGCATTTTAAAAGAGCAACTTATGGGGACTTTTATAGCCATTTAATGACAAAACATGGTTTTTACTCATTGTAATCTATACATTGTTTATGCACACCGAGCGCTCTATATACTGTATCTGTTGATGATATGACTAAAGATTACTGGTGCTTTGACTTTTTGTCTTTTTTTGGTTTAGCCAGAACTATAGGATTCAGGTTTATGGCATTATGGTGTTATTTCTGCATTAAACCTGATTTTACCTTTTGTTCAGATCCCTTTCTTGCTCACAATGTGACAAACATCCTAAATTCTTTATACAGGTCCCTATCCAGGATAACAGTTATATTACTGAATTCAGTGTACAAATATCCACAATAACTTAGATCCTTTATGCACACTTGAGATAGCTGAAGGAAAGGAACCATTCCCATAAAAAGATTTGATTTAGTTATCATGCAAAAGCCTCTCTCTCCATCTTCATAAAAACAGATTTAAATTTGAGAACGAAAGACTCAATCACAACATATCCAGAAAGATGGAGCAATAAAGCATAAATCCATAAGAGGTTAAACACCAGCCTGTTTGTAAAAATGCCTGCGGTATAACTTTAATAGAAACATAATTGAGATCATATAATGGTCATTGTCATTCCATCACATTGTGAGCGTGGTTGTGGAAATACATAATGACAATACACAAAACATCAGCATGAAAAGACTACAACTCTGTGACTGGCTTTACAAAGTGTGTTTAATTTTGGATCCCCCTAAGAGTGTATCAATGGTTGTAGAACAGGAAAACAGTGAATCCCCAATCCCATATCCATGTGTCTTGGATTTAGGAATTATGATGATGTCCGCTGCCTGGTGTTCACAGATCCTGATGACTTCAAAGCCAAGATCAGTAAAGCAACAGGATTTGGGGATTACAGGCGTGCATTAAAATCAGTTGTGTGTTTGAAGTTGCGTTAGTATGAATGCGATGTCTCAGATTACTCAGCAACATGCAAATTGTGTGGCATCAAGAGGGTAAGAGAGGAGAAAGAAAAGATAGAAACTAAGGAGAGAGATGGGATTTATATACCACTGCTTTTAAATCACTGATTTTATATTTGATACAACAACACAGCATTTTTGGTTGAAACAACCCAACATACTTTAGGTTAAATTACAACCCAACAGTTTGGGGTTTTCTCTTTTTGCGTGTAGTTTTTTCAGATATTTAAATGCAAAAAATGTACATATTGCCTTAAATATGCCTTAAATTCAACCACTGACAATTGGCATCTCATTAACGTCTGACAGTTTCATTATGCGGATTGTCAGTTTTGATGAAATATTGTTGGAAACCAACACGTGATGCTCTATTAATATACAAATCACCCATGAATTCAAAGCTGCTATATTCTGTGCATCATCTATAGAGCTGTATTGACTGAATTGTCTGAATGCATAAACTAAATGGCTGAAAGCACAAATTTTCTTCTCCTCAATTTTGATTGTTTGTTTGATGAGGCGTGTGCAAGCGTTTAAACAACACACTGGAAATCAAATGCGCTAAAGACAGGATACATCGAGCAAGATAAATATCTAACAAACAAATGCTCAATTGTTTGTTTTACAAAGCTGTCAACATGAAAGCTATCAGAGAAAATATATAACCAACCAGGGCTTTAAATACTGATAATTTGCCTTACGTGTATCAAGTACAATCTGTAAGATCCAAACAAACCTTTTATCTTCCCTGTCTCCATATTTGTTAAGTGTGATAAGCCTGACAGCACCGGTATGTTATGTGACTCAAAGTTTTTTTTTACGATACTAAAACAATCCTGCCATTTCACAGTCGATTAATTACTTTTCTCTCTCTTTTTAATGCTCTGTTTACTTTTTGCTCTTTACTTTTTGTGTCTTTTTCCCTCTAAGATAGCAGTGTAAATAACCCATTATATCACAGATATGACAGTTTGGGTACAGCGCAACGCTGACACCCTTCGTCACCCAAATGGCCGTAACCAACTGCAGCTGTCATAATTATACAGAAATGACCTGTCACCGAGCAGACGCATTACGCACGACACAAACGCAGAAGATTTTATACTGTCACCGGATGCTCTGATCTGTTTCCTGATGGAAATGCTTTTGTTCAGACAGGTTTTAAATTGATGAAAGAAATCATTTTCGGAGCAAAACTAATTTGGGCAGTTTTAATTGTTTGAGTCCTTAAAACTGTAAAAGACATACAATTGTAATGTAATACAGACACAATTTTTGCATTATACAATTGTATATATTTTACTCTTGTTCAGCAACAAGCCTGAGCGCATTAACTTGAATGATCTGTCTGCTGAAGTGAGTCTCTGAATTTTTAACAACTGTCCCCAGTGGCCTGGAACTATTGTAGTTGCATTGTCACCTTTGCACATCACACTTTGCAAGTGGAAGACTGGACAGTAGGCCTATACACTCACCTAAAGGATTATTAGGAACACATGTTCAATTTCTCATTAATGCAATTATCTAATCAACCAATCACATGGCAGTTGCTTCAGTGCATTTAGGGGTGTGGTCCTGGTCAAGACAATCTCCTGAACTCCAAACTGAATGTCAGAATAAGAAAGAAAGGTGATTTGAGCAATTTTGAGCAGGGCATGGTTGTTGGTGATTTTCACGCACAACCATTTCTAGAGTTTACAAAGAATGGTGTGAAAAGGGAAAAACATCCAGTATGCGGCAGTCCTGTGGGCAAAAATGCCTTGTTGATGCTAGAGGTCAGAGGAGAATGGGCCGACTGATTCAAGCTGATAGAAGAGCAACTTTGACTGAAATAACCACTCGTTACAACCGAGGTATGCAGCAAAGCATTTGTGAAGCCACAACACGCACAACCTTAAGGCGGATGGGCTACAACAGCAGAAGACCCCACCAGGTACCACTCGTCTCCACTACAAATAGGAAAAAGAGGCTACAATTTGCACAAGCTCACCAAAATTGGACAGTTGAAGACTGGAAAAATGTTGCCTGGTCTGATGAGTCTCGATTTCTGACATTCAGATGGTAGGGTCAGAATTTGGCATAAAAACAGAATGAGAACATGGATCCATCATACCTTGTTACCACTGTACAGGCTAGTGGTGGTGGTGTAATGGTGTGGGGGATGTTTTCTTGGCACACTCTAGGCCCCTTAGTGGTAATTGGGCATCGTTTAAATGCCACGGCCTACCTGAGCATTGTTTCTGACCATGTCCATCCCTTTATGACCACCATGTACACATCCTTTCTTGAACATGACAATGAGTTCACTGTACTTAAATGGCCCCTACAGTCACCAGATCTAAACCCAGTAGAGCATCTTTGGGATGTGGTGGAACGGGAGCTTCATGCCCTGGATGTGCATCCCACAAATCTCCATCAACTGCAAGATGCTATCCTATCAATATGGGCCAACGTTTCTAAAGAATGCTTTCAGCACCTTGTTGAATCAATGCCACGTAGAATTAAGGCAGTTCTGGAGGCGAAAGGGGGTCAAACACAGTATTAGTATGGTGTTCCTAATAATCCTTTAGGTGAGTGTACATTACTGTACATTAGCGGCCGGTGATGTCTCTTTTGAGAGGCGCAAATTCAAAATGTGTGTTCGGGGTTTCATGTGTGTGGCTCATCATGTCAAGATATGTGTTGGTGGCTTCATGTGAACCTTTGTGCATCATGCGTCATGTCAAAATACGTGCCTGCTGCAGACGCATTGAAATGGTTTATGATAAAGAGGCGCTCACATTCACAGAATACTCGCAAGACACTAACTTTCTTAACACTAAATTCTGATCACACATGAGATAAAGCAAGTATCTGGCAAACATAAGCATCTCTTTTATCATAAACCACTTCGAAGGCACGTGTTTTGACATGATGCACATAGGTTCACATGACGCGCCATATTTTGACATGGCGAGCCACACACATGATAGGCTAATTACATGTTTTGATAAGCTTTGCATTGTGCGCCCTTGAAAAAGAAGTCACCGGCTTACACTGTTTCTGTGTATGGTTTTTCGCATTGCACTTAAAGGGCACCCATTATGCCGATTTTTACAAAATGTAATATAAGTCTCAGGTGTGGCCAGAATGTGTCTGTGAAGGTTTAGCTCAAAATACCACAGTCCACAGATCATTTATTATAGCATGTCCAAAATGCCCCGTTTCAGCCGGTGTGTACCTATAAATGCACTTACCAAAAGAGACAGTGAACGCTTTCAATTAAAATAGACCTGATTCCTGTGAATACAGTCGGAAAAATTAGTAGAGTGGCGCAAATTCAAAATATGTGTTCAGAGTGTCACGTGTGTTGCACGTGTTTTCAAAATATGTATTTTTGCGTCATGTGAACATGTGCATCTCGTGTTTTGTCAAAAGTCAAAACCGTTTGATAAAAGAAACGTTTACATTCACAATATACACGCAAGACACTCCCTTAACAGCAACTCTAAGATTATGTGAGTATCTGGCAAACGAGAGCGTCTCTTTTATCATAAACCTTTTAGACGCGTCTGCAGCAGGCACTTATTTTGACAAGACACGTGATGCACATAGAACTTCACATTGAAATTACGAACCACACACATGAAGGGCTACATACATGTTGTGACGCATCGAGCGCCCTCGAAAAAAGAAGTCACCGGCCGCTACTGGATATAGCAGACTCACCCTCATGTGAGAATTATTTGGTGGTATAGGGGCACAGCAAGACCAATTTCCCAGCCACAAACATTTAGATTTAACATGCCGATTCAAATGGACATAATTTCTTCTGTAAACAATGAGATGTAATTGACAGAATGCTTGTTCTAACCTTTGCGTCCATCAATGGGACATTATCTTTTTAATGAATGGCACAAAAACCGACAGATGAGATGATAGCTGATGTTAGTACCTGGGAAAACATGGCTCGAAAAAACCCAACAAATAAACAACAAACAGAGATGGATGTGTAATGGCAAGATGTCCCTGTGAGAGGTCATAATGAGGACAGACAGACAGAGAGAAAGTAAGAGAGAGAGCATCAGATCCAGATGGTTAAAAATGGAACATCAAAGTGTATTTTGTTCATCTTGCTGTGTCTGCCCAGCTTCAGATTAACAAACCTCTGAGCGTGTATGAACAGAGTGTGTCATAAATAAAACAATACAGGTGAAACAGTGTCCACAAACCTCTGATGTTATGTCGTGTAGACAAAACGGTTCATGCAATAGCGTTTCAGTTTTGCAGATGCAAAAATAAGATGAAGTCAAGCCCTGCAGCTTCAATCCAGCATCTGCATCTGAGTTTCAGAATGTCTTACACTTCTCAAGGCAAAATGAGAATACACTTTCAAAACATTCGGCACATGAAACACATCACAGAGATTCAAACCTGTCAGATTATGTACTAACATGCATGCACTTGCACAAACCCGCACGCACACACACACACACGGAAAAAAACGACTTGTAAAATTTACTTAAAAAATCCTAGTAACAAGTTGCACGCATGTTTTTTAAGTAAAAAAAAATCATGACTGAGTCAGTAATTTAATAAACTTGATTCTTCACATAAAACACACATGTTTTTGACATGCATTATATTAACAAATATTGTAGTTAAAGGCGGAGTCCATGATGTTTGAAAAACGGTTTGGAAAAGGAGACGGGCCGACTACCAAAACACACTTATAGCCAATCAAATCAAATCAAATGCCGGGTTGCGTATGTGTGGGGCGGGTCTATCAACAGAAGGTCCAGATTCTATTGGGGTAGGGGCGTGTTTGTTTAGGTGATTTCAAATATCAACATTGGCTTTCAAACATCATGGACTCCGCCTTTAAAGTTCTTATCAGTTCTTATTCAGTGAAAAAGCTTTAAAAAAAATCGAGAAGTTTTCATTTTGTTGGGTCAACTATCCCTTTAAGATAGACACACACCCTAAGAAAAGCAGGGTTCTTTTCAAGGTCAACCCGTTTGGTTGTTATTGAACCTACGCTGGGTTTTTTCGACCTAAAACGCTGGGTGTGTGAATCATCTTGGTTTGATATCATGACAGGCTACAGCTTTAATTAATCTCTGAGCCTACTTTACACTGTATAAACAAGATGTGGTATGTGATGCTAAACACAGCGTGATTTGCGAGACAGGATGGCAGAGAGACAGAGAGGTTTTAACCCCAGCAGGGGATCAATCAAGTGATCATTAAGTAAAATGTTGTGCATTGATTGAACCCCAGCGTGAGGTTCAGAGAGCGATGAAACAGATTCTATATAACCTTCAGCTTTTAAACATACACACTGATGGAAGAGACAGGCCAAGCTGACTGGAAGCAATGCACAAACGCAGGTACTCTCTCACACACACACATACAAATATTACAGCTGCTGTGTGTGATGGACAGACGTGATTGATGGATGAGTCATTCGGGCAGAATTGGGCTAGAAGGTTTTGCAGTTCTGGGCTGCAAAAAAAAAATGTTTTTTTATGTTTTTGTGGTTCTTATCCATATTCTGTACATTTCTATTTATATTTGCACTCGCCTGTTCCTGCTACATATTGGTTTATAGCTGCACATTTTCTGTACAATCCTGCTTACATTTTATACTTAGATTTTTGAATGTATATGGATTTTTAAGGAGAGAGATACGCTTTCATTTTCCAGATGTGCAATGACTATAAAGGCATTCTATTCTAGTCTATTCTAGTCTAGTCTAGTCTAGTCTAGTCTAGTCTAGTCTAGTCTAGTCTAGTCGTCTTTTCACTTTTATTCACGGTTTATTCAGTTATCACTTATTATCAGGTACCTTAAAGGGCACCTATTAGGGCTGCACGATAAATCGTACACGATTGTCACACGCATCTTGTCAGTAAAGCCAGTTAAATGATTAGCAATAAATTGCCATCAGCTGCTTTCAGATGGAGCAGCATTTACTACACAGAGCAGTAATTAACTGACAAGCGGGGAAATATCGCATTCATAATCGCGGGTGATTCATCCATGATTATTTTAATCTTTTAATATGATTAAACCGACTTTACTGACGATATGCATGTGACAATCGTGTGATTTATCGTGCAGCTATCCCTTTAAGGTATCTGATAATAACGTTAATAATAACGTTTAACGTTTACATGACAATGATCTGAAGAGAAAATGCTAAAGTGACGCTGTGTTATCACTTTTTATTCCGCGTTTATACGAGCGTTTTGTTGGGAGGGGATTTCTGTGTGCATGCGGTGACACAAAAGTGTGTGATATTCAGGGCCTGAAATTAACAGCCGACCACGGGCCAACTGCGGGTGAATTTCGCAATTGGCGGGTAACACCAAATTGAGTTATCTGCGAATTGAGTGATTCATTGAGAGGATGCGACTGCTATTTCGCAACATTCATGCCATTGGAAAGAAGATGAGGCACTTCTTTGACTACATTTGGATGTGTGAGTAAGTATTATACTGTTGGTGAGATGGGATGAGAATGCAATGCTGACATAGGCTACAGTACAATCACAGTTGCACTGATGTGTAGTGCTGTGACGGATCAGAACTCTTGATGTGTAAACTTTAGAGAGAGTTACGCTACTGTGTATTATACTGAAGTACATTAACATACATTCTGCGAATGGAGTAATGAAAAACAACGTATGTGGCGCAACAGTGCACAGTTTAGAATTCCCCCTGCGTCTGTGTGTACGCACGTGGGTTTAAGGGCACTCAATAGTGCACATACGGAGAGACGCATTTCAAAAAGCAAGCGTACATTAAATCTTTCTGTTCTTGACAGGGCACATATAAACAAAATGATCTTCACAGTATTCTTTTTAATAAAAACATTTCTTTATGTCTTAAGTGTACAGTGTTTCCCACAGGATTTTGAGGAGACTGTGGTGGTGATGACGTCACCCGCTAATTAGCATATATGTGACGTCATCATGTTGTGTTTGCGTTTGATCTAGTGTTTGCACCTGAAATATGTTTTACTTCTACTCTTTGATCTGTATTTGATCTGTATTATATATCAAATTATATTTTAAGCCGAATTAAGCTGTTTTAAATAGTGAAATAAAAATGTAAATGGGAATCATGAAAATTCTATTTGTGGGGGCCAATGTATGGGAAACACTGGTGTATGTAGAGATTAGAGTCAAAAAACAGTCTGTGCTTATTTAGTCTTAAAGAGACAGTAACCTCAATTAACCTACTTAAGTCTATGTCATTCATTTTAATCAAACAACCTAAGACAAAGAGAAAATCACTTTTGTAGCTCTAAAAAATAATTATATTTAATTCATACAATAAAGACAGTATTATCATTCACTATTCAGACAAAAACAAAGCTGGCGGTAAAACGGCTGGTGGTGAAAAAAGTTAACTTCAGGCCCCGGTGATATTCAATGTTGTGTGCACTCCAGGCGGCTAGGTGGCAATGTGAAGCACTGACTCACAGCAACACCAAGTCCTTGTGCCTGCGTACAACCTTCCTTCTACTTCTCTACCTAGTAGTGTGAAACACAACATGGCGAAGCGATCGCCTACTCTGATCAGTAATACTAGCTGTGAATATTTCGTACAACTGCTAGAAAGACTCTTGTATATTTATCAGAGCTGCTATGGCAACTTGAAGGTCCGACATATGGAAATAATCCGAAATGTTTGTTGTTATTTTCCTGAACTGGTGCATGCTTGTGACGTAAACGTGTACGCGATGAGACCCACCATGAGCAGACTTTTGCATTTTTACCCTTTAGACGGGAACGCGGCGGTAGAGCGTTTTTAAGATTTCCACTCTGGAGGGTGCTTTCACTTTTTTGCATTTTTAAGCCCCAAAAACGCTGTTGCTGTGTAAACGAAAGGCACATCCCATAAAATATTTAAACGGGGCCTTATATTACATCTTGTAAAAATGGGCATAATTGGTTCCCTTCAAACATGAGTGGGGTAAATCTGAACCTAAAAAAATGAATAATCAGTAAAAAAAATTCCCATATGTTCAAAAAGACAAAAGTCCTAGTAGCAAAAGATTGCAGAATAACCAAAAATATTTTAGATACAAAATGGTACATACTGAATATAATTATTGGGTTAAATTATAGAATATAATAATTGGGTTTAATACACTGTAGGCTATACATAAAATCAAATATACTGAAAAATACAATAAATTCTGTTCATATGCATCTATTTGTGAATTGTGAAGTTTTGTCTGTGGGAAAAGGGTCATATTGTGTGTTTACATAGCAAAGAATAAACGTGGGTGGGTCAAAATGCAAGTATGTACAGTATTTTTACCTGGCACAGAATCTCAAGGTTATTCATCTACGAAGAGTTGCATTTCTTCCCTTCCCTTACCTTTTATCAGATAGTCCAATATTTTATCCTAATGGTGTTCATTTATTAGTTTTAGTAATAATTAATTGGATAGGCCTAGGTCGCAGTGGGACTCAAATCAAGCAAACACATTCAAAATTACATTACTAACTCACAGCATGGCTATGAACAAATCTACATTTACATTTTTCATTTTTGGGGAGAATTATTTTCTCAATGTGCACCGCACTTGTGTGTATGCTCTTGTTTTGGTCATTTCTGGTACTGTATAGGTTCCTCTAGCTCAACTGATAAACTATGGTGATTTAACAAGGTCTGGGGTTCGATTGGAATGCATAGACTTAATAACAATAAAGGATGCTTTGGATAAATGCTTACCGTTTATCTTGATTCAATCATGCAGTATTCAATATAAAAGAGTTAATACAAATGCATAGCATGCTGTAGCTGATAGCAGGACTCAATAACTTCACTCCATATACTTGTGGGCAGTCATGCAGCAGGTGGGCATATCAATATCTGTGGTGGGTTTCAGACAACATGGAACAGATCTACTTTTTCATTACAGTTTTTCAACTCACCGGAGCAGAAACCCTGGGAAACACGGTATGCTTGTGGATAGGTGGATATTTTTGAGTGTGTTTCTTTATCTGTGTGAATCAGTGTTATAAAACAAAATTCATTTTAATCTTTGCTTACACTGTAAAAAAAATACACTGGAATGACTTTAAAATATACTGCATATTTTTTGCATCCACTTTTTTAAGTAAGTTTTACTTAAAATTATAAGCAATTGCATAAAATGGATCCACAAATGATACACTATATTTTCAGTAAATCCAGCCTTTATTTTTTCAGTGTAGGTGTATTTTTGTAATTTTAATTTGCAGGATGAATGTATCAATGCATTGCAATGTGACTTCAGTCTGTATGGCCGTGTCGCATTTCATCCGACTTTTATGAGCAGCATCCATGTTTATTTCCGCAAACAAAGTGCGCTATGTCTAATGTTACGTCGTCTTCTGTGCATGCGGGCTACTTCAGGGTCATATACGGTTCACAAATGAGACTGATGGCAGTTGCATTTAAATGATAATGTGAACAACAGGGCAAAAAATCTGATATCTGCAAAAGTCTGAAGTGAGCATTAAGACCTGCAGTGTAGACTAAGCCTTAGATATGTTTCTTTAGCACCCTCACTAACAGCCAATCAAAATAAAGATCATTCAGCAGGAAAGTGTGTTGCCTCTAACACAATTAAAGACTAGGTGTGCTGTCAAAGTAAATTAATGTAAGAAGACAGACTGTCTGTCATATTCTTTTATTCTCATTCTTATGCTCTATCCCAATTTATTTTCTCCTTCTATTTTCTTCCCTTCAACATTATCGCAGTGGAAAATATTTTATATTACCTCTGCACAATAAGCAGATTACCTTTGAAATATGCATCTCATGTCAGGCCTTTTTACTCATGAAATATGCATCTCACAATAGGCATCATGTCATAGCCATTCTTCTGCAGCTACACAAGCTTAACTAATATCTATATACCACAGGTCTAAAGTGAGTGTGACAGTTGATAATACTGTATACTGTAATTCCTGCTTCAAGCAAAGTACACCATGGAGCGAGGTTTACGTTAGTGTGAGGTTTAAATGTGCATATAGGTTTTTCCTATACATTAAACCTCACGATAAGCTTCTTTTACTTGTCCTTTACATAACCCCTAAGCACACCGTATATATAGAAACCAGCTGTAACTATCTCAGCAAAGAAATAAAGATCTGAAATACAGTATATCACATGCTCAGCTCTGGATTTGACCACATAAGCAAAATATTTTTTTTTCTGCCACAAAGAAGGGTTTGAGAACTATAGGTTGATAGTATGATTTGCATTCTTTAGGAGATTACTGTAGATATACATTGTTATTTGCCTAGAAAGAAGGTCACAGACAAGCAAACATGTTTGTGTTGGGTGTAACACACAAGCACTCACATATGGGTAGTTGCAGAAACATACTGTACCCGTGAAGCACATGCACACAAAATATTAGCTGTAAAGCACAAAAGATTTATTAATAAATAAAAAATAATATCTATGACCACATATTTAGGGGCTGTTTACACGATAATGTATTCAATTGTAAACGATTACTGCTTTTTGGGTGTTTGTTTTCACTACAAGTGTTTTGGGGTCTTAAAAAAAAACGCAAACTTTTGTAGGTGGGTTTCAAGTGGAAATTTTTGATAATGATGCCGTTATTATCAGTGTAAACTTCAAAAACATTAATCTGTGATAACGATGACGTCATGCACAAGTGTTAATTCAGTTTGTTAAGATGCGCGAGTATAACCAAAGCAAGAATGGTGGCCTATAAAGGACTGTGTTTGTACTGCTCAAAATAATGTGTTTATTAACTCTTTTGCCGCCATTGACGAGAAATCTCGTCAATCAAGAGAAAACGCTTCCCTGCCAATCACGAGATTTTCCGGCTTTCCGCAATACCGCTATTATCCACCAGGTGGGGCAACTTTTTAAACCCGGAAGTATTGCCCTATGGCAAGCGGCTGCATGTCCGTGTCTGTTTTAAAGATCGCTCTGAATGGGATCTCTATGAAAACTCTGTCACAAAAATTGAATTATCTCTGCTTTTTGCTCAAAATGTGGTGTTTTTGCAGTTTTTTTTTAAAGCAGAGGGTCTGTTCTTTCATTTGGTATATTGTATGTTTATATATTTAAAGAAGAACATTTTCTGGAAGACATTAAACTTTGGTGAAAATCATGAAAAATGCTGGCGCTGGCAACTTTTTTTTTTAAACGCTGGCGGTGAAAGAGTTAAAGGAAACCACTACTATACCACTCGAAATTTACTATGTACTTACCACGTTTTATTTTGTGCCATCATACTTACTCGTGTAACTACTTATGTAACAGTCTTTAAATAGGGGAAACATGGAAGTGTTTGGTGGCTTCTTAATTCATCCCTGTTTGGATCCTAAGGAATGAATGGGGCTAGGCTAAATGCTAATACATTCACAGCGTGCAAAAGATTAAGAGCATACATTAAATAAAAATAGGTATGTATGTAATAATTTGAGGTAAGAACATTGTAAAATATTGAAAAACGGTGGTTTTCCTTTAAAGCTTCTCCAACAAAGTTTACGATTTTTTTTGCTTTATAGTTCATGGTCACTTGTAGTAATAAACCTACCTAATCATAGGTTTAAACCAAACTTCTCGATGCTCTCGTCATCTTCAGTATTTTTTATTTACTGTATCGTTTTCTAGAAGAATGTGTATGTGTGTAGTCATGTAGTGTTTCTTTATAGGGTAACATCGCCATCTACTGGCCTAGCACTTGTAATACAGCATATTTAGTCGTCTTCGTGGATCCATGTAAACACTATATTTTTGACAGCGTTGGTGTGTGTGAAATTTCTAAAAAGCACAAAACTAACCTTTCCGTTTTTTTACTACAATGTTGTCATGTAAACGCATCTTTCATTTTTGAGTGACATAAAATACAGCACTATGTTGTAGTTAATTATGTTCAGCCTGATCTCATGAGAATTTGTACATATTTTACGAGTTGGCTAATTCGTATGAATTCCTACGAAGTTAAGGGAAAACACCACCGTTTTTTAATATAATGAAAAAGGTTGAACGCTGAAGTGCTGCAAACTAAGTGCACTTCCGTCATACAATATATTTCTCATTTTTTATCTGCTTAAAAAATGCCACCTTTTATTTTGTGCCACCATACTTACTCGTGG
This sequence comes from Misgurnus anguillicaudatus, assembly GCF_027580225.2. NCBI lineage: Eukaryota > Metazoa > Chordata > Actinopteri > Cypriniformes > Cobitidae > Misgurnus > Misgurnus anguillicaudatus. Next base: position 37,039,241 of record NC_073344.2, read on the forward strand.
AACTACTCTTTAAAAATGAAAACCATGGAAGTGTTTGGTGGCTTCTAAATTCATCCCTGTTTGGATCCTAAGGAATGAATGGGGCTAGGCTAAATGCGAACACATTCACAACGCGCTGTACAAAGATTAAGTGTGTGCATTGAAAAATAATAGGTGTGTATTCATTTGTCTAATTTGAGGTAAGAACATAGTAAAATATTGAAAAACAGTGGTGTTTTCCTTTAATCGCGCAAAAGATACGATTATCATAAAAAACACTAACCCTGTCCGTAACCCCAACGTTAAAGGGGCAAGTGCAAATTGTACAAAAATGTATGAATGTGGTCATATAAATGAACACAAATTAGGTTACTATTAAAATACGTATGAATTGCCATAAGATAGCGTTAGATTTTTAAATAATTTTTCTATCACTTGCTCAGAAAACACTATAGCAACCGCTAAGAAACACCTTAGTAATGTCTTAACAACTGCTTAGCAATACCACAGCAACAAACCAGAACGCCATAGCAACTGCTTAGCAACACACCATTCAGAACACCCTGATAACTAACTAGCAACTACTCGACACCTTAACAGCCACCTTGCAAGGTCTTCAAACTTATAATGAATGTTCAAACTTCTCTGTATTTCCAGGAAATCATTTTAACATTCAAAGTTTGACTTCATATATCATAATATATAAATATAGATCATAATAACAGCAATCCAAGTCTGAAGCACAGCCAGATATTTCACCTTTTAACTCAAGTATTTCTAGTAGGACATTATACATTTCTTAATCAGAAACTGAGAATGAAACGTTACAGGAGCGAATGAACAGAAATACCAAAAGTGTAACTAGATGTCTTCCTCCCATTGTGAAAGAGATAACTTTTAAACAAGCAACCTGAACGCAAAACCAAATCCATTTTAAGGGGCTCAGCTGGCAAAAAGCTTGTATGTTGAGCTTGCATGTGTATACCTATTATTTTCTCCTCCATTCGTGACATCTGTTCTATGAACATTCTCTGGTTATTTTACGCTTTAACTCACACACTACGATGTCTGTTTTCATGGTAATTTGCGGAAATGGCCTCTAGTTTACATGAAATATCTGTGTTTTCAGTGGGAGCTGTTGACAAAACTGCTGGTTGAGTGAGTGATGGGAATTCGTGCAGCGTTTTGGAAAATATGAAAACTATGTAATGTCTCAATTGGTCTCCTCCTGGATTAAGGAATTTGCACAATTCTTAAACAGGTTTGTAATTGTGGTCCTCAGGTTTACACGCGGTATGGGAAATGTTACACGTTTAATGGAAATAAGACGTCGCCCAAGCGGGTCAGACAGGGCGGCACAGGAAATGGCCTCGAGCTTATGCTGGACATTGAGCAGGATGAGTATCTGCCCATCTGGAGAGAAACCAGTGAGTAATGTATGTGTGGTTCCTTCATTTCGTTCAGCGGTACAAACAGATCAGATTTAATATTTACTCATGTGATGGTCCATCCTCAGATGAGACGACGCTGGAAGCGGGCATTCGGGTTCAGATCCACAGTCAGGATGAACCCCCGTACATCCACCAGCTGGGCTTTGGGGTCTCTCCGGGATTCCAAACGTTTGTTTCATGTCAGGAACAGAGGGTGAGTTTTAACCGATAAAAATCACATTCTTTATTTGACCGAATTTGTTCATTTTTAAGACGTTTCAGGAAACCACTATCAGAAAAAGCTGTCACTTTTAAAAGGTCCTAATATGTACCATTTATGTATAGATATTTAATACCAATATTTGAGGTACAACCAGGGGCGTCATGCACCAATTTTTTTAAAGGGGCACAGTGTGCACATCTCACAGAAATTTGTGCATACACAGACATCAAACGAAATATATTAGCCTATAATAGAGCTTTCAGTCTTTTCCATGGCACCTACATTTCTGAACACCCCTGCCTTTTTGCAAAAACCTCCAAAATAAAAGTGTTGACTAACTTTTATATCAAATACTATTCAATAGTATAAATCGGAATAATGCCATATTGGCATCATATATACATCTGAAACGGCATGTTTTGTTTATTTACGTTTTGTTTAATGACTTGATTAATTGTGTCATTAATGCATTTTGCACAACAAGCATTATCCTATGAAATAGCCACGCGATTGATTTTAATGTTCAATAATGATTTTTAAAAATATGTTTAGATAAAATTAATAAATTAACGGATTTTTGCATAAAATTTTACCTCATATGTGAGCACGTGTGATTCCGCGCCCCCGGGAACTCTTGCGAACTGGCGTTGTACCAAGAAGATGGATTGTGAAATCTCTACTAATATAACGTCGAGATGACACATTTTAAACCATACATTTTCTACACAGAGAAGGTTAACTGCACATTACCGTAATGGGGTTTGGAAATGTTATTAGCGTTTTAATTCCTCCTCAGATAGCCAAATGCACAAAGCTCGTGAGCGCGTTCAGACGCTGACGTCTGCGGCTGCACTGACTGCGGCGCCGGTGTTGTGTCGAAGTCTGTTCCCCCTATGTTCCCCCTATTTTTCCCTTCAGTGTAGTGTTTTTATGGCGTTTTTATCACGTTATAGGTTTTATTATTTATATATTTAAAGTTTTAATGGCTACTGAGATGTATATGTGTGCATTTCTGTAATGTATCTGTATTATTCTTAATGGTAAGTAGATGTCTACACGGGTCCAAAAATTCCTACCCGAACCCGATCAGACCCGTAAATGTGCTACACTGAACCGACCCGGACCTGTCTATTATTTGAAAGCTGGACCCGGAACCGACCCGGACCCGTCTATTATTTAAAAGCTGGACCCGGATCCGACGCGGACCCGTCTATTATTTAAAATCTGGACCCGAACCCGTCCGGGAAGACACATACCCGACCGGCAAATATTCTTTAGCTAAATGTTATTAATAAGTCAATAAACAAGTAGCGAAAACTAAACATTTTGTCTTACCCATAACGTTAGAAGTTAGTCTTCTCCCTCCTTGTACCTGACTGTGTGTGATGCACAATCCTTATTTCCAAGAAAGTTCCATCCATGTTATTCCTCTCTTGACGATTGAAATGTTTAATGCTTATTCCAGCTTTAAAAGTCCACTTTGTTGTGTATCGGGTCAACTTGCTTAATAATGTTTGCCCATTTGGATTATAATAACGATTGCTCGTTCAGTGTCATAGCTGCTTTCGTTAGCTTTACTTTGCTATCATCGCTGTGCTCTTTGAGCAGAGTCGCGAAAACTTTAGATAAAACAGCAAGACGGTCAATTTATAATATTATTATAAAAATTATAGAAGTCAAGTCAGTGCAAAATGCGCGGTACGGCGGAATAGGTCCCGCCTTCTAAATAAAATAGCCAATTGTCAAAGGTAAAGTCATTGGCTGTTTCTCAATATGCGTTCTTCAGCGATCTTGCGTCCTCGTGTCCTCGCTCTACGTCATCATTAACGGTCGAAGCTCATTCCAATTCTCAAGAACGCAAGGACAGAGGACGCATGAAAATACCCGGATGTGTTCTTGATATCGAGGATGCATCGAGTGCAGACTTGCTGAAATCGCTTTACGCCCCAGAAGTCATCGCGGCAAAACTTCTGAGTTCGTTCTTCCAAGGTCGCCTGGCAAGACCGATCTCCACGAGGACGCAAGTCCGTTCTTTGCGTTCTTGGAATTGAGAAACAGCCATTGCGTCTCACTGCAGAAGCTCCTGACTGGTAGCCAGAGAAACATTACAAGAGCGCATGCGCGTTAGCTGCCTGGTTAGAGCAACCAAATATTAACTTTTTAACGCAACTTAAGCGTCATAGAAAAAATGTATGCGACAGTTCATCTAAGTTTTTGTTGCTGGAGAAATATTTTATTTAAATGTGAGTGTGTGTTCTCCGAGTCCGATCGACCTCGGGTATTACCACAATGTTAAACAGACCCGGACCCGAAGTAATAGATTGAGACCCGACCCGGACACGGCTGATCATTTAAAATATAGACCCGAACCCGTACGGGTCCCGGGTCGGGTCCCGGGTCTCGGGTCTTCCGTGTAGACCTCTAATGGTAAGTCAATTATTTTTACAGTATGAATCATATTATATGTATAATATTTATTTAATTATGTATGCAAACATAACATTTTTAAAACAACCAGTAAAGGAAAAAAAAGAAAAAGACAGGCTATATTTTAAAAGAAATACCCTAATAGAAAACTGTCAAATGTATGAAATATTTAATAAATTGTATTATAAAATACATGATATTATGCCTTTTTAGTATAACCAATTTAAATCTTTAATCTTTCTAAATGTAACGTGATGAAAACGCTATAAAAGCACTACACTAAAGGGAAACATAGGGGGAACTGAGTTCGACACAACACCGGCGCTGCTGCCAGAATAAAGTAATGTAACATGATCAAAACACTATCAAAACGGCAAAAATCTCTGAAAAGTGACAAGGATGCAGCAGAGAATTAATAATATTGCGCATATTAAACAGAATAAAAGAAAGTAACAGATTAATGGACGCTTCTTTGATTTTTAGGTTGCATGCAAAATCCATCCAAGCCTTAAAAAAACGTGCCCCCTCAGTTTCAATGGGCATGACGCCTCTGGGTACAACTATGCACTGTTTGGTACTATTATGTACCTCTGAGGTCTAATATGTACTCAAGGGTGCTCAAGTGACAGCAATAGGCTTTATGCCCAGCTGCACTACTTCCTGAACTTCAGCCAGCTCCTTGTTTCCTGTCTGCCATTATTGGACAAACTGATTAATCCAGGTGTGCCTGACCTCAGTAGTCACAAACAAACTGATTAATCCAGGTGTGCCTGTCACAACAACAATAATCAGACACACCTGGATTAATCAGTTTGTCCAATAATGGCAAACAGGAAACAAGGAGCTGGCTGAAGTTCAGGAAGTAGTGCAGCTGGGCATAAAGCCTATTGTTTCTGACAATGTATGTGAGCTGAGAGATACAAAGCAAAAAACTTTTAATCTAAATGTCTGATATCTTTTAGCTAACGTACCTGCCACAGCCGTGGGGAAACTGCCGGGCATCATCCGAACCTGTGATCCCAGGATATGACACCTACAGTGTGAGTGCTTGCAGGCTGCACTGTGAAAGCACACAGGTGCAGAGAGAGTGTAACTGCAGGATGGTGCATATGCCAGGTGCGTGTTGTTGTACAAACTGTCTGGATCATTATTTAGGACAAATTTATACTTTGCTGTTCTTAATGTATGTCATCTTTCAGCGGTATCAATAGCTTGATTCACTTATCAATTTGGATTTCTTTGAAATGAGCATTCTCACCCCCATTTTGGATAATCTATCCTTTATACTGATGTCTTTGTGTGTTTTGTCAGTTTCTCACATCAAATCTCTCTGTAGGCACTGCTGATATCTGCACACCCAAGAAAATCAAGTGTGTTGACAAGGCGTTAGGTAAGATCATCCGAGACCCATTTTGCATGCACAACCAGTGCAAATACCAATGCTGATTTACCAACTGTGCTTATAATGATCATTAATAGCTATTGATTTGAAGTAAATGAAGCTTCAAAAGCAGCCTTTAATGCATTTAAAATATTGAACAATTTTGAGCACTTGAGAGCCGCTTGAACCACATCATCCTTCATTGCAGTACTTGTATGTATAAATCATCTACTGTATATTTTCCACAGCTTTACTCCAAAAGAGCACAGGTGACTCATGTCCCTGTGAGACACCGTGCAATATGACTCGCTATGGAAAAGAGCTCTCCATGGTCAAAATCCCCAGCAGGGGATCTGCTCGCTACCTTTCTCGCAAATACCAGAAATCGGAGGAATACATCAGGTTGGTATCGTGCATAAACGTGGCGGCCTTGCTTCGGCTTTGCTATTCAAACATTTATGTTTATGCTCTCAGAAAGACCAAATATTAAAGAAACCCTGTGCTTTTTCCCTGAGGTTTCCCAATTCCAAGCTCTATTCTGTCAGCTATAATGGGATGAGAGATTAGTAGTTGTGGTCCTCCATTCATTGGCTTAAGAGAAGAAACAAATGATTTTTAACTCTTTCCCCGCCATTGACGAGATATCTCGTCAATCTGCAATACCGCTATTATCCGCAACTTATAAAAACCGGAAGTATTGCCCTAGGGCAAACGGCTGTATGTCCGTGTATGTTTTAAAGATCGCTCTGCATCTTATCTCTATCAAAGGTCCTTCACAAAAATGGAATTATCTCAGCTTTTTGCTCAAAATTTGGTGTTTTTGATGAAACCTACACATATTTGAGAGGTGATAAAAACAGAACACATGAAGGTAGGATGAAACGGATTTTTTTGTTTGAAAGCAGAGGGTCTGTTCTTTTATTTCATATATTGTATGTTTATATATTTAAAAAGGAGCATTTCTGGAAGGCATTACACTTTTGTGAAAATCATGAAAAATGCTGGCGGTGAAAGAGTTAATAGACTGCTCAAACATTACACTGCTAGTTTCTCAAATTATTTTCTTTACATTCAAAAAATTAAATAATAAAAAAATGGTGGATTGAGTAAAACATGGACAAACCCAACCATTAGTTAAAATTACAACTACAAAATGTCCACATTTGACCCAACCACTTTAAAAAAGTTTTTGTCTAGGATTTACAAGTCATCTTGACAAGTGATTAATTAATAAATCAAGTTAAAGTGGCATTAGCAACTCATCACAAGTCAATACAGTTGAAATGACTTCAAAGTTGTAAATCAAAGTTGTAAATCAAAGTTGAATAAGTGCAGGTTAAAACAACCCTGCATACATTAATTTTAAACCAACAGTTTAAAATTAATTTGAATGGGTTTTAATTGGGTTTGTATGGAAGCCGTGAGAGGTCATACATATTTTTATTTTTGCTTGTTTGTTTTACTCGTGATCACGACTTAATTTTCTTGTCATCTAGAGATAACAAAAGAGATTTTCTCATTATCCTGACATGATAATCCAAATTTCATAATATAATTTCCTGTCCACAATATTTTATTTATTTTGAAGTGGACTGCTGATGCTTTCATCGCGGTTACCACATGTGTAACTAATTGCGATAGACTTTTATAATAAATAAATAAAGTTGGATGTTTTATGTTCGTGAATTTAGGGACCATCTCTAAAGTAATAATACACTGCAAAAAAAAACGCTTTCTTGCTTAGTATTTTTGTCTTGTTTTCTGTAGAAATATCTAAAAATTCTTAAATTAAGATGCTTTTTCTTGATGAGCAAAATGACCTAACCCTCTATGGCATGACTTTTTATTTTTTGGGGAAAAAAATATTTCACCTCACTTTTTGGGAGCTTGGGGGTCACTGATAAAATATCCATCAAACAATTTATCCCCCCACCACCCCTGACTCAGAATTTACTTTGTGCTACAATGGTATAAAAACACCAAGGTTTTTTATATGCAGATTTTCCATCCATGAAAGTTTGTGAATCTGGGAGGAAAATTCAAGGCCCTGGGAAGTTTTTGAAAATATACATACATAGATACAGGTCATTGAATGTATTTTATGCAAGAAGATTTCTGGTAAAAAATCCATATTATTCCCTGTGTAGTGTAGGATAATATCATACAGTTCTAGCCTTTTAAGCACACGTGCTAAACTGTTCAGTTTAAATGCTTATATCTTCTGTATGCGAATGTTGATTCATACCAAAATGCTTTTTTGCATAGTTGTGTTTGACACTTGAAAACGTCTCGGGTTACGTATGTTACTGTTGTTCCCTGAGAAGGGAACGAGACGCTGCGTCTCCCTTGCCATACTTCCTGCGTCCCTCCCTGTAACGTCGTCTTTGGCAATATTTCAGATAGCGATATACTTCCTGGCACCTGCGTCACCCTGTCTTTGTTGTTTAGCCTCACCATTGGTTGAATTTGATATACACATTCAGACGCACTTACCTCTAGAGGCGTCCCCAAAGTGTCACCGCAGTGACGCAGCGCGAGTTCCCTTGAAAGGGAACTGTAACAATGTATCTGTAACCTTGTTCTCCCTTGAAATATGTCCCCACATTTAGACTCTGAATTTGAGGGTATTGGACCTGGAAAGTCCTTGAAAGGTCCTTGAATTTGACGTTAACTAAGGTGTGGGAACCCTGTATATGATAAATATATGCATTAGAAAAAAAAACATCAATCACAAATGATTATAGCCAAACATGAACACTACTAATTGTAACTAACACTGCATGTGTTAATGTTTTCCACATTTACATATAAACATATAAACCAACAAATGTGTGTGTGTGTGTGTGTGTGTGTGTGTGTGTGTGTGTGTGTGTGTGTGTGTGTGCGTGTTTTTATGTGTGTGTTATGCATCATTTTGGGATGATTTTGCCTGAATAAAAGTGGTCTAACTGCACAATGTTGCCCATAAAACTAATTAGTCATGTTTGTGATTAAGTGGAATCATTTGTGATTGATGTTTGTTAGAGTTAAACTTTCTAATGCATATCTTATCAGATAAAAAACCTTGGTGTTTTAGTACCCTTATAGCACAACGTTGCCCTGGGGCAACAAACAAAAAACACGGTCTTAGTATGAAAATAAAAACAAAAGTCTTCAGACAATACTTCAGACAAACATACTTCTTTACCTACTGATGCACATACACATATTTTTTTCTGTAAAATTATTTAAATTTAAAAATGTTAAAAAGTGATATTTATCCTGGCAATTGGTGGCACTGCATCCCATGTGGCTTTGCTTCCAAAAGCATGGCTCCACCCCCAAACAAAAGGTCACAACCACTCCAGCCCCTCATTTCATTGGAGAGACATGTCAGGTGATATTATACATATATTTTTTTTATAAAAAAATTGAAGTGTCGGTGTGAGGCTCAAAAAGGTAGTATGTTGCCTGAGGGCAACACTGTGCTGTAGAGGGCTAAGTAAATAAGTCTAGTTTTAAGACACAAAAAATATACAATTTAAGTGAAATTGTCCTTAAAACAAGCAAAATTATCTGCCAATGGGGTGAGAAAAAAAATGGTGAAATAAGATTTCTTTTTTTAAACACTTAATTCAAGTAAAATTTTCTCACCCCATTGGCAGATATTTTTGCTTGTTTTAAGCACAAATTCACTTAAATTGTATATTTTTTGTCTAAAAACTAGTATTATTTTCTTAGGTCATTTTTCTCATCAAGAAAATACATCTTGATTTAAGAATTTTTAGATATTTCTACTGAAAATAAGACAAAAATAATAAGTAAGAAAGTCATTTTTTGCAGTGTATACAGGTTTCTATCTTCAATAGTATTTAACAGTTTATTTAAATAAATATAAAAAATATAAAGTGTCCATTATAGCTGACAACCACATAAACACTGTACAGTTGGTTTTGTGATCAAGTCTAAATGCTGTTTAAAGGTCACATTTCCTTCTGATCCCATTTTTCAAAATGTAGTTAGTGTGTAATGTTGCTGTTTGAACATAAATAATACCTGCAAAATGATAAAGCTCAAAGTTCACTGTCAGGCGATATATTTTCTTAAGTCCCCTTTCAAAGCCTACAGTGAATGGCCGGTTTGGACTACAACCCTCTACTTCCTGGTTTAATGATGTCAATATAAAAGTTTTTGACTAAACTTCACCCACAGGAATTTGTCAGTTGCCAGCTAAGCTCAAACGGCTCTGCTAAACTAAGCTTCTGTCGAATCACAACACACTAAACAAGCTACACAATCAGAACTCAACATGTATTTCTGAAGATGGGACTTCATAGAAAAAGGAAAACATCAGCCCGTTTTTAGGACAGTGAAAACAGCGCTACAGATATGTAAATTGTGTGAAAAATACAGCGTTTTTTTTACACGTGAAATATGAACACATGTTATATTGCACACTGTAAACACAATCAAAGCTTCAAAAACACAGGAAGAACGGGACCTTTAAAGTAGAAACGTATATATGGAGTTACTTTAGAGACGGTCCCTAAATTCACCACTATCAAATTGTCAATTGTTGACAAATCTATTTCAACTTGAGCAAATCCCTGATCCAAGTAAAATCTAATTTGTTCATCCATGCTAATTTATTAAAATATGCTTTTGCTGTCTACAAACAAAACAACAATTTCTATTGAGTAAACGTAAGCTTTAATTACATCACAAGAATACAACTTTTGTTATGTCGAAATCACAAGAAAACAACTTTTGTTATCTCAAGAATCATGAGAAAATTAAGTCTAGATCATGAAAAAACAACTTTTGTTATCTCAAGATAACGAGAAATTAAGTCGTGAACACAAGAAAACAAGCAAGCAAAAATAAATACATGACCTCTCTCGGCTTCCGTAGGTTTGTCTATATGTTACCCAACCATGGGTGGAACAACCCAGCATTTTTTTTAGAGCAGGGGTCTCCAACCTTTTTGTTAGTAAGGGCTACTAATGGATAAAACAATCTGGATGGCTCCTTTTTGATGTAGTCTATTAAAAAAAATGGTTTACTTGTTGATTTAATTTTTTTACTTGTTCATATATGTTTTATCGTTGTTTAAAATGTAAACAAAAGAAGTCAAGCTAATATAAAAATATCTAATAAATAAATATTAAAATTGAGGCTTTTAATAGAATGTGCTTTGGCGTAGGGCTGTCACAATTATTAAATAATCGTCTCATTGCGATTGTTTGACCTCGTCGCGCTGATTCCGATCAATGCAATGATTGCACATCTCTCTAAAAAACACTAGGGGGAGCTGCAGCGCCTGTATAAATGAGATCGTATCAGATGGCGCTTCTTAACTGACAGTGTAACGCGATACATTGCAAAGCCATTCAATACAGTGAAAATGTATTTATTTAAAAAAAAATGCTGCAAAACTTTGATAAATAGTATGAACCGTCAGGGAAAACATAAATTTTCAAAACAGCAATTCCAAATTTAGGGAAGTGAATGATGCTATTCTTAAGGATCTTTAAGGAATTGATTTTATGCAGCAACTACAGACATGTGGTCCAGTACTAGTAGGATTGGCTACTAAGGCCTATTCTTGTTTCTTTTGATTGCATTTTTATTTTCAGTTATTTTTCAAACACTTTATTGTGTTTATTCGTTATGAAGAATTTTTAGTTTTTGATTATAATTACATTAAATAATTACTTTTAAATGTGTTGTGTGTATTAATATTTACTACCAGATAAACCTTGCAAACTATTTAATTCATCAAATGTGTGAAAATAATTTCAATGAACAAACAAAAAATAAGTTACAAGAATTAAATGTCAAAGCAATAAAACAGTCAGTTAATCGTCATAATCGTCAAAGCCCTAAAACAGGCAATTAATGGTCATAACAGTCACAATTTATTAGTGTTGGAGACCACTGTTTTAGAGTTTACCATGTTTTGTTTCAATTCCTTTTCCCCGTAATAATAATAATAATAAGCTTATTTCCATATTGTTGCCTGGAAGGAATTAAACCTCTGTACAAAACTTTTTATAGTAACTTCTATTATTGAATTTACAGAGACAACTTTCTTATCTTGGATATTTTCTTCGAGGCTTTAAACTATGAGACAATTGAACAGAAGAAAGCGTATGACATTGCTGGGCTGTTAGGTTTGTGAAAGCCTCACACGACAAACATTTATTGTATTACACATACAAATTTTGCATATAAACAATATTTAGCATTAATGAAATCATTTATTTTCTGTGAAACACAAACTTTACATTGGCTTCTACTTCCAGGAGATATCGGCGGACAGATGGGGCTTTTCATTGGGGCCAGTATTCTAACTATACTGGAAATACTTGACTATATCTATGAGGTATTTTACTGTTTTTATATGAGACATAAACACACACATACTGTACAGACTGGTCTCTGCAAAATTGTGACCTTTACATCTGTAGGTGATCAAACACAAAATCAAGCGACTTTTGAAACCAAAGACAAATCAGAAACAACAAAACCAGCGAAACTTAATCCAAGAACAGATCCTGAGAACGAAGAACCTTCGAGAACAAAATCTGAGAGCCCATCTGACTACAGGAACTATTGCTACAGTCAGATTCGAAGAAGTCAAAGTCAAGGTGAGTCAGTGAAATGAACAGACATTTTTAATAATGCTCTGCAGTAATTCAAATTTTTGCAGAAATGGGCATGCCTGAATTTTAAAGAGTAATATATCCACATACTTTGAAGTAAATAGATAAAAGTGTTATTATTTTACAGAAAACTTTGTATAACTTATATATTTTTCTTAAAAAAAAATAATGATGCTGTTTTCGACCACAGGCGGGTGCGCAGAGTTTAAAGAGTTAAACTGACATTCCATGTGTATTGTTTGTCTGCAGGCAGCTAATGATGTAACGATGGCTCAACCACACAGTGCACATCCAACTTCAATATTACCAAACCATCATAATGCATCAGTGGTACAGCAGGACTTCTCCTGCTAAGGGATGTCTCCTTCTCTCTGTTACACTAAACTTTAAATTGAGATCATGAATACATTTATTTCTTTTTCACTGAGAAAAGCTACAGCCAAAGTCTGATCCAGGACCTCACGTGAAACATTCACAATGTATCAAACTGTTCTCATTGTTCCAACACCAGAAGAAATCACACAACGTGTTTCACGTGCACTTTTGTTGCGTCAGATTTTCTTTTCTGTTTTCTGTATCATTTCCATCTAGGTCAAGTTATTTTCCTGGTCGCCTGGGTGGACCTGTAGCATGGATTTGAAATTGTAAATGAGAAGCTCCGATGCAAAAGTCCTTCTGACATGTTTTCTTGTAAATAAGCATTTTTTATCACTCTTAATGGATTCTGCCAACAAACCAGTATTTCTGAATAGCCTGAGGGCAGGGTTTAGCATATGTCTATGTATAATACGTTTAATATCATTATCTCATTTTTGACGTAGGTGGCAATTATAAGCTTTTGTATCAGAGCTCTTCGAATCTACCTTTCCCTTCACTAAATGACAGTCACAAGTTCAAACAGGGCTGAACATTTCAAATGTTGAGTTCAGCTAAAGGTGGCTTCTTTGTGATTCTTCTGTGGTAATGTACTGTACAGTACTTAAACCATTTCACCTCTTTCATTTCTTAAGACATCTCGAAAAGAGAACAGCAAAAATATACCACTTGTCTTTTTTGTAAGTAGATGTTATGTTATATAGTCTTATGTAACTTTTGCATTGTGCTTTATAGTTCTTATAATGGAACTATGTTTGTCTGTTTTGGGGTTGAAAGACCGCTAGAGCACAACGTTTGCTGAAATCATCTCTAGGTTAAAGGAAAATAAAAACTTTTGTATAAAAAAAGCATTTTAAAAAGAAATTTTATTTTGGATTCAAATACAAGCACATTTAAATAGAAACAGATAGACTGGAAATTGCATTAAAGTTTGATTTATCATCATTTTGACCTTGCCACAAATCAGACTGAGAAAATTCAGTCTGGAACTAGAAATGTATAAGCCAGATTGTCGTGTATGAAAATGGTGAACTTTCACAATTGGCTTTACTGCCATCTAGCGGACAGTAAAACATCCAACAACAAGTTGACCATCCAACTTCAGATGGCTTTACAATAAAAAATAAGATTGAATAAAATAGGAAATAAGAATGATCATATTTATGATATGTAATAACAAACACTATAAACTGTTATTATTTTACCACTAAATTGACAGACTTTCAACAAAAAGGAGTGTCTTAATCTCCTTTCTTAAAGGGATAGTTCACCCAAAAATTTAAATTCTGTTATCATTTACTCACCCTCATGTTGTTCTTAACCTGTTTGAGTTTCTTTATTCTGTTAAACACAAATACCCATACCATTTACCTCCATAGTATTTATTTTTCCTACTATGGATATCAATATAGCATCAACTCATTTAATAAAATATCTTCTTTTGTGTTCGACGGAATAAAGAAACTCACACAGGTTTAAAACCACACGAGTGTGAGTAAATAATAACAGAATTTACCAACATTTTGGGAAAATTTCTGTTAGCAGCATGGTGCATACATTAAACATCCGCATAATGTCATTATGACATGTGAGAAACATCTTTGTGAGAAACAGAATGAAGAAAAACAACTAAAACATGTGAATGCATAGGACACAAATACTTTTGGTTTATGTGCAAAACAGAAAAAGTTTTTTGTATATTTTATAGCTTGGCTGCATAGTTGAGATGCATTTCACTGTGAAGGAGCAGATTTAAAGGCACAGATTAGTTTATGGACTTTATAGTTATGTTGCTCCAGACAGCCACAGCTAACAGGGGAAAGGATGTGTGGGTGGAAAACTGGAATGCATTTCCAACATTGGGTGGATTCAGGCGACCGAAATAATGCAAAATCATTCAAGGAAATCGTTGCATACAATCGCCCCATTCTGAAAGGCTCAGTCTCGCTGTAAACACGTTTTATCTGCTGCCACAATAAAAGTTGCAGAGCAAAGTCCTTTTACTGCAATTTCTAAAAATATATATTTACATTCTTATACTCGTCTCTACCACCAACTCCAAAAAGCAATTTGTCAAAAAACAGTAGTAGAAAGAGTGCCACAATCCAAAGTTCCTCATAAAATGACCGGTTGAAGTTGAGATAAGAGCATTTTTAGTGCATTATCCATTGCAATTCAAGTGTATTTTTTAAAGGTATTGGACTCTCTTGCAAACATTTGTGTTTGGATTAGTAAGATATTCAATCCAAAACCCCTTCAGAGATTAAAAACAGCTATTAGCTGATGAATAATCAGAACTTCTTAGTCTTAAGGGAGCTACACACTGTAGATGAAGCCAGCACAGTTAGTCTACTATTGCATTTTGGTTAGCTTCTCAGGTGCTATTACTTTGCTCTTGTTCAAATATTAGCATGGCAAGCTGGGAACGGGACCCCCGACCCTCCACTTTACTCTGAAGACATCGGTGAAACGAATCCTCATTTAGCCGCGGATCGCAGGTCCGGTTGCGGTACGCCTGACGCAAAGCGGGCTCGACGGCACGGAATACGTGCAGTCCTGAGTATTGCACAAACATGTCATATAAATCTAAATTCTCCATCAGCTCCTCATTTTCTTGCAAATCCCCATTCATCCGTGTACGTGAGGACATGTAGTCTGAGTTATAAAAGCACGCCTCTTCAAACGTATAGCGGTCAAAGTGACCCGCCTCCCTGACCAGGTCCGGAGAGCCAGAGGGCGGCCTGTCCGGATAAGCAACATGGGGGTCGAAATCTTGGAAGTGGATGGGAAAGAAAGCCTGCCAGCCACTGATGGCGTTCATACGGCAGCGATTCAAGAACTCAGAGTTGAGTACCGTGTCGGCCGTGACGAGGAGGAAGAGCGTGTCCACCGGGTGCTTCCTAGAAACGATGTCCAGGATATGCAGGACACCAGAACTCTCCGTTTTTATGCTTATCCATGACACCTTTACGTTGGGATACCTGTGCTCAACAGCTGCGACCTTGGCTTTGACTTCTGCGAAGACATCATTTGTGCTCACTTTTAGAGCTTCGGCGGGTTCGTAGGCGAATAGCAAGTTAAGAATTGCATTTTCACCATTCTCAAACAGGTTGGAGGAACAGTGATCTAAGAAGCTCAGCGCTGCGTGCGACTCATAACTGGTCAGGGGAAGTAGAACGTGTACACGTGTAGCCTCAGTGACGTAAGGCATGGGGATAATCTCTACCTGGCTGAGGGGTCGGACCAGGTGTACGCGACGTGCAATAGATTTCTGATGGCCAGATTGAGTCGTGGCCTGGAACTGCAGGTCAAGGGTGTACTCCATGCCTCGTGTGTGGTCAAAGCGTCGGTAACCATTCACCAGTCGAGGATCGCTCAGTTGCACAATGGGGTTATATTTCTCTTTGAGTTCGGCCACAGCAACATTGATGACGTCAGAGACGTCATCACGATCAGCACCAATCAGCTGACACTTAGGGGCACCATCCACACAGGAGAAAAGGTGCTCTTCGGTAAAGTAGTCCCAACGCAGGACCTCAAAGCGGCTCTTGGGTTCAAAGGGGGGCGAGATGCCGATGGGCCACAAAGTGCTTTTGTTTCCATCCACTGCCACTTCACTGACGTTCTTGATCTCTGACTATGAAGCAAAGGTAAGAAGCACTAAATCAACAAATGTAAAAAAAATCTACTATTTTGCTAAATTTTGATAGTCATTGTAATCATACTGCGTATTGGCCCTATCATCCAGTACATGCAAAATATTGTTTTAATGGACTTTTTGCTACACAACAATGCTACCCTATTGAAAAATACATATATTGTATTGTATGTACAGTATACATATAAATATGTACTAACCTGCAGTTTCTCAATTTCCTCATAGGTCCTCTGCAGTTCTATTTGGGAGAATTGTTTGTGAAGGCGGTACATAAGTTCAGCACTGGTCACAGGATGAACAGTAAGTGCGTTTTGAAATCCATCGTTTTCCACTTTGAGAAGGTCCATATTATTTTCCATTGAAAAATAATTATAATTCAGCCCCTGTAAGTCAAAATAAAAGATAGATCAAAATAATGTATACAAATTAAGGCTGCGCGGTATTAAAGAAAATGTGATATGCGATAACATCATAAGCGATACAAACAAATCCTGATATGCAATACTTTAAGTAATTATGTAGTAATATTTAAATTATTATATGATATCGGCAATATATATTTTTAATCGACTAATCAATCTTTCTGTACCTTAAATTTGTGGTTTGTAATGAAAAAACACTATGGCCAATCATTATTCACTTTTAAAGGTTTTTTTTATCAAACTAGAAAATATGAATAAGATCACCCAGTAACTTAGTTTTGGTAAACCATTTTCCACAAGCATGTGAAAAAATAGGTCATTGAAATTTGGCTCCCTTGGTGATGTCAGAAGGGGATAATACTAGATCTGCAACTATCTTTATTTTTTCAACCGATTAATCAATCAATTATTTTTTAGATTAGTCAAATGAAGAGTTTCGTTGCAAAACGAGATAAATCCATTTTTTAACATTTTTGTCAAAACATGTTTATTATTATGTTATCATGTTATTATTTTGTTTCATGGTGCTACTAAGCTGTATTTTTTAAGTTATGAAGGTTTACATCAAAACAAACCAACTGCAGTTGAATTGAAATTAATTGGAATGCACAACCAAAAAACGAGATTTCTAAACAATAAAAAAAAACGGTGGTTATCTCGTTTTGCAACGAAACTCTTCAAATAGTCTAATGATTTTTTAATATATAATTCACTGACAAATAATAAATGTAACATCTGCTATTAATGGCAACATTTTATTTAAGCATTTTCTCAATAAACAAACAACATGAAAAATAAAGTGGCAGTGCCAAGAAAAATATCACATAAAACAAATCACATAAAAACAAGTCCAACATAAATTCAGCCTATCATAAACAGTGCAAAAGGAGCATTATTCACCTTAAACTATAAAATAGGCATATATTAATATTTTAAATTAAATAAGTAAAATAAAAATAAATCAAACTGAATAAGCATAACTTTTAACATTTAACTTTTTTTAAAGTTCTGGGTAAAAAACTAGTTTAGCTAGAATGATCTTCTAATATTATATAAACAGCGTTTAAGCTGCTTTTACTTTAAATAAATGCATGCCAGGAATACCTAAGATGAGCTTTTGTAATATCTGTGCATATATTCGCAAAAAATAAGTTAGCTATGAACTCCGCATTGCCAGCTGGCTTTCTGTGCATGCGGGCACATGCCTATCAGCTCTTAGTGTGACAGTAACTTATTATTTCATAACTTCTTATTAATAGAAAAACATGTCCCGCTCTTTATTTACTGTTTCAACATACTGCAGTGCCCAGAAGCGACGTGTCTCGCAGCTCGCATTAAACATAGATTTAAGCGCAGCTGTATTAAGCACAATATATGGCCTGCATTCTATTGTTGGGTAAAAACTTTCTGTAATAGTTCAAATACTTACGCTGCTATCTTATCACTTTGAGATCAGAGTGACCCAGAATGTTTTTTTTTTTTAGATGTTCATGCATAGATGCTTTGTTGCTGTGGTATGCACTTTCAGTTTTACACAGTGTACCAAATGATTTGGTCTCTGCTTAAAGCAACACTATGTAGTTTTTTTACCTTTAAATAATGTCTCAAACATTATTTCAGTGATAGAACAACTTTTAACTGGACAAATTGTACTGTTGCTGCAACCTGAGCAGCCTCCTAGCTGCTACAAGCACACTCTGAAAGTGGTGGTGGAGGGTAGGAAACACAGCCCCGCCCCTCCCCCCACCTGCAGAAGAGTGTCTGATACCAGGCACTGTTGCACTTTTCAACCACATGGGGGAGCTGTAAGTCATTTTTACATGGAAACTACATAGTGTTGCTTTAAAATATCCCCACACTTTTGATCGCAATCTGGCTGTTTGGTATAACGCCTGATTGTCAGTATCGCCCAGAGCTAAAGCCGCCATTGTTTCAAAATTTAAACGGTGCGCCACATTGAAGCATTTCCGGCAAACCTTAGTAATTACGTAACCGACGTAATCGACTAGGTCGACGCATCGTTCCAGCCCTAGATAATATCGCCCCCCTTAATCTGCACTATCCAACCCAAAAAGGACACACCCAAAACGGCAAATTTTTTTGCACACACCTACAAAAAGACAATTTTAACTTAATTATCTATGTGATATTACGAGCTTAAACTTCACATATGTACTCTGCGGACACCAAAGATTTATTTGACATCTTAAAAAGGTCTTGTGAAATGTCCCCTTTAATGTGAAGTTGCGTTGTGTTACAAACAACAACACTTTGATGTGCAGCAAAATCTTATTTAAACAGTACAGTGAGGTTGTAAGGAGAAAAATAAAATATATATCCATCCGTTTGGCCCAATGGCGGAAACATCATGGCAGAAGGGTCGTCGCGTGTTTGGTCTTTTCCGGCGCTTATCAATGACGTTTTAACATTACGCAACTTAATATCTGACTCCAAAAGATTAAAAAACGTGTTGTACGTAATTCTGAATTAAATTGATGTAATTTTAGAATTTAGATAAACGTTTGATCATTCTCTTTGACTCATATTGGTATTGAACTCGTTCATTCGATTACCGACGTCATATCAGCCCACACCCGCCGTTGTGTGAGTTTTGAAACATAAACTTAACCACACCAGAGGCCTGGCAACACCGGCCACTGTAACTATCTATATACAACTTGATACAAACCCATAAGATGATCAGAGGTCCAAACTAGCGCCTTCTAATTTGGTATAGCGCATAATATACTATACCAGTGGTTCCCAAACTTTTTCAGCGTGTGCCCCCCCTTGTGTACGGTGCATTCCTTCGCGGCCCCCCAAAGAAAATTTGTCACAAAAAAACGTTCTAAAACTCAACATTTTAATAAAAAACATAAAATTATACAAAAAAGTAGTGCTTTTGGTTAGTAGTTTTATTTTTTTAGGTTTAATTCCACAGAATTCATGATAAATTTATGTATTTCATAAAATGTCATAAAACTGGGGCCCCCTGGCACCATCTCGCGGCCCCCAGTTTGAAAACCACTGTACTATACAACAACTTAATCAAAGTAGGGGTAATAACCAGAGGTCCAGGCGTATCTCCTTATAGCCTGCCTATAGTAATCACTATTACACACAACTTAGTTAGGGTTAAATAATTAGTCTATCCGTGTAACCAGTGGAAATGGTTGAAGCAACTGCCCCATGCTGGCGTGCCCTTATTAAAAATACTTACACAACCCCAGCCAACTACCTATATACAACTTAATACAGAACTCAAACTATGACCAGAGGTCCAAGTTGGCACCGTCTAACCTGGTATAGGGAAATACAGATACAGCATCATGACATGGGGGTGCATTTCTAAATATAGAAAATCCTGAATCTTTTAACATTTTCCTTAAATATCCAGAGAACAAAGCATTGTGTTAATCATATACTGATTGGCTCTTGTAAACCCAGGTGTGTTGCCTAATATACATACAGTGGGTGACTGGTCAACGTGTCTAAGGTAGGGGGTGTCTCCCAACATTAGGTTAAGTTTACTTATTTTATTGTCACACTTGAACATAGAATTCTGTTGTTATATTAATAAACCCAAATTGTACCACTTACATTGAAACAATTCATAATTCATATGACACCAAACAAGACCAGATTCAGATTCTTTGTGTATGCAGAATGTAGCATTACATATACAGCTTGCTTTGAGAAAATGAGGAGAGGGGGACGAGAAAGTGCGGTAGGCTAGGGTGTGACTCTTCTGTCCTCACACTATGGGGTAGCTGTCCTGGGGGATAGATGTGAATTCTTTCAGAAAGGTTTCATATGATAATACAACAGGAATTAGAAAACGGTTCCCTGTGGATTCAGCCATTTGCTGCTGGTCTTACAAATACCTTTTGTCAGGGTTTGGCACCATCTTACAAGGTGTCATATCCACACTACATATGCCTTGTAGATATGTTTCAAGTGCTTTAAATTGGTACGTTTATAAATATTATGCATAACGAATGTTTATTTAGTTTCACCAATTTTCTCTCATTTTGTCTCTTTGTGTCTTTCACGGGTGTGTTTCCTATTTACTGTAATCACATTTGCATTATATTGGCTTCATATCGGCCACACTGCTTGATATGCGAAGAAAAAGCTACTCAAACTGAAATTTTCGTGTTTTTTTGGTGAATACATACAGTTTGAAAGAAGAAACCTGACTGGAATTGGTAATGAAATTAACGGAAACAAGCCAGTATGTCTACAAGAAAAGAGCTATACAAAAAAGTCACCTGAAACATAACTATAACATATATTATAACAGCTATTATAAACGTAACTGTGCGTAATGGCGCATATTCACAGATGTGATTAGAGTAACACTCCTCTAAAGCCCGGATTACACTGCAGGATTTTTGCACTCTTATAAGATCATTAACTTATCACACTGTGCGACATGGATCGTTTAAACTCGGGTATGACAGGCATGTAGACTGTACGATGATGACACGGACGTTTCGGGGGCTGCGTCACATGTTAGCGCAACGTCACCAGCATGCGCCCGTGGTAAACAAATACCAGTACGCAGGTCGTAGCAGCAAACACACTGGCTATGTTTGCATGCACAACATTTTGTCAATCCGGCTGAATTTAATACGATTGAAGGTTATGACGATACAGTTTACATGCACCCTAAACATTGCAATCTAATTTAAATGTTTATTTACATGTACATTATATATAATCCGAACCGAAAGTCTGCACAAGCGCACAGCCAGGGTTGCCAGATTCGCGTATCAAAACCATCCGAATGGCCGTTCAAAACTAGCCCAAAAGCACCTCAATGACAATTCACGGCCCAAATACCAATAACTATTGAACAAAATACTTTAATCTTTAACCCGCAGAAAAAAAACTGGTGGAAACAGTTTAAAGGGGCCATGGCACAAGACTTTTTTAAGATGTCAAATAAATCGTTGGTGTCCCCAGAGCACATATGTGAAGTTTTAGCTCAAAATACCATATAAATAATTTAATATAGCATGTTAAAATTGCCACTTTGTAGGTGTGTGCAAAAATGTGCCGTTTAGAGTGTGTCCTTTAAAATGCAAATGAGCTGATGAAATTTAAACACTGATCACAATGATGGTGGTTTGTTGCAATTAAAACTCAATTGTACTTTTCTCTGCACTAAATGGCAGTGCTGTGGTTGGATAGTGCAGATTAAGGGGTGGTATTATTATTATAAGAGCTCCTTATGACATCATAAGAAGAGCCAGATTTCAATGACCTTGTAGAGAATGGTTTACCAAAACTAAGTTACTGGGTTGATCTTTTTCACATTTTCTAGGTTGAAAGAAGCACTGGGGACCCAAACATAGCACTTAAACATGGAAAAAGTAAGATTTTCATGCCATGGCCCCTTTAAACAGTAGCCCAAATCTAAACTCGAAAAAAAGCAGAGGACTTGGCAACGCTACGCTATTTATTAAGGTGTTTACATGAAGGCTTTTCAATACGATTGAGCTATCAATCCGATTACAATCGGATTATTTGGTTGCATGTAAATGTACCTACTGTGCCGTGATCATGCTGAATTTCTGACACTGTCGTAGGCCATCTTTGGACGCAAGACCGGGAAAACGTCCATCTTTTAACCTCTCTCACTGTATGACATAGGACCACCGATTAAGAGCCACGATCACAAAAATCGCGACGATTGTTTCACGATGGCAATCTTTCGTCTAGGACAGCCAATAATCGGGAGGTGTATCCCAGGCTTAAAGCAATTAACCCTGTGAAGCCGGGATTTATGCTCAACAATGACTATTAGCTATTTAAAATTCATATTTTAAAATATTTATTTATGTTTTAAAAATTTTGAATATTCCTTTTTTCTTACCTTCCAATTACATATTAATATTTAATCTTTTTTATCATAATATTCTTAAAAATCAAAGTTGTGTTCTTAGAAAAGATGTCCATTATTATGCTATTTTATTGTCATGTCTAATCTGTGACATAAAATGCTTTTAAAGAGACAATACTATCGCCTATCGCCATTGTTTCTGGGCAAATTATCGTGACAGGCCTAGTTGTTGCTGAAACCATCTATAACAAACATCATCTTTCACAATCTTCCTGACAAGCTTCCACATGTCAGAGCACACACAAGCACTCATTCCTGTGCCAGTCTCTTTGCTAAAACTTTGACTTTACATAACATTTGGGAGTAATAATTCATTTGCAAACTATTGGGATTTGCACATTCCCATATGCAATATTCCGATAATTCTGATATATTGTAAACCTCTACATTTATTGTGTTTTGCATCAGTAACATCTGGCACTAATAGCACATTTATCGATCCCCACTGTTTCATGGACAGCACATCTGGGATCATTTGGGTGAGGAGACCCCTGCCATCTCTGCAGTAATTCTGTTGTAATTTGTTGTCATTATGCTTATTAACTTAACAGATCTCAGCAGGTCTGCAGCTGGCCTGCCGAGTACAGAAAGTCATTTACTTTACGTCTCAGCAGTGGTAAAACGTCTTTATTGAGATAACCCTGGTGTTCGGACGGACAGTTACTCGCTTCACGTTGGATCTATACAGCGTGCAAAGGTCTGTGTGAAATACAGATGTTTTATGTTCATGTCACTGCGTATCCCTCACTGTCCAAAACATCTGCAAACAATTCTAATGATATGTTACCCCTCCAAGAGACTGACAGTTCACTTAAAGAGTTTTTTTGGGGGGATCTTTGAAGCAATCATTATACTCTTTATTCTTTTCGTTTCAATACATGTTTTATTACAACTATTAAATACTAAATTTTGGATTTATTACATATTATAAAAGTAAATAGATTGCATGAAACCTGAGTCCAAGGTCTTCACAACTGCTGTCTAATCCTATTCTTTACCACACTACTTGACTGTGACTGCTTATCACAGCACTTATGACACATTAACTAGCACATACCGTTTTATGTCGTCTCTGGTGCCGAATTTATGCTTTGAGCATTTGCAGGACGTTTTCACATGACTGTGAGCTTGTCGGGGGTGCGTAAGTGTACCTGCCTCAGAGCTTGAAAAATACTGTGAACTATTGATTACTTGGGCTCCCTAATGCATTGAGGCCCTCGATACGAAACAGCGCACCCTCTCAATAAAGCATGGACTCTTGGGGAATGTGGTTTCCTGTCAAACTAGAGACCCAGGGCGAAAAACACAGTCATTTGTGACCAGCATAAACACAGGCACAGGCCTGTTTGTAGAGTTTTCTAGGATGATCTGTATATGGTTGAGGCCCTAAACCCCCCAAATCCCCCCTACCAACACCAACCCCCAACTCATTGAACCACACAGCTCTCTCGGCCACATTTGCCTTGGGATAGATACTGTTTAACATGTGGCCAATTGGAATCACATGATGTAATTAATGTTACTGCATTACTGATAGATGGCAGGATTGAAGCACATGCAGAAATTACTAAATCTGTCATTTTTAGTCCTCAGCACTGGTCGATAAATCTTTACATTTGGCTAGCAAATCTTTTATGTTATAAGTATGTTATAAGTGTAAGTTATTGTGTGTTTGAGTCTTTTTTGATGCCAAGTTGCAACCAAGTACATAATGCACAATAAATAATTAGTATCACCAATTTTCTGTATGCCTCTCACTTACTTGAATTGCATTTGTGTTACATCACCCTTTTATCAGCAATAATGGCATCAGCCATTAAAAAACACATTACCTCATATTCCTCCACACAGCTGGTGCCAGTATAATCAATGATACACCGACCGAGCCACTCATCAGGTTTGACGCTTATGATATCAGTCCTGCAGTGGTCCAAAAAAGGCTGGAGCTTCAGAAGTAACGCGCTGGACAGTAGAAATCCTGGTCCACCGTGGCAGTACCTCCCCTGTGTTTCACCTCCAATAAATTCACCTGGGTGACCCATGTAAAGCTGAAGGTCCATGCTCAGGTGGCTCACTAGGGTCTTAAGCCTTTCAGGCTGGGTATAGGTGTCATCCTGAGCAAGGTAGAACCAGTCATACTCAGCAACGTGGTGTTCTAGAAGATATCGGATGGATTGGTACATGTTTGGGACTGGACGTTCATCCTCGTGGGCAACCACAAACATTCCATGAGGGAGTTTACGGTTGCGGGTGCCCGTGAAGAAGATGAGACGGCCATCCAGGTGGTGGTTTAGGGTCCGGTTGATGGCCACAGCTAACGTGCTCAGGGTGGTTTTGGACGTAAATACCGCAACAAAGAGACGCTCGCGAATTCCAAGCTCTGTGCTGACATACTTGGCTCTAGGAAAAGATACAGGATAAGTTACAAACTTGACAAAAATATTAATCGCAGCAAGAAAGTATTTACAAAAAGAAGTTCATATGCATTAATTGTTTTCCCAAATAAGAATTTTTTCTTGTAGTTTTGATATTTCATTAGATGCTTTGATCTATTGGTTTTAATAGTTAACAATGGTGAATTAGTAAAAACCAAAATGAGATTCACCCTGCTTTCTGCACTGTATTCAACAAGGACCTCGGCATGACATGTGGAGACAGACATTACTCACTGTAATTCATTAGTGATAAGCTGAAGGCTGATCCGTGATTGACGGGTGCCAGGCTTTACGTGCCCTGATGACATCATTGCGCAGCATAGTTTCAGCCTAGCTCTCTTTCTTTGTCAAGTCTTTACAAAAATACCATAAGAAATAAATGATTTACAATAATAAACCACCAGACCTCCTCCAATAAACCTCTACGCATGTAGAAAATTGTTTATTGAAGTTTTAAATAAGCATGTAACCGTGGTAACGAGCTTTCTGTTAAATCTGAGGTCCTCGTGTTTGCGAAGCACTTTCAATTTTCCTCGCACGCTTTAAAATAATCTAACCGACTTCACCTGAGATGGGCGAACTATGTTACACCTACCTGATAACTTTATGTGGAGGACCTTGTTGGGCAGGCTTGTTGTAAGGCACTATTCTTGGCTCAAATTCCCCTTCGGTATTTCCGTTGTCAGTAGTGCCAGTGGATATCGAACTGGGTTTCCGAGCCCCCTTCGAGATCCCGGGATGCGCTACGAGCATCTCGTCGGTGGCTCCCATCCAGTTGGAGTCGCAGGACTCATTCACCCAGGTGACGCTTAGGAGGCTCAGAGTAAACCCTAGAGAGATGCCCACAATGATCGGCCCGGTCGGCCGGATAAGAGACATGAGCATTGAAATTCTCATGCTTTCGGTCGGCGCGAGCAAACAGTGTACTTGTCCGCTCCTCTGTTGTGTGCGGTGGTGGATGCTTGCTTTCAGCAGCAAAACTCGTCGTCAATAATGCCGCTCTCTCCTCACCTATGAAGAGAGACGCGACAGGCGTATTCGACTTCATCCGCTGCGCAGACCGATCGGAGTATGACATCAAAGTACCGCGAGAACGACTCGAAAGCATCTCTTCCTCGCGTTGTTTTGATGTCATGAGCCGTTTGCTCTGCGTAACGTCGCAGGAATTCGACCACCCCCACGTCTCTGCTGCTTTCTGACGTGTCAACGTCCAGACTCCGCCCTCTACGAACCAGACGTCAGTCAATGCAGAATCCAGAGCGCTGATTACTGCTATTGGATAGATGCAGGGGCGGAGGAGGGCCCATCTGCAAAACCGCAAACAGGCCAGTTCTAACCTATCATTAGCGCCGTCTATAATTAAAGTGTAAAAAGTGAATTTTTGGTCGTTTGCCCTAGGATATTGCGAGGAAACACTTTTGTCTTGAGAAGTTTTGAATATTTCTTTGCCACACTAAAGGGGAGCATTAAAAGTGTAAATGTGATGTTTTACGAGGTCACGTGAAGCCACGGAGGGGGCACAAAGTGGTAATAACGAGACGCAGAAAAATAAAGATATACAATGTGCAATTGTAATAATAGGCCTATAGCAGCTGACAGGTTGTAAAGAAAATATGTAGCCTACTACACTTAGACTTTAAACTTACACACACATGGTGCTATACACACAAAATCACAGCTGAGTTGTCTCTCTCTGTCATTGGGCCTCCCCTCGAGCGCCACATCTGTTCCTTCTACTGCTTGCCTGTAGGTAACATGAGATAAAAAATACTTTAAGATGTGGTGTCTTCCCATCAGTGAGGAGACACTTTTCTCTTCCTTTTTTAATGTGTTAAGGATGAATTAGGCTACACTGCATAATTTTTAAAATCCAAAAAGTTTTAAAACTACTAGAAACGATTGGTGAGACTGTCAATCATAACACAACGAGCACATGCGCCCCCGTGTGGCTGGTAAGCGTACGCCTTTTTATCTGCTACCATCACCATATGATCTATTAGAATAGCACAGGATGAAATTCTGTCAAACTTTATTACTTTAATTCCTGGACAAATGTGAAAACTAAACATTTTCTTTGGAACCATGTAACGAATTTACCATGTTGTAGAGAATCGGTATGCAGCATTAAACAGCCCCATACTGGTTTTATGTTATCTGTAAAAAGGGCTAATACTGTACATAACAAAATTATATTTAACATCTCTGAGTGCCCTTTGTAAAGATGCATTGGTGGTTTTTAACATTGTGCATTTTAATGTCAGCAGAAATTGAAATATATTGGAAAAGTAAAAAGTAGAACTTGATAATGCATCTATAATAATTGCATCTAGTAAATTTAATAGTAAATCTGACCTTTATATGTCCTTTATCAAAAGATCTAAATATTAATTTCAGGAGGAATTGCTTAAAGGTCCCAGGTGAAAAGTTGTTACCTAAGTGTATTAGAAATATGATTGAAGTACATAAACAAGTATGCTTCTACTTGTTGTGCTTTATTTAAAGAGTACTTAATAGGCTACTTTTTAAAAGTATACTTTTAGTGTATGCACAAAATGTACTTAAACACAATTATAATTTGCGCTGCAATGCCTTTTTAAGTGTATTTCCATTAGAACGGCGATACAATGCAATTGTACTGTAAGTTTGCTTAATTGCTCATCGAATCTTGATTTTCAGTAGTATATTTTAGTGCACTTGAAGTTTTAAAAAAGTTGTTCCATTTTAGTATACTATGTACACTTGGAGTGTAGTCAAATAGATCGTAAGTTGAAATTAATACATAATTGAATACACTTAACTATACTTGAATTTGACGAAAATAGTACAAAATGTAGAAAATATAGTACACTTTTTAAAAGTATATTTTTAATAGAATTATTTTTCACCCGGGGTAGGATGGACCAGTTGAAAAGTTGTACTGATTATTAGTATTAAGGATACTGTATTGAGAATTCTCCAAACCAACCCATAAATTAGCCTAATAAGAGAAACAAGAAGATTTGAAAGTCAAGACTTTACAATGGACAGTGATTGTCCAGGCCTACGCCAGTAAGCCATCATAGTGTAGTGGCCCTGAGCCAGCCATTGTCCATTCACAGCTCTCAGTTTTCATTCGAACACTGAGGCTGTTTACTGTTTCTGAGATAAATGTAAGGAATGCATGTCAGAGTTTACTAAATAATGTCACCATGTCACCGCCTCCTTTCCTCACACAGTTAATATTCCAGGACCCTAAAAAGTGACATAGTGACTTTTATCGTGGACTTCTTTCCTGAGATTTAGGGCAAATTGTGTCTACATATAGAATCTATGTTCTGTAACATGATAATTTGGAACAAATTGATTTTGTGTAAATCAATATAATTAAAGAGCACCTATGGTCCGATTCACGTTTTAACATTTCTTTCGGTGTGTAAGTTTGCATTAGTACATGTTATACCACGGGTCTGTTGAATTCTTTATTCTGATTGGTTGAGAAATGTTCCATGGGTATGCATTATTTTTCGATATCAGCACACCTAACTTTTCAAATGTCTTAAAAATAGGCACCAGAGCAATGTTTTTGGTAACCGTGTATAAGCTGAATAATTGACTCCGGTGAATTATAAGAAAATAATGCACATCCGCGGTGTAATGATACTCCGCTTCGCATCGTGCTGCATAACCACCTTGGGTGTGCATTATTTTCTTATAATTACGTACAGATTAGCTGGCCAATCAGGGACACAACGCTTTTCAAATCCATGCGTTTCAAGAAGAGAGTGAAATCTGGAGCTACTTAAATGTACAGTATGTGGAAAACAGTGGTGGCCGGTGACTTCTTTTTTCGAGGACGCTAGATGCGAAGTTCCTCACAACATGTATGTAGCCCGTCATGTGTGTGGTTCCTTTTTTCAAAATATGTGTTCTGTGCATCGAGAGATCCTGTGTGCATCACGTGTCTTGTTAAAATAAGAGCCTGCTGCAGATGCATCTAAAGGGTTTATGATAAAAGAGACGCTCGCGTTTGCCAGATACTTGAATAATCTCATGCGTAATCAGAGTTTATTGTTTAGGGAGTGTCTTGCATGTATTTTGTGAACTTGAGCGTCTCTTTTATCATAAACGGTTTTGACGCGTGTGCAGCAGGCACTTATTTTGACAAAACACATGATGCACATGACACAACAAACACATATTTTGAAAACGCAAGCAACACACATGACACTCCGAACACTTATTTTGAATTAGCGCCTCCTCGGATAAGCAGTCACGAGCCACCACTGGTGGAAAATAATGTGTTTTTTAACCATAAACCACGTAAAAACACATTGTATTATACCAAATACACATAATAATGTTGTTTTAGCAATAAAATAGGTTCTCTTTAATAAAACTTTATATAAAATTGTTACTGCTATGGAAAGTTATTGTTATTTATAAAAAGTGTTATTTTTATGTTCAACCCATGAAATATTTTTTACAACAAAATGTATTCATTTAACACGGCTAGATCAACATATCTACTGATATGAATGTCATTGATTATGGCATTATATATGATCTATCTGTAAAAAATAGAGTATTGATATAAAAATGTGTGCCATGTCCTTTGTAAATAAATACTATTGTAAGTAAACTCAAATTAAATTAACAAATTATCAAATAACGTTTCTAAAATTTCTAAAATAAGAATGTCTTGTGTTTGTTGTGTACCAGAGCAATTTAAGCGTTGTGTGGATATTACATTTTCAGTCAAAATTAAAACTTTTGCTTTTATTATATTGAACCATCTGCTTATATTTCCTAAACCCCTAATGATACAGTCCAGACATTAGAAAAAATATTTTCTATTTTAGAAAAGAAAAAACATGTTTTATAAATGTGACAAAAGTTTTTGAGAGGCAGCATACTTTGTAGGAATTTTGTGAATTAAAATGCACATGCACAAAAAGAAGCAATGATATCCAACAAATGGAGAAGGGATAGCTCTTCAAAGAACATTTCTCTGTTATGGATGTGACAAATTTGCATTGAATTGTTCACCTAGAAACAGTCAAAAATGTATGAAGCTTTGCTGTTTTTGTTTTGATGAACACAAATGAAGATATTTTGAGAAATGTTTGTAACCAAAACGTTCGTGGACCCCATTTACTTCCATAGTATTTTTTTCATATATGGAAGTGAATGGGGTCCACTAATTGTTTTGTTACAAATATTTCTCAAAATATCTTCCTTTGTGTTTATCAGAACAAATAAATGCGGGTTTGTAACAACATTAGAGTGAGTAAATGATGACAGACTTTCCTTTTTGAACTATCCCTTTAATTTCATTAAAACAATTTAGATGGATAACACTATATCATTCGCCAAAAGATGCTGTCCTTGCAGCTTCATATCATAACCAAGATTTTAAACGGCCCATCTGAGACCTGCTTTGTTCCTAGTTTGTTGAGAGTTATTGAGATTTGGCACGAGCTTTTGAAATTCATTCTGTTTGGCTTTCAAAGGCTTTAACAGACTGATAACACAGGATATACTGATATTGCTGCAGGGCCAAGAGGATTGCCAAGGTCAACAAAAGCACAGAACACTTTATTAAAAAAATATCAAAAACGACAGCTGGACATCATAACACTAATTTAAATTTAAGGCCTGATAAAACAGAGAAACAAAACTAAAACAAGTTTGGGAATATTTCAAATTCCATAGCAGATAATGGCTTCAAGAACTGACAAAATCTGAATGAGTGTCACGCAGGGGTTTTGAGTTGTTTGTGTACGAACTCCTCAACTTTTTGACTTGACAGGGATGTTTCTGACTTTACGTCAACAGAGGTGGAATGCGCGCGTGCCAATAGATGAAAATGAGATACGCGACTCCGTGTTTGGACCTACGTGGGCTCTGTAAAGGCGAGCGCTGGAAGTGCGCTTGTGTGATTCTCATGTCAGTTTTGTCCAACTGGAATAATCATATCTGATTTTAACACCAGGAATAAAAGCAGATGCAATCTGCGCTTCTAATAGCCTGTTTAGAATGCAATTTAAAATCGCGTAAAAACGCTTTCATGCAGTTCTCAGTCATCGCTGGAAATGATGCAGAACCAATGGATACATCGGTGGGACACTTTCAGGTAAATTTAACCGGATCAAAATCCATTGGATGATGCACTCAGCGGAAAAATACATTATCTTGGTCCTTATTATCCTAAATACGTCCCTTACACCTCGAAGGTAAGATAAATGTTCTTTTCATAGTTTGATTTTCTTTTAAATATGCACGATTCTTTGAAGTAATAAACGAGTTTAATAGTTACCAAATGAACGTGTTTACTATAGTACATTGTATTAAAATGTATAGAAGTAATAGTGTTTAAACCTTACTTTATATTATAGTAATTTTACTGTGGTATTGTTTAAAACTTATGGTAAATACTATACAATTATGCAGTGCATAGTATGTCTGTTCTGCAGTACACATACTATACAAATATGTTTTCATCTGGTTTAATTTAAATTTTAATTCTTAAGTAGAGACCAATCTATGAGATTACATCTTGGCACAATAAACCTAAGAATTTATGACTTTGTAGCAGGTTAAACAGGCCTTTGTGAAAGAACTGGTTTGTGAAATGCACGCATTTTTAAGAAGGTGGGCACGGCTCACGTGTAAAAAGTTCTTTTCCCAGGAGATCAAAGCAGGGAGAAATTAAAAGAGAAATACTGGGGCGAGAGAGAAATCTAATGTGCAGGAATTCAGATACTGTTATTGTTATCTGTTATCATAAACTAAATCTGATTATTGCATATTTATGATTTGGAATGTGGTATTTTCAAATCAAAATCACATATAGTTGTACATTTCTATTATCAGCAAGATTAATTGCTAAGTTTAATCTCTCTTTTGCAGTTGCAGCATTTTCTTTCATTTATTTTCTGTCTTTTGAGGAAACATGCATATCTACTTGCCTATTTACTTGTTTCTCTTGCACCACAGGGTTAACGGCAACCCTTTAGTAATGGACCCCAATAGTATTTGTCGTAAGACCAGACCTCTTTTAGGCAGACATGCTGACCTGTGGCAGTCTCAACCTGATATCATTCAGGAGGTGGCAAAAGGTGCCAGGCTTGGCATGAGAGAATGCCAACATCAGTTTCACAATCATCACTGGAACTGCAGCAGCCAGAGCAGAAGCCTGGCCAAAATTCTGCAACAAGGTGAGTATTACTACAAAAACTGCTAAAATCCATTTACACATTTAAAACTTAACTACAGTAACTTTGAATGGACGAAAGGGATTTCTTTATTTTTACAGACCTTTATTAAACCTGTTAAGCAAATGTTAAGTATTGGTTCATGAATTGGCCCACTTTAATATAGTTTACATAATAAGAAGAATTTTTAAACAGTATCTCTATGTTTTATACACTGTAAAAAATGCAGGTTAAATTTAAAACAACTTGCTTTTTCAAGTCAATTCTACCTATTATTTTAAGTTTTGACCTGTGATAAGTTGACACAACTTATAAAAACAAGCTAAAATTGTTGAACTTAATTTGTTAAAAAATATATGTTGAATTGACAAAAATGCTTAATTTTTTAGGCTTAGGTAGTTTTAGTTCAATTAAGAGATTTAAAGGGATAGTACATAATGAAAATTATAAAACGGCTCGTTCTGGTTCTTCTTTCTGATTGGTTGAAACGCGTTCTAAGCCGTGATAAAATACCCCGGTAAACCCACGGTTCAGACCGCATTACATATCACTGTGCCACTGTTGCTGCGTACTGATTTATGAAAATAAACACCATAGTCTTTAATCATTTTTTAATTTTTCTACATGTGCACAATTATGGCGATATCCAGATAAATGTCATAGATATTGTTGAGTCATTTTGTCAATAAAGAGAAAACGTTCTCTGAGTTGTTTTTTTCTTAAATTGATATTTCCGCTATTATCCACTAGATGGCAATCTTACCCAACTTAAACACTGACGCATTCACTCGACACAACAGCGTTGTGGTGGATTTAGCCTGATGTGTACGTCTTGATGGCTCTGAATCTGATCTCTTACAAAAGTTCTTCACAAAAATTGAATTATCTCTGCTTTTAGCTGAAAATTTGAGAGGTGATAACTGATAAGAGAACAAATGAAGGTAGGATGAAACGTTTTTTGTTGTTGTTGTTTGAAAGCAAATGGTCTGTTCTTTCATTTGATATTTTATGTTTATTTAAAGAAGATAAATTTTCTGTAAGGCATTAAACTAAAACTGGGTGGCAACTTAAAAAAAAAAACGCTGACAGGGAAAGAGTTAAGCATGCTTCCAAGCATATTTGATCATCACTTCAACAGTTGCATGATATAAATGTTAATGTATAAATTAAATTAGATGAATGTTGATTTATAAAATAAACACCACAGTCTTAAATCATATTTTCATTGTGTCTTTGCTGTGTCCGTGTTGGTTGTGAACTGCGCTCTGTTGCAGCCACACTTGAGCCTGAGGAACTACTTTGATTGGCGGAAGACTAATATTTGTATGAATATAATTACAACTTATTTGTGTTTTATTTCATGAAATCCTGCTATGTATATGAAGTGACCGTTTTATAAAAGCAATAAGTCCTGCGAAGCAGTGGGGTTACAGTGCATTTTATAACAGCTAAGGGGGTTTTAGGCACTCCGCTTCGTGCCTAACAACGCCCCTTAGCTGTTATAAAATGCACTGGTAAACCACTGGGCTTATTGCTTTACTCTAAAAATGAAAATTCTGTCATCATTTACTCACTTTCATGTTGTTACAAACCCTTATCAATTTCTTTGTTCTGATAAACACTAAGAAAGATATTTTGAGAAATGCTTGTAACCAAATCGTTTGTGGAACCCATTCACTTTCATAGTAGGAAAAGTATATATGGAAGTAAATGGGGTCCACGAACAAACGGTTTGGTTACAAACATTTGTCAAAATATCTTCTTTTGTGTTCATCAGAACAAAGAAATGTTTACAGGTTTGTAACAACATGAATGAGTAAATGATATTTTCATTTTTGGGTGAACTATCCCTTTAAGCAACTTTTATAAACATGCCTTGGAAAAAGACGTTACTGAAGTGTATATTGACTCAAATCAATGGCACTGGCATATTTTTAGACCTGTACGTGCAAGTTATTTTCAGTTGCGACAGCTCAAACATATGTTTAAGGCACGTGTATTTACTATAAACTAAGCATTGTCTGTGAAACTGGGGGATAATTTCCAAAACATCATTGCAAAACGCAGTGGAAAAAGATGCAGTTCAGAGTAATCAGATTTGCCTTAATTCCTCAGAAAGACAGTTTGCTTTTGTTTCTTTGGCTGGGTGTCTCATATCGAATGCTTCTCTGACTTTGGCCTGAATTAAGTTTAATCATTGCTTAATCATTGGTTTGTCGAGAGTTTGTTTGTTAAAGGGAAGTTAAGGTAATTAATACAGTATAGGATTCTTGGTTATATAGACTGTTGTATGATCTAAATGCCATTAATAGCCTTGTAATAAAGTGGCCGTTTCTCAATCCAAAGGCTGCAGCCTCCGGAGCTCACATTTCTAGGCTGCATACGTCATTAAGACATAATGTCTTATTTCAGAATATTAACAATTACAAGTTGACTATTATTCTTAGTTAATCGTAAATTATTGTAATATTCTTATGGTTTGCGAATGTAATGCTCAGTTAATTTAAATAAACCAGGCTTGATGACGTATGCAGCCTGCATATGCGACCTCTGTAGGCTGCAGCCTTCAGACTGAGAAACGGCCAGTGTAAATGAACTCTTTAATAATATGTAATTTTTCACGTTGCCTATAGAGGGCAATATTGTTTTGTCAAATGTGACCTGGGGCCTATTTACTTGAATTTAGGACGTGCTGTACATGATAGTGTTCAATAGTGGGTTTCTATCTTGTAGTGCTTGTGTTACAATAACACCTGAGGTGAGATTTCTCACTGATGACAGAAATTTCATCTGTCATGGTTGCATACTTTCAATACCCGAATTGACAAGTTAAAGCTCACCAATTTGTCAGTTGGGATTGTGTACATGTACATTCGATGCCAAGAATGTGTGTCTTTCATATTAATGGGGAAAAAAATGCACTTTTGGCAGTTCAGGGTGTATATAAGCAGGTCTGGACAACAGAGATGTGAAAGCAATGTGAATCTGTAAAATGAGTTATAGTTAATGTGGCAATTCCTTAGATATGTAGGTGTTGTCAGAAGTGGGAGTAAGGATTTACATTGATTCCAAATGCCAGGCATAGAGATTACAATCACACATGATTTGGTCTCAAGTCAAAGCATTTTTTTTATAATCTTTCTCCCTCTTTATAAGTTAAAACATGTTTTATGAATTTGTCCTTAGATATCCGGGAAACTGCGTTTGTGTATGCCATCACAGCTGCCGGGATAATGCATGCAGTAACACAAGCCTGCAGCCAGGGAGAGCTGCCACAGTGTGGCTGTGTGACCCTTCAGAGTTCCACTGAACCTCATCGTGACTCCCCGGCAGAGGAGATAAACAATCAGACTTCACCTGCCCTATATGGAGACTGGAAATGGGAGGGGTGTGGAGATGATGTGGACTTTGGCTATAAAAAGTCTCATCTGTTTATGAATGCAATGAAGCGAAAAGGCAGAAGTGATATCAGGACTCTTATTGACTTGCACAACAATGAAGCAGGAAGGCAGGTACAGTAAGAGGAATGTATATATATATTTATATATGTAGGTACCATATACTTAAGCCTAAAGCATTTTCTGAAAACCCTCTTTTCTTGCTTTTCTGTCTTATGTGCGCATAAAGGCCGTACAGATACAAATGCGCATGGAGTGTAAATGTCACGGCCTTTCTGGTTCCTGCACTCTTCGCAGCTGCTGGAGAAAGATGCCTCTCTTCCGTCAAGTCGGTGACCACCTCATGCAAAAATTCCATACGGCTGTCCGCGTGATGGGAGGGAATGATGGTAAATCGCTTGTTTCTGTCAATGTGGATACTCCAGCCCTGGATGCAGATGTCTTGATCTATTCAGCCGAGTCACCTGACTTCTGCCAGGCCAATCAAAGGACAGGTGCAGAGGGCACGCAGGGTCGTGTGTGTAATAGCACAGGGACAGGGCCGGGAGCCTGTGACAGACTGTGCTGCGGAAGAGGATTTGCAGAGTACAGTATGGGATATGAAGAAAACTGTCTGTGTCAGTTTCTCTGGTGCTGTGTGGTACAGTGCCAAAGATGTTCAGTGAGAAAAGATGTCAGCATCTGCTTGTAAAACACACCTATTGGGGTGAACCACTATTCTGCCGAGCTCAATTCCAACTCTAATACACACCTGAACTAGTTATTTAAAATCTTCAGGGTTGAACTGGTATACTGCAGAAAGGAGGGTTTAATTATGGTTGAGACTTAACTTTGCAAGACTTGACACCCCTGACCACATGTTATGTGACATGGAACAAACATGATCCGGATGAACAAATTTTGGTTTAATCAACCAAATTTTCAAGGTTTGCTGATGGTAGGTTAACCCCAGTTTCTGGAATACACCCCTGAAGGGGATAAAATGGGACAGTGCCCCTAGTGAATCCTTCAGGGAGAGCATGGGTATGCTTTTAATGTGCATATAAGCGTCATCTTTGCAAACTGAAGCAGTGATATTTGACAAAATTATTTTTACCACTTGTAACTGCAACCAAATACTGAGTGATGTCCATAAATCATATGTGAGGCTGGGCTTATCTGACTCATTACCTCATACTGCCCCCTGCCGGTGTATTACCACTAAACGTAGATAAGTTGTATTTGATTTTCTCATTTAATTTTTTTGTGAACATTTTAAACTAATCTTGGAATGTAAAAACCTAAGCCAAAAACATCCTCAAACACAAACTAATTGAGACCTATGTGGTCATTTTTTGTTCTTTTAAAGCAACAGTCACTGTCCAAGGTGCTGAACTGTTAAACGATAGTTGCCACTTAAACCAAGTACCAAAGATTCAGTCATTATACACAACTGATTTCATCATTTGCTTTTACAAATGTTCCTCAACCTATTTTCGTAAAAACATTTGTATTGCACATTTTCTGAATCATTTGTTGCAAATAGTATAAAATAAGAAAACATGTTCAAATTGTTGATGTTATGCTTTATTTAATGCTTGTGTACAAATAAATGTCCACAAGGTGGAGCATAAGCATGGCTCTTCAATGCTGCAAAAGTGTTTGATGCTACTGTGCACCTGTAACACTAATGGCTTAAAAAACCCGCTAATTGTGATATGTTACACTAACATATTTAACAAAAAATAAAAAATGGAGGGAGGTAAATCGTTAAAATGGTTTGTTTTGAAATGTGAAGGGGGAAATACATGTTTTACTGTTACATAATCCATCTATTTTTCTTTTGCTCTGTACATCAAAGAAACAAAAAGAGTTTTGGGTATTGGCTCTCATCGATCAGGTAAACGTGTTAATTTGGAGATCCGTTATTTTCTATTGGGTTAAATCCAAAAATACACTCTGAACATTTTGATAAAAATAGAAATCTGAAAGGGACTCATACACACACACGCTCGCGCGCACGCGCGCATCAAGTGTGTGAACAAATGTTTTTTCAAGCATCTCTGGTTGGTGAAACCACCCATCAGTTCTTCCACATGGCATCAGGATTGGCAGATGGTGGAGGCTTATCCCGGTTTACAGGTCTGTACCTTTAGTTTTTTTTTTTTTGCCTGGCTACACGTTACAAGTCCTGCCCATTGCTCCCGCTGTCTGAGGCTGCGCGCTCAGTGGGATGCAGAAGGAGTGGCGGAGTGCGCGCGCGTGTGACTGAAGCAAGCTTCGCTTTTTGCATAGGTACCCTAACCTTTTCAACCAAACATCTGTTTCCCCACTGTATATCCAGTGGTCAAGCTAAAAAGATAAATGGACGTGAACCTGTGACTTTTAAGTCGCACCTCCCCGAGGCAGTTAACGGGACGAAAGGCGAGACAGCGCATTCCGAAGGGCCGGTGGGTGTTGGTCGTCCGTAGAAAAGATGGGCACGGTGCTCTCTATTTCTCCAACGTCCAGGAAAGGTGGGATTTTGGATGAGAAGACGGATGGGGCGAGCGGCAAGACCGAGAAGAGTCTGAAGCGCCATTCGGTGCTTATATCGGCTCTGACGTGGAAGCGGCTGGTCGCTGCCTCGGCCAAAAAAAAGAGTGCCAAGAAAGTAAACCCGAACCCGCCCGTATCTCAGATCAGTAACCCAGTGGACCAGCTAAACACCGAAAATCTTAAGAAGTCTCAGTCAGGCTCCGAGCGCAAAACGAAGTCCGGACCGCTCGCCGTACCTGTCCCCACCGTACCGGATAAAAGCCTTCGATCCAACCCAACCCAGAACGCATCGCAGAACGGAAAACAGCTCCTCCCGGTGCAAAGACAACCTAGCAGTCGCTCGATTATCTCCCCTAGACGGGTCATCGTCCAAGCCTCGACCGGAGAGCTCCTTCGCTGCCTGAGTGAGTTCATGTGCAGGAGGTGCTACAAACTCAAAGAACTGAGCCCGAATGAGATCATTCTGTGGTTCCGAAACGTTGACCGATCGCTGCTCATCCAAGGTTGGCAAGACCAGGGTTTCATCACTCCTGCCAACCTGGTGTTCGTGTACCTGCTCTGCAGGGAAGCGGTGACCGAGGATATTTCCAGCGAGTACGAGCTGCAGGCCACCTTTCTCACCTGCCTGTACTTGGCTTATTCATATATGGGCAACGAGATCTCGTACCCGCTCAAGCCCTTCCTGGTGGAGACCAACAAGGAGGTGTTCTGGGAGCGCTCCCTGCGGATCATTGATAAAATGAGTGCCAAAATGCTGCAGATCAACTCCGACCCGCATTTCTTCACCGAGGTTTTCCAAGACCTCAAAAACGAGGGCGGCTCGGGTGACACGAACGGAAGATGGAATAATAACCTGGACCGCTAAACATTTGGCTCGTTTTCACAAGGAGAGAGATGCTCTCTAATATCTCTCCATATGCCCTTGCTCAGAGGGTGAAATGAATGTAAGGCCCGACGGGTGAAGAGTGTTGCACTCGGTTTAAGGAAACGGACAGTGGGTTTTCGCCTCACCTCCGTGAGAGGGGGTTTAGGATATTACATGTGTATAGTTCAACCTTCACGACGCAGTGAATGTCACGAGCGCGGTCTAGGGTTTCTTCATAGTTTACTTAATGCATGCTTAAACTATTCTACTCGTATCATCATCATTGTGGTTTTTGAAGAAGAAGAAAAAATAACGCTATCTGGTGCCAGGCTACAGTGAGATATGTATATTATTAGCTTGTGCGTCAGTGTCCGGGTTTTATTTTTCTATCAGTTTCAGAACCGATGTTGTCACCGACGCTGCGCTGTCCAGGGTTCTGGCCTGCAACAGACACTTTCCTCTTGTCCCCTGTGGCGCCTGATGCTATCTATCTGAACGTTGAATGTACTGTTTTACAACAAAACGAATCTCTACCGTCATATGTGCCAATTGTCATAGTATAAAACGTAATGTTTTATATTGTATATTTGAAAATATATGAATACAAATACTCAGACTCTTTGCCACTTCTTTATTGTTTTTGGTGTCAGAGGAGGAATGAACGATCGATGCATCGGGTCGTGACTTAAGAGTTCTTTATTGATTTTGGCTATTTCACAAAAGACTAAATGATCTTGGATTTGCTGACACTGCCAAACGCCGACAACCATGTAGATAACAACCACAGACTTAGAGTAGATGTATTTCTTAATATTGTTTGCTTATTAGATCAGCTTAACCCGAAGTTAAATTGTATTCAGGCATCAAGCACCACAAGCAACAGTGTATAGAGATAGTTCGCTCATATGAGCAACTGGTGGTATTAACAATGTATGCACATTTTGATATACATTCATTTTGCAGGTATATTTAAATAGCCTTATAGTGATTTGGCGCGTAAAATCGTGATTACGTCGCCCCGTGAACGCGTAAGCCTATTCATACAAAACGGTCGCTAGCCGTGGTGCTGAACCTCGCCTCTGCAATATTTTCATTCTGTATCACAATCATGTGAAGATACGGGTTACGTTTCTATGGTAACTCTCGAGTGCATTTCTGCGAAATATGTGGGAACCTTGAACTTGCTTGATTGTTTGACAAACCAAGACACGACTATCACGTGCACCACGTTTGAAAGGTTACGGTAAATTAAAAATCAATACTCTGCTTTTTCAGTTTAAAATGAATTTCTCGTAATGAAAACATCAGACTAAAGTAAAATGTATGATTTTGTTATACTTCAGTGATCATTTAATTTGTATTTTGAACAGAATCGGATATAAGTCGAGATATTTTTGGGTGCTTTTATTAGATACATATTTTATTAAAGATGACCCGCTCCTAAATAAAAAATAAATAAAATATATATATTCGCGTAGCATAGTGCGGTATGCACTTTTAACAAATAAAGGTTCTTAAATTATTATTATTTTTTTTTTTTGGCTGCATGATTCCAAAAGAATACATTTAACATCCCCAGAATCTTTAAGGTTAGGTTGCATATGGAGAAGGATAAGAATGAATTGTTCTCTTAAGAACATCTAAGTAGGCTATAGGACCCTGACACTGTTCACTTGCTCCAGTCGGTACAGGTAGTCCTCAAGAGACACTTTTTGGCATTGTGAAAATAGCCTCAGGGGCGCATGAGTCATTGAGCGAGTAAGAAGCAGCTGGTTTGAAACGAGAGAACCCCCAGATTTGTGAATAAAGCACGTGGGTCGGCAGTTCGAACATTTGATTGGCTGGATTTTGGTGCAGTCTGATAGAAGTGTCATTGTGACGGAAGGCTGCAGAACCGGCCGCTAGTCGGGCCATAGGAATTCTGCGGGCGCATTCCGCTCCGTCTCTATGGCAACGGCTATATTAGTAAAGGGTATGATCCAGATCCGAGCGTAGGCTGAGAAAAGCGCATGGACAGATGCGGGGTCTCTCTAAGGACCGCTGTCCTTAATATGAAACAGAACGTCCAGATTTAAAATGATGATCGCGAAAAAGTCTGCAAATATATACTTTTTATCTTTTTTATTTAAGTACACGAATAATGTGTCGTAATGAACCAAATAACGCTCTTATGATGCAGGATAAAATGCAGGCATGCTTTTTTAACAATCTTGGAACCGAACGATATTCGTAAGTGCATCAAAAAAAAAAAACTAAATTAGGAAACGTTATTTGTGAATGAACCTTCACTAAAAGCTATTTCCTGTTAAGTAACCCGTTCATGCGGTTGTACTGTATATGCTGAAGCAGACGGATGCAGATGTAGGAATGCGGTTGCCGTGGAAACGCCAGCAGCAGGATGCGAGACACAGGGACCACAGACATAGAAAGGACGAAGCCGAAAATGAATAATTTACGATATTCCTTTCAGTTTTCTATTTTTACCAGAGATTACTGTCTTTAGAGACCCATAACCACAATGGACAGATGTACTGTGTTCTTCCAGCCTCTTTTGATTTATTTATATATTTGGTGAAACACAGACACATATGTTGATTGTCAAAATGCAACACACCTGTAAGCATGTAAGTGTATTATTAGGCTATACCATATATAATGCAATTTATCAAGATGCATGTGATAAAAAATACAATATATACACTTTTTTGAGTTTATTTTAAAATAACTTTAAAGCTTGAATTAACATTTTCATTATGAACTTTTTGTTTACCATAGCCTGCACTTATTCTCTGTCTGCAAAAAATGCTTATGTATTAGCGTGGGCTAATCCATGGCTATAAGATTATTTTATGCTCTCTGTGTTGTGCAGCTAACCTTTCTGAGACAGCTAAATGCAGAAGCGTTAATCCACAGTGTATGAAAACGTATAGGGCAATAGGGTACCGTCAAATGGTAGTGACAGAATGTATCATGAAGATAATCTTTTTAAACTTTTTACATTAAACAGATAAAATGTAATTGATAATAGTTTTGAGTATAACAGATGTAAAATTTATTTTGAACTGTGACAAATTAAATGAACTTAAAAATTAAATAAAATTAGAGGAAATCTCCTCTGTATGAGTGTGATTCATTTATCTTCATAAAAGCTATTGTTATGATAAAAGTGTTTATGTAAAATAAACATTCAGGCAATGATGATCGTTTTCATGCAACAGTAATTTTGCCTTGACACATCATTTATGAAACGTCTCCAAAGACTTCCAACAAAAACAACTCACCCACACAACGATTAGGTAATTTTAAAGAGGGGGTGTTATCAATGCAGCTTTGATGATTTCATATAAACATCTTGATGAAAAAAACAGAGATATCATTGTAGACCAGCAGCTTTGAAACGTTTTATTTTTGTAATGCAGTGATATTGATCATGAATGATATCAGGATCGTCTAACAACAGCTCTTGTTCCTCAGTGGATCTACTGTATCTAATCTGGTGCAGGTGACAGTTGTGTAATAAAGCCACTGCCCTAAACCGTGGTTGACCTAGCACCAAGTACAGTACAAAATGTGTCCCTTTCACCAAATGACAGGTGATTATGTGCCTTCCGAAACTAAGCAAATCATTCCTGAAGCTCTCTGTGAAGAGATTCAAGGGGGATTATAGCTCGTTCCTTTCCACCCAAAGGGTGCAATTATGAATAAAGGCTCAGAGTGGAGAGATATGATTACCGTATATAAGCCCTGAACACAAGCTCACTCAGCACCTTCAGGATTCTGCTTGTGTGTAAAGGGCAAGTAATGGCAGTGCAAGGTGTTGCATATGTTTTTTATTGGGGAAGATCTTATCACATACTTTTTGGTACGTTACAAAACAGATTTTTTATTAGAAAATACTAAAATAAAGTGACCAGACTCTATGCCAATCAAACATCATACCTTTGTATTGAATGTGGCAGCGAATAGAAACACTTTCTTACAAATCAGTTTTATTTGTAAGGCAAAGTAAAGGGCTGAACTGACACAATATCAACAAGGAATGATTCATGTGGGGTCATCACTGCTGCTGCCTTAGCCTGAGTGTTGCCATGGTAGCCAGCAGTGGAACTAACAGCAGAGTGAGAAAGAGTGAGAGATATTGGCAGCGGGGAAGGAGCGGGAAGAAGGGTTGGGGGCGTCTGGTACTGTTCAAACAAGGAAACAGAATATTACAGAACAGAACATGGTACACTCTGATCTGAGAACACGAATTGGGAGAACTGAATAATACATGCATAACACAGAAAAACAGATTCAGCAGAGTATGTTTGTGTAGGGGTGGTGGGAGTTAGGCGTGAAAGGGAAGGTGTGAAGAATTGTTTACACTTGATTCAACTCTCTGGGTATATTTAACATTTCAACAGGTGCAGTGCAAAAGTCTCATTATGTAC
This sequence comes from Misgurnus anguillicaudatus, assembly GCF_027580225.2. NCBI lineage: Eukaryota > Metazoa > Chordata > Actinopteri > Cypriniformes > Cobitidae > Misgurnus > Misgurnus anguillicaudatus. The sequence continues at coordinate 37,082,526 of NC_073344.2, forward strand.
TATATGACCACAAGTAGACACTCTGTTTAAAATAATGTGTTTGGCTAGTGATAAACAAATCTTTATCTTATAGTACATACAATTATATATAGGGAACAACTTGGAAAAGGAATTTTTTGTCGAAAAATGTCATTATCTGCGGTCAATGAGAAATTTACTGGAAGTATTTGACTGGACTGCACAAAGGTCAGACTTGAAACTTTAAGATCTTTAGGATTGGATCGCTTACAATTCAGCCAATAACAATGACAACTGATGGTCTTGTGTTCTGGAAAACACTGATTTCAAAGCATGGCAAAAAGCAACCTACTCTTTTGGAAAGAGTTTTCCCCCCAATTTTTGAAACAATCGTCACATTGTCTTTTTGTGAGCTTGTGATGTCTAGCACTTCATATTTACATTCACCTGACATTTTACAATTACAATAAAAAACTGACTTAGACTATGCTGTGGTAATGTATTTAGGATTTTATACACCTGTCAGCAAATGATTTACTGGCAAATAATTTAGGGAACATATTTCTTCAGTAATCAACCAAAGTAGGTCGCAGCGGTCCAACGCCATTCAAACACTTGTTTTTGTTGTTGTTCAGGGCTACCTAAAAATTGGAGGCAGGTGTGTTGGAACAGGGTTGGAACTAAAATATGCAGAACAGATGCCCTCCAGGAACAGGGTTGGAGACCCATGTCGCAGAGAGTCAGGGCGCCATCGTGTGGCCGTTTCTCAAACGGAAAGCTGCAGCCTCCGGAGGTCGCATAGGGTGCATATACGTCATCAAGCTTCGTTTATTTAAGTTAACTGAGCATTACATTCATAAGCCATAAGCATATTACAAATAACTAAGAATAATAGATAACTTCATGATTGTTCATATTCTGAAATAAGACAGTCTCTATGACGTAGCCTATGCGACAAATGCGACCTCCGGAGGCTGCAGCCTTGCGATTGAGAAACAGCCATTATCAATAGAAAATGTATTTCTCTTCTGTTTGTTTTTTTTAATTGCATGCACTGGTATATCCAAATTGTTATTAAAATTTGCTTTAAAATAGTTTTTAATAGATATGCATATGTTTTTCATAGATAGACCTATGTCATTCTGTTTTATCAATATCCTATAGCCTATACTCGTTTTGAGCGCAGATACAAGTATTACATAAACACAATAAATACATAATAATATACATTCTATTAAAATATATAGCCTACTTAAATATATGATTGATATATAAAGATTCCAAAATAAATACAATATAAAACTTTATATATAAATTTAGTATTAAAACAATTAACTCAACCAGCAGAGGGCGTTATATGACCATCTCTACTTTAGCCACCTCATTACAGTTGAGATGTCATGTCACGTTCATAAATACTGCATTTGTTAGACTTTTTCTAAGTAATTCTGTTTTGTCGTGCTGTATCGAAGCCAGTGTAGTTGTTTTTTAATCAACAATCATTTCCATATTTTTCTTATATTTCTTGATTTAATTTTTATATAGTTATGGAAGTTTCTGTTTTATATCAATGAACAACACAACTATATTTAAGGATTATGTTGTTTCTAATCTATTATGATTGTGATTCTAATTGAGTCGCTTGTTTTGACGTGTTTAAAGAAGTCAGGACCGCGGACAGCTCTCGATAAATTGCCGCCACAAAATCATCACAGGGCATGTAAAACCAAAAAATGCTGAAATTGATGAACACGGCGAATAAAACTATAAACTACAACGCTGTGTCGTCATAAAAAAAACATTTGATCAGCAAAAATAAACAGATCTTGATTGCAAAAGCAAACGACAGAAACACTAATTTGTCAACCATGATTCTGTGATGTTTATTGAAAATAAAGTACAATCCGACAAGAACAATAGACATTCTATTAAGAATAAATTAAAAATGAAACTAAAAATGTCTACTCTTAAAAGTTGTGTTAACAATATATTTTGTTTTTATAACAAATGCTCTGCTGCCCTTAATAAGAGTGCAGAAGACGTATTTTGAGGCAGGCTAACCCTGGAAGTTAGCGCGACATGGGATCCTTTTGAGTATCACAAAAAATAAACTCCGTGTCCAACAAAAGTTCACGACACCTACACGCCCCGTCCAACAAGTTAATCCTCACAGATTAATACAAACCTTATGAATATTAAAGTCTAAATGCGTTTATATAAAAAGCCGAATTGACTTTAAAATTCATAAAAGTTGAGTCCATATGTGAAGACCAACTTGCTGGACAAAACGCATAAGTGTCACAAACCCCTGCCAGACACAGAGATCACTTTTTTGCGATAATCCAAAAGTCTATGCAACATAAATGGGCTTTATTGCGAAGGAGCCCATGTCCCGCTAACTTCCGGGTTAGCCCGTCATCCCTGCGGCACTCTGTAGCTGATGGCAATCGGTTTGTTCGTCTTCTTTAAGCCCTGCGCAGAGCGATCGGGTTATGACATCAAAGTTTCGCTCGAAAGCTGTTTTCGAATCGCTCTCGCGTTACTTTGATGTCATACCCCGAGCGCTATGCGCAGCGCCGCATAAATTCAAACTTAACGTATCTTTAACTGTGCTAAAATTAAAAAATCTTCAGTCTTTAACGTGCAAACGTTAAATTTCCTGGTTGCTAAATCAAAGGAAGGGCGACAAGCACACTATTTGAAAAAAGCGTTTATTGCCTACTTTGTCTCATGTAATATCATGCTGTCACTTGATACTTAGTAGCCAATAGGGGAAGGGAGGAGGCGAGCTTAGTGCTGAATTCGTCGGATTGATTGGATCTGATTGCTGTGAGCCTGGGTGCCGAACTCATTATAGTTCCTGTATTCACCTTGACGTCTCTCTCTCTCAAAGATATACTGGTATCCACGGTAACCTGGAAACTGGTAGCCCACCCACCTGCCGTACACGTGCAAAGGTAAGATGAAGAAGGGCATGTTAATACTGAGAAAAGGGTAGGTGCAGTTATATAGACGGGAATAAATTAAAGGCAGACTTACGCTCCAGAGTTGACTTTGATAGAAGGAACCTCCTTACTGCACCAGCCCATGGCTTGAAGAGAAGGGTAGTCATCACATATCTCAAACTTGCGTCCCATCATGTCCTGACACTCGTACAGGGTAATTTTACTGTCACTGTGGTTCTAAATAGGTTTAAAAGTAGATATTTCAGATTTAAAGTTATAAAATCATATTTTTAGTTTTACAACATTAAAGTAAATGTCTCTAAATTCAAGCAATTTGTAAAGGTTAGATCAAATAGTAATTGACCCTTACGGTAACAATTGCACGCTACCGCTTTCTAAAATGTGTCCTGTAAATGAAATTCAATTAAATGAGGCACTTGGATGCATTTAACTCACAGCACATTTGATCGGTCTGAAGGAAAGCAGGTGCTCAGTGCGGTAGCTGCTGTTTCCACTCCAGGCCTGGTAGCAGGGATAATCTCCCTTCTCCAGGATGAACTGCTGACCCTGAAACTCTGGGTACTCATAACCCACCCAGCTGCAAAGACAAATCAGTTTAGATACAGTAAATCATGATTTTATCTCACAAAAAACAGCAATGTCCTGCAAAGCAGGTAGCGAATTACCCCGAAATATAAACATATTTCTTTTCAGCTATTGCCCACACACTTACGGGCCGTTGTCCACCTTGATTGAGCGGATTTTTTGGAAATCCCTGTCCAGGATATTCGGGCACTCCAACGTGAACTCACAGCGCTTGCCTTGGAAGTTCTCCTCCTCCCACACTGTGATCCTCCACTGCCCCCTCTGATCCATCTGCTCTCGCTGATTCATGATGGTCACCTGTCTGCTACAGACGCCATTAAGAGACATGGTTAAAATACATCATCACCTGTCCTCACCTGACAGATCTCAAGATATACACAGAGCAACACTCATGAGCCAACCTTTGACCTGGTGTAGCCCTTACAAGAAGTTAGCACCAACATTTCTAAAAACTTTAAAAGATTTTGTTCTGTTAGGCCAGTCCAGCTTGAACTGGTAAAAGGGTGCCTGTCAGATACGGTATTTGCATACTGATGCCCTTCTTTACTGTACTAATAGAGCCAGATGACATCAATAGTTTGCATGGATAATAGGGACCCGTGATGACTGAAGGCACCCAGTTCCAACATCGCACCGCAGAGCCATTTAGCAACCTCACTGCCCATGGTACTGTGCCTACAGTCCACAGAATGGTTCACAATGTCTCTATTTCCCATAATTCAAGTCTCAAAATAACTGATCGTGGTGTTTGTCCATTCTCACGATTAAATCCCCTTTTGCCTGTAATGACGTTTCATTTGTGGTAGCTTGACGGTATACTTACATTTAACGTCGGCGTAATCAACATTGAGACTTGCTCGGCTGTGCGGTGTTTATATAGCCGCTGTTGCTGCAGAATGTGCAAGGGGACTGCCAGCTCAGCAGCATGTGTCAAAAGAGAGCTTAAGTCCGGCTATTGTGTAAAGGGGCTTCAGTTTTCTGACTCATCAAAAAACAATGCCCATCCATACCTTCCAACACACAGCAATCTGAAAGCCCTCACAATGTCTCCTGGGAGCAGATTCAAAGAGAACTTTCCAGAAATGGCTATCGGAGAATTCAGAGGACTGGTGTGGAAAGATGCTTTCCGATTATTGTTCGCACACTTAAATCTCTTATGAGTTGAACGTTTTTAGGAGATTAAAAAATAATCAATTCAAGCTTCAAGAAAATTAGAACAAACATATTAAATATGTTCTGTTTATTAATACAGGAAAACAATATAGCATCCATGAGGCCGAATCCTCTCATAGCTTCTGGAACGTGATGCACTGGAGTCTAACAAATGATTGCCTAAGGATTTCCATCTTTTGGTACCAACAAGTGTTTTTAAAGATACACTATAGGCTCTTTATCTGAGTTTCAGGAATAGTCATAAACTCATATTTTTATGTCAGCTGTGCTCAATGGTAGACATTGCCAAAAAAGTCCACACTCTCTAAAATAAAGGTACAAAAGTTGCCATCGGGGCAGTACCCTTATACCTAAAGGGTACATATTAGTACCTGAAAGGTACATATTGGTACCTGAAAAGTATACATATTAGAACTTTGGACGGCACCGTCCCAGTGACAGCTTTAACTGGCAGCTGTGGTTGCTTCTGTAAACTTCCATAAAATATACAGGAAAAACACACAACTCTACAAAACTGCCCTCGAAAAATAGAAGTCACTGGCCGCCTCTGGACATGACACTTCGAACACATATTTTGAATTTGCACCCCTCGGAAGAGCAGTCACCAGCCGCCACTGAGATATAGTTCTATATAGCACTTAAAATGGTTCCCCTATGATTACGAGCCAGTGAACCACTTTTAGTGCCATTTAGCATCAAGGCTTTGAACCGGTTCAAGGAACAAAAACGAAACCCAGAAACTTTTGATGTTTTGCAAGGAACAGAACAAAACCAGAAACTTTAAAAAAAATATATGTTCCGGAACAGAACCATTAATTGAAAATAATGGTAACCGGTTAATACAGTTATTTTTTTCCGTTCTTTGACAAAATTTCTGTGCAATATGACTCGGTGAAGTTCACTTCCGGTCGTCGTTGACTCATCAGAGAAATGAGAAGCTTGTCACCAGCAAGTAGCCTACTGAAGCCCAAGTCATTAATGCTCAATCATAAGAGGTAAATATTGTAGGCTACCAAGTATCTCAAGATGTTTGTTTGTTTTTTTAATACTAGTTAGTGGTGTAACGGATTGCAGTTGATCCGTGATCCGTACAGATCACAACCCACGGTTCGGCTCGCATGCGTTTTGTGGATTAATACGCAAATTTAAGTATGGTAAAAGCTGATAATTTGCACGTTTCAAAGGCTTGCAAATGTTAACACTTAACTGATTTTAAACAATTTATGTGTCCGGCCCAACGCGCTTCAAAGATCAGAACTCTTGATGTATAAAATACATTTGGCAAATAAAGCACTGAAAAACAATGTAATTTTCACTTTATGTCGACTGTTTATGCTGCATCTTCTTCCCGAAGCGCCGTTTGGAATTCGTCCTCCGTCTGTGTGTTTGCGTGTTTAAGTGCACTTTACAAATGTAGTCATCATGCTAAACGTAGGCAAAGTGTCAAAAAAGCAGTTGGGCGTGTTACAGAGTATTTTTGTGCCGAATGCACTTCGCCAGGGTTTGTACAAGTTTCGGAAAGCCTAAAAACTAAAGTCAGCCTTATGAAAACGATGGATATAGTTTATTGTCCGGGGTAGCAGCGGAGTTTTGCGTGTGTGTTTGATGCAGTGCATTTTCCCAACCGGGTTGTGACAAGTTGCACGCGATAAGTAAGACTTCTGTCTTATGTTGGAAATAGTCGCATGCATATTATATAAATGACACGAACATGTAGTGAATCATAAGTTAAGACAGTGTTGTATAGTGTTGCATGACTCGTACTCGCTCCTCCCGCGGTATAACTCCTCCTTCTTCATTTTTTCGTACGTAATCAGAAAGATTCGGTAAAGCTAATCTTTCTTTTATAAATCTGATTAAACTAAAGACTCTTCGGAGATAAAAAGAATGTAATACTACTCTATACTCCAGATTAACATCAGAAATGCAGGAACAGCGTGTGTTACGGGAGCTTTAAAATACTGTTTCTGTTCAGAACGAACCAATTGGGAAAAAATTCTGGTTCAAAGCACTGTTTAGCATGTTTGTTTTAAGAGTGGTAACAAATATACAAAGAAAAATTTAGGAATGTTCATTTTCTGTTTTTTTTTTTACTATAAATGTGAAAGATTTTTAAAAATATTTTCCTACTGAAAAATCCAGCTAAAACCAGCATAAGCCGGTGAGCTGGTTTAGCTGGTCTCCCAGCTTGGTTTTAGCTGGTATTGCTGGTGTAGCAAGCTGGTATAGCTATGTTTTGGTCACCTTTAAGGCTGGTCTAGCTGTGTTTTGGTCAATTTTAAGCTGGACTTAGCTGGTCTGGCTGGAAGACCAGCTGACCCACTAGCTTGACCAATTTTGCTAGGCTGAGAGGACCAGCTCAGACCAGCTACTGCCACCTTAAACCAGCCAAAACCAGCCACCAGCTTATGATGGTCTTAGTTGTATTTTTCAGTACGGTTGTAGCTTATAATTGTAACTATATTTACTGAAAAAGTATTTACTTTTATTTACTGTAAAATATGTGTATTCTCACATTATACATTATACAGATTTTTACAGCAAAAATATGGAAATTCATGTCTTTGACTTTCAAATCATTTTACAATAATTTCCAATAAAATGAAATTGGGATGTCTTCCTACATTTTTTTTCTTTGTTTATGTGAAGGTTTCATACAGTTGACCACTTAAATTTTTTATAATAACATTGTTACATATTTTTTTCAATTACAAACATTTTTACATTGTTCACCAAACCATGTTTTATTTTCATAAGCGAGTAGTAGGGTAAGAAGACTGAACACTGATTTTTTGTCCTTGCTTAAAAACTGTTTTTTTTGTTTTTGTTTTTTTAACCAAAACTGTTACAGATTGCAGCTTTAATAATACAAATTTATTAAAATAGCTTTTTAAGCCATCATTACATGTTTGATTACCAGTATAAATTATATCACATAACAAAAAACAATAATATTATATTTAAAAAAAAGTAAAATTGTTAATATGCATTGTAATCAGTTTCTCTAATGTGCTGAAAAACACTGATACTGATATGTTACAATTTAGCATAGCATTAACTGAAATATAGCTAAATCGATTAGTTAAGTAAAGTTCAATAATTATTGGAAACAAGTGAAATATGAGAACCTGGGTTGCAACACATATACTGTGATCAAACTTTTTTATTCACGAATAGTGTATTTAAAGATACAAATAAGAGTTTTGCGGGTGTCAGTCTCTTTAAAAGCTGTGAGATGTTGGAGCTGTCGAGCTCAGTGAAGGCCGCGGGGCTGATCACATCTCGCCCTGAATCACTACGACCTTCATTTCACAGTAAAATGAGTCCATTTACATCACAGCCCGACCTAGTCTTTCTGACTCACAGATAACGATTCAAAGTAGCACAGCCCTGTGAACCAGTTCAGGACAAACTGCTTTGGTACGTTTTGTGGTAAAATTTACCATATGAAAACATAGCATGTATACAAACACTCGTATTACACTGACTCGGTCACACACCCTGAATGTAATATACTGTATGGAGTCCTGCTCAGTGTTCCAACAAGACCATCACCTGCTTCTCACTTCTCTATCCATTCAGGCATCAGATAGAACAAACAGGTACTGTTTACACATCTGCCCCCACTCCTGCTGTCTGTGTGCTGCTACACCCTATACCTGTGTGTGTGATGAATGTTTATTAGTGAGTCGGTTTAGTATGCAAGCGGCTAGGGTGCGTGTATGTGTGTGTGTGTGTGTCTTTCATAAATCCATCTGTTCCATGGTAACCTCTCTTTCTGTGCCTCTGAACCGGCATTAACATCCTCGTGTTGTCAGGTAAGCTCTGGAAAACAAGATGACGCACATATTCAGGGTTGTTAACCAGTCACCTGGCCTTGGTTCCACGTTTGTCTGAAGGTGTCGAAGTCTATGCATAATGTTCACTATACAGATGCACAGTTACATCAATTTCACTGCCAAATTTTGAATTTGCATTCATTTTAAAGATTACATCTTATATGTAAATGCAGCAGACAGGGAAGTTGCAGTGTAGATATGTGCACCGGAAGGGAAATTATACACAATATAACCAGACAAACAAGCTTTTAAGTATTGTATATAAGTAGTATGTGCTTCATTCTAAGTATACATTTTTAAAACCAGAGCTTATTTCAGCCGGTAGTACAATGCTGAGGGCCAAAAACCACCTGCCACATGTTCACCGGCTCCATGGAAACTAATCCTCCGCTGTGTGTGAAAAAACGGGTCCTGACAGCTCGAACTCAGACATCTGCATCACTATCAAATTTGCTGTGACTCTCTCTTTCTCTCTCTGACTCTTTGTGTGGTCTGTGTTTTTTTAGTGTTTGTTTGCATTCGGGTGTTTGTTTTACTATGCGTGCGTATTTGCGTCATGTGAATGTTTGTGTACCAGGTGTGAGTGTTTGTTGCATCTAGGTGTATAGTAAAAAATTATATATTTTATACTATTATAGTGATTATGGAAGTGTACGTGTGTGCTTTATGTAGGTGTGTTAATGTTTGTTCATGACACACATCAATAAACAGCTCAAACAGAGAGGCCTCTAAATTGCTTTGGGCATATTGAATGTTGACCTCAATATTGCTCACACTAATTGGTGATATTATGGATACTTCTGACCAATCAGGCTGTGAGACGGCCTAAAGGCACTTGCATATTTCATTAGGGGTATTGTACAGATCTGTGGCTGAAACACATGGCCCCTGGAGACCCTGCAACATTCGACATCACCAGAGCAAAACATAAAATTTAGATCTAATAATTGTCATCTGATTTAACATCTGCTACAAACAATAATGCGTCCTTTTTAGTTTATCTGCTTTGGTTTTATTAGTATGATCATCTACTTAATACAAGCAATGCATTATATAAAAGAAAATGGAAAGATGTTTTTTTTAAAACATATGTATCTAACATTAAAACAGTTTATTCATCTGTATGGTAATAAACTTGAACAATCATGACATGGACTAATGCTGAAACGCTGTGCTGCTGACCTGAGAACTTTGACTATAATGTTGAAAGCCATAAAGTGTGTTGTCCAGAAAAGCAGGTAGTGAATGGTCATTTATTTGAATGAATTTGACTCAAGATAAGAACAGATGGTCAGGCTGATGGAGAGAATCTAGACTCATATAGTTAATGTTTTACCTGTTACCTATTAGTACAGATTAGCCATTACCTTCTCAGCCCATCAAATTCTCCATTGACTTTTGGGTTTCTATAGTAACCATATGCCTCCGCAATTACTCGTCTGGATTATGTGCGATAACTCAACTTACAAACAATGAGTGTATTTTATGAGGAATAAAATGACATCAATATTGCAAGTTATTGCATGAGACAAGTTTATGATTATTGTGCCTTTATTATAAACCAGTTTAGAAGAGAGGAAGTACACATTTGTTTTTCCTGATATAAACGGCGAGGATCAACAATTGGTGTTGTAAATCATATCACAATGACTATTTCAAAAGACTTATCAGTTGCCTACAGCTCTACAGGCTTATTCATTTCACACTCATTTGTCTATGAATATTTTACATTAAAGAGCTCCAGGTGTTTACGGCTCTCATTTTCCCATTCAAAAACTAAACTCAAACTGAACTGCACTCAGAGTGTTTACTGAAACAATCAGAAATTCGATAAATCAATAAAACAAACCATTGTGTGATATTCTTTCAAAAGCAATACAAGAATAAATGCTTTAATTCACATGCAAAGCACGCTTTCTCATCAGAGTTCTGGTTATTTCCATTCAAAGTCCATCTGAATCCAGATACGTTGGAGAAGTTTGGTGTTGCAGAAGTTCTGCACTTGCTTAACGCGAGCCGAACGAACAAAACTGAATACACATGTATTGTGCGTGTGGCTCAACGTAGAGCAAGTGCAGTTTTATCCATCAAATTTCAGCATAGGATGGGAAACTCCAAAAATAGCTACTGTAGAAATGTTTAAATGCCTTTCATTTCACTTTTTCAAGATGTGTTGAGAACTTCAACTGTACGCCTGTAAGAAAAGTAAAATTTGTTTATATTATCTCTCTTTGCATTGTCAAATTTATATTTTGCAAAATGATATAGTAACAGTCAGTGTAAAAGTAGCAGAGAAAATCACTAAAGACTTAGACTTTACCTTTCTGACTCACCGTTGTAGTTTCATATCCAGGTGGTTGTGATGAAGATAAGGCCTCAGCAGAAATGCTCCTTTCCATACCTGGAGGTCCAGTGAATAAAGCCGGCCGTTTGCGGGTTTTTATAGTCGGCAAAAAGCATGCCCCCTTTTGCTTTTCCTGCAGATGTAAAGGTGCTGATCGCTGTCCACGCACCTGTCGCGCTTTAGAGCAGGTCAATGTTGACCGAGGGGCGGGGTGTCATGGTTCGTCCTGCTTATGGTGTTTTTTTTTCTTGGGCCTCCAAGGCTGAAGATGCAAATTTCGGATTTCGGATCTGTTATAGGCGTATATTTTGTATGAATCGTATAAGGGCTAAAGGTTTTCGAATCAACTAGACATTACAAATTACTAATACGACTACAAGGAAGGTTGTTCTCTGTTTCGCGCAGGGCGGGTTTGGTTTGCATATCATTTACATGACACTTGCAAATGTCTCTTCTTTCCTGATTCAAGCCAGGCGCCCAAAATAGGAGTCACCAAAACGATATCTACGATAACCTAATTTGGTATTTAATGATCCTAGCTATTTGTAGAGAAAAGGACAATGCATGCTTCGGCTGTTTCATCAGCATTTCAGTTAAGGACAGTACAACCATTCTGAGTTGCAGTTCGTTTTTAGAGATTTCACGAAAATGCAAATAGGCCTACAGATTTTTTTTTGGACAAAAATGAAACTACTTTTGAATGAAAAAGGCATTTCTTTCTTGTATTAAGTTTTCTGTTCGTTGTTGTAATTTAGCGGGAGTATGGCGCCATCACGTGGGCTATTATTGAAATTGGATAGGATGTAGATGGTTAATCCTCAAACTCCAAGATATTTGAGATCATGATTACAGAGTGATTTACAGAGTGATTGAATAAAAATGTGGGTCAGTGACGTGAGGTTTATTATTTTGTGTCTGTATATGTAATGTATGTAAATGTAAAAGGGTTAAAATTTCAAAATAAATTAGCAGATTAGGCTACTTGCATACATTCTCTTTTATGAGGACCAAGTCTAAAATTTCTTTTTTTTTCATTTTGAAAGAATATTTGGGGGATAATGCAAAAAATGTCAATGTGGTGTAACTAATATTTTTTTAATGCAAATGTAAATATATTCATAAAAATGTGGAATAAAATATAATCATCTAGTTTAGTGTAATAAGATTTTTTTACATACATTTTTACATTATTTGTCAAAGATTATTTAGAAAACAGAGCTGTTTTCAGCATATGTCAGGACAAATATTACAAAAACGCATTAAAATTTACATTTAAAAATAACTAATAAAATTATATTTTAAAATGATTTTTATGAATATTCTTACATGCCATCAAGGTGGATAAAATATGTAATATTTCGAATTCTTTTGCGCAATTACCAGTAACACATTTGACATTTTTAGGTCCATTCTTAAAGGGATAGTTCACTTTAAAATGAAAAGTCTGTCATCATTTACTCATCCTCATGTTGTTCTAAACCTGTATTTTTTTCTGATAAACACAAAAAAATATGTTTTGAGAAATGATGGTAAACACACAGCAGTAAGTGACCATTGACTTCCATAGTAGGAAAAAAATATTTTGGAAGTATTGTGATAAATGACTAAGAATTCTGATAAATGATGGTAAGCACACAGTTGACGGTACCCATTAAATTCTAGCATATTTTTTATTCCTACTATGGAGGTCTGTGGTCACTTGCTGCTGTGTGTTTGCCATCATTTCTCGGAGTGTCTTCTTTTGTGTTCATCAAAAAAAAAGAAAAAAAAAAAAAGAAATTCAAACAGGTTTAGAACAACATGAGGATGAGTAAATGATGACATAATTTTCATTTTAAAGTGAACTATCCCTTTAACTTTCATAAAAATGGTGCAAATGTAATGTTTATTGCATAAAATTAACATAAAGACACTATGTGCATTGAAATAAACCTGATGCGTGCTTTTAAAACAAGTTGTTAAAAATATTTTTGAATTTCTCATCTTGACAAAACGTTTATGTCACTGACCCATATATACATTTTTAATGCACATTATCACTTTGTATTTAGGCGTACTTTATTTATATGTTTATCTCACTGTGCATTTATTTGGGTAACTTTTTTGGTTTTGGTACTATGTAAACCAATTTACTACAAAAGTACTTCACCAAAAATACTACACCATTAGTTTGCTTATTAAATAAATGTTAGAGTTTTTACATTTTTTGGGGGGGAGGGGGGGTAACTAACTTAATTATAATGTTGTAGTTAGGGACGAAATTTGGTCATATCAGAAATTTAATTGATCCCTTCACATCTGTGTTCTGCATTTATAAAACGGATAGTTCCAGTTATAGATTATGATTGGTAGAAACACACTTATATGACCTCGGAAAAACTACATTGCTTGGCGAAAGATTTTTTTTAATAAAAAGCCTATAATTAAATTATTGGTTGATGTGTGTTTATTTTGTGTGACCTGGTATATGGAATAAACGTTTGAATAAAACTATAACTAACTTATTGCTAAACTAAGATAACGTACATCCTTTTACCACCCCGTCTCTCGTTTATTGCATGTTACAAAACGTTTGTCCACTAGGTGGCAACACGTTAGCACGTTCCAAGTTGTTCACGAATCACGTCACTATTTTCCTCATCTGCTGGAATGTGAGAGTATATGTAAATGTTAGTTCGTTATTTATTTTTAATGTGAACATTAATTATTAGGAGATGATAGCCAGTGGTCACAGATGTCATGATGTTGCTTGTGTACATAACTTGTAGATTATTTATTACACCACATTTGCATTATGTCAGATATACGCCAAACCTTAACAAAGAATTATTATGCAAATTAAATACGTAAATCTGAGAAAGTAATATTTTGGGGGGTAAATCAGTGAGAAATGCAAGTTCAATGTTCAATCACAACTTTAGGATTATCAAAATATGAAATGGATCTTTTCCAGACAATGCTAAGACTTGAGACTCAATAATCGGAATAAATCCCAAAATGTTTCGTGTCTCTTTGGTTTGGTTTACATTTAAATACACGACCATCCACTAGTAGCAGTCGCGTGCCCTACATCTTTCTGACCCCGCCTGCCCGGGCCGATACGGTCCGCCCCAGACCCAGTGACTAGGTAACAACCTATTTGTATGTGTTTTTAGAGTCAGTGACTAGCATCCCACTGCAGTCGCTATTAGACATCGTGCTGTAATATATAGGTCATCACGTAGAGTCGCGTTACTCCAATAGGATGAATCAATAATCGATGCGCGCGGTATTGGCAGCACCCGCGGCCAACGAAAGCGGATCCGGACTCGTGGCAACATTACCGGAGCCGTTTGTCAGCTGCTTTATCCCGACCAGGGCACAAGTGAGTTGTGTTGGACGGACAGGACTGGAATGTGGCTGTTCAGATTGGACTGTCGGAACGAGGCCGAAACGCAGGTCTGGGATAAGAGAGAAGCGGGATGCTGAAGCGCGATCAGGGTGAGCGCGTACGGCCACGTCTTCACTTTTTGTTTGACGTTAACGTAGTTTAACTTACATGACAGTGCATGACAACCCAGCCGTGATAAATATATCGTATTACAGAATGATATAATTGTGTGTTGTGAATGCGATCATACAATGGAAATGATATCGTGGCCTACTTCGCTCGCGATCTCTCGCCAGCACCCGGCGCAAATGAGATTTAGGTGCATTTACAAAGTGAATAATCCAGTATGTTATCATCATGACACTGATTTGTTTCACTGTAACTCGTCTGTGCTTTTTATATGTTATTGTTTCATTGTCACGTAGCAGCTCACCTGCGGCTAAAAGTGTTCGTGACTTCTGTATAAGTTGCATGTGTGTATTGTTGATGTTCCAGACGAGATACGACTTGTCACATTTACACACGCAAACAAACAAATTCAATGGCAAGAACATCGTGCACGCGGACAGGCTATGTGAAATGTGTCGGTATGTGCGCACTTTTTTGCTTGTAGATATTACAATATGCATTTTTTTTTAGTGTAGGACCACAATAGGTTAACCACCTGTATGGTTTTATTATAGAGAATCTACTACTATGTACATCTACTATGTACATTGATTGGATAGGGAGATAATGTGTATAGCAGATCTACATCAAGATCACCAGATATGTCCCGCTGGCATTTTTGGTGATTATAACATTGTACAGTTTGTACTTTATGTATTCTTTGTAGTCAGTGGCATCATGCATATGCCAAGATCATCAGCACATGCAGTGCCAGTTTTATTCGGTTGTTTGGCGGTGAGTTTTTGTGTCACCCATGGATCTCAGTGGTACGGAACAAATGATGGCCCCGGGCGCCAGCATGTCACCACATTGAATCAGTTTTAATTCATCATGTCAGATCTCGTGGACACTGCATCGCATTTAGCTGAACTCAGGAGAGTCACAAGTGTGTGCTTATGAATTTGAGTGTTTTTGAATGGTGTTTCTCTTAGGATCATTTGAAATTCCTGATTATTTTATTGACTATTCTTGGTTTGTGGTCAGGCATTGGATACTTCAAAGGTAAAAAAAGGTACTGTCCCATTGACAACTTTTGTACCTTCAAAATGCAAATTGATGGCTTGAGCTGTTTGTTGTGAATGTGGTCAAGATGTGCATTTAGTTATGGCAAGTTGTATGTAATCCGTCTCAATGAATGAACAAAAATGAATTTATTTCTTTCCTAAATGCACTTCATGATAAACAGACAAATCCATTGTCCTGTTGGACAGAGAGCCGAATTTCCCCTCACCACACAGAATCTTTTGTTCAATCCAAAGTTACATGCTTGCTTTGATTTCCACAAACTCTGACATACATAATGGCTCACAGAACTTCCTATAAGGGAAACACCTCAATACGAATGAAATTCGAGTTACATAGTAAGTCAGGTGTCAGTTCAGAGGAAAACTAACCCATAGATTATCTTTCTATACCCAGTGGACCTGTTTGTACATGAAATCACGTGCATCATGCACACAACCTCAAGGAACGCCTTTGTTTTGAAAAGTCACAAACAGTCTGTTGTGATTCTTCTCGTATTATATAACAGTCGTATTGACTGCAGAGTTGAGATTATGTGGAAATTTGCATGTGATTGTGCAATGGTTCGTAAGAATGTTCGGGGTTGTGAAGTTGGCGCACGAGAGGCAAGGAGGTACAGAGAGGGGGCAGATGTGGGTGACTGGTTATAATACTATTAAACTACTCAATTTAAGCCACGTAATGCAAATTCTCATTAAATAGCAGCATGCACAATCACACACTTGTTGAGCAAGTTATCGCATTGGCATTGATAGTACTTCTGAAATTAGTTAATGTTATTGAACAGGACATCTTTTGAACTATAGGGGTGGTTTCCCGGACAGGGATTAGACTAGTCCTAAACTAAAATAAATGTAAGAGCGGTCCAAACTGAAAACAACTTGCACTGACATATCTTAAAATACCATTTGTTTTGCCTTAAAATGCACGCCAGTCATGTTTTTAGTAAGGCATGTTTGTTAAAACTTTTTAATTTTACTAAGGGCTAGTCCTGGAAGCTAATCACTGTCCGCGAAACCACCCCATAGTGTTTTAGCGCATTCAAGCCTTACATTTGTGACCAAGTCTGTGAAAAAAGTCGTTTTTTGTGATTTACTGCATGAATCATCCTACATAATGTTAAGAAGATATTGTGAAAATATAATCTTGATATCTTTAATATTGGCTGAGTAAGGCCATGTTATAGAAAAAAATTTAAGATAAAAAACATTGCAACTAATCTCATAATAAGATTATGAGAATTTAGCCTGGATTTTACAGACAGGGTCACATTTTATCAATATGTAAATTCCCTGGAAAATTACACGTGAGTCATGACCTTGCTGTTTAAAGCGCAATGCTCGACAAGTTCAGCTACAAGAATATAACATAACACTAGTAGGGGATATAAAACACAATTTAAGTTGTAATGTATACCTGCTTTGTATGAATCACACCACTGACAATATAGCAAAAAAAAACATCCCTTCCTAAACTTCCTACACTACCCTTCCCAAAAATGTGAAAATTAGACAATAATTTGAAAATAAAAGATGGTGTGTAGAGATCAACGAATACATTACTTGCTTATGCTATTGCCTGTCGTGTTTATTTTGGCATTCATAAAAGGGCGTATAATAGTGTGCTGAAAAATAGTTTGAAATCTGTTTGAGAATACATTAAGCACTGAAAAAAACATATACACCAGGGATTTGATTTCTCTGTGTCCAGCTTTCCCATCTAAGGCCTGTCGTCCACGATCATGTCTGTTTACTACAAAACTCTTCCCTAGTTGGCTTTGATACTCAGTGGTGTAAGCGATGCCATAACTTGTTTGTCTTAAACTGTAGTAGTACAGCTCAAAGCTTTTTGCATCGCATTGAAGTCTGATGTGGTAATCTGAAGACTTTTGTCAGGTTGATTTTCTGTACATCCATTCCCATCTGTAACTACACTCATACTGTTAACCTGGAATAAAACAGCCTTTTGTGGTCTTGTTTCTGGACAATTATTTGAGCAATATTAAATGCATGCATTTGGCAGACATTTTATCCTAAGCGACTTGCATTCCAGCTATAGTTGTAATCCGTATGTGTGTTCCCTGAGAATCGAACCCCCGCCTTTTATGCTGTCCTTTAAAGGACAAGTTGTGTATTTTACACGTGGAGCCCTGTTTTCGGATTGTTTATGATTAAATAGAACGGTTTTGACTGAAATTTGGACATATGATGCTGTCCCCAAGAATTTCCGGGTGTTTGTTCTATCACCTCCCACCTCTACAATGGCTTTATAGGTGCACTGGAACAATCCTTCCTAAAATGCATTAAACTTTCGTTTACAAAGACGTGAAACTCACCGAGTGGTCAGGGGTGTTCACTGATATGCTCACACAAAAATTGCTGCAAAAGATGCTTTCTAACAGGTGTTTTCGCATTTGTTGTAAACTTGTGGATGTATTTTTCCAAACGCCTCACACCCGTACGTTCTTCCGTTGAGAGCTTGAATAATAGACACTCCAGCCCAGTTGGTGGCGATAATCCTCCTTTGTCGTTGCAAGAATACAAACAAAGTTCCCGGCGCGGAGTAATACCGTACCTCACAGCACATCTAATACAAGTCAATGGAGTTGGACAAAAACTACGATAAAACCTGTTGAAATGCGTCTTTTGCAGCGATTTTTGTGTGAGCATATCAGCGAACACCCCTGACCACTCGGTAAGCTTCACGTCCCTGTAAACAAAAGTTTAATGCATTTTAGGAAGGATTGTTCCAGTGCACCTATATACCCATTGTAGAGGTGAGAGGTGATACAACAAACACCCGAAAATTCTCGGGACAGCATCATATGTCCAAATTTCAGTCAAAACCCTTCTATTTCATCATAAACAATCTGAACAGGGCTTTAAGTGTAAAATACCAAGCTTGTCCTTTAATGAGCTACAGGAACACTACAATAACAAAACAACTTCAGAAACCATACAAATGACAGTGTTATGTTTTCATATAAAGTTCATTCTTGTAGGTTAATACAGTCGTATGCAAATGTTTGGGCACCCCTGACAATTTCCATGATTTTCATTTAGAAATATTTAGGTGTTTGGATCACCAATTTCATTTTGATCTATCAAATAACTAAAGGACACAGTAATATTTCAGTAGTGAAATAAGGTTTATTGGATTAACAGAAAATGTGCAATATGCATCAAAACGAAATCAAACGGGTCTATAAATTTGGGCACCCCAACAGAAAAAAAAATAATTAATTACATTTATATTTAGTAGAGCCTCCTTTAACAGAAATAAAAGCCTCTAAACGCTTCCTATAGCCTGTAATGAGTGTCTGGATTCTGGATTAATGTATTTTGGACCATTCCTCCTTAGAAAACATCTCCATTTCAGTTGGGTTTGATGGTTGCCGAGCATGGACAGCCTGCTTTAAATCACACTACAGATGTTCAGTGATATTCAGGTCTGGGGACTGGGATGGCCATTCCAGAACATATCAGAATGTACTTGTTCCTTTGCGTAAACGCGGAGTAGATTTTGAGCAGTGTTTTGGGTCTTTGTCTTGTTGAAATATCCAGCCCCGGCACAACTTCAACTTTGTGACTGATTCCTCAACATTATTGTCAAGAATCTGCTGATATTGAGTGGAATCCATGCGACCCTCAACTTTAACCAGATTCCTAGTGCCGGCACTTGCCACACGGCCCCACAGCATGATGGAACGCTGTGTTCTTTTACCGCCATGCATGACGACCCTTGTTATGATCAAATAACTAAATCTTTGTTTCATCAGTCCACAGCACCTGTCTTGTCCAAATGTGCGTTTGCATACCTCAAGCGACTCTGTTTGTGGCGTGTGTGCCAAAAAGGCTACTTTTGCATCAAAGCGCAAGGTGCGCTGAATTGTTGAACGATGCACAATGACACCATCTGCCTCAGGTTAATGTTGTAAGTCTTTGGAGGTGGTCTGTGGGCTGTTTTTGATCGTTCCCACCATTCTTTGCTTTTGCCTCTCCAATATTTTACATGGCCTGCCACTTCTGGCCTTAACAAGAACTGTCTGTGGTCTTCCATTTCCTCACTATGTTCCTCACAGTGGACACTTACAGCTTATATCTCTGTGATAACTTTCTGTAGCGTTCCCCTTAGGGATGCACCGATCCGATATTCTGGATCGGTATCGGGGCCGATCCGGCATTTTTTGCTGGATCGGATATCGGACTAACAGGACCGATCCAATTCCGATACTGTGCATTACCCATGGTTGTCACTGACAAGCGATTAAAACGTCAAAGTATTATAAAAGCACCATAAACGTTTTTATGCACTATAATCAAAGTCATCTTACACTTAATAGCTTCATGTGAAGGAACAAACGCACATTTAAAAATATTCATGTTCACAGAAACACTGTAACTTACTTGCAAACTGAGTTAATCCACTGATGAGAAGCGGACGGATAAAAACGCGTCATTCAACACAGGCACACACACAATAACACACACAATAACTGTAACGTTAGGCTTTATTAAAGATCTGATTTCATAAAGTCTCAGTAAGCTGTTGGATGGATGCAATTCACTATGTGCTGAGGATTCACAGGTGAAGCGGACGGATGAAACGCGTCATTCAACACAAGAACCCTCAATAACTGTAGGCTGTTTTAAAGATCTGATTTTATAAAGTCTCAGTAAGTTGTTGGATGGATGCAATTCAGTATGTGCTGAGCACACAATGCATCAAATCTTTTTGTGTTTTAATAGTTATGAACTTAGCTTTCCATTGCGGAGCGAGGATTCCCATGCGAGTGTGAGGACGCTTCTAGAGCATCAATGCTGCACAGTATTGCGCAGAATGCGCACTCAATATGATTTAGGCGCATCAATTCTGCACGCGAAATGTGCATAAAAGGTCCGGTTAAGTGCATAATTCCCAAAATAACCATCTGCACACTCAAGCTTTTTTACTGTGACTTTTTGCGCAATTAAGGAAAATATATTTAGCATACTTATTTGATCAAACGTGCCTATTTTATTTTCTCCTAAACACTGCCATGGTTAATAATTACTAATGTTCTTGTAACTTGTAAATAATTTTAAATTATTGGTTTTTAATTTAAAAGTATAATTATATATAATATAATTATATTATGCTAGATTTAGACATTTATATAGTGTGTGTGTGTGTGTGTGTGTGTGTGTGTGTGTGTGTGTGTGTGTGTGTGTGTGTGTGTGTGTGCGTGTGTGTGTGCGTGTGCGTGTGCGTGTGCGTGTGTGTGTGTCTGTGTGCGTGTGTCTGTGTGTGTGTCTGTGTGTAATTTAAATTGCTCAAGAAAAATACAGTATTTTTTTATTTATTTTTTTTATTTATTTTTTAAGAAAAATACAGTAGTATCGGATCGGCAGGTATCGGAATCGGCCGATACTCAGAATTCGGGTATCGGAATCGGATCGGAGATGGAAAAAGTGGTATCGGTGCATCCCTAGTTCCCCTAAACTATAATGTTGAACAATCTTTGTTTTCAGGTCATTTTAGAGGTTTTTTAGGCCTCCATGTTGCCACTCTTCAGAAGAAAACTTCAACTTGCAATTGGCCACCCTAAAAACCTTTTCTCATGATTGGATGCACCTGTCTATGAAGATCAAGGCTTAATGAGCTCACCAAACCAAACTAACCACCAAAATCAGTGCTAAGTAGTTACAGGTATTCAAATCAACAAAATGACAAGGGTGCCCAAATTTATGCACCTGTCTAAAATATTACTGTGTCCTTCAGTTAATTGATAGGTCAAAATGAAAGTGCTGATCCAAACACCTAAATGGTTGTGGATGAGAATCATGGAAATTGTTAGGGGTGCCCAAACTTTTGCATACGACTGCAGCTAGGTTTTGATCCTAGTTACACCACTACATCTGATAATCTTTCCTTTTAGGATGGATTACACTTCTGACACCAGCAAGTGAAATTAGTCATGTTTTCACATTTCATATAGATGATATGCTGACTTGTTATTTATATCGACCACGACCTTGTCATTTTGCCTGTATGCTTAATAAAACAACTCATTTTAGAAACTCTTTTAGCTGGTTTCCAACTGTTGTATTTGCTTTGAAGCTTTTTGTTGCTGAAACAATGTGTTTCCTGTAGACCGAACCATGTGATGTCAATTTGTATGATCTCACTGTTGCTCTCTCTGTTGCATCCCGGAGGCCCAGAGTTTGGTGTGTAACAAAAGAATCATTTATGTGCCATTTAGACATTTATTTTCTGTTTTTGTTAAATTCAGTCTGAAGTGTTGTTAAATGTTTAAACCAACTGCATTTACTAGTTCTCCAGACAACCGTCCCACTGCCGCTGGTCTTTTGAAGCGGATACTGCAGGGTACGCATGCAGAGCAGAGCTTGACTGATCCATTATGGAAAATTATGCAAGAAAAGGTCCCATCTTTGTCCCTTAACACACACTCTCTCTGTATCTCTCTCTGGGTCTCTCTTTCATTTGGCCCATTGCTGTTTTCTTCCAGTGTTCCTCTGTTGGCGGCGTTCCATGTTCATCCCACACACATACACGCACTGATCTTTTCCTGAGTGGAATTCTGTAACTCCACGCTGGACATTTGGTGGTGTCTGAACCGCAATGGGATGAGAAAAGAACAGCCCAGCAAGGTTTCACGGAGTCGGATGACAATTGTAGAAACAGCCTGTGTCATTAATAAAAGGAAAGCCTGCTATAGTGGAAAATTTATCAATAAGATGTTTGTATGAGAAGCGCTATCTAGAAAATGTGAATGGGCTTCCATATCCGTTAGAAAGGGAGAGAATGTGTGTTTGTGAAAGATAATTTGGTATAATATAGTTTTTGGCATCTTTCTGAAGATATGATTGAAGTTCACAGCTGGATGTGTTTTCTGACTTCTTGCGACATCAAGATCAGCATGCAGTTGTTGGAAAAACAAAGAGCGCACGCGTCAGGGAAATATACATTTCATGGGCAGAACTGGAAAAAGAGTTTGCAAAGAAGAGAAGGTTGGATAATATAAACAGAATAAAATGGGTCTCATTCACTAAGCATGCGTCACACAAATTTGTTCGTAAAATGTGCGTACGGACGTTTTTACTTGCAAAAAAATTATTCTAAATGTTTGCAAGAAAGTAAGAACAACTTAGACCACATGTGCGCAATAATCATGAACAAAGAAAAATTAATTATATAATAGTAAAATGTTTAACACAGATATATATTATAGGGTTCTTTTTCCTCGTTCATTATTATTGCGCACGTGTGGTCTAAGTTCGTACAATTTTGCAAATATTAAGTATGAAAGTTTTTGTTGAATCATGATTTGTAAGTTAAAAATCCATTTGCACATTTTAAGAACAAATTTGTGCGTGCGCTTGTTTAGTGAATGAAACCCAATGAGACCAAGGCTGTAATTTGGACCAGAAAAGGGACATAATGATACATCCTGAACTTGTTAAGGGGTGACGCATCAGGCTGGAACCCTTTTAAAGTCATCAGCCAAATTATTCAGGAACTGGCTGCGTTCTGATCACGACACTGCCTAAAACAAATGCATACACGCTGTGTAATCTGTAGCCAACGCATGCTGACAGCACTGTAGGTGGGTTACCTCATATGAGTGGTGTTGGGTGTGGGTGACTAAGGGAGTCGTGAGGGAACGTAGCCCACAGACAAGGTCCCGCTGTTGGATGAAGGCTGGACAGCTTGAAGGGGGTGTAGCAGGTGGTGCCGGGTCTGGTTTTACGGTCAAATACCACACATAGTGCCACACATTCAGAACATCATCAGACACGTACAGTACAAAAACATGACTATGCATATTACTCATACACAAAAGTCTAGAATCAATCACAGGGACACTTTGTACGTTTTTGAAAACCTTTTTACCTGAAGTCCACTTGTTGATTACAAAGGAAAATATTTTGATAAATGATGGTAAGTAACCATACAGTTGACTGTACCCATTTGCTTTCATAGCAGAGGTCAACACTAAGGTTTTTGTCTGTTGGCCTAGTCTGGGCCACCAAAAAGCATTCAAATAAAAATAAAGCAGGCCTAAATATTGTTTTTACTATGGTTTGTGAGTTGTGACCCATGTAACCTTAATAAATAAGGTTATAACACCAAAAACTACAAGCCTACCTCATTAATTTCACAAACATACAAAGATGAATTTCAGTTATAGAAAGTGAATATATATATATATATATATATATATATATATATATATATATATATATATATATATATATATATATATATATATATATATATATATATATATATATATATATATATATATATATATATATATTTTTTTGAATGCCATATCAGCGTGTGCGTGTGTGTGTGTGTGTGTGTGTGTGTGTGTGTATGAATGAGTAGGAACAGGGTTTATGTTGGAAAGGGAGCAGATGAATCATCATATATTGTTTCTCAGGAATCTAATTACGATGTTGCTCTGAAGGACATAAACATGACAAGCTGGCAACTCACGTTGCATTTGGGTGTGAAACCGCAGCCGTCATATGGATCTGCACATTAAGGGCGTGCTCACATCATCCGTAACCCAACTAAACCGTACCCAAGTACGATTGTCTATACTCGTCTGCACTCACACTACACTTTCTTATCCGTACCGAGTACACAAATGGTGCTTTACCATTGCATAGTACCACAGGGGATGAGTTGGGTCAGCATACTTTTGGGGGCTTTTCCACTGGGCGTAGTACCCAATACTTTTTTTAGTACCGCCTCAGTTGGGGTTCCAAGTGAGGTGAGCTGATACTACAGTAAAACGTGAGGTGAAAACACTGTAGATCACTGATTGCTCTGAGAGAATGGTTATTATTACCAGCGTAATGCTAAACGCAACATTAGCTTTTCCTTCGTGCTTGCGCTGTCTCGAGCAAACCTGTTTTCATCTTTGCTTTGTTGTAAGTTCCCATCTCCCTTTTTAGTGGTAAAAACATCCACAGGCTGAGAATCAGGAACAGCATACCAGTGTTTTCCTTGCAGTTTCTGGCGGCACACCTGTGACGGCACATTCACATGTATGCGCAGCATTTTTGCAACTTTGCAGAGTACGTCGACTGACGCCCCGGGTGTTTGTACAGAATATGTAATGTGAGAAAGAGGTAGTGACAAACGTGATGTGCAAACATCTATTTGTGGTGGTAAATTTTTATTTTGTGGCAGACTGATAATTAAATGAATGTATGGGAAACACTGCATTCCAATGATGTTCACTCCCACTTTTTGTGTGATGTCACAGCAGTATGCAGCGCAAATATAACAACACGCCTATAGTCTATATCACTCTAAAGTGTTACTAAACTTAATGGAAAAGCAAACCAAAGTAAGGTGAGCTGACACAACCTGACCTGTGGGGTTCTATGCAATGGAAAAGGACCATTATGTAATTTAAAAGATGCAATTGTTTTGAAGAAAACTAAAAGATATACGCGATGGAGTTCATCATAGTTATGAGTTTATGGTAGGTGTTTTTGAAATCATGGGCGATGTGCCGAGTGTTTGGCGTATGACATTAAATAACCCCGAAGCATATTAGGAGCATAAGTCAAAAACCACTTTAAGCGTTTGCAAATTAAGTGATGATTTTTTTTTTGGCATTTCCAGCACTCGTTTCTTATGTGATACTTATGCGATTAAAATGTGCATGAAATCGGGGTAATGGAAACCAAGCTAGTTACAGCTGAAGTTTCGCATTCCGGCGTGCGTGCCCTGCCTCCAAGTCAAGTAAACCGTACCCGAGACCAGCTCTGCAAATCGTACCCAGCAGTGACGGCTCGTGACTGCACTTCCGAGGATGCGCTAATTCAAAATAAGTGGTCGGATTGTCACGTGTGTGGTTCCCTTTTCCAAAATATGTGTCATGCGTGTGGAGAGATCCTGTGTGCATCGCGTGTTTTGTCAAAATAAGTGCCTGCTGGAGACACGTCAAAACCGTTTATGATAAAAGAGATGCTCACTTCCCCTAAATACACGCAACACACTCCCTTACCAGTAAACTCTGATTAAGCATGAGATTGTGCAAGTATCTGGCACACGCGAGCGTCTCCTTTCAAGTTCAAGGCAGCAGGCACTTATTTTGGCATGACACGTGATGCACACACGATCTCTCAAAGCGCAGAACACATATTTTGAAATGACGAACCACACACATGACAAGCTACATACATGTGACGAACTTCGCATCGTGCGCTTCAAAAAAAAAGAAGTCACCAGCCGCCACTGGTACCCAGGTATGCTTAACACTTTCCCCACCATTGGCGAGTTATTTCGCCCATTAAGAGAAAATGCTTCCCTGCCAATGATGAGAATTTACGTCTTTCTGCAATACCGCTATTATCCACCAGGTGGCGCACTGAGAACTCTGTGTGTGTTTTAAAGATCGCTCTGCATCTGATCTCTATCAAAAGTCCTTTGCAAAAATGGAATTATCTCAGCTTTTTGCTCAAAATTTGGTGTTGAAACCTACCCATATTTGAGAGGTGATAAAAAGAGAACTTATGATGGTAGGACGAAAGTTTTTTTTTTTAAAGCAGAGGGTCTGTTCTTTCATTTGATTTATTGTATGTTTATATATTTAAAGAAGAACATTTTCTGGAAGGCATTAAACTTTTGTCCCGATGGATAACTGGAGAGAGAGAACGATTTACAGTAAAGCAGGAAGAGAAAAGGATCAAAGTACAGTGAGGACCCAGAGAGAAGAGAAGGCAAACACAAACAATGGGATAAATTGAAGCCAGATATCCCAACAGCTGTGTCAGATTACGTTACTGAGGTAACCGGTGTCTGTCCCACTGGGTGAGGCGTCACACTAGAGATGACAGGATATTAGCATGACCGATAAGATAGGGTGTGGTCTGTTTGCATGTGGTCAGGTCAGGTCTGTGAGTGAGTTTAAACTCATTTCTGTCACCAGAGCTCAATGGAAGATTGAAACCAAAGTTTGACGATGACATTTGTTTACTTTTACAATTCATTGTTGAATTATATGCTTAGTAAGATGAGTTGTGTCCCAAATTACATACTGTGTACACTATGCACTATGTATATTACCATCTAGTGTATATATTTTAGAAGGCTAGTATCACCTTAAATAACCCCAACTGCTAATACAATGCAAATTACTTCAAACATATAATAAGACGATGCGAGTCAGTATAAAAATCAATTTGTTTTGGACGTTTGATGTCAATGTAACCTGTTGGTAGTGGGAGTGAGTTGTTGTACACACTTCTGAATGGAATAAATGTTCTTCTGTGATATTTTTACTTGAAGATCCCAACCTGGGGAGCTTGAAGACCTGTTTGGACCAGAGCCAGTGTGATGGCCTGCGGCATTCTTTACAGACATTTCCCATGGACCCACTTTACTTTCATGCAGCCTGTTTCCCTGCTACTCAAATTCATTCTGCTTATTAAAAAACAGTCGGGTCAGCTAGCCTTCACCATCCTAAACACATCTTTGTCATGCACACACATACATGTCAGGCTTCTTACACGTCATTATGTGACCATAGGCTATATGACGCATAACTAGACTAGATGCATTGTGTGTTTTTTTTTAAATGTATACTGTTTGTATTTAGTTTATATTCATTCCTCAGGTTGGAGTGGGGTGGTGATGCTTCAGCAACACCTAAATGATCCCCATAAGCTTGAACTGTTCTGATTGGTTCCTGATCTGTTGCTATGTGTTCCTATTGGTCAGTCTGGCCCACAGCTGTAATAGGTTGCATCTTTCCATTGTTATGTTCAAAAAGAGGAAGTAAAAAGTCATTGTTGGATTGAATGACCTGTTAACGTATATTGAAGGTAACAAAATAAGGCCTGTGCCTCCATATGGATCTTTCTGTCCCTATTGGAGTTGGGAACAGGCAGGAATTCTGTCATGTTCAAAGGGGGCTGTCGAAAGCAAGTCTAGTTCGTTTGCATTTACAATGCACGTCGTTTCAAAGCAACTTTGCAGAAAAATGTTGTAATAATGTCTTTTTATAAGGTCTTCATCCTGAATGGAATAAGTTGAAACCATTTCAAGTGAGAATTACAAATTCTCTCATAATTTACTGCCATCACAAATGTATATGAGTATCGTTCTTTAGCAGAACACCAACAAATTTTTTCATATTTATATGCCATCATGTTATCTTTGTATATGGGGGTCAACATGGTAAAGTTCTAAAGAACACACATTCATCAACATGGCAATATTCAGTTACAGTCATAGCGCCACCTGTAGGCAACATGGCATGTTTTGCAGTAATTTAAACATTTAGGGGTGGTTTCCCGGACAGGGATTTGACTAGTCCTAGACTAAATTAAATGTAAGAGCTGTCCAAACTAAAAACAACTTAAACTTTAAGTTTTGCCTCAAAATGCACACAAGAGATTGTTTTAGTAAGGCATGTTTGTTACAGCTAGTTATATTTCCTATTAAAACTAAGGCCTAGTCCTTGCTAAAGCTAATCCCTGTCCGGGAAACCACCCCACAGTGTTCAATCTGTGCCCTGATTAATATTTTCTAAGGGTCAAGAAATTAAGGCATTTAAGTGCCACTATTCAGTTTTAGTAATTGCGCCACCTGCTGCCAACAGCAGGTGTGGCACTTTAAAATACCTACCATATTCCACTAATAATTACCCACTGCTTTCCTTAAGCCATCGGGTGGGGGTGGCCTTCCGTTGCTCCTTGCAGCTTTAATATATATTTTTCATAAATTTCCAAAGATTTTAAACTAACAACTTTCATGTTGTCATTATGGGATATTGTTTGTAGAATTCTATAAATAATGCATTTAATCTATTTTGGAATAAATTTAGAATAAACTTACTTTGGGAAAAAGTAAAGAGTCATGTATACTTTCCGGATGCACTGTAGAAGCTGAAAAAAAGAAAAGGAAAACATGCTGTTGTTCTCTTGTGTGCTTCCTATAAATAACAGAAGTGGCTATTGAAAAGTTGAAAGAATATCTGACCACAGAACAGTTTTTACTGTTCTTTAGTACTGAGCAAACCACACGTTCAAGAGAAAACAAAGTAGAGGGACATGACTGAACAAGCAGTGGAAGGGAAGGAAGTGAGTAGGAAAATAATAAGAGCGGGACAAATAAAGCACAAACAGCACTGTCATCTATGCTTGTGTTGTGGGCGAAGCCTCATTTGTGTCATTTAATTTTTAAACTTGTAAAACCTGAATCTTGAATCTTAACTACAAGAGAGGATTTTTAAGCATGTGTTTTTTTTTAAACTTGTTGTCTCTCAATGCACATGAAGTGTTTGTTAAAAGGTTTTCGTCTCTGACAATACGTTAATTTAATTTACTCTTTCTTTCAGGTAGATTCATGTTGATGGGAGGTGTGCCCTGATTGTGGGTGTGTCCCGACACCTCCCACTTCCTGCAGCTTCTCCCCTCCCTATAATCCACTCGCTCCATCCAGTGCATTACTGTCACCATGACGTCCTCCTTGCAGACCCTAGCTTTTAAGCTGGCCCCTTCCCCAAAAGAAGCTGGATCAGAACATTTGGGCCCCTGTAACGATGGGGCAGGGCAACATTATGAGGTGGTTCCCTCGGTTGTCTGTTCGATGTGCTGTCTTTTTGGAATCATCTATTGCTTCTTCGGTGAGTCTTTTTCCATGTTTTTATTTAATTATCAATTTCCTGCATACAATGTTTATTTACCAAGAAACATTTTCGGTATTTTATTGTAACTGCTTGTAGTTGTGAAGTAAAGTTTTTGTATTAGAAATAGTTATGATGGATCAAGATTTTATGCTGACTCCATTGATCTCATAAGCTCCCTGATATAGTATTTAGGGCACTGATCAAAGAATCAGTATGTTTATGGGCTGTCTTACTACAAAATCATTTCAGTGCATTGGAATGTTTGTTCCCCCAAATGCAATGCAAAAACCAGCAAGCACTATGTTGCTGCTCACTATGTTTCCTTACTGGAAAAATCAAACATTTTCTGAAGTTTATTGCCATGTTCCAGACAGAGCCGGAACATCCCAGTTTAAACATCCACCTCCAACCTCGGTGCAATCCAGTCAATCACACGTCACATTCACATGATTACATAATTTCACCATGAGATGGCGAAAGAATTTCATGTTCTTGTGCCATATGATGTCTCATTCTGTACCTCTGGGGTCGGAGTTGATTGATCTGCACTGAGTTCAGAGGTTGGATATCCGAGTTAGTTTGCCGTTTCAGATGTTTACTTCCGTGTTTGAGGTAGAGAATATACGAAATACAACGTTTTCGGGTTTAAAATGCAGCATAAAGTGTGATTTTATTCTGTATCTGAGCTACGCTGTAGGTGGTGCTTAGCTCTACGTTGCCTGATGCACCTCTCCAAAAATTAAACAATGCATTAATTCCATTCGGATCTCTAAAGTTGTGCTTGGTCTGCTAGAACCCCTCTATCAAGTAAAAAAACTCAGCACATCATTGAGGAGGAATTTTACTTTTACCTTAAGACTGAAGTTGCATGAGCAAACTCAAATATCACAACAGAACCTGGAAAAGAGAAACCTTAATTTTTTATACATAACTTCTGACACAAATTTCCTATTCAGGCAAACTTTTCCTTTTAACTCAAAAAGTCGCTAGACTTTGTCGCTAGTTAACATTTAAATCTAGTTAACATTTAAATTTAACTATTGGCTGATATGTTATGTAATATATAATAAGGGTCTTTACCAGTCTTCAAAGCCCATGCACACGATATAATGATTCACAACCGAGGGAGCAGATTGAGACACACAGCATTTTATCTTTTTCTTCTCTGCTTTTTATATCAATATTGATGAGGTTGTAAATAAGGTCATAGCTTGTATAACTGTTCTGTCGTCCCCTCAAGACTGGGCATGCATTATAAGAGGATATATTTTATTTTATTTCCGTTTGAGCTGTAATTTTTCTAGTTTTTCCATCACTCAATTAAAGATGCAATGTGGGACTTTTAGAAGGACCTCTTGACATGAATCGATATAACATACACGACTATATTATCAATTGAGTATAAAGACCTTACAAAGTGAGCTGTATTGTTTTATAACATCAGAATAAGGTATTTTTATTTACATACACAGTGGGTCCCCTTACGTGAAAGTCTTGTTTTTTGCGCCATCATGTTTCTACAGTAGCCATAAATAGACAAACCGTTCAATAGATCGTGTTAACTTCCTGTCACTACTTGGTCTCAGACAACGACATGTTTGTTCTGTGGCGGCTACTGTAGCTTCACTATGCATTTTAAAAGAGAGAGGTGAGCTATGGAGTGAGCCATTGGTTGCAATTCACATTCTCACTGCTAGATGCTGCTAAAAGTCCCACATTAAACCTTTATGTAAGTCTTATGCTGCGTTCCCACCAGCCGCGGTAGAGGCGTCAAGCGGGAGTGATTTCATTGTCAAGTCAATGTGAAGACGCGTTGACGCGCGTCTGGAGGTCTGAGGCATTTAACGCGGCGCAGTAGACGCGATTCCACCTCATTCGCCAGTGTTTAAAAATTTGAAACTTTGGCGAAAAAACCGTGCCGCGTTAACCAGGAGCTTGCTCTAGTAGTGACGTGATTACAGGAAGCGAGCAGAGTCGCAGAAGCTCCTCCCATGACGCAAATTTCCGCGTGAATGTCTCAATTACTAGAATTTCACACGCGGCTTTCACGCGCAAATGAAGCGAGTAAACTCAAACTGTTTAAGCAGCAAACTAGGTGCGGTACACGTGAATTATACGCCTCAAACGCGGCTGGTGTGAACCCACGGTTATGGTTTAGAGTAGGGCTGCATAACGATTAATCGCGACTAATCGTTTGCAGAATAAAAGTTTTTGTTTACATTATTTAAGTGATTGTACTGTGTATAATAATTATGTATATATAAATACACACACATTTATGTATAACTTTAAGAAAAATATATATTTATATGTAAGATATTTATATTTATATATAATATTAATTATATATAAATATATAATGTATATACACATGTAAATATTTCTTAAATATATACATGCATGTGTGTATTTATATATACATAATTATTATACACAGTACACACACTTATATAGTGTAAGCGGAAACTTTTTTTCTGCAAACGATTGGTCGCGATTAATCGTTATGCAGCCCTAGTTTAGAGTTACATTTAAATTAACATATTTTGCTGATTCATATATTTATTAGTATGTGGTCCGTGGGTATCGAACTTATGACCTTTGCGCTCATAACACAGTGCTCTGCCAACTGAGCTACAGAACACTTTACATGCTCTATACATCAAATGTGACATTGGAGTTAAATCACATATTAGGTTTTTTTTTTGCATCTGACAGAGCTAAAAAGTGTTAATTTGCTGCTAAAATCGTGTTTTCTCACTACTGCGCTATTCTTGTTCTGTGAAATCAACCACTATACTGTAGATGAATATCCAGTGTTTCAGTATTAATTATTTCTTTCACACATCTTTTACGCATTCTGTTAACACCTTTCTGTTTCTAATTCACAGGTTACCGCTGTTTTAAGGCTGTACTCTTCCTCACAGGTCTGATGTTCGGGTCTGTGATCATCTTCTTGCTCTGTTACAAGGAGCGGGTATTAGACACACAGCTGACCATAGAGGCCAGCGTGGGCATCGGCCTGGGTATCGGAACCCTGTGCGGCCTGGTGACCATGTTGGTACGCAGCGTGGGGCTCTTCATGGTGGGGCTCCTCCTGGGCTTGCTGGTGGCCATCGGGACCCTGATAGGCATGGAAGAGCTGTCTTCCAACCCCCCGCGATCAGTTTGGGTGCCCCTGGGCGTGCTGCTGGGGCTGGGCATGCTGTTCGCCGTCCTCACCCTACAGTGGCAAAGATGCTTTACCACGCTCTCGACGGCCGTGTTTGGGGCTGCAGTGATAGTCGTAGCCACAGATTATTTCGTGGAGCTCTTTGCTCTAGTGAGATACATTTACGAGAGGGTGAAAACTGGCCCCCGGGAACCTGTTTGCTGGATAACGTGGGTGGTCCTGGGAACATGGCCTGCTCTCGCCCTGTTGGGCGTACTGGTGCAGTGGAGAGTGACAGCGGAGGGATACTCCCACACAAAAGGTGAGCCAGGGACAGAGAGTGTGTTGGGTGGAAATGTGTGACGCACTGTTCGTGTTCAGAGAAGGTTGTATGTATGTGTGTGCGGCACAGCAGATGGTTCCTGTCTGTCGGCGTGCACTCCGGCTGTGACTAACGATCATAGAAACAATCATGCAGTGAAGAGCATCACTTTGTGGGTTGGATCAGGCTCTGTGTCCATAAATAACATATTCTGAAGCTTTCAATTTTTCACCATTAGAGACACTTTTGTGAACCATCTTTTAACCCCTAAGTTATTTTTTGTGATTTACTGTTTTCTACATAAAATCATTCTACATAATTTAAAGAACATTATATATAATACTTACTTTAAAATGGAAATTAAAGTGAAATCAATGTTTAAAATCATAATTAGACTTTAGCTTTGATTTCACAGACAGGGTCACATTTTATTATATTTATGGGAAATATAAGGGTAACACTTTACTTGAAGGGGTGTTCATAAGACTGACATGACACCTTCATAATCATGACATGGCACGTGTCATGAACATGACGGAGGTTTTATGCACGTTTATGAAAACTGTCATTAAGTGTCATTTGTTCAATTATGTCATTTATAATGCAAAGATGACATTGTTTGGGATGCCATGATTATGAAGGTGTCATGTCAGTCTTATGTAAAGTGTTACCGAAATAAGTTTATCAATAACTACAAAATTAACTTGTGTGTCTCTCTTTCTCTCTCTTTTTTAATCAGTTATGATCAGTCGTCAGCAGCGGCGAGTCCAGCTCATGCGCATTCGGCAGAAGGAGGATAGGAGGGAAAGCAGGAAGAAAAAGCGAAAGCAACCGCAGAACTCGAACCACACACACGCTGCCAAAGCCTTGCACCCGGAGCCCGCCTATCGCAGGAAGCCTAACCCTATACGGCGCTTTGATGGAGATGTGCTTTCTCCTGTAAGTCTAAATGTGCACACTCGAACACAAACTACTGAGTCAGGGAGCATGTTTCATTTTGTTCATTTTTTAACCCTTTGCATTTGTAATATTAAATTACAATGTTAAAGGAATGGTTCACTATATATTCACAATAGTTCAATATACACTAGGGCTGTTATGGTTGTCATAACCACCTGAAAAATATTAAGTACAATCTCACCCAGAGGGTATCATCAAGTTCTTGTGAATGCAGACGGCCAGGAGAGTAGTGCGCTATTTGCAAGGGGAGGCAACTGATATGGTCTTGGTCACTCAAGATTGCAAAAAAGTATAAATGTGCGGTGGTACTAGTACACCATCAGAACGTGTTTTCAGCATCATGTGTTGTTTGACGGATAGAAGTGCTACAACAAACAAGCACGTAGGAGCCGATACCGTGGGTGCTCCGGGGCTCAGCTCGAGCACCCACTGGAATGGCCAAGCACATTATGCTTAATTGTTTCACATTTTGCATCTAAAACCACATGGGAAACGTGACTGGGCCACTTTCCTCCTCCTCTTTTTTTTTTAAAGCTATTGGGTGCTCAAGAGCGTCAGCCTTTGCTAAGTAACCTAAGCATTGCTTGACAGTGTAAAGTGTACCCACTGACAGAAAAAGAAATCAATGCACGTTTGTTAAGAAATGTATTTCTGATCCTTGTTTACATTTTTATATTTCAAAATATTTGTATGCATTATACTGTATATAAGCCTATATGCATCAATGCGCGCATGCACATACGCACATGCACAACTGAATATTGAAGAAAAGATTAAATGTGAACCACTTCAATATTCTTTAAAATTCATCCTAAAGTGACACAATAAAGTGACATTGGTACAGGATTGTAATTTCTATTCAAAGGGAGACTGCACTTTAGATGATAAATTATAATAGAGTTTTGATTTAGTTTGGATTTTTTTAGTCACCGCATAATTTCCACAGTTACATTTGTGTTATGCCATAGTGTGTATGAATTTATTATTATTATTCTAATGTGGAAAAAATATTAGGGATGCACCAAATATTCGGCCACCGAAAGACTTTTATCACCGAAACAGTACGGCCGAAATGTTGTGATGACGCAAACAGAAACCGCGACCTGCACGTGCTTGTCTGAGGCAACATGTATGCGGTGTGGATGTATTTAACCGCAAAAAAGGCGCTAAAGTGAGCAGTTGTCTGTACGCACAGACGCACATGCGGTATAAGCCTTGTTTATGGTCGCGCATTGGTCCGCAACGCAGGCCTCCGCGGATCGCGCGCGATTCTCACCAATGTGTCGGGTCCATGCGTGATCATCACAGTGAGTACGCCCTTCAAAGATCAGAAGTCTTGATGTGTAAACTTGAGAGAGAGAGTCGCGCAAATGTGTCCCATACTGTATAGTCCATTAACATACATGTGCTGAATAATATAAAACAATGAAAAACAACGTAACGTTTTTATGATGCGCTCTTTGGGATTCGCCCTCGGTCTCTGTGCGCGCGCGTTTAAGTGCCCTCAATAGTGCACACACGAGTGAGACGCAAACAAGCGAACGTAAAATCTTTCTGTTATTGACAGGGCACATATAAACAAAATTATCTCCAAAGTATTCTTTTTCTAATAAAAACATTTGTTTATGTCTTAAGTGTATGTATAGATTACAGTCAGAAACCAGTCTCTGCTTATTTAAAGAGACAGTAACCTCAATTAACCTACTTAAGTCTGTTTCATTAATGTTAATCAAACAACCCAAGACAAAAAAATCACTTCTGTGGCTCTAAAAATAATAATATATTAAATTTATACAATAAAGACAGTGTTATGACTCATTTAATTAGATTTCTGTACCTAATGCTAATGTTAGCCCTTATTAATGTGCAACTTTGTTCTTTTTTATAAATGTTTGCAATTTCTTCATTTGTTATTAGATTTTCCCCACCCCCTTTTTGCTGATCTGAAAAAATAATCCGATCCGTGCCTCAAAAACTGTAATGTGATCCGTCACACCCCTAGTAAAGTTAGTACACAGTGATAGCCATAAATGCATTTGTACTAATAATTGGCATAATACTTTGTTTCGGTTTTTCGGCCTTGGTTTCCTCTTTTTCGGTTTCGGCCAAGAATTTTCATTTCGGTGCATCCCTAAAAAATATAAATATAATATAATTTCAAAACGTTTAACCGTGGTGTATATTCAGAGATATGCATAGTGAACGAATGAGGCATCTATGTATGTGTATGTCTATGGCTAATGCACGGCGCCAGTGTTTAACGCATGCATGTGCAGCTTTCAAAGTCTCAAATTTCATCAAAAGTGTTTTTTTCTACTGTCATATTCAAAAATATTTATTTGTTGTATATTCATCGACTTCATCTCTGTCTTTTTCTCTTTCCAGAGTTATATCCAGAATTTTCGGGACAGACAGATGGATGGCCGGGGTTATCAAGTGGGCGGGCTATTGAATCCAGGTCACACAAGTGTCGATATTGACTATGACTGCGGGTCCACCGTTCCCCTCACTGCTGGGGTCGGACCAAACGTTCGGGTCTGACAACATTCACAAATAGATACTGATAATTGAACAAACACACACACACATTGTACTACTCTGGTGCTGACCCGACCCTGACTCACTAGCTGTCCCACACACATACAGGATTGACTTTCGGACTTTCAGCAGCTCTTCGCAGTTTGGATTTCTTCAGAAGGAAGACAACAAGAAAGAAAAAAACAATTATAGCACTTAAAAAATAAAAGCAACTGTAAAACTAAACCATAATTGTATTAAACAGCTGTTTTCTAACACACACAAACAAGAAACTTGGTGCGCGTTCACATGAACGTGCCAAATGTGTGGCATTGTGTTCACTTAATTGAAGCTGGGATCCATTTTGTCGAATTATTATTATTTTTTAAAAATGTCAACTGTGGTAAAATGGTGTGTTGCCTGTTCATCGTCGTTTCGCAATATTGCGTTTCTTCTTGTGAGGAATTCATCAGTCGGTGCTGAATCTTGTCTTTGTATTATAAGGCTGACAGCCCCCCTATGCCCCACCCCTCGTAAAGTTTGTGGATACCACCAATCAAGTGTCTGTACTGTAAAATCCCACATTCCGGCCCAGGACCGTACCAAATACCAGTGAGCAGGGGTGCCTTGCTTTCAGACTCCAGTACAGAAAAAAACACCTTAGCCTTGTGTCACAAAGGCTTTAGGACAAAGAGCCATAATAATGCTGATCAGAGCCACATGGTCCACTCTGGGATGCGAAACTGAACATCTGGTGATGAAACACACGGTATGAGGAATAGCAAAATGCAGAACATGACTGACGATACTCAGGGACAAAGTGAATGTTAAGGAGAAATGACAACTGCTTTGGGGAAATAACTTGTGGGAGAAACCCACAAGGATGATGAAGTGACTAAAGGTTTTTCCTTGGATTTGTGGCATACGTACCTACAGGGATCTCACCATGACTGTTCAGTTATCGCCGTGTATGAAACTAGTCTGCAGTGCCATCCAAGTGATCGTGGAGGACTTGATGGTTGAGAACTTTTTCAAAAAGACCCCCATAATCCTTAGGGGCAAACTGCATGAAGTAATGGCCCATGTTTTTTCATCACAATGCATTCTCACACCCAATCTTAGATGAACAATTGAAAGCAGATGTTTTCACCATATTTCTCTCTTAACTCTTTTTTTTTATTCTGCAAAGCAGAAACATTTACGTTATGTACATAAAATGCACATTTAGTATATTCATTTCAACATGGCTTCTCATATTTATTAGATATCGGTTAATTTCTTACTTATTGATCAAGGGATTTCTAAACCCTGACATGTTAATGGATGGTTGTACGTATTTATTAGTTTGTTTGTTTGTTTTACATAACGAGTCATGTTTTCTAGTTTCTGTCTGATAACAGAGGGCGGTCTCAAAGACTAAAGTAATAAGACCCCATCATGCAATGAAATCTTTGACAATCTGACATAAACAGTTTTTGTTTATTATTCGGACACTGTACAACAGCATGTGTTTGTATGGGCCTGGTAATTATGGTAAACCGTGTAAATTCACTGTGTCTCCTGTGATCAATGTTTAGTTGTTGTTGGTTTTATAAGCAAGCAAACATATAGAGAAAATATAGAGAAAACAGACATTATTAGAATGTATCGATTTAAGGTGCCTACCTAGTTTATTCTCATAAACATCCATTTTCCTCCTTATTTCTTAGCTTACTTGTTTCCTATTACCACACATCCCCCTTTAAACCCCATCTTCACTTTCCTGTATACTTTCTACCTTCTGTATTTTCATCTTTAGCTTTATCCAAAACAAAGAAAAACTAGTCTGTCTTACATCATTTCAATCTGATAGAAAACAGCATATTTAAAACACAGATTCGATAAGTGACCTCTTTTCATCCCACTCATGCAAATGTGCTCTTTTTACGATGCGTGGTGAAAAGACAGAGCAGAATATGATAACTTTGCTTTTTATTGAGTTTTTGTGTTTTTGATGCTCTTGGTAAGATGTTTACATGATGTCCTGCTGGTGCTGTGTAGATTCGCTCACCACCTGTAGGGGGCAGTAGATGATTATTTAAAAACGTTTAAAGGTGCAATGTTAAATTGTTCTCTGATATCTACATACAAGGTATGTCACTTTATTAAGTGCAAAAATGATCCAAAAACAGTTACATGTCCATTTACAACCCTAGGATTTGTCCCTAGAATTAAATTGTCTGTTATAGAGGGTATGCATTGACTTTTTCACTTTTCCACGTGACCACGCCGGAGCACGCCCTGTTGAGTGGCAAACGTTCAACAAAATGGCTGGTTTTCATTGCGGCTGCTGCGAAAATGCCAGTAAAACTGACTATTATCAGCTTATATTGAATTTAGTTGGACTTGATAGCAGAGGTGGACAATACTTAAATTAATTACATTTTCCAAGCATCTGTGCTTTATTATGGTGTTTGTCCTGGGAAAAATTTTACCTTACTACATTCTAAAGCATAGAATCAAACTGTGTATTCTTTTATATTGCATATTAAAATGTATTTAATACCTAATTACATTAAAATTGTGTTCTTTTACTTGAGTTAAATACCTAAATATTAAATGTAAAACAAAAACTTGTATTTATGAAATGCAACAGAGTAAAAATTATGAATAATATGCTTTGGAATGTGTTTCCCAAAGAAAAATAGATAAAATACAAATACTTGAAAAATACTTTAAAGTAGAAAGTAAAACCTCTGCTTGATAGTGACCCTAGCAACTTGTCAACCCACCTGTGGTCTGTGGACGTTGGCATAAACAATCAATTTACTTCTCCTTTCTGTGTTTTTTGCAGTCTGTAAAACGATAGCTCAGAATTCTTGTTAATCTGTTAGTACAGTCTATCGCACAACAGCTTTTTCCCATTAAGACGTTTTTTTTCCCCGTGTTTTCGCTGATTTCACACTGTACTCAATTGCTGCCGCTCTGTCTTTTGCCACTCAGTGGGCGTAACCGCAGTAACTTACACCGAAAGGTGACGTCACGCGCATACCCTCTATTCTATTTGGAATGTTCATGAATAATAATGTTGAGCCCTGCTCTGATTGGCTGTTTCATGTCCGTCAGTAGCTCTTAAAGCAATAGACATTATATGGTTGAGCCTGTATCAGACAAAGATACCGATTTTGATGTATAAACAATTGTATGGAGATTACAACTATAACGTCAATAGAACTTCAGCCTAAACGTTAGCATATAGCATTAACTAGCATATTGTGCTAACTCAGCAGTCAAAACGTAATTCGTTTTAGCACAGTAATAACATTGTAATTAATTTAGTTAATTAATATTGGGGTGTAGGCCTACATCTGGACTGTAATGCAACAGTGGGTGTTATGTTGAAATTCGAGAAAACAATCATGTGTGAGGCTCACGATATGTCATCAAAATGTAACTTACAGAACTCTTAGGGGGCGTGCACACGAAAGCTTTTACGCTCGCGGCCGGTGTATGTTTTCAATTGTTTCCAATGGAAGCTCTGCGTTTTTCAAAAAAGCCAGTAGTTAGCATTTTTTTCCGCACTGAAAGGAAAAACTGCAGAGCGCTGGAGTTGAAAAATATTCAACTTTGAGTGAAAAGCTCAGCTCATCAAAGTATATTTTTTTACTTTTAGCACTCTGAGTGTGGAAAAAACGCTGAGTGGCGGCTTTCAGCTAGGAAAAAGTTGTGTTTCCATTGAAAACAATTGAAAACATACGGCCGCCGGCGTAAAAGCTTTGGTGTGCACGCCACTTTATTATTTAAATATGCCTAGGAAAATGCAGTTTCTATTCTACAGAACCTTTAAATCTTTCACCAAAGTAACCATCTTTTGCAAAATTGAGGTCTATAGTTGAGTCTATTGATGATGTGCTCATAAATATGTAAAAATAAAGACTTGGCATTTTTGGTAGTCTTCATTAGTTCAAAAAAAATATTGTCTAATAAAGTCTATGTTTATGTGAAGTTTATGTGTTTTGCAGAGACAAGTTAAGGGCCATTCACATTATAACGATAACTATATAAAAATATAGTTTTAAAAATCATTTGTGCGGAGTTCACACCACAACTATAACGATAAAGATACAATTAATGATATTATTGGGATGGCTTCCTGAGCATTTTTTTCCAACTGATGAACAAAAAACAATGACAGCCAATCAAATCTACTTGAATCTAAAGTGCACGCGCATTTGATATGGCACTGTGGAGATGCTCATTGCTGAGGTCCATTACATAAAATCACTTCAGCACTGTTGCAGTGAAATTGACTTCAGAATGTTTTTATTCTACTACACTAGACTATTACACAAAAAGGTACGATATTAGATTACACAAACTAGATTCACTG
This sequence comes from Misgurnus anguillicaudatus, assembly GCF_027580225.2. Lineage (NCBI taxonomy): Eukaryota > Metazoa > Chordata > Actinopteri > Cypriniformes > Cobitidae > Misgurnus > Misgurnus anguillicaudatus. The sequence continues at coordinate 37,122,925 of NC_073344.2, forward strand.
TTTAGAGATACGTGAATCGCAGTGTGTTGAGGACATCTTATCAGTAGAGTTCTCTGAGATGTCATCACTGATATTAAGAAAAGAAATGTATACTGTATGGACATCGTACTTCTCCATTACGTGTCTCAGTGCTCTTGACGATGACTGCTTTCTTGACGATGACCCAAAATTACACTGAACTACATTAGTGCTAACCCTCGTGCCATCCCAGGTGTAAATGATTCCTCTCCCTCAATTAAATACATGTTTTCTTCTTGTATAGGGCTCATTTGGATTACTTTAAGCATGGATGTATGTGCTTTTTGGAGCTTCACCAAGTTGTTCCCATTTAAGAAGAGGACGTCTCCGCATTTATAGGTGCTTTGGGTACATTTTAACCGCATCTAGTGGTGACATCAAAACGCATAGAGAAGTTACAGTAGATGCCACAGAAAAACATGTAATCGTAGGAAAAAAGACAACGTAGTGACAAAACACGCTCTGTAGCAGTGCAAAATGGCGAATTTTCATGTAAGGGGACCCGCTGTGTATGTAATAAAACCGGCTGATTCTAAGGTAATAAAAACATAACAGTTTATTATGTAAGGCTTTTATAAACCAATGAAAATATAGTATATATTTCTGTCAATAGATCCTCCTAAAAGTTACACAGTGCACCTTTAAAGGGGTGGTTCAATGGTATTTCATGCATTCTGACTTATTAACACAGTTATAGAGTTGTTTCCTCGTGTTAAACATAGGCAAAGTGCCAAAAAAGCAGTTGGGCGTGTTACAGAGTATTTCTGTGCCGAATTCACTTTGCCAGGGTTCGTACAAGTTTCGGAAAGTTTTTTCGATGACGGCTTCAGCTGACGTTTCAGGGGTTTCTATACGTATCGCTTATTATTATGGGCACGTCCCCCGGAAAACCCCGCCCACCTGTCAATCAGCGGGAGACGCTAGAACTTACAAACATCACATCACGCGACAGCTTTGTTTAATATCAAGACTCAACAATGACATGAATGAAGAAGTGTGTTTTTGGATGTAAGGAGAAGAAAGTCAGCATTATGAAAACAATGGATATAGTTTATTATCCAGGGTAGCAGCAGGGTTTGCGTGTGTGTTTGATGCGCTGGATTTCATTGAAAGTCCCAACCGGGTCATGAGTTGCATGCGGTAAGTAAGACTTCTGTCTTATGTTGGAAATAGGTGCGTGCATATTATATAAATGACACGAACATGTAGTGAATCAGTTAAACAGTGTTGTATAGTGTTGCATGACTCGTACTCGCTCCTCCTGTGTTACTCCTCCTTCTTCATTTTTTCGTACGTCATTGGAAAGATTTGGTAAAACTAATCTTTCTTTTATAAATCTGATTAAACTAAAGACTCTTCTGAGATATTAAGGATGTATAGGTACTCCAAATTAACATCAGAAATGCAGAAACAGCGTGTGTTATGTGAGCTTTAAGATGAAAAATATCTGTGTTTAACTGAACTAACAAACTTAAATAATTTGGGATGGCATGAGTAAATTATGAGAGAATATTCAGTAAATTACAATTGGTATTTAATTTATTTTAAACAATAATTTATAGGGGACATGCAAACACTGATCACCGTAATGGTGGTTTGTTGAAATCAAAATTCAATGTGTTATTTTCTCTCTCTATTTCTGCGCTAAATAGCAGTGCTGTGGTTGAATAGTGCAGATTACCTAATTTTTCACATGCTTGCAGAAAAACGGTTCACCAAAAGAAATTACTGGGTTGTTCTTGGGGACCTGATTATGGCACTTAAAGTAAGATTTTCATGATATATCCCCTTCAGTACAGAGAAATACAGTCACGGTTTGTGCAGATTGTCTAGCAAAGACTCCTCCTTGTGGCCACTTTAAGTAAACACATCAACCTTTTCACAAACTGACAGATGTCTTTCTTACCAAAGCTTATAGTAGAATAGGCCTGCATAGGCATCCCAATCCTTTAAACTTTAAAGGACAAGTTCGGTATTTTACACTTAAAGCCCTGTTTTTAGATTGTTTATGATGAAATAGAATGGTTTTGACTGATATTTGGACATATGATGCTAGCCCGAGAATTTTCGGTTGTTTCTTGTATCACCTCACATCTTTATAATGGCTTTATAGGTGCACAGGAACAATCCCTAAAATGCATTAAACTTTCATTTTCAAAGACGTGAAACTCATCGAGTGGTCAGGGGTGTTCACTTATATGCTCACACAATTTTTTTTCGGTGCAAACCAATTTTTTTGGTTTGCACCATAATACTTAAAGGTGGGGTGCATGATTTTTTTTTAAAACACTTGGGACCGTTACACACTTGTAGCCAATCAGCAGTAATGGGCGTGTCTACTAACTGACATGGTTGCCTTGGTTGCGTATTTGTGGGGCGGGTGTAACCCTTCTTCTAGTTCCTACAGACACAACAGGTCTGAGCTATGGACCAGCTCTTTCAGAAGATCAGATTCGACTACTGAGCCCAGGAGCTTCCAACAACAATGAATCACTCACACACTTAAGTTCAACTGAAGATAGATAAATGTATTATATTCTCAGATTTTAGTATTGTATCCAAATTCCATTACACAAAAAATATAAAAATAACAAACAACCAAAAATAAACAGAATAATTGGTTTGTTGCAATATTGTTCAAAGAAAAGAATAACAAAATTCCTCTTCTCTCTTTTTCAGATCACCTCAGTTCCAGGATCTTACAGGACAACTTAAGGTAAGTGTTTTCTCTTTTCAGTGTTACAAATGTATCACCATATACACTATTTTCTTCTTACTTTTATGTTTCCCTTTCTTAATTTACTTTTCTGTTTACATTCATTTACTCTGTGAATTTTAAATAACCCAAATCACAGTAATAAAGGAAAAAAAATGAAATAAAGTGCTTAATGCACAATTAAATTAATTCACATTAACACTTATCAATGTGCTTATAATGATTAATTCCCTTTCCAGATGTATTTCAAAACCTTAGACTTGAAATTGAACATATAACCCAAAACAAAACAATAAATTCACTGTAACTCCCATGCACATTCAAAATGTAAATCACATTATATGTAAGCTCAATTAAATCAGTAAATCAGTCTTTACCAGAACAGTTAATCAGTCTTTAACAAAACAGTAAATCTTTAGATCTTCTTTTTATCAGTCTTTATGATCCTTTTCACATAAATGGATTGTTTTGTATCTCAGTCTTTCCTTTTAGATGAAATTACTCCACAAGAAAAATAGGGAAAAAATGTAACTGTGTGTGTTTCACTTGCCTACTGTCCGTTTGGCAATAAAAGGGTTAAATATCACGCATTTAAGACTCGATGAAAACTCCTCGTGGCTCGCCAGTCCCAACTCCGCCCACTATCGGAAGAATTGAAAACGATTCCAGAAAGTTCGACCGTTACCGTAGCAACTTAGCCTCGTGTGCAAAACAGCACCTCATACGCAGCATTCACAGCGCAGGATGGAGACGTCCGTAGGCAACAATCATATAAACTTCAAAACAAACACAACAACAACAAAAAAAAAAAAACCTGACCTTGAATACACAAGGCCACAAAAGCATCATTAGTTTCCAAAGTCTTCATAAAATGCATTAATGTTTACATAGAGGTCAACTTTATCAAAATAACATTACATTGCATCACCTATAAAGCATATAAGCTTCACATTCACTCTTAAACCATAAAGAAAATTAAATAAACTCATTCACATTGCATATTTAACTTATATACATTTAAACACATTAAATGTAATGAATTTACAAACTTTAACTCACCAAAACCAATGATAAAGTCCGTTTCAAATTGTTTCAACAGTTTCTCTGAAGAAGTTTTATCTCTATTTCTATCAATATTGAGTAAAACTCAGCATTAAAGCAATTTATACCCCCGATTTCTCCAGAGTTCTCAATCTACATCTGCTCTCTATCTGACTCACGTGCAGACTAACCAGCGATCTCTCACGTGCGTGAGAGAAACCCGGAAGTAAGCAGTGCGCCAAACACCATTCACACATATCATTGGTCGAACACAACATTAAACTTTCTTCTTATTGGCTGAAACTTTGACCATAAAATAACTACATTTAGAGATTCAACAAATAAAATAATTATATTTTTATAACTTTTGTAACTGGGGTTACACCCTCCCCCCTTGTTCTCATGCACGTCCTCGTGCATGCATGTGGCTGCATTGTCACTGCTGCCAAAGGATCCCCAGGTTCCATAACACACTGGTTCTGAATAATGTCAGAATTATTCTCTGCTTGAGCAAATGCAGTACTTAGGCCTTGTAATAAGGACTGAACTACTGAAATCAAGGGATTCCCTAATTGAGGATAATGAAATTTCTTTGGGGGTTTGGTCACTCTTGTGGAATGTCTAACACCCTCCTCCTGTGAATTTCCTTTTCTTGACACCATGTCATCAGGTACGGCTTTACAAGTAGGACTATTTCCTTTGCTCTGATCAAGATCTGAGTCCTTAGCTGGATTCAGGTCTACACTTTCCAGTATCTCAGACTGGTCAATTAACTCGGAGTTATCACATTCTTCCTCCCATGACACTGCTACAGGATTTTCTATTCTACCTTCTCCAGGCTCATCTTCAACACTTCTTACAGGTAAGTTCTCATTTGCTTTATCACATAGTTGTTTTTGTTTTTCAGTAACTTCTTGTACCTCTCTTTCTAGGTAATCTGTATTTGGTTGGGCAGCATCCGCTACATCAACCTCAATTGTGCTTGGTACAATCAACTGGCTGTCTATCTGCTGGGAAGAATTTTCATTAGAGACAAGGTGAGAAACCAAGTCTAGTGATTTTCTAGGCATGACACAATAAGAATGTTCACTCTCAGAATTCTCCCCATCATTAGAACATTCTGCTTCATTATCATTTTCCACACCAGACTGAGCTCTGGTTCTGCGTCTGTGTCGTACCTTGTGTGAAGCTGTCTCAGTTGCTTCAACTTGGGGCAAAAACCCACAAGGTAAGAGCAGATCTCGGTGCAGGGTACGGACAGGTCCATTTTTTCCTTCAGGGCAAACAGTATACACAGGTATGTCTCGTACTTTACTCAACACAACATAAATATCTGTTTCCCACTTGTCTGCCAGTTTGTGTTTCCCCCTTAACCTGACATTTTTTACCAAAACTCTATCTCCCACTTCCAGAACAGAATTCACCACATTTTTGTCAAACCTCTTTTTATTCCGTTCAGCCACCTTTTTACTGTTTTCCACTGCCAACTTATAACTTTCCTCTAGTCTTTGCTTTAGAGAGGTCACATAATGTGAGTGAGATTGCTGTGGTTCATCTTTCAAGATTCCAAAGGCTATGTCAAGTGGCAACCGTGGCTGCCTTCCAAACATTAACTCGTATGGTGAGTAGCCAGTGACATCATTTCTTGTGCAATTATATGCATGCACCATTGGCTTGACATACTCTTTCCAATGAGCTTTCTGTTTGTTTTCTAGGGTACCCAACATTTGCAATAGAGTCCTATTAAACCGCTCTACTGGGTTTCCCCTAGGGTGGTATGGTGTCGTCCTTACTTTACGAATCCCTGCAATCTTACACAATTCTTGTATAAGGCGCGACTCAAAGTCCGGCCCTTGGTCGCTATGTAGCTTCTCGGGGAAACCATAATGAACCAAAAAATGTTCCCAAAGGCACTTAGCTACCGTCTGAGCCTTCTGGTTACGTGTTGGAATTGCAACCGCGTATTTCGTAAAGTGATCAGTAATTACTAGAATGTCTTTCGTATTGCTGCTGTCGGGCTCCACGGATAGAAAGTCCATACAAAGCAACTCTAATGGACGGCTGGTCTGTATGTTCACCAAGGGGGCGGCTTTCTGTACCGGAGCCTTCCGCCTGACACAACGTTCACAAGTACTTATCTTCTTTTCTACAGCACTGGCCATTCGGGGCCAATAAAACCGGGCCCTAAGAAGGTCAAGAGTCCTCTCAACCCCTAGGTGACCCATATCATCATGTAAAGAGGTAAGTACTAACTCTCTCAAATCTTTAGGTAATGCGAGTTGCCTTCGCACCCTTCCTTGATCTATACGCTTTCGGTACAATAAGCCACGTCTGATCTCAAATTTACTCCACTCACGAAACCACAAAGCCATTTCCATTGAAACATTTTTCATGCTGGGCGGTCTTTTGTTTGCTTCTAGCAGATCAATTATCTCCCTTATTTCAGAGTCGGCTCTTTGTCTACATGCCAAGTCATCCTCTGACAAGGTAGGAATAGCTGGTAAGCCATGATCACACTCATCTAGAAAAGCTTGGGGTAAAGAATTTGCACTCACACCTAGAGACTCAGCTAAAACCACTGGAGAAGTCTGAATCTGGTGCCTCTCACAGATGGCTTTCACTACCTCTGGCAATATGACTTGCGGCCCTTGTTCACCACCCAAATGATTCAGCGTGAACTGCTTTATGCGTTCTTGTTCTTTCTGGGACTCTACATCATCCCTAAGGGGACCGTTAGGACGTCGAGACAATCCGTCTGCGTCCATATTTTGAGTTCCTGCTCGATACTGAATTTTGAAATTGTACGTCGACAAGCTGGAGAGCCATCGATAGCTTGCGGCGTCAAGCTTTGCCGAAGTCAGAATATACGTTAGCGGATTACTATCCGTTACCACAGTGAATTCACTCCCGTACAAATAATCACTAAATTTGGAGGTAACCGCCCACTTCAATGCTAAAAACTCCAGCTTATGGGCTGGGTATCTAGCTTCACTTCGAGTCAACCCCCGACTGGCATATGCAATGACCCTCAGCTGCCCCTCCTGCTCTTGATACAGAGCAGCACCGAGCCCAATGGTACTGGCATCGGTGTGTAACAGGTAAGGGAGTCTGGGATCAGCATAACCCAGAATAGGAGCAGTCGTGAGTTTGTCCACAATTGTGTCAAATGCTCTTTGGCATTCGTTAGTCCATCTTTCCCCCAATGGATCTCTGGGGTTCAGGTAAGTTTGCTTTACTTCTCTACACTTAGCATTTTTCCGAACCGGAGGATATCCAGCCGTGAGATCATTCAGGGGTCTAACAATTTTTGAGAAGTCCTTCACAAACCTACGGTAATACCCGGCAAATCCTAAAAAGGATTTTAACTCTTTTAGAGTCTGCGGTTTTGGCCAGGTCTTTACGGCTTCTATTTTGCTTGGATCTGTACTAACACCATGTTGAGACACAATATGACCCAGGTAACGTACGGATGTTTGAAAGAAACTACACTTTTCGGGAGAAAGTTTTAGCCCGTACTCCTTCAACCGGTTTAGCACTTTTATCAGACGGCGTTCATGTTCTTCAAGAGTGTCTGAAAACACAATTAAGTCATCAATGAATACCAAGACCTCGCTCCTGTTTAGGCTACCCATACAGCGCTCCATGAGCCGCTGAAAAGTACTTGGGGCATTCGTTATGCCCTGTGGCATCCGGTTAAATTCCCAAAATCCGATTGGGCATACAAATGCTGTCTTGGCTTTATCCTGCTCATTCATCTCTATCTGATAGTATCCTGACTTCAGATCTAAAACAGAGAACCACTTGGAGCCTGTGAGTACCGAAAATGCCTCCTCAAGATTTGGAAGAGCATAGGCATCCTTAATGGTCTGCGCATTCAACTTTCTGAAGTCAATACAAAGACGAACCGAGTTATCTTTCTTTCTCACCACTACAATGGGAGATGCAAAGGGTGATTCAGATTCCCTAATTATTCCAGCGTCTAACAACTCCTGTAAGTGTTTCCTAACTGCACTAACATCTTGTGGATGTATGGGTCTGGGTCGCTGCTTAAAAGGAGTCTCATTGCTAAGCTTAATATGATGCTTAACTCTGTCTGTATGGCCATAATCCATGTCATGTAAAGCGAAAACCTCAGGCATCGTATTCAGCAAAGCGGTTATTCGACACTTCCATTCCGTCGGCAAGGGTGAATCACCAAAGTCAATGTTTATTTGTGGTTCATTTGATTGCTCTTGAGCTTGCGAGAAGTCACTTCTCTGAGAAATGTCTGTCACTTTCTGAACTGAGCAAACATTAGCTAGCACAGTCTTAGGATATATATTGATGTCAACTTGAGTTTCATTCTTTACCAACAGTGGCACACTAAAGGAGCGTTTGCCAGGTAAAGCATGCAAACTACTGGCTACAACTAACCCACCCGGTAAGTTGGACATTTCAGTAGAGTCAATGACAGCTAAATCTTCAATCAGACAATGGTTCAGTTGAACAACCCCATCAAAGACTACAGTACGACCTGCAGGTACAATCTCAGGGTTGTCCCCTCTTAAAGTCACATGCCCCAGGACTTCAGCACACCTCTGCTTATGCCTAGCACTCAAAATCTTAAGCACAGCTCGATACCCATTGAAAGCTGGGTTGAGCTCAAGGTCTCCCTGGGCATGCACATCATACAATGCATCTAAGGAATTGGTACCTATCAATATCTGCTGCACTCCCTTCAAGTCTGGAACCACTAAAGCTAGTGTGTCAATATTTGCTGTGACCCCTAGAAACTCCTTAGGAAAGGTTAAGGTAAGTTCCACATACCCTAAATAGGGTACCGACTGCCCGTTGGCCCCTTCAACCTCTAACAAGGCATCTAAAGGCTTCACAGGGAAATCAGATAAGTGTGCATTGTGGAAGGACAATGGAATTGTGGTTACCTGAGAACCGGTGTCTAGTAAACAATTCACTTCTGTTCCCTCAATGCACAACTGAGCAGTGCACTTTGTCCCAATTAACCCTTTTGGTAACCTCCCTGATATCTTGTCCTTAGATCGAAAGTCAAAAGTTTTTCTGAACTGATTAGGGCACTCAAGTTGGCTTCCGATCTCTGTATGCCCTAGTACAGAGTCGGTTTGGAGTTTAACTGCTGAGGCACAACATGATTCTGTGAATCCCAATGAGCTTGTTTCTCCCTCAGCAAACGACGCTTTCTATCCACTTCAAGAGGGTTTGGATCATTTTTACAATGAGCAACTATGTGCCCATCCTCACCACAATTAAAGCAGTACCCCGGACGGGGTCGAGCCGAGACTACATCACTCAAGTTAGACTGTCCACGTTTGTTTAACTCAGTCTGCTTAGGCTGTGGCTTTTCAAAGTTTCCATGTGAACCTAACAGCTTTTGGGTTTGATTTTTCTGTGGTCCAGTTACAGCTAATTGAGCTTTTAGCTCAGCAACCTGCTTCCTTAGGTCTGCAAGTTCTGAAACATCTGAGTCAAGGTGAGTGTTCTTTTTAGTCATAGCTGAGCCTATAGCTTTTACCTGTGCTCGCAACTCATTTATTTCTTCTCTTAGCATAGAAATCCCTGCTGTTTCCTGAGAATCAGTTTGACCCTGCTTATGGACTCGAGACTTCAAAGGCACTAACTGAGCATGTATTTCCGATATTTGCTTTTTCACCGGATCAACATCAGCAGCTGCTCCAGCGCCTACCTCAGTAGCATTAGACGACAGCTGGTGCACTGTAGCACGTGACTTAAATGAGTGTAAGCCAGGTTTTGTCATTCCCAAATGGCTTCGCATGCGTTCCTCTTTTGAGGCTTGCTTGTCCTCCTCGGTCCTAACAGCCACTACCAACTCAGCAAAGGAAGGCGGTTCGTTCTTTCTTTTTTCGAGATTCAAACTTACTAGTAAATTGCTGTCCCAACACCCACGACAGAATTGTCGCAGTAAGTAGTGGTTACGCTCAGCCTCTGAAATACCTCCTCTCCGCACTGTTGCGCTCAGCATGACTTGCAGTCTATGCAGGTAACTAGAGGGCTTTTCACCTTGGTTTTGCAACAGAGTCATATACCTCGCAAGGAGCTCATCACCGTCTTCAACTGACCCATAAACGGACTCTAAAAGTCCTAGATACATCAACGGAGACGCATGAGACCCGATATGTTTCACAACATCTGCTGCTGGCGGCAAAAGGCTGTCTAGTATTTTTCGAGTGCGAGACAAGTCAGAAATGGATGGGTCATCAAGTAAAAAATCAACACTCGCTCTCCAGGTTTCAAAGTCAGGTTCGTTAGCTGGTCGAGGACTTTTTCCTGAAAATGACCTCAAACGCATTGGAACGTACTGATTGGAAACAGCATCAGTAGCCCGCACAATATGTTCAACTACTACACGCTGAATACCAGGTGGACCCATTACATCAACTGGCAGGGTAGTATGCACTGGCACAGCACCCGCTTGGTCATTGGTCTTGGTCAGGTTTTGATATTTACTTTGTTCAACACTGGACACAGAGGCCCTATCAATCAATGGTGTAGTTGCAGTACGTTCGACTGCTTGTTGGATTTGTGGTAATGACCTATGAGGTTGAGAATCTGCCACAATACGGTGCACATTACTTTCACTTGGTCTAGATGATGGTTCATTACAAGCGCTACCTAGCTTTCTTAACTCTTGAATCACATCATGAAAAGATCTCCCACTAGCTTTGGCAATTTCTTGAAGTTCATCCATACACTCTTTAGTGACATCACTTCCAGCCACTTGTGGATCCACACTGCTCAAGGCTTGCACATTGAAAGTGACGTCTGCTTTAGAAGCACCGACGATTCGTAAAGGCAACAAGGTTTGCAGCTCGTCCATAGCTGAGCTGTATTGGAACTCAATGATAGCATGTCGATGAAACTCAGAAGTTGGGCTATCTATGAGCAAGGTACGTTTTATGCTACCATAACGCAATAGCCACTGCTCTAAATCATCATCACTTTCTGACAATGTTATACCACTCACCAGGACGGCATTGTTAACATTCACGTTTTCTCTTTTCACAATATCCATAATGGTGATCACTGCACTACAAAACACTAGTTTCAGAGATGTCACTGTTGTTGATAAGCATCCAAAGGCTCCTGGCTGGCTCTCGCCAAGTTTTTGTAACCCGTCTTCTAGTTCCTACAGACACAACAGGTCTGAGCTATGGACCAGCTCTTTCAGAAGATCAGATTCGACTACTGAGCCCAGGAGCTTCCAACAACAATGAATCACTCACACACTTAAGTTCAACTGAAGATAGATAAATGTATTATATTTTCAGATTTTAGTATTGTATCCAAATTCCATTACACAAAAAAATATAAAAATAACAAACAAACAAAAATAAACAGAATAATTGGTTTGTTGCAATATTGTTCAAAGAAAAGAATAACAAAATTCCTCTTCTCTCTTTTTCAGATCACCTCAGTTCCAGGATCTTACAGGACAACTTAAGGTAAGTGTTTTCTCTTTCAGTGTTACAAATGTATCACCATATACACTATTTTCTTCTTACTTTTATGTTTCCCTTTCTTAATTTACTTTTCTGTTTACATTCATTTACTCTGTGAATTTTAAATAACCCAAATCACAGTAATAAAGAAAAAAAAATGAAATAAAGTGCTTAATGCACAATTAAATCAATTCACATTAACACTTATCAATGTGCTTATAATGATTAATTCCCTTTCCAGATGTATTTCAAAACCTTAGACTTGAAATTGAACATATAACCCAAAACAAAACAATAAATTCACTGTAACTCCCATGCACATTCAAAATGTAAATCACATTATATGTAAGCTCAATTAAATCAGTAAATCAGTCTTTACCAGAACAGTTAATCAGTCTTTAACAAAACAGTAAATCTTTAGATCTTCTTTTTATCAGTCTTTATGATCCTTTTCACATAAATGGATTGTTTTGTATCTCAGTCTTTCCTTTTAGATGAAATTACTCCACAAGAAAAATAGGGAAAAAATGTAACTGTGTGTGTTTCACTTGCCTACTGTCCGTTTGGCAATAAAAGGGTTAAATATCACGCATTTAAGACTCGATGAAAACTCCTCGTGGCTCGCCAGTCCCAACTCCGCCCACTATCGGAAGAATTGAAAACGATTCCAGAAAGTTCGACCGTTACCGTAGCAACTTAGCCTCGTGTGCAAAACAGCACCTCATACGCAGCATTCACAGCGCAGGATGGAGACGTCCGTAGGCAACAATCATATAAACTTCAAAACAAACACAACAACAACAAAAAAAAAAAAACCTGACCTTGAATACACAAGGCCACAAAAGCATCATTAGTTTCCAAAGTCTTCATAAAATGCATTAATGTTTACATAGAGGTCAACTTTATCAAAATAACATTACATTGCATCACCTATAAAGCATATAAGCTTCACATTCACTCTTAAACCATAAAGAAAATTAAATAAACTCATTCACATTGCATATTTAACTTATATACATTTAAACACATTAAATGTAATGAATTTACAAACTTTAACTCACCAAAACCAATGATAAAGTCCGTTTCAAATTGTTTCAACAGTTTCTCTGAAGAAGTTTTATCTCTATTTCTATCAATATTGAGTAAAACTCAGCATTAAAGCAATTTATACCCCCGATTTCTCCAGAGTTCTCTATGTACACCTGCTCTCTATCTGACTCACGTGCAGACTAACCAGCGATCTCTCACGTGCGTGAGAGAAACCCGGAAGTAAGCAGTGAGCCAAACACCATTCACACATATCATTGGTCGAACACATCATTAAACTTTCTTCTTATTGGCTGAAACTTTGACCATAAAATAACTACATTTAGAGATTCAACAAATAAAATAATTATATTTTTATAACTTTTGTAACTGGGGTTACACGGGTCTATCAAAAGAAGGTCCACATTCTATTGGGGTAGGGGTGTGTTGGTTTAGGTGATTTCAAATTTCGACATTGGCTTTCAGAGATCATGCACCCCGCCTTTAATTCTGTGTAACTGTTGTACACAATTACACTGCTTCATGTTCAAAGAAAAGTATTTGGTTATTAGATTTATTGGTTTTTCCCAACCCCAAATAGCTGGAAAAAAAATCTAAAATGCAAGCCAAACCAAAGCTTGGGTCTTATGAGTATAATCAATAAAAGTATTAAGACGAACAGTAAATGTAGTCTTTAAATTTGCTTATATTGTTAATAATTGTGAGCCTTTATGATATTTAAATTCCACTATACAAAGACTACAATTTATTTTTTTAAATGTCCCATTTGGCTTTAAATTACTACAAAATTTGTTGTTTGGTCTTTCTATGAAAACAATTCTCTGTGTTTGTCACCAGAACTGTTAAAAAGCTTCAAATGAATCATTAATGTTAAGTATAATATAAGCTAAAGAAACCGATCTAGTTTAGTGTCAGTAAGGAGTGCTTTAACACAGTGGTTCTCAAACTGGGGGCTGCGAGATGGTGCCAGGGGGGCCCCAGTTTTATGACATTTTATAAAATACATTCATTTATCATGAATTTTGTATAATTAAACCTAAAAAAATAAGGCTTCTAACCAACAGCACTACTTTGTATAACTTAATATGTTTTGTTTAATTAAAATGTTACATTTTAGATAAGTTTTTGTCATAAATTTCTTTGGGGGGCCGCGAAGGAATGCACTGTACACAAGGGGGGCTGCACACGGAAAAAGTTTGAGAACCACTGCTTTAACATACTGATGAATGTAGCAGGGGTACAGCTATTTTTAGAAAAGACCGGAAACGCCTGTTTCGGGAGTCTTACTGCTCTGAATGCGGCCAAATTATTCTCTGCATCCTCTTTCAGTGTGATCTCCTCCTGAAGCCTGGAGCAAATTAAATGGGGAGAGACAGATATGTATTATTACAGGCAACCTTTTTCCTTTTCTTTTTTAGACAGGAAGTGTACAGTAGCCTCAGACACGTATACACATACTTCTCTTGCTGGAAGGGTATAGTCGGGTCAGAGAAAATAGGTTTGACTAACTACCTAATAGGAAATGCATAAGCTATTGTAAAACAATGTATAATGTAAAACTAGGTCTATGGTTATTCTTGACAGTGAAATGACGACTGATGATGTGAGAAGCTCAGAAACAAAAGCCGCTAAATCATCAAAAATGAGACAATGATATAAGGAGCACCTATGGTCCTATTCATAATTTTACATTTCCTTTGGTGTGTAAGTGTGTATTAGTACACGTTAACGATATGCAAAAGGTACATATGAGTTAACGATGACGCGAGTTATCATCTCCAACGTAAATCTCTTTTCTTGGTCTACGAGAAGCACACAGATTGTAGGCAACAGTTTACTTCCTGGTATTGGTGATGTAGACAAGACCGACATTATCATAATTCCTTCCGTTAACTCCTGTTAGCATTGCATTGTGACCGAATCTTTCAAACATGGTAAGGAGCGTCACATTTCCGGCTAACATCAGAGGTATTCAGGCTAATCACAACGTACAGATTAGCTGGTCAATCAGGGACACAACGCTTTTCAAATCGATGAGTTTTGTACAAAATCAGGGTGTTTCAGGAAGAGAGGGAAATCTGGAGCTACAAAAATGTAAGGTATGTGGAAAATAATGTGTTTTTTGAACCATAAACCATGCGAACACATTGTATACCAAATACACAAAATAATGTTTTTTTTTTTGTAATGAAATAGATGCACTTTAAAGGTCTGTTTTTTCTGTGTTTTTGAAGCTTTGTGTTTACAGTGTGCAACATGTGGTCATGTTTCACGTGTAAAAAAACGCGGTATTTTTCACACTGTCCTCAAAACGAGCTGATTTTTTCCATGTTCTATGAAGTCCCTCCTTCCGAAATACATATGGAGTTCTGATTGTGTAGTTTATTTAGTGTGTTGTGTGTACGGTGGCCGTCAGGGGTCACTGCCTTGCAATGAAAGAAAACACATGCAAACAGAAAAAACACCAGCAAATCAAGAAAACATCCCCACCAGCCCGACAACACACGCGCCGCAGACACCGCAACACATCCAAACACAGAAACGCGCCGCAAACACCACAACACGAACAAAAACAGAAACGCGTTCCAAATCTCACAACACATCCAAATACAGAAACGCGTTGCAAATTCTTACAACACGACCAAAAACAGAAACGCGTTCCAAATCTCACTACACAACGGAAGTGTTTCAGGGGGGTCACAAAAAGTGATGCACCGGTCTGAGAAGTGTTTTCGGTTTACATTCAATTCGTCCGTGGAGCTTCTGTGAGTTTACATCGATCAAATGTAAGTTTTTCTTGTTTATTTTAATATCCTAATTGCATATTTTTTTAGCCTTTCTATTATATAGCCTATAGACTCAAATAACTTGACAAAATACATAATAAACTGTGAAACGTTGTGTTAGCTGGCTTAGTTACACAAATGTCACTAGATAGTGTTCTAGGAGGACAATAAATACCACATTCTTCATTAAAACAAGTAAAAATAACGTGTGTGTGTGTGTGTGTACACGTGTGTTTCTATGGGAGGTTTTTGTGCTAATAATAGCTTATTGTATGTCTAACCAAACGTCTTGTGTGTGTGTGTTTTATTTTCAGGCAGCAAACATACTGTTTATAACTATATATAATAGTGTTAATTCAAGTTGTTTTTCATATTTTATTTACACATTTATCAGTTTTATATCATCTCTTTTATTAATGTCTGAAACTTGTTTAATTTATATTGTGTGCTATGTGATTTTACGAATAGTTAACATAATTATTCTGTATTTTGTCTTTTTATTCTTCTAGGAAAGCTAAAGGACCTGCTATTACATTGAGAGCATCCTGAGCAGATGCAGTGTGATATGGTAGCATGATAGAAATTAACTGCAAGAGCCTGTAGAGAGGGATAAAGTCTACTGAGAGGAACACCACTGCCTTCCTTTTCACATTTGACAAACTAACGCACCAAAATTAACCAGAGTTTTGTTAGGTAGCTTTAAATTTGAGCTTGGGGCTTGTGTCAGACTGGTCTATCATTGTATCTATTCCAGAGCAAGATTTCTACTGCAAACTAAATAAAAATTAAATTGCATTAAAAAAACATTTGTTTACTAGCTTAAAACAACATAACATATAACAAATAACACGTTTTCTAATTGTAACACAATTTTAAGTTAAAGTTAAGCATCAGGGCCATAATTTGTATTTTTCATTAGTAACAGCTTATGTTTTGTAGCTCAACTTCTGACAGTTTTGGATGCTGGTAGGTGATAATCTGGTCATACAGATTTACAATGTTAATGTTAATCTGAGAATGGTGATTATTTGTAATTATTTCTCTTGATTCTTTGTAGACCACTGCATTGTATTTCATATCATATCAGCTGCATATGAAGATGCATAAATTGGATTGACATTAAACATCGTGTTCAAAGATTCCTCTCCTGATTTTCTTACTGGAATCTGCTCCATATTTAGCCACCTCAACCAGCTAAACCTTAAATGTAGTGAAGCTAACTACAACCAGAACATCAATCTTATCGCTTTGACATGTATGACTTTTATTTGAATGAATAATACTATAACATCTTACAATGTTGATACTTCTTTTTAGTTTCTGCTTAGAACTTCTCGTAAAGGACAATGCTGTTAATAAACTTGCAGTAAAGCTGATTGATTGCCTATTTGTTTACTACAAATACCATGGCTATATGCAAATACAGTAACAAAACTGTTTCTTTTCTATCATCCTTGGTAGGTTATTTTCTATTTTTATCAAATTACTTACATTTTAAGATTATAAATCTTGCTGTTTCCTTTTCTTCCCTAAAATGAAAGAGTGTTTTTAAAGGAATCAAAGAAATTATTTTAAATATTCTCCCTTAAATATGCAAATGAAAAATGCATTTGAAGTTTAAAGCCTTTATTTTCATATGTATAGATACCTGTTAAATGACATTCTTCCTTTTTATTGCCACATTACATTAAACTGTGGTTGACATTAAAATAATAAACTAGAAAGAAACCTGTTATACAATATAATGTTGTCTGTGCAGTGTAAGTGTGACATGCTTGCCAAGTATGCAGCGCATACTCAAAAATGTGACCTCTGCATTTAACCCATCCCAGTAAATGGTGAACACACACGGAGCAGTGGGCAGCTATTCCTTCAGTGCCCGGGGAGCAATTGGGTTTAATGTGCCTTGTTCAAGGACATCACAGTCGCAACCTGCCGGCAGAGACGGAAACTGGAACTGGCAACTTTCGGGTTACAAGTCCAACCCTCTAACCACTAGGCTATGACTATGTGTATCAAAACCTGCAGTATTAAACTAATGTTTGTGTAGAGATTAAAATAATGACAGTGATATTGGGGTCAATTAATGTTTTTGACATATTGAACACTGATGGCTGCTGGATAAAACGGTTCCTCAATCTTTACGTCCTGTAGCTTACACTTCTGTATGTATTGCCAGAGGATGTAGGTGGAAACAGTTTGGTATAAGTGGGCATTTTAACAATGGAACTGGCTCCTTTCTGTACTGTGTTCCTCTCAGTAGACTTTATCCCTCTCTACAGGCTCTTGCAGTTCATTTAAATCATGCTACCATATCACACTATGCATCTGGTCAGGATTCCCTCAATGTTAAAACAGGTCCTCTAGCTTTCCTAGAAGAATAAAAAGACAAAATACAGAATAATTATGTTAACTATTCGTAAAATCACATAGCACACAATATAAAATAAACAAGTTTGAGACATAATAAAAGAGATGATATAAAACTGATAAATGTGTAAATAAAATATGAAAAACAACTTGAATTAACACTATTGTATATAGTTATAAACAGTGTGTTTGCTGCCTGAAAATAAAACACACACACAAGACGTTTGTTTAAACGTTCAATAAGCTATTATTAGCACAAAAACCTCCCATAGAAACACACGTGTACACACACACACACACACACACACACACGTTATTTTTACTTGTTTTAATGAAGAATGTGGTATTTATTGTCCTCCTAGAACACTATCTAGTGACATTTGTGTAACTAAGCCAGCTAACACAACGTTTCACAGTTTATTATGTATTTCGTCAAGTTATTTGAGTCTATAGGCTAATAATAATGGAAAGGCTAAAAAAATATGCAATTAGGATATTAAAATAAACAAGAAAAACTTACATTTGATCGATGTAAACTCACAAAAGCTCCACGGACGAATTGAATGTAAACCGAAAACACTTCTCAGACCGGTGCATCACTTTTTGTGACCCCCCTGAAACACTTCCGTTGTGTTGTGAGATTTGGAACGCGTTTCTGTTTTTGGTCGTGTTGTAAGAATTTGCAACGCGTTTCTGTATTTGGATGTGTTGTGAGATTTGGAACGCGTTTCTGTTTTTGTTCGTGTTGTGATATTTGCAACGCGTTTCTGTATTTGGATGTGTTGCGATATCTGCAGCGCATGTGTTGTCAAACTGATGAAGATGTTTTCTTGATTTGCTGGTGTTTTTTCTATTTGCATGTGTTTTCTTTCATTGCAAGGCAGTGACCCCTGACGGCCACCGTAGGGGTGGGGTTGTGATTCGATAGCAGCTTAGCTTGCCTTTAGCTTAGCTGGAGACTGACGTATTCCTGTGGGCGGAGTTTAGTCGAAAAACTGCCTGCTGACGTCATTAAAGCCGGAGAGGGCTGTAGTCCAAACCGACCATTCGCTGTAGGCTTTGAAAGGCGAATTTTGTTAAAGAAAATATATTATTTATGCTATTATAGCAACATTACACACTAACTAGTGTTTAAAAAATGGGATCAGGAAGAACGTGACCTTTAACCATATGCTCCCGGCACTTATTATACGTTCATCAAATACTTTCACTTTAAATCTACTCAATCCCGGCCTTAATTTACAAGTAAACATGTCAGAGGGTTTTGCATCTGAGCTCTTCATATGTTTACTTCAGAAGCACAATGATATTTATAAGACTTTATTTGCCATGTTTTAAGCATAAATCTAACAAAATCCCATGCTTTTGTTTAAGCAGGATTCCTGTGTTGTGTTACGATTAAACTGAATATTTGTGTTGCTATCAGATTGTGCTATCTTTGCTGTCCTGCGCATCAGAGTCTTTGTGAGATGTCAGCAACAGAGAGATTACTTTCATTTTATTGCTGCCACTGAATGACTCAGAATGGTTATGTAAAGCGTGTGTTCATACCACATATGAAAATCAAGAGTGGGTTGTCAGCTTCAAAAACAAAAAAATACAAGCATGCAAATGTTTTAATTTCTTTCAAACAATCGCTTATGCGGCAGTATATATTTAGATTTGTATCATATTACCACTCGTGTCTTTTCTTTTTGTCCCCATTTTACCTCATTTTCAGTTTCTGCAAATCATCAGCCAGGTTTTCTCGTTCAACCTCACCACGTGATCTCTGATTGGTCACGACTTTGATCTCTCTCCTCAGCTCCTTCACCTCATCCTCATACAGGTCTGAGATATGAGTGGGCTCCCGGCCCCTCAGCTTCTCCACCTCGACCACCAAACCCTGGTTCTGCTGTTCCAGCATGCAAACCTTCTCGATGTAGTTGGCAAAGCGGTCATTTAGGTGCTGCAGCTCAACTTTCTCGTTGGTGCGTCTTTGAAGAAACTCTTGGTTGAGCGCGTCTGCCAGACTGAAGTCCAGTGTCTCGCCTATCCCGCCGTAAGACTGGGTATAGCCCACAGACAGGTTGGGCATACTGTAGGTAGAAGCTTTGTAACCTGAAACTCCCGGAGATGAAGTGGAGGATTTGCTGACCTCAAAGACTCTGGAGCTGACCCGATTGCCGGACCCCCCCAGAAGCCCGGCACGGGACATGGGTGGTGTTTGGTAAACTGGGCCCCCGAATGCTCGTCGGTATGAAGAGGATGAGGAGGAGGGGGTGTAAGAGTGGCTCATGGTGGACCACAACGCAGACAAACACACACAATAGACAGAGATAGGAGTAAGTCACGTGTGTGGCTATTTCTACTGTAGATTTATCTCTCATGTCCCCTCCCTCTTTCCCAAAGTACCACAAACTACTTCAGCCCCATCTTGTCCATTCCACCCATATTCCTCACAGCACAGCTGTCTCGCTTCTTTTGTTAAATTCCGACTTTGCACTCTCAGAAAAAAAGGTATCTTTTTAAAAGGTCCTAATATGTAACATTTAGGAACATGTACTTCTAAGGTACCAGTGTGTACCTTTTAGACCAAGTTTTGTACCTTCATGTACCTTTTTTTGAGAGTATGTGTTTCTTACCTGCAACCCTGGTTAACAGCAACCATGTGTGTCAATTAAATTATTTAAATGTTTTTTTTTACTAAATGGATTAAAAAACTATGATGATGACTTATGATGATGTGTTTTTCAACAAATGATAGCAAATGTTGACTGAGAATATTGATGTTTGGTGTAAAATTAAAAGTAATAGCCTATTTGAACAATGTGACAGGTAAATTATGTTAATTTTCATTTTTGGATGAACTATACCTTTAACCTCATAACCTGACAATAGCATTAGAAAATTCAAAGTCTCATTCTGACTTTGTTAGGACCTGCACTTACGAACAACAGTGACTGAGGAGATTGAGGAGATGATTTGTCTAACCTGCCTTTAAAAGGAAATGCATAAACAGATGAGCTGATGTGTTCTGTGGAAAGCTCCTGCACTGGTAAATAAACTCATGGCATTATATATTGATAACGTATGTCATAAATACGACATTGTTTAGGCACTCCAGCTGTGCGGTATCATTTCGGCAAATTCTGAGGTGACAGAAGATATAAACACTTCTCTTCTGCTCTTCACGATTTTCCTCCTCTTTAGTCATCTGTTTATCCCACCTCCTCTCTCTCTCAGCTCTAAATAAGGTGTACAATCCCTGGAGCTCTGCAGCTCATCGCCAGATAATGAAAGTTTAAAGGAAAACAACACAGTTTTCCAATATTTTACTATGTTCTTACCTTTACTTGGACAAATTAATTGATACCTATCATTTTCAATGAATGCACTTTTAATCTTTGTTAAGCGCCTCGTGGATGTGTTAGCATTTAGCCTAGCCCCATTCATTCCTATGGCTCCAAACAGGGATGAATTTAGAAGCCACCAAACACTTCCATGTTTTCCCTATTTAAAGACTGTTACATTAGTAAGTATGGTGGCACAAAATAAAACTTTTGTTTTGAGTCATGAATGAATGGGGCTAGGCTAAATGCTAACACATTTAAGAAGCCCTGTACAAAGATTAAAAGTGCACGCATTGAAAAAAGATAGGTATGTATCAGGGGCGTAGCCACGAGGGGGCCTGGGTGGGCCTTGGCCTCCTCATTTACATGTCCAGCCCCCTCAGATTTCCTATTGCTTTAAATAAAATAAGAAAATATTGATTTCTTAGTCTGCTGCGCGGTAAAATGCAGCTATTTTCAAACCTGATTGGATTAGCTCATGTCACGCATTGTTGTGCGTAATTTACGCTATCATCTTCGCATGAGAATGAGTTGCCCCCTCATTTTAAGATAGGACCCCCAAAAATAAAATTCTGGATACGCCCCTGGTATGTATTAATTCATCTAAATTGAGCTAAAAACATAGTAAAATGTTCAGAAACGGTGGATTAATCTGAAAAAATGATAGACGTGTTTGTTTTGTTTAAAAATATGCTTTCTATAATATTATGTTTAATTTAATATTTTTGGAAACTTTTTAATATGACACATTGTGATTATTTTAGAGTTGGGCATAGATTAATCTAGATTAATCTCATACAAAATAAAAGTATTTTTTGCATAATATATGAGTTTGTACTGGGTGTAATGTTATGTACACATAAATACACACACATTCATGTATGTATTTAAGAAACATTTACATGTGTATATATATTTATTTATATTTTTATATATTTTATATTATATATAAGTAAAAACCAATATTTAAATAAAACATTTCTTAAATGTATGTATGTGTGTGTGTTTAAATATACAAACTATTTACACACAGCACAAACTCATATGGGTGATTCTCACGAAACCATTGAAACACCACGGCACGAATGATTTTAGCTTTAAAATGTGTAATATAGTAACATTAAAAAGCATCAGAATTAACACAATACTGTGTTCTACCTTGCACAATGTGTGATTTCAACATAAGAATTTATAATTGTAAATTTTATCTCATTTTCTGCTGAAATTCTCATTACCGCAATGTGTCCGGCTGTGTTTGAACATGCGTTATGTTGTAATTTAATCAAATTAATACAAAAATATTAAGAAAAAAAATAAATGGATGTTTCACTAGACTACTTTAGATGACAGAAAAAATATTTACTGAATATTCATGTATAATAATAATGAAGAAAAATTAGGAAAATGATGTGTCCCTGCCTGATGTTCTCATCCTCCGCAACACTTTTTGAGAACAGTTTAAGCACACATACAGAATTTTAATAAAGTTTGATTTTGAGTGACCAAGCACATGGACCAGTTACTTCAAGATGGCTACCAGGTAAGATCATTTTTTTTACAGTTAATTTGAAATATTGTCTTGTCAGAATGCTTACACGACATTTTGATTATGATTACCGCAACAGATGCTTATTAAATGTTAATTTAATTAATAGAAGCATTATACTTTGATTTTAAATGCAGAATCTCCAAATTATGTTCTTTCAGGTTTGTCATGTCATTTTAAAAATATGTCAGTGTTGATGTTTTCTGACTGTTGCGGTAATGAGATTTTTTAGGACTAATTTTTTAAATTATGTTACAAAAAGTGTTAAATGATAAGTAAAAGTTTTTAAATTAATGTTCCCATTTACTCCAGACTTTGTTTTTCAATGTCTGGTGGGAAAAAAAGTAAATTTAAGCAATTTTTACATTTTCATGCTTGACATTTTTAAAACCAAGTTTTCGTGAGAATCACCCATATATTATGCAAAAAATTACTTTTATTTTGTATGAGATTAATCTACATTAATCTATTCCCAGCTCTAGTTTATTTACCTGTATATATGTTAATATATATTTACTCTTTTTGGGTGATAAATACAAACAGACACATTCAATTTCCAGTGACTGAATCGCTTTGGTCAAAATCATAATAATACAGGATTTCAGACTCAGAACAGATATGTCTTTAAAATCCATGGTAACAGGAGATGTTCCAGTCATCCAGGAAACTGCTTTAATCAGCGACCCTGACCTTTTACTATCAGATGAGGCCGTATTGTTATTCATGAAGAAGCGATGACACTTCACGTATGCTTCATGACTGAATGAAAACACAACATACCCTAAAATGTCAGGAACAATATGTTGGCAAAAGTATAAAAATGTTCTCAATTAGAACAGGTCAGTGTAAACAAAACAAACAAACATACAATTTTACATCAGTTCTGAAATGTGAAAAGCTGATATAAACACAATGATTTGTGTAAGAGATTTTGCCTTCAGCAGAGATATCTGGGTTAGGCTCAACACTCCCCAAATAGGTTGAAGATGGTTGATTACATTTGATTAAATTTGTGTAATAATGAAGTCTTGTGATTAATACAAATCTAACTTTTATGTGCATGCGTGCGTATTCCAGTGTTGGTCAGAGGAGCAAAGTACAGCTCATGCTTCTGCATTTTTATTGCCACCAGGAAGCAGTACATGCAAAGACACACACACAAAAACACTTTGTAAGTGCACACTTTTTTAGTTCATTTTTTTGGCTGCAGGCACTGACTCGTTGTCATTGTGAGGTCATCCATAAAGGCACAGATTGGAGGTTGCGGTGTTCCAGTTTTGGATTTGGGCCCTCTACACTCCGGTTCAGCAGATTTCACCAACATATTCATTGCCAGAGCGAACCGGATCACTGAGATCAGGTGCAGCCTGTGATGATTCCCACTTCTAGCCTGTGCCACTCTGTAGTAATCCTGGATAAGATTTCTCACTGTGACAGGAACATGGTGCCTCTCCAGAGCCTCCTGTACCAATTTATGGGACATAGAGCCATAGACATTGGTCAGGTCTAATCAAAGAACCACCAGATAGCCCCTGTTCTCCTTTGCTTCTCTGAGGAGCTGTGTAACCACGCCTGTGTGCTCTAGGCAGCCTGGGACACCTGGTATGCCACCTTTCTGCACAGAGGTCTCTATGTATCCATTTTTAAGGAAGAACTCTGCCAAACGTTTTGCAACTATGCTGAAGAAGATCTTACCTTCAACACTTAGAAGCTAAATGATTCTGGAGGATGGTCTTAGAGTCTTCCTCTTTTGGGATCCAAACTCCCTCTTCAAACTGCCACTGTTTAAAATTTTCCCTTTTCTCCAGATAACTTTAAGAGGTACCCCAATATGCAAAAGGTACAAACCCCCCAAAAAATTATGACGCAAGTTATCGTCTCCAACATAAATCTCTTTTCTTATACTACAACAAACACACAGATTGTAGGCAACAGTTTACTTATTAAGATTGGTTATGTAGTAGACCGACATTATCACATTATCATAATCCTCCCGCTTCACTCACAGCCTGTAAGTTAACTCCTGTCAGCATTGCATTGTGACCGAATATTTCAAACATGGTAAGGAGCGTTTCCGTCTGACGTCAGAGGTATTCAGGCCAATTACAACATACAGATTAGCTGGCCAATCAGGGACACAGAGCTTTTCAAATCTGTGCGTTTCAGGAAGAGAGTGAAATCTGGAGCTATAAAAATGTATGGCATGTGGAAAATAATATGTTTTTTAACCAAAAACCATGTGAACACATGGATTTTATTATACCAAATACACAAAATAACCTTGATTTTAGCAATGAAATAGGTGCTCTTTAAAGGAATCATTTGGATTTTAACCAACACCATTTCTATTTATTATTTCTAATGTTTACAAATATGTGCAATTACATTCTCCTTGTTATCCTTTTGGTTCTCACTGACTGCCATTGAGTTTTATGATTCAATAACCACATTTATATAAACTCTTTCTAGTCTTTTAGCCATAAATAATTCCAATTGAAGGACCACGGTTGACTGCTTGCATGAAAAACAATGTGGTGCTTACATGTGCCAGTGTTTTCAATCAGAACAATTTTGTTACATATGTGTTACCCTTTCTGTTTGTTGTGTTTTCAATAGTGTTAAAATTGAGATCTGAAAGGTTAAAAAAATATTGTGATGTGGGTTAATCATGAACTCTAAACACATCCTTTAAATTAATTTAACTGTTTTATTTAGGAAGTTTAACAATATCACAACAACAACAACAACAACAAAACATAAAGAAATTATGTAATAGATTTTACATGAATATATTTCATTTCTTTCAACTTATTCAATCATTGTGTCTACAAAATGCATTTGTGAATTTACTGCAAAGAACAGCAGACTGTTCAATGTGTAACAATGTAACAGACAGTTTGTAATATATATTCAAATAAAGCACATGTATGCTAAAAAAAAAGATAAGTGGAATATTACTGTTTTACATTATTGTCTTGTCTCGTG
The DNA here is from genome assembly GCF_027580225.2 of Misgurnus anguillicaudatus. Taxonomy (NCBI): domain Eukaryota; kingdom Metazoa; phylum Chordata; class Actinopteri; order Cypriniformes; family Cobitidae; genus Misgurnus; species Misgurnus anguillicaudatus. The sequence continues at coordinate 37,148,238 of NC_073344.2, forward strand.
AAGTTATTAATTAAACCTTAAGATGGCGACACACCATTATTTCTACTTATGAAGATAATACAACACACATACAATTAAAAAAAAACTGTAATAAAAACAAAATAATGATGTATATAAAATAAAGCGAATATATATAAATCAGTAAATATGCCCACACATACAGTATATGGGAAAGAAAATTATAAATGAAACACATATGTCTGCTCTCTTTACTCTTTCAGTTAATCCTCAGAAAATACATACTGTATAAACAAGCTCTACACAAAACTTCAAATTTCTCCTTCACAGGAATATGATAAAGGCATACAGGTTTTTTACATTTGATTAATGATCTATTGCATTAAGTCCAGCTACATCTCTGATTTCACGAGCAATACTTGCCAGTTCATTTAATCCTTCTCTCAAAATATACATTGTGGTGCCGAAGGACAATCCTGCTGCAGCAATGCTGCCCACAACTGGAACAAGACTCAGCACAAATTCAATGGCAGCCACTGTTCCTAACGCTGCAGAGACTTGCATCCTGGTTAATGTTTTATCTCGGATTGCAGAAGCAATCTTTGATTTGCGCAAATAATTTTCCAAGGGAATCTTTACTTTTTTTGAAAGTCTTCTCAGTGAACAATCATCCAAGCCAAATGCATAGTAGCACCTTACAAAGAACAGTAAAACAATGCTTGCATCACATGCTATTGACAAGCCGGGCACAGGGATTACTGCTATATAAGCAGAGGTTAAAGCTGCAGCCCAGACCAGCCCTTCATAAAGCTTGATCTTCTCTTTCAGAGACTTAGTTGAACACACTGGCCAGGCTTGCAGGAGAGCAGATCTCTTATGGGTTGGTAGCTCTATTTCTAGTGTGTTTCTAAGCATTTCGAAATCATATTTCTCTACTTGGAAACACGATATCAAGAAGATGTGGGGGTTTTCCACTTCTTTTAAATTCTCCTTACAGTCCTGCCGTATTTCGGAAAGAACTTTTTGCTCATCAAATCCATTTCTCCTTTCCTTTGATCTGATGTCATTGTCAATCTGGGTACGAACGAAGTAAAAGTTTTTCTTGATCTTATTTATTTCTTTAGCTAGCATAAGGTCATTCTCACTAAACCTTTTTGCGCTTAGGATAATAAAGAAATCATAAATGTCAAAGTTGACATCTTTAAAATATGTTTTGGCTTTAAAATTTGGGCTTCCTATTCCAGGCAGATCCCAGAGTTTCACATTTGGCATTCCAGGGTGCTCATACATGGTGGCCTTCATTGTAGTTTCTACGACATCAGTGGGGGCTGCACCATCATCATCATCACCTAGACCTCTAAGGGCATTTACAAAAGTGGATTTCCCAGATCCTGTTTCTCCCGTCACAGCAATGTTAAGTGAAACATTGAATAACTGGTCATATTCTGCTAAAGCTTTTGCTTTAGCATTTTCCAGTGTTGACTCCCCTGATGCTCTTAATGCCTCAATAACATCCTGACGTTCCATGTTTTCAACTGCAAAGATTTCAAAAATACTTTAACACACTGATAAAGAACCAAAGTGTTTGAAATTAAATATATAATTTAGTAAATTTATTAATAAATACACAAATATTTAATTTTATAATAATCTCTGTTCTTAGTTATTAGAAAACTAAATTAAATACAAAAATATCACATAATTTTATGAAAAACCATTAAATTCCTAATTTCTTGTAACATTGCGTGGTTTAAAGTTTAAAGTATATTTTATTTCATGTACCTATAGTCTACATCAAATACAATCAGTCTTACCTGATGATGTAGACCTCAAAACCGCATATTTTATAGGCTAGTACTTCATGTATTGCCTGCCTTTAAATTATACATGTGTGTTGACAGTAATTTGGTGTTACATATACACTGCACACATTTATAAAGTGAAGAATCATTGTAGTCTCGTTTAAGTCTATAAAAGCCTGGTTTCACAGACTTAGCTAAAGCCAGGACTAGGCCATAGGTAAATTAAGACGTTTCTAACATGCCTTAGAAAAAGACATTACTGGTGTGTAGCTTGAGACAAATCAATGGCATTGGAATATTTTACGATCTGTCAGTGCAAGTTATTTTTAGTTGAGACAGCTCAAACATGTGTTTTAGTAGTCTTAAGCCTGTTCTGTGTAACCTGGGGTAAGTCTAATTTACAGAAGTGAGACTCCTATAAATTGTCTTCTCTTCCTGTTTAATTATTTAAAGCTTGAGAAAATATTTAAAAGGTAATATTGTATACAAAGTGTGCTGAGGAAATTAATTATGAAGAGGTTTAAGCTTTGACCTTTTTTTACATTATATAGTCAATTACCCTACCTTGTATAGCAATTCAGAAGCAAAGCCTTCGTACGTTCTTGATCTTCAAAGGTTCGAATAACAGTTAAAAATGAAAAATTTCTCAGATTTAACAGGCAGATAGTAAAAAAAATATTGAATCCCGCTTTGCAGATGTGTCACTGTTCTTGCTGGAAGATTCCACAACAGGCAAAAAATCAAATATCAAACATGCCTGTACCCCAGGGAGACATAAACAAAATCGTCATGAAGGCTATGGGTGTGAGTTTTACTAATTGTACACACGATGTGTGTTCTGAGCGACTCAAATGAACTTACTGCTTAATGTCGTTTCTTAAACATCCTGTTAGATAGGAGGGGCAGGATATTGTAAGGTGTTATGTTAGATTGTATGAAAAACAATTCCATAAATGGTTGAGAACATAAATCATTGAATATGATTGGTGGTGAGGACTATTTCAAGTTTGAAAAGGAAATGTTAAGGAAATGCTTTTTGCAGCACATATTCAGCAGAAAGTCACGATAGTTAAAACTAAGATGATGGTGTTGATAGCCATAGACAGCTTTTAGAAAGGTGTCTTGAAGAAAACTTCTTTGGTGTAGCAGAATGAGGAAATCAAAGTAAACTAACACATTTACAGAACCATGTCACGTAAAGCACTTTAAGTGAAAAATTTAAGTGGAAATAGTTTAAATATTTTAGATGTTACCAAGTGAAGTAATTTCTTTACCTTAAAGTTTACAATTAAAGTGAGAAAATTTAATTTGATAAACCGAGAAAAGATAAAAAGGCCTCTGACATTTGTGCACAAGCACATTATAGAGGTTGGGAACAAAATGTATGATGCCTGCCGATCTGCACTATATTACAGTATAACTTATTAAAGAGCACCAATGGTTTGATTCACAATTTTTCATTTGGTGTGTAGGTGTGTATAAACCCCAAAGTAAATGATGATGCAAGTTATCGTCTCCAACGTAAATCTCTTTTCGTGGACTACAACAAACACACGGATTGTAGGGAACAGTTTACTTCCTGGGATTGGTTATGTAGTAAAGACCGACATTATCATAATTCCTCCCGCTTAGACTCACATCATGTAAGTTAACCACACAAACACAACGATTTAGGCTATACCAAATACACAAAATAACCTTGTTTTTAGCAATGAAATATTTGCTCTCTAGAGGAACTGTCTGGTTTTTAACCAACACCATTTCTATTTGTTATTCCTAATGTTTACAAATATGTGTAATTACATTTTCCTTGTTATCCCTTTGGTTCTCTCTGACTGCCATTGTGTTTATGATTCAATATAACCACATTCATATCAATTCTTTAGTCTTTTAGCCATAAATCATTCCAATTGAAGGATCACGGTTGACTGCTTGCATTAAAAACAATGTGTTGCTTGCATGTGCCAGTGTTTTCAATAAGAACAATTTTGTTACAAACGTGCGTTACCCTGTCTGTTTGCTATGTTTTCAATAGTGTTAAAATTGAGATCTGAAAGCTTAAAAAACATTTATTTTTAAAAAAGACAGCTTCTAATATTGTGCTGTAGGTTAAAAATGAACAGAACTGTCATCCTTTAACTTAATTTAATTCTAGGAAGTTTAATACAAATCACAAAAAACAACAACAAAACATAAAGAAATTATGTAATAGATTTTACATGAATATATTTCATTTCTTTCAACTTATTCAATCATTGTATCTACAAAATGCATTTGTGAATTTACTGCAAAGAACAGCAGACTGTTTATTCTGTAACTATTATAACAGACAGTTTGTATTCAAAAAAGCTAATTTATGCTAAACAACAACACCAAGCAAACATCAGATAAGTTGAAAGTTACTACTTTACATTATTGTCTCGTGAAGTTATTAAATAAACCTTAAGATGGCGACACACCATTATTTCTACTAATGAAGATAATACAACACACACCTGTAATAAAAAAACTAAATAATGATGTATATACAATAAAGCAAATATATATAAATCAGTAACTATGCCCACACATACAGTATATGGGTAAGAAAATTATAAATGAAACACATATGTCTGCTCTCTTTACTATTTCAGTTAATCCTCAGAAAATACATACTGTATAAACAAGCTCTACACAAAACTTGAAATTCCTTAGTTTATGCCCTTCACCTGTGTGTCCTCGTTCCCTAGTTTAGTTCTTTCCTATTAAAAGCCATTGTGTGTGATGTCCTGTGTCGGATCATTGTGTGTGTCACGTTTGACACTGTCATGGGTCCTGTTTTGTTTTGCCATGTCTTGTTGTATGTTATCATTTATATTCTTGCCTTGTTTATCCCCTCAAGGATGTTTTTGTTAGAAAATACAAGTCTTTTTGGTTGAGAGCTGTTTGCACTTGGGTTCTGTCTTCCCCATCCCTGACACTATTGCATTAAGTCCAGCTACTACTCTGATTTCTCGAGCAATATTTGCCAGTTCATTTAACCCTTCTCTCAAAATATACACTGTGGTGGTGAAGGACAATCCTGCTGCAGCAATGCTGCCCACAACTGGAACAAGACTCAATGCATATTCAGCTGCAGCCACTGCTCCTACCGCTGCAGAGACTTGTATCCTGGTTAATGTTTTGTCTCGGATTGCAGAAGCAATCTTTGATTTGCTCAAATAATTTTTCAGGGGAATCTTTACTTTTTTTGAAAGTCTACTCAGTGAACGATCATCCAAACCAAATGCATAGTAGCACCTTACAAAGAATGACAAGACAATGCCTGCATCACATACTAATGACAAGAGAGGCACAGGGACAACTGCTATACCAGCAGAGGCAAAAGCTGCAGCCCAGATCATCCCTTTATAAAACTCGATCTTCTCTTCAAGAGATTTATCAGAGCACACCGGCCAGGCTTGTAGGAGAGCAGATCTCTTATGGGTTGGTAGCTCTTTTTTAAGTGTGTTTCCAAGCAATTCAAAATCATATTTCTCTATCTTTTTACTCGATATCAAGAAAATGCTGGGGTTTCCCACTTCTTTTAAATTCTCCTTACAGTCCTGCCGTATTTCGGAAAGAACTTTTTGCTCATCAAATGTTTTTTTATCTTGCTCTGCGTTGATGTCTTGGTCAATCTTGGAACGGACAAAATAAAAGTTTTTCTTCATCTTTTTTATTTCTTTAGCTAGCATGATGTCATGCTCTCTAAACCTTGTTGAGCTAAGGATAATGAAGAAATCATAGATGTCAAAGTTGACATCTTTAAGATATGTTTCGGCTTTAAAGTGTTTCCCTCCTATTCCAGGCAGATCCCAAATTTTCACATTTGGCATTCCAGGGTGCTCATACATGGTGGTCTTCATTGTAGTTTCTTTGTTACCAGTGGGGGCTGCGCCTTCATCATTCCTACTGAGGCCTCTAAAAACATTTACAAAAGTGGATTTCCCGGATCCTGTAACTCCAGTCACAGCAATGTTAAGTGAAACATTGAATAACTGGTCATATTCTGCTAAAGCTTTTGCTTTAGCATTTTCCAGTGTTGACTCCCCTGATGCTCTTATTGCCTCAATAACATCCTGACGTTCCATGTTTTCAACTGCAAAGATTTCAAAAATACTTTAACACACTGATAAAGAACCAAAGTGTTTGAAATGAAATATATAATTTAGTAAATTGACATATAAATACAAAAATTTTATAATAATCTCTGTTTCTCGTTATTAGAAAACTAAATTAAATACATTAATATCACATAATTTTATGAAAAAACATTACATTCCTAATTTTTTGTATCATTGCATTATTTAAATTTCAAGTAAACATATATATTTTTTCATGTACCTATAGTACCTAAAAACTGCTTATATTATATTATATGGTACTTCATGTATTGCCTGCCTTTAAATTATACATGCGTGTTGACAGTAATTTTGTGTTACATATACACTGCACACATTTATAAAGTAAAGAATCATTGTAGTCTAGTTTAAGTCTATAAAGGCCTGGTTTCACAGACTTAGCTAAAGCCAGGACTAGGCCATAGGTAAATTAAGATGTTTCTAACATACCGAAAAAGACATTACTGGTGTGTAGCTTGAGACAAATCAATGGCATTGGCATATTTTAAGATCTGTCAGTGCAAGTTATTGTTTTAGTAAGCCTGGTCTGTGAAACCGGGGGTAAGTCTAGTTTACAGAAGTGAGACCCCTATATATTGTCTTCTCTTCCTGTTTATTTAGAAAATATTTTAAAGGTATATTGTATGCAACGTGTGCTGAAGAAATTATTAATTATAAAGACGCTAAAGTTTACCTTGACCTTTTTTGCATTATATAGTCAATTACCTTACCTTGTATAGCAATTCAGAAGCAAAGCCTTCGTACGTTCTTGATCTTCAAAGGTTCGAATAACAGTTAAAAATGAACAATTTCTCAGATTTAACAGGCAGATAGTAGAAAGATTCTGGCAGATATTAGAGAGATATTGAATCCCGCTTTGCAGATGCGTCAATGGTCTTGCTTGAAGATTCCACAACAGGCAAAAATCAGATATCAAACATGCCTATACTCCAGGGAGACATAAACAAAATCGTCATGAAGGCAATCGGTGTGAGTTTTACTAATTGTACACACGATGTTTGTTCTGAGCTTATTAAACTACTAAATGAACTTCTGCTTAATGACATTTCTTAAACATCCTGTTAGAATATAGGAGGGGCAGGATATTGTAAGGTGTTATGTTAGATTGTATGAAAAACAACTCCATAAATGGTTGAGAACATAAATCATTGAATATGATTGGTGGTGAGGAGGACTATTTCAAGGTTGAAAAGGAAATGTTAAGGAAATGTTTTTTTTTTTCACATTTTGCAGCACATAATCAGCAGAAAGTCAAGATACCTTGAAAAGTAAGATGATGGTGTTGATAGCCATAGACAGCTCTCTTGAAAAAATCTTCTCTGGTGTAGCAGAATGAGGAAATCAAAGTAAACAAACACATTTACAGAACCGTTTTTTTTTCAATCATGTAAAGCACTTTAAGTGAAAAATGTAAGTGGAAATTGTTAAAATGTTTAGGTGTTGCCAAGTAAAGTAATTTTTTACACCTTAAATTTTACAATTAAAGTGAGAAAATTGAAGTTGATAAACCGAGAAAAGATTCTGACATTTGTGCACAAGCACATTATAGAGGTTATCCCTTGGGGACAAAATGTATTATGCCTGCCGATCTGCACTGTCGTATCTAATAGGGAAACAGTTAAATAGAGTAGCGAATTATGACCAGCAAACTATATACACGGTGACAAGTTATTCTGGTCCAAGTTATTCTCATGATTCTGTCCCACATGTATCTCTGTCTAAGAGAACTGGTGATGCTTGACCTGATTTGGGAACTTTTATGAAATCCTGTGTTCAAGCCACAGACTAGGTGTAGATAGATGATATCTTGATGTTTAGTAACTTTTCTGCATGTGTATTGTTCATGCAAACACAAATTGCACATCCTGGGTGTGGTTGTAGATACTGATGATGATCATAACAAAACAATGGACTTTGTTAACTCTGAAGATGCCAGGGATAAAGAAGCCATCGATGGCATTAGACCAGTTTTTAAAATCTAAATAAAAGAAGGTATTATAGTATCATGCGATGATTCTCCTGTGTGCACTCCAATACAGCAGATTTGTTTAAATGAATGAATTTGAGACTGTAGCTTTTTGTAAGCTGCCATCAAATTAATTTACCCAGGCGGGTGAACTGGTAGCCCTTACAGAAACATGAGATGTGTCACAATGTATAGTGCAACATATAGATGTTTTTGGTGTAGTGTTATGGTGGGTTCTTCTACCCAGCAATTGCTGTAAAAAAATGTGCAACACATACTAAAGCCACTGACCACTGTTTCCACAGGAAATGCATGACTGGATGCCTCTGCAAAAGCTGCTGCAGAAAGGTATGCTGTGCAAGCTCATGAGCTTGCCTGCATACAAAAGTGTTGTATATTTGCTCTGGTGCAACTATACAGTCTTAACAAGATCGGTGTATCTACTTTTTGAACAGTACCCGCAACACTTGTGAAGTGGAGAGATTGGACATTCAAATTGGTAAGCTCGAAAAGCCAAGTCCAGTCTGTACGACCTGAAACCAGGTGATTTTGTGGTCATGAGGGACTTTAGAAAGAAGCACTGGAAAGCAAAAAATGGAACAGACGGCACCAGGTGTTGCTAAGCCTACTATGCACACTGCTGTTAAGGTCGCTGAGGCTGCCTTAACATTGATGATTAAATTATAAAGATAAGAAAAGCTGTTATCCAAAACACATTGACATGTGAACTTTGAAAAAAGGGGGTGTGAATAAAATGTTGGGTACACTGTAAGACTGTTGACCTTTCTTGCAAGAAATACAAATGTTCAAAAAGGCCTACTGTCTCTTACTTGGAAACACAATGAAGATGTAACAAATGGGTTTAAACCAAAATAATGTATGGTACATGGCAGAATGGGGAAAGTTTTTGTTAAGGGCTGCATCAAGTTGTTTGAATCCAAATCTCTTTTTTATTTATTTCAAATTTACACATACTTATATTGTAGGTATACATGGACATGCAGTTCCAGACATCTTTACTTTGTTGTTTTATGAGCACACTTTACCTCAAATACACCGTTACCTGTGTTTTTCACACAATATACATACAGTAGCAGGACTTGACATTTGTTTTTTATGCTCATCAGCTAAATCAAATCAAATTACTTTATTTTATTTTCACATCACCAGCATGCAGTGGTGATTGAAAACAGTGTTGCCAAATGTGAAAAATCCAGCTAAGACCAGCATGAGCTGGTTTTAGCTGGTCTCCCAGCTTGGTTTTAGCTTTTTTCTGGTGTAGCAAGCTGGTCTAGCTGTGTTTTGGTGACTTTTTAAGCTGGTCTAGTTGTGTTTTGGTCACAAAAGCAGTCCGGCTCTTTCAATAGATTCGGCTCTTTCGGCTCAAGCTCCGGCTCTACATTTTAGTGATGGCAGTCCGGATCTTTTCATAGATTCGGCTCTTCTGGCTCAGCTCCCTTAGAAGAGCCGGCTCTTACGGGCACCCCTGTTTGCGTCTGAAGATTCGCCTCTGCTCGTTCGCTACAAAGAATCAGCTCTTACAGCCGGCTTGTTCGCGAACGACCCATCACTAATAGGAATAGTTCACCCAAAAATGCAAATAATGTCATTACCCTGCTGAACAAAACAGCATACCAGCAAGACCAGCATCTGTTGTGTTTTGGTGCTGATTTTTTGGTGACCACCAGCTAAACCAGCACCAGCTAAACCAGCACTGAACCAGCACCAAAACAGCAGCCACACTCCATGCTGGTCATACCAGCAAGACCAGCATGCTGTATTTTGGTGCTGGTATGGTGGTGGCCATCATGCTGGTCTATGCTGTTTTTTCAGCAGGGTAATGACTCACCCTCATGCCGTTCAAAACCCGTTCATCTTCGGAACACAGTTTAAGATGTTTTTGATTTAGTCCAAGAGCTTTTGGACCCTCCATAGAAAATGTATGTGTTATATGCTTGGTTTTATAGCTTAATCTTATCAAAATAAAGAATCTCACAACCGCATGCTTCTCAGTGCTTCTCTTTACTTCCGTGCATCAGCATCACAATGACGTTACATCACATGACTCACACGTAAACCATATAAGGTCTGTCACATCCTGCTGACCATATATATAACATATTGTAACATATTGTAACATCCTCCCTTTTTTTTTTTTTTTTTTTTTTTTTAAACAGCCCTATGGCTATTGTATTTAATAAACTTGTCAACATAACAACAACAACAAAAAACATACCACTGTATACTCATAGTGGATCTTAAGTGTCATTAGAACAATTATGCAGTTTAAACAAAATCTTTTAAGTGAGTTGGTCTCTTGACCACCCTGCCATATCTGGTAGTCACAACATTGTAGCTGTTATCTGACTGTTGTTTGCATGTGTGCGTTGTGTGTGTTCCTGTCGCTGAATGTCCCTCATCCAGCTGTGTCTGCTGGTTAGTCTGTTCCATCTTGCTATTTGTGTTTTGTGTGTCTGCTCTCTGTATTCCTGCAGGCACAGTCCTGAGATGTTTCCTATTTCTCCTCACAACAGTTCCATTTTCCAACTGCACAGTATATGAAGAGTTTGGTTCCAAAACGCAATAAATCCATTTTGACAAATTTTGGTAAAAACGTGTTTTCTATACCAAGAAAGTGACAAGACGAAAACAACTATTTTCTGTTACAAACTTTCACACAGCATCTTTAGGTTATAAAAACATAAAAAATTCAAATCCATAAGTTGATTTTCAAAGATTTATTATAAAAACGGATTATTTTTTCCACAAAATGCAATAAATCCATGACAAGTTTTTAATCAAAATGCTATAAATCTATTGAATCAATAGCCTATATAAATGTGCATTCATCTTTGCCATGTTATATTCATTTAGTTGACTAGTTGTACACACTAATTAAAAATATAAACATTAATGTTATTAATCAAAACACTTACTTTGTCATATTAAGAACCCTGTCATTGCGGTTACTTGACGTCTTCACTTAACGTCTTTCACAGCGATCATCTGTAAAATGTTTTTGGTCCTGCTCGATTTTCGTTGACTTTGAGTAAAATAATGGAAAGTTTTTCATAAGATCCTCTGGGGTCAATGTGTTAGCATGAGAAGCTTGATGTCGGGAGAACAAGCACCCGTCTCCCGAGTGCCTCTCAGGGAAAATATTAGATGCTGATGGCTTACGTTTCTTTCCCATCACAGAAAACCATCACAGGTTTATCAATGCCATTAAAGTATTATTTTGTTTTGTTTGTTGATCACGAAGTACAAAGTAGATGAGGAAAACCAGGACTCCGTGTACTCAGCGCGTCCGCCATTGCTTGTTTACATTGCGTGAACGGTGGGCTGTAATATCAGAAATGGATTTATTGCATTCTGTAAAAAAGCTGGAGTGGCGTTTTTCGCATTTTGGGAAAAAAGGGAGAAAAGATGACAGAATAAAACGGCGGATATTGGAATTTTCGTAAAAATAAGAATTTACTTTTAACAACTGACCTGAAATAATGCTGATTTTGGCACTAACTCATTTTTTTCAAAAATGGCGTTTATTGCGTTTTGGAACCAAACTCTTCATATGATCTTTTATTGGCCATTTTTATCACTTGTGCTGGTGACCATTGTGCTTTGTGTTTCGTGTCCAACTGAACTCTTACTTGTTCTCCTTCATGAAGAGGTTTAAGATCTTTTGCTCCTCTGTTGTAATAGTAAGCCTGCTTGCGTTGGTTGTCTTTTACTACCTGTTCTGTGTGAACAACAGCTGGCTGCAGGAGGTTGTCATGTGTTGGAAGTAGTGTTCTGGTTCTTCGGCTCATGAGTCGTTGTGCAGGACTGGCACTGAATCCCTGAGATGGTGTGTTCCGGTGTTCTAGAATAGCGAGATATGGATCAGTCTTTGCTCTCCTTGCTTTGTCCATCATTAGTTTGGCTGTCTTTACTGCAGACTCAGCTTTGCCGTTGCTCTGTGGATATGCAGGAGATGATGTTATGTGCCTGAATTCCCATGCCATGCTGAATTGTCTGAATTCTTGTGAGCTGTACTGTGGCCCGTTATCCGAGATCACTATGTCTGGGATTCCGTGACGTGCAAAATGGGCCTTCAACTTGTGTATCACTGTGCTTGAGCTGGTGTCTGTTAGATAGTCCACTTCCCAGAAATTGGAAAAATAGTCAACAGTAATGAGGTAAGCTCTGTTGTTAAATGAAAACAAATCTGTACCCACTTTTGCCCATGGTCTCATTGGAATATCGTGTGGGCACATAGTCTCTTTCTGCTGTCGTGCATCTACCGCTCTGCAAACCTCACATTTTCCAATGTATGCTTTGATGGCTGCACTCATCCCAGGCCAGTATACACAGTCCCTTGCTCTGCGTAGACAACTTTCAATGCCTAAGTGTGATGCATGTATTTTCTCCATGATTTCTGTTCTCAGTTTTGCTGGTATCACTGCTCTTTCTCCTCTAAAAATCACACCGTGTTGCACACTCAGTTCCTCTTTTACAGAAAAAAACTGTCTCACCTCTTCTTTCAGCTGAGTTTTCTCGTCTGGCCATCCCTGGACTATCACTTGCTGTAACATCTGAAATGTTCCATCCTTAGCCGTTTCTGCCTGTATCCTTTGTAAACTTCCTTCTGATATGGCTAGATACTGTAGCATGTTAATTGTCTCTATTTCTGTCTCTACAGAGCCTTCTGTCGCACCCTCCGACAAATATGCTCTGCTGAGGGTGTCCGCTAAGTGCATTAGACGACCTGGAACATAGACGACATTAATATCATAACGCTGGAGCCTCAAAAGCATTCTCTGCAAACGCTTAGGCGCATCCAGAAGTGGCTTTCTTGTGATGGTTTCAAGGGGTTTGTGATCAGAATGGACTTCTACGTTCCTGCCATAGGTGTACTGGTGGAATTTTTCCATCCCAAACAGGATTGCCAGGCATTCCTTTTCTATTTGCGCATACCCCTTTTCAGTGGGTGTAAGCGCTCTGCTGCAAAAAGCAACTGGTTGTCCTGCCTGTAGAAGTGCTGCACCCAGGCCTGTCTCAGAGGAGTCACATTGAAGGACCAGGTCTTCTTCTGGATTATAGTACTTTAAAACAGGTGCAGAGGCGATCATTTGTTTCAATTTATTGAATGCTTCTTCCTGTACTTCAGTCCACTCCCACACCACATCTCTGTGTGTCAGTTGTCTTAATGTGTCGCAACTATCTGATAAGTGTGCACAGAATTTAGACAAATAGTTCACCATGCCTAATACTCTTTGTAGCCCCTTCAAATCTGATGGCCTGGGCATCTCCACTATGGCTCTCACCTTCTCTGGGTCAATCTTTAGCCCTTCTGATGTCAGTCTGTGTCCGATGTATGGTACCTCTTTTTGTCTCAGCTTGAGTTTGTTGAAGTTTAGTTTGATGTTTCTTTTTCTGCAACGTTCCAGTAGCTGCCTGAGTTTTACATCGTGGTCTTTCTCAGCTGCCTCATCATTATCACCTTCACCACAGACGAGAATGTCATCTGCTATTATCCGAATTCCTGGTAGCCCCTCCAATGCCTGGGTCAACCTGTGCTGGAACACTTCTGGAGCCGGGCTGATCCCCATGGGCATTCGAATCCATCTGTACCTGCCAAATGGAGTGGAAAAGGTAGTGAGGTAACTTGACTCTTCTGAAAGCCTGACATGCCAGAATCCGTTCTTCACATCACACACTGTGAAAACTCTCGCTTTAGATAGATCTGGAAGAACATCATCTATGGTGGGCAAAGGGAAGTGTTGACGCTTAAGTGCTTTGTTTAGTGGTCTTGGGTCAATACAAATTCTTAATTGTCCCGATGGTTTCTTCACCACCACCATGCTGCTAATCCAATCCGTGCTCTTTTCCACCTGAGTTATGATGCCTCTCTCCACAAGATTTTCCAACTCATCTTTTAGGTGTTTCATGAGAGCTACTGGAACTCTCCGCTTCGGAAGCTGCACCGGTTTCACTTCAGGATTCACTTCGAGGTTGTATTTGCCTTCCAAGCATCCGTCACCTTCAAATACATCAGCATACTCTCGTTGTATATCTCTCTTGTTCCACTGTTCCTTTTCTCTGCTTTTCTCTGAGGTGACAATATCATCAATCGCAAGAATATTTTCATGCTGAATTCTTACCAGATCCATTGCTTGCACAGCCTTGTTTCCTAGCAGTGGTATTGATGAGCTTTCATCCACTACCATGAATTCCAACCGGTAAAGTTTTCTATTTCTGGGGTTTCTTATTTTTATTCTGCATTTTCCTAAGGGTTTCAGGGTGCTCTTGTTATACATGACCAGAATCTGTTCTGTCTTTTCCATTGCTGTGTCAGGGTTTAACAGTTGGATGGGTATGACATTGCAACTGGCTCCACAGTCCAATTGAAATTTTACTGGCGTTTCTCCTATCAGCATGGTTGCGAACAGTTGTTTTTCTTGTTTGTTTCCCTCCTTTTGTGAACTGAGACTGAGAATTTCTTGAAATGGTTCCTCTTCCATTTCTGCTACACTGTGTATTCCTTTTCGCTTTGTGTCTTTTGTTTTGCATGTGGTTGCAAAATGGTTCAGCTTGCCACACTTTCTGCACTGCTTTCCATAAGCTGGGCAACTTAGCTTTTTCCACTCATGCTGTCTTCCACAGAATTTACACTTAACGTTAGTTGAATGAGTTTGTTTGTCACTCTGAGACTGCCTAACTCTCTGAACTGCATGCACTTCTTCAGTTTTTCTTCCTTCAATTGTCATCACATTTTCTTTTGAAAGTTCAGATGCTCTGCATATTCTCATACATTTCTCAAGCGTCAAATCCATCTCTCTTAATAGGCGTTCTCTCACTTGCGAGTTCAGTATGCCGCATACTATTCTGTCTCTAATCAAAGAGTCTCTAGCCGATCCGAAATTGCACGTGTCCGCCAGCACTTTTAAATCAGTAACATATTTTTCAATCGTTTCTCCGACGTTCTGATTTCTGGAGAAAAATCTGTACCTTTCTACAGTTTCATTGAGTGCTGGATTGCAGTGGTTTCGGAACGCAGTTAACAGCCATCCCACTGTCAACTCGTTGTCTGCCGGTAAAGCGGCGCTTAGCGTCTTGCTTAGTTCTCTGCCCGTTTCTCCGATTAGATATTGGAACACTTTTACCTTGGTCTTGTTGTCCGCATCTGCGAGCGATAAGTCCATGTACAGGGAAAACTCCTCTTCCCATGATTTCCAAGCTTTGGTTAAGCACGCTGCATTCCAGTCAAAATTCGCTGGCGGTTTCAGCCCGAATGCACCCTCCATGATCGGCACTCTCTCACTCTCCGTTGCTCTCTCTATAGCCAACTGAACTCGGTCTTTTACTTTTATTCAACAATTTACCACTGCCACCATGTTATATGCTTGGTTTTATAGCTTAATCTTATCAAAAATAAAGAATCTCACAACCGCATGCTTCTCAGTGCTTCTCTTTACTTCCGTGCATCAGCATCACAATGACGTTACATCACATGACTCACACGTAAACCATATAAGGTCTGTCACATCCTGCTGACCATATATATAACATATTGTAACATATTGTAACAGTATGTACGGTATACTGTCCATGTCCAGAAAGGTAATAAAAACATCATCAAAGTAGTGCATGTGTCATCAGTGGGTCAGTTAAAATTTGTTGAAGCATCGAAAATACATTTTGGTCCAAAAATAAAAAAATACGACTTTATTCAGCATTGTCTTCTCTTCCGGGTCTGTTGTGAACCGTGTGCACGAGACTGCAGTGACGCCGCTGACGTACGACGATGCTGACGTACGCCGCTGCTGACGTACGCCGCTGCTGACGTGTTATCTGGTGCACCCCAGCTTTTTTTTATTTGTTTACAGTTACAGGAGACACACGCTGTAAGTTTCAATGTCTGAGGATAACACGTCAGCAGCGTCGTACCAAAATGTATTTTCAATGCTTCAATATATTCTAACTGACCCACTGATGTCACACGGACTATTTTGATGATGTTTTTCACTATTTCACTAACTAGTGCATACTAATAATTAAGCAGTGTCCTCACAACACCACATCTCACCAAACAGCAGGAATTCTTTTTTTCCACTTTCATTCATTTTTGGTTTTGTATTTTCACCAAATCAGAGGGTCCAAAGGAAACTACAGTATTGACTTAGCAACATATGAATATAATATTAACCTTACCTTCATCAAGCAATCCAAAAAACATAGACTGCTAGGGCTAAATTAAATTTCCTGTTGCCCTCCATGTCCAAAGCCCCCAATGTTATGTTGACTTTAACTGCACCTCCGACCACTAGAGGGCGTTAACCTTCTTCTGCTTCCGAAGTAAAGTCAATCCTACAATAACTTCCTGCTTTCATAAGCTGCATGTGAAAGTCCAGTTTATTATCATATATGCAGGTAAGAAGGATTGACGAGCCACTTTAACAGTGCTGTGTGCAGATATTTCCATTACCTCCAGTGAGTTTGGCATTGGCTTGTGTTTAATAGTTAAAGCCTGTATTCTACAGAGTTTGTTATTCGTCTGTGTACTGCATACAGTTGCGTTGTGTGATTTGTCATTTCTCAGGCGTCAGCAGTATTTAACTCAAGCATGACAATATACGCCTATGAAAATCTTATGTAATGTAAATTTAACTCTTGTTTCTTTTTTGTTATGTATAACGTTACTCTTTTCTTTGTTTATCGGAGTCTTTAATCATGAAAAGCTCCAAAGAAGCCGTGCAGACAGCTGCCAAAGAGTTTCTTCATTTTGTTAATAAAGGAGTTTCACCATATCATGGTAAGAATGACGTGTATAACAATCGTTTCATGTTTATTAAACTTTGTGATATACTCCAACATACTTTAGCATGGTAAACTGTAGCAAATTGTTGTTATATGGAAGTATAAATTCATTTACACTATAGTAGTTTTGATAATAACTATAGTAAAGTGATAAACTCTGGTAAACACTGATTCTAGTATTCTTTAATACTTAATAGTATGGTTCAGAAATGCATTAAATACAAAGTTGTTTTTTTTTTGTAGTTAATACTAAAGTATACTACATTATTTTTCATGTGGGTTGACAAAGAATGGCTTTGGGAATAAAAAAGGCATAATTGTAGTCTTACAGTGTGAGATATATTATATAATTAATATACAGTTCCATTACGTTAGGTGTGCTTATTTAAAAAACAAAATTATACACTGTCTGTAATATGAGCCAACTTTACACGTGTCGGACAAAATATAAGTGTCTTGGACATTGTTCCATTATTTGATGATAGTCTTCCAGATACAGATCTTGATATACACGCTGGCTGGATCAAAGGCTCTGTAAACATTGCTTTTTATTAAAGTAAAGTTTTCATATTTTTATCTCACTTTGCTGCTCTTTTGTACGCTTTTCCTTTTTGCTTTTCTGTTTCCTCCGCAGTGGTGGAAGAATGTAAATCTCGCCTGCTGAAAGCTGGTTTTAAGGAGCTTAAAGAGGCAGAACACTGGGATATTAAACCTGCCAATAAGGTGTGTAGTTTAGGTCTGTTTGATACCACCGACATGATAAAATACATGTAGCCGGGGGTTTCTAAAGACAATAAAGTTAATTCAAGATCACTGCATAGAGCAGGGGTTTTTTTCCAAACTTTTTGATGGCAGAAACACCCACATATGATGAACCCCGTTCCTAAAATATGTATTCATATTTTTTATAAAGTTCATGTAAACTGTGTTAGATAAATAGTAAGTTGTTAGCAAACTTAAATAATTGGCTACCCATAGACTTTTCACAATTTTTGCTTTGTCTTTTTCTTAAAAACATTTCTGGGGAGCCCTTTGAAACTTCTGGGGCTCCCCAGACCCCAGTTTGAAAACCCCTGGCATACTTTTAATTTGATAAATAAATGATTCAATTGTTTAAAAATAGTCAAAATTGTAAATAATCTTTTAGAATAATAAAAAATAACTTGAGTAACTTTGAATACAATGTGTTTCACACAATGCATGACAGTAAGTTAATAACATGCAACACATTAGATGGTGCAGGAATCATGTTTGTGAACGATCTTATTAGAGACATAATAATATAATATATAATATCTTTTTAAGTAAAATTCTTGTTTTAATCAGTACTTGAATCAGTTACCATTTTCTGTATAATATAAGGCATAGAATTGCATAATGCATAGTAGGGCTACACAATATTGAAGAAAAATGTAATATGCAATAACTTGCTTAATAATATGATATGCGCGTTGATAAGCGCTTGTTAAATCAATTAATACTACAATAAAATATATTTAAAAACTCAAAATTATTTGACCAATTATTTACCTACAACCTCTACTAAGTATGCATAATTTTTGTTACTATTAAAATCATTTTTATATTGCAAAGCACTGTGATATTCTTATTTGCAATATTTGGATAACTCAATATATCTTGCTGCCCTAATCCATACAATATTATACCAAAAAGATTTATCCCTTGTGTTTTGAATTTTTATTTGTATAATTTTTGCTCCAAGCCTACAAATATTTTTAAATACACAAAGCTTAGCCTTGTGGTGAAAAACAATTCCTGTTTGTCAAAATCATACACACAAATAAGAAATAAATATTCAGGTGTGTTGAACAGGTGTGTGGACATCATTATAATATTTTCCTTTTTTTACGCAGTATTTTGTGACCAGGAATTACTCCACTATTATTGCATTTGCTGTAGGCGGTCTTTACAAGCCTGGAAATGGTTTTTCCATAATTGGAGCTCATACGGATAGTCCGTGTTTGAGGGTAAGAGTTGCAGATTCCTTTACACCTTATGTAGGGCTTTGACATAAAAAGTCACTATTTCTCATAGTTAAATAGCATGCTATTCAGACTGTACAAATTTTTTACATTTAAAAGTAATGTAAATTCAGAATTACTAGTATAATTGTGTAATAATAGCTTTAAATGTGTGTGTTCAGGTGAAGCCACGCTCTAAGAAGACAAAGTTAGGCTTCCTGCAGGTAGGAGTTGAGTGTTATGGAGGTGGAATCTGGAACACGTGGTTTGATCGTGACCTGACCATTGCAGGACGTGTTATGATTAAGAGTAAACCTCTGTTATGTACTTTACTTTGTGATTCATTTCAGTGATCTGTTGTTGATGGTCGTTAGCTTTACTGATATTTTTTCTTTGCAGAGTGAAGGCAAGCTGGTGCAGCGTCTGGTTCACGTTCCACGTCCCATCCTCAGGATCCCTCACCTGGCCATTCACCTGCAGAGAGATATTAATGACTCATTTGGACCCAACAAGGAAAACCACCTGTAAGCATAAAGAGGAATCATTTATATTGAGCAGGGGTCTTCTGGTTTGATCTCAAGCGATTTTTTTTGTTGTTGTGAAAAGATGAAATTATTGTCATTGAAACTTAAAGGAAAACACCACCGTTTTTTCAATATTTTACTATGTTCTTACCTCAACTTAGACAAATTAATACATCCCTATCTTTATTTAATGCATAATCTTTGTACAGCGCATCGTGAATGTTTTAGCATTTAGCCTAGCCACATTTATTCCTTAGGATCCAAACAGGGATGAATTTAGAAGCCATCAAACACTTCCGTCAATATTACTGCGCCCTACAATATAGTTCTCATTTTTTATCCGCTTAAAAAATCACCGCGTTTTATTTTGTGCCACCATACTTACTCGTGTAACTACTCATGTAACAGGCTTTAAATAAGGAAAACGTGGAAGTGTTTGGTGGCTTCTATATTCATCCCTGTTTGGATCCTAAGGAATGATGGGGCTAGGCTAAATGCTAACACATTCACGACGTACAAAAATTAACTGCACACATTGAAACAAAATAGGGATGTGTTAATTTGTCTAAGTTGAGGTAAAAAAAAGTATATTAAAAAACAGTGGTGTTTTCCTTTAACAACTCTTTGATGTGCTTTGATGTTCTTTTTACATCAAGCTCAGCTAAATATTTTATTTACTAAATATTTTTATATTTTATTTGGGGAAGTTGTAGCCTAGTAATTTGAGAATCGGGTTTGTGGTCACTTTCACGTTCTTACTTTACAACTTAAAAACAACATGTGGTTGAGTAGATCATGATGTGATTTTTATTGTTGAGAGAAGTAGTTACTAACAATTTAACCTAAATATTGTACTATATGCATGTTATTACAGGCCATGCTTAAATGCAATACTGTCCCTTTCAGCAGGGCTTTGAACTAAAATTGTCAAAATAAAAAAGGGGGTTTAAAGGCATTGAACAAATCAGGAAGCAGGATGGTTAAAGGAAAGAGGAAGTATGTAAGGGACACTATAATGCTAAAATTCTGACTGTGTCTATACTTGTGTGTTTGTTGTAGAACACCTTTGTTGGCCACTGCCGTACAGGAGGAGCTGGAAACGGGCTGTGCTGCCTCAGGAGATGCCTCTAACGCAACATCCACAGTAAGATGACACACATACAGACTTATAAAATCTAAAACACCAGGGGCCTCATTTATCAACAGTGCGTAGAAAATTTTCTATATTTTTACCTACGAATGAAATTAAGTATGCAAGTACAAAAAAATAGGGATTTATCAAACGTGCGCACGGGGTTCGTACGCACATCAGTAAGTTACCCTTGATGAAAAATCCCACTTGTTCTTAAGCACCATGTTCGTGCACGTTCATAGTCATTTGCATTCCGAAACGCCTCCAATGAACCATATATGGTGTACACACCTCCCGTTATAAGTCACGTCGTTGTGCTTTTTCCCTCATCGCAATAATGGCAAAGAGAGCATAAAAAAGGAACTTTATAGACACAGAAATTAAGTTACTGCTGGATAATAACACATCCTGTATGGTTCACTTAGTGCGAGAGGAATGACTAACAAAAGAAAACAAATCTGCATGGGAACATGTTACCAGTGAGTTTAATTCTGTTGGGTATGAGTGAGAACGCTTCTAGAAATAAAAAAGTGGTTTGACATTAAATTATCAGCCAAAAAAAAAAAAACGCGTAACACACCGACGTGAAATCAGTGCAACTGTAGGAGGACAGACAATGACAGAACTTTACTTGGATATGTGCTTGGGCATAACCAGCAGTGTTGGGGAAAATTACTTTAAAAAAAGTAAAAGTAACTAATTGCGTTACTTAGTTACTTTTCATGGAAAGTAATCCTTACGTTACTTTTAAGTTACTTTTGCATTACTTTTTGTTACTTGGCTGAGGCTTGATGTCTTTCAGGCCTTGCAGGTGTTTTTTATGATGGCAAAAATGTCAAGCTCTGACCTGCCATCTCTGTTTCTGACTCAAACTGTTCAAAGAGTGCGTAATTCTACATTAATATGTTCAGTTTAATTCAGTACATTGTTTTAGTTTTAAACTGAATTAATTAAACTGAAAAGTATCTCACATTACTTTTTTTAAAAAGTAACTCAAATATTAATGTGTACATTTATAAAGTAATGCGTTACTTTACTCGTTACTTCAGAAAAGTAATATTATTACGTAATGCACGTTACTTGTAATGCGTTACCCCCAACACTGATAACCAGCATCATTGGCGCAATCTTTGAAAACGCGCTCCCGGCGGATTGGATGGTTTGCCAAGTCTTCCAATAATGCAAGATAAGCCATTGCACTGTCAAGCATTTGACGGAGCTTTCTTATATAGGGTTAGATACTAATTTCATTAATTAACTTCAACACTGATTTGCAGTTACTTTTATTAACAGTAATAATTTTTAACACCTGGGGGTGGATAATAAATAGACAAAGTGTTCTTTTAACGCTGGGGATGGACGGTCCTGTGTAGTATCCCTATTCTACCACTAGATGCTCTGCGTACGCATACTTCGAGGTGTAGTGATAGACCGATATATCGGCCAGCCGATATATCGGGCCGATATTTGCGAGTTTTATGTGTATCGGCATCGGCCGATACGTGGCTGCCATGTTCGCCGATTTTTTTCTGCCATTATTTACAGACAGAGTGCTGGAACCCGCAAGCGATTGCAGGTCATGTGACTAAAAACAATTAACCTTTCCATGACAACATCGAAAGCTCGGCCTAACAGCTGATCATAGCTGAACAAAGCTGGTTTTTATTTCTCATCCCTATGGGGCGGTTTCCCGGACAGGGATTAGACTAGTCCTAGACTAAAATGAATGTAAGAACTGTCCAAACTAATAACATCTCTTTTTAACAACATGCCATTTTTTTACATAATTTTTATGATGTAAATTGAGTGAGCAAAAGCAGTATCGGCTCCAAATATCGGCTCAAGAAAATCGGCAGCCTGTATCGGTCATCGGCTAAGGCTGATGAAACAAAAATCGTTATCGGCATCGGCACTGAAAAATCCATATCGGTCGATCCCTACCGAGGTGTGCGTATATTTACACACATTTCTACGTATAAGTGCAATTTGATAAATTCCACACTTTGCGTAAAACTGTTCCTACGCACACTTCTGTTCGTACGCACGCTTGATAAATGAGGCACCAGGACTTTACAAGGTGTAATATCTTATGGCCCCACTGTTTGGTTTGGTTTGGTTTGGTTTGGTTTAGTTTAGTTTGGGTCAGGTCAGCTCACCTCACTTTGGCGTGGTTAGCTTTTCCATTGAGTTTAGGATCACTTCGCAGTGGGAGGGGTTATAGGCGTGTCGTCATATTTGCGCTGCCTTCTGCTGTGACATCATACAAGTGAGAGCGTTGTTGTACATTCCCATACATTTATTTATTACTCAGTCTGCCACAAAATTAAAATTGGCCACCAAACTGCAAGTCTGGATAAAACTGTTATGGTGTCCCTGATTCTCAACCTGTGGACGTTTTTCATCGCTAAAAGGGAGTTTGGAAACTTATAGCAGAGCAAAGATGACAACATGTCAAGCACTGAGGTAAAGCTAATCTTTAACATTATAGCAATGACGCTGGGAGACGATTCTCTCAGACCAATCAGTGATCTACAGTGTTTTCACGTCACGTTTGGTATCAGCTCGGGTCGCTTGGAACCCCCACCGAGGTGAGGTGGTACAAAATAAAGTATCGGGTGCTACGTACTGCACCCAGTGGAAAAGCTCCCAAAAGTAAGCTGACCCGACCCAAACTAAACCAAACAGTGAGGTACCATGCAATGGAAAAGCGCCATTAGACCTTTGAAACTAGTGGCACGAAATTATAATAATTAGATGCACTCATTAGCATATAAAGAGCTCAGATGCAAAACCCTCTTAAGTGTGTTGTTGGTGGGTTTTCTGACCTGTTTGTCTGACCAATAGCAGATGGGAGTATTAAGTAAAACCTGTTAAAAAAGTACTTTGCAATTACTTTTAATGACACAGAGGTGCAGAATAACACCCAATACCTTCAGTTTTGTAGTTTACAACCCTTAACTCTCTTTGTGTGCATGTTTTTTTAGGCAGAGAAGCATCAGCCTGCTCTGATCCAGATGCTCTGTGGACAGCTTGGGGTCGAGTCTGATTCTTTGCTGGATTTTGAGCTCTGTCTGGCAGACACGCAACCAGCTGTACGTCTTTTGTGTTCATATTGAACAAATACCTTGTATTTTGTTTTTTGATTCATGCTGACAAAAAGAAGCGTTAGTATGCACTGTACGTTTGTGCACAGTGAAGAGGATTGCATTATTTTTACCCAAGTAAAAAATGCCACCTATGAATATAAATGTGAGACTAGGAATAACTATAGGAGCCTTAGCAAAATAAAACATTTTTAGAGAATCTCAAAGAAACAAGGCTAAGAGCTCTTATGGCCTCATTTCCATATAATTTACACATAAAACATTTGTCAGATTTGTTTGCACCAGTTTGTGCCTAATATTTATGAGGTTGTCAGCTTTAATATGTCCTCATGTTGTGCAGGCACTGGGAGGCGTCTTTGAGGAGTTTATCTTCTCTCCTCGTCTGGACAACCTGCACAGTTGTTTTTGTGCCCTCACGGTATGATGGAACACAGAGAGCAACATCTTATTAAATATTCAGCCATTCACGCAAATATAATCTGAGGAGCGATGATGAATAATAAATGAAAAATTGTGTCTTCTCCGCCAGGCTCTAATGGATTCCAGCACACCTGATTCACTAGCTAAAGACACAAACATACGTATGGTTACTCTTTATGACAATGAAGAGGTGTGACAAAGATTATAATCAAGATATTAATCTTAAATTTGTCTCTTATTAGCCTCCTCACTTAAATATTTCTTATATTTCTGGTTTGATAGGTGGGGTCGGAGAGCGCTCAGGGAGCCTGTTCAAACCTTACAGAATTGATTCTGAGACGTTTGGCTTCGACTCCTGAAAACCTGACTGCCTTTCAGGAGGCCGTGCCACTGTCCTACATGATCAGTGCGGACATGGCCCACGCTGCACACCCTAATTACCAGTCAGTCTGTCTCTATGGCAACTTTTTATTTCCGTGATAACCTTTTAAGCTAACCACTCCCATTACCATCTTATCTATTACAATATACAGTCGCTTTGGTGATGCCTATATGCTTTGGTGCTCCTGTGTAGCTCAGTGCTAGACCATTATGTTAGCAGCACAAAAGGTTATGGGTTTGAACCCAGGGAACCCACATACTAATAAAAAAATGTTTACCTTGTAATGCACTGGAAGTTGTTTTAGATTCAATTATTATTAATAATGACATAAATGTAATGTAAATGTAATGCCGTAGTTTATATTATCATAATTTACAGCAGGGAAAATATTTGACACGTCAGCATTTTTATCAGTAAGGGGGCTATTGACACAAAATTTTCACCAGCTGAACATTTAAGTATACAAGTTGAGTCATAATAAATAAAGTGAAATGCCACAGGGAATAAGTATTGAACACACTTTAATACTTTGTAGAAAAGCCTTTGTTGGTGATTACAGCTACTAGGAGCCTCTTGTATGGAGAGACCAGTCATCTCCATTGCTCAGGAGTGATTCTAAGGTTCCTTGGGCCTCTTTTATGAACTTTGATCTTCAGTTCTCTCCATAGATTTTTATGGGTCAGGTGATTGACTGGGCCATTCAAGCAACTTGATTTTCTTTCTTTTTAAATCACTACATTGTTTCCTTGGCCTTGTGTTTGGGATCATTGTCTTGCTGAAATGTCCACCCTCTTTTCATTTTCATCTTTCTGGTAGATAGCAGCAGATTTTTATCCAGAATGTCCTGGTACATTTCTCCATTCATCCTACCTTCAATAATATGAAGTCTGCCAGTACCCCATGTTGAAAAGCAGCCCCAAACCATGATGCTTCCACCCCCAAACTTAACTGTTGGTATGGTGTTCTTGGGGTGGTGGGCAGTGCCATTTCTTCTCCAAACATGGTGTGAAGACTGACTGCCAAAAAGTTCAATTTTGCTTTCATCTGACCATACTATAGTCTCCCAATAATCCACAGGCTTCTCCAAATGCTCTTTCGCAAACTTTAACCGAGCCTCAACATGCTTTTTGTTCAGCAATGGAGTCTTGCGTGGTGAGCTTGCATGGATGCCATGGTGGTTCAGTGCATTGCTTATAGTTTTTTTTTTAAACAAAAGTACCTGCTGATGCAAGGTCTTCCTAAAGTTGTGCCCGAGTGGTTCTTGACTCTTGGAGAACTCTCCTGATTATTCTTTGCACTCCTCGGACAGGGATCTTACATGGAGCACCTGATCGTGGCCGGTTTATGGTGAAGTGATGCTCTTTCCATTTCCGGATAATGGCCCCCACGGTACACACCGGAACATTTAGCATTCTGGAAATGCACCTATAACCATTCCTGTCAGAATGCTTTTCAACGATAAGATTACGAAGATCTTGAGAGAATTCATTGCTTTTACCCATCATGAAGTCTTTCCTGTGTGCATCCTGGGTAATGAAAAGCCTTTATAGGCCATCAATTAGGACTAAAGCAGCTGATATCAATTAGTACTGATAGGGCAGGGGTGGGCAACTCCTGGTCCTGAGGGCCAGTGTCCCTGCAGAGTTTAGCTCCAACCCTAATCAAACACAGCTGAAAAATCTAATTGAAGTCTTCAGGACTGTTCGGAAATGACATTCAGGTGTGTTCGATTAAGGTTGAAGGCAAGCTAAACTCTTCAGGACTGTGGCCCTCGATGCCCACCCCCTGCTTTCTATGCCATTTTGCACCTTCATGTGTTCAATGCTTGTTCCCTGTGTGATTTCACTTTATTTGTTGTGACTCAGCTTGTATACATAAATGTTCTGATTTCTTTGTATGAATTCAATATTTGGCTTGATGGCTACAACTGTTAGAAATTTTGTGTCAATAGCCCACTTAGAAATCCCCTTACTGATAAAAATGCTAATGTGTCAAATACTTATTTTCCCTGCTGTATAATGCATAATGCTATAAAAATCTCAAGTTTTTAAGTGATCTTGATTGTAGGGTTCTTCATGTGACCCTGGACCACAAAACCTTAAGACTTAAGTCTCATGGGTATATTTGTATTAATAACCAACAATACATTATATGGGTCAAAATTACAGATTTATGCCAAAATCGTTATGATATTATGTAGAGATCATGTTCCATGAAGATATTTTGTAAATTTGTTGTATCTTTGACAAATATTTTCCTATCCTAACAAACCATACCATACCATACATCAAAGCAAAGCTTATTTATTCTTTGTGATGTATAAATCTCAATTTCCCAAAGATGTACCCTTCTGTAGCTTGTGAATGGTTTTGTGGTCCAGGGTCACAATATCTTGGAAATAAATTTTTTCGCTGCCTCTTTCTGTTAGTCTGTGATGAATAATGTGGTTATTCCTTTTACAGAGAGAAACATGAGGAGAACCACAGACCTGCTTTTCATAAGGTACCAATCACACAAGCCTCAACTTGCATACACATTTATGAAGACCCAAGTAAAGCCCAATCGGCTAAATCTCTGGCACTCTGTGTCCTGTATCAGGGTCCTGTCATAAAGTTTAATAGTAACCAACGCTACGCAACCACTGCTGTGACAGCTGCTGTGTTACGAGAGATCGCTGGAAAAGTGGGTGTACCTCTACAGGTGAGTAAAAAACTGTTAATCTCTTCCTCTATTTATTATCTAGCTTAATTGTAAAGCAAGGTCATGGGTTTGAGTGCCAAGGAGCAAGCATATGTAGTATTAAAGAGTATTGTAAGTCACTTTAAATGAAAGCATCTGGTAAATCCATAAATGTTAAATGTCATTATATGCTTCCCAGAATTCTTCTGCCATATGAATCATCAGTTAAAGCTCTCGGCTAAAAGTATAATATTGTTTTGTTTATGAACAATCCTATACACGTGGGTGTGAACAATATGTGCTTGAATTCACCTTTTTTACTCACCGTTTGGTATTACATGTTAGGCTTTTAGTTGTAGGTATATTAGTTTTATGAGACATGGGTTTTCACAGTAGAACTGTTAAAGGACCAGTTTGTAGATTTTAGTGGCATCTAGCGGTGAGACTGTAAATTGCAACAAACGGCTCAGTCCACAGCTCACCTCTCCTTTTCAAAACGCATGGTGAAGCTACGGTAGCTACCACAGGACAAACATGTCCTCGTCTGAGACAATGTAGTTACAAAATGTACTCTATAGAACAGTTTGTCCATTTAGGGCTACTGTAGAAACATGGTGGCATAAAATGGCTTCCATGTAAGGGGACCCACGGTATAAGTAGATTAAAAATGGCTCATTCTAACGTAGTAAAAAAAAACAGTTCATTTTGTAAGGTCTTTATACACTAATGATAATATAGTTGTGTATTTCTGACTGTCAAGAGATCCTTCTAAAACTTACACAATGCACCTTTAAACTATAACATGTTGTCATTTACCATATTATAAAAGTAAAAATTATGTTATATGGTATGTTGGTCTTTATTTTTCTTCCTTATTTAGGTGTGTGAGAAAAATGCAAGAATAAGTGTAAATGTGTATGTGTGTATATATATATATATATATATATATATATATATATATATATATATATATATATATATATATATATATATATATATATATATATATATATATATATATATATATATATATATATATATATATATATATATATATATATATATATATATAAAGCAGTGGGAAAATAAATTGGACGTGATAGATACAAACAGGTGAAAAGTTTGCAACTCGTTCTTTTACAGTGATAAATAATGATTGTTTGTAGTGCAACCCCTGCAAAGAAATAAGCGCAGTCATGCAGCACAGCATGCAATAAAAAAATCTGTGCGCTAAGCTCCTTTAGTTAATATAATTCAATGTATTCACATTAATACAGGGTCAATATATTGTATGTTTGTTGGTAGACATTGAGCGTGTTTATTGATGTTTGTGTAAATTAACAGTGTGATATCTCTACATACCATTCAAACGTGTGAACAGTGTGCATAGCAACAGGCTGCTCACAAAACCATGTGGGACTTGTAAAGAAAGATATTGATGGATCCAAAAATCCATTCATCAGTATGCTGATCCATCTTTGTCAGTATGCTGCCAAAAAAGGTGTCACTGAGATGGTGCCCGTTATAAGGGAGCTTATATGTGACCCTATCTGTGAAAATAAAGCTAAAGTCATTTTTTGTAATAGACTGTTTTCTGCATAAAAGCATCATTCTGTAAATATTAAAGACATCAAGGTTATATTATTGACTGAGGTAGTCCATGTCAATGATTGGAATTAACGTAAAATCAATGATTGAAATCAATCGTTAGCCTGGATTTCACAGGCAGGGTCACATTTAGGTACAGATATGCATTTTTGAGGTGATATTATGCACCCTTTAGGTACAGTGGTGTACTTTATACCTTTATTTTGACCATAATGACACCATACATTCTGTATGTATGCACAATTAATTTATACAATAGTCACTGACCTCTCTTCTGTCTTTGTGGAGTTGTCGGTGATATTAGACACATCATGAAGTAATTAAGTGTGTTTTCCCAGGATGTGATGGTTAGGAATGACAGTCCGTGTGGAACAACAATTGGCCCAATTTTGGCAGCTCGGTTAGGAATGGCAGTTCTGGATCTCGGAGCTCCACAGCTTGCCATGCACTCCATTCGAGAGATGTGCTGCACATCTGGAGTTCTCCAGACCACCACACTCTTTAAGGTAAACCCCAGCTAAATATACTGGCCACTTAATATTACCCCAATGGTGGTTTTAAATTATTATTGAATCATTTTAACAGGACAAATTGAACATATAAATGCTAATAATGTTTCTCTGTTTTGGGTTGGGTTTTTTTTTGTGAATTGCAGGGCTTCTTTGAGCACTTCCCCTCTGTGCGAAGCACAGTAGCCGTAGACTAGACTGTCGGTTTCACTTGCCAGAACTGCATGGATGGATTAATGGACGTCATTAATAGGGAAATCAATATCACTCTATCCTTTCTCATTCATTTTCTCAGCATTATCATTTGTCCATTTATCACTGTTTGCGACATAGTGGAACAGGAGTTTGGTCTCTTGTAAACTGTAGCACTTGAACAGTATGACCATATTGTATACTGTACTTTGTTAACTTGTTAATAAAGTCAACAAATTTTTGAATTTCACCTGGGCTGTTTCATGTCTATCTGTTTTTATCTTAATATGTTAAGTGGCTTACATTTTGTAAGCATACACTGCATCACAAAGTCCAAATCCCTGAAGTACTGACCATTAGGAGTGATTTGTGCGTTTCTTAAAATAACTGCATTACGGTATCTGATTGTCGTGCCCACTTTCCGGGTTTTCTGTCTGTCCGGTTCTCTCACCCCTCCCTCCTGTCGTGTGCTGGCGCTGCTTCTCTCACTCATCTTCTAAGCTCTCTTACCTAAGTCTGGTGTTTCTGGAGTTTGGCACAGGCACAATATCACCCCGTTCGCTGTGTCAGCTAAATATGTTGCTGTAAACGGGACTGTGGGTGCGAGAGGTCGAGGGAAGATGAAATCTGCGCGGCTGTGGATGCTTATCTGTTTGACGACTGCGTCTTGTCAGCTTGGTACCGCTGATAAATACGGTTGTCAATGAGCCACAGGTTAACTTCACACGACTGAATGATGCGCGACTCGGATGCAAATAAAGAAATGTAATGAACGCACATGTTTTTCTTCATCGTCATATCTACATTATAATTGATTAATGTAAATGTAGCCATTAGATATTTTTTTACAATGTTTAAATTGCATTGGGACTTATGTTTGACTTTCTATCGTTTGAAATAATTTGTCAATGCTATTAGCATTAAAAAAAGTATAAACACGATTAAAGTGTTATCAATAATCTTATGTATTCGTTATTACATACATAAATGTTAAATGTAAAATGCAAGAGAAGGACTTGCGTGCTTGCTGTTAATGTTGACGTCGACAACGCGCGTGTCTTGACTGAAATGAATGGCAGCGCTTGGCGACCTGGCAACGTCAGATTATAACATTATTCATAGAGACCGCAATAACACTATTTTCATACTAGACCCGAGCTACTGTTGAACTAGGAATAGTTGTCTTGTTTATACAGCGATATTTTACCTTTAAGTGCATTTTTTAGACTTCATCGTAATGGAAAACACTTCAAGGCGTACTAATAAGTTGAGTTATTTTATTGTTTTTTCAGCGGGATAATATATTAAATTCAGCACCATGGACAGAGAGAGTTGTAATGAGGTTGGCACAGTTGTTTTTGAGGCACGTGCCTCATTGTATGTTCGCTTGTGCATTGCATCTGGCTGTTTTCTGCAGGCTGACTCACCGCTGACGACCCTTCCCACGTCATTCTTATGTTCGTCGTCACTGTGGGGGCACGAGTCACTCACTCAGAAGAATGCAAATTTGCTCTGTGAGAATGTTTATGTGGGCATGAGCTCGTGTGAATATAGCAAAAGAAAAGTGAATTGTGTAAATAATATTTCTAAATTCGAATGGATATCTTGGACAGATGTATTCACGTGAAAAACAAGCAGGCTAGGGCGAGTTATTCAATAACACATGCGCAGTGTTTTCCCAGACACGACTACATTTGTTTGTGCCAATGGTTGATTTAACCCTAATTTATTTTTGGAAAAGCAACAAAGAAAATACAGATAAATCAAGAAACGACTAATGAATGGACATGTTTGATATAGTTTAACCCCCTTTTGAGTGTGGGGTGAAGTTGATGTGCACTTTCAAATGAATATTACATTTTTTGCCCTAGAAGCCTAATCTTGGTCTTGTTTTAAAGTTTTTCACTGAAGTGTATGGAGGTGAAAATATTAAACAATATATAGTTTAAAAAAATAGCAGTTTAAATTAAACATAATAATAAATAAATAAATAATGCAATCAAGTATGTATTTTATATTTAAAAAAGCATAAAAATAAAAATCCTAAAAACATAAAAGTCTCAACTAGTTTGGATCCAAATTTCAAGTTAAAGGCGGGGTGCATGATCTCTGAAAGCCAATGTTGACATTTGAAATTAATAATAATTTAATTAATTTACTAATAAAATTAATTTTATTTAATTAATAACATTTGAAATCACCCAAACAAACACGTTGCTACCCTAATAAGGCCAATTCACACTGATCTAACAGACTCCAACAGACGCTTTCCAACGATATATAGTTTGTCAAGATTGTTTAGAAAAGGGTATAAGCAGTGCTATACACTCTAAAAAATATTGGGTTGAAATCAATGGGTGAAAACAACGTGGGCCTGTCAGTGGGCCCATGATATTTTAGAAATAATAAATATAAAAACTACTCTCTTAGAGCTTTCCAACAATATATATGGTTTGTCATAATTAGATAAGAATTCAAATGCAAAACACTAAAGTAAAAATAGGTCCCACTTGCGGGACATTGACATTTAGCAGGATTATCAATATTTTGAGGCACACGCGTTTCATAAATGAATCGCATACTCTCCCTACATAATTTATTTTATTAAACACTGTTGAAATATTTATTTTAGAGGCTTAGACCTTTCCAACGATATGTTTTATCTTAAAATTTACATAAAACATATTGACGTAAACTCAGGTTTACTGTATACGGGACAGTGACAGACGGTGATAGTTAAATGGTAAAACTTAATAATTTCATTTAATAATTTAAGTGTCTTCTTTCAAATGAGACCAACCTTATGTTTATATTCCAAAGCGTTCATAAATTCCAGCTATTTAAGTAGTGTATTTTCATGAAAAGGGGTGACAGTTAAGGGGTTAAAATCTTTTTGATGGATCTCGTGTCCAGCTGGTGCCAAGCGACTTATTATTTTCTTCCTGTGCATGAGTTTGTTGGATGTCAAACTCCATTAGTCATACTTTAATATAACCATTTTTTTTTCTATTTCGCCTCCGTCTCTCACCCCCGTTGCCTTCCCAAGAGCCCAGGAAGCCTTTCAATTTATTTTGACAGAGGATTACTTTTCAACCTATCATTTTATTATATATGACAAGTATGTCTGCTCTCCTCTCTAGGGGTCTGGGGACACAAAAAGGTTCCCTCTTAAATATAAATGGGCAAAACAATGCCACAGAAGAACCAATTTTGGCTGTATGGTTCCATAAAACCCCTTATGTTTCACAAAAGGTTCTTTGCACTGGAAAACAGTTCTTTAGATTACAAGAAAGAAGTGGTTCTTTTAAGAACCTTTCAGTCAAAGGTTCTTCAGGAAAACAAAAAATGTTATGGTACCCTTTGTATACAATTTTATTTAAGAGTGTAATGGAAAAGGTTTTTTAGACCAGTAGTTCTCAAACTACTGGTCTAAAGAGGGGGTGGTTCCACTTGGGGGGCAAGAGATGGTGCCAGAGGCGGCACTAGTTTTATAAAATAGGCTACATTCATTTATCAAAAATTCTATGTAATTAAAGCTCAGAAAACCAACATACTAACCAGCAGCATTACGTTGTATCATTTAACCTGTTTTGTTTAATTTAAATTCAAAATTTGAGATTGTTTTATGTCATTAATTTTCTTTGGGGGGCCGTGAAGGACTACATCTACAGTGCTACACCCTACACATGGGGGACCACTGCTTTAAGGGGGTCGCGCAACGGATGCGCAGCTTAGCGCCACGTCGAGTCACGTCTACAACTCGGAGGTCGCGTAAACCGGAAGTACACATTAAATAGCGCAAGCTTCCTCAGATAGCGTCTATTTAAAAATGCAAAATATACGTTAGCAGCCAATGTTAATCGTTAATGATTTGGGACAAATAAGATGTTATTTAATGTTAAACTATGTGAGTGGCGCTCTGTGGCACGACAGGGATTTGAGCAACTTCTTGAGTCAAAGCTCCTGTCGGCGCCAATGTGCGTATACTCATAGAAAACAATGTGTTCGATTTTTTTTTTTTTTTAGAACGACGCGGCGCTAAGCTGCGCATCCAGTGTGCAACTCCCTTTAGAGAACCACTGCTTTAGACTATTAAAATGTAAGAAATAAATGGTTCTATTAAGAAATTTTGGCTTTAAAGTTTCATTTAAAGGTGCAGTGTGTAAATTTTAGCGGTATCTAGTGGTGAGGTGGTGAATTGCAACCAACGGCTCAGTCCACTGCTCACTCCTCGCTTTTGAAACACATAGAGAAGCTACTGTAGCCACCACCAGTAAAACATGTCATTATTGGAGACAACTTAGTAAAAAAAGTTTGTCGGTTAAGGGCTTCTAGAAACATGGCGGCCCAAAATGGACCCTCGGTGTGTGTAGATAAAAACGTCTCATTCTTAGGTAATAAACACATAATGGTTCATTATGAAAGGTGTTTTTACACCCTGATAATATAGTTTTATATATTATTTTGCATTTCTGTCAAAATATCCTTCTAAAAATTACACACTGCACCTTTAAGTACTAAAAATGGTTCTTTTGTGGCTTCACCAGGAAGAACCCCTTTAGATCCCCTTTACTTTTTTAAGAGTCTGCAAAATTTCAGCTTGAATTTATATGTTATGTTAACTTTAAGCCAAAACTTTAAATAGTAGGTTGAATTGACTTGCGAAACCAAGTTGTGCATTTATTTTACAGTGTATATAAAATTGGCTTGTACCATGACCTTGTCCTGCATGAATGCCCTCTTGTTTTATTTATTTTTAATTGTTGTTGTGTTAAGGATATTTTGTCTTGTGAGATGTAGAACGCAGCTGGAGCTACTGTTGCGTATTTCTCACAGCGTTCTGGCAAATGTTAATTAAAGCTGTTTATGGTGGATGGATGATTCAAAACCATTACTTGTCTGTTGCTATGGTGTTAACAGATTGACAGTGTCTGATGAGCAATTAAATGTACTGGTGCTGAAATTGCCAGAGGACTATAGCTAGTCTACTGTATCTAACCTTTCAATTAAATATTAAAGAACCCATAACTGTATCTCTTGGGTGCTTGTGGTGGTGTGGGCCAGTACAAGTCTTCGAGGAACTTGCTTACATATACCGGCATGTATATTTAAACTGTGTGTGTATTACTCTCTTTAAAAATAAAGGTGTTAAAGGGGGTTCTTTGCATTGAAGAACTATTTTTGAATATTTTAGTCCTTAGAAGAACCATTTCTTGCTTGCACTGTAGTGGAACCTTTATCCTTTATTTAGTGTTCCCCAAATCCCCTCCTTACTTGCTGCTGATCATACTCACTCTTTTTTCTTCATCTTTTTCCGGTAAGGTTGTCTGTTTGATGAAGGCTTATGCTCCAGTGACCAGCTTTGCTGGGATGATGAGTGCTGCCATAGTTTGTGTTTCTGACCTTTGTACAATGGCTGGAACTGTTATGTAATTATATTACTTCATAACACCAGCCTCATTCGTTCTCCTTCATATCAGCCTGTATCTTTAACGTATTATTGGTTGGGCTTCAATACATCAGTCTTGGCCTCGTGTTTATGCATGTGCAATTTATTGTCATGCATTCAAATTTTACAGATTATATGAGCAATTATGCCGGTTCTATCTCTATTTTATAGCCCTTTTGTTAAGTCACTTGAAAAATATCAAGCTGATTTGTGTGGTAGTGCACATTTTTAAGTGTGTGTAAGAGGGATTAAAAAAAAGAAATCATTGACTGCACAGTAAACACTCTCGCACCATCAGCTGGTCTTACCCAGTAGGTGGTGTTCAACTATTTCCATGGCAACTATGACATCACACAGTTTCAAGTCTCTGTTTATGTGAAAAGCACAGGGGTGAAAAGTAAATTGTACAAAAGATGAAACACATTTGTACCTCACACAAGCAGACTTCATTTCACTGAAGACCTTGTCCATATGTCTACCAGTGACACAGCATAAGATGTCTATGTGTGTGTTCCAGATGAGTTGTTTGGTCAGTGCCTTACACAAAGGCAGGAAAGGTTTCGATACAGGGTGACGGCAGTCCTACTAGACAGGCTGCAGTCTTTATTGCAAATGCTCATGAAGCAAGGTAAGTTGTACATGCATCTTCTTGTCCTTGAGTTGCTTTAAATCGTGCAGCACTTTTTTCTACATAACAAAACTTATTGGTTGTCATAGAAACAGCACAATGTGTACGATAGGGAAAGTATTAATTCACCCACCAGCATGTGACTGAATATGTTGCTAAAGTAAGCAAGGTCAACTAAATATATGTGTGTCCATAATATATAAGCCACATTTTTAAACGATTTAAGCAGATTTTCCATTATTTTGCAGGATTAACCTGGCAGGATGATGTTACCCAATCAGTGATTAAAAAGGAGCTTAACAAAGTTACAAAGATCCCAGTAACTCCTGAATTGAAAAATGGCCCATCATCTGAGTAAATTTCACTTTTTTTGTCAAATTAAGATTTTTTTTTTAATTTTCATATTCCACTGCATTGATGTCTGTATTCTCTTTATTAATAAAGATCTCAGGTTGGCCCTAAAAACCAGCTTAAACCCAAACTGATGAAGCCCTACGTGGACTACATGATTGTTGATCCCCCTCAAACATCTCTCCATATGCAAAGTCTGGACCCTTACACTTACCCCAGAGTGAGAAAAACCCTACGATCATTGTAGATTTTGGCTGATAAGGTCTACAACTTTACTGTTAATTACAGCTTTGTGTCTACTTCGCAGTACGGCTACCAAGATGAAGAAGAGCGCTCTTTGAACTTAGTGGACAGGGACCGGTCCCAGCCTGCTTCCTCTCGCATTAGGGGCAATTCACCACTTTCTTCATCTCTGGATAAAGATGATCAACTTCTGCAGGACCTGATGACCCTACTTCTATCCTCACCCGCACAGCCAACTTCTCGCCATCGTGTGGCAGCACCTCATCACGTCTCATCTTTTTTCCAGGATCTGGACTTTCCCCTTGACTATAACAAGGACTTTTTAGCCCAAAATGAAAAAATCAACAGCCAGCAAAAAAAAGAGGGGTCCCAGAAATATGAAGCCTTTGTTGGGCCGAGTGGTGAGTGGTGTGTCTGTAAATTTGACAGTTTTGCTACTTTCAAAACCACTGAAAATGAACCCATCATTTGACTCTAGGGCCCAATCATCAGAATCTAAATGAGCTCCTTCTGCAGCATGGGTTTGATCTGAACCATCTCAACCCTGAGGAGATGGAACGTCTTTTTACAGTCCTTCAGCTCCTACAAAATGAACCCACCACCATGCAGAGAAAACCTGAGCATATACATTTTACTGGATATCAGCAACTAAGCCTGACTATATTTGTCATATATAAAAGGTTGATAGCAATATTGGGTACTGCTGCCATTGGCATTCATTACAAACTTCATCTGCTTGTTTTTATTCTTTCAGCTGAACAAATGGATTCCTCTGTGCCTCAAAAAGTGGTGAGTGTTCAAAATGTTTCTGCCATCTAGTGCTTAATTTGCAAGGTTGGGTTGTTGTCAGTTGTATTGAAATATTGTACCTGCAGGAGGCAGCATGTGTTTGATTTTGCAGCTAACCATACAAATAAATAGTGCTGGGCAAAGATTAATTGCGATTAATCACAACATAAAAACATTTAAATGTGTATATATATAAAAAAAAATTATGATAATGATTCGAGCTTTGTGACATGGTGCATTATCCTGCTGGAAGTAGCCATCAGAGGATGGGTACATAGTGGTCATAAAGGGATGGACATGGTCACAAACCATGCTCAGGTAGTCCGTTGCATTTAAACGATGCCCAATTGGCACTAAGGGGCCTAAAGTGTGCCAAGAAAACATCTCCAACCCCATTACACCACCACCACGAGCCTGCACAGTGGTAACAAGGCATGAAGGATCCATGTTCTCATTCTGTTTACGCAAAAGTCTGATGCTAAGTTTACACCAACCACGTTTCCGGCGTCAAAACCATCTACCGCGTGTGGTTTGCCGCTTCAACAATTTGGATGCATTCGCACGTGTAGAGCGGAGTACACGTGCCGAAAAAGCAAGCATTTGACGCGCGTCAGAGGCAAACTCCGCTTCTTGTGGGAGGGGCAAGTGCTATGCAAAAATTAGCGTGAACCGCAAAATGCACAAAAAGCACCATTCGGGCGTACCGTGCACAACGCTCAATTCGTGTCTTTCGCGCGAGCGTCAACGCGTCTTCACATTGACTTAACATTGAAATCACTTGCGCTTCACGCCTCTTCTGCGGTTGGTGTAAATGCAGCATGACTCTACCATCTGAATGTCTTAACAGAAATCGAGACTTATCAGACCACGCACAAAACTGTTAAATTTTGGTGCGCTTGTGCAAATTGTAGCCTTTTTTTCCTATTTGTAGTGGAGATGAGTGGTACCCGGTGGGATCTTCTGCTGTAGTAGCCCATCCGCCTCAAGGTTGTGCGTGTTGTGGCTTCACAAATGCTTTGCTGCATACCTCGGTTCTAACGAGTGATTATTTCAGTCAAAGTTGCTCTTCTATCAGCATGAATCAGTCGGCCCATTCTCATCTGACCTCTAGCATCAACAAGGCATTTTCTCCCACAAGACTGCCACATACTGAATGTTTTTCCCTTTTCACACGATTGTTTGTAAACCCTTGAAATGGTTGTGCGTGTAAATCCCAGTTACTGAGCAGATTGTGAAATACTCAGACCGGCCCGTCTGGCACCAACAGCCATGCCACGCTCAAAATTGCTTAAATCAACTTTCTTTCCCATTCTGACATTTAGTTTGGAGTTCAGGAGATTGTCCTGACCAGGACCACACCCATAAATGCATTGAAGCAACTGCCATGTGATTGGTTGATAAGATAATTGCATTAATGAGAAATTGAACTGGTGTTTCTAATAATTCTTTAGGTGTGTGTGTGTGTGTGTGTGTGTGTGTGTGTGTGTGTGTGTGTGTGTGTGTGTGTGTGTGTGTGTGTGTGTGTGTGTTAATAACACACTTTTATTTTTATGCAATTAATTGCGATTAATCCTTGCCCAACACTACAAATAAAATAAATAATAACATTTTGGCAATGTTAACAATTTCATGTAGTTTGTCGTTCATGTCTATTATATTCCATTTACCCGTCGTACATCTCCAGACACAGCATTTTACTGTAGATGATTTCAGACTGCTGCAATATGATACCCTTGCCAACTCTATTACATCAACAATCACGGCTGGCTAGAATATAAACAGCAACTGCCCAATAACCAGTGAGCTCAATAGCATGTGAATGAGAAAGATACACATAGATCATTATCTCGAGACCATTTACCTGACACTGCAAGTCTTGTGTGCTTTCTCCACATTAGATGAAGATTACAGAGGGGGAGATGACCCATGTTTTGAAGCAAGCATCTGTCCCAGCTACAAATTCTTCTTTACCTCCTTCAAACATCCTTAGCTCACAAGTTTCTCCAAAAGGGCCCAGCTCCCTGGGGACCCCGCGGGATAACTCTGTCCCTGTGGGTACCAGTAAACTAAGTCCTGCGGCTCTCAAAAATGAGGATGGAAAGCTTGCAAAGGGAGCCATGAGTGTAAAACCTGGAAAGAATGGAACCATATCAAAGGAAGAGTTTGGTTATATTGTCACCAATCAGAGGTACAATCAACAAATTAGAGTGTTACTCCATGTGGAATTCTTTTGTTCGGAAGTAGAATGGTCACATGGTACTTGTTTTCAAAACACATCACTAATAAAAAACCTGAAGGCACATGCTCGCTGTTCAATGAGAGACTGTCCATGTGTGTTGTTTTGTGAGTTTTGTATTGTTGTGCTTGTGAAGTTTGTGTGTGTATGAATGTGTATGTCTCTCTACAGTCCCCTCAGTCTGTCCGATGGGGTTCATCTACTGAAGATTCTTGCAGATAGGATCCATCTCACCACTGGCTCTCTCATCAATATCAGGTAGGCCTGGGTCTATAGACCTTTTGCGAGTAGACGTCACCGTTACGTCACTGCAAGCTGCGCGCGCAATGTGGTGGCAGAAAAACAGTGGAAATGAATTATACACAAGTGAAACGAGCAAGATAACTCTAGAAAATGTCTTATTGTGCTGTTGAGTGTCAGAATAGGAATGCCAAAAAAAGATGGCCTTCATTTTTATACCGTTGTCGAAGACACCATTTGAAGATAAACGTAAGTGTTTATGGTTGCAATAAGCCCTTAAACGGACAGACTGGAGTGATGAAATCATCTGGAAATCTATTAATAATTAGGATAGAAAACAATGTCCGGTGTTCTGTCGAAGTCTGTTCCCTCTATGTGTTTATCAGAGCGTTTTCATCACTTTACGTTTATTATTTTTTAGAAAAATAAATATTTGAATGGATTATACTGAAAAAGCAATAATATCACCATTTATTACATATTTCAAAATTTTTCCGTTTTCTATTATTTCTTTTTACCTTATATCTTCGCCTATGTCTTCTGCTCTAAAATTATTATGTTTACATACTTAATAAATATAAAAAATAAAGCGCACACACATATGTTGTAAAGTGTTATTAATATATAAACAGGCCTATGCATATTAATTTGTATGTTAACATAATAGTTTTAGAACAAACACGTCGGCTATAAATATAAGGAAGAAATAATAGACATTTAATAAATGGTATTATATAGAATACATCATATAAAAGCAATACTATGTAATTTAGCGATTCATACTGTAAAATTAATTGATTTGCCAATAAAGAACAATACATATACATTACATACATGCATCAGTAGCCAAGCCATTTAAACTTTTAATCTATCTAAAAAATAACCCTGACATGATTAAACAAAAACATTACACTAAAGGGAAACATAGGGGAAACAGACTTCGACAGAACACCGGATCTATAAAAATTACAATTTAACGCTAAAACACTTTACACCGCTACTGCAGAGCTGTCACTTTCTGCCACCAGTTGGGCTCCGCCCACAAAAATGTCATCTCTGTTTGCAAACACGCAAATGGTCTATTGCAGGCCAGAAAGGCTTAGATGAGTCCCAGATTTGGTTTGGTAGTGAACTTTAACATCTTTAAAGTGTTTCCTAAGAAAACTCAAACCTTTGAAGACGGGTTTAAAAGTGGACGTTTTTTTGATAACAACGCCTCGAAGTCTCCGTGTAAACTGCACAAATGCAAATCTGTGATATTGGTGATGTCATGAGTATGTGATAAATCACTCTATAACAATGGCCTACAGGAATGTGTTCGTGCTGCTCAAGTTAATTTATGTTTTTTCAACAAAGTTTACACATTTTTGTGAAATTCTTCATAAACCCAAAGAAAATACTTTCCCGTTTTTCAGACATCCTTGTTGCGTAAGCATAACCTTAAGTTAAAGAGTAGTTTACCTTTACAGTGCAAATAGCGTCTCTTATTGGCAAATGCCATTTACACTAGCTCCGCCCACAAAAGTCTGGTTGGAGCACTAAAGTTTAAAAAAGACACACCAAAATCAACAGCTTCTGTGGCGCAAGCTGTAGAGCATATATGGCTTGTAGATCTGGCTTTTAATGGTTCAAATCCACATTTTGGGACTTAGTGTAAATAGCATCTATCGCATTTACACACAGGCTGCGTCGGAAATCCCTAAAATGCTGCCTTCGGAGGCAACATTTCAAAACAGTAAAGCTGCATTCAGACAAGCAGCGATTAGCAGTAGCCGAGCGGATGGGGCGTGTCCAGTTGCGCAACAAAGTTTTAACTTTATGCAAATTATGAGCGACTTTCGGGAGCAACTACCAATGAGAACGAAGCAGTAGAGTTCATGTCATCCATCTCTAGTCAGTCACT
The DNA here is from genome assembly GCF_027580225.2 of Misgurnus anguillicaudatus. Classification (NCBI taxonomy): domain Eukaryota; kingdom Metazoa; phylum Chordata; class Actinopteri; order Cypriniformes; family Cobitidae; genus Misgurnus; species Misgurnus anguillicaudatus. The sequence goes on from NC_073344.2 coordinate 37,189,297, forward strand.
GGAGTGGACGGTACTCATTTTGTTTATGACAACCAGATTTAGAAACACCTCTTTTGAGACGAGCGACACACAGCGACAAAAGTCGCTTATAATGTGAATATACCTTAAAGGGACAGTAAGTAGGGTTTTAAGTGTTTTATTAATCAAAATCAATGTCTTTATTCATAAATATGTCCTCGTTGGTGTCAAATGATCTCTGTCAGTGATCTGACTTTTCTTTGTAAGCTTATAATTTCTTCTCTTTACTTACATTAAACGGGTAAGGCCAAGGAGGCTTCCATGTTGTTCCACCATACTGATAAACTCTAATAGCAGAGAGGGACAAAAAGCTCTAGCCTACCAAAGCATTTCCGCAACACGTTTTCATTCAGGACACGTGAACTAGCTTAAACGGACAAGGAGATCAGTGATTACATAACGGCTACCGTAGTTGCAACACGCATTTGGAAAAGCGAGGCGCTAGAGAGCACTATTCGTTTGAATGCAAAATACAATTTCACCACTAGATGGGGTAAATCCTACTTATTGTCCCTTTAAAGGTGCAATGTGTAATTTTTAGAAGGATCTCTTGAGAGAAATGCAAAATAATATACAAAACTATATTATCAGGGGTATATAAAGACCTTTCATAATGAATCGTTATGTGTTTATTACCTTAGAATGAGACATTTTTATCTATAAACACAGAGGGTCTCCTTACATGGAAGTCGCCATTTTGTGCCGCCATGTTTTTACAGAAGCTCTTAACGGACAAACGTTTTTACTAAGTTGTCTCTGGCGATGACATGTTTGTCCGGTGGCAGCTATCGTCGCTTCTCTATGTGTTTCGAAAGCAAGAGGTGAGCAGTGGACTGAGTCTTAGGTTGCAATTCGCAACCTCGCCACTAGATGCCGCTAAAATTTACACACTGCACCTTTAAGGCATCAGGGCACGTCCGAATCCAATGTTTGCTTTACTTCCTGATTCCTCAGAGACCTTCATTGTCTTGTCCCACAGGGTATGCAACAACGTCACTTTTCCACTTGACCACACCGGAGCTCACCCTGTTGAGTGGCAAAACATTTAACAAAATGGCTGGTTTTTATAGCTGCTGCTGCGAAAACGCCAGTAAAACTGACTATTATCAGCTTAAATTGAATGTAGTTGGCCTTATAAGTGACCCTAACAACTTGCCAAACAACCATTAGTCTGTGGACATTGGCATATGACCAGACATTGCTTTTCCTGACATATATGTTCGTCTTGCCTATAATTATCCCACCTGTGAAGAACACAAGGCTCATCATAATGACAAAACTTTGCAATTACACAAAATAAGAGTATTTATTGGTGTATTTTTATAGGATTTTTTATTCCAAAATTTTACATACCTGACATATGGCTACTGATTTACTTCTTTCTTTTGATTGTTTTTCTTTGCAGATCGCTCCAAATTTTTGTTGAATCTGTTAGCACAGGTGATCACACAACTACTTTTTCAATTTTAGCCGCGTTTTTCACGTTAGGCTAATGCTGTTGCTTAGACTTTTTGCCACTCAGTGGGCGTAACTGCAGTCACTTTCGCCGAAGGTGACGTCACGTGCATACCCTCTATTCTATACGTGTGTGCGCAAGGAATGTGATTGGTCGAGGCTTTTCGAGGGAGGCCAGGAAAGCGTGTTTAGTGTAAATAAGGTTATATTTTAACTTTTTATACCTTTTGATTGCATTTTTAGCAAGAAATTAGTATTGCATCTTTCAAATATGGGATAAGTTATCACAAAGGCACTTTCTGTTTATATTTCAAACTGAATTTCATTGCTGCATATGAAGGCTGTCTGAATGCGTTTCTCTGAGCTGCCTTCATTCCTCTGAAGTCATTGCCTCATGAAGCAGCAACAAGTCAGCTGCCTTGCCTTGGGTTTCAGACGCAGCCTATCACGCTATTTGTACTTGGTGTAAATAGCCGCTGCCTTAACATTAGGCTAATTAACACCGGTGTTATTATTGTTTGTTGCTTTGGTTAGCAAGCAAATGCCAATCTCACTAACCCTTTGACCAAATCAAATTGTGGTGAGCTGGAACCTTAATCCATTATCCCAAGAGGACAGAGGGGGTTGGCTTAGAGAGAAGTGAATGGAACAAACCAACCACACAAATGTTACCCGATTAGGCTACTTGTACAATAGGCTGACCCTCACAGTGTGGGTCCTTATACCTAACACATCCATGTGTGTGTCGGATGCTTGTATGTAGGCCTAATAAAAACCTCTATTTCACAGTGTGGTTGGTCCAGCAGTCACTTTCCGTGTCCTCCCAAATAGCCAGAATTTTACAGCCAGTGAGGTGTCAGAAAAGGCCGGTGAGTATGCCTAATAAAAATAATGTTTGTTTTTTTTGTTATTAGGAGTATTTCGTAGATTTTGTAGAAGTATTTATGGCTTAAAGATCATGCAAGGTAATAGAAAAATTGACTGATTATTTTATAAATTATCAAATTATCAAATTATTATTATATAAAAATATTATACAATTATTTGACTCAAATAATCTAGATTAGCTTCGCACTTCAATTTCATTCTCTATTAATGGATTAGATTAAATATTTTTGAGTGTTCAGTGCACTTGCTTTATTAAAGCAATACGTTACTCGCGGCCATTCACATAGGCTACAGTAATTTGATTTAACAATTGTTTTCTACGTTTGATTCATGGCTAAAATTATTTAAAATATCTTGCATGTATTATAGAAGAGATAAAAGCTAATAAGATTATATTATGAAGGCATAAAAATACCATTCTGTCTATGTAACGTCTTATTTCATTTTATTTTATTCAGTGGCCCAAAAAAACTCTCTAGAATCCGAGACTGGTCTAAAGGTGCTTCAGGCAGGTGTCGGGGAGGTAAGGATGTCCATTATAAACGCTATAACTTTAGTACCCACTGTTTAGTCCTTCACCATTTCATTTTGTCTCTGTCACTGCTTGAGAGGGGAGCATCTCACAAGACCCCCGAGACACCCACCCCCGTTTTTTTTGCTTTGTTGCTATGACAACGACATCATACGTGTCAAACTGTCAGGCGCGTTCACGCTTCTGAGCTCGCTGCCGATCGGCATCCCAAACGCTTCTACATTCAAAACGCATTATTCCCACAAAAGATTAAGATGCCTGACCTGTGCTGGAGTTCTCCGCTTTCTGTTCATTTCCCGCGAACGCGAAGTTACCGATTAGAGTCGTTAAACGTTCAAAATTCAAACCGGCGGAGACGGTTGAAGCACGTACAGAATTCTGCTCGTGTTTGTCGGACACCGGGCGGGAGCGGTTGCGGTTTCTACAAAACTGTGTAACGTTATTAATTTGATATATTCTGGTGAGTTAAATCTTAATATTTTTACACCCTAATAAATATTACATTAATTTATTGTTACATTGCACTAAACCTCCAAATTAATTCAGTTTTCCACCAAAATATGCTTTTTGTCAGCTGTATGGTCCTCCTACATCACGTTGTCATTTTAGGTTATCGAATTTCCTCATCTGACAACGTTTTTTGTGAGCTGAAATCTCATACAAACCACCGCTTGTGGGCAAAAAAATATACTTTAACTATACACTGCACCTTCAATTTTCCTGCTTAACTTCAAGTTTGTGGATTAAAATAGCATATTGTCCATTAGAGACAGATTAAACTGCTTTTATATAAATCTAGGTGCCTGTTGTGTGAAAGTGTTTTCTTTGAAGTGCTCAGTGATTTGTTAAAATGAAGCACAAATGACCAATCAGAATGATTTGCACTCAGAATCACCGCGCAGACGGTGATGTCAGGTAAAGATGGTTGCTGTGGCGACAAGGTCAGTGTGGTTATGAATGATGATGTAATAAGTCTGACTGGCTCCTGTCTGCATCATTCCAGCAGATAACAGCACAGGGGCATACAGTGTGATCCTTCATATAATGGGTCGAACTACAGTATAGGTCTAATTGAACAAATACACTTTGTCTGAAATCTTATAGGCCCTTACTATACATTAAGTGAAAATCAGTATGCACAATCAATATGAATAATCAATGAATAGTATGTGCAAAACCTAAATGTGCAAAAAAGTAGGCAAGAAATGCCTGGATGGTCTACTCCTGCTTCCGCTGAGATTTCTTAGAATACATCAGATGGACATTTTTGGCTATCCTGTGAGGTCACAGTTGAACTTCAAAAAGTTTATATATTACACAACTGGGAAACTGTGAGCCGGGCAGCTATTTTCAATCGTAAGTGCCACCAAGAAATGTATTCGTCGATAAGTGGGTACTTCATGTTACCCAGTGGTACATACTGTACTGAATATGTTTCGAAGTCAGGGATAGCTTACATCTTCCTCCCTTTTATCAAATCAGTTTATTCATTGCATACATGTTCCTATAATGTCATTTATACACTATAGTTCATCAAGCTTGTAATGTTGCCATGGCAACCAGAGAGCCCACTGAGATCATAGCTTTACATCACAGGGTGGGATGTGCATTACTCTTTTAAACACTCGTTCTGTCCTGATTGGGATTGTGCAAGTCTTTCCCTAATCCACTTGGCCTCTTGAATTTTACTTCAAAATCCGATAACAAGAAAAGCACTTTGTTTCATATATTTTAAAAATATACTTGCTCAAAATAAGATTCCATAAGACACAACATTGGGGGGATGTGAGTTTAAAAAAAATCTTGATTGTACCATGACTTTGTCTTTTTGTACTATGCATTATTGCAGAAGAACGATGGCCATGCGTTGCCAGTGGCAACACGCGTGCATGACAACACCCAATGGGTGTTCATCATGTTTGTGGGTGTGGCTTGTGTGGGTGGACTCCTGGTGGGGGCGCTGACCATCTCCTGCCTCCGCACACATGCCCGGCAGTTGGCCTCAGGGAAACTGGGATTGGGACCTGAAGCTGGAAACGTAACGCATTATGAGTACCAGGTAGGCAGAAGTAATTTGCAAACAAACTGACTCAAATTAAAAAAATTAATGTTTAGGTGTGACCATGATTGCTTATAGAAATCAGATGCGTAGGAAATTAGATTTATTTGCATTTAACACAAGTAATCTGTCTTTTTAAAACATTTGGTTGGCACTGCGGACACTTGATGGCAATTGCAAAGGCAAAATATTGCAGGTTTTATTAATCAGAATCAATTCATTTTTGTTTTATTATGAGTGACTCCACAGCCTGACAAGCTTGTTCTGTTTCTTTTCGCTCAGGATCTTTGTCGGCAGCATATGGCTGCTAAGACCTCTCAGGGCAGGCAGGACTGTGGGGTCGGAGCTGCAGGTGGCGCCGGTCCGGCAGGCGTGGGTGGCGGAGGAACGGATACATCACGGGTTAGCAGCGTTTCATCACAGTTCAGCGATGCTCCCCAGCCAAGCCCTAGTTCACACAGCAGCACCCCCTCCTGGTGCGAGGAGCCTGCGCAGTCTAACATGGATATCTCTACAGGACACATGATACTGGTAAACACACACTATTTGCCCCTTTAGCTTACACTTTGGATATTAAATGCCCTCCAACCATTTCCTTCTCACATTGTCAAATGTATGATATGTTCATACAAAGGATTTTTTGTTTTTGTTTTCCTTGATTTAAGTAAATTATTAGCATACTTCATGTCTGAAGGATCATGTGAAAGAAAAACATTTCTGAGAAACACGACACGTGTCTCTTTTGCCTCATAGGCATATATGGAGGATCATCTGAAGAATAAGGACCGATTGCTTAAAGAGTGGGAGGCTCTGTGCTCTTACCAGGCAGAACCAAGCACCATCTCAGCAGCCCATAGCGAAAATAACGTCAAGAAGAATCGCTGCTCTGATGCCGTGCCTTGTAAGTAAAGTCTGTTGCTCTACCACACCTCAAAATATCTCTGTTTTTTTACTTGTTGATAGTTTAAGATGTAAATGTTAATTGTTTTATGCAGATGACCATTCCCGAGTAAGACTGAAGGCTGAGATTAACCCATCCAGGACAGACTATATCAACGCCAGCACCATTGTAAGATTAAATCAGATCGCTCATCTGGTTTCTGTCTGTATTTGAACTATTCAAATCAATCCAACTTGGACTTCATTAACTTTCCGATTAATTTTTTAGCATTAGTGGCTTACTTTATGGTCTGTTTCCCTCATTGTTTAGCTGAAAGCTAAGCTAGAAATCCCTTCTTTGCTCGCATCCTTCTCAGTTACCAAGGTGATAATCCATTTATTCTTCATAGATGTGTTCCGGAATCCCCTCTTAGCGTTGCCATGGTTACATTGTATTGATCTCATTCAGGATGTGTAGGTCTGGAATCCCCCGCTGCTCTGTTGTAGGAGCAAAGGATCATCAATTAAACCTTCATGCTCGCGGATCACATTAATGGCCTGTTGTCGAGGTGATGGCCAGTCCGAGGATGAAGCACTGACCCCTGACCTTTGTCTCCTGTTGACCCTTTAGATCGAGCATGACCCCCGGATGCCAGCGTATATCGCCACCCAAGGACCTCTTTCACATACCATCTCTGATTTTTGGCAGGTCAGTCATGATGATGTTATTGAGTCCAGTTAAATCATTTATTATAAGTGAGCACAGATATGGTAAAGATTTGAATGTCTATGTATGTAGTAATAAGTATAGCATAAATTTTAAATTATGTAATCTGCGTTTCTTTGTGTGTGATGTGTAGATGGTTTGGGAAAGCGGCTGTACGGTTATAGTGATGATGACGGCACTCGTTGAAGATGGAGAAAAGCAGTGTGGTCGATACTGGCCCGACGAGGGCTCCTCTCTTTACCACATCTATGAGGTATGCTTTGATTTAACGGTTGTCTATTTTGTTGTCTGTCCTGTAATGGTGCTGATTTACACTCACCCAAAGGATTATTAGGAACACCATACTAATACTGTGTTTGACGTCCTTTCGCCTTCAGAACTGCCTTAATTCTACGTAGCATTGATTCAACAATGTGCTAAAAGCATTCTTTAGAAATGTTGGCCCATATTGATAGGAAAGCATCTTGCAGTTGATGAAGTTTTGTGGGATGCACATCCAAGGTACTAAGCTCCCATTCCACCACATCCCAAAGATGCTCTATTGGGTTGAGATCTGGTGGCTGTGGGGGCCATTTTAGTACAGTGAACTCATTGTCATGTTTAAGAAACCAATTTGAAATGATTTGAGCTTTGTGACATGGTGCATTATCCTGCTGGAAGTAGCCATCAGTGGATGAGTACATGGTGGTCATAAAGGGATAGACATGTTTAGAAACAATGCTCAGGTAGGCTGTGGCATTTATTTTAAATGATGCCCAATTGGTACTAAGGGTCCTAAAGTGTGCCAAGAAAACATCCCCCACACCATTGCATTAATGAGAAATTGAACAGGTGTTCCTAATAATCCTTTAGGTGAGTGTACATGTAGTGTGATGATAACTTTTAATTATCATACTCAGGTCAACCTGGTGTCTGAACATATCTGGTGTAATGACTTCCTGGTGCGTAGTTTCTACCTGAAGAACGTCCAAACCCAGGAGACTCGTACCCTCACTCAGTTCCACTTTTTGAGCTGGCCCGCGCAAGGAATACCCAACTCCACACGCCCTCTGCTGGACTTCCGCAGGTACGGCACATGCACGCAGACGAGTACTGCGTGTGCGCAGACGAGTGCTGCGGATACGCAGTATATAATACAACATTTACACCCGTGTCACGTACTCATTGGCTGTGTCGGAAATAGCTCCCTGTACCCTTAAACAGTTCACTATTTGAAGGGGCCGCCATTTGTAGTGGTGTCCGAAATGATAGCGAACATTATCGAGAGCACTTATTCTATACCATAAAGCACCTTAATTATGAGTGTACAACCGCTACCCCTTCACTTCCAAATGAACTCCAACGTCTCAACAATTCCTCCGCTAAGTGACTATATTAGCAAACCAATGAAGGGAATAGCGGGCTATTTTCAGCCATTCACTCTTCGTCACGTCATTCCATCACGGCTTCACTAGCGCTGTTATTTTCTGTCTCTCTCTTAACCTATTGCGCTCTCTCTTTGTGAGCGATGGAGCGCAGTAGCGAGGTATTGCACAGCTGTCTGTGTCATTTTTGTGGTTTGCAGCTAGTAGTCTGGTTCCAGTTGCATAGTCACAAAAATGAGCACAGACAGGTGTGGCTGCAGCAACGCTGATGAAACGCTCCATCGCCGCCCCAACTCTCTCTTCTGTCCCTTCACACGTTCTCTCTATGTGCTTGTCTGTCCATCTCTCCATCATATTGCCTTATTTCCAGTTTCTGTGTCGATCTCCCTCTCAGTTTCTAACTACAGATATGATGAAATGTTATTTGGTTGTTGATTTTATGTTGCTTGTTTCTTACCATTACTCTCTTGTGTTGGATCTTTCTGATTCTCTACTATGCAGTGGTCCTGATGTTTTCCTCTAATCTTTGTGGGTCTCTGTTTTACATTAGTGTAAATATTTACAGTGCTTGCAAAGCGATGACTGCTTTTTGATGCCGTAAATTAAGCCTTATTTAAACAAGAGTCTTCTTAAGGGGACACTCCACTTTTTAAAAAAATATGAAAACATTTTCATTCTGGCATAATAATCAAGGACTTTGCTGCCGTAACATGGCTGCAGGAGGTGCGATGATGTTACGCGGCGTCTGAAAATGGTCCCCTTGGTAACTTTCAATAGCAGGGGACTATTTTCGGGCAGTGCGAGTGTCTTTCCCCCTCTTGCAGCCGTGTTGCGGCAGCAGGGGTCTTGATTGTTACGACAGAATGAGAGTAGCCTCTAGTTCCTAGACATATCTGCCTAGAAAATCACAACTTTTAATTTTCAGTCGGTCTTAGTAGACAATGTAACTACAGAAGAGTCAAGTTTTAAATAGGAAAAATATTGAAACTCTTTATTTTGAGCGTGATGCTAATGGTCTAATCCGATTCAATTGATTATGCTAAGCTACGCTAAAAGTGGTACCGCCAGACCCGGAGATCGGCTGAATGGATTCCAAACCAGTAAATATCAAATGTTTAACTCTAGGGGAGCTGGAAAATGAGCATATTAAAAAAAAGTGGAGTATCCCTTTAAAGGTGCAATGTGCAAATTTTAGCGGCATCTAGTGGTGAGGTTGCGAATAGCAACCAATGACCATCGCACACCTCTTTCTGTCAATAGAACCTCTTAAAACACATTGCACCTTTATAAGTTTAAGATTAAAGTTTAAAAGTGGTCTGTTTACATATTGAGACTTACATTGTTTGACATTCAGAATCATTGCGAACTAAATGTTTTGCAAGCACTGCTTTTATCTTCAGAAAGAGTCAATCTGGTTATATCTGATATCTCTTTCTTGTCCTTAGGAAAGTCAACAAATGCTACCGTGGACGCTCATGTCCCATCATTGTGCACTGCAGGTAAATCAGTACAATGTGTAAGTACAGAGGATTTCTGTTTCATTAGAAAAAACTAAAATAATTATTGTTTGCATTTAAAATCATGTTCTTGTCACTACGGTAAGCAAATAAATTATGATTATACAAAATTGTTCGCAAATTGGACAGTTGCATTCGTTCAGTGTGTAAGCGTTGCTTTTCTGACTTTGCAGTGATGGTACAGGCCGAACCGGAACATACATCCTGATTGATATGGTTTTGAACCGCATGGCTAAAGGTCTGCACGTGACAAACTAGTAAAGTTTACTTATAAAAAGCAGAAATTGTTTTAAAAAAAGCTTGTTGTTTCATTTAATTTCAGGAGTTAAGGAAATCGATATAGCCGCAACCCTGGAACACATCCGAGACCAGAGGCCGGGAATGGTGCGCACCAAGGTAATGAATGCTATGCTTAGTAACACCACAGAGCCACATATAAGAAATTAAAGCACTAGTGTACTCATAAAACACCATAGTATCAATGGTCTCTCCTATTCCCTTCAGCTACGGTAACTGTTTAATATAATTTTCACTGCCGCTGTTGGTATTATTAAATGAAAGCTGCACAGATTAAGTGGTGGATTTCAAAATAGAAATGCTGACCTATGCTTTTATCTGCTTCCTCAGGATCAGTTTGAATTCGCATTGACTGCTGTGGCTGAAGAGGTTAATGCTATTCTCAAAGCTCTACCCCAGTGAGACAAACGCCCACAACTATCAGAAACACTCGCATAAAAACACATTCACAAATAGCTGCATGTGTGCATACACGCTTTATGCGGCCACCAAGGTTCAGATTAGGGATGCGCATAAGTAATCGACTAGTCGGGTACTTGTTCTGACTACTAAAACACTAATGGATTACAAACCTAAATGTGCCTGTTAAAACTGCATGTGTTGGATGTGCTTTGTTGAATATGGTGAAAATAAAAGGTGTCCTTGCGACCTCAGCTGTCAGAACACAATTTCGTCAAAGCAGGCTTTGTGGTTAACAGGCTAAAAATCCAACTCACACCACTTGTTTTCCTAATTTTATACATGGAACATACTTTAAAAATATTATATACACAAAAATATTATAACCTACATATGAAGAGTTTCGTTGCAAAACGAGATAACCACCGTTTTTTTAATTGTTCAGAAATCTCGTTTTTTGGTTGTGCATTCCAATTAATTTTAATGCAACTGCAGTTGGTTTGTTTTGATTTAAACCTTCATAACTTAAAAAATACAGCTAAGTAGCACCATAAAACTAAATAATAACATGATAACATAATAATAAACATGTTTTGACAAAAATGTTAAAAATGGATTTATCTCGTTTTGCAACGAAACTCTTCATATCAAGACAACGTTTTTATATATGCATTACTCTTGTTTTATTTTTTAAAAAAGGGTTTTATGTAGAGGTCGACAGATTTTCAGCCTAGCTGATTTTCTGCACCGATATTAAGCATTTTAATGGTTATTACTTTAGTATCGGTCATTTTCAGAACAGTTTTGCCGATAAAATAATTACAATTTTAAATGAATTATTCTTGCCATCTGATTTGTTGGGAGTTAAGAATCCGTATTAGGTTATTTTTATTATTAATGTTATTATTTACAGTTCCCAGAATTAAAGATATGTTTTAAAGCATTTAAAGAAAGTTTATGTCAGAGCCCTTGTTATTCTTAAATTCAGTGTGTGTAAATTTTAGCTGCATCTAGTGGTGATATTCTGAATTGCAACCGCCACAGGACAAACATGTTGTCGTTTGAGACAATGTACACTGTAAAAAAATCCATAAAAACTGTAAAATTCTGGCAGCTGGGGTGCCAAAAAATACAGTAAAATAACAGGCACAATAAATTACAAAAAATAAAATAAAAATTGTGATACAAAAATACAGTTTTTTTTTCTGTAATTTTACATTGGGGATGAAACGCGCTATGTAGAACAGTTTGTCCATTTAGGGCTACTGTAGAAACATGATGGTGACTTCCATGTAGGTAGACCTGCGGTGTATGTAGATAAAACACATTTTAAGGAAATAAAAACAATACAGTTCATTATGTAAGGTCTTTATACACCACTTATAATATAGTTATGTATTTTATATTACATATAATATAAAGAGATCGTACTAAAACTTATACAATGCATCTTTAATTTTTGGCATTAATTTTCATTTTTAAACCATATATCATCTTTTTTTTACACATATCGGTTAAAAATATCGTTACCGTTCTACTTGATCTGTAATCAGTATCAGTATAATAATCCAACTTCAACAACCTATATATATATATATATATATATATATATATATATATATATATATATATATATATATATATATATATATATATATATATATATTATATATATATATATATGCACAGGTTGTTGAAGTTGGATTATTTGAAAACAATTGTAAAGGTGATGTGGCCTAATGGCTCCTAAAAACCACACATATTAACATACACATACATATAGTTTCTCATATTTGATCCTAGCTTTTCATTTTCAAATCATTCCCTTTAAGCATTGCATTACAGTACTCGACTACAAAATTACTCAAAATGCCCATCTCTAAATATATCGCTCCCTTTCTGAACCTTTCCAAAGCACACTCAAAACCATTAACCACCAGTGCTGCTTAATCTCACCCTTCCAGAGCATGTTAAATGAAGTCTGTCTTAACTCGAACACAAACATACTACTAGGAGGTCTATTCCAACTGCTAACTCTTCCTTGCCTTTTAACAAAAACATTAGCTAAAGAAAAGTCTGTTTCTCTGTGCCCTCTTGGATGCTGCCCTTAATTCCACCATGGTGATGGCATCCCTGCTATGTGCATTTAATCAGTGTTATGTGTGTGTTTCCTTCACAATACTGTAGTTTGGTGTGGTGGTAGCAGAAGAGAGGGAAAACCGAAAAGTTAAGTCAGGGCTCGTATTCAACACGGTCATGTATAGACCTGAATGGAATGTGCAGCCAGAGGGTTCTGCAGAATTGTAATTGGCTGTCATTCATAAAACTACACATCCACCCACGTGTTCCTTTGAATACGTTTGGCGAAATGGATTATGCTTTTGTTGTCTGAAAGGTTATTTTACTCCGTTCACACGCATTTTATCAGTGATTTCTGGGAAAACAGCTATTGTTTAAAAGATTTTCAGTCCTTTCTTAATGACATCCAACTTATGAACTTATGAAGTTACAAAGTCTTGCTTTAGTGACAGTGAGAATATAATGTCAAAGAAATGTTGAATTTCAGGCCAGAGTTTGAGGACAAAAAATGATGCGTGGCATACTAAAGGCAGTTTGAATTCCCTCTCTTTCCTGGTCAAAGTTTTTCTGTACTTTGTGGTCAATTGAATTGTTCTATTCCTTCTTGCAATTGTTAATAAAAAAAGTTATTGAAATATTTAAATTATTTTGTATCTTGTGATGATTAATAAAACGCTTGTGAAGTGATGCAGCAGCATCACTGTGTATACGTGTCTTTATTTGCTTCACCTCAGAAGACATTTAATTACTGTATGGATTTGTTTTAGATGAATGTGCTTTTTGGAGCTTTAAAAAGGGGACACTTTCGAATGCCATTATAAAGCTGAAAAGAGAAATTACTTAGAAATAACATATTATCTAATATAACTACCAACTGTGTTTAGCTGAAAGAAGAAAGTCATATACACCTAATTATGTGCTAATTCTCATTATTGGGTGAACTATTCCTTTAAACTCAGGGTTCCCACACCTTAGTAGACTTCAAATTCAAGGACCTTTCAAGGACTTCCCAGGTCCAAGACCCTCAAATTCAAGGACTAAATGTGGGGACACATTTCAAGTGAGAGCAAGGTTACATCGTTTTACCTTTTAAGATACATTGTTACAGTTCCCTTTCAAGGGAACTTGTGCTGCGTCACTGCAGTAACACTTTGGGGACACCCATAGGGGTAAGTGCGTCTGAATGTGTAAATCAAATTCAACCAATGGTGAGGCTTAATAACAAAAATAGGGTGATGTGGGAGCCAGGAAGTATATCTCTGAAAGATTGCTAAAGACGGCATTACAGGGATGCAGGAAGTATGGCAAGGGAGACGCAGCGTCTCGTTCCCTCCTCAGGGAACAACAGTTACATACGTAACCAGAGACGTTTTCATGTGTCAAACACAACTATGCAAAAATGCATTTTGGTAAGAATCAACATTCACATACAGAAGATATAAGCATTTAAAGCGAACAGTTTAGCACGTGTGCTTAAAAAGTCTAGATACTATATACTATACTACACATGGAATATATGGATTTTACCCCAGAAAACTTCTTGCATAAAATAGATTCAAGCACTTTCAATGACCTGTATCTATGTATGAATATTTTCAAAAACTTCCCAGGGCCTTGAATTCAACCCCCCCCCCCCAGATTCACAAACTTTCAAGGACCCGTGGGAACCCTGTAAACTGCAAAATAAAGTAACATTTTCTGTATTGACAACGAAGAGCTACATTTCAGATCTGAATGATTTCACATCCGTGCATTCCTAAATATCACAGCTAGTAAACAAGGACACAACACTTCCAGTATATAGCGTATTTGTTAACTGGTTATATTCAGTTTTACATAGTATACAGAGTTTAAACATCACAAAGAATGAATATGAAATGTTATTTAAATGCTAATAAATGTGATTGGCACAAAAATGTATGTTTTTTTTAGCAATATACGGTTTGCTCCTATTTCCACATACAATGCACTAGCAAATACAGTATTTTAATGCCCATACATAATGTATAAATATCTGTATATATCTTGCTGGGCCCAGTTATTCTGTACTTTTGGCAGGCATGCCTGTGATGAAACATCCTCAGATAGCCATGGTGCACATGATGAACTGCAAGAGTAAATTGAAGAAGTTGTTACAACATGTTACCAAACAGTTTAACATGCTATTACAATAAATGAAGTCTTACTTCCTAAAACAAACTTGAAATAATCAATCCAAGCCAACTGATTCTGTGAAAGCCATCTTTGATTTATAAACGAGAAGTTTGGTAACGCAAATTAGGCAAAGATGTTAATGGGTTTCATTCTTACATCATCATATTGGAAGTTCACCATGCCCTGCTGCATCGTGTCTCTCCTCCTGAAGAGGTCTACAAAAGAAAAAACACGCCTTGCATTGTTAAATATGTAAGGATTATGTGTATGATGTTGACCTATGGCCTTACTCAGTCAGTATTAAAGATATCAAGGTTATATTTTATGTAGGATGATTTTATGTAGAAAACAAAAATTAAAGCTGGGTTTTAGCAGGAAGGGTCACAAATTTGCTATAATGATCAGAATAATTACAGTCTGGATAATTATAAATGTTAATGTCTATCAAAATCTGCATTGTTAGTATTTAAATATTAACTAGTACAAACCTGTTAGTGATCTTAGCTTCACACAACACGCCACGTAGTCATCAAAGAAAATCTTTCCTGAGCGGCTGTAACGTTTGACGATGCAGTTCAATGCCTGTGGACTAACTCTGTACCCTGAGGAGCAGAAAAACAATTTCCATTACATCATAGTCTATTTACACACCTGTCCTAGTGCAACTGTAGAATAACCAAAAACGTTATTTAGATCTTATAGTTAACGTGACTTATTAAACTTTCAACATACATTTTGCCCTGAGCACTAGGTACTCTTTGAGCACAGTCAACAGAAACGGACTTCCACATCTGGGAAACATGTAAACACTCACCCATGTTGGTAAAACACTGGGACAACTCATGAGGTTCCACGGTTCCACTGCCGTCCCGATCCACCATCACAAAGTTCTGCTTCCAGCCATTAAGCACTTGAAACAGTTCTTTAAACTCATTGAAGCCCATCTTTCCTGTGTGATCTCTCTGCGGATATGCGGTTAAAGAAACAAACCCACAACAAAGAAGTTTTAAATAAAATCAGACAGGGCTCTGCGGCCAACTTAGAGGAAACAGCTCTGTATTTCAGCTCAAGGTAAAATTTTAAGAGATATAAAAGCTGCAACATAAAGACAGTGACTATGAGGTTTGTTTCAAAGAAGGATACATCCAGCATGGCGATCATAATCCTGCATGTTTCCAAACTGAAAGCTGCAAAGAAAAGATTATATACACTAATTACAATTGATTTATTACATATTTGAAATAACACCAAAGTTTCCTTAACCACACAAAGAGGATGTTATTAAAACTAACATTTTTAAAACTGTTACACCTTCTACCCCACTAGCTACAACCCTGTATACGCACAACCGGCGCAACGTCATAGAATATCTCTGAACAGGTTCACGCCCACTTTTGGGGGAAATCGCACTAGACGTTCCATTGGCTTCCATTCAAAATAGCGGAACAAAGCAACCTTCGTACACAGCCGGCAGGCGTAAATAACTTATGAAATCACTCAGATTAAACATGTTGAGTAATTATCTGTCCACCCTGCCGGCCATAGAGCGCGAAATATAAATTAACATATTTAATTTGGTCAATATAAAAACATGTCTCTTTCATTCTCCCAGCATCAAATTTGTGTAACAACGCTCCCTATTGGCCAGAGGTGTCTTACCCGGACATTTACTCGTACCTCATCAAGGCAACAGGGAAGCAAGTGAATGATTTTACTTCGTATTTGAAAGTTACTTCGTATTTATTTATTATGTCTTTATATTTAGAGTAATGAGTGCACTTTTCCGTCCAGCCATACAACTAACTGGCTTAGCGATATTTCCAGCAATCACTGGATGGCGTTGTTACACAAAATTTGACGCTGTGAGAATGAAAGGGACATGTTTCTATACCGACCAAATCAAATGCGCTAATGTACCCCCCGCGCTCCATGGCAGGCAGGATGGACAGACAAACACCCAACATGTTTAATCTGAGTGATTTCATAAGTTATTTACGCCTGCCGGCTGTGTAAAAACGTTGCTTTGTTCCGCTATTTTGAATGGAAGCCAATGGAAGCGCTGCTTTTTTATCCCCCGAAAAGGGGCGGTGACGAAAATTACAGTCAAGTTCCCGGATGTGCCGGTAGTCCGTATACACACACACACACACACACACGTACAAGTCTTCATGTGTGTGTACTTACGATTGTAGGAACCGCTGATTCCAGTTTGGGTCAGGCACCTTTGCAGTTCTTCAGCATCAACCTCACCATCCTAAAAATACAAGAATGCACACATCACTCATATGACCATTTAATGCTAGATATACAGTAGCTTTACCAGACTTGTGTGTGTGTTTTTTCTCACCTGACCAGCTATGGCTGTGAAATATCCCAACATTGGGTCTTGAGCAGGGGGGGCAGGAAAGGTCCCTGGGTACCCCCCATAGGGTTGAGGCGGGTATCCACCTGCCTGAGGAATTCCTGCCGGGGCTCCAGGCATTGCCATACCCTGAGCTGGGACTCCTGGCATTGGACCACCATACTGCACAGAAGAGAGAGAAATATATTTTTAGGGCGTGTTACAACTAGTGTAAAAAGCACAAATGTAATGAACCTTTGGACTCGGTTCAAGGACTCTGGTTGTAAAATGAAAGTGAATATACAATGGTTATTACTATTTAATACATATGAATAATGCTTAATACAATTAGTATAATGTTGGATTTTTCCAAAGCACACCTAATTCTATTTCAACTGATAACATAAGTCGGTTTTCTAAGAGTATAGATATGGAAACTAATATCTGACCTAAATAAGCTCCAGCCCACAACCTGTTTACAGTCAAGATGGTGATGCTAATATACGTGTGGTTTCTGTAGTTAATGTTCACATACTTTTATACTCCTAAATGTACTGTAGTATCCGCATGTGTTAAATCATACAGGATATTATATATAATATATACAACACTCCAGTAACACAAATTACTACTTTTATCCATGTAGTTAACGTCAAATTCACCCAAATGGATTTACTGTTACTTAGGACGCTGGGTCTAATGGAAAACACGTCCAGATTTATCCGTCTTCTCTTAAAAAAAAATTCAAATCCTTTAACTTACATCAAACTGAGTTTAACGGAAAAACATAAAGTATACTCACAGTGTTATACCCTGGGTACGCCATATTTTCTGATCACACGTATAAGGAATAAAAACCGAATTGAAACGAGCAAAGTTTCGGGCAGCAGTGGTAAAGCACTTCCGCACTTTTACTGTAACGGGAAGTGATTACATGACGTCATTCCAGAAAACGCGCGTAACCGACGGCGATTGGGTGACACACAGCGTTCGATCATTGATCAGCTTCAATGACACTTTTCACTACGAAAATGAACGCTGAAGCTGATTTTGGATCAGTTCCAAAAGGCGCCTAGGTTACTCGTTAAGAGACAGATTGACAGATAACCTTGGTGGCCACTGGCCAAATACGCCCTGCATCCGGGATACATATATATAATATGCAAAAAATATTATGCAAACTGAGTATGTCTTAAACCTCAGTATAAAAAAACAGTATGCGAGAAAAATCCTTTCTACCCTTAATAAAAGTGCTTTTCCTATGGAGCTGATAGCAGTATCTGGATTTACTAAGTCTGTATTACTTTAATAAATCAATGAACTACATTAGTGTATTAAATAATTAAAATGTTCTCTCAAAGCTAATTGATACAGCGCACCGATGGGGTCCAGGGCAGGGGAGCGCTGCCGTTGTCCGCATGTTAAGAAGTTAGGGTTTTGTTTAGTCAAAATACTCAATATTTGTTGGGCAATAAAATGTACTAACCGACGAGGGGACACGCCTGGGCTTCTACAGAATTTCGTCAGAGAAGAAGATCACAGTGACCACTTCATCAAAGCAGGTAACCTCACTGGATCTATCGTTATTCTTAACCATAATTCATATATTTGCGTAATTTATAACCTGGATTGTTGCAACCAACAACGGTCATAAGTTAAATTAACTGCTAAGTTCGCTAAAGAATTGACGTGAAAAGGCAAAACTTATGTGAAAATAGTGAAAAAGCAACGCTTGCAAATTCTTTTGCACCTTAGATAATTTGTTGAACAAAGAAACGTGTGTTTTGACTGAAATGTATTGTTTTTCATTAATATGATTTTTTTTATTACAATACAATACAATATGATATAATATTTGTTTAGAGGAAATGTAAACATCTTCAAAGTGGAGGTCTGACAGGAATCTGGCGGTTTTAGTGAATTTGGTGCTGTGTGCAAGTGCCCAAAACTTGTAGTTTGTGTTCATATCTTAATTTTTTCTTCTGTTAAGAGGTGATATAAATATTCGTGGCTTGAAACAGACGGTAAATTGACTGACTGCTGCATCTCTATGGAGGAGAAAGTCCCATGTAAACCGACACTAGACGCACGGATGACGTCAAAGTTCCGCGAGAGCGATTTAAAAGCAGACTCCTCCGTATGATTTGGCGAATCGCTCTCGCGGTAGTTTGACGTCATCCGGCAGTCGGTTCTTGCGGCGCCGCATAAAGTCGAACAAGCCTAACGTCTTGCCCTCCAACAATGTGTCACGTGACTGAAAACTAGCAAAAGAAGGCGTTTATGTAACGTCACCTGTCATTACACATAAAACCACCAGTAGGCGCCATTACCCTAAAAGTACGGTATAATGAAGGTCTCTGGACTGTTATTCAGCCATATCAGTCCATCTTATTCTTGAGCAAAGAATTTGGGCAGTGCTGGGACACTTCCTTACGTTCACCCAAACAGGATGTTATGGGCGTCTTTGACGTCACAGCATGAAATATGACACATCTTACTTTTTAAATACTGTTTAAGTACAACTGCACACACATCCATTAAATATATACGTTTGTAAATAAATGATAGTCAACCCTCCGAGGAGAAGAATTAAATAAAGTACACAACTTTTATATATCCCTACTGAAAAATCCAGCTAAGACCAGCATAAGCTGCTAGTTGGTTTAAGGTGGCAGTAGCTAGTTTAAGCTGGTCCTCCCAGCCTGTGTCAGCTACTGGGACACTTTATTCCATTCGTCACACTGATAAAAGGGTCCCAACTAAATCTAAATCACTCTAACCCCTAAATTGGTCTAGATTCATTAAAAGAAACAAAACAAACATTAAAAAAGGCAAAAACGAAAAATGTAAATATTTCTTTAGTGTTTGTGTTTTTATTGCAAATATATCTTAATAGTTATACTAAACAATATTTTCTTGGACAGAAATTGTGAGTTTTTTTTTTAAGAGTCAAATAGGTTGAGAGCCACTACACTAGAATGTTATGTAATATGCTGTTACGTCACATGACCTTGATGTTATACTGACTTTGGTGGGTTACAGTTAAGCAGTTAAACTGAGAAGCTTCTGAAAAAAAGATCACAAACATGAAAATGTGATAGGCCTACTTCAAATGTTAGTGGTCGATGGTTCAAGTGTGAATTAAGTTACAGTTCTTTACCTACTCTCTATACATATATCATAATGCAAGTCCATTGGTTTAATCAAGTAAAAAAAAAAAACTAAGCAAAACGGTTTCTGGAGATTTTATTCATCCTGTACCATGTTATAGCTTATAAAATACAGATCTGTACACCAAAACTGTACTTGAAAATTTATAACCAAAGCAATTGTCTTCAAAAGACAACGTGACAACCGTTTTATCCACAGTGAAACAGAACTAGGGGGTCTGTTGTACCCAGCAAAGACAAGTAAGATTGACAGTAAAGGTGGAAAGAGCTACTGAGGTTGCTTGCCATGCTTTCAATTTACTACTGAACAGAGATCAGATTGCGTTGCCATAATCCTTTGGTAAACAACTGGCTTGACTGATCCTAAATCAGTAAACTTGATTTTCCTCTATATCAAGAGCTGGTTGCAATTTTGCATGCAGCACTGTACAAAAAGAACAGATTTGAACAAACGTCTGTTCGTTGTGGAGCTTATACAATGCAATTCAGTGTAGCATTTGCAAAAATATACTTATAATATACACAGATACCACTTTTCAGGTCCCCAGTCTTTTATAACCCATGCCACCCTCTCACAAATCCATAAAAATCACATTACAAAAGCAGAAGTCAAAATAACCATTATAAAGCATTTTTTACTTGGCCAGCTAGAGAAGAAAATGTGCAATTTTTCGATTATAACCAAAGCCTTGTACCTTGATAATGGCAACAATGTCCCAGATGCATCCCTATGCATTGTCAAAGGTGTTCACTTGAAGCAGAACGTTGACAGACACCAGGCCCAATACATACAATTAGAGAGCAGTGCACAAAAGCCATTTTTAAAAATATACATGCATTTACACATATAAAATCTGAGATTATACTGAAAAATACTGTTGTGTCCCTTTCAGTGTACTAAAAAACAGCCACCATGTGTTTTCAACATGGATTCTTAGTAAAACAGTTAAACAATAAAGTCTAAAGACTCTTCGACAGGCGCTACAGATTCCTCAGTGATTACAATATGACATGAGCTGCTTTTGGAGTGCGAGTATGCATTTTAAAGTTCTTCTGGACCGCTCGGCGGTAGTTTCAGGGGTCGTGAAAGAGTTCAGAAAGCATAGTTTTCAGGAAAAGACGGCACTGCTAAGCACTGGTCCCTGGCATCTCCTGGATAAGCGACACCGTTAGTCTCATCAAAGTGAGAAAGCGGAACAGTGTCGTCCTCTGGAACCTGCAGTCCTTCGGGATCTGCCTTCAGACTGGGCCGTTGGTTGTCAGGGAACGCCATTGAAAAGAGAGCATCTGGATCACACACAAACTTGTACACGTATCGCTCTCCAGCAACCTGCATGTGGGAAAGGAAAACATTAATGTCTCATATTTGGAAATTTGATGGGGTTATTTGATGGAGCTAACTAGAATCTAACCCAGGCATGTCCAGTCCAACAGGATCGGACAACTTGGATTTAATTGTCAGGGAATGGAAAGAAAGAAAATAACATTGGAACGGGAACGTGCCTTTACCTTCTGCATGATGCCCTTCTCATAATAGTAACGCAGGGAGCGACTCAGCTTGTCGTAGTTCATGGCAGGCCTGTTCTTTTGGATACCCCATCGCCGAGCAACCTGTAGCAAAAGTATACGTTTATCAGCTTGTCTGTGAAAAATAAAATGGGTACTGAATTTAGTTTTTAAAACAAACTAACCTCCTCAGGTTCTATGAGTTTGAACTCGAGTCCACGCCCAGTCCAAGCAATAAAGTGGCTGTTGGATGGGTCGTCCAATAGGGTGACCAAGAACTGCCAGAGTTGGAGAGAACCCCTTCTTTGATACGGAGGACCCTCTCTGAATATACCACCTTCCTGCTTTAGCTTTCCTTCCAGCCTGTCTGGGACCACACATGCATCATCGTAATACAAGTGGGACTCTCTGTCATACGCGAAACCTGCCAAAACAGCCAGGATGAATGGATTTATTATGGACGGTCTGAGAAAGAACTGCAGCAGTGATGAAATGAAAACAATTCAGATGTAATAAAGGTCTCACCTTCATTATTGCCTCCATAGTAGTTTGCAGATTTGCCAAAAGATGACTGGCAATTGTGTACTTCTGTAAGACAATTAAAAAGAATATAAACACATGTGGGATTAAACAATGATTTAAAAAGGACACAGACAAAGAGAGGACATTGTGTATCTAGACATCTACCTACTTGTACTATATGTGACCTAGTAGGAGCTAAAATGACATTGTGCATCTAAACATCTACCTACTTGTACTATATATGACCTAGTAGGAGCTAAAAGGATTTCCCCATGACATCACTACCACAGAACTAATTTGAACTGAACCAAAGCTCTAAAGATACAGGCATGTCACATGACTTCCCTCCAATTTCCACTCACCTGAGTCAAAGCCAAAGTCTCTGGGCTCCTGTTTGATTGACAGCTGGTGAAACTGCGGAGCATGAGAAGGTCCCATGTTCTGTTCACCTTGCTCATTGTAGCGGGGATCCACCATCTCTTTCTTGAAGCCCTGGGGAGGCATGGGCACCAAGGGTTCAGACATCTGCCGGTGGTAAGGGGGGCGGTTATTTCGGGGAAAGTGATTGGGGGTCTGCGGGGGGTAAGACGTCTGACAACGACCATTGGATTGTGGGAAGGGCAGACAGGGCTCGGAAAGCTGCCGATGGAACCTTAAGAAAAAGATGAAAATAAAGAATAACAATGTAATCCAGAACATCAAGGGTAACCAAGGTCATCGAGTTTACATTAAAGGGATAAGCCTGGTTTCAACGTCCTACTTTCCATTAGTTAACCCCAGAGATCTGAATGGCTTAAATATAGCACTGCTTTTCAGATAAGCATGGCATCTTTAACAAGATAATACCCAATAGGCACAACATGAGCTGATTACGGCACTTTTAACATGCAGGTCAAGCAGAATCCAAATATAGAAATGAGATTTTTTGCTCCTTTGTCATAAGCAAGGCGTCACATATTCATACCTATGCTCTGTGTTGTACGAGGCTTCTGGGTGCTTGCCCGGTGGGCAGGGCACAGCAAAGGGTGGGCTTTGACTGTGTAATGGAGTCTGTGCTCTCTGATGGGGTGGGGTGGAGCTGTGGGCGGAGCTGGGCAGTAGCGGCGGCCCTTGTGACTGAGTTTGGGCTGGAGGCATCACTCTTCTTTGCAGGGGGTGTGTCGCTGCACTGGCGGAGGAGCCAAAGGGCGATGCTGGCGTGGAGGGAGGCGTCAGGGGCTTGTTGAAAGAAAATGGCTTCCTGTCAAAGGCACTACAAAAGAGATGACAGAGTGAGATTGATGTTTTGGAGTAAAAGTAATACACAGGGAATCAGAGACAGGACAGGCTAAATTACCTGTAGTTATATAGGCACTTCTCTCCATAAGGAGAGAGTCGCTGCTCTTGTCCACATGGGGAAAACTCTCTGCCTGGACTCAGTTCCCTCTTCACTTTTGTTTGAGGGGGTCCATGAAACATCACTATTAAGATAAAAAAAAAACACGTTAAAAAATAATATGGTGTACTCAAAATTTGGAACCTTAACTATTAAAGTTAAATATCCATTACAGAATTTTAGCAAAATAAACCTTTCCCTCTAAAAAAGGAGGCAGCAAGTTCAAACTTGCAGACTACCACGTGATGCTTATGGAAAACAGGCCCCCTTTGCCCAGATGTGTTGAAAGAGGGGCCTGTGAGAGTAACCGGCATGATGCCAGATAAGAGGGATTGTGCCAGACAAACACACACACACTATTTCTATGCAAACACATTCATGTGCATTCACATTCCACAATAAACACCATTGAGACCATAGAAAACGGACACAATCAGACTTATTCAGACTGATAAATGGGAAGAAAAACTAACAAGGGAAACGGCCACAGCGCAGTTCAACCAGCATATAATAAACAAAGTGTGTGCGCTGAAGATCCAGCCCCATTAAAATGTCACCGGGCTGGAGGCTGCCATGAGCTACGGCACTGCAGCGGCAACCTGGGCCTCGCTCTTTCACACACCATGCATAGATCTTAAATCTCTGACCTTAGAATCGCCTGTGAAAGTTTTGAGGTCCATACTTCCAAAAATATAAATTACCCAGTGCTAATGTGTGGTTTAAAAACGTGCTTCTCAAGTGCCTGTTGCTCAAAAGGAAACCATATTAAGCCTCTATACTTCATGAAAAATACAAGACTACATGTTACTCTGAATATTGAAAAGGCACTCACAGTTATCCGACTGGAAATCTGGAACAAACTGTTCATCGTCGGGTACCTGGGCTGCAGATGGAGAAGAAAAACAAAATTATTATTTCACAGGCATGAAATAATTCATGGTCATTTTAAATAAACGTTATACAAATATATCAACCATTGAGATGATGCATTAACCCCATAAAGGCAATGATCAATAACCCTTAGTTGCACTTTAACAGCACTTATGAAATATGTTATATGCTATTCCATAACCATGATAAATCAGACTAGTACTTTACCTTCTGCTATCCAGATCTCTTGGAGCTGGCTCAGATCTTGAAAGAGATCTGAAAAAAGATTGATCGTGTTTAAATAGGGCTGCTTTGTTTGGGACTGGGATAAATGGCCAGATTTGGATAGATTGATTGCATGTTCATTTGTTTACCCTCTGTGTCCTGTGCCAGCTCTGTGTCAACAAACTTCCTCTTTCGGTCACTGAAAGGTCTGCATGGCAGTGCCTGCATGTGAGACTTCTGTAAAATAAGATAACAACGACTATTTCAGTGATGATGCACCCAATTAACAATTCTAGGGCCCCAAAGCAAGCCAGTGGATGCAGAATGATCAGCGGTGGTCTTGAAATGGACATTGAAAATGAGGCATGGTGAACTATAAACTGTAGTAGAGACTTATTGGGGGGAACCACGAAAGGGACCTGCTGGTCGTAAAACCCGTCCATGTCACTCGCTTCTCACTGCGGCCGAAGAGGCAGCAGCAGGAGGGGAAAATGGAAATAACAGGGGATGAGTCCGCCAAAATCAGAAGGATGATATCCTCGCCTGTCGAAAGAAGAGCCGAGAAAAGTGGCACTTAGAGAAAGACGGGTGCCGTGTCAAAATCCAATGCAGCTGTCAATGATTGTCCTGGGCCCTGACAGCAAAGGGCCAACTGTCCCTTTGATCTGTGAAAACTTTTAGCTAGTCAGTTTGTTTGTGTAACACTCGCTCTCAGCTCCCGCTTGGATGAAGTGTGCTACACTAGCACTCTCTCCAAGCTCACACAAAATCATTTAAGGCTCACGGTACAGATGGGGGTCCTTGCATAACCATACAGTGCCATCTGTTGCCTAAGGGAGCATCAAGGATTCTGTACTAATATCTAAAAGCTAAACATTATGAGTAAATTCTTTTCATAAAAAGCACTTCACCTTAAAATTCTGAGTGATGGGAGTAAAGCCTAAACCCATGTCTTCATACTTCGTCACACACGTGTGTTTATTTTCCCTGACGCAAGTGTTCTGGCCATAAAATCGTATTACGGCCTCTTCGGGCCAAAAACAAATTAAACAACCAATCGCTTAAGATTATTGCTTCCTGAAACATATCAGATCTTTATAAAAAGGGAAGATATACATCCGCAAATTTCGCTGAAAAAGCAGAGTTTGTGTTCCTAAAGACTTTTATTGCAGCTAATAAAGGCAGCCAACGGAAGGCTAAGTTGTTGAATAAGTAAATGAAGATTACAGAATTACAACCGAGTTAACAGAGCGAGTTCAAGAAGTTCAATCCCTTCCCCCCAGCGCCCATTATCGCCTCGCGATCCCCCCTCCCTGGCTTGCGCCCTCCCTTTCCTCGGCCGCTTGTTTTTCTCAATGAAGTGAAATTTGATCCCTAGTGCGCGCGACCGAATTCTCCGTCGGTTCCATTCATAAAAATACCAAACGTGCGAGCAGCACTTCATCAAACCGCGTATGTATTTTGCGGTGCGCAAACTATCATAGTATATTAAGTTTATACTACGAGCTTCGCAAAGTACGTTATTGAGAAAACAAACAAGCTGGAAATGGTTGCGCACAAAGAAAATGGCGTGTGAGCGAGCAAAAAGTAAGTGTGGTGTTGCAAGTAAATACAACTTTATAACAACAAAACACGACGGTAAACTTGAAATCCGCCTTTAAAACTACAAAAGCGTGCAAAACATACTCACCCGCGGATATTAAATCCCTTCCTTAAATTAGGTGAAAATGTTCAGTAAATCCCCAAGAATAACAAGCTGCGTTTGCGAGCTCTAATGGGTATCACGCTCTCCTCAAGCTTGACGCGACTGAAATTTCTCAATGGGATCGCCTGCTTTTCCAAGAGCGTCGGCTTAACGCTGGAACGCACGCTCATTGGGTCGTTTCTTACGCCCTTCGAGAGATCGACCAATGGCTGTTTCCACATTACCTAGGTAATCGTTAGACTGCAGTCAGCCAATCAGAACGCAGCCCTCTCCTGTTTTTATGAATGGCTGGGTTTCATTCAACAACCAGATGTTTTTCCGCGGCTGACTCTATTTAAAGGGCCAGAAGCAACTGAGTGAGCAAAAGTGAAAAATGTTTCATTTTAAAAGTGACATTTAAATATATTTTCTGTTACTAGGGTAATAAAACAGATCGAGTTTAAAAAAGACAGACTGCAAACCAGTTTGGGCAAATGCTTTGACTAACATTTACTTTAAAAAAGAATTAAGTAAAACAAATAAACAAAACGTCTGGAAGATGTTTATCTAACTGTGTAACTTAGTCTGTATATACACTGACTGAGATTTGAAAACCATTGACCTTTAGCTTGGGTGATAGAAGAGTGGATGTGTCAGTGACTGAAATCTTCTGTTATAACCTCTTTCTTGCCCCCCCCCCCCAAAAAAAATACACATGATATCCCTGCCTTTGCTCACTCTCTTTGTTAAAGGACATGTATCATTAAAAAAATCGAACTTTTTCCAAGTTTATGTGCGGTAATTGGGTCCCCGGTTCTTCTATCAACCTAGAAAATGTGAAAAAGATCAACCCAGTAACTTAGTTTTGGTAAACCATTCTCTGCAAGCATGTGAAAAAATAGGTCCCTAAAATTTGGCTCCCCTTGTGATGTCAGAAGGGGATAATACTGCCCCCTAATCTGCACTATCCAACCACGCCAATGCCAGAGCTGTGCAGAGATCAGCTCATTTGCATTTAAAAAGGACACACCTAAAAAATGGCACATTTTTGTTTACACCTACAAAGTGGCAATTTTAACATGATGAAATAAATTATCTACACTCACCTAAAGGATTATTAGGAACACCTGTTCAATTTCTCATTAATGCAATGGTGTGGGGGATGTTTTCTTGGCACACTTTAGGCCCCTTAGGGTGCACTCACACTATCCAAACCAAACCGCGCTCGGTCAGGGAATGTCCGAGCTGCACACGTGACAGATCAACTAAGCAATATGATGACATGTGAGAGGTCTGTCTGTAATCGCGCACCAAACGACTCCGAATAAAAAACCCAGACTTATCATTACGGTGGGTTCCAGTGTTAAGAGAAAGCTTTACTTCCTTCTTTTTTCAAAACAATCGCATCTTAATGACAAAAGCGCGCCCGGACTCGGATCGATAAAAAGTACAGTGTGAGTGCGTGCATCTGGGGGAGTAGGGAGGGGTGACAATTGTGCTGGGACATGGTTTGGTTTGCGCCCTTAGTGCCAATTGGGCATTGTTTAAATGCCACGGCCTACCTGAGCATTGTTTCTGACCATGTCCATCCCTTTATGACCACCATGTACCCATCCTCTGATGGCTACTTCAAGCAGAATAATGCACCATGTCACAAAGCTCGAATCATTTCAAATTGGTTTCTTGAACATGACAATGAGTTTATTGTACTAAAATGGCCCCCACAGTCACCAGATCTCAACCCAATAGAGCATCTTTGGGATGTGGTGGAACGGGAGCTTCGTGTCCTGGATGTGCATCCCACAAATCTCCATCAACTGCAAGCTGCTGTCTGGGCCAACATTTCTAAAGAATGCTTTCAGCACCTTGTTGAATCAATGCCATGTAGAATTAAGGCAGACCAGAAAGGGGGTCAAACACAGTATTAGTATGGTGTTCCTAATAATCCTTTAGGTAAGTGTATATGGTATTTTGAGATAAAACTTCACATCTGGGGACACCAAAGATGTATTTTACATCTTAACAAAGTCTTGTGAAATGTTCCCTTTAGGGAGATGCCCAAGCACAGTTAACATGCATGCAAACAAAGTTTCAGAACAGTCAAATATACCACACAAATTGTAATAACAAGGATAACCCAATAGCAAGGGAGTCTTATAAAATAGGTGTTACCGTCTGCCAGGAAACTCCACTGAGAGAACACTCTGTTGCATGATCTATTATTCATGACTGTCCCTCAAAGAGATCTGCACATCAGACAGTGATGTCTGATCTTTGATTTTGCCTTGCCACAGTTTAAAAGCAATGTGTACAATACTTTACCATTTTTATTCTGCTACTATACTATTCTAAGTTCAGTTTAGTAATGGAACATAGCACAAAAATATTGTCAGATTACAAATGAACAGCTATATGCATTACTGCTTGACTCTCAAAAGACCTAAGGAGAACAGATAGTTTTTTCAGTGCTGTGGAAGATGTATTGTATCACACAGAGTGGTTGGAAGTAAATTCAATTTGAGGATGAGTGGAACAAGTTTTCATACCCATTTTTAGGTTAGTGCTCAAGATCTAAGATTTGTGAGAGAAAACAATTCATATTTTGAGCTTATTTTTTCAGTTATTAATACGTCATGCATTTATGTGAGAACCAATAAGCAGTAATAAGCAAAATATCAATAATTATCTCTCACAAACATTGTTTTGCTTCAAAATACATTAACACGCTGGAGTTGTATAGCTCACTTTTATGATGAATGCATGTGCTTTTGGTGCTTCAAAATCAAGACTCCCATTTAATGTCATTACAAAGCTAGGAAGAGCCATACACTCACCTAAAGGATTATTAGGAACACCATAATACTGTGTTTGACCCCCTTTCTAGTCTGCCTTAATTCTACGAGGCATTGATTCAACAAGGTGCTGAAAGCATTCTTTAGAAATGTTGGCCCATATTGATAGGATAGCAGCTTGCAGTTGATGGAGATTTGTGGGATGCACATCCAGGGCACGAAGCTCCCGTTCCACCACATCCCAAAGATGCTCTATTGGGTTGAGATCTGGTGACTGTGGGGCCATTTTAGTACAGTGAACTCATTGTCATGTTCAAGAAACCAATTTGAAATGATTCGAGGTTTGTGACATGGTGCATTATCCTGCTGGAAGTAGCCATCAGAGGATGGGTACATGGTGGTCATAAAGGGATAGACATGGTCAGAAACAATGCTCAGGTAGGCCGTGGCATTTAAATGATGGCCAATTGGCACTAAGGGGCCTAAAGTGTGCCAAGAAAACATCCCCCACACCATTGCGTTAATGAGAAATTGAACAGGTGTTCCTAATAATCCTTTAGGTGAGTGTATAACTCTGATTTTATTCACCTGAAGAATGATAGTCATACACCTGGGATGACATAAGAATAATTATTATATTTGGGGGAACTATTCGGGTGATTACAGGTACAGTTGGTGTCTAAAGTCATTTTTTTTTATTTTTTGCTTTTGTAAGTGCTGCCAGTCATGTGTATGTGTGTGTGTGAGAGAGGAGGAGGGGGGGTGTTCCTCTGCTTATGACTACCAGTTCTGTTACTCTACCTTGGTAACAAAGTTTTATGATAACAGAATTGACGCTGACTAATTCGGACAACAGGAAATCATGATTTTCAGACCCTTTTTCAGAAGATTAGCTTCATGTACTTGTATATGTAGTTTTGTGAACAATGTTTATTGTTCTTGTTGAAAACAAAATGTTCCCTCATTTTGTAAGTCACTCTGGACACATGTTTGCTAAATGACTAAATGTAAAGAGAAAAGAGCATCGTCCAATATATGAGCTTCATTTTACATAGTCACTGATATGAGACAACACACGCATGTTAGATTAAAAGAACTACTGTGCTGATGGCAATAATGAAGACCCATTGTAAATAAGGTGAGTCATCTTTTAGTCATTTCTTTCTCTCTCTCAAACAAACACATATAGGCTGGTACTCATCTCACATTATATGGACTTTCCATTTACATTTTTTACAAGCTAATGCGACTCTATCCCCAACCATCACACAAACCTTTATGTGTTTTCCTATTGACATGGTTTATCAAGTCACCAAATTAAAGTTAGGTTAGGGTGACCTCCTTGGGTGTTTTTGGCCTGCATAGTGAGTTAAGGGTAAACGTGATACGAATTAGGAATTGATTGTTTAACATTAGTTCGGAGCTGTTGCTTGCGGTCTCTCCCTATGTCATCGTGCATAATTGCAAACAGCAATAAAAAAAAAAAAAAAGAATAATAATGCAGTCAGCGCCAGACAGCCCTTTAAGACACAATGGCAAATGAAAATAACTAAACAAGTCTTTATTTTTAGAAGAAAATAAAGAAAGGAAACTTTTAGCTGTTTTGAAAACTGTTAGGTGAAAACTAAAACCAGTGGCGTAAATTCACCAGTGTATGTACACTCTAAAAATGGTGTTATATAGTACTACAAGCTCGTAATCATAGCGGAACCATTGTTATATAGCACCTTTGTAGAACCATAACTACAGCAACATAATATGGTTCTACAGGTGCATTTTAGCACTGAAATGGTTCCCTATGATTATGAGCCAGTGAACCACTTTTAGTGCTATTTAGCAGCACCATTTTCTTTAGAGTGTGACATCATTTAATCTTACTACAGGACATGGATGTGACAGTCCCATATTCATTCCTGACCCTATCATACATGCTGCTGCAGCAACCTTGCTCAAATATCACAACAAAGCACAATACGCTTCAAATAATCTATGGAATATAAGCATTTTTAGCGATATGCTATTTCAACCAATTCTCAAAATTGCGTATAAATAGCACGCTTTGTGAAAATCAATACATAAAATGACATCCTAAGCCAAATCCCAAATTTTAACCCCAACTCCAAGCGACCATGGTTTAAAAATAGGGGGAAATGGAGAAACCAATACATAAAATAACATCCTAACCCAAATCCTAATGCTAACCCCAACTCCAAGGGACCATGGTTTAAAAAAAATAAAAATTATATATATATATATATATATATATATATATATATATATATATATATATATATATATATATATATATATATATATAAATGGAGGCACCAATACAAAAAATGACATCCTAACCCAAATCACAATTCTAACCCCAACTCCAATCGATCATAGTTTAAAAATAAAAGAAAAAAATGGAGAAACCAATACATAAAATGACATCCTAAGCCAAATCCTAATTCTAACCCCAACTCCAAGCGACCATGGTTTAAAAATAGGGGGAAAAATGGAGACACCAATACATACAATGAGATCCTAACCCAAATCACAAATCTAACTCCAAGCAACCATGGTTTAAAAATGAAATAAAACATTTTTAGAGTGTGACATCATTTAATCTTACTACAGGACATGGATGTGACAGTCCCTATCATGGACTGACCCTATCATACATGCTGCTGCAGCAACCATGCTCAAATATCCCAACAAAGCACAATACGCTTTAAATAATCTATGGAATATAAGCATTTTCTAAGCGATATGCTATTTCAACCAATTATCATAAATTGCGTGTGAAAAGCCATGCAATACATACGGAAAAGTCTAATTTTGCGTGCATATGATATGCCAGTCCTTTCTGTTCACTATACTACACATCTTTTTGTGTCATTTTATGTATTGGTTTCTCTTTTTATTTTATTTTTAAATCATGGTCACTTGGGGTTGAATTTGTGATTTGGGTTAAGATGTCATTTTATGTATTGATTTCTCCATTTTTTTCCTTTTTTTTAAACCATGGTCGCTTGGAGTTGGGGTTAGAATTGGGATTTGGATTAGGATGTCATTTTATGTATTGGTGTCTACATTTTTTTCCTATTTTTAAACCATGGTCGCTTGGAGTTGGAGTTAGATTTGTGATTTGGCTTAGAATGTCATTTTATGTA
The DNA here is from genome assembly GCF_027580225.2 of Misgurnus anguillicaudatus. Taxonomy (NCBI): domain Eukaryota; kingdom Metazoa; phylum Chordata; class Actinopteri; order Cypriniformes; family Cobitidae; genus Misgurnus; species Misgurnus anguillicaudatus. The sequence continues at coordinate 37,221,311 of NC_073344.2, forward strand.
TTGATTTCTCAATTTTTTTAAATCATGGGGGCTTGGAGTTGAGGTTAAATTTGTGATTTGATTAAGATGAAATTTTATGTATTGGTTTCTCTTTTTTTCTATTTTTAAACCATGGTTGATTGGGGTTGGAGTTAGATTTGTGATTTGGGTTAAGATGCCATTTCATGTATTGGTTTCTAAATTTTTGTTGTCTATTTTTAAACCATAGTCACTTGGAGTTGGAATTAGGATTTGGGTTAGGATGTAATTTTATGTTTTGGTTTCTCTTTTTATTTTATTTTTAAACCATGGTCACTTGGGGTTGAATTTGTGATTTGAGTTAAGATGACATTTCATGTATTGATTTCTCAATTCTTTCTATTTTTAAACCATGGTCGCTTGGAGTTGGGGTTAAATTTGTGATTTGGGTTAGGATGCCATTTCATGTATTGGTTTCTCAATTTTTTCTATTTTTAAACCATGGTTCCTTGGAGTTATGGTTAGATTTGTGATTTGGGTTATAATGTCATTTTATGTATTGGTTTCTCCATTTTTCCCCTATTTTTAAACCATGGTCACTTGGAGTTGGGATTAGAATTGGGATTTGGGTTAGAATGTCATTTCATGTAACAGAAAGATGTTCTAACCACAAGCGATAATGGTAAAAAAAAAATGGATAAACCAATACATAAAATTACACTGAAAGATGCTTGGTATTAAGTGAATGGGAAGGACTGGCATGTCATATGCACACACAATTGGACTCGCGTATGCACGACTTTCACAAAATAAGTTTAAAATAAGAGCGAGGTCGGCAAAAGACGAATTTGAAGCATGGACATTGTGTCAATAGCCAAGCACAAGCCGTGTGTCTACAGCTTGCGCCACTGAAGCCATTGATGTCTGCCCATGTAAATTATTTGCCAACAAGGGACGCTATTTGTCCTTAGTGTGTGAATAGACACTCCAACACAGGCCACAAACACTCTGCTGTATGTTTATTTATTTAGGAAAAGTCAAAGGAGGTGTAAAGTTATAGTTTCCCAGACAGTTCTTTGGGGTGGTTTCCCAGACAGGGATTAGACTAGTCCTAGACTAAAATATATGTAAGAGCTGTCCAAACTAAAAACAACTTGCAGTGACATATCTTAAAGTACATCAGTGCCCTCTGTTTTGCCTCAAAATGCACAAAAGTAATGTTTTTTAAGGCATGTTTGTTAAAACTAGTTAAATTTCATAATTAAACTAAGGCCTAGTCCTGGCTAAAGCTAATCTCTGTCCGGGAAACCACCCCTTTATCTTCTAGAAAATGTCAGGATTAAATTCCATCTTGGTTTCTCTTAGTATTAATCAAGGCTTTAATATTGCTTGATGTTGTGCTTTAAAAGGTGACATCAATGACTATGAAGCCGCTGCACGACTTCATTAGATAGAGCAATAGTGATTCTCATAACCTGAAATTAAACAGGTTGCCATAGCTTTCATCAGCGCTCCACGCAACTCGCTTTTACTGCGGGCCGCTCTAAATATAGCTCCCAAACGCCTCTATTATATAACAATTCACTCTAAATGCAATGGCACCATGCTCCAGTACTGAACACATCTTTTGCACACTCTTACAAGAAAATGCAGTTTTCTGTTGAGTCATAGACGTTATATTCGTAAATGTTCCATCTCTGTGACTCATGCTAAGTTGCAGATTCGTGTCTAAGATCAAGACAGCAGCATGTTATTAATTGATTGTTAATATATTGCAGAGCCGTCTATCTGCCGTGCTGGGTGTGACTCACAGCGTTTGTTTTCTTCTTCGGGAAGAGCTAAATTCATTGCACGGTCTCTGGTGTGTCATACTGTACAGGATACATCAGAACACAAACCTGTGATTGCCTGGCGTTCCCTATAATTGAGGGAAACGATTCTCTTTCATTCAAGGCTGTAATTTTCTCAATCTTAGTTTGATAGATGATGGATGAGTGTGGTTAAGGACATGCGTGTAAAGGAACAGAAAAGATCTTGATATGAAAGCATTTCCTTTAATGAATTTGAAATATCATTGCAAATGTCTGACGTTAAAAATTGTGATATTGGAGTGTAAGTAGTTTAATAGTTTCTAGCATTTATTTTTTTAGCCAAATATTCATAGTATTCAAAATAGTAATGTTCAGTTCAGGAAGAGAGGTTAAGTGTCTGGATTTATCTGAATGGACAGAAATGTCACGAAGAGCTCAGAATGGGTGTCAAGATTCTGCCAAAATCACTTATGCAAAACCTGAAAACAGCTCCATTTTAAAATATTTTAAACTTTTACGTTTTCGTAAAGTCCCTTATTCCTCCTTAATGGAATCTGTGTATCATACACTGTCGGAAATAAAGGTACTAAAGCTGTCACTGGGGTGGTACCTTTTCAAAAAGTATACTTATATTATGTCAAAGGCACACATTGGTACCTTAAAGGAACATATTAGGACCTTTTCAAACAGTACCATCTCAGTGTCAGTTGCAAGTGATAACAGAGTTTAAATAAAACAAAATTTCACTATATTCACTTTTCTGTGTTCGTTTCAATGCTCCTGTTCAGGCTACAGCTAACACCTACCCACACAGCCTCCTCTGCAACATGAACCTCCGAGGATCTTGTAGCCATGGAGATACCTTGGTCATGGGAGAGAGAGAAAATGAAAAAGTGTACCAGAGAAACAGCAGGAGAGAGAGAGAGAGAACAGAGCTGACTCATGGAACTACTAGATTTTCACAAGGCAGCCCGACCAACATAGCAAAAATAGCTTTATGTAGAAAATAGAAACAGAAATCTTTTTACGAACTCAGGAGAAACCGTTTACAAGTCATTTTGGCGAGATCGACCCCATTTATTTTCTTAATTGCATGTTGCTGGTTTTATGTGAATGATTCATTCATACATATATTTTCATGTTTAATCGAAATGTCATGACTTGCTCCTCATGCTGACGTATTCAAGGCCGAGTCACAGATGCCAATAAGATGCAGGCTACTTCATACTGGTATCGTGTTCCTGTGTTGCTCAGTGGTAGAGCACTGTGTTAGCAATGCAAAACTTCATGGTTCAAACCCAGAGAACACACAAACTGGTAAAAATACCTTGTAATAAGTCACTTTGGATAAAAGCGTCCGCCAAATGCAATGTAAATGATCAATTTTCATAATCAAATCAAGAACTAGTAAATGCACTTTAGTTTTACTCCAGCTTTTCCAGCTTTACTTGGAGATATGCTACAGTCTGGAAGGCAATTTGTGCTTCATATCAAACTTAAACACAGTATAAAAGAGAGGACTATAAATATACGTTTAGTATAAAGTAAACTATAGACGGTTCATGGTGGGACGCACGCACGCTGTCTTGGTTATGCATCTGAAACGAAGTGAACTTCTGGGGTCTCATTTATAAAGCGTGCATCTGCACAGATTTGATCCTAACGTGTGCGCATGCAAAAATCCACGGGCAAAGTCCATATTTATAAAAACTGTCTTTGACGTTGAAAATTCAGGGTCATTTGTATATTTATTGGCTTTTGTCCCTGTGACGCTGGTGGTAGGGGTAAAGGTTTGTTATATATTTTTTTTTGATAATAACAATTCACTTTGTACGAATTTATACGTATATTAGCCAACTCATAAAATACGTACGAACTCTCTTGGGATCAGCCTGAACGTGTGCGTTAATGTGACTTAAGCCCGGAGTATAGAGGGTATGCAAGTGACGTCACCTTCGGCGAAAGTGACTGAGTGGCAAAAAGTCTGAGCGACAGAATTTGCATAGCGTGAAAAACACGTCTACCTTTGGAAAAGTAGTGGTGTAATCCACTTTGCTAACAGATTCAACAAAAATTTGTAGCGGTCTTTTTCCAGACTGCAAAAAACACTCAAAGGAGTTAAGTAAATCATTAGTAGTAGCCATATGTCAGCTATGTCATATTTTGGGATAAAAAAATCCTATAAAAATACACCAATGAATATTCTTATTCTGTGTAATTGTAAAGTTTTGTCACTGAGCCTTCATAAAAACATCCATTATGATGAGCCTTGTGTTCTACAAAGGTGAAAAGCAATTTCAGGAAAACCAAAGCCGCGAAATTAAGACCCCGCCCTCGCTCTCGCAGAATGCACATATCACACGATATCACAGCTGTCAATCATGAAGTGAGTGACACCACCGTTTTTATATTATTAAATAACTAACTAAACACAAACTTATTTTTAAAACAAACATTTGAGTTTACATCAGCGTGATAAAAACTACAGTAAATGACAGAAACCAGCTTCGGAAAAAAGATAATTGAAGTGTAATTAAATTGTTTAGTTGGTCTCAAGTCCCATTGAATAACATGGGTAGGTGGGGTTTATGACCTATACTGGGACCAGTCACTGGGGGGTGATCGAGACGTTTTGGCTTCACTCTTCAGGGCTTGTGCGGCACGCTTGGTTTTGCCACTCAACAGGGCATGGTCATGTGGAAAAGTGACGTCGCTGCATACCCTATATAGTAAAGTCTGTTTTTTATGTGTATGCAAATCTATGTGCACAGTCGAATGCAAAGCCTTACAAAGTATAGTTTATTTAACTCGTACATGTACACAGACGTTGCGGCAAAACGCCTGGGCTACACAATACATTCTCTTGGAAGCACATGCGGCGGTGCATGCACAGTATGCGTGCACTCTTTTGTTGCCGAAAATTGTGACATGCACACTGTACATGGACCCTTACGTATGCGTAAAAAATGGATTACAAACAATATACACACATACACACATATAGACTGATTTTGTACATATATATTTCATATCCTAGCAAGCAATTGTGCATTTAAAAGACATCTAGGCTAAAACAATGCAAAATTTGGTCTGTCCGTTAAGATGTATTACTGAAAAATCCAGCTAAGACCAGCATAAGCTGGACAGCTAGTTTTAGCTGGTCTCCTAGCTTGGTTTTAGCTGGTATTGCTGGTGTAGCAAGCTGATCTTGCGGTGTTTTGGTCACTTTTTCAGCTGGTCTAGCTGGACTTAGCTGGTCAGGCTGGAAGACAAGCTGACCCACCAGCTTTGCCAGGCTGAGAGGACCAGCTTAAACCAGCTACTGCCACCTTAAACCAGCTACCAGCTTATGCTGGTCTTAGCTGGATTTTTCAGTAGGGACATCTAACCACAGCCCAAAAATATATGAATAAATAAAAAAATAAAACCAAACTATCTGTAATCACTATTGACTTTGCTAAAATGAATGAATGTTATACACTGTTAGACTTTTTATTGTATAAATGCGGTAACTCAGTGAGTTAATGTAACTGCCCCATTACAGTACATGCTTTTTACAGTATGATGCCCTTACCGCAGTTCCATTTTAAAATATAATACTCTTACTGTAACCTAGTTTAAAAAATATTGGCTTAAAGGGGAATCAAACCCTGGTCACTCGTGTCGTAGATCCGTAGAACTACCACGGTGCCACAAATTCACATGATAAAAGTTACTCGCTACACTCCCCAAGTAGCCTCCAGCAAAATTCACGTTCAAAAAAAAAGATTACACCCTCCTCCTCTAGTTTACGCCAGCGAGCGAACGCTGGCCCAATATTGATCCTCATCCTTCCTTTTATTCTCTTTCTGGTCTCCTCCGACAAAACCTTGGGTTTCTTTTTCTTCGTTTCTGCTTCGGCCATGACGAAAACACCAGGAAAATAAATAGTTGCGCTCTCACGTCTGAATTTGAGGTAGTGGAGGAAGTGATGTATGCTGTAAAGCAGTCGAATTTTGTAGTTCTTTTTGTGCTCGGGTTACTACCCGAAACCCCCCAGTTTTAAAAGTACGAGAAAAGCAAAGCAGCTTGTTTTCATTTAAATTCAGCAAGAAACACTCAGAGGAGCGAAATCTTGGCGCCACTAGTGTTTAGAAGTCTTGAGTTCAGAGTTCAAATCTGACGATCAAGCATTTATCCATAATCCCTTTCTTGTTTCTATCCACAATTCTCAATAAATTTTTTACACTGCTGAAAAACATGTCACATTTTGAAATTTGCTTCACTGCTAAAAACATAACAAATAAAATGTATTTCATTTCATAGAGATAGTTTATTTTCCATTATTTTCCATTTTATATGCTTCTATAACACTGTTTTATTCAACTACAGTAGCACAACTGCTGTTTTTTACAGCAGTCTACTGCAAATAAAAAAATACAGTAAATCCCTGTAAATTAAATGTTAATACCCATAATGCAATGCATATTACAGTAATGAACTGGAAAAGAAAATGATGGTATTTTACTTGGCATTTTGTGGTAAGTAACTGTAGAAATTACAATTAAGTCTAACAGTGTATCATTCAAGTTTATTTTGACTAGAAGTGGGTTACTAGATGAATATCAGGTCTATAGCCTAGATGGTGAAATGATGGCTTGGTGGCTATCCCTAAATAACCTCTTAAAGATTGTGCATAACTTGTGTATCTTTTGTGATATATACATAAATGATTCCTCAAATGGTGGCTTGAGGAGATTTGTTGTTTCTTTTCTAAGCAATTGTATTTTCACCGATCAGACGATACACCATGTATAACCAATACATGAGCAGAACAGATTATACTAAAGACTTCGGGCTTGGACACTTTTTGGCTTCTCTTTGTTTTTTGTTGAAGTAAATGTTTTAATAATGCATGTGACTGTTTCGTGAGTATGACTGATTGTTTGAGCTTTCACTTTCTGCTGAAGTTCTTCTGTGGCTACTAAAATAAACTCTATGAGGCATGCCCTAGTTGTGTCACCATCTCAAAAAACCTGTGTAGCTCAAAATACTGGCAGATAAACGTATACGGATGACTGCCATTTTGAAAAATAAAATAAAACAGATGGACATGAATGAATTCTTGATGAATTATTCTTTTTTGTTTCACAGTACTGGTGCAGGTTGTCTGATATAAATTTTTCTGTCACTCCATCTCTGTTTCTCTCCTGGTCTGTTAATTCAGAGGCGGTCTTCTTCGCACCCTCCCTATTGTTATTCTCTATGCGAATCCATTTACACCCTTACCAATGGTCTTGTGTTTAGGGCTGGTGGTTTTCACGCATGCTGATGAAGTTGGGCGGGACCGTGCTGGCTGGGGCGGGAGACTGTTGGCAGTTTGGGGGAGGAGTATGAGGTAAGTGAAGGAAATGCAAGCAAACAAATTAAGACCACAGGGCTCCAAAAGTGTTTAGAGTGAGATCGGAGTGAGTCCAACAGCTAACCGAAAGAGTTAAGCCTCTGTTAGAAACATCAACCCCTTCCCCCAAAACTGTGTCCCAAATGCAGGCAAAAGCTGATTGAGCGTGTGGAGATTCTGCTTTAGCTAATAGGCTGAACCAAAGTAGGGCAGCTGCCGTGCTGATGTGTCTGCCAGCTTCAGACAGACGAAAAACACATATACACACACAAACAAAAAGTCAAATTTGTGTTCTTCTTTAACAAGGTTTAGGTGACTATAGATAATGTTTGTTCACCCCAAGAGGTCAGATCATCTATTGTGGGAACAAAATTCAGGGAATGCAGTTCAAAAGCTTAAGAGTAAAGTTTTACTATTGTCTAGCAATGAAAATTAAATAAACAGAAAAAATAAATAAATCCTATAAAACATTCTAATAAATGTATATATTTATTATCCTATAATAACTTTAAGTAAAGTAGTTCTGGGAGGGGAACAAATCTTCACCTACACATGTGTTCTTAGTAATAAAGTCAGTAAATCAGTCAGCAGAGGTGTGATTTAACCCCTTAACTGGCCCAGCCCTTTTTGAGTGTGGGGTGGGGGGTGAAAATGTGACTTACACCTTCAAATGAATAAAAGAAGACACTTTAAAGTTTATTCATTAACATATCTGCTAGTGAAAATATTAAATAAAAAAATTAATAGCCGTTTATATTTATTTTAATAAATTAAAAATAATGCAATAAACTATGTAGCCTATTCTATATATAAAAATGAAGATGTTTTTTGCGTAAAAAAAAATGGTTTTAGTCCAAATTTCAAGTTAAAATCACAAAAAAATATGTTTGTGTCACACTTTTAGTGGTTTTACCAACAAAGGCCACTTGGTGTCATTGGTTTGCTGCATACTCTTGTCACAAATTAATAAATTACTGTCACCACATTATTACTACTGCTAAAAGGTTTTGAAATGGAAAAAGTACATTCTTAAAGCTTTCCAATGATATATAGTTTGTGTATATTTATAATAGGATCTTAGTTTTATATAATAATTAATATGCATTCTTGTGGGGTCAGTGACATGTAACAAAATGACTGTCACTACATTATTTTTTCATCAAATGGCCTTAAAATATGCAAACTACATTCTTAGAGGTTTCCAACAAACTATATATATTTTTTAGGATAAAGACTAGGACATTAGTGTTAAAAATATGTAATAACAAATTGGGCTCTTCTCGTGACATTTTAGAAAATGACTCTCATTACTTCATTCTTTTCCCAAAATGGTGATAAAATATGAACACTACATTTTAAAGATTCCAAACAATAGTTTGTCAATATTTTTAAGGTTTAGAATAGACTATAAGTGTTATAAATATGTAATAGCAATTTGTTGGCCTGTGACATTTCAAGTCATTTAATGGAAAAATGCCTCTCACTATGTCATTCTTTTCCCAAAATGGTGATAAAATGAAAATAAAAAAGCTACGTTCTTGGAGCTTTCAAACTATATATAGTTTGTCACGATAAGATAAGAATTCACATCCAAACCATTGAAGTAAAAGTAGGCGTCCCGCTGGCGGAACAGTCAATATGACTCATATCCATGGAAAATACAGTAAATAAAAATATGCCTGCATGTCAATACTGTCAAATCTCACTGGTTCTCACACATCTCTGCATTTTAATATATTCATATACAGTACTGTGCAAAAGTTTTAGGCCACCACCACCAGACTTGTTGTTTTAGAAGTTTTAATGTCCATCCATATTTATTTTTCGATCTACTTTATTAAGATACAAACAGAAAATACAGGAAATATGTAAAAAAAAAAATTCAGGACTAAAGTCTTCTTTAGGCATCGTCGGTGTATACTGTGACCTCTCTTGGCACTAAACACATCTTGAGGGTTTTTGAGCAGAATGAGGTAAAAAGACTAATTTCTTTAAAATGAGAAATTAGGATTTCATTTTATTTAGGTTTAAGAGATCCTGCAGTTTTCTGCTATTTCTCAAGTGCCAAGTTTACCCTAAAAACTTTTACATTTTTACAGTTTTTCTACTACATACACATTTTCTGTACTTTCTGTATGTATTCTATTAAAGAGACTGAGAAACAATTATATATGATCAATATAACATTGCAATCTAATTCTGTCATGGTGGCCTAAGACTTTTGCTCAGTACTGTATGTATATAATATACACATCTGGGATTTATATATTTTTATACATTTTGCAACATAGATATGCCACACATGCCTTAACCTCTCACGCTGATTCATGTGACAAACACTGACAGCTAAACCACGGGAGCTACCAGCAGGACAATTATTAATCCAAAGAGTGTGTAATGTGTTATGTTAGGCTGCATATCAGCACTTGGTGTAGTTAAGCAAGTCTGTTGTAGATAAAGAAGGTTTAGTGTAGCCACTAAACTACACTGCCAATTAAACCTCTATCTTTTTTAATTAACATACCGTCTCTTTTTATTGTAAAACCACTGAATGCTATGTCTTCTGTCTGTCACAAGCTTTCACTGAAACCTGTGTCACATTTAACATTTTTTATTGTGATAGATATTTAATTTCTTTTTAATTCATATAGTTCTTGTTTTGCTTTGTTTTATTGCTTTAAAGCAGCTTAACAAGAAAAACACAGAATAATTGGAAATATATATATAATTTTTCCAATTATTTATTGTAAAATGACTACCATGTTGTAAATTTAGATAAGAACAGGAGTTTGCCACTACATACAAAATATAATACCTATTAAGATTATAGCCCTCAGAAGTCTTCCAGCACACCAACAGGGCGATAGCGGCAAGGAACCAAAATTCCACTTTTTGAAAAAAAAAACAGGCTTAGCTGGAGGGTCTCACAGTGTCCCTCAGTCTCATGGTTCTCTGAAGGTCTAACATTAATGCATATTCATTTTCCTGCCTGTTGAGATACTTGATCTAAGCGACATGCACACTTTGTCAGCTGGATCACAGAGAAAAGTCTGGTGAAGAAAATAAACAAAATGAATCACATCTGCAATAAGCCTAATGTCGTTCTAAACGCTTCTGGTAGGACGCTACACTTGGCACCGGGCACCTTATATGAGCTCCTCGCCACACTTCCACAGTGTGCCACCGCCGACGGATGGCATTTCACAATAACCTGCCAGTCCTCCAGTGACGCAAAGTTGTTTTGATGTGGCTATTTGATCTTTTTTACAACGTGGTGGAAAAACAGAGCAAGCCGTTGAAAATGTCATGTCCGCATTACTCCGAAAAAAATAGGGATGCAAGGAAGAAGGAACCAAGATGGATGGAGAAGAAAGAGATTAGTAGCGTCTACTTTCTAGTGACCTTTTCAGAGGCAAGAAGTTGTGGTAAGGTGATGTTACTGTCGCCTCTGATAAAGAACGACTGTGATTAAGCGGTGAAGGTGAAATTGTGTGTGCCGTGTCACATTTTTGCTCACAAAAGAACACTTTATCACTTATTGAGTTTTGAAAGAATGCTTTGTGTGCTAACACCCATTGTTTATCTGAAGTTTCTGTAGGTCAATTGGAAGAGCATTATGTTTGCAAAGGTACTGATAAAAAATGTATACTCTAAATACACTGTAAGTCGCTTTGGATAAAAGCATTAGCCAAAACGTATAAAGAAAGTTCTCAGAATCTGACTTTAACATTTTTTGCTGTGCTTGCAAAAGCATTTAAACACATAACTCAATAAAACATGACCGTGAAAGAGTACCATAAAAAATAGACATCCTGTCCTAAAAAAATAGACAACCATCAACATTGTCAAATTTCCACTGACCTTTAGACCATGACCTCTGCAAAGCACACACAAACATTACAGTAATCCTGCTGATCACGTAGTCAACATTTTCACTTCACTTGGTGAGCAAAGCAAATTTATCATTGAATATTTAATCACTGTGATGGCTTGCGTGCAAATGTTGGTAATCCGGTCACCTGCTGCCATTAGAAATAAAGACAATTATTGACTGACAATGTACTCGACTACAAGAATTACAGTCACTATAATGTTGGTGTGTGTGTGAAGGTCTGAGTCATTTATAAGTGTGTTTATGTTATGTGCTCTTAAAGTCTTCCATGTTATTGATGCAGAAATTAAACATTTTAATGCAACAAATTCCAATGTGCTTGTGTCATTTTATAAAAAAAAAAGATATAATCTCTGGATTCAGATGCACTTAACTGTAATTGATTTGGGATTAGGTTTTATATTTTTTAAGGTGGGTCATCAGACATTTTATGAAAATACATTTTATTTGTAATGTCTGTGCGTAACTACATACGCCTTAGATGCACAGCGAAATGCATTTACAGCAATTAAAGAGTTTGTGCTACTGAGTAAACCAGGCAGATCGATATAGAACAAGATGAGAGAGAGAGAGAGAGAGAGAGAGAGAGAGAGACTGGACGTGTGGTAACAGGCTTCGTTTTCTCACACTCATGATGAGGCGACTGGACTCATTGTGAAACCCAAATGTGTGACCATCTGTGCTTTTGCTTCCATGCTGTCATTTCTCTATTTGTGCATGTACAGATTCCATTAATGATAAGAGAGAGTATATATATATTGTGTACCATTAAAATACAATTCAGCTTCACATTAAACCCCACCGAAGTTTAACTTGATTTTAGAAATCATTGTACTAAAAATGTCAAATTTGGAAGGATTTGCTTCCAGCGTGCACCTAGTAAGAACATTGCTTTTGACAGTAAAGAGGTGCCTGTTCTCGAATGCGCATAAGCACTTGTGATGTACAGTACTGGATACAAGAACAGTTGACTTTTTGTTATTGCATTAATGTTTGTTTGTGTTTGATGAAAGCATTACGTGAAAGCATGCATGCATATTTCCCAATTTACTTTCCAAATGTCTTATAATGTTATACTTCGATGTGTCATGATGGTCCAGTCATTGTTTGTGATACAGCTGTCATTTCTAATATAAGCACTTACCATCTCATTCAATGAAGAGAGAAAATTGAATGTTGCCTGGCAACCACAAAGAGCCCATTCAATGCACTTTACTTAAAAAGTAGGTGTGGAATCACCAAAGCCAAAAGCACTTATTTCAAAAGTGCTGCGTATGAAACAGCCGATTAGCTTTCCAGTGTAGTGGAGCTATCGGGCAATCTAATGCTGCTGTTTATCTCTAATTTGACAGTTATGGGTGCCGAAATAGACAAAATAAAGATACAGGTAGATCAACTTGCAGAGCAAAGCAAAGATCATGTGTTTGAATCCCAGGAAACAAATATACTGTAAAAACTATACATTGATTGCACTGTTAGTTGCTTAGGATAAAGTTGTCTGCCAATGCATACATGTAGAGATAAGCATAACAGACTGACAGGCAGATATTACACTGTTTCCCCATTTAAACCACTTTACAGGGATATTTGGATATCAGATAACTACAAGCTGCACTTTAGACAGACTGATAAGCTCTGCATCAGGGTGTTTATAACTTTTTGCATCTTTTCTAATCAGCAACATGCTGGACGGTTTAAAGCAGTATTTCTGTCATAAACAGTTTTTAGAAGCAGTGGTCTCCAACAGAGTCTGTGAGGTGCCCGCCAAAGCACATTCTATTAATAGTCTCAATTGTAATATTAATTTATTTCATTTTTTTATATTAGCTTGGATTCTTGTACGTATGTTAACATTTTGTAACACAATGATAAAACATATTAACAAGTAAAATAAAATAAGTAAAACAAAAATATTTTGAGTAGACTATATCAATAAGTAGTTATCCAATTGCTTTATCCATTGTGGTAGCCCTTGCTCACAAAAAGGTTGGAGCCCCCTGGTTTAACACATTGCACCTCTGTTCCAATCATTATACTTCCTATTCTGTACAGCAGCATCTTTAATGCATCCTAAACTACAAAGTGGGTTTAATCTAGATTTAAGGAGGAGCGGCATATAGGAGATGAGGGGCGGAAAAAAGATAAGGGACCAAAAAGAATAGGGAGTGATGTTCAAGACAACACTGCCCTCTTCTGTCTAAATGAAGAACTGCTTATTGAAGCCACCCCAGTCAAAACTCATTCTCATTTGTTATACTATTTTCACATTTCAGAATAATGGTCGTCATCACAGCCATGAATACTGGAAATATGGGAATGTGGGAAGTATAAAGTAATTAAAAATAATAATAAAATATATACAGTACTGTGCAAAAGTCTTAGGCCACCACCACCAGACTTGTGGTTTTAGAAGTTTTAATGTCCATCCATATTTATTTTTCAATCTATTTTATTAAGATACAAACAGAAAATACAGGAAATATTAATAAATGTCTTAATTTGGCATCGTTGGTGTTTAGTGTGACCTCTCTTTTGGCACTAAACACATCTTGAGCGTTTTTGAGCTGAATGAAGTAAAAAGACAAATTTCTTTAAAATTAGAAATTAGGATTAAATTTGATGTGGGTTTAAGAGATCCTGCAGTTTCCTGCTACTGCTCAAGTCGAAGGGGAGTTTACCCTAAAAACTTGACACATCAGTTTTTAATTCTACATACACATTTCCTGTATTTTCTGGATGTATTATATTAAAGAGACTGAGAACAAATTAAATATGATCACTACAACATTGCAAAAACAACAAATCTAATTCTGGCATGGTGGCCTAAGAATTTCTGTGTAGCCTAGCCCAGTGGTTCTCAAACTTTTTCAGCGTGCGCCCCCCCCCCCCCCCCCCCCCTTGTATATGGTGCATTCCTTCGCGGCCCCCCAAATTTTTTTTATAACAAATTTGTTCTAAAACGTAACATTTAATAAGACAAAACATATTTAAGTATACAAAGTAGTGCTGTTGGTTAGTAGCCTTATTTTTTTTTAGGTTTAATTACACAGAATTCATGATAAATTAATGTGTTTTATGAAATGTAATAAAACTGGGGCCCCCCTGGCACCATCTCGCGGTTTGAGAACCACTGGCCTAGCCTATATATATTTTAAATAATGTTAGGAATCGAATCATATATTGCTAATTAATATTTTAGAGATAAAGATTATGTTATCATAAAATACTCACAGTTAAGCCTACAGTTATTTAAAACACAATTCTAACAAGATTTCACTGAACTGTGTTCGGCTTAATGCAGCGCTGCGCAGATTTTCGGCATATGACATCAAAGTACCGCGAGAGCGATCGCTATCGTAGTATTTTGATGTCATACGACCATCTGTCTGCGCAACCCCTTAAGTCGGACACATCTTTATTCTTGCTGTGCTGTAGATTTACAATATCCGGGTTATTGTACAAAACATGGCTTTTGTTTTGTTAGCTGATACCAGTTGTGCTAATACAGGGTATTTTCTTAACGATTAAAATTGAGCTCGTTGCTAACTGTACCTAAATCTGCGTTCGTTGTAAATCTGCGGAGCGCTGCATTAAGTAGTTTGTCAGTAGGGGGCGAGCTACCAAATTTTAATGAGCAAGCAAAGTTTGATGATTACAAGCGTCTGTTGGCAGAAATGCAAGCTTTAAAATATTGTACTGAAGTACTTAATGAACTATGAATGTTTCAAAATGTTGAGGCATAAGCTATTTATAATAATAATTTACTATAGTAAAGTGTAGTACAATTTCTAGATGCTATTAAACATTAAAGTATACGTCCCCACACAAAAATCTAAAAATACTGAAATATATTAAAAACACACAGCTTTATATATGGCTATTTACTACAGCTGATCAATTTACTATTGTATAATTACAACAGTATTAATATACAATAGTAAACGCTATACAGTATTTTTCACGTGGGCTACAATTCTATTTGTATCGTCACCATTGAACAGATCATAAATAAATACATAAAGCACATTTTAATGAACAAATGACGTTTCAAACACAGTTTCAAAATGACCATTTATTTTTTCTTCTTTTCTTTTTTGTAAAAGAACTTAAATACTGCTAGATTTGCCTTTTACACAATTTATATTCCATAAAACATTTTTTCTTTCAAATTTGCTATAAATTAAAATGATATGCATGCAATTTGCATTTCCATCTTTATTTTTCAACTCTCACAAAAAAAGGAAAAATAGACACATCAGAATGTTTGTTATCTGGAGCTCAGATGAAGCTGCTGAGAAACTGGAGGAGGGAGCGGGATAATGGAAGGAATGAACGTTCCGGTTTTACAGAGGACTTCCATCTGATTGTCTCAGGCAGCAAATTCCGAGATGAATCTTCCAATGAGTCAAATGGGCATCGACTGCCGAAATCCTCATGTTCAATCATCCTCAATATTACATTAACAGAGAAGCATGCTCATAGACAAATGCATACAGAATGTACTCGTTTGAACTCCTTGCGGTCCTTGAGTTTATTTTTCTTCAAAATATTTTTCTTTTTGAAAATACACAAACTAGCATTAACCGATAAGGCGAAGATATGCAGGCGAGGAAATCCATGGTTTGCCAGGGCCTTGGGTCTCTATGTGTCTGAACTGCTTCCGTTTGATAAAGGATGCATGTCCTCTGCCATTCCATTTCACATGGAAAAAACCATACGAGCAAAAATGCTGCTTTACAGGTGAATTGGGTAGCATTGAGATGTGACCAGCCTCCTGTCTCCATGCGGTCCCTCTGCCAAAGTTGACTGGACAGCAGCTGCTCCAATTGGCGGAGCCGAGAACAGGGTTCCATACGATTCTACAAAATGTGACCCGTTCACATTTAGTGCTAAAGAAAATAATTGTTATTTTTTATAGACACCAAGCACCCTTAAGAAAATATGGATATAGTATCGAAGTGCCATCATTTTAGCTGGTGAATTATGAAAATCGATTGTAAAAAGTTGATGCTTGCTAACGCTACGAAGGACTAGATCACAGCAACACTTTTGTTCAGCATTCCTATGTTATGCAGCTCTTTAAGCTCTTTTCCTAACTAGAAAATAATGGCCGATAGCAAATGAGTTGGTGGGCGAGGATGCACTGCTTTCGAGAATGTTAGCATCATGCTGAACTCCACAGATAAGTGTCACTGACTTTTTGTATAATGTGGCTGAATCTACGAGTCCTGCTTTTTACATCTAGAGGCTTCGTGAGATTTAGGATTTTGTAACAAAATACAGCTGGCAGTAGGTTTATGTTACATTATTGAAATATTCCAGTTAGTCAGCCACTTACGGGCAACGATCCCGAAATCAACCTGTCGTCTCCACTAATGATGGGGAAGCATGCGGTCAGGTAACATGCTGGCAATAATGACATAACAAAGACTAAGAGAGCTCCTCGTTCCTGAAGATTCTCTGCCATTGCTAGCTCCGTTCCAATTGTTCCATTACATTTGGAAAGTAAAAGGTTGCTCGGTTCAGCTAAAATAAAACTTTGCAACGAAATAGACAAACAAAAGTCAACAAGCATAATATCATTTGAAAGCATAACAACGGTCCTGTTTCTGCTCCACCCGTCCGCATGTTATAAGGTCTCTTTATCCCAAGGCGGGAACTTTAAGCAGATGAAAATACAGGCTTTGGTCGGATGACGAAGGTTTAGGAGGGGTTAATAGTTTCTGCTCTGTAGCTCAAGAAGAGATCTTAACAAAATGAGAAAAACAATGGAAGATGTATACAATTCAGGACAGAAGCCGTTTCGGCTTGGTGGCTCAGTGGCTCAGGCTTGGAGGACAAAACGGGGCAGGATCGCTCAGAGCCGGTGTCGTGAGTCCTGGCTGTAGCTGCCTGGGGAACTGCGGTTGCGATGGGGCTTATAGGTGTCCTGGTATGGGTCCTGATAGCCCTGCTGCTCTTCCATGTAGTGGTGGTCTCGACCGCCGCTGCCATGCTGCGATCCAGACGACCCCCTGTTTCGTCCTTTGTGCGCTCGTTCGTTGTGGTAGTTCTCGTCTGTGGTCATCAGGTTACGACGTTCGTTGGGGGTCGAGTGGTCCCCGGTGTGGTTGGCGTGCCGTGTTTTTTGACCCTGCTGATTCTTATGCACAAGCACGAAATAAGGTAAGAACCAGCACCGTACGCATTCAAATAAATGATTTATCTGTTTGTGCTAATTAGCAAAATAAACTCAAACAGACATCTTGGCAAATATGTACAGAGTGACAATAACTGCTGATAAGAAGGATGAGCTCGTCTACGCGTGTGTTGTCTGTGTGTTTGCTCACCTGCAAGCCGGAGATGGCAGATGTGGTGTATGGGGCAAGGGCAGCGGGGCCGAGGTTTCGGCCCAGCAGAGGGTTGAGCGGGGTGCTGCTGGATGTATGGGTGGCCTTCCAGTAAGCCTCAAGATACTCAGCCAGGTGCTCACATGCGTCTTCCAACTGATTCTCATCCAAGATGATGTCAAACATCTCCTGGTAAAGAGAAACACATACAGATGCATAGGTATTAGAAGAATTAACAAAGAATTGAAAATTGATTTATTCACCCACATGATATTGTTTATATTTTGTAAAATGTATATGTACTCTATTGAATTGTGCTTTGTTTTCTGTTATTGTTATGCTGCGTTCACACCAGCGCCGTAGAGGCGTCAAGCGCGAGTGACTTCAATGTTAAGTCAATGTGAAGACGCGTTGACGCGCGTCTGGAGGTCTTGAGCGTTGCCGCGGCAAACGCGTGAGTTGAAAAATTTGAACTTCGGCTGAAAAATGTGCCGCGTTAACCAATCAGGAGCTTGCTCTAGTAGTGACATGATTACAGGAAGCGAGCTGAGTCGCAGAAGCCCCTCCAATGACACAAAGTTCTGCATGAATGTCTCGATGACTAGAATTTCATGCGCGGCTTTCACGTGCTAATGAAGTGAGTAAACTCAAAATGTTCAAGCGGCAAACTATACGCGGTAGACGCTGATTTGACGCCTCAAACGCGGCTGGTGTGAACCCACGGTTAAGCTTGAATACACCAAAACAAATTAATTGTCTATGTAAACCTACAGTTCTTTGCAACAAAGGTGATTATGGTAATTTGTTAATTATGGTATTTTTGACTATAAATATAATGACTATAAATGCAGACTGGGCAAAGATATAGAATATAACAAGATTGAGCGCTGCTATTACTATGAATAGGACAATGCGATGCTCAATATGGTCTCTCTGGCAATGGAAGTCCCGCCTTCCCGTTAAACCACCAATCATCATCGATAAAGACTGATGAATCTCTGGGGGAGGAGCTCTGTACAGAGTCAAGTGAGGTGCTTGCCAACCTGTGCGGATCAAGCGTGCCACACGTCTCGATCGCCCCCAGTGACTGGTCGTAGTATAGACCATAAACCCCGCCTCCCCCATCATGTTATTCAATGGGACTTGAGACCAACTAAACAATTTAATTGCACTTCAATTATCTTTTTTCCGAAGCTGGTTTCTGTCATTTGCTGTAGTTTTTATCACGCTGGTGTAAATGAAAGTGTTGTAAATTCAATTAAAACGGTGGTGTCACGTCATGATTGACAGATGTAATATACGCATTCTGCGAGGGCGGGGCCTGGATTTCGTGGCTTTACTTCCTGCTCTCTACTGGTCCCGAAATCGCTACTGCACAGGCTCAAGACCCAAGATGTCAGCGCCGTATATCGGGACACTCGCAGTTTCACTTTTCACCAATGGAGAAGAGTGAACGGGCGTTGTCCACCTTTTTACAGTCTATTGTGCGCATACACAGTATCTGAAACAACCTCGACAAAAGGTGTTTTAGTGCAATTTAAGCTTAAAGGAATATTCCATTTTCTCAAAAGAAAAATCCAGACAATTTACTCACCACCATGTCATCCAAAATATTGATGTCCCTCCCCGTTCAGTCGAGAAGAAACCACGCTCTTTGAGGAAAACATTGCAGGACCCCTCCCACTCCAATGGACTTCAACAGACACCAACAATTAACACCCAACACTCAACAGTTTCCCTCAACGGAGCTTCAAAGGACCACAAACAATCCCAAACGAGGCACAAGGGTCCCATCCAGCAAAACGATTGTCATTTTTGACAAGAAAAATAACAAATATACACTTATGAAGCACAACTTCTCGTCTAGATCCGGTCGTGATGCGCTAGCGTGACCTGACGCAATACGTCATGACGTCAAGAGGTCACAGAGGACGAACGCGAAACTCCGCCTCAGTGTTTACAAGTGTCGAGAAAGAGGACCGTTCCTACGTTGTTGTATGTCAACTGATACTAATTAATGTCTTCGTGTCAGTTTATTGTTTACAATGGTCCGCAAATGTGCGTTTTATATATGTAACACGTGACCTCCCTACGTCACTACGCATTTACGTTAGGTCGCGCTGGACCGGACCTAGACAAAAAGTTGTGGTTTAAAAAAGCATATTTTTTATTTTTCTTGTCAAAAATGACAATTGTTTCGCTAGATAAGACCCTTATGCCTCGTTTGGGATCGTTTATAGTCCTTTGAAACTCTGTTGAAAAAAACTGTTAAGGGTTGAGTTAAGTATTAATTGTTGGTGTCTATTAAAGTCCATTAAAATGAGAAAAATCCTGCAATGTTTTCCTCAAAAACATAATTTCTTCTCGACTGAACAAAGAAAGACATCAACATTTTGGATGACATGGTGTAAATTATCTGGATTTTTCTTTTATGAAAATGGAATATTCCTTTAAAGGAATATTCCCGATTCGGACGGGATTAGTTTTACAGGGGGACCTCTGAGAAAATCGTGGTTCTCATAGGTCCTCTGTGTTTTTATTCCCGTCCGAATCGGCCATGTCTGTGTTTTTCTCTGACGACCTCCGTAAGAATTCCAGAGCAATTTACCTACTGAGAAATTTTATCCCATCCGGATGCAAATGTCTGTGTTTGCCCGCAATATCTTTTGAAAACGCGGTTCATTTCGTGTTTTGGGCAACGTGATCTGCCGTAAGGTCTTACTAATGCGCGTATATTGTATTTCCTGAGTCCTGTTCATTCAGATATGAATGTTTTTACGCATTCGGCAAAATAAAATAATTAATTAAATCAAGACGAGCTGAATATCAAACACTGTTAAGACTGGCCACTCTAATACCATTAACGTTATAAGAAACTCCGTTCAAAGTTGTTCAACTCCGGAATGGTAATGTTAAATAATAAAGATAATAAATTGTTATTAATCATTATTTCTTCATTTCTTTGGGTTTATTATAAGCAGACAGTTATATAAAACACGTAGGCCAACGTAACTTTAGTAGGATTTGTATATTTTATTTTGATTTGTTAAAATTAAATTAACTTAATAAATTACATTCTGTCATAATTTTACATTAAAGCAAAATATTAAACATTACAAACACGCGTATCCAGAGCACGTGCTCTTCTGCAACGCCCAAATGCATGAAACAGACACTCCCATCTCTAGAATAGCCTGCATCATTTTAATCCCGTCCGAATCTGTACATAAAATCACAGACGTCCTGGGGGACACGTTGAAACTCAAACATTGTTTGGAAAACTAATCCCGTCAGAATAGAGCTTTTGTGTCAGCTGAACAAAGAAATGTATACAGGTTTGTAACAACATGAGGGTGAGTAAATGACAGAATTTTCATTTTTGGGTGAATTATCCATTTTAGAAACAAAAGTTATGGTACATTTATTGTCAGGTTTACTTGTGGGTCAGGTGTAATTTTAGCATATGATTTAAGAGATATCATTCCAGATATCACCCCCGTCTTTGGACTGAGTCCATTCAAAAAGTATTTTGTGTGTCATGGAAAGAACGTCATACAGGTTTATACATGAGGTATATGTGTGACAGTATTGTCATTTTTTTGTGTACTGTTTCTTTAAGATCTTTCCTTGTGTGCGTGCGTGCGGGGGTTTGAGAGATGACGCACCGGAGGACACTGTGCTAGTTTATCTGCTGCTACGAGCTGTACATTGAGATGTTTACTCTGCGACTTTCCTCTGGACTTGATGAGCCTCTGGAGGACCTGCGGTACAGAGGAGTTGGTTAAACACCTAGAGAGATCATTAGAAAGCCCTAATTTCCATTGAACTTAAAAGGGATAATTTATAATTGTCCATCATAATTGTAAATTTTTACCATCCTTAGCTTTAGGATTTTATTTGTCTTTCTGAATAATAACTGTGTAACTGAATGTTGGTACCTTCGGAGAGGACACTTTGACATGAACGATGATGGGTGCTAGTGAAGTCTTCATCAGCTGAGCCGGATGGTTGATGGTGTCTGCATCCAGCACAACCAGCTGGAGCGAGCGAGCGAGTTCAAATATGCGCTCAATCTCGCTCTGTACCTCAGCTGCACATGCATGTAACACACAAAGTAAAAGGTGTTAGTTAAGTTACATGCTAATGACCAACTGCCTATTGTATAGCAGTTTGTCAGTTTAAATAAATGCTATAACTTAAAGGAATAGTTCACTATAGACACTCTCTGCACGCTTTGTTGTTTGTTTTCTTCACTTTTGTAAGTTGCTTTGAATAAAAAGTGTCTGCTAAAGGCCTAAATGTAAATGCAGTTGTAAAAATGCGGTAAAAATCTGTGTATAGTATTGCACACGACTAAAGTCAAAGGGGTGAGCGTACAACACCGTGAATAAGCATTTAACAGCATAAATATCAAAACTATATCAAATTTAACCCCTAATATTCCTTTAAAAACACTCTGGGCCGCGGCGCAATGCAGCACAATGCGCAACGCAAGTGTCTTTTGTTAGTTTAAACCTGGCGCAATTACCATTTTCACGTTTAGCGCCACGTTGTGCATTTGCGCCCGTGGGCGTTTGGTCCGAAACCGAGGTGTGTTCAGGCACTTTGTTAGTGCGTTGCTATTTTGAGGCAAGTAAAAACTTGGTCTAAAGTCAATGGCGCAATATTGTTTTTGTTATTTAAAGAGCGCGTTATTAATATGCGCCTATAAACAGGACGACAACGCGCCTTTGCTTATCACACACATGGATGGGCAGCAGCACACAAACATTTTAAAATCTGAAAAATTAAAGGATTCAAAATTTTAAAATGTATTATTGAGTCTCTTGGACATAAATGAGGACCGATTACGAGACGTTAGAAGGCGTAAAGAGCAGCTTCGCCTGTAGCCTGGTAAGCAATTAAATGTTTTTGCTTTAAACATATACAATAAATCTGTGGGGTAGCATTAAAAAAAAAAACATTTTAAAAATAGATGCAATATTTGCATATGATGGCCTTGTACCTGTGGATATGAGATGAGAACGCTGTCCGAGTGCTGAAACGTCTCCACACGTTTGTAAATCTTATATTTGTTACAAATAAAGTATTTTTAAAGTACAAACCTTTTCTGGCATATTTGTAAATTATTTTTTGAGATTACACTGATCATGTCGACTGTCCATACATTTACAGCAATTAAAAGCCTCCATGACTGAAAGAAAACGACTTTTAAAGGTTTTAATACAAAAAATAATTTCAATACAGATAAAAACAACGCAATTTTTAACATTATTCTTAAACTGGTGGTCTTCTTCCTCCACTTAGTTTTTCAGTTTACAAATTCCGCCATCTAAATAGGGAATCGGCATGGCGTGAGCGCAACTGGCTTTTAAAGGGGATGGGAGATGAGACTCTCATTGGTTTGCACGTTACGCCCAAAACACACCCATTACACAAGACTGTGCTCTTGGTGCACAAACCAGTTTTCCCGTTGTTAAATTAGCAAAAGTGGATTCGGATACGCCCGTTTAGACTGTGCGCTTTAGACAATGCGCAAAATTCGGACCCTAAGTCAGATGTGTTTTTGTTGTCTCTGTGTCTTACCAAGACTGGATCTTGTATTGGAGCGCTCAATAATAGCTCTCTTGCTGGGGTTGTTAAGCACTGATCTCTTTGCCAGCGAGATGTCTGCCGTCACACGTGTGATTGTTATCCTACGGCAATAAAAACATTCATCTATAGTTATAAAGAGGTCTTCTGAGGTTTGAAGATAAGATATGAAATGACCTCCTTATGGTACTCACCTGCCATCAAACCGGTGTTTTAGGAAGTCAAAAAGGGCTTTCTGCATCATATCGGTTACCTGTAAAAAGATATTTGATGTTGTTTAGCTGTTGTGTACATTGGACTGAAAGTTCCACAATGTGGTTAACGTCATATTCGGATAATGGAGGACATACTGATTCAATTTGGTTTTAACTACTTGAAGTCATAAACTTACTCAATAAAACAAACCACATTGTGATTTATACAGCAAAATCTGCATACAGTTTGGCTTTATAAATCAAGGGGTTGTTTTCCCCATTTGCTTTTCTGTTACATTGTGATGCGCATTGCCTCCTTTCTGTCTCACGCACGCCTCCTTTTCGTCTCACTCTGATTTCCTCTCTCCATCACTGTTCCTGTTCTTCTCTTCCTTTTTTGTCTCTTTCTAATTTCAAACCCTGCTCTACTTTCTAGCACTGACGTCTCCCGGACCCCGGAAGGTTGTTGCCGTGGTAACAGAGCGGTGGAGAGGAGGAGTATGTTTTTGTTTTCTCTGTGTGAAGATATGGAGAGACTGGAATAGATATGATATTATTCTGGTATCAATAACCCAAAATGCGCACACGCGCATATGCAGCCAGTCAGAAAGCCAGCTCTATGGCCTTGACGCAAGAATTTTCTGTTCTCATCATCTTTTGATTTATTTCATGTTTATAACAGAGACCTGAGGTTTAGCATGATACACCTCTGTGGGGGAACTGGTTCGATTTGTCTTTCAAACCCACCTCATATCCCTTTAAAGATGGACCAACCAGAATCACGGGCCTCATGGAAGGCACAACATCATAGGGAGCCACATGCTCAGTCTGCACAAGAGATCACGGGTCAATAATAAAGCAAGCCATAACAAAAATGTATCAATGTCATTTAGACGTGAAGTTCTTTGTTTAGGAGAAGAGTGATAAGAAATGAATCATCTCAGGAATTGGGCAAGAATGACTGTAGGTTCTTCCGTCCTCTGGACATACTTACCACTTTCTGTTTCTGCTTGCCTGTACAAAGAGAAGGAAAGAAGGACATGTCAGAATAACATGTCGTCAGATTTTGCAAATGTGTGAAAGCAAATTTAAAGCCGTTTATGATTCACTGTCCCATGCTCACAAGAAGCTGCTCGTTTGATCTTTAGCCTTACGCAGGACAGTGTTGAAGTAAAATCGTCCACTGACGAATTGCCTTTTTTTCGGGGAGATTCCTGTAACCCCACCCCCATTTCACAATGCCCCACCCCCATCAGATCATTGGCTCACCTGATGACATCACATCCCCCAAACTGGAGGAGGAGCTTCCACTGGACTTACTATTGAAATGAGCAGACAAACAGAAACAGAAACAAGGCATTATTCGTCCGTATGTCCAAACATACCAGTAGACTACTCTCTATATCTCTATATCTATTACTGCATGCCTTATAATCTAAGTTCTTATGCTAATGCACAAAACCTGTTTAAACCCACACTGCCTGGATGTCAATATCCATGTACCTAGAATTGAGGTATTGATAGTCACCTGGATTTGAGGGCCAGTCATCCAATTTCAAACTGCAAGCAGGTGTCATCTAACCAGAGTCTCATACAAATCAAGCGTCAAACAATCCCACGATGTAGTGAAAAACGAAAAAGTGTAAAAAAACTCATGTACAGACAACAAAGCTGTCAAAAAGATCAGCGTTTACACGAATCCCGTAAAAAGTCTAAATCCACTGTATTTTGTATGCCAGGCCAGTAGATGGCGAAGCTACCTTGTAAAGAAACACTATAAGCCAGCGCACATATGCATTGTAATACGGAGCGATAAATACAAACAATCAAGATGGCAAAAGCATCGAGCAGTTTTGGGCCAAAATTGTGTAAATTTGTTGGAGAAGCGTTAATAAACTCAGCATCTTGAGCGACACAAACACAGTCCTGTAGGCCACCATTGTTGTTCGGGTTATACTCGCGCATGACTTAACACGTGCGCATGACGTCACCGTTTCGGCAGATTCGTTTACATCGACATGATGATGACAAGGCGTATCAAAAACTTATCAAACGTGTTATCAAATGTCTGCTAAAACTTTCCCGTTCACAGTTTAAATCGGTGTCGGGTAAAGTGTTTGGGGAACGTTTCTAATCTTAAAGGGACATTCCACTTTTTTTAAAAAAACTGCTAATTTTCCAGCTCCCCCAGAGCCAAACACCCGACTCCCACCATTTTGAAATCCACCCAGCCGATCTCCAGGTCCGGCGCCAGCACTCCTAGCACAGCCTAGCACAACCCACTGAATCCGACTAGATCACCAGCATCGCGCCAAAAAAACAACCAAAGAGTTTCGATATTTTTCACATCTAAATCTTGACTCTTCCGCAGTTACACCGCGCACTAAGACAGACAGAAAATTCAAAGTCCCCTGCCAAGGGGACTATTTTCGGGCAGTGCGTAATATCACTACACCTGCTGCAGCCGTGTTACATCAGCAAAGTCACTGATCATTACGCCAGTTTGAGAGTATAGTTCCTAGCCATATCATAGCTTTTAATTTTCTGTTGGTCTTAGTACACAATGCAACTACAGAAGAGTCAAGTCTGAAATAGGAAAAACATCAAAACTCTTTGGTTATTTTTTGCGCGATGCCAATGACCCAACCAGACTCAATGTATTGTGCCAAGCTACTCCAAAAGTGCCAGCACCAGACCCGGAGATCAGCTGAATGGATTTCAAAACGGTAAGAATAAAATGTTTAACTCCAGGGGAGCTGGAAAATCAGCATATCTTCAAAAAAAGTGGAATGTCCCTTTAAGTAAACATGTTAATCAGAAACTGGACCTCTTGGTTGGTTGTTCCATCTAGAGACCATCTAATGCAATACTACTAGTTTTGTATAAAAAGACATATTTTACTTGGACATCCAAATACAAAATAGATTTTTTAAAATTTAAAAGTAAGTTATATTAAATAGTAAACCATAAAAATGAAACCTTATTGTCTGGGTTTTTTCTAGTTTTGTTCAAAGTTTAGCATGCACGGTTATTATTTACATCAGAACTGACCTGCAACTCACTTTTGGGTCATGGGCCATGGCCCACCAGTTGAGAGCCACAAAACAAATGCCCGTACATACATGGTTCAATCTGACAATCAGTGTGCACAAATTTGTAACCAAAACCAAGGGGAACACGTTCTTGTTTATAAGGCAGCAGGAATGAGCTTTTTTCCAGAAAGAACCAAGTATGTGAAGAAATTAGATTTTTTTTTCAGCTGGACAGGAAAGTACATGGTAGAGAGAGGTGGACGGGACCGGCAAAGGAACTCGAGCCAGAAATCAATCATGGGAGAGCACGTCTGCCACATGTCGGAGCACTGCCCACTTGTCCTACCATTTTTATAAGGCACCTATTATGCAAAATCCACTTTTACAAGGTGTTTGGACATAAATGTGTGTTGGCAGTGTGTGCCACTCCTTTTTTAATCCTCATTAAACCAAAGCAGTCTCATTAGACATGCTGTTATGATTCATTTGTTAATGTGACATCACACTGATAAAGCTCCGCCCACGGCCACTGACTGACAGGCCTGCATTGCCCTAGTTTCTGCCCTCAGCGAGTTGTCCATATTGTCTCAGACTGTGTTCACAAGAATCAGATCTATTTTAACTGAAACCACTCACTGTCTCTTTTGTTAAAGGAGTGAGAAGCTGTAGGTCATTTGCATTTAAAGGTACAGACATAAAAACTTTTTTTGCTGCCACCCAAATAGGACATTTTGGGCATGCTCTTAGTACAGTTGCTAAAACACAATGAAAGAACAGTGTATTGCAATTTGGGTCAAATTCGAGTCATAATACATTTGGCAAAGATAGCAATGCTGTTAAACAATGTATAGTAGTAACAAGTAATCAGAGACAAAGCAACAGAGGGTGAATATTTAGACATTATGTAAAACTAAAATGCAGATCCACCACATCTTCTGGGTTTATTCTTTGAATTCTTTGAATTTCTATATATGAAAAGCAGTGCAATGTTCCCACTTTTACTCAATACAACTATCCTTAATTGGCCAGTTATTTAAAAAATCCACCACTCTTTTTTTATATTTGTGGATGTTTCAAAACCCCTTTGCCAAAATGCTACCATGGCATATCCTAGAAAATTAAACATGCAGTGAATTTTTTAATATCTAACTTCATATACATTTAACAGACAACTTTATCAAAAGTAACCTACAAGTTATACACGTAATAAGTCATGCATTCCCTGGTATTCGAAGACATAACCTTGGCGTTGCTAGCGACATGCTCGACCAGTCGGGTTACAAGAAGAACATTGCAGGAACACATTACATTTTCTACATTAACATGTTTCTATTCCAATATGCTACATAATAGTCCAGGGGTTTTCAAACTTTTTGATAGCAGGGACCTCCACATTTATATATATATACACACACACATTATTTTATAAAGAATCATTATCTAGTATTATCAGAATCATCTATTATCTAGTATTAGATAAATAGTAATTGTGATATTATAAAGACAGCAAATTGTTTACAAATTTAAATAATTGGTTACACACAGGGTGCATCCCAATTCAGGGGGTGCGGCCTGCTTCCAAGGCTGTATTTGAAGGCAAATGACATCATCGGCTGTCCTAATTCGAAGGCTCCTTCACATACAAGCCTCCAAATGTGGCCTTTTTCCCCCTGAAACCAAGGATCCATAGATGTATCCTTTACAGCCTTGGCTATCCCAAGATGATTCAATGCGCGCCACGTGACGTTTGGGTATTTTGAAAGAAACATTCAAAACTGTTAAAGGAACACGCCCAGATTTTGGGAATTTAGCTTATTCACCGTATCCCCCAGAGTTTGATAAGTCCATACATACCTTTCTCATCTCCGTGCGCGCTGCAACCGTCTAACGCAGCCCCCGCTAGCTTAGCTTAGCACAAAGTCTGGAAGTAAATGGCTCCAGCTAGCAAACTGCTCCCAATAAGTGACAAAATAACGCAAACATTTTCCTATTTATGTGTTGTGATTTGTATAGTTACACCGTATACAAATAACAAGGTGATATGACACACAGCGATCTTTTAACAGTATACATACTGGGAACTATATTCGTCAGACAGAGTTACAGCATGCACGGGGATGAGAAAGGTATGTATGGACTTATCTAACTCTGGGGGATACGGTGAATAAGCTAAATTCCCAAAATCTGGGCGTGTTCCTTTAAATAAACGTGTATATTTTGCAAATTAAATGCCCCCGTTTTACTGTTATAAAAGATGTTTAAGTGATGTGAATTAATATTATTGCTGCAATATTGTGCTTGTTGTGTTTTTTTCTTTTGTATATTTCTAAGGTTGGTAAATTTTACATACTGTTGGGTAGTTTAATCTGCATCAATGTGTTATATTTTCTAAAATAAAAAATATCTGCCTCCATATTTATTTTTAAAAGTGTCCCACTGACAAGCATAGTGGGCGGGAACAGCAAGTGACGCAACTCCCCCCGTAGGCTAGACCAGGGGTGGGCAACTCCTGGTCCTGAGGGCCGCAGCCCTGCAGAGCCCAGCTCCAACCCCAATCAAACACAGCTGAAAAATCTAACTGAAGTCTTCAGGACTGTTTGGAAATGACATTCAGGTGTGTTCGATTGAGGTTGAAGCTAAACTCTGCAGCACTGTGGCCCTCGATGCCCACCCCTGGGCTAGACCATCTCATTTCAGTTCGCTTCGTGGCCTTTAGAGACTGCCGCCTTCAAATATCAAGCCTTGCCTTCAAAGTCCGCGGCGTTACGGTACATTCAAACGGGGCGTAAGCATTACGCTTCCCATTCACTTTTAGTGGGTGACGTCATGCATTGCCGAACTGAATTGTGGATCCGTCAGCGCCGCGTCAGTGCCATTGCTCGTGGCAAAAGTTGAAAATTGGCGTGTCTCAGCCAATCAGATCGCCTTATGCAAATAACCTATGCAGAGCCAGCCAAATACGTTTATGGAAGACCGGAGCATGTGTTGCGGCCACTGTGATTGGCTGTTGGCCATGCTTCAGACAAGCCTTCCGCCAAGCGGTAACGATTTCGCCCCGTGTGAATGTACCGTTATAAGGATCCAGACCCTGAATTGGGACGCACCCATAGACTTTTCACAACTTTTGCTTTGTTTTTCTTCTTTTAACATTTTCTGGGGATCCCTTGGAACCGTTTGGAGGACCCTTGGGGGTCCCTGGATCTCAATTTAAAAACCCCTGCTACTGTATAGTCTATAAGTGTCTATATATAAATAGTTTATAATAAACTTTAGAGCATTTGGTTTTCTGCAGATTGGGACCAGCACCCAAAGTACATTTGTATTAATAACTCAAATCATAGATTGTGTAACACTTAAATGACTAAATGTATAGGATAAAAGTGTACATTTTGGAAAAGAAACTGGGAAGAATTTAATTTCAAGGATAGTTTGATCATCGAACAGGGCTTTTGTTGTTATGAATACTCGGGACCATTAGGTCATGGAAAATCAAATGCTCCATCAACTGGCTAGGAAGGTTCTCTCTCAGCTTACCCTTGCACACGGCTTTTCTTCTGTTCCAGCTGCGCTCTGATGTGCTCCAGCTTCAGGGGGCTGGGGATAAAACCAATCTCACAGCCTTCTTTCACCAGCCTACCAATCCACCAGTCATTATTAAACTTCTGCATGTGGAGCAAAGAAAAGGACAAAAGAAATGAAAGCCTGGAAAAACTTCTTGCAAGTGTTTGTGAAAGCAACTTCAGTAATGAATTTTGGCGTTACAGTGAATCTTTCCACAGTAGCGACGCTGTCATTAATGGGCCCGGGCCCCTGTACCTCTTTGATGTGTAAGAAGTCTTTTGCGTCGAATGACAAGGCGGTGCCCGGCACAGGCACATCTTCATCCAGAGCGCCACAGTAACTCACATTTGTCTTCACGGCAAAAGCCACCGCTTTGGCCTGGAATTCGATGTTTTTAAGATGAAATGACAAAATTAATAGTCAGTCAAATGTGGTTAATATAAGCAGGTACACAACTGTAATATCATCGCATGAAGAATGCCATACATGACACTCCATTATACTTCATAAATATTCATATGTAGCGAGTGTGACCTTTGCCCTCTCCAGCTGCTGTGCAGCCTGCTGTTCTCGCTCCTGCCGGCCCTGACTGCCCCCCTCCGGCCTCTCCTCCTCCAACGACACATCTGAGTCAGACGGCCTGCTAGTGTAGGAATCAGCTGAGCCCTGCCAAAATACAGCACATACCACATTACATACATGCAGTCAGGTTACAATGCAAGGGGGGCCCCACCTTAAACCAATTTGGCCACAGCAAAAAAAAGTCGTTCAGAATTTTTGATGACTTGAATCACATGCATATTTTGTATTTAGCAACTTAGACGGCTTTGATGAATCATGTAAACTATGCAGGATCCCACTGCTTTCCCAGCATTAAAAATGCTGCACTCTAAAGAATGCTGGGTTGTTTTATCCCACGACTGGGTCAAATATGGACAAATCCAACTGTTGGGTTTAAAAGTACCCTAATATTTTCTAGGTTAGGGTTTTCTTCTACTTTATTGTTTTTAGATAGCCCACAGTTAGCAAGCTGTCAAACCACAAATTTATCATGTCACCCCAACATTCCCTGTATGGTAACTATAACATGATAATTGGCAACGCAATAATGTATTTGATCAGGCATTACAAACAGCTTCCGTTTGGGGTCCTATTGACCTTTCCCAACGCTATTACGTGGAAATTAACCAATCATAACATGCCATTAATGTTAAGTACTGGTTATGAGCAATAGAAAAATAACCTGTTTAAATGGATGAATACACTCGAGAGTAAATGAAAGAAAAAAACTACTTTTGGTATAATAAAAAAGTCCAAAATTAAAGTTTTTTGTTTGAAACAGCAAAATTGATATTGGTTCCTCGCGTACATTGGTGGACATTGTAAAAAAATTTGTGCTGGGCAAAGATTAATCGCGATTAATCTCGATTAATCTCGATTAATCGCATACAAAATAAAAGTACATTTTCTAAAATCTTTATATAATATAAAATATATAAAAATATAAATAAATTAGTGCTGTCGAAAGATTAATCGCGATTAACCGCGATTAATCGCATACAAAATAAAAGTTTGTTTTTGCATGATATATTTGTGTGTAATTATTTTGTGTATATAAATACACACATACATGTATAAATTTTAAGATTTTTTTATTTATTTATATATATATATTACACATTATATATACAATATATATACATTTAAATGTTTCTTAAATACATACATGCATGTGTGTGTGTTTATATAGACAAAATAATTACACACAGTGCACACACATATATTATGCAAAAAAATTTTTTATTTTGTATGTGATTAATCGAGATTAATCTTTTGACAGCCCTAAAATATATATATATATATATATATATATATATATATATATATATATATATATACATGTAAATGTTTCTTTAATATATACATAAATGTGTGTGTATTTATATATACAAAATAATTACACACAGCATACACATGTATATTATGCTAAAAATCACTTTTATTTTGAATGCGATTAATCGAGATTAATCTTTGCCCAGCACGTGAAAATATCAAATGGACAGTTCACCCCAAAATGAAAATTCTGTCACCATTTACTCACCCTCAAGTTATCAAAAACCGGTATAAATCTCCCCGTTCTGCTGAACACAAAGGAAGATAATTTAAGGTTAATTTTTGAGCACCATTGACTTCCATAGTATTTTTTCTTTCCTACTTCTTTCAATAGCCATGTTTGATTACAAATATCTTCATTTGTGTTCAGCAAAACAAAGAAATGTACAGGCTTGTAAAAACCCGAAGGCGAGCAAAAATGAAGAAATCCAAAGCTGTCTCTTTTATTAATTTTGTATTTCATATACGTTTACTGCATGAACATTTGATGCACCAGATGACCATGGCTTGGTTTTTTATAAAGACATACTGTGGGTATGCTCTTCTGGATTTTCATTATGCCTTTGATTTTCACATTTGCAAATTCAGACGTATGCAAACACAGGTCAGCAAAAGCCCCACCTGTACCTCCACTGCTATATAGAGCTGTCAGCCCATAAAGATACATGCTCCTTAAGCAAACAGAAAACAACACCTGTGATGTTAAGTAAGCTCAGCTTTTTCACAGTCTATGGTACGTTTTCCTGTACAATAATATCTGCATATACTTTGAAAGTACGTTATATTACACAATATAATGTATTATTTTATATACAGTCATAGAAGCATCTGTCACTGAAATCGCAACTTCTAAAAATAAGATCTAGAACTTCATATCTTCAAATCTTTAACTGGACAGAAAGCTGTTACGTTTAAACCAGAAAATATAAATATACTGTATAAATAATTACAGTATATCAAAATATTAAATTTCAACACATTGTCCCATTTCTAACTTGCTATATAATCTTTATTTGTTGTACAAATGCTGCCCCAAAGATGTCCTGAAAAGCTCGATAGATCTCAACAAAGCATTTTTTCTAACACCACACATTCTTCATATCAATACAATTTCCCTTCAAACACACATACCTTTACTTTATCCTTCTCCGGACCATGAAAAACTTCGCAATACATTATCTGAACATTGTCACCTGAAATCTCGAAAAAGTCTTCAGATGGTTCCATGATCAATAAAACAAATATATCACTGATGCTATTCACACGCATTCCCTATAAGATAATGAAAAGGTCCCACCATCAAGCTACATAGTCCTCTATTTAATGAGAGATACAGGCCAAAGTGAAGTGGAGTGAAGCTAGCTGTTTTCTTTTGATCCAATTTGGAAACAACATTAGCTCAAGTCAGTGAAAAGAATGATCGGGTCAATATCGCATTAGAGAGGAAGGCAGAGAGAGAGCAAAAAAAGGCTCATAGTCGGCTAAAAAATCTCAGCGCGCTGCCTATGGCGAAACACTTGCTCCCTGAAGGCAGTCGCTTCATACGAGCTTACTTCAGCAGGGACCCAATTGAGGCCGGTGAGTCCAATCACAAAACGCCTGATTCGGGAAACAAAAAAATGCACGAGTTTGCGTATCTTACAGTGCGGAAGTGATGATTCGGAGCAAAAAAGCAAAAATTGTAATGAATGGGCTTTCATTTTCGATTTCAATGAGATAACGTTCATTTTATTTTATTTTTTTGCTGGAAAGTGACTTTGTCAGACCACAATAAGGTTAATCTGAATGAAAAGATATAAATCCAACTAAATCAAGGTTTAAATAAATTAAAATGAAGCTTCTTTAAATTTACAGTTAATACAATCATGTGCATTTTGCACCTTATGTTATACTTAAATAATATTTTCTTTTAACAACATCTAAAATCTACTTCTGGATATATTTGAAAAGTTCAGATGCAAATCCCTTCTGTGCTTCTGACATTTGTTTTCTTGTAAATGAGCATTTTTTATCAGGCTCTTATGTTTATGTTCATTAATTTCACTTTAATGGCAATGAAAAGGTTATTAGTCAGTAATTAAAATCCCTTATTTTTACAAATGTCACTTGTAATTTTAGTGACTGTCTTTCGCTGCAAAACTCTCTAAGTGCATGCAAGCTTTTTTGGCAAAAAAATCCACTCCTTTGGACAAGACATAGTAAACAGTTGCAAAATGACTAAAATCCAACATTGGAAACGAATTCATAAGGTAAGAATGAAGAAATTGAAACATTAGGGGGCGCTGTGATGCATGTGTCTGCCACATTTGGGTTGTATCCAGGTTTAAGCACTCAGAAGGGAACTTAGTTTGAATGTAATCCACGGTGGTTGCACACGTCATCATTCATCTAAAGTCCGATTTATAGTCGCACGTAAGGTCTACGCCGTAGTTACGTCGTAGCTTCTGCGTAGCCTGACGTGCACCTTGCCAAATTTTTAACAGCGTGTCAGTTCTACGCGGACCACAAGCACTGTGATAGGTCCACTAAAACCCCTCCCGTCAGGTAAAAAATAGGTATTTCCGTTTTCGACGGTGAGAAGATGGACCAAGTTGAGGAGTGATATAACTCAAACTGCAACATTAGTCCCTGTTTATTTACTTCCATCACTGCCGGTCAACTCAAAACATAGACATGTTGCTGTTTCTTCTTCGCTTGTGGGTTAAACCTGCCAAGCTGCTTCTTCATTGACGGTCGTGCTGCTACTGTGGTAACATGTGTGGATACTGCCTACCAGCGGGCTGCATGTGTGTTTGCACGTCGACGAGGACGACGACGCAAAAGTATAAATGAAAACCGACGCATAACCTACGCGCCAAAGCTACACCGTAGTACTTACGCACAACTACTTCTGGTGGACCAGTCGCGGCGCTTGTGGTCTGCGTGGAACTGGCGCGCTGTTAAAAATCTGGCAATGTGCACGTCAGGCCACGCAGAGGCCACGGCATAGCTAAGGCGTAGACCTTACGCATGACTTTAAATTGGACTTTAGATGAACGATGCCGTGTGCAACCACCGTGGACCACACCCAAACGTGGCTCCCCCCAGAGTGCCTGGACCTGAACTGTAACGAGCCCTTAAGTCCATGCACTTAGAGGACTTTGCTGAAAAATAGACGTGGCATTTAAGAGATTCTGCCAGCAATGTGTATTTCTGAATGGCCTGACGGATTTGAAGTGAAAGTATTTGATGAACGTATAATATGTGCCAAAAAATTTCAGTTAATATCATTATTTCATTTTTGATAGAAGTTGTGTTTTCCATCCAAGCTTTTTCATAGTATTCAGACAGGATAAACAGTGTGATGCTCAATGATTATACTCACGTGTCGGTGTATTGTGTATGAATAGAATGTATGAAATGTGTGTACTAGAAAACAAGCATATGAGGGTGATGCTAAATATGTAAAATTAGAAAGATGAACCTAAATGGTTATACAAGCTTGTTTATACTCTTATGATTGTGCATTTTAATGCTATGGGTCATTCAAACATAAAAGTTAAAGTCTGTGTAAAGTCATTTTAGAGAATTGTATTTCTAAATACATTATGTATTGCTGAAATACATTACAAATACTGTGAATTGTGTAGTAAAGGTCTTCTCGAGTCTAAAGAAATGTACCTGACCTAAAATGACCCGAATCTCCTTTTACCCGAAAAGGAAGACCTGACTCCATACAAACCTGAGAAAGTTAGACCCGAGTCCAACCCGACCCAGTGGCAATTTTTGTGAACCCGACTGGACCCAACATATAAATGGCAGCCCCGCACACACCAGTCAGACAGAAAGCTTGGTGGCCTCGCAACCAATTTGGCCTGCTGTTCCATTTATTTTCCTTTGCTATCTGACAAGGACACGGTAACCACTAAAATGTGCATTTAAAATTGATTGACAGGTCTGTCTTAAAGAAAATTAACCTACCGCCAGCTACACGATGTCGCAAGTGATCTTGGCAAACAGAGTAGGGGTTGGACAAAGACTCAATGCACACGCTCTAGATTGTTCGGGTCTTCTCGGGTCCGTTCAGCAAACACACATTTATTTTAAATTACACAAGACCCGATGCCGCTAATATTATACCCGACCCGTCTCCGAGCTACACATAAAAACTTTAAGAGCCAAACTCGCGTTTTTGGGTCTAAGTGGACCTGGGAAGACCTATACTATGTAGTACTAAATTGTGGAGTTATACCGTTAAACAGTTAATATCACATTTGTGTTCAGGATTATTTGGGAGGAGCTAAAACGGTGGCTTGATGATGCACTGGAGCCACCGAGCATGGCTCCGCCCCTAACACAATTGCGAGCATCCATTTGGGTTGTAGCGGTAATTAAAAGCTGAAAGAAACGGCAGCTCTTGTAAGTGGGAGTGGTTTCAGCGCAGACAGCGGACACGCCCCCAGCAGTTGAGAGCAGATTTTCCAGGATTGGAAAATCCTGCCTGTTTTTCCAATATTTTCCAAACTTGGCATTTTGTATCACTCAAATTTGGCTGGTTTATAACATTTTTCTGTGGTGTGACAAACTGAGAATATCATATTTTAAACAGGAAGAAGCCTTGCGTTTCTTAAATATTATTTTCAGCAATTTGTACTTTATTATGCTAGTTTACATAAATGCTACGCATAGATAATATTCAAAGTTTATACACAAAACACTAACACATGGATATAATCATTGCACTTCAGATTGTTTATCCTGTCTGTACGTTTAATCTATGGTGTCCATAAGTACTGAAGACTGAAAAATAAACACTGCTGATGAAAACTAGAGTATAGGTTTTATGGGTCTATAACATATACACACACAATCCCTGATGGCTTTACCAGACTGTTGGCTTGAATTCATTTTTAGGCATTCATGTGGGGAACCAAAAGCCATGTGACTCATTACATTCTACACATCAGCAAAAAATTACTCTGCCCCTTTAACAATACAGTCCATATGTTATTAAACATTAAATAACTTCCACCTTAAGAAAACATCTGGTAGCCCCTACAAAAGAATATAGTCACGTAATGTGTTTTTTCTTGAGAGGAAACTCCAATTGAAGAATGAATGAAAGACATACCGGTTCTTCATTTTTTTTAAGGTAGCGTTTCTAAATTGTGTTGTATGTAATATAAATGAATGCTCATGGGATACGTGTGCTATTAGAAAGACATACAGAAACACCAACAACCCTCTGACGAACATCTCCCTATAGTACACCCACGGAGATCGGTGGGCTGCATCTTAGAAAATCATGGTACACTGAATCTCACAGGCCGTGTATGTGCAGCACAGCTGAGCCAGTGTTCAGCACACACACAAGCACGCTCACGCACGCACGCCTATAGCCAGTGGGAAAACACTATATATAGCCGTAGTCAATTCCAATCGAGAGAAAAATAACTCACCGCCTCCGAGTCTTCAAATCCATGCAGGTACAAATTGTCATACATGGAGGTTTGCTATTCCAAAGAGGTCTTCTTGAAGAATAGAGAAAAATGAGAGAGGAGAAGGTGGTGAAGATGTAGAGAGAGGGGGAGGAGGCGTCCACCACCACCACCACAAAAAAAAACTAATCGATGGGGGATGACGATCCCCTTGCTCCACAGAGGAAGAACAAGGATGGAAAAAAGGGTAAGAGATGCCTCACGAGAAAGAGAGGATGGAGAGAGAGAGAGAGAAAGAGAGGGAAAGCAGGCCTGTGCAGACGGCTCGGCCTGCAGGATGGAGTGGATCCCTCGTTCAGCCTCCAATTCTCTCACATCCTTAGGCAGGGAGAAGCTTCCCAACGGCTCACTGACGCGGACGTTTCATCATCTCTCAGCACACACGCTCACACGCACATACGCGGCACGGCACGGCTCCCCGCATCAGAGAGAGAGAGAGAGAGTGAGAGAGAGAGAGAGAGGGGGAGAGAGAACCCTTCCTCAATCTCAGCCTGATGACATAGTTGACCAGCCGTATGCTGATTGGCCGAGCAGCCTTCCAGTCAGGGCAGCTGCTGACGTGTGTTCTCCTTGACTGTGAGTGTTGATGAAAGAGCGAGGGAGAGAAAGAGAGAGAGGCTCTCTCTGCCTTTTTTACATTCGTTCATTCTGTTATTTAATGCGGATGTATGGTCCTTTCTCATGATCTTCCCTTTTAGTTGTAAATGATGTTTGTTTCTTAATTAGGTTTTTTTTAAGGAAAATATTATACATATATTTATTAAGATAATATAAAAAATATGCTTTATAAATTCTGTTTACTTATATATTATATTACATTTACATTAATTTTATTGGAATCAACTTGCAATGCATACATTTTTAGCAATATGTGTTTTCCCTGGGAATCAAACCCACAAAATTTGATCTGTTAATGTAATGCACTGCTAATTATGCTACAAGAACATAGATGAACATTTTTTTTATAATGGTATTGTACGGTAAAGCATTAATATTTGTTTTGATTAGAATAACTGGAATAGATAAACATATTTATAAAGACCGTTTCATCGGACGCACGTGCGGTGACGCGATTACGCTTCTGGTCCGAATTTTACTTCCGGTTTCTGTTTGTTTAATGGTCTGACTAGCTTGCTGAAACTGAACTCTTAAACAAATACCTCGTTGAAAATAACAAATGTTTTGGTTTCCTAGGTAATCTACATGTTGTTTATTTTGCTTGTTATATAAATAAACTACCTTAAATGGATTTTCTTGTTATTTATTCTTAGCGGAGTTTACCGGTTGTTACGCGTTTTCCACGAAAGCCGCCGTTTATGTTGTTACTGCTGAAACTGTCTATATTCTCGACACCATTTCAGCATTTATTAGAACTGGTTGATCGGCAGGTTAAATGCAGATTAGTTGAATTGGAGATGTCAAATTGCCCTTCCCTCAGTGTGTGTATAGTTTTTGGACTTTGGAAGGAAATCATATACGGCAGTACCCAAAGTAAACCCTGACATGGGGAGAACATGTAAACTCCACACAGAAAGACCCCTTGACCCAGCCAGGGCTTGAACCGGGGACCGTTTTGCTGTGAGACAACAGTGCTCTGTTTAGGGTTGCCACTGTGCCACCCCAAACATCTTCATTAAAAGGGGGTTCCCAATACTTCAGTGTACAGCAGTGCTTCCCAATCCTGGACCTTGAGAACCCCTCGCAAAAGGTTTTAGATGTCTCCTTATTTAACACACCTGATTTAACTCATTAGCTTGTTGTTAGGCAGACATGTTTACCATTTTGGAAGGAAGCTGATTAGTTGAGTCAGGTGTTTTAAATAAGAAAACATCTACAACTCGATTGGGAAGCATTGGTGTATAGAGGATATGAATTGAAGTCACTTTTCCACGTGACCATACTGGAGCTAGCCCTGTTGAGTGGCAAAACGCCAGTAAAACTGAACTATTGTCAGCTTAAATTTTATTTAGTTGGCCTTAGCAGTGACCCTAACAACTTGCCAAACAACCAGTAGTCGGTGGACATTGGCATATGGCCAGACATTGCTTTTCCTGACATAAATGTTTGTCTTGCCTAACACTATTAAACCATCCCACCTTTGAGGAAGACAAGGCTCATCATAATGGATGTTTTTTAATGACGGCTCACTGACCAAACTTTCCAATTACACAGAATAAGAGTATTTTTATAGGATTTGTTATCCCAAAATTTTACATACCTGACATATGATATGTCTACTACTGATTTTCTTTCCTTTGAGTGTTTTTTGCAGTCTGAAAAAGACCGTTCCAAATTTTTGTTGAATCTGTTAGCACAGACAATCACACAAATAATTTTCTCATTTTAGACGCGTTTTCCACGTTATGCAAATGCTGTCGCTCAGACTTTTTGCCACTCAGTGGCGTAATTGCAGTCACTATCGCAGAAGGTGACGTCACATGGATACCCTCTATAGTACAGTAGGCTTAACTATAGTATACAGTACATATGTATATAGAGTAAATATATACATATTATACAGCATATATTGTATACCCATGTACATAGCTATATATTTTTTACAGCCTATTTGAGGCCATATAAACCTCATGTAGACTCAAACAATATAAAAACTAAGAATAAGGTCACATAACATATTTGCTACACTGACTAATAAATGTCTTTGATGTGTGGTAATAAATGGTAGAAAAACACATATTTACTATAGCCAAACCAAACCTTAAAGCCTTGTTCTTCTCGTCTCAATTGGCTGTGAGAAGCATGCTTGACAAACGGACAATGTCTTTACCTGTCTCAGGATAAAACTAGTGGAGGTGGTGCTGCCATCAGACCTCTTCAGTCGACTGCGCCGTGAATATGTTCCTCTGTTCACCTGCAGAGGGTGCAATGATAAAATCATGAATGAATTGTTGCAGATATTATTAAAGATGTCTGTGCAATTTATCACAAGTACATATTTGGCACACATAAGCTATACACACTTTAAAAAAATGCTGGGTTGTAATATGATTGTAATAACCCAGCATTGGGTATTACAGTCGTGTGTTCTGTCCAATATTTACCCAGCATGGGTTAAAAACAACCCATTATATTAATATATATGTACATTCTTATCAGTTGTGTTCCCAAGAAATCAAACCTATGACCTTGATATTGTTGCTGCCATTCTCTACCAATTGAGCTGCTACCAGAAACCATTTAAACTGAGAGATTTAACATTAAAGGTCTGAGGGCCCATTTTGACTGGTTATTTAATTTAATTTTAAGCTTTCCTTGCCCCCCCAAATAATATAATAGTTTTTGAAAAAGCAAGCGTGAGACAATACGAGACAGTAAGGCACATATAGAGAAAAAAAGAGAGAAAGTGTGTGTATGTTAA
This sequence comes from Misgurnus anguillicaudatus, assembly GCF_027580225.2. Taxonomy (NCBI): domain Eukaryota; kingdom Metazoa; phylum Chordata; class Actinopteri; order Cypriniformes; family Cobitidae; genus Misgurnus; species Misgurnus anguillicaudatus. Next base: position 37,261,809 of record NC_073344.2, read on the forward strand.
AACTGACAAAACGGTTTCTTTAGGGACTCGGTAATTAGCCAGGTCTGATTTGTTTCTATTTCAGTGGTCTCTAGAGCTTTATAGTACTATTTGGGTACAGACATAGAGCCTTTTAAGGTTTGTTAAATAGGGCCACCTAAAAGTGGGTCAGTGCGCTCATTTCACAGCATTAGGGATATTCTCCATTTAGTCAGGTGCTTCAGGTGAATTTCCCTGTGAAAACAAAAATATTCTGCAAGTCCTTAAACAACAACGCTGGTAAACGCCTCATTTTTATTCAAAACTACACTTTAAAATATAAATATGCTTAAAAGGTTCTACACAGCGATTAGTAAAGGTACACTCTTAAAAATCAGGGTTCCTTACAGGTTATTTTTCATTCACTATGGTTTCATAAAGAACCTTAAATATTTATTGAACCTTTATATTACACAAAAGGTTCTTAATGGTGGAAAAAGTTACTTCAGACTATAAACACAGAAGAAAGAAACTATTCTTTTTAAAGGTTTGACTGGAAGGTTCTTTGAGGAACCCATAATTATTCTTCTATGGTATTGCTGTGACCTTTATACCACTTTTCTCACTATTTGAAGGTAGTAATTTGAGCCAAAAGTAAAAGATGGAGAAAGAGACAATCCCACTAACTCACTGAATAGAAGTGCACTTCAGTGTAATGCATCACACAAGTAAAAACACAAACTATATAGTTCATTTATTAGTCAAATAGTATTGATTAGTTCTTGAAATAAAACACTAATCATATAATTATATATAGTTCCATATAGGCTATTAAACCAATTGTATCGTCACCTGGAATATAGGCGCTTGGATGCCCTCGCCGATCTTATTCCTGATGTAAATGTGTCGAGACATCTCGGCCAGCACATCGGTCCAGATCGGGGTTTGCTGGCCTGCAGGCACGGCCCACTGGAAGTTTGGAGGGTTTCTGACTGCTTGATCCAGTTTCGGTGATGTGAGTGCGTGTTTCCCCGAGCTTGTGAAGATTCGCTCTGCTGAAGCGCTTCAGATGAAAAACTCGTGTGACAAGTGTCAGGTGCGCGCGCAGGACAGCGTTGCGCGTTCGTGAGCGAACACCAAGCGTCAGTCAAGTTTTTTTTTGCTCGGATGAAAGGAAGACCCACCTCAATGAAAATAATCCCTTAAACAATGCAGAAGTACTTGTATTGGAGATGTAGAACAACGTTTCGTGGTGTAGCATTTTCTCATTAAGCAAATAAAGTTAGCCTACTTTATCCAATGCAACTTAAAAACGAGGAAGCATTTAGGATTTCGTCTTTGGAGCCAACAATTAGCATAGTATACAGAGCTAACCACAACCTTAAAGACACAATTAAATTAACTACTTACAGGTACGAACAAAAGCAGCACCTATAGCGCCACTTCTCCACACAGCGGTGCTACTGCTTGAACAAACTATTAAATACCAGTTTACAGGCCATTCAGATTCACATTTTGTCTTGAAACCTTTGTAGCTACTAAAGCAATTCTTTTTAAGTAATTTAAATTTGCCCTGTTGGGTCAGTAAATAATTATGCATAGGTGTGTTTGATCTAATGTAGCGCTGCGCAGGCCGTTCAGTCTATGACATCAAAATACCGCACTAGCGACAAACGGTAATTTCATGTTATATGCCAATCAGTATGGGCAGAAGTCGAACACACATAGGCTATTTTTTTGTCACATAAACATAAATGTCATCATTATACGAGTAATTTTTCAGTTAGTGAACTTTTACATCTATAAATATATAATTTTAACCTTTATTTTTACACGTAAATCATTAAGGCAAAATATATATATTTTTAAATATATTTCTAAATATACAAAAAATGGCCAAAAAATATATTTGCTAAAATATATTTTGGAAAATGTTTACAAAAATATATTTTTCACCAATATATTTTTGGACATTTTTTGTATATTTTGAAATATATTGTAAAAATAAATACATGTTAAAGAATAAAAAATATAGCCTACTATATCAATTTTGTTTATGTTATGAACCTGTAAACATAACAGTTTTAAAAAGATTAAGATTAAATATTTTCAACTTCAAAAATACACCTTATAAAATAAGCTTGAATATAGCATATATTTAAAATATATTATGGCAAAGAATATATTTGCTTGCTCTTGAAATACATTTTAAAATATATGTTGATATATGAAGGTTTAAACGAAAATTTCCAAATTCATATATATTCATTTGAGCATTACTTTATACAAAATATATTTAGCATATATTTAAAATATATTTCTGGCTAGAGAAATTATTTTTTTGGGGCATACACGGCAAAAAAAATAAATTTACGGTATGGGTAATAATATTTTTTACGGTCTATGGTAATAACAGGTTCTTTCAATTAGGAATAACAATTAATCGCCAATCAATAACAAACCAACTTACCAAGCAAGTCCTTACTGACTGAAAACCTAATGTGTACATTTGTAAACTTGCGTCACATTTTTACATATTTTTCTTTTATTAATTAAATTAATATGTTCCTTTAAAGGAGCTGTATGTAACATTGACTTCTAGCGGTTAAACTTGGTAAACTTGAAGCGCAACTGAAGCATACGTTTATCTGCTAATTTTTACGTTTGCAATGTGTTTTGTTACAAACCTGCTCATGTAAATTTCTATAACTCAATCTGCGTCTCCACTGGAGGTTGCATTTATGGGACATTGTGGCATGTTTTAGAAATATCAATGAATATATTTGATTTAGTACAGTAAAAACCTACACTTTCAGAAAAAGGTACAAAAAGATTCTTTTGCCGGGATGGTACCATCAAAGGTTAATTTGTGTACCTTTATGGGTATACAACACATTGAAATGTTGCACCTTTTGGGGTAGAATATTATACCTTAAGCACCTATTGTAAACACTAGGGAACAATTTTAGGGATACAAAACATAAAGGGACACTCCACTTTTTTTGAAAATAGGCTCATTTTCCTAGCCTGGCTCCGCCCTCCTACGTGCTTCCGCTTAATTTTCATTTCGCTTCAGTACTACGTCTGGGACTGCTCTGTAGAGTTTCGTTTTCGCCCTGCAAAAATCTGCAGGTCCAATCAGCGAACAGAAAGGGGTGGCTAAGAACGATGATGTTGAGGTCATGCGTCAGTTTGAGTTGTAGTTCAGTAATGGCAGTGGAGAAAGACGTGAGAAAAGCTATTCGGTCAGTTGTTGCAAAACTGCCAAATATACAGAAGTTAAAGCCGGAGCAAGAACCAGGTTTGCTTAGTTTTGTTTGTCTGATTATTCTTACTTGTTGTTTCCGTCCGGTTTCGGTGCATGATATACGTCACAACCAAACGTTAGCGATTGATTATGGCAGATTCAGAGTGACTCTGGGCAGATCCAATAGTTTTAATCTTCAACAGAGGACCCTCCTTAACGGAAGTAACGCTTTGCAATGGAGCGTGGCCAGACTCTCTGTACAAATGAAATGAATGTATGAGAGTTTGGTTGGACCAGGCTATCATTTTCCAGCTCCCCTAAACAATTTGTTACACAATTGATTTTTACCGTTTTGGAATCCATTCAGCCGATCTCCGGGTCTGACAGTACCACTTTTAGCATAGCTTAGCATAATCCATTGAATCTGATTAGACCATTAGCATCGCACTCAAATTGACCAAAGAGTTTAGATATTTTTTCTATTTAAAACTTGACTCTTCTGTAGTTTAAGACCAACAGAAAATTAAAAGTTGCGATTTTCTAGGCAGATATGGCTAGGAACTATACTCTCATTCCGGCGTAATAATCAAGGACTTTGCTGCCGTATCATGGCTGCAGCAGACGCAATGATATTACATAGCGCCCGAAAATAGTCCCCTTGGTAACTTTCATTAAAGGAGCTGTATGTACACTGTCAGAAAAAAGGTACAAAACTGTACCCTAAGGTTCGGTTTATACCACTACATGTATACTAAACATAATGCAATGTTGTACTGCATCTTTTTGGGTACATTACTGGATCTATAATGTACCTTATTACCTTTTATGCAGGCATTAAATGATATTACAGAGTGCCCGAAATTAGTCCGCAGCTAGTGATATTATTAGAAAACTGGTAAAACACAATCAGCCTATATTTAGATATTTTTGGTCATTTTAACCAAAATTTTTGCAAAAAAAATCATTTTATAACAATATATATTTTTATAAAATAACTGAAGATATTTTTGTTAAATTACTTGACTGTAATGATATTCAAAAACAGAAAATTATTAGTTATGAAATGACAAATTGTAAACATAAAAACTTATTGTTAAAAATTAAAATCTTCCAATGAACAGTAGAATTTTCTTTTTGAAGTGTCAATCCCAAAATTGAGAAATTTAGGTAAATCAACAATCTTTAGAGGTAAAAAGCATTGCAAATGTCTGCTTCCAAGCTAGGCTCCATCACTAAACGTTAGTGCCTGACCTCACTGATGATCTTGTCTTGTAAAACATTACATTTCAAAGGCATGGCAAAAAGCAGTAATCCCTACTTTTACAGCATCCTCTATTCTGGGAAAGCTTTCCAGGGATGTTGAAGATCAGGAAATATACAGTTTGCGTTTATTCTGGGCTAAAGTCACATTGAATAGTCAGTTTTGTCTGCCAAGTGCTTAAAATACATGTAAATGTCCAGTGATTTTTCTCAATACTTAATCAAGTGTTTGATTGTAAATAATTTCTAAGTAATATTTTTTTCCAAATAATTTAACAGCAGTCTTTTTGTTTAAGGACCCATGGAACACCCTTAGCACTTACCTGCATAAGCCTTTATAGACAGATATACACATAATATTCATACATAATCTGCAATACTACACAAATATTGTATCTGCCTAGGTAAATAGGCATGCATTAAAAATTTATATTAAATAAGATTATGATAAAAAAACAACAGAACAGATATCAATGGTCTTATACTTTCTCTTTAATAGCATCATATATTGATGACAGTATTTTAATAATATAGCAGAACTCTGTTCTAGACAGACATAATATCTAAGGGCATCGTATAAGATACAGTAATATCAGTACCATAAAAACAAATAAATACAAATCAAGATCAATCAAAATATTTGTGAACATATTTGTCTTAAATAAATTTGTATAAACATTTTATAATTAAAACAATGTTGTGTCCAAAAAGAGAAATGACAGTGCACGACCAAAAAAAACCTTTAATACAAAAAGTTTGCAGATTCACATTTTACAGTCGCTCTTGAAAGTGCAAGCATAAGTCGAACAGGTGCTCTGTAAGCAACAATATGTTTATGAAGAACGTAACCCATTAAAACGAGAACAAAATGACAACCTATTAAAGGCCATGAACACTGTGTCTAAATCCTCTGTATATGAAGCTCTTAAAAACAATGCTGCCTGCTATGTTTGATCACTTGATCACTTTGCTCCGATCATCTCTATTGGCAGAGAATGGACTACATACAGTCATTATATTATACATGTACGAGGTTTAAAATGATCAACAGGAAATTGTCAGCGAAGGCTTTGCATGTGTTGCAAGAAATGCTGCAAAGTTGTTGACCAAAATATGAATATGACACAGGAGGAATAACACGGGTATGAAATGTGAGGACTTTAGGCCAAGAGGGAAAAAGTATTGTAATGCTGCAAAAGACAAAGCAAACTACACACAACTGTGCATGTGTATATGGACAAGCAGAGGACATACATGATAAAATACAGCATTACTGAAGATACAGTAGTACAGATGTGGGGTTTAGTGATATTGAGAACGAATCAGATATGCAACTATTTCCCTACTGGTTTTGTCTGTATCTAAAAATACAAATCAGTAAACATTTCCACTTCAAGCTGATCTCTGAAATGTAAATATGTGATAACTATCAACTAACTTTTGCTGTTTTACCGTAGTTTAGCTTGAAGACACCATAATGTGGTACAGTAATAATCAGTCAGCTGCTTTAAGGTTTTGAATTTCTACAGTATAGGACTTCTGGGCTACACCATGATTGATGGATTGAATCGACTCCACCTAAACGTGCCCCATCAGGTTTCCACTTTTCCAAAAGTGCCATCGGGAGGTCTGTAATGTTTAGGAAAGGCCTTGAGCTGCAGGCTGTTAAAGGCATACTTGCGACATCCAATGTTCTTCACGGTATTCTCACGGCGACAGCCCTCACTGGCAGGGAAAATGGGTTGGGGTTAAGGTATGTAAAACAAGTACAAAAAAAAAACAACAGAACATAAAGTCATGTTAAATAATAACAAGCAGAAATGATCACAGAAGATGGTAGCACACATGTAAGCCGTGTAAAGCAGGTGCATTATGGGTAAACGGAGGAAGAGAGTGGAAAAGCTTTAAAACAAAGCATAATGCGATGATGCATACACAAACAGCCTTCTAGCCCTAAACTTTTAGGACTTCGTGTTTTTAGGTACAGGCAGTCAACACTATGTACTAAAGAAAAATGGAAGAATATAATCTTGAAGATCTGCAGGCTACAATGGCTCTGGATAATGTGTAGTAAACAATTAACTATGGTAAACAGTTAGCCAACTATGTCCCTGTCTTTTGTTTTTCAAAACTAAAAAATACGTCTTCGTTTTTAAATACCTTCATGCTATTCTAAACTTTTGTGTGTGGAATACAACAGAAATTGTGCAGAAAGTTCACCCAGCTCTCTTCCATGCAGTGAAAGTGAATGGGGACCAAGGCTGTCAAGCTCCAAAAGGACAAAATTACTTTAAAAGGGGACATATCATTAAAATCTTTTTCCACGTTTAAGTGCTATAATTGGGTCCCCAGTGCTTCTATCAACCTAGAAAATGTGAGAAAAAAAAACAACTAACTTAGTTTTGGTAAACCATTCTCTGCAAGCATCTGAAAAAATAGGTCATTGAAATTTGGCTTCCCTTATGATGTCAGAAGGGGATAATACCGCACCTTAATCTGCACTATCCAACCACAGCATTGCCATTTAGTGCAGAGATCAACTCATTTGCATTTTAAAAGACACACCCAAAAACGGCACATATTTGGTCACACCTACAAAATGGCAAGTTTAACATGCTATAATAAATTATCTGGTATTTTGAGCTTAAACTTCACATATGTATTCTGGGGACACCAAAGATTTATTTTGCATCTTAAAATTTTTTGTGAAATGTCCCCTTTAACAATATTTAAAATTCTCTAAAGCCACAAAATAGCTTTATGTGAGTAACAGACTGAAATCCAATTTAGTTTTTGCTCTGAATCTTGCTCACCATTCACTTTTCTTGTATAGAAAACAGCAGCTTGGACATTCTGCCATAATCTAATGGCATATTATCTGCTTCAGTGTTTTACGAAAGTAGGTCTGATGGCTTCAAAAGACATGAGGGTGAATGAATGATGACATCTTTGATGGTAATAAATCCAAACGGCACACACACATAGTGTGTTCCAATTAATTTCACATCAAAATCCCATAGAAACCCTTATATTTATCTGCCTATTTATACATAAGGTAAACCGAGGTAAACAAAGTATAAGGTTATATTATTTAAATATCAATAAAAATACTTAAATATTCAACTTTTTAAAAAATATTTAAAATGTTGCAAAAGCAAGCAACTGCATATTTTATCTTTTAAAATAGGATTTCTTATGAGCCTATCCATTCAGCATAACCTAACCAGTCCACTTAACCATCTAAGAATTAAATACTAGACTTCCAATACATATTAACCATGTAGGCCATTAAATTCAAACCTATGAATAAAAACAATTAACAAACCTTAAATGAAGCAACGCAACCTCCATTTTCCAAATGTAGAGTAGATTACAATCAGAAACTATTTGGAAGTGGGCCTAACATTATGAAGCAAACTGACCATTTTCAATTATCTGATCCCAAAAATAGACTTATGGAGCCACATCCTCAAAGCATTATAAATTATAAATGAACCCCTTTAGCTCAAGGGAAGACTAAACATGATTCCCAAAAGAAGAAATAGAGACTGGTTGTCATTATTTTAGTGGGTCAGGTAAAACGTACACTCATGTGTAGGCCACCAAAGGTGCTTTTGTATGTATAAAGTTATTGTGGGAGCTCTATCAAAAGTGTTGCTAACATGTAAACAGGTGATGTACCGGGCAGGGTATGTGGCCAGACAACTTTTGCAAAGCACAGGGAGGTCATTTTTAATTTGGCACAGAGGAAAGTGGAATTACGATGTAATCGTCAATTATAACAGTAATATTTACATAAAAAATAAGGAAGAAATCTTGAGCTTTGGATCCTGAACATCTGGGAAACAATTATTATATTTGGCAAAAGCTAATACATTCTATTTCTAATTCCTGCAAAACACACCTATCTTAATCTGGATTAAATGTAGAAATTGTGAAGCATGCTGTCGATTACCACAGTCATTAAAGGAATATTCAATTTTCTTAAAAGAAAAATACAAATAATCCACTCACCACCATGTCATCCAAAATGCTGATGTCTGTCCTCGCTCAGTCGAGAAGAAACTACGTTCTTTGAGGAAAAAACAATGGACTCCAATAGAGCCCAACATTTAATACTCAACACTTAACAGTTTTTTTCAACAGAGCTTCAAAGGACTATAAACGATCCCAAACGAGGCATAAGGGTCTTATCTAGCGAAGCGATTGTCATTTTTGACAAGAAAAATAACCACTTTTAAACCACAATTTCTCGTCTAGATCCGGTCCAGCGCGACCTAACGTAAATGCGTAGTGACGTAGGGAGGTCACGTGTTACATAGATAAAACGCAAATTTGCAGACCATTGTAAACAATAAACTGACACAAAGACATTAATTAGTATCAGTTGACATACAACAACGTAGGAACGGTCCTCTTTCAACACATTTGTAAACACTGGGGTGGAGTTTCGCGTTCGTCCTCTATGACCTCTTGACGTCATGACGTATTGCGTGGGGTCACGCTGGCGCATCACGACCGGATCTAGACGAGAAGTTGTGGTTTAAAAGTGGATATTTTTTATTTTTCTTGTCAAAAATGACAATCGTTTCGCTCAATAAGACCCTTATGCCTCGTTTGGGATCGTTTATAGTCATTTGAAACTCCGCTGAAAAAAACTGTTAAGTGTTGAGTTAAGTATTAAATGTTGTGCTCTATTAAAGTCCATTAAAATGAGAAAAATCCTGCAATGTTTTCCTCAAAAAACATAATTTCTTCTCGATGGAACAAAGAAAGACATAAACACCCCGGATGACACGGTGGTGAGCAAACCATCTAGACCTTTCCCTCAAGAAAATGAAATATTCCATTAAGTGATTAGCGCAACTCTGAGCAAACTCTCTGCTCCTCACCACCAGGCTTCTCGGGTGCTGCGAGCAAATCACTCCGCCTAAGTAGCAGTGCTTCGCCTTCTATTTCTACACGCTGTAACTATACAAATCACAACATAGGAAAATGTTAGCATTATTTTGTCACTTATTGGGAGCAGTATGCCAACTGAAGCCATTTACTTCCAGTCTTTGTGCTAAGCTAGGCTAGCAAGGGCTAAGTCAGACTGAGTTACGGCACGAGCGGGGATGAAAAAGGTATGTATGGACTTATCTAACTCTGGGGTATATGGTGAATAAGCAAAATTCCCAAAAAGTTGCCGTGTTCCTTTAATTGTGCAGCCCTTTAAAAAATGTATTTATATGAATTGATGCATAATACAAGGATGGTTAGATAAAGAATCATGGATGGATGAATGTGTGAATATCCATCTATTATAGGCAGATAAATAAACAATATCCACTTTTACTATATAGACAGAATTTTTTTAATTATTTGTGTTTAAACTAAATTTTCTAGCAGGTGTTACAGCAAACCCTTTGTTTATTAAAATTAACCCCAACTATGGGGTAAGTTGTCACGTTCGGTGTAATTGTCAATAACGGTAGGTCCCACAAACAAACTTTAAGTGTTCATTTGTAGCAAAGATGTGTATGTTGAGTGTGTAAAAAATTATTAATCTAACTAAAATATTTTTTTGAATGATAGAGCCAAAGCCAGAAAGTGTTACTTTGTGCTCCCCTAGTTGTTGTTTTATTTATTTTACTTTACAACTCGAGTTAAAATTGTCTGTAGTAATCAACAGCATGCTTCACATGTGCTCTGTAGTACAATTAAACTCATTATTTCTAGGATTCCTTTAAAAAAATACACAAAAATCGGACAAATACACTTTATGCCATTCACCTCCTGCCAACCGACAGAGAAAATGTCTTTACAGTAAACATCAATGTGATAGATAGAAATAAATCATAATAACTTAATTGCATATATATATAAATAAATATATAACTTTCCTGACCAAATATACAATCTTATGGTCCTAATTGTTTCATTGGAAAGGTTGCGAAATAGTTGTAATAGGTGCAAACCAATCGCTGTAAAAGAGCAAATGTGCATTTCCTGCTAAACGTGGGAAGACATGGGCATGCTTAACACCCTAAAGTGCCGTACAATTTTAAAGCAAGTGCGATGATGCTTCAGATTAGCTTTGGCCGGGCCTTAGCTTTGCATTTAAATAGAAGCACATGGAAGACATAAAAATAAATAATCACAAAAATCACTGGTGTTATACACAGTATATGTGTGTGTGTGCTAGAAATTAGGCATTTAACACCAATAAATCCATTTGATATTATAAGAATATTTTGCATTGAATTAATAAATAAATAAATGTCTATATATTGTGCACCCTCTATAATAATTTACAATATTTGTAATCTCACTATTTTATGAACAAATCCTTCATGTTTCTTTAAATGTCGCCCATAATTACTTATAGAAAGAAGAGAGAAATATACACAGGTAAGGCAGAAGGAACCGCCAAGGCTGTTAGCGAGGAAGAGTTGAATAAAAGCAGTCTGCTATCTATCAACCAATGAGAAATCAGCACTGTCTGCACACAGCTCCTTAATACAAGGAGTGAGTGGAGGAAACAGAGAAGAAGTGCTGAGATAGCTGAAGTGTAGGAGAGAGAAAAAGAAAGGACAGTAAGGATCTCGGGTTCAGCTGCAGCGGAGTCTGGCCAGCAGGTAGGCTATACTGAGAAACACCCAGACGATGAGCAGGTTTGGGCTCAGGGCCAGAAGGGGCAGAGAGTACAGGAGACTGGGGTCCAGCCTGAAGTCACGTATGGGCAATATGCCGCTCAGGTTCTTCTGAATTACCCCCTCCCTGGTCCCAATGCTGCAGAGAGGGGCAGGGACGGGGGCCAGAGAGCAGAATGTGGTGACATGCGCAGGACGCGGGGGTGACGTGACCAACATCAAGACAATTTAATGATAAAATAAGTAGATAAAATGGAATCAGAGATGTTCAGTAGATAGAAAAAATAAAAAGACATAAACAATGTGAAGTAGGAACAAAAAATAAAACCACAGAGAAGAGAAAGAGGGAATAAAAAAGAAAAAAATTAGTCTAAAGAAAAACAAGTTAGAGAGATGCATTTTCCATGTTGGACAGAAGGGGGCGTAAGGAGTTGCTGCCGCCAGCAATGGGCCATGCAATACAAGCTGTTTTCCCAGCATGCAACAGGCCAACAGAGCCATATCTTAAACAAACAGCAATATAAACAAATGTCTTCTCTTCAAAGTTAGATTCAGGATCCATCCGTTTTACACGCAGCTTGTGAATGAAGACAAAACGTCTTTTGTGCTACAAAGGAGTGAGTTTATAGAAGGAAGCTTAACAGGTACATGTTAAGACAGCTGTCTTTGTACTCAAACAATTCACTTAAATACAGGTGGTGTGTAATATTTATGGCAGGTAAACTTTCATAATCTCCTTGGCAGGTGTGGCATTTTGGAATGGAGAGAGCAGTGGCAGGTCATGCGAAATGCATTAAGCGTCATAGAAGTGTCCGCCATTAACAAATACACAACTTTCTTTAAATACTCAATCTACAGGAGATAAGAACTGGTTGAAGGAAGTTTTGAGACAAACATTTCATACACTTTTGTTTTTTTTAGCACAAAACATTTGGCAAGCACAAAGCCGTACAAACCTGCAAATTCAGTCCCATCACACTTTACAAGAGGAATTACATTATAGTGTCCGATTCTCTCATAGAGTGTGTGAGAGGGTGAAAAGATGAAATGGCAGAGGTGTGATGCATACAAAATGTTACAAAGCCAACAAGCATTGGGAATGTGTCGTGCAATGCTGATTTGAGAGAAAGATACAGACGTCTTCAAAGCGTGCAGTGCTTGTAAAATGCAGCACAGGCAGTCGCTCACGTGTCTTACCTGCGCATGCAGTCCAGGGCCTGCGTAAAGACCTGCGGTGCCATGCCGTGTTCGTGCTGCAGGATCAGACACTGCTCCAAAGTCACCGACATTGCAGTGCGGTCCTTTGCACTTTTACAGCTGGTGAAGCGAACTCCGTTCAGTCGCCGACAAATCTAAAAACGAAGTATAGAGAGATTGTGTGTATAACGTGAGTTATGGACAATCTGTCACTTGTCTGCTCTTAAACCTCTGCTGGACTCCTATGTTAATGTTATAAACAGCAATCATGCATAACATTATGGCCACCTTTGTAATATTGTGTTGGTCCCCCTTTTGCTGCAATACAGCCCTGAGCCGTCGAGGCATGGACTACTACCACTAGACCCCTAAAGGTGTTGCTGTGGTAATGGGCACCAAGATGTAAGCAGAAGATCCTTTAAGTCATGTAAGTTGCGAGGTGGGTCATCCATGGATCGGACTTGTTTGTCCAATACATCCACAGATGTTCGATTTAATTGAGACTTGGGAATTTAGAGGCAACAAACCATTCTTAAACCATTTTTGATTTAAAGGGTTAGTTCACCCAAAAATGAAAACAATGTCATTAATGACTCACCCTCATGCCGTTCCAAACTCGCAAGACCTCCGTTCATTTTCGGAACACAGTTTAAGATGTTGTAGATTTAGTCTGAGAGCTTTCTGACCCTTCATTGAAAATCTATGTACGGTATACTGTCCATGTCAAGAAAGGTAATAACAACATCATCAAAATAGTCCATGTGACATTGATGGGTCAGTTAGAATGTGTTGAAGCATAGAAAATACATTTTGGTCCAAAAATAACAAAAATTACGACTTTATTCAGCATTGTCTTCTCTTCCGGATCTGTTGTGAACCGCGTCCATGAGACTGCAGTGACGCTGCTGACGAACGACGCTGCTCACGTACGACACAGCTGACGTGTTATCTGGTGGGCCCAAAAAATTTTTTTTGCGCTAAAGCTCCGTTTGCAGTCTGAGGGAGACGCACGATGTAAGTTTGAAAAAAATCTACGCAAACATGTCTGAGGATAACACGTCAACAGCGTCGTCACTGTGAATTCGCAACCAACGCGGGAGAGAAGACAATGCAGAATAAAGTCGTAATTTTCGTTCTTTTTGGACCAAAATTTATTTTCAATGCCTCAACAAATTCTAACTGACCCACTGATATCACATGGACTACTTTGATGATGTATTTATTACCTTTATGGACATGGACAGTATACCGTACATAGATTTTCAATGGAGGGTCAGAAAGCTCTCTGACTAAATTGAAGACATCTCAAACTGTGTTTGCAAAGATGAACGGAGGTCCTACAAGGCTTGGAACAACATAAGGGCGAGTCACCAATGACATTATTTTCATTTTTGGGTGAACTGTCCCTTTAAGGCAGAGTGCATTATCCTGCTGAAATAGGCCACAGCCATCAAGAAATACTTTCTATGAAAATGTGTTCATGGTCTGCAACAATGCTTAGGTAGGTGGTACGTGTAATAACATCCACATGAATGGCAGGACTCAAGGTTGCTCGGCAAAACATTGCCGTGATGAAGAGATAATCAGTGTTATTTACTTCCCCTATCAGCGTTCATAATGTTATGCCTGATCGGTGTATAGTAGTTGTTATGCATTTTACTGTTATATATCTATACAGCGGCCTCACAACAGATTTAGTAACAGGCCACACTAAATATTTGAGGAAAGATTGCACGCAAAATATTTTACAATTTCAGGTTGTAAGAATACTTGTCTAATAAAACAACAATAAAGAGACTAAATAAAGTCAAATAAAGGCAGTTTAATTTACCACAACCATTATTACCAACACTATTAGTTTGCGGATGCCACGTGGTTTACTACTTGGTTTTTATTACCTCAGCAGCCTGCCACAAGATGTCTACATTTTTATTTTTCCTAGCATGAACATTCTGACCGAGGAACCGCAGTAGTTCTGGGAGACAGGTTTGACTACGGGAGTGAGGAAGACCTGCGAGAAAAACAAATGAGGGTGAACCAGGATCCCTTGCAATAATTTTTGTTTAGTTGTGTATAAAGATAAATAAAAAAAGTGAGGATCGATTTACAGTCATCAGGCAAAACCTCCTTAGACTGCTGGTAGTAGGAGCTCAGTCGTGCCAGACTCTCCACATTGATGACCTCCTGAAGCGACGTGTCGCCAATCCTTAAACACAAGCAATTCACTTCAGATTATGAATATTTTGTGAACACAACCAAAAATTGAGGATTTTACAGCTTATTTGATCAGAAATAAATATAAACATATAACACTATTAGTTTGTTAAGTAACCATTCTAGAGTCTGTTTTATATAATTGGTACTTACTTCTCAGCAAGAGTTTGCTGCTCATTGATGCCCACATTAAAGAGCACTGGCTGTACCCGAAGGAGCATGCCATTCTGAATCTCCCTTGGCAACGCGTCAAACATGCTTCCTGGTAGAGGGATGCGCACATTGAACCCGTCTCGATTTCCGGTGATTACCGGAAGCATGTCGGGAGAGGAGGTAGAGACGGCCTGCGTCACTTTAAACGTGACGTTCCGAAGGTCCATTATTCCAACGCTCATGTCCTCTAACATAGCTAACTCCTCTCTGTAAAAAGTACATGTGACATGTGATTTAAAACAGAATATAATGCTTTGAAACTCAATAATGTTCACTATGATTTCAGACAGCACTAAAAATGGATGTTCCCATAAATATAGTGTACTATTTTGGGGTATAGGGAGCTATTCCGGACACAGCCTATGTGTTTTTTGGGATCTCTAGTGCCATGTTATACCATTGTATATCAATGTATTTGTAGTTGTATAAATGTGTGAGCAAGTTTGTGTGTTTACCAAAAGTACTTAATAGACACTCGAACTGAGCGAGCAGACCAATGGTGTGGAGTTGTCTCAGGAAGCCGTCGTCACGGAGACAGTTCCTCAGTTTGATGATAAAGCCACAAATTAAAGCAGTGAGCTTAAAAGAGAGAGGGGGAGACAGATAAACAGAGCACAGGAAGACATATGTGAGATAAGGAGTGTAAAAGGTTTAGAAGTACTGCATCAAATATGGATTTTTCTATGCACGCAATTGACATCGTAGACTCTGGGTATAGTCTGTTTTTTATGCATACGCGAGCGCACGCGCACAATCGATTGCACATACTTGAAAAGCATAGTTCATTTGACTCATACACGTGCGCCGACGTATGCTGCATGCACATCGCGACAAACTGCATTACCTCTTAAGGGCTACATACTATTCCTGTACGCACATGCGCGACATACACATACAATGGCTGTGTCCGAAAGCTTAGGCAATGACTTCAGAAGCATGAAGGCCTCTTTGGGAAACACATTCAGACAGCCTTTGGACGTAGTGTCCTTGACGTCACCCATAGGTTTCTGAAGATAATTTTAGAAGCCAATAGTAAGCCGCGCGTCACTGCGCATCACTCGCGGATATTCGAAAATGAGTAAAGAGGCAGGACATGGGTGAAGCTGAGGTGGCTGGTTGCTGTAACCAAGCCCGCCTAGCTCGACTCTAGTGACGCAGTGGCTGTTCATTTAAATTGATGAGTTCCAAAAAAACTCACCCCCCCTCAAAGTTATCATGAAGGGCAAAATTTGCTATATAGACCTAAAACCATTTTTGTACCAGGCTGTAAAAATATTTTTTTAGCAGTTAGTCGATGAATTGCAGTTTAAATAACTTCCGTATTGGATTCATCAGAGAGATCGGAAGGCTGCCCATCGGACCAATCACATTTCTAGTGCACACCCATGCATGGAATTGTGGGACAAGACAATGAAATTATCTCAGGAGACGGGAAGTAAACCAAACATTGGATTCAGATGATGCCTTCATGCCTTGGAATACATTTTAGAGCTTTCGGATTCAGCCAACATATGCCTGCACTCTTCTGATGATGAAAATTGTGTCACGTGCACTGTGTGCAATTGTGTTATCCTTTTTAAAACTTGACTCTTCTGTAGTTACATCATGTACTAAAACCCACAGAAAATTTAAAGTTGCGATTTTCTAGGCAAATATGGCTAGGAACTATACTCTCAAACTGGCGTAATAATCAGTGACTTTGCTGATGTAACATGGCTGCAGCAGGCGTATATTATGCACTACCCGAAATAGTCCCCTTGGTTACTTTCAATGGCAGGGGACTATTTTCGGGCAGTGCGTAATATCACTACACCTGCGGCTGCCATGTTACATCAACAAAGTTCTTGATTATTACGCCAGAATGAGAGTATAGTGCTAACCATATCTGGTTGAAAATCACAACGTCCAATCTTCTCTCGGGCTTAGTACGCGATGCAACTACAGAGGAGTCAAGTTTTGGAAAAATATCTAAAATCTTACATTTTTTGAGCGCGATGCTAATGGTCTAATCAGATTTAATGGAATGTGCTAAGCTATGCTAAAAGTGGTAGCGCCAGACCCGGAGATCGGCCGAATAGACTTCAAAACGGCAAAAATCAAATGTTTAACTCAAGGGGAACTGGAAAATGAGTATATTTTCAAAAAAGTGGAGTGTCCCTTTAATGCATTTGGCAGAAAGTTTTATCCAAAGGGACTTGCATTAAAGGTATATCAGAATGTGTGTGTTATGGAAATCAAATCCACAGCCTTTGCGATGCTAACAGAATTCAAGGCAAAAACATTCAAAGTCATAGAGGTGTCTGTCAATGTACTTTGTGTCTGAAAGAGAACTAACTGTCTGGCAGAAGACCACGTCTCGCCGATACTGCAGATTTAGGTCCATTGCGATGGTAGGTGCGCTGTCTTGCATAAGCAGGAAAACCATTGACTTCTTGGCTTTGTCACTCATCATGGCCACACACTCCGTCAAAGTCGTCAATAGGGGATAGAGGACCTCACTCCATTCACCTGACACACACACACACACACGCTTCTTGTGACATCTATCACTTTAATAATGCATGCACAGGGTTTATTAAACATTACTAATAACAGAAGGTTTACATGAATTAACACCAATAACAGGACCAAAGACGACAGATAACATAGAAGGAGGGTACACGTTTAAAGCGCATAAGCTTACGGGGAAGGGGCTCTTACCTGGGTAACTCTCTTCTCCACTACTGCTGCTGCCATCTAGAGGGACGGAGGTGCAACATGCAACAGTTAAATATGCGAGAGCATGGCAGACAGAGCTCACAAAGACAACGGGACATTTTGACTCGACACATTTAAGGGAAATTTCACAGAGCAGATTAAAAACAAGCAGACTGAACAACTGAACATTGTATATTTTTTCTACTCCATGGTTTGCTGGAATTTAATAATGTTACATTTTTCTTGCAAAAAATGATTTTATATTCATTATATAATGACACAGACCAGTTTACATCACAGCATGCTGGAGTTGCCAAGTGACTAACTGGCAGACAGTCAACACCAGACAGCCTGTGTGCATAATAACCAGCCAGCCAACCAAATGAGAGCACCCGGTCACATGCTCACAGTAGGCAAATATGCTGGGTCAAACAACAGAATGTCCCAGAAACACTAAGCCATGGCACATCAACAGAGACCCACATGTTTAACATACACTCATTAACATAAATGATGGCACTGAAACCACTTGGGTGGTCTCAGTTTTTCCGTACATTAATATTGCTCTGATACAGACATATAAGCAGATAAACAAACCCATATATTACTAGACTTTATAATGTCAGACAATATACAGAATGACATACAGTAGACACCTAGGTAAAACAAGTAATATTACAGGTGATTGTTAGAAGTGGAAGAAGAAAATCAACAAGTTGTGTAAAAATAATATAAAAGCTAGTTGCTATAGCAGCATGCAATCTTCTTGGAAATGAACAGGTGACGGGGTGTATGTGAGCGTGTGAAAGAGACAGAAAGGGTGATGAAATGATAAACAGATAAGTTTATGCATGCATGTGCACTATTATGGAGAAAGAGAGAGAGACAGAGAGAGACCTACGAGCACATGTTTCAGCATGAGCAGGACATGCAGGGTTTAGATCAGGTGATGATGATGATGATGGTGGTGGTGAGGGTGACTGCTGCTGTGGTTCTGAGGAAGACTCCTCCATGCAGACAGGGTTGATCCAGAAGGCTTTTCTTTTCTCGCTACCTTTCTTACTGGTGCCGCCCTGCTGGTCAATCTGGAACATGTCCTCATTGCTGCTGGTGTGCAGTCGGTCCCTCTGAAGCAGTTTGTCCACTCGCTGGATTATACACTCCAGACTTTTGTCTACATTGCCCCACACCTTCTCCTGTAAACATATTCTCTTGAAGGGTTAGTTCCAAACCTGCTGCAATCCCTAATACACATTTAAGCATTTGGCATATGCTTTAATTTAAAAGTTATTGCAAACGTCATAGTGCATTCACATGCAAACTTCCTGGAATTTATTTGTGAATTAAGTATGTGCACCAGTGATGGATGTTGTTGCCGTTATATACATTGTATAGGTGATCTGACAAATTTGATAATTCTATGTAGTGTTCAGAAGTTCTCTTACCCATTCCTCCTCATGCCAATCCACATGGAGGGACGAACGACTGCTCCCGCCGCTCCACTTGGCCAGCAGAGTGTCCTGATCGTTCCTCAGCACCACCTGTTCCGAGTCAGCCGAGGGTGAGTTTTTAGAGGCAATGTACTCTGGTCTAGCTGCGTTCAGAGCCTGCACTGCAGACGCCAGCAACTTGCAGTCGCACACGGTCACCAGCTGTCGTGTCTGAGAGTAAGAAAAAGATGTTGAGCAGGTAAAAATTGTGAGGCCTAGGTGAAAAAAGTTTTCAATCAGATTCTAGACTGCAACAATAAGCACTTCAGGGGAATAACAAGTCACTGTATTTGTCCAACATTGTGATGTTCCTGACACAAAAATATTCCCAGCATTCACATATATACGGTTTCATCTGACACACTTGCGTTGTCGCGGTGGCGCGTCTGGGCAGAACTTAACTTCCAGTCTCTGTTTGTTTACTGGTATGACTAGAAATACCTCGTCAAAAATAACAATGTTTTGGTTTTCTAAAGACGAGGGGAGACGGCGATCATGGATCATCTCTATGTGAAGGGAGGTTTGGCAGCCGATTGTAAACATTATATAGAACACATTTTACCCAGTAATGTTAGTTCAGTGTCATTTTTTATATGCTTTAGCTATGATGTATGAATTAGGTAATCTACTTCTTGTTTATTTTGCTTGTTATCAGAAATAAACTATTCTAAGAGGACTCTATTGTTATTGATTCTTTGCAAAGTTTACCGGAAGTTACGTTTGTTCCACGAAAGCTGTTTGTTTAAGTTGTTACTGCTGAAACTGTCTATTCAGTGATACTTAGCAGCAAGTAAACTGTACTTTACTTTACTGTACTTTACTGCCATATGGTTGAAATAAAAACAAAGCTTCTTGACTTGACTAAAAAAGCTCAAATATTAATTGTTTCCTCTCACAAACACATCGATTTGCTTCAGAAAATATGAATTATTTGGATTACTTTAAAGCAGGGGTGTCCAGACTTTTTTGTGTGGTGATCTACTTTTAAAATGATAAAGCCGACAAGATCTACCTGCTAAAAAACAGTTCCATTTTTTAATAACACTTTAAATGTGTGTTAGGACTATACTGAATATATCTCTACGTTGAATGTGGGGCTGTCAGTAGGGCTGCACGTTTTCAAGTTTTTAATTAACAGTTAACCGACACCCGTAGTGGTTAATACTCGGTTAACCATTATGCGCAAGGCAACCCAGAGATACAGACACACGAGAAAGGGGTAGTTAATTTTTTAACACCTTTAATAACTGTTTGGACCACATTTAAAACGAAATTAATTTATAGAAATAAAACACAGTGGTAAGGACAGAGCAGCTTAAGTATGTCACTGACTTTGCGTTCGCGGGGATGGTAGGCTGGGCGAAGGTACTTGGAGGCTCCGCGGCAGCCTCTCTATGATGCCCGGGTGTTGGCTGGGTTTGCCGCGATAGTCGGTGAAATGGATTACCGGTGCTTCAGCCTCTCACCGGTTAGATCACTTGCCCACCCCGACACCGTCGTTTTATTATTTTCTTGTAATTAAATCATTTAGCTTCGTTAGAGAGAGCAAACACTTACAACTGAATGTGTCTGCTGCCTGAATTCACAGCGGAGCTGAACGTGAGTCACATCACAGAGCAGCAGGTGTCAGATTTCATTTATTTCTGTCAGAGTTTGCGAGGCGAGCTGACTGACCAGATGATGACAGAAGCCGCGTGCTTACTCGTTTTTGTTATAATGCACATATATGATGTTTAATATAAGCAAGATAGTTTTATTGTATTTTTTATCAAGAAAAATAATAAACCCATCATTCAAGCAGGGCTTTATGGAGGAGTAGCCGGTTGCACTGCTTGGAACTGGCGAGTTCTGCGAGAATTACCTGCGCACATTGACTCAAGCACTTAATTAAACCAGCTGTTGCACTCGCATTGCACGCAAATTCATACGCGATTTAATGCAGCTTACGCAAGCGCTGCATTTAAACAATTGCGTAATTCAAAAGTGAAAGTAAAATGCGCACGTCTACATGCATTAACCGGTGGGAAAATTCTGTCACCGCAGCAACCCTAGGTTGTACATGAAGTATATAAGCACTGCATTGCAATACTTGCATTTTGCCCTGTCATTCTCGATTTTAAATTGCTCCCACGCTGTGCTTTTCTTTGCCCGCTTCATATTAGAAAATTGGTCATGACTACTTCTTGTGGACATTACAAATGTCTGGGAGCGCTTTTGCGGTCTCTGGTGGTGCAAAAATGTATTACAACTAAATTCAATGCACGCCATTGATGCCACTTAACCGAGCAAAATGTTTCACTCGGTTAAACAATTTTTAACGGTTAATCGGTTCACCATGGACACCCCTAGCTGTCAGCATTACTCCATTCTTTTGAGGAGTTTAAAAACAAATCTTGAGTACATGCAGAGTACTTCTTAAAATAGCGGAGATGCGGTTTTGATGAAACAAACTAGAAAATGGCAACAATATCAGAAGCCTCTCTCTCTCGTTCGGTCGCTCGCGCGCGCACATACACTGTGCGTGTGGATCAGCTCCTGCATGAAGGCAAGAATGTGCATCCAAATTTTGGAAGTTAGACGACTCAGCTGCAGCAGGCAGGCATAAAGATTTATAAAAACACACTTGAGAAGAAATGCGCAGCAACTCAAAAAGACTTGTTTCTAAGACCATAACGCCAATTTCGCGCTTTGTTTTCCCGAAGCTCATGCAGGCGTGGAGCAGCGTACCCAGTTATTAACTTATGTGCGATCTACCAGCATTGCCTATGCGATCTGAACATCTGATCGCGATCGACGTATTGGACACCCCTGCTTTAATGTATGTGCTCTTTGAATCTTCAAACGTTGACCAACATTCAGTGGCATTACAAAGCCAGTATATTATTTAATATAACTCCAATTGTGCTCGGCTGAAGAAAGTGAAATACATTTTAAATGGCAAGAGGCTAAGTAAATTATGGGACAATTTTATTTTAATATTCAAAAACAGGCATTAACAAATATTCTGGAGCCATAATAATAAAATATGGCCCTGCCTGTGAAATCCATACTAAACTCCTATAATATAATTATGAGATTTAAAGCTTGATTCAATCATTAATTTCATTTTAATTTCAGTCTATATTTAAGATATCAAGGTTATGTTTCTCAGAATGTTATTTACATTATGTAGTTCAATTCTATGTAGAAAACTGTAAATTACTAAAAATGACTAAATGAGTTTACAAGTGCAGGGTCACAAGACAATTGTTTGACTGAGAAGCTGCATTTACTCTGGCACCCACCTTATCTGCCAGGGTGGCGAGGGTTCTCTCCATGCCATTAGCTGAACGCTCCTTAGCAGCACGTGACAATCGTTCGGTGTAGTAGCTGACCTGAGTCTTGAGTGTGTTTATATGGGAGATGATCTCTTTGGCACGGACAATATCCTGAGGGATGTAGACGATGGACTGGGAGCTGGACAGAGCACTGCTGCAGGCCCAGAGAGAACTTGATTACTCAAACACAGAATACACAAGCGCACAGACAGATAACAGTGCATTTCATTTAAACAATAATGCTTCAAAGGCTTTGAGAAACAAACACTTTATATTTTCAAATTTGCCATTTCTAAGTACAGGAGGAGAGGGGCTCGAGAAGGAACAAACAACAGGGTCAGCTGTGGTTTTCTGGCGCCATCAGTTTTCTGATTGAAAGACAGTGAAGCAACAGAACCATGTGTCGTTGTGAACGAATCCAATTGATTTTCATTGTGGTAATTCTCAGTAATGCAATGCAAATAAGAATACAAAAAGTCTACATTATTTAATTTGTAAGGTATTTAAACACCATGGGAGTTATTTTATTTAAGAAAAAATAGACTTTTTTACATTACAGACTTTTTTACATTACAGTAATGAGTAGTTTAAGCATTAATGTGTTTTATTATGACAACATAAGTGAAGATGGTCTAAGGCCTAATTTATACTTTATGTTAAATATTATTTTTGAATTGGCACTTATGCCTTTGGGGGTAAATATGTCCTGAACATTTATTGTAAGATCAAAGCTCTTTTAAGTCCAAGTCTAGATTCTAGACCGTATCCTGGGACAAGCATCTACTTACAGCCATTTCCAGGTTCTTGTTGTACAGGGAACGGCAAAAATTTGAAAAACTTGACCGATTACAATCCAATAACCTATTTTAATGCAGCAAAAAAATCTTAATAATAGTGTAATAAATAGTGTTTCTATAGCATTAAGCACAAAAGATTTTTATTAAGACTTGCCCAGCTAATCTTCATGCGTGACCTACAATATAGTAACAGGCAATTTAAGGAATATTTTACTGTAAAGTACTCACTCCAGACGTGTATGACTTTCTGCAATTGAACAATTTTATATTACTGTCGTTTTATCTTTGTAGTGAAGCTCCTAAAAGCACACCCATCCATCATTAAAGAGCACCTATTTCATTGCTAAAAACAATGTAATTTTGAGTATTTGGTATAATACAATGTGTTTGCGTGGTTTATGGTTAAATAAATTTGCTCCAGATTTCACCCTTTTCCTGAAACGCACGCATTTGAAAAGCTCTGTGTCCCTGATTGGCCAGCTTATCTGTACGCTGTGATTGGCCTGAATACCTCTGAAGTCGGAAACATGACGCTCCTTACCATGTTTGAAAGATTTGGTTGCTATACAGGAGTTAAACGGGAGGAATTATGATAATGCCGGTTATGTCTACATCAACAGGGCAAGGAAGTAAACTGTTGCCTACAATCCGTGTGTTTGTTGTAGTCCAAGAAAAGAGATTACTTTGGAGATGATAACTCGCATCATCGTTTACTTTCGGGTATGTACCTTTTGCATATCATAAACATGTACTAATACACACCTACACACCAAAGGAAATTTAAAAACATGAATCGGCCAATACTGTAGATGTGTGATTCTCACGAAACCATTGAAACACCACGGCACTAATGATTTTAGCTTTAAAATGTGTAATATAGTAACATTAAAAAGCATCAGAATTAACACAATACTGTGTTCTACCTTGCACAATGTGTGATTTCAACATAAGAATTTATAATTGTAAATTTGATCTCATTTTCTGCTGAAATTCTCATTACCGCAATGTGTCCGGCTGTGTTTGAACATGCGTTATGTTGTAATTTAATCAAATTAACACAAAAATATTATTAAGAAAAAAAATAAATGGATGTTTTGCTAGACTACTTTAGATGACAGAAAAAATATTTACTGAATATTCATGTATAATAATAATGAAGAAAAATTAGGAAAATGATATGTCCATGCCTGATGTTCTCATCCTCCGCAACACTTTTTGAGAACAGTTTAAGCAAACATACAGAATTTTAATAAAGTTTGATTTTGAGTGACCAAGCACATGGACCAGTTACTTCAAGATGGCTACCAGGTAAGATCATTTTTTTACAGTTAATTTGAAATATTGTCTTGTCAGAATGCTTACACGACATTTTGATTATCATTACCGCAACAGATGCTTATTAAATGTTAATTTAATTAATAGAAGCATAATACTTTGATTTTAAATGCATGTGCAGAATCTCCAAATTATGTTCTTTTAGGTTTGTCATGTCATTTTGAAAATATGTCAGTGTTGATGTTTTCTGACTGTTGCGGCAATGAGATTTTTTAGGACAAATTTTTTAAATTATGTTACAAAAAGTGTTAAATGATAAGTAAAAGTTTTTAAATTAATGTTCCCATTTACTCCAGACTTTGTTTTTCAATGTCTGGTGGGAAAAAAAGTAAATTTAAGCAATTTTTACATTTTCATGCTTGACATGTTTAAAACCAAGTTTTCGTGAGAATCACCCAGGTGCTCTTAAAAGTAATTCAAATGACTCCAGAGAGTTAATATAAGTTTTTAAAGCGAAATGATACATTCTTAAAAGAAATACAATTAATATTTTTATAGATTGATACATTGCGTACCCATGGAAACACAAATCAGTGTGGCAAGTCCAAACATGGCGGCACACATCAAATCAAATTGGTTCTTATGTGTCTCATGATGAAATATGCATATAACAACTAGTCGCGAGAGTGTTCAGTTAACGAAAGGAAGTCATATACATTTTGAATGGCACACATTTTCATTTTATGGTGCAATTTTTCTTTAACTGTAAGGCCATATTCATATGATTTCTCACATTCATATACATACGAGTGAAATGTCTCTGCTACAAAGCCTCTGATAATATTCACCCAGTTATTGTACTAGTTCAGTCTATTACAGTAACTATTCTCCAGGGATTTCACTGACACAGAAATATCCAACAGGAAGCACAAATATACAGTACTGTGTGAAAGTCTTAGGCCACTACCACTAGCTTTGTGTTTTAGCTGTGTTAATGTCCATCCATATTAATTTAATACCCTTTTTTATTAAGATACAAACAAAAATACTAAATTCAGTACAATACTACAATCAGAACACATATTGAGGTATTTGGTGAGACTGAAGTCCTGAAGTCATTCGAATAGAATTAGAAATTAGGATTTCATTTCATTTAGGTTTAAGAGATCCTGGAGTTGCCTGCTATTTCTCAAGTAGAAGGGGAGTTTATCCTAAATACTTGACACTTCAGCTTATACTTTTATACTGTTTTTAATATACAATTAACATACAAATTTCCTGTATTCTAATAAAAAGACCAAAAAATAATATAAATTATATATGATCACTATACCATTGCAAAAACAAAAAATCTAATAGTGGCATGGTGGCCTTAGACTTTTGCACAGTACTGTACATGTGTGTGTATGCTTAGAATGGACAAATATGAGACACTCATTTTTGAACACACACAAATTATTAATATTTAGCAGAAAACAAAGTGAAGGGTTGATTCATGGATAAATGAGCACTGTCACGGAAAAAACAAACCACAAAAACTAACCAACATACAAGTTAAAAAAACAAAAACTCACCATTCCTCCTCATAAATGCTGAACACGCAATAAAAGCAAAACAGGCAATTAAAACTCAAGAGAAAGAAACTAAACTTGATCTAAACACCTAAGGTGTATCCTAAAGGAAAATTTAAACACCGACATACCAGCACATAAAAGCAGCCCGGAAAAACAAAGCTTAAATGAGAGCAAATGGTTTAGACACTAAACTTTATAGAATATTATACACTTTCGAAATGATCAACATGCAAAAAGTACAATTAAAACAAAGTGCTTAATATGAGATGATAAAGCTATGTTATAATTCAAATGCTGCTCAATGCATGGAAACGAATTTTCAAATATTTTCTTCTTAATGACTCAATGAACACATATAAAAGCATACAGATTCGATCAAATCTGCATAGATAAATAACCAGACAGTCAATAATACAACATATACATTACCGATCAAAAGTTTTGAAACATTAACTTGTGTTTTATTTATATTTTTTCCACATTAGAATAATAATAAACTAGGGATGCACCAATAGGATTTTTTTGGGCCAATACCGATTTAGACAGACAACTTCTGGCCGATACCGATGCCGATATTAAACACTTGTATATAATACTATACAGTTGGTCTATTAGCTAGTTTATTTCTGCATCAAATTATTTTTACTGAACATGGATTGAATCTAATTAACATTCAACTGACCAACAAAATAAGAGAGGCACAAATTAAGCTAAAACAAATATAATAAGACTGCATGACAACCTTCAAAGGTGGTTTTTGCTATTAAGCATTTATTTTATTAACAACATTAACTCATTTTTTACATTTAATGGATTTCTTTATGCAGTTAATTAATAAACAATCAGTATCGGCCTTTCTTGTGCTATTGCCGATATGCCAATGGTTTCAAATTCATCAAAAATCGGCCGATAAATATCGGCGGCCGATACATCGGTGCATCACTATAATAAACTCATACAAACTATGGCATAACACAAATGTTGGTATATTTTTATCTATGAAAGACATTTCAAGCATTTAAGCATACACCATTAAATTAATTAATTTTTAAGATCATTGTTAACATTTCAGTCAAGTGTTTCAAAACTTTTGACTGGTAGTGTAGATCTAAACAGCCACCTGTGCATGAGGTCCTTACCACAAACTCATGGTAGCTCCATATTTACATACACTCAAATTTAGTGTACACAAATGCATAAAAGCACACACACAGTTTGGCCTGCATCTTTAAACCAGACAGGGTCAAATCATAACTTACAGTTTCTTTGCTTCTTCGAATTTTGGGAGGAGTTTCCGCAAACCGCCATTTTTGAAGCCTTGACAGTGAGCTGCAGGGGCACCGAGCGTCACCACATCATAAGTGTGATCTAAAACACAGACACACCCATCTATGTCACATTTTCCATTAACATGGTTGTGATACTTTAAATAAGTACAGAGTTATTCTAATTAAAGAATAACTCTTCACTTAGTTCACTTAAATATCAAAATGCTTATACTTTGTTTACCATTTTGCCATGTTGACCCCTAAATAAGAAAATAAGATTATCTTAATATAAATCATTTATTTGTGTTCATCTGAAGTCATACGCATCTGAAATGTCATGAGCGTGAGAACATTATGAAAGAATTGTCATATTTTGATTAACTATAAAGTGCGTCAGTTGTAATTATTGCACCATACTTTACTTTTACCAATGTATTCAAAGTACATCAAATTTATTGCAAACCACACTTTCCCTAGGGCAGTGCTTCTCAATTATTTTCTGTCACGCCCACCCTAGGAAGAAGTAAACATTTCGTGCCCCCCCCAACTCTCCGCCGCGACTGTAAATAGAATAATTTGTCTATAAAATTACACATCTGCAAAACATTGTATCCTTATTAACATAAAAAAAACACAAAAAAATAAATATCAATCAACTTACAACAAACAATAACTAAATTAACATTGTTTTTTAGTCTGTAACAGAAAAGACTTAAAAATGCATCAATTTGCCTAAAATAAAAAAATCAATTATTATTTAAAGTATATTATTTTTTGACCATATTATACTGTAAAATTAAATTAATTATAATAATAATAAAAAACTTAAGCGGCTTATCAGCGTGATTGGGGTGTAATGTCTTTAAGTGACGGTGCAAAAAAAAATAACTTCCCGAAAAAGTATTTTCCCCTGGGTCTCGCGTGCCCCCCCTGGTGTCGCTTCGAGCCCCCCCTGGGGGTCCCGCCCCACTATTTGAGAAGCACTGCCCTAGGGTGAGACATAAAGAAACATCAAGAGAAAAAACCTTTTGGGGAAATTTTCCGGAAAAGGTGGCTATTTGAAGCTGCTAAAATCTGATATGGCAAATAAACAGCATTTTTTCTTTTTTTGGGGGGGGGTGAATTACGCCTTCAATAAAAAGCACAGTGGCAAGAAAAAGTATGTGAACCCCTAGGAATAAACTGTTTTTCTACAGTGATTTGCCATAAAAAGTTATTTGATAGGTCACAACATTAGACAAACACAATATGCATAAGCTGACAACATCCAATTAATTCAAGTTTCTGTTGTCTTTTTTGCTAACACCCATTAAAGGTTCTCTAAGCGAATCTGTGTGTTGATTTTTGAAATGTGTTTTCAAACAAACTGAGCGTAGTTAACTCCTCCCCCTCCCTTCCGTGCTTTCATGAACGCGCCCAAACCCAACCCCCAAATCCTTCTTGGCGTTTATTGGTTAGAACACTTTGTTATGGTTTCTGGTGTAGGTTTGGCCAGTTTGCTATTATTGCAGTTTGTGGAGGCTGGGCTGTCTACAGAGATCACGTTTTTTACAGTTTGATCAGCAGACAGGAAGCAAGCAGATAGTGAGGAGATGTTTGCTGTATGTAACAAAAAATGTTTATGGTCTAAAATGCGTGAATTCGCTTAGAGAACCTTTAAACATTCACAGTGCTAGAGCAAATTGTAAGTGAACCCATAGACTAATTACTTTATTGAAAGCTAATTTGTGTCAGAAGCTGGCAAACTGGAGTCCAATTAACATAATCTGTTTAAAGGTGTGGTTTAGTGCAACTTTGATTGATTAACTCTTTCCAGGCCAGTGTTTTTTTTTTTTTTAAAGTTGCCAGCCAGCGACAGCATTTTTCATCATTTTCATAAAAGTTTATTGCCTTCCAGAAAATTTTCATACAATATATCAAATGAAAGAACAGACCCTCTGCTTTCAAGGAAAAAAGTTTCATCCTAGCTTCATTTGTTCGCTTTTTATCACCTCTCAAATATGGGTAGGTTTCTTCAAAAACACCAAATTTTGAGCAAAAAGCTGAGATAATTCAATTTCTGTGAAGGACATTTGATAGAAATCAGATTCAGAGCAATCCTTAAAACTGACACGGAAATACAGCTGTTTGCCCTAGGGCGATACTTCCGGGTTTTATAAGTTGCGGAATCCAGAAATACTCGTCATTGGCAGGAAAGTGTTTTCTCTTAATTGACGAGTTAACTCGTCAATGGCGGGGAAAGAGTTAAAAGACACTCAAACAATTTAAGAATGCTGTCCTTAAGAACCATCAGCTCTTATGAACCATGCATCTCTAAAGATATCTGATCAAGAGTTGTTGCACTTCATTAGGCTAAAAAGGATACAAAACAATTTCAAAATGTTTAGACATCCATAAGTCTACAGTTAGATAAATTGTCTATAAATGGAGATAATTTAATACTGTAGCTACCATTCCTAGAAGTGGGCACAAGATGACCCCTAACACACAACACAGAGTACTCAATTAAAGGAATATTCCATTTTCTTAAAAGAAAAATCCAGATAATCTACTCACCACCATGTCATCCAAAATGTTGATGTCTTTCTTTGTTCAGTCGAGAAAAAATTATGTTTTTTGAGGAAAAGATTGCAGGATTTTTCTCATTTTAACGGACTTTAATAGAGCCCAAATTTAATACTTAACTCAACACTTAACAGTTTTTTTCAACTGAGTTTCAAAGGTCTATAAACGATCCCAAACGAGGCATAAGGGTCTTATCTAGCAAAACGACTGTCATTTTTGACAAGAAAAATAAAAAATATGCTCTTTTAAACCACAATTTCTCGTCTAGGTCCGGTCCAGCGCGACCTAATGTAAATGCGTAGTGACGTAGGGAGGTCACGTGTTACATATATAAAACGCAAATTTGCGGACCATTGTAAACAATAAACTGACACAAAGACATTAATTAGTATCAGTTGACATACAACAAAGTAGGAACGGTCCTCTTTTAACACATTTGTTAACACTGGGGCGGAGTTTCGCGTTCGTCCTCTGTGACCTCTTGACATCATGACGTATTGCGTGGGGTCGCGCTGGCGCATCACGACCGGATTTAGACGAGAAGTTGTGGTTTAAAAGTGGATATTTTTTCTTTTTCTTTTCCAAAATGACAATCGTTTCGTTAGATAAGACCCTTATGCCTCGTTTGGGATCGTTTATAGTCATTTGAAACTCCGTTAAAAAAACTGTTAAGTGTTGAGTTAAGTATTAAAATGTTGGGCTCTATTAAAGTCCATTAAAGCAACACTAAAGAACTCTGGCTCTTTGCTCCCCCTACAGGTTAGAAGCGTAATTGTTCATTACCACTGTCGTAAATACTGCAGCATAGCTGGCTCTGATTGGATTGTAGGTCTGCCGTAAAGCAAGTTTTTGTAGTTTTCACTCGAACTACAGGACCGCTACCCAACGGTTGGAAACTTCTTTAGTGCGGTTTTGGCCGATAGAGGGCTGCAAAGCGAATGTGAAAGTGCCATTCACCCTGTTTTGTGTGGATGAACCACTGAAACTTTTTTGGAAACTTATTTTAAGGTAAAAAAAACTCTTTGGTGTTGCTTTAAAATGAGAAAAATCCTGCAATGTTTTCCTCAAAAAACATAATTTGACTGGACTGAACAAAGAAAGACATCAACGTTTTGGATGACATGATGGTGAGTAAATTATCTGGATTTTTCTTTTAAGAAAATGGAATATTCCTTTAAGTAAAAAAACACAAGTAACAGCAAAAGGCTTGAAGACATCATTGGAACTGGCACACATCTCTATTCATGAGCACCTTGGCCAACCCCAGTGCTACTGGGAAAATATTTTATGGACTGATGAAACAAAAATGTAATTGTTCGGGGAAAATACTATGGTGCAAAAAGGGTACAGCTTACCAATTGTAAGCCAACGGATGATGCAGCAGGACAATAACCTTAAC
This sequence comes from Misgurnus anguillicaudatus, assembly GCF_027580225.2. Classification (NCBI taxonomy): domain Eukaryota; kingdom Metazoa; phylum Chordata; class Actinopteri; order Cypriniformes; family Cobitidae; genus Misgurnus; species Misgurnus anguillicaudatus. The sequence goes on from NC_073344.2 coordinate 37,292,915, forward strand.
CATTAAAGTAAATCCACCACAGACAGGCTTAAGAAAAACAAAATGCGGCATTTGGAGTGGCCTAGTCAAACCTTGTTGCTTGACCTCAAGAGAGCGGTTCACACCAGACATCCTACAAATGTGTCTTGGTTGAATTGGTTTTGTAAAGAGGAATAGATAAAAATTCCTTCTGAATGATGTGCAGGTCTGATTCAGAACTACTAAAAGCGCTTGCTTGAAGTAATGGCTGCCATAAAAGGTTCAACAAGATATTAAATTCAAAGGTTCAATTAAATTTTCCTCCAGCACTGTGAATGTTTGATGGGTGTTTTCAAAAGAGACAAAATAAACTAGAATTATTTGTGTGTTGTCAGCTTATACACATTGTCTTTGTCTATTGTTGTGACCTAGATGAGGATCAGATCACATTTTATGGCAAATCACAGTAGTTTATTCCTAGAGGTTCACATACTTTTCTTGCCACTGTATTAGGGGTGGCACAGTTCATGAAAAAAATCCGAACCGTTCGGTTCGCTTGTCTCGGTTCGGAGCGCGCGTGTGTCGTACGGTTCAACGGTTCATGGCATGCGCAATGTATGTAGCGAAAAGCGCGAATAGCGCGAAAGAAGAGGTGACTGGTGTGGAGAGTGAGTGCTGCCGGTCATGTTACGTGTAGAAATGGCAAGATGGAGAGAAAAAGAAGTCTGCCCGCAGTTGGAGGATGCGCCAGCGTCGTATAAGTTTGGTGTGTGGAAACATTTTTTATTTCATGTTACCTATGATGACAACGGAAATAAAACAATAGATAGAACTGCAGTCTATGGGTTGAATGTGTTCGAACAGCCACACGCGACAGCCTTCTCTCCGCCCATTTATCTAATCTGAGGTAATGAACACTGTTTTACGTCTTTTCGTATTCAGGGCTATTTTTAGCCTTTCATTGATAAAACGAAAGCGGCTGATTTCCGCGTAGTTTCATTTTGCTAGCGTGTGAAAGTTGCGCGATCTTATTTCATAAACTGCCCCTTAAAGTAATCAGGACAGAAATGGTCAAAAGTGGACAAAAGAGACGGATTTAAATATTACAGGTGTAAACGTTATGTTTCTCTCTTGTTCACATATTCTCTCTGCAGTATTTAAGCAGCCTCTCAGTGATAAATCTTAAAGCTACACTGAAGTTGGCATTTTGATAAATGCAAGTTATCTTTGTGTGCTAAAAATGCACACAAAGTTCATGTAGATGGCAATACACATTCTCTTTTTTGCCAAATAAATAAAAAGCATGTTGAAATCATCAATGTCTTCCCTCTCGCTGTGTCAAAATCTCGCCTGGCTTTCCTCAGGGATGTTCCCAATAATGTGCTTAAAGTTAAATTCAGTTTGTGCATGATTACATGATATAACTTTTTTAATACTGTATCCTAAATTATGGATAATTAATACATTAATAAGATAATAAATTTCTGGAGTGTAAAAAAAATAACAACAAGAACCGTACTGAACCGAGAACCGTGAGCATAGAACCGTGATACGAACCGAACCGAGAGTTTTGTGAACCGTGCCACCCCTACACTGTATGCTGACAAAGAGCCAGTATGACTAGGCAGAATAAAAAAGAAATTAAGGTCTAACCAAAGGCAGACTCGTCCTGAACTCTCATTCTCTGTACATGTAGGTTGGTGGGCATAAACTCCAACTTCCTTTCTGCTTTTAGATTACTGGCTTTAAATGATGGACCTGGAAGAGACAAAGAGAGGGAGAGAGAGACCCCTTTATCATTTAACTGTTTGTCTGGAAATAGATTTTAGAGAACAAGTAAATATGACAAAACATTTGGGTAACTTTCAGGTCTTTCCAAAAGTTTCTAAATGTGGCACATTAGCATGTGTTTCCTGTGTACATCTCACACTTGCATTAGGAAACTGAAAATCACACCTCAAGAATAATGAAACTAAAGTGTGAAACACATTAAGAAGATCATGACATGGACCTGAAAGAACAACACACTTACCTTTGTAGTCCTGCAGGTCCGTGATCGTATCCTGATAGGTCAAGAGGACGCTCTGGTACTGCGTCACGATCTGTCGCCGAAGATTCTCCCAACACGGAGACAACTCTCCCAACTCCTCCAGCTCTGACACCCTAAGAACACCGCAAGACACATGAGTGTAAAATAATCACATTATGTTATAAACACATTGGATTTCAGTGAACTGTATGTGTGAGATTATGATGGACACCTGGTGGAATCATCTTCCAATAATAGTTTGACAAATTGTCGCGGGATGTTGAGGGATAAGATGCTTTCGGCCATCTGTTCCAGGATGCGTAAATGATTTCCGTCCGTGGTTGGAAAACGATACATACGACACATGGTGCCACCAAACACTGAGACACAAAGGGGCAAAATAAAGCGTCAATTGTGCCAAGCAGTCCTTTTGTATTAAACACTGAAGTACACCTGCTGCACTAAAATCTAATTTCTGGGTATTTCTGGGTACATCTAGTTTCAGGCATTCAGTTTCACTTCTGTCATTAAAAATGGAGCCAAGTGCCCTTGAACCTGAATATGTCACTATTAAACATAATTATTTTTTCTTAGTACCACACACTGCACCCAAAATGAAAATATATAACATCTGTCAGTGTATCCCAAAAGCCATTAAAAAGTATGAATCAAACACTGCATGAAATAAAAACACAGGAAGTTTTGGTGACCTGGTTTTACGTTGATAACACTGCTAATACACCAGTCAGATTATTACCCGCTTGTTAAAGGAAAACACCATCGTTTTCAATATTTTACTATGTTCTTACATCAATTAATACATTCCTAACTTTTTTCAATGCGTACACTAATCTTTGTACAGTGCATTGTGAATGTTTTAGCATTTAGCCTAGCCCCATTCATTCCTTAGGATCCAAACAGGGATAAATTTAGAAGCCATCAAACACTTTCATGTTTTCCCTATTTAAAGACTGTTACATGAGTAGTTACACGAGCAAGTATGGTGGCACAAAATAAAATGTAGCGATTTTTTTAAGCGACTAAAAAATAAGAACTATATTGTATGGCGGAAGAGCGCTTAGTTTGCAGCACTTTGACCTTGGCGCACAGTAATATTGACAGAAGTTTTAGCAAGAGGGGGCGTCGTCATGAGTGACAGAAGTGATTTTTGTGTGAGCATATCCCCCTGACCACTCAGTGAGTTTCACAGCTTTGTAAACGAAAGTGTAATGCATTTTGGGAAGGATTGTTCCAGTGCACCTATGCAGCCATTGTAGAGGCGGGAGGTGAAACAACAAACACCCGAAAATTCTCGGGGCAGCCGCATATGTCGAAATTTCAGTCAAAACCGTTCTATTTCATCATAAACAATTTGAAAACAGGGCTTTAAGTGTAAAATACCGAACTAATCCTTTAACACAGTTATAGAGTTGTTTCCTCATGCTAAACGTAGGCAAAGTGTCAAAAAAGCAAAGAAGAAGTGTGTTTTTGGATGTAAGGAGATGAAATCCAGCCTTATGGAAACAATGGATATAGTTTATTATCCAGGGTAGCAGTGGAGTTTTGCTTGTGTGTTTGATGCGCTGGATGTTCCCAACCGGGTCACGAGTTGCACGCGGTAAGTAGAACTTCTGTCTTATGTGTGAAATAGGCGTGTGCATATTATATAAATGACACAAACATGTAGTGAATCATAAGTTATAAGTGTTGTATAGTGTTGCATGCCTCGTATTCGCTCTTACTGCGGTAGTAACTCCTCGTTCTTAATTTTTTCGTACGTTATCGGAAAGATTTGGTAAAGCTAATCTTTCTTTTATTAAACTAAAGACTTTTCGGAGATAAAAAGGATGTAATATTACTCTATAGGTACTCCAGATTAACATCAGAAATGCAGCAACAGCGTGTGTTACGTGAGCTTTAAAAAATCCATGTCAATGAGTCCATGGATTGAGTTATGGATTTTACATATGTGACGCATAAGCTTTCGACGGGCTCACGCAATACGTAAGGTCACATGGCTAGTGCAAGACGAGTTTGAAAGTGCTTATTTTTTATTTTTCTTGACGAAAATTACGATTTTGATAGATAAGACCCTTATGCCTTGTTTAGAGCCTTTTGAAGCTGCATTGAAACGGCAATTTTAAACTGCATTGAAACTGTATACTGTTGGGGTCCAATCTACGGTTGGGGTTCAGCAGCGTTGGGAAAAGTTACTTTTAAAAGTAATGCATTACAATATTAAGTTACTCCCCAAAAAAGTAACTAATTGCGTTACTTAGTTACTTTTTATGGAAAGTAATACTTACATTACTTTAAAGTTACTTTTGCATTACTTTTTCTTATTTGGCTGAGGCTTGATCTCTTTCAGGCCTTGTAGATGTTTTTTATGACTGAGAAGTTCTGCATTTAGAAATTGCATACTTTCATTGCAAAAATGTCAAGCTCTGGCCTCCCATCTCCGTTTCTCACTCAAACTGTTCCCGCTCAGGTGCACACGCATAGAGTGTGTAATTCTATGTGACTACTTTCAGTTTAATTCAGTACATTTTTTTAATCAAATTAATTAAACTGAAACGTAACTCACATTACTTTTTTAAAAAAGTAACTCAAATATTAATGTGTACATTTATAAAGTAATGCGTTACTTTACTCGTTACTTCAGAAAAGTAATATTGTTACGTAATGCATGTAAGCTGTAATGCATTACCCCCAACACTGGGGTCCAGTCTATTAAATAGAGAAAAATCCTGGAGTATTTTCCTAAAAATAAAAAATGAATTTCTTCTCGACTTACCAAATAAAGACATCAACAATTAGGATGACATGGGGGTGAGTAAATTATTGGGAGTTTATTTTTTATGAAAGTGGAATATTCCTTTAACAAGCGAATTAGCATTATAATCTGATAATACTATCCAGCAACAACAAAAGTAATCCAACCCTGCACATTTTTTATGCTTACGGCAATAACAAATCTGTGCAACGCATATTGCAGTGCTGCCACATATTGCAAACATAATAACCAGAGGTGGGCAGCTCCACTGTACAGGATAAGAATGTTTCATATTGCTGATCACAATCACATTTCAAAGTTCATATTTCCTCCACAGGCTATAAAAATAAGCAATTTTTCTACTAGTTGACATGTCTAGACATTTCTGCAGCTCCATGAATATGAGATCTGATCCCAGTAAAGGCACATATACTGATAAAATGTACACCTTCTATACACTGTAAGTCATTTTGCAAATAAATGCATAAATGTTATTGTACCAGATCGTAGAAACGTATCTTTCCACAGTGACGCGTATTTTGCTCGAACTCCCACCGATTCTGTCAGACTTTCATCCACAGAAAGGACGGTCTGAAGATAGAAGCAAAACACTCGCATTGTAAGTGAATGATTGAATATGCTGTGTGTTAGCAGCAATAGGTTGTAATCTGGCTCACCCTGCCGTTGATGGTGTCTTGTAGTTGTTTGATTGGTGTTTGCTGATCTCTCTTCTCCTCCAGCTGCCAGGCGATGACTGTGATATTTCCCACATCCTCATTTTCTGCTGACCTGAGGAAAATGGAGCCAAATACTTTTATGGCTTATACAAATATTGCGTAAGACTTCTTGATTGTTCATCATTTTGACATAAGTGACGGACGGCTTTCGTATTTTTCCGTCACTGCTAAAAAATGTTCAGTTAACGTGACCTCTGTGCTAATATGTCTTTTCCGACAAAAAGATCATCAGATCATCACGCCTTTAAACAAAGGTGGATTGGTTTACCTGAGAGGTAAGTTAAGTATGTGGTTCTTCTCCTGCAGAAGCTCCTTAACTGTGAACATCGCTGAGCCGAGAAGGTACATCTAGAAGGTTAAAAGACAGTAAAGTCAAAACTAGGGCTGTCAGCATTAACACGTTAACGCATGTGATTAATTAGTTATTTTTGTGTTAAAATAATTTAATGCAATTAATTGCATTGAGTCGGACCACCAGCACCGTGCCCGGGCTTGATCTGCGGGCAGGAGGTGCGTTTTCAGTGCTGTGCAGAATGATTGGCGTGTGGCGAAGTTTTGGGGGTTTGTGGATCTGGTTTGTGTGTGTGTGTGTGTGCACATGCATGCATGAAACGTGGGGGCTCTGTCTGTGACAGATGCAAAAAACTATGCAAAAAGAAAACACACCTCTTGGCTGCCTTTCGAGACACCAAGGAATTTTAATGTTACAGCATTCACTTCAAATTCAGGGTTCAAAGGTGACTGTGCAGTCCTACCAGAAAAATGCTTAGATGTTTTTGTGATTGTTGCGGGCAAAAATCCTTGATCTTCCGGCACATTTTCTTAAAAAATGTGATGGATGGAATATGCAGGATTTTTATGCAATTTTATGCGATGAAATTGTAAGAACTTGCAAAAATTGTGGAAACTTGCAAAAACTGTTTTAGATGTTCATGTCGAGTAATTACGTCACTTCATAGCATTCCCACAGCAACAGGGGACATGGCTGCGCTAGTGTGAAGTAAATGCAACATTTTTCAACTTTCTGCTAAGATATACAGTATGTGACTTTTTGCTACGAAAATGCGGGAATTATGAAATCATGCAAACCCCGCATATTTTACGCGCGGAAATCCGCAATTTATGCTGCATATTTAAAGCGGCCTACTCATAAATATGTGTACTTTGGCTGATTATGCATCGAATCATGCGATCGCATAATCACGTTTTTCTGGAGGGACTGACTGTGGAGTCATATTGGATACACTATTTATTTATTATATGACCCTGAACCACAAGACCACTCTATAACTATTAAAACTATTTTTTAAGTTCAGTCCTTAGCAACACATATTACTAATAATAAATACATTTTTGTATATATTTACGGTAGGAAAATTACAAAATATCTTCATGGAGCATGATCTTTACATGATATCCTAATGATGGCATAAAAACAATAATTTTGACCCATACAAATGTATTTTTGGCTATTGCTACAAATATACCTGTCCTACTTATTATTGGTTTTGTGGTCCAGGATCACATCTAGTAATAAATAATAAATCTGTATTAAATGCCCCCACTAATTATACATAAACATTAGACATGAACTCTTTGAATACCATGTGGACTTGTGTGCACTATAATAAAGACTGACCAGATTTTTTAAATAAAAAGCGGGAACATTTCCTAATTTCACAGGGTTCCCCGCAGCACTTTGCAGTTCGGGCAGCCCGCCTAAGCTAGGAAACCCTACCACCTTAACTAGGTTGCCCAAAAAAAATATTTATTTTGCTGCACAAAAGGCTGTCAAGTAAATAAAATTTTTTTAATTTTCATCATGACGTTTACCCCCCTTCCCTTTGATTGCCACGGCCCCGGTCCCACCCTCCTTAACTAACAAATTTTCTGCAGGAAACCCTGATTTCCTTATTTTAACTGTCAAAATACACAACATTGATGTATTTACCTTTAAAGCTGTAGTCTACGATGCTGAAAATCGGTCGAGAAAGTTAGTAAGTTTTAAAAAACTCATTCCGCCCCTCTGTGCTACCTGATCCCTCCCACAGGGAAACCACCTGAACAACGTCACTCATTCAAGCTGTGATCACTGGTAGTAAACACCAGAACAGAGATTTACCGAGCAGTAAACACATAAAGGCTTGAAGAAATGAACAATTACAATTATGATTGTAATTGACGTTATTTACTTTCACAACAACGTTTGGCATACGTTTCCCCTCATGAGCTTCAAGAAATGACTTTATAAATATAATTACTTTGACCCATGATACGCGATGTTAAACGGCTAACATTCCAATGCCGACTGGCAGCATGGGCATGTTGTCAGACTGATAATATCATATTTATGTAACACCTCACACAATCTTTGTAAATATAATTATTTTGACCCGTGATACGCGATGCTAAACGGCTAACATTCCGATGCCGACCGGCAGCATCAGCATGTAGTCAGATTATAATACTATATTTATGTAACACCTCACACAATCTTAGTAAATATAATTACTTTGACCCGTGATACGCGATGCTAAACGGCTAACATTCCGATGCCGACCAACAGCATGTTGTCAGACTCATAAAAAGATATTTATGTAACACCTCACACAATAAAAGTATAAATAAGTGCGTACCTGTTCAACAAAAGTCTGCCGTGTCGGCGTCGGTTTTCAGCCCCAAATCTCCCTGAAGCTTCCTCCAACGGTCAATGGCGGACCATATATTGATTCTACTTAGAGTCCGGCGTTTTTCAAATTTTTTTTACCTCTGCTCTTTCTTAAACAGACTTCCTTTTTCTTCCAACCTTTACTGTAGGGACAAGCAGGGGCTGCTTGCTGCTGTCGTTTAGTTTTTTTTCCATTAGTGAGATGTTGCTGCTTCGCTAGCTACCATACACTGACACAAATTTCATGTCGCAGGCAGGAGAGGGGCGGGGTGGTGTGCGATGGGGTGGAGACGCGAGCACGAGGTGGATTTTCAAATGTAGCAGGGATTGGATGAGAGCAGTTAACCAATGTAAGCTGTCCGGCCGGCTTATCTGCTACCATACACCCAATAGACTGAATGGATTTTTTTAATTCTTTTTTCTCTTCATATTGTTAGGATGTTACTGTAGAACAGGGCTATTCAATTGGCGGCCCGCGGGCCAAACCCGGCCCCCAAGGTAATTTGTTCCGGCCCTTTATGTAGTCTGTAAAAAAGACATCTCTAAAATAAATTTAGTAAGTTAGACAACGGGCCGTACAGTTACGAGTTGATGCGCGTGCGTCTGTTTCATGCAGCATGAGCTGCAGAGCGCGAGTCACGTGACTGGTGCGAGCAGCTGCGTCACGTGATTATATTCGCGCTTTTGTCCACAAGTTCAAAGCGATCGCCTCCCCCACTCGCACCCGCGTCTCAAGACGCGATAGCTGACAGACAGTGGTGAGTTAAGAGACCGGACTCTATGGTTGTTTTAACTTTGTTTGTTGTATTTTCAGCTTAAAACACTGCCTTTTCCGACAATTGTTGTCTGATATGTTTATGCTTATCCACAATGACATTAACGTTAGATAAAGGAAACTCGTTGAAACGATTTTGTGAACTAGACAAAAAGATCCTGCCGTTTCTCCAAAATTCAAAGCAGACAAAGGCTCAAATATTATGCGAGTCATCGTTCTCACACAAGAATGCAATTAAAACGAGTAACAGTTAATCGCCCATCGCTCACAGCACCTGCACCACTGTATGCGTATCGTGCTGACATGACAAACATACACCTGATTTTACTGCTCTTGCGAAATCTAAAAACATATTCTGTTTATTAGAAGGTAGCCTACTGTTTGCCAATTATTAAGATGGATGTTGTAGTTTAAATAGGGCTACTGTAATAATTAGCTTTTGACAAAAAAACGGCATAAAACAATTATGTTCCATATTATAAACTTTTTTGTTATGTGCACTGAAGTGAGTAAATGAGTTAAATTCTCAAGTGTGATATGGATCTTATTTACCTATTTAAATGTAGAATAAAGCTTACTTGGGCATCTTACAATGCACTTATGTTGTTATGCAAAATTAAAATACAACATATGAACATATCTGGATGTAGAAAAAGCCTACTTTGACATCTAACAATGCACTTATGTTGTTGAATGCAGTTTCAAAATACATGTTTGTAGAAAAAGCCTATTGTACAATGCACTGATTTTGTATGCAGTTTTAAAATACAACATGAATATGTTTAAATGTAGAAAAATTTAGTCATCATCACTGTTATATCTCCGGCCCCTCATTTAAGATACTTTTTATGAACTGGCCCCCACGACAAACTAATTGAATAGCCCTGCTGTAGAACCATAACCAGCATCTAAACGAGGTTATTAATAATGAACAATCTTTGAAATCGTAGACCATAGCTTTAAATGCATAGTGACTGAATTTATTCAGTCTGATGGTTTACTTTGTTGCATATAGTAAATTATGTCAAAAACATTTAACACAAATAATCAAGATTAATCACACAAAAAGGCTGTGAATTATCTGATTAAACATTTGAATCGATTGACAGTCTTGGTCGAAACTCACCGTTCCTTGTGACCGATCCTTCACGTCGTACACGGACAGCTTGACCTGTGTATGCTGGTTAATGTTGCAGTCTTGGAAGAAAGCCATGCTGCTGAGGAACATGGGATTATTTGTACCCTGAAAACCAAGGTCAGACCATTTAGAAATCAATATCAGTCCATATTACTCCAGCAATTACGGATGAATTTGATGACCCCACTTTTTAGCAGTCGTAATCAGAGCAAGGCCACATTGTATTTGTACGGCAAAGGCATGAGCAAATTTTGCACGTTATATGCAGAATGAAACAAAATAACAAACCAATGCACTGTACTGTAGCTTTCATGGACACAAGCTGTGTAAATGCTGTTGATCCATGTTATAATTTCAAAGAGCATCCTAGAGAGTACCTAAAATGTACTTTGAATGCAGTGAGTGCGTCTCTGCGAATCAAACCCTTGGGGTCGCAAGCACTTTGCTCTACAAGTTAAGCTACAAGATCTGACAGACTTATGGTGAAAATTTGCGTCCATCGTACCTCGATGATCTCCGTCTGTGCATGTTTGGTCCAGAAAGCCTGAGGGGGCGTTGTACAGCTCACAGCGACGAAACTGTTGGGTTTTCGGTCAAGGGACGGCGTGGTCAGCTCGCTGCAGACTAAACAACCACACACAAACCCGTTCACACTGAGGGTCACAGTGGTTTGAAGATTTTCCATTGTTTATATGATGAAGATACAGTGTTTCTTAGAGATATAATCAGACCACCCCGGTTAAACCACTTTATTTACAACTGATGAGAGATCGAGGCAGTCACCCAAACGAAACAGCTTTAGAGGTTAACTTATCATAAGCAGTACAGTAGTTCTTGCAAAAATACTTGCACTTCTGCTAAATGTCATACACATTCTCAAGATCTAACCTGACAGCTTGCTGAAGTCCTATATGCCAAGCAGTCTTGCCTGCTGATGGTTAAAAAGTAACAATGTTTTTTGACAGCATCTCAGAAAACAAAATAGTTCATCCTGTACTGTTCACCCTACAGACGACTTAAAATACTGCTTACATGTGGTACTTTACTGTTTTTGTTCTTTGGACTACCACAAAGACATATAAACAACAATAAATAAATAACTTTCCACACAGTAGGAAAATCCTGTGTGTATAAAACAAAACTGACCAAGACTGAATTCCAGTACTGGCTCATCGGGGTCTTGGCTGTTTCCTACACAGAGTAGAAAGAAAGAGAGACTTGTTATAATTCTTAACATTTAAGCAAATGCCATACAACTCTACTTCATGAATACTACTGTATACCTGCCAATGCGAGTCCAAGCATCTCTGATGAAAGCTCCAGTGTGTTGGCTCTGTACACCGACCACGGTCGTTCCCTCCGTGACATTGTGGCAGGGCGGTTGTGTGTGTGTGTTGTGGTTAGAATAACAGGAGCGCTGGAATCCCACACACATAGAGCCTAGCACACGCTCCTGTGTGTGGCTGTTCCCTCCTATCTGATCTGAAAGATTAAGAGGGAGATTTATGTATAGACTTCTATCCATATATCCTGAGAATAGGACAAGAGGTCAAAAACTGAAAAAAAACAACACTTGTAAACATCATAACATGGTCCAGGAACTGATTTCAGCCCACATCCATGCCAGCTGATTAAATTTTAAAATATTGAATTGACCCCTGGTTCCACAATAAAAGCTAATTTTTACTAGAAACTAGGGTTGGGACAATCAATTGTGCGATTATGCTTGCTATGCTTCTGAATAAATTCTGTTCAAATGCCGCTACATCCAAAATGCAAGAAGCGCGGCACTGTCATTTTTGGTCACTTTTTATGTTGCTAGGCAACCACTGTATCAACTATAGACAGTTTCATCGGACGTACGTGCGGTGACGCGATTACACGTTTGGTCGGAACTTTACTTCTGGTTTCTGTTTGTTTAATGGTCTGACTAGTTGCTAAACTGAACTCTTGAACAAATACCTCGTCGAAAATAACTAATGTTTTGGTTTCCTAGGTAATCTACATGTTGTTTTTTTGGCTTGTTATATAAATGTACTACTTTTAAAGGAGTTTGTTGTATTTATTCTTAGCGGAGTTTACCCAAAGTTACGTGTTTTACACGAAAGCCAAACAACATAAACAAGCGGCTGTCGTGGTCCGCACGTAACTTCCGCTAATAATTTTTCTCCATTTATGGCATCTTTATAAACTATTTTTTTAATCTAAGTGTTCTCTGTATTATCATTTTGAAACTGTAACATAACTAATTTTGAAAATGATACTTTAACTTCTCTTATCCAAAAATAGGCAAAATATGTTTGCTGTAATCCAGTAAGTATGAAGCTACATAAGAAAGAATAACAAATTTTACTTCACTAGCAGAACAATTTTTTAAGCGCTGTCTCTCTCTCTCTGATCTCTCTCCACTCCTCGCTCCCTTTTTGCACTAAGAATTATCACACATAAGCATATTGTAATGTAAGAGATTGAGGATTCACATTTTATAACTGTCTATCAATGCATTTCTGAGGTAAAATCATCGCGAATTTTAGTGAAATGCATATGGGCAAAACATAAGCTGCCTAAGTACTGTAACTATATACTTTCTCACCTTTATACTTCTGACCTCTTTAAGAAAAATCCTACATCCATCCATAAAAAAAGAGATAGATGATATGTGCAATGAGCAAGTTTTTTAAAGTTTTAATTCACTGTGATTAAATGTACTTTAAATACAACGTTACTGTAAGACAATTTCCTGAATAAAGATAGCACCTCCCCAAAGGGCACTGCATGGGGGCAAAGTGAGTGCCCGGGAAAGCAACGTTCCACCATTCACAGTGGACTTCCCACTGAGACACATTTGGGTTTCAAAGACACACCTTTAGTTTAGGGTGTCATACATTTGTATTCTTATTCTCTCAAAGCAAACTGTATATGAAATGCTACATGCACAAAGATTCTAAAATCTGTATCTTATTTGTTTTACATTGAAATATCTCATTGCAAGTGGTTACAATGGTCTCACTCATATAAAAACAGAATTCAATGTTAAAGTACAAGTAAAGCCTCCTCTAATGTTGATAGACACCGCCTATCCTAAACATAAACCAATCATCCACTGTATGCAATCTAAGGACAGCCCTGAGTTTTACAACAACCAATCGGTACCAAATTCCTATATGCTTTGTTCTCTGGTTATTTAAGGAGATGGGTAGAAGATTTAGACGGGACTTTCTATCTAGAAATGCACCCCCATGATGCTGTCCTGGCACAGCATCATGTGTTTTTATTTTATTTTGAGGAATCTGTAACCAGATCTTCATCTCCTTACCAGGTATGCAATGGTTTTTCGTTTTATTGTTTTGTATTTGAATTGGATATATTAATTGGCTCTGAATTATGTTTTTCCTACCTGGTTAATAAATTGTTACGTTTGCATTTATTCTGCCTTACTCTGAATTATTGACTACAAGTAAATTGATGTATCCTTTGTTACCGCAAATCTACGACCAGGATTAAGTAGGCATATTGTCTGCCATTTTGTGTTTTGGTTATTTGGTCTGACGAACCACTTACTCTTAATAGGGTTAAGTTTGGCGTATCGTCTGCCTTTTACTATTTTGGTCTGACGAACCACTTACTCTTAATAGGGTTAAGTTTGGCGTATCGTCTGCCTTTTACTATGTTGGTCTGACGAACCACTTACTCTTAATAGGGTTAAGTTTGGCGTATCGTCTGCCTTTTACTATTTTGGTTTGACAAACCACTTACTCTTTATCAATGGAGTAAAGTTTGGCGTATCGTCTGCCTTTTTGTTATATTTTGGTCTGACGAACCACTTAATTTTAACTACAGGGTTAAGCATCGACGAATCGACTGCCTTTAATTATAAGGTCTGACGAACTTCTTAACTCTTGATTAGTTGTATGGTCGAGTTTGTGATCGTGAACCTGCAGCAGCTGATGCAAGGATTCTAAGCGACAATTGAGATCCACTTGAATAAGTCAATATAACGATGAGTTAAATAGAATGATCAAACGTTTATCCAAATTCTATATTTATATCAATTTGATTCATATTACAATACGTTTTATATCTTTGGAGTCAGATGTAAAGTTGCGTAACGTTAATTTGTCTTTATAAGCGCCGGATTCCGTCGTTGGGCCAAACGGATGGATGGAGTCATATTTGTTCCCCCTTACATTACCAACGACAGTATGCAGCAGAGGAGGCAGACTAGACCAAAGCGCTAACAGTAGCCATTAGCCATCCAGATAATATATCAGTCGACGCTATTTAACAGTATTTACATCACATAACTATAAATATACTTTTACAGTAATAACAAAAGCACTGTAATAAACACTATGAAAAATGAGTTTACTGTGGGGAGATTCAGCAAATTAAAGGACGAGTTCGGTATTTTACACTTAAAGGCGGAGTGCACAATGTATGAAAGCCAATGTTGATATTTGAAATCACCTAAACAAACACGCCCCTACCCCAATAGAATGTGGACCTTCTTTTAAAAGACCCGGACCACACATACGCAACCCGGCAAGGATGTCGGTTAGTAGACACGCTCCTTACTGCTGATTGTCTATAAGTGTGTTTTGGTAGTCGGCCCGTCTCCTTTTCCAAAGCGTTTTTCAAACATTGTGCACTCCCCCTTTAAAGCCCTGTTTTCAGATTGTTTATGATGAAATTCATAGAGAGAGAGAGAGAGAGAGAGAGAGAGATTCACTGTGTTTGGAAAAGAGAGAGATTGAGAGAAAGAGAAAGATATTCACTGCCTTCAATTACTGCCTCCTTTCCCTATCACTACATTAGAGAACATGATGAAAAACTGAGGCAAGAATTCCACTTTACAAGTTTTTTAAATTATTATTTGCTAAATGTCAACAATTTCATAACATTAAAGATAACAAGATAACATTTTACAGAAAAATGACAATTTAAAAGTCCATAGTTCTGCTCAGCTGACTGTTTCTATGGTGATGCTTTTTAAAACTCTATGGTGTTGTGACACTCTGTGCGATTGTACTTCCATCATTGCTTAAATGCAAAAACAAGACTTTTATGTGCGAGACAAATGAAGCTAGTGGGCTACACACTTTTACTTTCTACTGGCGTAACTTACATGACCCATCTTTGCAACTGCTGCAGAAGCCATAAGATCAACAAGTATTTTTACTAGCTAAAAGATTAGTACACCCATTAGTACATTTAGTCATTATTTAGCCTCATCTTGCTCGAATCCTCTTAGCTTTCCTTGTACTACAAGACAAAAAAAGAGATTTTAACAAGTGTTGTTTTCTTTTTTCTGGTTACAATATTTTATGGATTGTGATCGGCTCTTCTCCAGCTTTAAAATGGCGCAATAGTGTTAAATAACTTCACACGATGTGTCGTATATTCCAAGTGTCATGAAGCCACAAATGAATTTGGTGACATTAAAGGAGAGGTTTAATGCTATTTCATGCATTCTGACTTATTACCACAGTTTAAGAGTTGTAGTCCTCATGCTAAACATAAGCAAAGTGTCAATAAAGCAGTTGAGCTTGTAACAGAGTATTTCTGAGCCAAACTCACGCCTCCTTTTTCCTACAAGTTTTGGAAAAAAAATTCAAATGGGGTATCAGTTACGACTGATTGACCCCATAATTCCTTTTATGGGCCTTTACCTCCAGAAAAGCACGTTGGCCCTGCACGTCAAGTCAAGTGAGAGCGAGAACACGCATTAGCATTGCTCCGTCGAGTAGAAGTCACCGGTATCACTGCACAGCACGCGCAACTTATAACTTATAGCAAGATAGTTCGAAAAAAGAAGTGTGCTTTTGGATGTTAGGAGAAGAAAACCTTATTTAGCTTTCCCTGTTTTAAGACAACAGTAGATGCAGTTTGTTTTTCCCGGAAAGCAACGTAATTGCGAATGAGTTTGTTTGTTCCCTGGCTGCATTTCGGAGAGGACTGCTTTACAAACAAGGCTCAGTTTGACGCCGGATTTTCCACTTTTTTACAACTATTGGAGCGGTCAAAACTTTAAAAGACCCCGTTTAGGAGTCACAACCACAGGTAAAAGTAATTCAAAATCTCACGTGTTTTGTTTGCAATCGCGCATACGTGCATGTAATGTAAACAACACCAACAACAGCACTTTGTACTGCATTTACAACATTTACACCTTTTAAAATGGGCAAATGCAGTTAAAAACTGGATTATGTTGCTTTTTTATTAAAATGGCGGATAAACGAGCAAGGATTAATTACCTGATAGAGACGTCCTGCTGTAATCATTGCTGCTATTCTTCCTGTTCGTCCATTACTGACAAAGTATCCGATTCTGGATCATATGTATAATGTAAGGCTGGTTATTTAAAAAAAAAAGTTTTTTTTTAATTTGATTTCCATCTATGTCGGCTGTAAATCCAAAAGTAGTATCCGAAGCTGCGCGTACCGCATGCCTTCAAGTGTTCGACCTCTTACGCCAAAAATCAGAAAGGCAGTTTTTTCTTTTATAAATCTAACAAAACGAAAGACTCTTTGGACATATGAATGATGAAATACTACTCTATATATAAGCAAGATTAACATTAGATTGGAAAAAACGTCTTGTGTTATGTCAGCTTTAAGTAAATATAATCCATTATCTTGACCAATGCAGAATACGTGCATAATTTAATAAAATAATGCTTTATATTTTTGTTTGTTTTTCAAAAAACCCATTTGTATGTCTTGATGACACTTGGAATACACAGCATGAGTTGTGTGGAGTTATTTTCATGATTTTGCATCCTTTAAAAGCTTGAGCAAAGGTGGTCCCAATCCAAGTCTTAAGGGCTTTAAATGACACAAGGGTGAGTAAATAACTTTTAAATTATGTGTTTAATCAAAATTGACAGTATTTTAAACAATGGAATATTTTTTTGTGTAGTTGACTAGTGTTTTAGGTGTCGACTAGTAGCAGCTGTACCGTTTAGTCGACTAGTCTCACACATCCCTAATCCAGGGTTTCCCACAGCATATTTCAGTTAAGGCGACCCACCTAATCTTAGAAACCCTACCCCCTTAACTAGTCATAAAAAAAAAACAAAACAAAAAAAACATTGTTATGTTATTGTATTAGTCTATAGCTCTTGAAATTTAAAGTAAGTTAGCTGGTGATTTTGTTGTTTGAGCAACCTGCTAGGGTTTCACTTGCCTGTTGATTCAATATAATTGTCGAGCGCTCTTGCTCAACTTAATTTATGTGCATTATTTACATGCTACTAGGGATGCTCCGATCGATCGGCCGCCGATCGTAATCGGCCGATAACGGCATTAAATGACGCGATCGGCACTCGCTAAATTTGCCGATCTCATGAGTCGATCTTTCTGTTTACTTTTGTCATCATAGTGTTCCTGATGCGGCTGCAATTAGAGACCATTTTACACAGTGCGAGCATTTTGTAACCCGTTGCTCATGTGTGACGTGCAGAGGATTTCTCTCTCTCTGCCTTTACAGAGATATGCGTATTCTCTCTGAGGACGCGCTCCGGTCCTCAGCGTGATGCGTCTTCACACATCCCTATCAAACAGCGTATACAACACATATCTATCGCGGACAACTGCATCCTCATGTCAAAAGTTTATTACTTGCATTCGTTTTAAAGTTTTGAAGGTTTAAACTTCCATTTTCCTCACAGCTGCTCTTGTTTGCGGACACCCGCCGAACGCATACACAGCAGCCTGTCATCAGTGCACGTGAAGAGAACGATCTCTCTCACTCTCTCTTAAAGCTACAGTATCCTAATTCATCTCTCAATAAAATTACTCTCTGCTCATCAGTGAAGAACTGTTGTACTTCATACGAATGCGTGTATATTTAATTCATACAGTAAAGACTGTGAAGTGTTTTATTTTAATGACTTTAAACAGACATAAACCTTTTTAAAGGCATATTACATTTCTCTTTGCAAGATGAAATATTTGTTGTGCTTATTTATTTGACTCTCTATTAAAACAATAATATACCTAATTTATAGTTAGTTTCATTTCTACAAATGGTGCAAACTCTGCTAGATTATAGATAAAAGATTCCCAATTTACTGCCATTCTGTGATCGGCACTGATCGGCGATCGTCAGATCATGATCTTGGTGATCGGTAATCGGTGATCGGCCCCAAAAATGCTGATCGGAGCATCTCTACATGCTACAGTAGTTACACTCCTTTAAGATAATGTAATTAATAGTGGGAAATAATTAGTTTTTACAATTTTTGAGCTATCTATCATCGTTCGCCTGACGATCTACAACATCTGCTTTAGTTTGTGTTTATTAACCCTTTAGTTTCACTTCACCACGCAGCTATTCCCATTAGAGGGATCTGTTAAAAACATTTAATTCATTAATAATCTAGTGTGTTCATTTTTTGTCATAGTTTCTTCAAAATTAAGTTTTATTTGAGTGTTTTTATTTGAATATTTTATTTATTTATTTTATTAAAATATTTTAATTTTCATCATGTCGCATTTGCCCCGCCCCTTTTATTGCCACGCCCTCGGCCCCACACCACCTTAACTAACAAATTTTCTGCGGGAAACCCTGCTAATCAGAGTCAGTGTTTGACCAATGTTATAATGCAACATCTGAAAACAGTTTATATAACATGAAGTTATGAAATGTTCTGTCTGCAATTCTGTCATCAGTGAGAGATCACACTGGTGTGCCTAGGCCATTTATCTGGACTGAAACTTTTTATTTTAAACCTCAGTGGATCAGAAAGAGACCTTAGCACCAAAACCGAGTGCCATACATAGCTCCTGAAGAACCCACCATGAGTGAGATGAACTGGAACAGGAAGACAGGGAGATCTTTTTCAGATACTCCCCCCAGACTACCTGACACAGTTTTTTTTCATTTGCCCTGCTGAAAACAGCACACTGATTCAGAATCCTCCAAGTGAGAGTGAAACTAGATTTCAATGTCATTTTAAACAACAAAAAATGCTTTGACAAGCAGTGGTTTGAGCGGTTGACTCCTTTGAACGTCTTAGTTCTGTACGGGGGGCACTGAGAGCTGAAGTGAAAGTATTGTTCACTTCTCGCCTGCTGGTTACTGCATTTCTCATGAGAAACAAAGAGGAACTCAGTACATCAGTGAGTGAAATGACAGGATATTTGTATAAGACAAATGTAAAAGAAAACGTTTATCTTAAGAGTAGAGGCTGACCAAAATATATGTTTAACCAATGAATAATTGATGGCCAATAGTAGCCTAGTGGTTGGAGGGTCGGGCTTGTAATGAAAGCTAGCCGGTTTGAGTCTCATGGCAGATTGTGACTGTGGTTATCCTTGAGTAAGGCACCTTAACCTGGCTTTATAGTTCTGCGTAGGACCTACACCGTAACCTCTACGCGGTAGGCTAAACGTCAGTTTTCATTCATACTACTTTTTCTAATTACGTAGGCAATGTCCACAAGCATGTTACAATATTGAGGGAAAATCCGAAGAAGAAGCGAATTGTGTACGTTTTGGAGAACCATAAGCATGATTTAGGTTAACAGACTAAATATAGCTCTTCAATGGTCCATCATTGTTTTTACCGTCACAAGCAAAAATGCATGCAAGGAAATGCAACACAAATCTTTTTGACCTGAGGGGGGGTTCTAGCAGATCAATCACAGCCGCTTGTGTTCCGCATAGCATTGAAATGTTGTTACATTTTGAGAGAGGTGCACATCAGGCTATGCCATAGGCTTCTCGGTTGGGTTTTCATTTCTGCGTTGGCTAGGACGTATAATCGACGTTAAAATATAAAGCCAACATTAACACCAGTTTCTCCCCGGGCTACGCCATAGGCTTCTCTGTTGGGATTTCATTTCTGCGTAGGCTAGGCCATACAATTGACGTAAAAGTATAAAGCCAACTTTAACACCAGGTGCTCCCCGGGCTATGCCATAGGCTTCTTGGTTGGGTTTTCATTTTTGCGTAGGCTAGGCCCAACAATCGATGTATAAGTATAAAGCCAACTTTAACACCAGTTGCACCCCGGCTATGCCATAGGCTTCTCGGTTGGGTTTTCATTTCTCTATAGGCTAGGCCCTACAATCGACGTAAAAGTATAAAGCCAACTTTAACACCAGTTGCTCCCGGGGCTACGCCATAGGGTTCTCGGTTGGGTTTTCATTTCTGTATAGGCTAGGCCTTACAATCGATGTAAAAGTATAAAGCCAACTTTAAGACCAGTTGCTCACCGTGCTACGCCATAGGCTTCTCCATTGGGTTTTCATTTCTGCGTAGGCTAGGCCATACAATTGACGTAAAAGTATAAAGCCAACTTAAACACCAGGTGCTCCCCGGGCTACGCCATAGGCTTCTCGGTTGGGTTTTCATTTCTGCGTAGTCTAGGCTCTACAATCGACGTAAAAGTATAAAGCCAACTTTAACACCAGTTGCTCCCGGGGCTATGCCATAGGCTTCTCAGTTGGGTTTTCATTTCTGCATAGGCTAGGCCCTACAATTGACGTAAAAGTATAAAGCCAACTTTAACACCAGTTGCTCCCGGGGCTACGCCATAGGGTTCTCGGTTGGGTTTTCATTTCTGTATAGGCTAGGCCTTACAATCGATGTAAAAGTATAAATCCAACATTAACACCAGTTGCTCCCAGGGCTATGCCATAGGCTTCTCGGTTGGTTATTCATTTCTGCGTAGGCTAGGCCCTACAATCGATGTAAAAGTATAAAGCCAACTTTAACACCAGTTGCTCCCCCGGCTACGCCATAGGCTTCTCTGTTGGGTTTTCATTTCTGCGTAGGCTAGGCCCTACAATCGACGTAAAAGTATAAAGCCAACTTAAACACCAGGTGCTCCCCGGGCTACGCCATAGGCTTCTCGGTTGGGTTTTCATTTCTGTGTAGTCTAGGCTCTACAATCGACGTAAAAGTATAAAGCCAACTTTAACACCAGTTGCTCCCGGGGCTATGCCATAGGCTTCTCAGTTGGGTTTTCATTTCTGCATAGGCTAGGCCCTACAATTGACGTAAAAGTATAAAGCCAACTTTAACACCAGTTGCTCCCCGGGCTTTGCCATAGGCTTCTCAGTTGTTATTTTTAACACAACTTGTGTTGTCCCTTGCATTTATTTAAACACAAAATAACACATAAATTGTGTTAAATGGCATGACACAAACTATGTGTAAAAAATTAACACATAATTTTTTAGAGTGTGGGATGGGTTACATGCAGGGGTCACATTTCGAGTATGGGTCCCCAAAACATGTCACACTTTTACTTAAATTTAACAGATTTAGATTGCATTAGAGATGCGCAGATCAGCTCAAACGTCACCCGAATCCACTGCTTCAAATATATAATCCACCTGCCACCCACCCGCACCATCATTTTCTCTTATTTAGATATCCACCCCTGACCTGCATTTATTCAGATTGCACATTACAATTATTAAAATTCTTTCTTTTTTAATATTTATTTATTAACTACAAGTTCTTCTTGGCCATATAGCTCTACATTTTCTTATTAGCATAAACACAGACTTTACTCCCTTTAAACTTTAACTGGAATGTCACTGCAAAACACACAAACAAAGCCTTTGCATATTACATACCCTGCACTTGTTTCATCTTCATCCCAGTACTTTCTTTTTGTTTTGCTTTTAATGATCCCTTTTCTATTTCAACTCGAAACTGTTTCGCCTCCGATGCACATATTTTTAATACGCGTTTGCAAATCAGTGCCTGTCTGCCTGATGAAAAAGACACGTTTCAAACATGTTCATATTTAGAGTGTGCAGATGATATTTATATATGATCAGGGTTTGAAATTAACTTTAAAACTCACCAGCCAATTTGGCTACTAAATTTTATGTCACATCTTTATTTATAATTTTTTTTTTTTATAAAATCTAAATCTGCAAATTATTCAAACTAAATTCTGACATCTCACTATCATCCTTGTACTTCACACCAAAACTGTCTTTTAGGTAAGCAAATCAATACAGTACAATGGACAAATAAAGCCTTGAATAAATTCCATAACTTTTACCAATAACCATAACTTTTAGTATGTATCTGTTCTTTAACAAGTTTTTAAAAAAATAAGTCAAGAGAGATGTCGTTTCTGTGTGATGCCTAAATATCAGTGGTGATGTTTTAATAAGCACATCATTAACGATTGAACATAAAAAATAGAGGGTTTTCACGACGCGTCATCAGAGCGGAAGACGCCATATTGGAGGCACTCCGCATCACAACAGAGCACAGACACTGATGTATATGCCGAACGTCGTCAAGGTAAATGGTTAATTATTGCCGTGTTTGAGATGGTACCAACAGGACATATTGAGAAAAACATTTGGATAATTATCGACTTCCAAAAGTGATTATAAACCAGGGAAAGGAATGCAAGAAATTATCAGAGGAGGCGCTTGTGGTTGGTAAAGCTCAGGAAAAAGAGTGGTATTGTATTAGAAATATGATTGAAGTACATAAAGTATAAAACAATTATGCTTCTACTTGTTGTGCTTTATTTAAAAAGTATTTAATATGTACTTGTAGTGTATGCACAAAATGTACTTAAACACAAATAAAATTTGCGCTGCAATGCCTTAATGCCAGTGTGTTTAATTGCTCATAGCACATTTTCTATTGTAATGATAATATTTTTAATAGTAAATGGTAAAAACAATTATTGCTTTTATTTTTTACTGTGCTTATTTTACTGTAAAGCACTTTGGTAGGACACTGGCTATTTTAAATTTGCTATATAAATAAAGCTGACATTGGCATATGGGCTCTGCATGAAAACTAGGTAGTTCACTAACTTATATCGGGATATGCAACTGAAGGAAGAATCGCCGGGTCGTCACGGATCCTAGAAGAGGGAGCTCGTAGGGATCTGCACCGCCTATAAATTGTAATTTCTCGAAATGTCGTGCCTTTTCTTGTGGTCCAAGTCCTTACCTATGCCTTTGTATCTGGGACGTGTTTTCTTTTGTTTAGACATGTCTACATTCACTTAAAGTATCCAAAGCGCATAATATTCCATTGTACTCTGTTCAGTTATTTACACCGAGTGCCTCCACAATGGCCGCGCATCCGGGTTACTGCCCAGAACGTGACGTCGGTGAAAACCCTCTATAACGTGCCAAATTGGCTAGTGATTTGACAACGTTACTTGCCACACCTGATATTTACCCGCATTTGGCGGGTGTTCATTTATTTGATCCACCAGCGACCCAACCGCAAATAATAAAAATGTAATTTATTACCCGAACCGCGTATTACCCGCAGTGCTTGGAGATATATCCACAATCTGGCATCACTAGTTTGCATGTGTATCTGTTATTTACTTTATTTTGTTATCAGAATTAATATTACAAAAAAAACTGGTTAGGTCATTTTTGTTACAATTTTAAGTTGAATTAATTTGTTTTTTTGTAAAGTTTTCGGTGGATAATTAACATGGATAATTGGAATCAAATTAAATGTTCAATCCGAATTAAAATGCTTCATGTAAACACTTGGATCGGAATAAAAAGCCAAATCGATTAAAAATCGAATCGGTTTGAGAGGGGTGGTTTATACCTTTTGGACTTCCTGGACTGGAGTGTGGAGCATATGCAATGACGTAGAATTGCCATAATGACAAATGACGCAAAGAACGCAAGCTTGTGTTGTTAAAGGATAATCAGTGCGGCAAAAGCTCCATGTGCTCGTCCTTTATTAATTATGACCTGAAATAGACCAGACAGCGATTTTAGAAAGATGGCTTGTTTGCATATCTTGAACATTGCAAAAAACTATATTTGTGCAATGTGGGCATGTCAAATGATCAAATCTGATTTGAAGCTTATGCCAAATAAACACACACATCAATACGATCACATTATGTAAAAGCTATGATAGGATTTATCAATCAGAGTGATTTCTTTCTGATGGAGGAAAACGGTGCCCATTTAAACATAGCTTTTGTTTCTTTCGGTATCTGTAGGTCTGCAAGTCGACCTCAACTCAAGGACAAATCAAAATGTAAAAGACACAAATTTAGAGACCATACTAGGAGTGCACGATTCAGAAAATTTTACGATTTGGTTCGATTCCGATTTTAGGCTCAAGATTCGATTCAAAATCGATTTTCGGTTCAAAAACAATTCTCGGTTTTAAAAAACGATTCACAGTATGTACTTTTTCCCATGTGACTGATTGTAGTAGATATACAATTTTAAAGAAAAGAAACACAACAAATTAAATGTAGTTTGATATTACTTTATGCAAAAATAAAAACTGATATGAAGCAATTAGATGACCCCTTTTATCAAACTATTAAATACAATAATATAGTATATTAATGATAGACAGTGCAGGTCTATAAATTATAAATGTGACTGGTGTTATAATGGTTATTATTTCTATTAGATAGAGCAGAAGCAGGAAAAGTGCCTCTCTTTCTATTTCTCTCTTGCCGATTAAAAAAAAGTTAATCCACTCATTATTTCAGATTCAAAAGTCTACTTGCTGTCCCAGTGACAGGGGACTTTACATTACAGCTTTGCATTTTGTAAATCTTGAGTCAGCTTGAGCTTTGCTCATTCAGTGCAATAGGCAACATAAGTATTGTCTTTTTGCTACTATCTCTATGCAAACTTTTTAGATTTTAGAAAATATATGGTTTATTAATAATAATAACAAAAAAACAAGAGCTAGTTGTGATCGCCATAGAAACCGTCTGCAAGCTGAAACTGCACGCGAGCTTTAGCCCGGTAGCGCTCACGGCCATTCTCTGATCGACTCGGGTTTTACACACAATTTTAATCAAACTTGGGACACGAAGTAATTTAACTATGACTGACCCGGACCCGACTGACCATTTCAAATACAAACCCGGAACCATATGGGCCGCGGGTGCTCCGGGAAGTCCGCTAATGGTAAAACTTTGCTATAGAAACATGAAGGATACAATGTGACATGAGCTTGTTCGCGTCGCATCCCAATTCATTGAGAAACAGAGAGCACGTGAACGCACACCGAACTTATCATGTCGCACACAAAATGTCATTATTAAAGAGTGTCATCATCACGGAAAAACAAAAAAGACAAAGTTTGATGCCAGATATACTTGGGCACTTGTTAATATTTCTGGGCAGCGCTGCAGCAGCAACAAGAGTGTGCAGGCGTCAGTGTGACTTCGACGCGCCATCTATGGGAATACTAAGATAAACTCATTTCAGGACAATAGTAACACGGCGTTACAAAAAAAAAAAATATGAATAGATTTTTGGAATTCTATGAATCGGCAATGCTTGAATCGCGATTCAAATGTGAATCGATTTTTTTGCACACCCCTAGACCATACGGTAGACGGAATATGAGCTGCCTTTTGCAAAACCGTCCAAAGACATCATTAATAATCAAGTCTTGTTTCTGAAAGCTGACACTAAATGTCTCTTGAATTTAAAGTGCAGTGCTATAAAACTTTTTCTCATATTGAAGAGAGACAATGAAGAAAGTAGTGAGAGTGTTTCTTGTTGACTGAGGACACTTCCACACGAAGCAAGAGCTTTCCCTATCCGATCTCTTTTTCCTCATTCTAAAAAGAGTAAGTACGTTGTCTCAAATATCTGTGTACACATGAAACACTGAAACTGACTCAAATCGATACATGCCAGACCAGTATGTGGTGCTGTAATTCTGTCATAGAGGTACACTAAAACAGAGAAGACAACTTGTGCATGTGCATAAACCGTGTTGAATAATTTGTTGCTTACCGTAGTACCAAAGGATCAGAAGATTTTGCTTTAGTAAAGCAAATAGGCTCACTACATACTGCAGCACAAACAGAAGCATGTAGTCCACCATTGCTGTTGTTGTTACATAACGTAGTGGTGCCTGACTAAAGTGAATTCTGATGACATCTTCGTATTACAAAATACACTCACCTAAAGAATTATTAAGAACGCCTGTTAAATTTCTCATTAATGCAATTATCTAATCAACCAATCACATGGCAGTTGCTATAATGCATTTAGGGGTGTGGTCGTGTCAAGACAATCTCCTGAACTTCAAACTGAATGTTGGAATGGGAAAGAAAGGTGATTTAAGCAATTTTGAGCATGGCATGGTTGTTGGTGCCAGACGGGCCGGTCTGAGTATTTCACAATCTGCTCAGTTACTGGGATTTACACTCACAACCATTTCTAGGGTTTACAAAGAATGGTGTAAAAAAGGGAAAAACATCCAGTATGCAGCAGTCCTGTGGGTGAAAATGCCTTGTTGATGCTAGAGGTCAGAGGAGAACGGCCAAATAGAAGAGCAACCTAGACTTAAATCACCACTCGTTACAACCGAGGTATGCAGCAAAGCATTTGTGAAGCCACAACACACACAACCTTGAGGCGGATGGGCTACAACAGCAGAAGACCCCACCGGGTACCACTCATCTCTATTACAAATAGGAAAAGAGGCTACAAATTGCCGAGCTCACCAAAATTGGACAGTTGAAGACTGAAAAAATGTCGCCTGGTCTGATGAGTCTTGATTTCTGTTAAGACATTCAGATGGTAGAGTCAGAATTTGGCGTAAACAGAATGCGAACATGGATTCATCATGCCTTGTTACCACTGTGCAGGCTGGTGGTGGTGGTGTAATGGTGTGGGGGATGTTTTCTTGGCACACTTTAGGCCACTTAGTGCCAATTGGGCATCGTTTAAATGCCATGGCCTACCTGTGCATTGTTTCTGACCATGACCATCCCTTTATGACCACCATTTACCCATCCTCTGATGGCTACTTCCAGCAGGATAATGCACCATATCACAAAGCTTGAATCATTTCAAATAGAGTGCCGAAGTCATGACGTCACTTTGTAGGCCAACCCGGAAGTTAGCGGCGCATGGGTTCCCTCGATCGAAAAGCCATTCATTTTTCCCATAGACTTTTGGAAAATCGCAAAAAGTAAGATCTGTGTTCAACAAAGAGTTATGAACCTTACACGTTTTGTCTATCAAGATAATCTTTATAAGTTAAACGAAAATGTATACATTTTAAAGCCTAATTAAAGCCGTCAGATATAAAATGCTAACGGTATGCTATAAACGGACTACAGCGCACCGGTCGCGGATCAACGTCATCATCAAGCTTCCTCAAACTTTATTTAAAAAACACGCTCGCTCATTGTGATCTGCGCTGTTTATGGACACTTATCCACTTTTTCATGAGAAATATTGCACATTCGTTATTTTCAAAAATGTTAGAAATTTTGTTTACGCGTGATTTTTTGTTAATGTTTTATTTATTTATTCGTTTAATTATTTCGTTAGTTTATATAAACCTTAATATTATCATTGTGCCCCAAATAAACTTTAAAAATTATATTTCACTGTATTATGTTTGATTGTATGTTTGCATACCATTTGCTAATTCGCCAGAAAAAAAAACATCTCAGAAGCACTAGCTATTGCCGTATCAATTTCCAATCTTATGTACTTTTTCTTACTTAGACGATAGAAAACCATAGATCGAGGAGAGAGAACCACTATAAATCTTGACATAACAGTGCAGCTTAGATGCTGGTTTACTTACAGGTGTTGTGTCGAACTCAGTTCCCCCTATGTTTCCCTTTAGTGTAGTGCTTTTATAGCGTTTTCAACACGTTACATTTAGAAAGATTAAAGATTTGAATTGGTTATACTAAAAAGGCATAATATCATGTATTTTATAATACAATTTATTAAATATTTCATACATTTGACAGTTTTTTATTAGGGTATTTCTTTTCAAATATAGCCTGTCTTTTTCTCTTTTTTTTTCCTTTACTGGTTGTTTTAAAAATGTAATGTTTGCATACATAATTAAATAAATATATATACATATAATATGATTCATACTGTAAAAATAATTGACTTACCATTAAGAACAATACAGATACATTACAGAAATGCACACATATACATCTCAGTAGCCATTAAAACTTTAAATATATAAATAATAAAACCTATAACGTGATAAAAACGCCATAAAAACACTACACTGAAGGGAAAAATAGGGGGAACATAGGGGGAACAGACTTCGACCCAACACCGGTATTGTAAGGGCCAGCATGAGGGACAAGGTTTATCAAGTCTCATTAAGTAAAACTATGGAGAGATAGAGGAGTTATAATAGTGTTCTATGTATTTTTAAGATAACTATACAATCTCTGAACAAACAGAACACAGTTAAATTCCAAACATTTAATATAATAGTTATATATAATTATATATGTTAAATTTAAAGAGAATTGTCCAATAGCATCAATGCTTAAATACAATATATTATAATTAAACCATGTTCTCTAAATAAACCATATATACTAATTTTGTTCACATTTTCTATATATTTTTACCTGGTAATCCACAAGCCCCAATGTGAGAGCCTGTGTAGTAAATTGTATCTCACATTACTGTGAGCTGACTGGTGTATAGTTACAATAGTATAACATTTAATTTTTGGTATTTGTTAGACAAGGGACTTACAGTGCATTCAAGCTATAGATATCAGCGCGTTCTCTGGGAATTAAACAAAAGTTAACAAAATGCTCCAATCACTGATCCACAGAAACATTGCAGCACGTTGTAGTAAACATCTTTATTTTCATAAAATAAGTAAACTTTGTCTCCGGACAATACAAAACATGTCAAACTACAGTCTCTCCACAGTACAACAATATTTGGAAAAACTACAATTTGAAAAGACTAAATATATAACGCTATGTATATTAACTGAAAGGTAAACTTCTGAGAACGTGAGGCTGAAAGGCTAGTGACAGATTTCCTGTCATGATGACGTCTAAACTCCCCGCCAAGGATGTAGTCCCTATTAGCAACTTGTTAGCAACCACCGTTTTTAAGGCACAATAAAGTTTAAAAAAATCACAAGCAGATTATAACTGGTGTATTTTATGTCATAGAACAAAACGTGAAAATATTTAGAGGTTTTGTTAACCACAGACCTTATTTTAGGCGATTTAGCAAAAACCCATTCAAAAAACCCATAGACTTCAGGGCGAGGGAACCCGTAGTGCTAAAATGCTACCTCACTTCTGCGTTTTAGCCTACAAAGTGACGCCATTACTTCGGCACTCTATTGGTTTCTTGAACATGACAATGAGTTCACTGTACTAAAATGGCCCCCACAGTCACCAGATCTCAACCCAATAGAGCATCTTCGGGATGTTGTGGAAGGGGAGCTTCGTGCCTTGAATCTGCATACCACAAATCTCCATCAACTGCAAGATGCTATCCTATCCATATGGGTCAACATTTATAAAGAATGCTTTCAGCACCTTGTTGAATCAATGCCACGTAGAATTAAGGCAGTTCTAAAGCCAAAAGGGGGTCAAACACAGTATTAGTATGGTGTTCCTAATACTCCTTTAGGTGAGTGTATATGAATTAGTTGTATACAAGAAACCGTAAGGGTGTTGTGTTCAAATTTATCCACTCTGGGATCCGTTTCATTCTTCATCTGGACAAAGCGCCAATACGATACAAAATGCTTACGTACACGCATCTCCGTGTGGACGGGCTCTTAGGCAGATGGCAAAGACTGAAGACCATAAAAGGCCAAACATTTTCCCCAGTTTTCACTTTTTGTCTGACTGCCAAACTTCCACTGCCACATTTCTCACACACACATATGGTAATAGAACGGAGTTAAGGAGGTGAGTGGCCTAAATCCCCCTCAAATGCTCTTTTGTTTCTCTGGTTGGAACTTCCCACACAAGCAGTTAACGCACTAAGCTCAAAATGACCAAGAACTGTTCATCTCTGTAACACATCAGACTCTCCTTTAAACAGCCCACACACCCATCTCATTTACAGCTGCATCATTTCCTCCCACACATACACACTCAGGTAAAACTTTTTCAGTCGTTTTTACTCTTTTTTAAGTACAGTTTATGACGTCAAGCAATCCTTTTGATTTAAAATGTACCTAAATTGGAGGTACCACAAGTGTCCCGAATCAGCCCGATAACTTATTTTATTATGCTAGTTTTATGATTATGCAATAGGATGTAATGAAAGTACAATCCAGCAGTACTATTCCCTAGTTTGCATCAAACTTTTTTTTCCATCTAATCACAAGTTTGTTCCTGTCAACTTTTAGACTCAGTGTTTTCTCCTACTATCATAAAGTATTGGGCACATCGTTATGCCCAAGATTTCTAACATGTTCAGGTAAATGCAAATGTGTGATGTTTCATTTAAAAAAAATCTAGGTTCCCCACAAATTATTAAGTCATCTGTGTTATCTGTACGGGTCAAACAGACGATTACCTAATGTTTTTGCACATAGCTTCCACTATGCAAGATCTCCAGATGGCCTAAGCAGCATTATGAAGACACTGATCTATGAGTTGCACTGTTCTCTCTCTCTCTCTCTCTCTCTCTCTGTGTGTGTGTGTGTGTGTGTGTATAACAGGTGTGTGTGATAAACAGAGAGACTCAAAGTGAGCAAGAGAGATCAGGAGTGAGAGACTCCTTGTGTGAGGGTGTATGTGTTTTGTGCACAAGAACAAAAAGCATCTACCCCTCCTTTTAATTTGCCTGTTCATCCAATCGGAGCCTGCATAATTTCTTTAGAGGACAACCACAGATGTTCCCCTTTGAGATGAAAATGAGCATCAGCCATCTTTCACCCAGCATGGGCTCAGTATTCTTTTTTTTAAATATATATATTTTATGTACAGTCACATCTGCTAAACATGTTTAATGAAACAAGATTTTTCATACTTGCCTGTAGTAATTGCAAGCTTTTTCTCCACATTAAAGTTGTGAATCGGGCAAAAAGAAAAATCACTTTGGTTGAGTATCAAGCTTGCTGAAGGCACAGTTATTTTAACAAAAACAAAAACAACCTAAAAACCACTAAAGCTCCTTGTGTGCAGCCTTGTTCGACATTAACGTAATTTCTATTGAAACAAGAATTTAGGTGGGGAATATTAAGTGTCTCCTCCCCCTTTAAAACAGTCAGCAGGGCTCCAGACTAACTTTTTTCACTAGGAGCACAGTGGCCCCAACTGAAAATTTTAGGAGCGCAACCAGAAAATTTAGGGGCACACACTGTAAATCAACATGCTAACCAAATATTCACATTTCTACTAATTTCCACTAGCCTGGGTGCCAGCCGATCTTAGCCCCGCCCACCACTTTTGAAAAACGGGGAAGATCGGTCTGGGGATTCACCGTTGAGGAGCTACTATGCGAATACCAAAACCGGCCGACGAATCAAATTGTGAGGGCGGGCTTTATACGATGATGGACAGATGATCAACAGTAACGTATCAACCACGTCACCAAAGAGCGCGTGTGTTCAATCTGTTTACAATGAAATGGCTGCCGCTGGTGAATTCAGATGTGTGGATTCTGACATTGAGTCTGTTCTAAAAGATAACGACAGAGCATTGATTTAAAAAGAGGAACAGAGAAACGCGATCAAGGCATTTGTTTATGTTTTCGCCGTCCTTTCTATGGAGGACAAAGTTAAAGAAGCAACTGAAATATCATGGCGATGCAACTCGGCGTGCACGACGAGATGGATATAATTAGCGGTCGTTGCCAGCTTCTTTTCGGAAGCCTGGAATCGTGACTGCTGAATAAGTGAAGGGACATGCTAGGCTACGATATTTTTCAAGCCAACGTAATGGGTAGCTATCGTCGTGGATGAAGTTCACCTAACGTACAAATGGTAAGAGATAACGTTAGTCTAACTGTATGACTTAGTAAATACTTAATGTTGTGATATAAATGAAATGTTGTAAACATAGTAGGTGTTGATGTACCTTCGCTAACTCAGACTTAGTATAATTACAATGATGTTAGTATCATTGTAGCGAAATTACTAGCAGTTCGGTCAGGCTGCTAAAGACACCATTTCAACATCACACACTCCGTTGCTCTGATTGGTCGTATGTCTATCCAATTGAGTGCAGAGGCATTTTTCGGTTGAGACACGCCTCATAATTTTAGCTCAATGGAGCGGTATCAGACTCAAATTCTGACCAGAATTGAGTATGACAACGTCAGGCTAAATTTCCACTGTATTAATAATAATTAATTTGATGATGGATGCAGAAAGTACAATGTGCTGTTTCAAATTCAGTGTCACATCACAAAAAAAAGTCAAATTTACTGGTCACACATGTCTGACTGGATGTAAAATTCAGTGGAACATTCTCAAATTTTTCTTGGCAAAATTCCACCATTTGGTGGCAGTCTGGAGCCCTGGTCAGTAGTGTTTAGTTTACCCCACAGCCTGAAATCTGATAAGAAGCTGAAGTGCAGAATGAGGTCATAAAAGCTGGAAGCGAGAGATTGGTGGAAGCAAGAAACTGTTGGGTTTAAATGCTTATATCTTTTAAATACAAATTTTGTTATGTTTGAAGCACACTAGATTATAGATATCTAAAAATCCAAAGAGTACAAACAAAATTTTTTCAAATATTTTTGTAGTAAATTCTCAACTCTACAAGATATAGGCTTAGTCCTCAAAAATCTTTGTATATTATTTGAAAAGCTCAGATGCAATAGCCGCTAAACACCACCTCCATCAAAAATGAGATGATTATATTAAACGAATGCTCCAGCACATATTTTCCATCAAATACTTTTGCATCTGTGACATTTGTGAAGCTAAGGCATTAAAATTACTAATCATTTTTTCATTGCCATTAAAGTGACATTACGGAACCTTAAAGGCGGGGTGCACGATTTTTGAGAAAGGGAGTCGGGCCAAATACCAAAACACACTTGTACTGTAGCCCATCAGCAGTAACGGGCGTGTCTACTAACCGACATCGTTGCCTGCGTTGTCAGTGTCTGCTTCGCGATGTAGTGAGAGCGACGTAGACCATTAATAACGCAGACTGTTTTTAATTAGTATTTAAACATTCTTTATGATATAAATATCTTTTAAAAAATATTTTAATAACACGGTTTTGGCGGTTATAGAGTCCTAATGACGATGTTCAACTATAATAATTATAATTATTTTATAATAGCCGTCACACCCTTAATGACAGTTGTCATAAACGTGCATAAAATCTCCTTAATGTTCATGACACATGATTATGATGGTAACGTGTCAGTCTAATGCACACCCCTTCAAGTAAAGGGTTACCATATTTTTACCAACCATGCATAAACGTTTACCAAAAAATAGAAACATTGGGACTTTAACTTCTGCTTTCAGTGAATCATCAGTTGATCTCAACCACTCTTTGTGCGTCACAAATTCTGAGACTTTGCTTAAAGGTGCAGAAATATAATATAATATAGTTATATAATATAAATAACTATATTATCAGTAGTGTATAAAGACCTCACATAATGAACTGTATTGTTTTTGTGACCTTAGAATGAGTCATTTTTATCTACATACACTGTGGGTCTCCTTACATGGAAGTGGCTGTCATGTTTCTACAGTAGTCCTAAACGTACAAACTGTTCTACAGAGCGTGTTTTGCCCTACGCTGTCTCAGATGACAACATGTTTGTCCTGTAGCAGCTACTAGAACTTCTCATTGCGTATCGGAATTGAGGTCGGTTGCAAAATGATCTCACAGTCTGCTTCACGTGTTGTTTTGACATGTATCAAAATCAACTGCTACACAGAAAGCTGCCATCTGATTTCTTATAAAGTTTTGATGTGAACAAGAAAGGGTCTGAGATCACTTCAGTTATAAAGAGGACCAAAAAAGAACTGGGTCCTCTTTTGTGTCCACTATATTGTGAACACCAAACGGACTGAGGTAACATTCGGATAGTTCCTTTTCTGGCTCACTTTAAGTGAACTGGGTTTGATTCTTTTAAAATGAACTATATGTGAAAACACCCTTAATGTCTGATAAAGAGAAACATTAACGTAATCTGTACAAATGTTAAAATGCAGGCTAACAATCATTCGAAATGGATAATCATTCAAAGCGAGAAGTGTTTATCAAAATACAGGCAAACAAACATGAATGTGGGGAAATGAACATGTGCTTATGTAAGTTATGTGCTTACTGTATGTGCAGTTGGAGAGAGCGG
This sequence comes from Misgurnus anguillicaudatus, assembly GCF_027580225.2. NCBI lineage: Eukaryota > Metazoa > Chordata > Actinopteri > Cypriniformes > Cobitidae > Misgurnus > Misgurnus anguillicaudatus. The sequence continues at coordinate 37,327,042 of NC_073344.2, forward strand.
TTTTGCTTTGTCTAAGTGGTCTTAAAGGATGTGGTCTGATGCAAATACTGCCACTTGTAGCAAAGCATCAATTTGAGGAAGTAAATGAATATGAATGAAGGTACTAAATTAGGGTACTTATATTCTCTATTCTGGGCAATTACATATGTCAATTACAATGACTAGAACTCACAGGACAAGAAATCTTTAACTAGACCCTGACAAATGACCTACTTTCAGATGACAAGAGACAAGATATGCATGATACAAGTCTCGTGTTCAATGTCTGAATGTAAAAACACATATTCAGCAAGCTTCTCTCAACCCCTTTGCCCAGACAAGGAGAATAACTTCTGAAGGTCAGCAGGAAATGACATGGCTTTTCGTACATAAGCAATATCGAGCTCTTATTTCACAGAGGTCCATCTAAAAAGGGGATGAAAGAAATGGCTGTGTGCCACGATTCTATTCTGGCATTAAATGGATCATTGCAAACAAACATTATGCTGGCCATTATTTTAGCCTGCAACTGTATTGTTCCTTCTCTGTGGTGATAAAAGGGGTGTGCAATTTCCTATGTACAAAAAAGGCACATTAACATGGCAGAGAATGTGCAAAAAATGAAAAAGTTACACATGCAAACGACAATGTGGTTAAAACGATGTGATTCGCAAAATTTGCTATATCTGTGTGATAAACTGTACATATGTCAATGATTATATACAAATACAGTATAATTATCTGTTGGTATCTTAGTAGTGATTTAAATTAAGTTTATTCAACTAAGTTCAGAAAGTGCATGGTCATGTAATCCAACCAATCAACATGAAGAGGTCTATCTATAGCCATCCCTCACCTCTGTCCCATTTTTTTTTGGTTTTTGCAGCATCACCTGATAAGATGTGTTTTGCTCGATCAAATCACAAGTGGATGAGAAAGACATATTTCGGTTCACATCTGGTATATTAATCTCTCTTTTGTCCACTTTCGACTGCTTATGTGCTGATTACTTCGCATTTAACACACGTTTTTAGATGTGACATGTGAACGGCCACGTGATGCTGTAATGTTGGACTTTGGTGATGTAAAATTGCTGCAGCAGGCTTAGTGATATTACGAACTGCCCGAAAACAGTCCCCTTGGTTACTTTCAATGGCAGGGACTATTTTTGGGCAGTGCATAACAGGGTTTCCCGCAGAAAATTGTTAGTTAAGGTGGTAGGGTTGGAGGGTGGGCGGTGCTGGGGGGGCGTGCAATCAAAGGGGCGGGGCGTACGCGTCATGATGAAAATGAAAATATTTTTATTTAAGACACTCAAATAAAACTTAATTTTGAAGAAACTATGACAGAAAATGAACACATACTAGATTATTAAAAATTAAATGTTTTTTAACTGATACCTCAAACGAAAATAGCTACGTGATGAAGTGAAACTAAAGGGTTAATAAACAGAAACTGAAGCAGATGTTGTAGAACGTCTGGTGAACGATGATAGATAGCACAAAGATTGTAGAAACTGATTATTTCCCAAATTCCCACTATTAATAACATTATCTTAAATGAGTGTAACTACTGTAGCATGTAAATAATAGGGCTGGGACGGTTGTAATTACCACCGCACCACCGCGGTGGTGGAGTCAACCGGCGGTCGGGAAGTGCGCCCCACGGTGGTGTGCACCTCACAAATTATGAAAAATAATTGCCTTGCCTTAAGGTTCGTATTAACGCAAACAGCCAGCAGACGCCGAGTTAATGCGCTAATTTGCAAGGGAAGGCAACTGATATATCAGTGATGACCTGCTGGCTTGGGGGCGGAACAATGAGGAAAGATATTGGCCGTTTCTCAATCCGAAGACTGTAGCCTCCGGAGGTCGAATTATATAATTACAGCACATTTTTACAGTCCACTGATTCAAAAACAGTATAAACTCTGAATCGGATCTAGAAAAAGCCCTTTATAAAAATGCTATTATCTCAGCCTTTTGCTCAAAATGTGGGAATTTTTAAGAAACCTACCCATATTTAGGAAAAATATTGAAGCTCTTCAGGGCTTCAGACTAACTTTTTTCACTAAAAGCACTGTGGCCCCCAACTGAAAATTTTTGAGGCGCAACCAGAAAATTTAGGGGCACACACTGTAAATCAATATGCTTACCATATATTCACATTTCTACTAATTTCCACTGTATTACTAATAAATACTTTAATGATAGATGCAGAAAGTACAATGTGTTGTTTCAAATTCAGTGTCACATCACAAAAAAAAGGTCAAATTTACTGGTCGCACATGTGCGACTGGATGTAAAATTCAGTGGTACACTCTCAAATTTTGGTGGCAGTCTGGGGCCCTGCTCTTTGGTTATTTTTTTGCCTGATGCTTATGGTCTAATCAGATTCAATGGATTGTGCTAAGCTATGCTAAAAGTCCTAGCGCCAGACCCAGAGATCAGCTGAATGGATTCCAAACCGATAAGAATCAAATGTTTAACTCTAGGGGAGCTGGAAAATTAGCATATTTTCAAAAAAAGTGGAATGTCCCTTTAAGTAGCTGTTCAAACACCTTTGACCACATGTGCGTCTACACCACAAAAGCAATCCGGTCGAATGTGTTTTCGACTACCTGCTTAAAATATGGTTGAAAGTTATCAAATACTGAAGTATCCACACTGTAAAAAAAATCTGTAGAAATTACAGTATTACTGGGTATTACTGACAACTAGCTGCCAGTAACTTACTGTAGATTTTACATTTATGTTATTTACTGGCAAAAGTTTGTTCAAAGTTAAATGAACATGAAACATTTTCAGTATTTATCTTCTACAGTAAGTTACTGGCAACCAGCTGCATAACTACAGCACATTTTTACAGTCAACTAATTTAAAAACAGTATAAACTCTGAATCGGATCTAGAAAAAGCCCTTTATAAAAATGCTATTATCTCAGCCTTTTGCTCAAAATGTGGGAATTTTTAAGAAACCTACCCATATTTAGGAAAGATATTGAAGCTCTTCAGGGCTCCAGACTAACTTTTTTCACTAAAAGCGGCCCCCAACTGAAAATTTTAGGGGCGCAACCAGAAAATTTAGGGGCACACACTGTAAATCAATATGCTTACAATTATTCACATTTTTACTAATTTCCACTGTATTACTAATAAATACTGTAATGATAGATGCAGAAAGTACAATGTGCTGTTTCAAATTCAGTGTCACATCACAAAAAAAGGTCAAATTTACTGGTCGCACATGTGCGACTGGATGTAAAATTCAGTGTCACACTCTAAAATTTTGGTGGCAGTCTGGGGCCCTACTCTTTGGTTCTTTTTTTGCGTGATGCTAATGGTCTAATCAGATTCAATGGATTGTGCTACGCTATGCTAAAAGTCCTAGCGCCAGACCCGGAGATCAGCTGAATGGATTCCAAACCGATAAAAATCAAATGTTTAACTCTAGCGGAGCTGGAAAATTAGCATATTTTCAAAAAAAGTGGAATGTCCCTTTAAGTAGCTGTTCAAACACCTTTGACCACATGAGCGTCTACACGACAAACGCAATCCGGTCGAATGTGTTTTCGACTACCTGCTCTAAATATGGTTGAAAGTTATAAAATACTGAAGCATCCACACTGTAAAAAAATCTGTAGAAATTACAGTATTACTGACAACTGGCTGACAGTAACTTACTGTAGATTTTACATTTATGTTATTTACTGGCAACAGTTTGTTCAAAGTTAAATGAACATGAAACATATTCAGTATTTATCTTCTACAGTAAGTTACTGGCAACCCAGCTGCATAATTACAGCACAATTTAAAAACAGCAAAAACTGTGTATGTTTGATTATCGCTCTGAATCGGATCTATGAAAAAAGTCCTTTATAAAAATGCTATTATCTCAGCCTTCTGCTCAAAATGTGGTATTTTTTAAGAAACCTACCCATATTTGAGAGGTAATAAAGACAGAATGAAACAGGTTTTTTGTTTGAAAGCAGATGGTCTGTTCTTTCATTTGATATAATTCAGGTTTATATATTTAAAGAACAATAGTCCTGCTAATAGTCCTGAATTTATTTTTCATCCATCATTGCTTCCAGGTTTCCATCATCCACATGACTGGAGAAGGATCAGTGGGATGTTTTGCATCAGGACCACAATTACATAACATCCTTCCCTCAGCACAGCATATGACTGAGGAGGATTCCACATGGTCACGTTTACAACCATTACTATAGAGCTTTCCAGGGCAAACATATTATCAACGGACAGACTCTTGTTTTAGCCCCATGTGGACTGCAATATCCTATATCCCAGGATATATTAATAAGACCTGTGTTGCATAACTATCAGGCATTTTGGTACCATTATGGTATGAGTAGCCAAATAACAAATGATTTTGATCTCCTTACAGCCTCGGGAGTCATTTGAGACTGAGACAGATTTGAAAACAATCCAAGAGAACCATGACCAAAATACATGTCATCAATTGCATAAGCACAATCTCTTTGCAAAGAAGATGATAAATCTGTTTATCTTAGCCTTTAAAGATTTTCCACAGTTTACACAAACCCAATGGCAAATGTGCTTCCTGCCCTCAGCCTGGGAGTCCTTGGAAGAAAAATAGACATTGCAAACCTGGCACAGGCCTACAAGCTTATTCCTCAGGAGAAAACAAGTCGCGGTGATTGTAAGTCTCAAACATTAAATCTTGTCAAGGTGCCTCTCTGGGTACCAAGGAGGAATAATCAGTTAAAAATGTGTTAAACTGATCAGAGGCCTGTTCTGGAAGTAAAGTACAGTATGAGTCACAGATATGACTAACTTTAAATTATGGACATAAAACTGAAACACTGATCTCAGCAGAGCTAAATGTGCTTTGGGCTGAGGCGATGATGTGAGGCAGTCATTGCGGATTGTGAGGGTGAAGGGAGTCGATAGTATCAACTAACTAAAACACAAACAGAACAAACACAGAGTAACAAGTCTTTGGCTGCGTCCGAAATTGCATACTGTGACAGTACTACAGTAGGTACTGAATTAGATGATCATCAACCATTAAAACAGTAGGTACACAGCAAAATCACTGGTGTTAAAATAACACCCACAGTGTCAAATTTAACACCGGCAAAGTGTGTATATGTGTCCACACTACACTGTGTTAATTTAGTCAAAAGTGTAGTGTTAATTTAACAACACCCATTATATGTTAATTTAACACTCAATATTGTTAAATTTTACACTTTGTTCAACACTATTCATTGTTGTTTCCACACTACACTGGTGTTGGCACACAAATACAGTGTTAAAAATTAACACTCCTAATTTAAAGTCAACACCAGTGTAATGTGAATTCAACAATGTTAAGTGTTAAAATACTGATTAATAGCCACTTTTGTTGCTAATGGGTTGTTTCTATAAAAGAAAAATGACAAGAAATATTGCAAAACCTCTTTTTATTAAAGTAAATCACATTTAATATTTACATTGATACACACAACACTTTGCATTTAACACTGCTTATTTAAATACCTCAGATACAATTAGACACAGAATACAGTATGGAATAATGAAAGTTATCTTATACCACAGCGCAGTGACATGAAAACCACTTATTATAAAGGACCCTAAATCAAATAAGAGTTAAAAAAAATTAGCCACCCTACTCAAAACTTGAATATTAAAATACACTGCAATTACCTTACTGGCAGGCAGAAATGCTTATCCTTCACAATACTAAAGATTTTTTCCATAACAAAACAGACATTTCAATTCAAAAGACGTTTCATTTTTCTTAAACACGTTCCAACCTGGTATTTAGTTCTGTAGTTGTTTTACTGTACAGTAGTGGAAGGCTGCATCAGTGGTCTTCATCATGGAGGGAATGGCTTTTTGGTCCAGAATGATGCAAAAATTCTGGATGCAACTTTTGTTCCCAACGCAGAGCAGGCAGGGCTGTGCTGATCCATCCACCTCAAAGCATGGATTGATGCTCATCACCTAAGTGTTTTAAAATAGTGTATTTGATGAATGTATTTGATGTGTATTTATGAACTTGTATGCACTTACATGGGGTGAACAATGCAAGCAAACTAACTGCTGAATAAATAACTAGAACAAAATACCAAAAAACTTACACAGCACAATCAGTAGCTTCAGTTGCACATTGACCCTCTCCAGTATTGCTTCCTGTCACAAATGAAGGCAAGAAGTGAATGAGCCACGGAAGAGCTGCCACATCACTGTCCCGTCCTAGCAAAACAGAATTTAAACACCATGAGTGTACAGTTAAACTTTAAAACCGTAAAAGTAACAAACCCATGTACACTTACCATATTTAAACTCCTGTTGACCAGACAGAGGGTCATCCATATCTTCATCAGGATATAGGCTGCAATTATCCTTTAATTGTTGTATGTTGGCTATTTTGCAATACATCACCTCAGCATATTTCTGCAGATTTTCAAAGACAAAAAGGGTCAAGAAAATACCAAAAAGGATGCAGTTTTAACCGTTATTTGAATCAAAATCATCTCAGTATAATCATGTTAGAGACAGTGTACAGTACTAAAGTACTGTGTGTACTCACATAGTTGGTAAGCTCTTATCCTCCAAACTGGGTTAAGGAATAACAGTTCCAGAATTCACGGGTATGCCGTATTCAAATATAGTCTGGTAGGGTCCTATCACAAAAAAATGACAATAAAGACTCTGAAAACTCAACATTCTTTTTATATTAAAAACAGCACTCAAGACAATATGAATCTTCAATTATACATTTTCAAAATAGTAATCAATTTGATTGCTATTTAATATGACATCAATAGCAAAACGATGTATGAGAAGATAATATATTTTTATTAAAGTTGGCAGCAGGTCATGTCACTTTCTTGCCTGATTAATAACCATAATATGTACAAAACTACATATACTAAAAAGATTGGTTAACTGTTCAGTTATGTCAAATAAAATGATTTATATGTATAAATATATAAACTTACCTTCTGTAATGAATTTATATAAGTATTAGCAGTCGTTTCTAATTGGAAGTCATCCATGTCAGGTCTTCTTTAATAAACTGCCCTAAAAACAGCATCTCTTCTGAATGATTTGAAGCACTCAGTGTGTACTTTCACCAAACTAGCATCTATAATGACAGAAAAACAAATGTTCGCCATACACGTTTTACACTTTCGTATGTATTTGCTATTTGCATCTGTCTGACATCTAGCGCCACGAAAAGCTTACAACACACAATGCATCCAATCTGTGCATATTCTGAGGTAAAATGAATTGTTGGTTTGGCGATATTTTCCCTGTTTGCATTAATATAAAAAAAAAAAAAAAAAAACACATGACGATGCGGTTGCGGTTTTCTCCGTGTTTTTCAGTAATTTTAATAATTAACCGATATCCGTGCACTCACGTGCATGTAAACGACCTCGTTAACTCACGGTATCTATATGATTACCTCATAACGAGCATCATATGGTGAATAAACGAGCTTTCATTTAACTTAATTTCATACCTTCAATTTGTAGTGCATGTCGCGTTTTATCATGGTTCAATTATTACATTCATTCATATCTCCTGTTAATATTATCCTTTTTGGTTAAAACTTTTAGCTAGCAGTTTAACTTTATACCAAACTAACAAGGGAACAACGTAACACAAGGTAGCTCTGATTAAACTGAACCAAATAACGAACAAAGGGGAAATAAAATGGGAAAAATATCTTATTTAGGTTTTTTGGCAAATGGCTGCGTAGAGTCAGACAGAGAAATAACAGTTTAATTTATCTAAACCAAGTGAATATTATGAGATTTACCTGATCTCTTCAGTCCTCCTTTGAAAGAAAATGGCGGTAAAATCCCTGACAGGATATGTTTAGTGGAGGCGTGGCTTGATTTACACCGCTCAGAGTGAAATCTGATAACACCCTTGTTTTACACTGACACTGTCGTGGATATAACACTGGCCTAGCAATGGCAGTGTTATTTTATTACCAGATAGTGTTAAAACAGCATCAACACTGTGTATTTAACACCATCCCTGAAAATTTAACACTGGTGATTTTGCTGTGTACTATTTAGTATAAATATGGATAGTATTAATGATAGTATGAATACATCTGCCATGTTGATACTTTATGTGACATACATAGTCTTAACAACAAAGTGTCAAAAAAGCAGTTGGACGTGTTACAGAGTATTTCTGTGCCAAATGCACTTCACCAGGGTTCGTACAAGTTTCGGAAAGTTTTTTTCAAATACGGAACCAGCTGACAATTTAACGCAGCGTACGCAAACAGTTGCGTAAAGTTAAAGTAAAAGGCGCGTGTCTGCATGCGCATTTATAAGCCCCTCCCTCATTTGTCATGCGCTGATTAACTGGTGGGAAAAATCTGTCACCGCAACAACCCTAACGTCAATCAGCGGGAGAATGAGAACCGAGGATGCTAAGTTACAGGCATCAGTTCACGCGACAGTTTTGTTTTATATCAAGACTCAAAAGTGTGTTTTTGGATGTAAGGAGAAGAAAGCCAACATTATGGAAACAATGGATATAGTTTGGTTATCCTGGGTAGCAGCGAAGTTTTGAGTGTTTATTTAAAAAGTCCCAACCGGGTCATGAGATGCATAAGGTAAGTAAAACTTCTGTGTACATTTTCTATAGGTTGACAGAAGCACTGGGGACCCAATTATGTTGGAAACCTGTGCGTAAGTGCATATAATATAAATGGCACGAACATGCAGTAAATCATAAGTTATGCAGTGTTGTATACAGTGTTGATTGGCTCATGACTCACTCCTCCCGCAGCTTGTAACTCCTCCTTCCTAATTTTTTCGTACGTTATCGGAAAGAATCGCCAGAGCTGTCTTTTATAAATCTGATAAAACTCTCTTTGGAGATATGAGGGATGCAGTACTACTCTATAGGTACTCCAGATAAACATCAGATATGCAGAAACAACGTGTGTTATGGGAGCTTTAAATTAGCACAATTTAACCACAAGGGACAGCTGCTTAATATATGTATTTGCATTTGAATAAAGCCGCGTTAACACATCGAGTCCATCAAAGGGTCCAACCTACTATATACTAAGTAGGCAGTTTCATACACACTACACAGCGGCTTTATGTACCTTTGTGTACTTTCCCTGTGGCAAATGTTGGCCAATGTGGAAGTAAAAACAAGATACTTGAAACAAGCTATGTTATACATACAATTAATAGACATACAAATGTATAATTTACAAACAAGCATAGAGGCTGATATAAATTTAACAGGTCTAAAATGGACGGTTGAGTCAAAAACAGAGAGAAAATACTGTTATCGTTTGCTCACATGTCAATACAAAACTATGACTATCAAAGTGTAAAAATAATACAGCCTTTTAAAATGTCAATGGGCTCTTAATTTGATTCACTGTATCGAAAAAATACTGAAAAAATTAAAATGTATTATTTTGTGTTGCACGTAGGGCTGTCACGATTAATTGTGCAAATGCGCGTTTTCTCAATGAATGAATTTGAATGAATTACGGTGAAATGCCGCCACAAAAGCCAGAGGGCGCTCTCGTGCAGAAACTCCAATTGTGCCACAGAAGAAGAAGCATTACAAATGCTATTCCAGGAAATGTCTAGAGAATATTTATATCGCCGTTCCTTGTATTGTTTCAGGTATTTTCATGATAATAAATAATATTTTTAATGATTTTGTTTAAAAAGTGTTGCTTTTTCAAATGCACTTTATAAACGACTCCAACTTATAATGATTTTAGATTTATAAGGACTTCTTACTGACCATTTCATTCAAGTGACACTAGCAACCCAGTTAAATGGTATTTTACTTGGTTTTAAATAAGAAGCCGGGCTTGTTGTTGGGCGTGTGTGTGTGAAGTTTTAACGCATCATCCGTTTTGGGAGACGCAGTCGTGAGGTCTTGCGATACGGACTTGCGGAGACAGGCGGGAGTATTTAATAAGCATATAGAGACACAGGCTGCGCGTGTGCATCAAGTTTAAACATCTTGTCTGTTGTGGAAGACGGCGCGCGCGAAAAGTCTTGCGATGCGGAACCAGGCACGAGTATTTAACAAGCATTGAGAGACACAGGCTGCGCGCATGCTTTAAATTGAAACCCCTCGTCAGTTTAGGAGAAGCGCTGTTTTGGTTGACGTGCCTCTCACGGAGAAAGCACAGACATACTTGCGCTCGCTCAATTGGTTAGACTGTCTCAAAGCCTCTCTACATATTTCTCAAATCGCATTATATCGCATCCTTTCTCGATTTGCTAATCGCAACGTTTCACATCGCGATTGCGGTTCGATTTCGATTAATCGCCCAGCCCTACTCAGTACGCTGCATAAGCTCTCATCCTGAATCTGGATGCGACTAAGATGGCGGCATTACCGGATGCGAGTTATTTTGGTTTATAAAGTTTTAAATGTGGATATTTCTACAAGGAAACTGCGCGGATTACCCTCAGAAGGACTTTGTTTATCATTGTGGAGCCGTTTGGATTTATTTTGTGAAGGATGGCTGCACACTTTTTGGACTTGAAGGTCGTGGACCCCATAACTTCACATTTGATTAACTGAAAGATCTAAAACATTTTCTAAAATAACTGAAAATGTCATCGTCTGAAAAATGATGGACATATGCATCTCGGACGGCTTCGGGGTGAGTAAATCATGGGTTAAAATATCATTTTTAGCTGAACTATCCCTTTAAGGGGGGTATTATCCCCTTCTGACATCACAAGGGGAGCTAAATTTCAATTACCTTTTTTTAAATGCTTGCAGATAATGGTTTACCAAAACTAAGTTACTTGGCTGTTATTATTATTATTATTTTTAGGTTGATAGAAGCACTGGGGACCCAATTATAGCACTTCAACATGGAAAAAGACAGATTTTCATAATATGTCCCCTTTAATGTGTACAGGTTTGCAGGACACGAGAGTGAGAAGTTGAACAGTATCATATTGTGTCATATGTTCATATTTTGCTGAACTTGTGCTTTATGAAGGCAATCTCCTTTGTGGCAAGCCTGCCATGTGCCCATGTTTTCCTCTGAGCTAAGTGAAACTATCACAAATCACCAAAACCCAGTGTGGTCAATTACACAATATTTATGCAACAACGCCAGCCTCACGAGATCCAACATGGTAAACCTGACAAACAGTCCATCATTTACCAACGACTGCACGAGACCTCTCTTAGGGCCTGAGTAAACAGATCAGCTATTTATAACTTATCACATATGCATAATGATCCCAAACATTATTGGTGGTTTGTACAACCAAACAGCATAAGTAACGTTAGTACAATGGCGCACTTTATCATAAACCACATCCTTATTAAGTAACGAGCCGTAATAAGAATGTTTACAAGTTTACAATTACACATGCCATATGATTTTGAAAGCACTTGCCAAAGTTGAAACGTACACCCCGTTTCACTTTCACAATGCATGATGTCAGATAATTTAGCAAAAGAAAACACTGGCCTTTCAAGTCACACTGCATTCATACTTTAACCTTCCGCCGCCGACTAATGACACTTCCAGGCTTTTCCCTGCGACAAGAATCGTTAGTAGCTTTCGCTTTGGTCTTCAAAGATTTCTCACATAAAACCTCGTAACACACTATTAAATTACGATCAAATGATACATCACAACCGAGTGGATAACAACGCTACAAACCTAACTTATTTTTAGTTCGATCGCCTTGCGCACAACAGACCACAGAAACAGCACGCACGTTACTTATTGCATTTCTGTGGTTTTGTAACCATCAAATAACATCAAGACTCTTCTTAATGTTTCACAAATAATATGTACTCACATCCCAGTGGGTCGCTAGGTCAATCCATATCGTTGGGAAGAGTTAAAGATGCTTTCTAATCTCTGTTGCCAAATTCCAGCGCTCTGCCTCCTGCGCTTCTCTGCTGCAGGGCGAGACTCCGCCCTTGTGCGTGACGCCACCATGTCCGGTCCCGCCCTTTCCACGCGCTCTGTCTGCAGATACACGTGCAAGCGCGTTCACTCAGGCAACACAAACAAATAATCTGATTTAAGGAGACAATAAAAGTAAAACAACGCGTTAGTTTAATATTCTGGTTTGTCTAAGGAAATGTATTTACACGATTCGTCTAAGTAATACATTTAGTAGAGTTACTACTATATTTGTTTTATTATGTTTTAAATACGTTGAAACTAGCGAATACAATCCTTAAACAAAAATCTGCACGTTTTTTATGTAAAGCCAGGGAGTTACTTAAGATGGACGGTCATTGCTGTAATTTTTGTTTAAGAATAAAACATTATATTTAAAATAAAAAATATACCTTATTAATAAATATTATATATTATAATACATTTTCTAATAGTGAGATAAAAGTCTCCGATGCGTGCCTACTGTTTTCATCTTCATGCATCAGTGCATAACAGGTGTATTTCATGCCATGCAAAAAATATGAAAACGTACAGATTCTTAGCTCTATTCTGCCATCATGTGGATGATTGTAAATATGCACATCGTTGTTAATTCTTTAAACATTTTGTCTTAATAGTCTTAATTAGTCTACTTTAAAAAAAAAATCAACTAAATATTTGTTTTAAAATATGATAATGTGACTAACATTGAATTAGTACAACTAAATGATTTTATTTTGTATTAATTATCACTATATATTAAAGTTTTTGGTAACATATAGTTTGTTCTCTGTCCAACTTTAAGGGGGCGACTCCCCAGCACCCCCTATTGGCCAACCGCCAAACTACTTTATATTGATACTACATACTACTAAAATGTACTAGCATTACAAATAGGTGTGTACAAATTGACTATGAAAGTTTATTAAAACAGACAGAAAAACACAACAACTAAAGTGGCAAAGATTGATGTAAAGATTTTAATTTATTATCTTTCCTCACAGGCTAAACTTTCTTTTGTATCAAAGTAACATCATCAAAATAAAACTTTTTCTGCTTACTTTGTGGCCACACTTTAGGTATTCTTCACCATGTTCCCTGGGGAAAAAAAACACATGACTCATTTTAACCAGATTTGAACTAGGCTCCAATACAATTCTCTGCGTTGTTTTGAGGAACTGGAAAATACGAACCACAGCCGTGCCTCAGATGATGGTATATTATGTAAAATATAGGTGAACTATGCAAAGGTGGAACTGTATTTGGTAGCATCAAAAATTAGGTCAAGCTAAAAGCTTTATATTGTAGTCTGTGATTTTTGATGCTACAACCTATAGTATATGAATTTGATATGGCCCCTAGCTGTCACTGGTGCTGTACCCTTTCAAAATGTTCACATTTGCACCTAAAGAGTACATATTATTACCTCAAAAGTATATTGGTACCATAATGTAACCTGTACTTTTTGTAAATGGTACATTTTAGGATCTTTTTTAAAGGGTGCTGCCCATGTGACGGCCTGCAACCATTTTTTTATTCTGACAGTGTAAACACCAACATATTTTGCATGTTTATTTACTATTTACTTTTATTACATTGTAAGTAACACACTGTATGAACATAGCTAAAGTAGACGGTGTGTAATGACACTAATCGATTGGGGAATACATTGTGGGAAAAGTGATATTTTTATTTTGGGGAAATTAAGCATGTGTTCTTTTTTCAGATATTAAACAGAAATATTATAACACTTAAGTTAATATTTCACTGTTGTTATTACTCAGGAATATACATTCATTTAACAGGGGTAGATCTGTTTCAAAGTCAAATAAACTTTTTATAGTAGTACATCTATTTTTATTAAACATGGTTACTGAATACTGACACCAGCAACACATGATGACAGATGCTATTTTCTATACCATTACATCAGTACGTAACAATTTAGATCAGAACAGATTGTGTAACCTAATATGAATAGTGCTACAATCATAAAATAATTATCACATTATACACACATACTGCCATTTAAATATTGTATAAAGATGAATTTTAATCCTTGCTATTTATTTTGCTACTAGATTAGACATCTGTTTAAAATAAGTCTTTACAGAAGTCCAAGAATAGTGATGTCAGGTCTTTTTTTAGCATGGGTCATGGCACAGTGGCCACACTAGTGAGAGTCCGAACTCAGATTTTGATAGAAGGACAAGAAATAATGTGAAGACTAAAGAAACTGATTAACAAAGCAGATGGAGATGGTTTTGGGAACAGAGACCAAGAAGTAAAAAAAATTCAGAGACAGAGACCGACAGAAAGACGATCCAGCAGCCATGCATCTGGAAGTTTTACGGTTCTTGGCTGGGTTCTTTGGAGCTCTAAGCTTAATATTTCTCTTGGGGTCTCTTGGGTCTGATTACTGGCTTTTGGTATCTGAATCTTGTGAACAAGGTGATGTGGCAGTTTTCAGACCATGGAGAGTCACAAAGGTAAGAGTTGAGCATATTTACTATACCATGTGTTTGAAAGTTCAAACTTCGGAACATGTGCTTTATCTATTTTTAAGAATACATTATACATATTTACATGTTTAAATGCTTTAATGTTCAAATTGTAATATCATAGAGCTTTAATCTGCACTGTATCAGTATTATAAAGTTTAAAACAAGTTTGTAGTTTTAATTGGGAAAAAAAATGTAAAAATGCTACGGTAAAACCCTGTTTAATTGTAAAAAACTTGAAATATACAGTTAAAACTGTAATAGATTTAACAAAACACAGAAAGTCGTGTTATAGTCACCCAAAATTTTATTAATTCATTCATGTCCATGGCACGAGGTTCAGCTTTTTGTGTGCCTTGAGCACAAATGTCTTTTTCGTGAGACTCGCATGAATTTCCATGAAATTCGTTTTTATTTTATGTATTGTTTTCTCATTGTTTTTTACTATTTTCTTCTTATTGTCGGAGTTGGGGTTAGAATCACTTTCTGTAAAATTTTTAGACATCCCAACCCGAACTCTAAGCCCAACTCCAGGCGAGAATAGTTTTAAAAGTGGAAGAAAAACATTAGAAACCAATACATAAAAGTACATCCTAACCCAAACCCCAAATCTAACCCAACCCCAAGAGACAATGATTTAAAAATAGTAAAAAAAATTATAAAATAATACATAAAATAACACAAAAAAGAAAGTTGTGCCACGGACACGAAATTTTTTTTATGGAGTTTTGTGTGAGTGTCACGAAAAAGACATTTGTGGCCAAGGCACAAAAAAGCTGAATTTCGTGCCATGGAAACTGATATATTAATACTGGCTGTTTCTCAATATGCGTTCTTCAGCGATCTTGCATCCTCGTGTCCTCGCTCTACGTCATCATTAACGGTCGAAGTTCATTCCAATTCTCAAGAACGCAAGGACAGAGGACGCGCGAAAATACCCGGATGTGTTCTTGATATCGAGGATGCATCGAGTGCAGACTTGCTGAAATCGCTTTACGCCCCAGAAGTCTTTGCGGCAAAACTTCCGAGTTCGTTCTTCCAAGGTCGCCTGGCAAGACCGATCTCCACGAGGACGCAAGTCCGTTCTTTGCGTTCTTGGAATTGAGAAACAGCCACTGTCACGGTTAATCCGTGTCATGTCTTGTTTCTGTTCCGATTGTTATCACCTGGACATTCATTGATTAATTACCTGCCTCATCACACCTGTTTGTCATTTAGTCTGTGTATATATACCTCTGTCTTCTGTTTGCTCACTGCTGGATCATTGTCATTGATACCCTGTCTGTTCCTGTGTTCATGTTCCTGCCTTCACCATGTCTGCCCTCGTGTGTTTATTATTAAATGTTATTTATTTTTGAACCTTGCATTTGCGTCCTGTCCTTACAACCCTTCCGTGTCGTGACAGAATGATCCAGCCAAACTGGACGCAGCGGGTTCACGGAGGGCGGCTCCCCCAGGAGTTTCGTCGAGGGGGAGTAGTGACATCGGGGTTCATTCCCCATCAGCCCCGATGTCTCTTGGGGACCACCGTGAGCGATCGCTCGCTCCTGCGGGCCTGCGGGAGGAGGATCGGCCCAGGCGGTCCCCCAACGGTTGAGTCGTCGTCGACGGTCCCTCGGAGGACCACCATCCTGCTCGCAGGGGGATCCGGAACGGACCACGCCCGATCATTTCCCTGGGGTGGCTACCGAGGGTCTCCGTTTCCGCGAGGGGATGGGAGATGATTTCCGGGGGCATCTGATCGTCGACGATTCCCAGGAGGGGGGTAATTCGTCTGCCTCGGTTCTCGGAGCGATCGCTCCGGTTCTCCTGGCGCAGTCCGGCCAACCGTCCTGTTGGTCTCATCCCGGCGGCTGCCGGCTTCGCCAGGGTCCCCAAGCCCTCCACCCCTCCCTTAGACTCTCGCTACCAGACTTTGTTTTTGTTGTGTTTTATGTGAGTGTCTGGTAGCCACTCGTAGAGGGGAGGGTAATGTCACGGTTAATCCGTGTCATGTCTTGTTTCTGTTCCGATTGTTATCACCTGGACATTCATTGATTAATTACCTGCCTCATCACACCTGTTTGTCATTTAGTCTGTGTATATATACCTCTGTCTTCTGTTTGCTCACTGCTGGATCATTGTCATTGATACCCTGTCTGTTCCTGTGTTCATGTTCCTGCCTTCACCATGTCTGCCCTCGTGTGTTTATTATTAAATGTTATTTATTTTTGAACCTTGCATTTGCGTCCTGTCCTTACAACCCTTCCGTGTCGTGACAAATACAATTTTGCGTGACTACTTTCCGTGAGATCATTTTGCTTAAATGTAATGGTAAAATAAAGTAAAATCTGTGGTTTTCGAAAGTAAAAGCCGTGAATTACCATATATTTTATGATGAAATCTCTTTAATGTTTAAATGTGTTGAAAAACGGTGAAAAACAGTAAAAGCAAATTCCCAAATTGTATTTTACACACATTAGAGGGTTTTATGTTACATTTCGTGTGATTTAATTAATGTTTATTACATGTCTTATAAAATTTGAGTGAATTTGTGCTTAAAACAAAGGTTTATGAAAAAAGTAAACTTATTTTAAAAAAAAAATCTTATTCCATTGGCAGATTTTTTTGCTTGTTTTAAGCACTAATTTACTTAAAGTTTATATTTTTTGTTTAAAAATTAGACTTATTTTACTAGGTCATTTTGTTCATCAAGAAAAGACATCTTAATTTAAGAATCTTTAGATATTTTTTAATGAAAACAAGACAAAAATACTAAGTAAGAAAGTCATTTTTTGCAGCATACCGTAAAATAAATGATTGTTTACAGTATAAATGCTTATTGTGATGATGCTTATGCTTTATTTCTTTTACAGAAGTCAACACTGAACAAGCACCAAACTGTTATGACATTCTTAACAACTTTAATCTTATAACTTGTTTATTGACTTTTTTATTTATGTTTGATTAGGATATTTTAAATACACAACCAGATGAAAGTTTTCCGGTTAAAAACATGCCTCTCCTCTATCACGAAGGCCTCTTTTGGAGATGTTCTTATCAGAAGGGTTCATATGGAAAGCAGGAAAGCATGTTGGCTTTTTGGATCAGTAAGTTATTTGTTTATTTTATCATTTTTTAAAACCTATCAGTGGCAGCCGGTGACTTCTTTTTGCAAAGCTCATCACAACATGTATAGCCTGTTATGTGTGTGGCTCGTCATTTTAAAATATTTTCGGCGCGTCATGTAACTAATGTGCATCACGCGTGGTTGCGTGTGCTGCAGATGCTTTGAAGGAGTTTATGATAAAAGATACTCGCTTAATCTCATGTGTAATCAGAGTTTAGTGTTAAGTTAGTGTCTTGCGAGTATCTTGTGAACTTGAGCATCTCTTTTATCAAAAATCCTTTTGACGTTTGCAGCAGGCACGTATTTTAACAAGACACATGATGCGCATGAAGCAACAAACGCATATTTTGAAATGACGAGGCACGAGCAACACACATGACACTCCGAACACATCTCTTGGAAGAGCAGTCACAGGCTGTTTTGTCTTTGTTGAACAGACCAGAATTAATTGCGTGGAAAAGTTTTCCTTAACTGAATTAAGTTTATTGAACAAGATATTTTTTTATGACCAATGAAAATATATTTATTAAGTTGGTGCAACAAAAGATTATTTGTTTAAATTAACTTATTGTATTCTTGTTGTACAAGCCTAAACTAATTTCGTGGAAAAGCTTTCCTTAATTCAATCATGTTGAATGAACAAACTATTTTTTTGAGTGTACTGAACTTAAATACACTAATGCAAACATACAGTACATTATGTACAAATGCATCTACTCTTTACTTCCTCTTATTTTGATTGCTAAAATCCAGTCATTTTTCGTAATTTATTGTTTTATACATCATCCTACACATTTATATGTTTAATACAAGGCCATGTCAAAGATTGAAATCAATGTCAAATCAACCATTGAAATCAAACCTTCACTGTAAAAAATCCAACTTTAAAATGTTCATTCAACAAAGAACATTAAGTAACTTGAACAAAGATTTCTTTGATGAAGGGCGTCAGTTGATTATTTTGTGTTCACTGAATGAAAAGAGCATAATCATTCAGCTAACAAATATTATTTTGTTGACTGGACTTAGATGAAAAAGTTTTGTCCAATTCGTTCACCCAACTTGCCAACCTGAGTAATCTGAACAAGCAATTTAAAAAAAAACAATGGTCGGAATGGTTCCCAGCATGCATTGCGACATGTTCACTTCTTTGGTTAATATTTACTAAAAAAGATGACTGTTTTAATGTTTGCTGGATTTATTTATGTTGTTATGTTGTTAATGTTAGTTATATGTTGTATTTAGAGTAATTTTTAAAGAATTATGTTTGTTCATTGTTACCATGATTGAGAAGTGTGTGTTCAGTGTAGAGGGCAGCACAATGAGTTAGCGCGCATCATTGTTGCCTCACAGCAAAAAAAGGTCTCTGTTTCAAAAAAGGACTAAGTCAGACAAAGACTTTGTTAAGGAGACCTTTCTTTGTAGAGTATGCATGTTCTCTCTGTGACATTGTGGGTTCACTCCCATAGTCCAAAACATGCAGATGCTTTTATCCAAAGCGACTTACACTGCATTAAAAGCTAGACATTTTTATCAGTACTTGTGTTCCCTGGGTTTGAACCCATGACCTTTTGCGCTGCAAACACAATGTTCTACCACTGAGCTACACAGGAACACAAGAACTGTCCTTTACCCAACTTGTATGTGTATTAACTTTATGGATAGATGCTGGAATACAGTTGTAATAGTTGAGAGGACTTAAGTCACTACACTCTAAAAAAACAAACGGTGCTATATAGAACCAAAACTGTTGCTTTGGATCGTAATCATAGAAGAACCGTTTTTAGTGCCATATAGCACCGGTGAAGCACCAGTGAAGCACCTGTGTAGAACCATATAGGTGCCATATAGAACCACTATAGCACCAAATATGGTTCTACATAGCACTATATGGTTCTACACAGGTGCTTCACTGGTGCTTCACCGGTGCTATATGGCACTAAAAACGGTTCTTCTATGATTACGAGCAAAGAACCACTTTTGGTGCTATATAGCACCGTTTGTTTTTAGAGTGTAGTTGAGTAAACTTAGAAGTTTGCTCATAGCCTAATCAGTTTAAGTTGGTTCAACTTTTGGTGTAAGTTGTCATTGCTCAGTAAATTGAGTTAGGTGAACTACATCATCCAAAAGTTGAGTAAACTCAAAAAAGCTGTGCAGCAAGTTGCCTTGAAAATGTAAGTTAAGTCAACTTTTTATTTTTTACAGTGTTGATGCTATTCACCTTATTCCGCCACGCCCCTTTTTAATTCTTCGCTCTTCCGCATTTTGTCAACCGACTTCCGCTGCTAATATGGCACAGTGCATTCGGTGGTTAGTTTGGGGGTTAGAAGATTGTTTGTAGTTCACTATAACTTTAGCCAAATGACAAATATCGCTACTGCTGTTAATGTTTTAAATTAGGAGCACGGAGAAAACTTCATAAGACGCTCGGATAGTCTTATATCGTCCCATCAATCGTCTCGTGGTTAGACGATATGAAGCGGCCGCGGCAAGTAACCTATGGGACATATTACCTCGTCCCGTCAGGAGTTGATGGATCAGCATTGGAAATTATTAAAGTACTTATGCCTACCAATATTTACACAGTGATTTCGTCTTTTTTAAAGCAAATGTGCACCTTAGCCAGTCCAATAACTATTTCGTTTTTATGTGGTACCATGATAGAATTCATTTGCAAACTTGCCAACACTTATTCCTTCAAAAATCCTTTTAAGTGGAATCTACAAAGCTCACATATGATTTAAGAAATTCCTTACAGATAATATCTGATCACACTGTAAAGGTTTATATAACTGCATGGCAGGTTACATCTGATCACATAGTAAATGTTTAATATAACTGCACAACATCTGATCACATTGTAAAGGTTTAATATAAATGCACAACATCTGATCACATTGTAAAGGTTTAATATAAATGCACAACATCTGATCACATTGTAAAGGTTTAATATAAATGCACAACATCTGATCACATTGTAAAGGTTTAATATAAATGCACAACATCTGATCACACTGTGAATGTTTAATATAACTGCACAACATCTGATCACATTGTAAAGGTTTAATATAAATACACAACATCTGATCACATTGTAAAGGTTTAATATAAATGCACAACATCTGATCACACTGTAAATGTTTAATATAAATGCACAACATCTGATCACATTGTAAAGGTTTAATATAAATGCACAACATCTGATCACACTGTAAATGTTTAATATCACTGCATGACATCTGATCACATATGAAGGTTTAATGTAACTTTACAACAGGTAAAGCAAGACCACCCTGCAATAAATTAAGACACAGCTTTATCGGAGTCATCAGGAGCTGATCCCAAGTGTTTATCTGGAAGCTGTTGGTGTATGTACTGGTAAAGTGCTTGGCGACTGTGTAATGGATGCAATATCAACCCTCTGTAAAGCTGACACAAAGATGGTTGTTTCTCAGTAGAGATATGTACATTTGTGCCAGCTCAACACATTGAAGCAGTTTCTCGGACAGGGTTTACAGGACTAGGATTTAATTATATTAGGACATTTTAGTTTTTACAAACAAACCCTACAAAAAAACAAGACTGGTGCGCATCTTGTGACAAAACAATGGCACTCTTATATGTTGAGGTATGTCAGTAAAAGGTGTTTTTAAATTATTGTAGCTCAAATATGCATTTTAGCCTGGGACCAGGATAAGCCCTGTCAGGGAAACTGCACCATTGTTTTCCCATATCAGATGTAGGTTGCTTCAGGTTGAGTTGTGATTTTAAAGTGTAGTTCTGGTCAGAGACGGATGGATCCTCCCATTGTGTTTCTGCATCACATTAGGAACATCACAGGTATCATCCTCACAGTTGTCCACTGCATCACTACACATCAATGCATCTGTGAAAACAATATAACCATAAACAGTTTTATGTTAGTATTTAAAATAAACTTGCATCATGAGAATTAATATATAAATGGCACCCATACTTAAACAGAACAGTGTGTAAGAGAGAGATGCATTAAATAGAGACAGTAACATTATACACACAACCTTTAACTTCAGTGTTAAATAATACGTTGTTTAATAGGTCATTATCAATATCTGAATGAGAAATGAACTGACATTCTAGCATCTGAAATCTCAGTAACTTGTAGGAATCACGTGGGCTACTGTAAGAATGTAAATGTACTATAATATCTCATTGTACTATCGTAAATATAAAAATATAGGTGGACAATTAAAACCATTCAAATAGTTGCATTTTATAAACTAACGTTACTGATCTTAAGTGTATTTGTAGAACGGACTTCACAAATCTAACTTTAGGCGAACGAGAACAAAGTTAGCTAAGATAGCTTACCTGAAACTGGCCACATTTTCAACACCCGGCGTGGTTTAAAGTTTCCGGAACATCGTAGTCGAACCATTACTTGGGATAAGGGTGTTCCTCAGTTTGCTTAAAATTGGTAAGAAAGAAACATAAAGGCGCTCGAGTGAGCTTTTTAAGCTTAACGCGTCGCCTTCAGTCACTGCCTCAGCTGCTCACCGTCTATGCGGCCGGAAGAACGTTGACAAAATGAGCGAAATGGCGCCGCCCTTGTTGTCGTGAAAAATAAGGTGAATACTGATTTCACAGACAGGGCCACATTTATTCTAATTTAGCTGGCAATTATTTGTATAAAGATTCAATTTTTTTACCAGCCAACCAGCCATACCAGAAGGTTTGCACGCCAGCCTACCTGTCCCATGCTCCTGTCTCTATTACCAATGGCCTTCCAACTTCAGATTATGCCACAGGTGAGAACCTTCATGAAATGGTCTTTGATTAGGATTCATCATCATTACCTCATCATGTTTAAAAAATAATTTTGAATTTCTTTAATTCTAGTGCAAAGGGCATTTTGGTGTGCTATTTTTGTGCTGGGAGCCTCCTCTATGTTGATTGGAGGGTTTGTCACAATCTGCGCAACACCAAGGACCAGCCATCGCCTGTATGAGGCTGGAGGGTCTCTCTTTATAACTGGAGGTAAGGAATGTGAAACACATTCATGACCATTTGTAATATTTTACCAGTTAGAAAAGATAAAGTAGTTGCAATTTTGCCCCACTTACATATAGACCTTTTGCGAGTCGACATCACAGTTACGTCATGCGCGCAATGTGGTGGCAGAAAAACAGTGGAAATGAATGAGACACGAGTGAAACGAACAATATAACTCACTAGAAAACGTCTGGTTGTGCTGTTGAGTGTCAGAATAGGAATGCCAAAATAGATGACCTACATTTTTATAGTATACCGTCATCGAAGACACCATTTGAAGAAAAACGTAGGTGTTTAGGATTGCAATAAGCCCTCAACCGGACAGACTGGAGTGAGGAAATCATTTGGAAATGTAAAGTGTTAATAATATATAAACAGGCCTATACAAATTCATTTGTATGTAAACATAATAGTTTTAGAACAAACACGTAGGCTATAAATATAAGGAAGAAATTGAAAACAGGAAAATTATGAAATAGTTAATAAAAGATATACAGAATACATGATAGTATTGCTCTTAAAAGTATGTCAGCGATTCATACTGTAAAAATGATTGATTTACCAATAAAGAACAACACTCTAAAAACAAACGGTGCTATATAGCACCAAAAGTGGTTCTTTGCTCGTAATCATAGAAGAACCGTTTTTAGTGCCATATAGCACCGGTGAAGCACCAGTGAAGCACCAATGTAGAACCATATAGGGGCCATATAGCACCACATATGGTTCTACATAGCACTATTTGGTTCTACACCGGTGCTTCACCGGTGCTATATGGCACTAAAAACGGTTCTTCTATGATTACGAGCAAAGAACCACTTTTGGTGCTATATAGCACCGTTTGTTTTTACACACACGCACACACACACACACACGCGCACACACACACACACACGCGCACACACACACACACACGCGCACACACACACACACACACACACACACACACACACACACACACACACACACACACACACACACACACACACACACACACACACACACACACACACACACACACACACACACACACACACACCAGTAGCCAAGTCATTTAAACTTTTAATTTATTTCAAAAAATAAACGTAACTGGAAAACGTTATAAGAAACATTACACTTAAGAGAAATATTGGGGAAACAGACTTCTACAGAACACCGAGTCCATAAAAATCACAGTTTAACGCTAAAACACTTCACACCGCTATTGCGGAGCTGTCACTTTCTGCCACCAGTTGGGCTCCGCCCACAAAAAACGTCATCTTCGTTTGCAAACATGCAAAAGGTCTATAGGTTAGGTTATGCTGCTGTGGGAGCATTACATTTTTATACAAATAATATTATTATTATACTACAGTATCAAGTCATACAAATTAATATAAACTCCGAATTCACTTGTGGGGTTGGATTAAAAAAATAAATCAGTCATTATAATACCTATTTTGCTACTTATACATTCTTTCAAATGAATACACTCAAACATTGTTTTCTCTCCCTCCTGGAGGTGTCTTAATTTTCTCTGTAGTGTTGATGTTTGCTTTATGGATGCAGGTCTCAGACTCTTTAGAGAGGTACGGTCTTCAGCGCAGGCGGTTAGTTTGTCCCAGTCTGCAGCTTAGTGTGCATTACGGTCCATCCTTTATGTTGGCTCCCACTGCTGCCTTCCTCAGCCTTCTCACTGGCCTGTTCCTCCTGCTCATTTCATCAACCAGCAGGGCATCAAGGAACACAGAGAAGCTGCTGTTCTCGATGCGGGAGGAATGTGTGTAGACCTGTTGTTTAAATATGGTGTGTGAGTGTTTCCATACCAATGTCCAAAGGAACTGTTGTAATAACACTGTACTGGTAAGCGCATGAGCTGACCCAGGGGAAATTGATTTTGCTGATCTGGACACTGCAGTTAACACTTTGTCAGTACCAAAGTGACTTTCTACAGAAAAAAGTAAGACAGGACATCTTACTGGTCAAACTCCTGGACCTCATTACTTTAAATTCAACATCAGATATATCTTGTGATTGTCTTAACACAACAGTAATTTCATGTTTAGTGTGGACAGACATTTGTTTATTGTTGGAAACAGGCTGCATTAGGGGTGGGGGATAAATCGATTCTTCGATGCGGACGTGGACAATTCTGAATCTATTCACAAAAATCGATTCTTAAAAGTTAGTTTACAAAATAATAACATGACTTTATCAGAACCAAAAGGCATATTTCAACTGCGGGAGTGGGCACACGGACAGCATGAAAGCGCACATCGCACAGGCACCTACAGCGGAGCTTACATGAGCAGTAGAGAAAGAAAAAACAAATACATTTAGGACAGCTCCGTTTGACTAATTTAAACCGCAAGAAAACTAAATACACCCGATGGTCTTTCTCTAATTTTTCTCTGTTCAGTGAGTGGCAGGGAGAAACATTGCCTTTAATTTACAGAGTAAGAATCAATTCTGAATTGAACCGTGAGGGTCCAAACGATTACCACTCCTGTAGATGAATATCAGCTGACGTCACTCAATTGTCTTCCGCCATTTTGAGTACCTGAAGTGGTCGCAAAAGAACTATAAGCTATGCCTTCAATATGTTGTGAGCATCAAAATCACTATTTTTACAACACTAAGAAGGCTCGACACAACATGATACTTTGCTCGAAGTATCACCTGTGTCTCTACACGTGAACTCATTGCATTGCATCGCATTGGGAGCATTGTTTGTGTACACAGAGTTTATTAAGGGTGGGGTTTTGAGCAGCTGACTTTGGTTGTTTTGGCGTCCGCTCGCCACCATCTTCCCAGTCAATATGTATGAGGGAGCTCCTAAAGCAAAGTTCCATATAAATGCACGGATAAATCGTTGTTTTGTTGCAAGTGAAAAACAATATTGACCTTCTAGTTGAAAAACGAGCCTAATATGAGATTCATTCATTCGCATTCGGAAATCGATTCTTTACGTCTGCCAAAGATGACGAGCGGACGCCAAAACGGCCAGGGTCAGTTGTTCAAAACTTTATTTTTAATAAACTCTGTGTGCACAAACAACGTTCTCAATGCTCGTGTTCGTGTGTGGAGATCCGGGTGGTGCTTCGAGCGGGGTTTCATGTGGTGTTGTGCCGCCTTAGTGTTGTAAAAATAGTGGTAGTTCAGTAGCAGCGGGCAGCGGCTGGAAGAACGCATCAGGTACGAGTAGGCATCACACCCTAACCAAGATTTTTTTTAAAGTAGCGTTTCTTTTTAAGACAGTCGAGGTGCGAAATGTTGTCTTTCGTAGCCCTTTCCAGTATCTGTAAGAATCATAGACAGTAAAAGATAAAAAATCCGTAAATCGTAGCATGCTAGCCAATGCTTGTCAGTATAGCCTACTGGTACTCGGTAGGTACTCAAGATGGCGGCATGATGTAAAGGGTCACATGACTGATTTTCATCTATAGGCTGCATTGGACTGAGTACACAGTAGCACACTGATACACAGTACCAAAGCCAGAGTAAATACACTGAACAAAATTATAAAGGCAACATGTTTGGCACACATTGTAGAGTGGCCTTTTATTGTGGCCAGCCTAAGGCACACCTGTGCAACAATAATGCTGTCTAATCAATACAGGCCCAGATTGGCCATTGGGAGGACCGGGAGAATTGCCGTTGGGCCGGTCTGTTTTTTTGGCCACGAGGGCCTCAAGGGTGTTGAAGGTTGCAGACTGCCAGCACTCACAATATTATCCAGCCCCCCTCACGTAAATTGCGGGTGGGAGATATCCCCACTGCTTTGTGCCCAAGTTAATTGTGTCCCGAGTCCTGACCACTTATTGGAAGAATTCTTGCATTAGGGTCTATTATCATCTGAAACGCATAGAAAACGCATGACATGACGTTTTCTTCTGCTTTTCAAAGCCCTCGCCTGTAAACACGAGTTTTGTTTTAAACGTGTCTATATTTGAGTGCGCTTGCTGCGCATCTAGATTTAAAATAAACTTGAGTCCGACTTGATACAGTATGAATAGCCTCTTAAAGGGGCCATGTCACAATATATCGCACTTCGGCCCCAGCATCTTGATATGCCTCACCTGTAAGGTGGATGGATTATCTCGGCAAAGGAGTAGTGCTCACTAACACAGATTAAAACTGATTTGTGAACAATATTTGAAAGAAATACATAGAAAAAGTCTTAGATCGTTGAGTTCAGCTCATGAAAAATGTGGGCAAAAACAAAAGTGTTGCATTTATAATTTTGTTACATTTTTAAATTTTTTGCTGCATTAAATGTTTTTGTTGAATCGCCTCAGATTTACAAGTCATTTCAACTTACTTATCTTAAAGTCAACTTCATTTGATAAGTTGTAGCAGCTCATCTCTTGTCAAGATAAATAATTGTAAGTTGACATGACTTTGAAATGAGTTGATTCAACAAAAAAATTTAAGGCAGCAAAGATTTTTTCAGTGTAGAAACTATGGCAACATGAGTGGACAAATGCAAGTGGTGGTTAAAAAGCATCTAGCATGCAGCTGTTGTGCCTTGCAGCTAATTCATTATGGTGGCATAAAATAATCTGATCAAATGTACAGGTTATAAAACATTAATTTATTACCTCATCCATGCATGATTAGTGAATTCCACACATCTCTGGATGGTGAAAAACACACTTTCAATTGATGTCATCAAACTTCACCTTTTGTTTTGAAGTGCGACCTCTAGTGATGAAATCTTACATATTGTGCCTTTAATGTATGAATTTCTTTTTCAGCTAGTATGTATGTCTCAAAATCAATCAAATTCTATTCTTTATATTGATTTACTTACTTTTGTTCTGTAAACATTTTATATGAGTGAGCAGGGACTGTTATAGGCAACAGCCTTAAATGTTTTTCTGTAGCCTGGTCTATTTCATTGTTTAAAACAATATTCAATTCATTTTTGAAATGTTGTTATTTGCAGAACACTTTTCACAATGCCTTGTTGCAAAGCTGCTTATAGCAATACATACATATTTACATGGTACATTAACATTATTTTTACTTTTTACTTAGTACATATTTTATAGCAGTTCTAGTCCCTCAAGCAATCAAAAGTTGTTTGTTGTGGGGATCGTAATGTGTTGTGTCCTTTGCTGTTGTTGATTATGTTATGTTATGAATATGTCTGAAACCTGAAACCATTGATGGAGATTGTTTGCCTTCATGCAAAACACTAAAAGTCTCTCATGAACTGTACAGTGTGATACTGCTTATAAAACATATGTTAAATATATGTTTAAAACTATTTTATATAGTAAAATTGGACTATGTAAACAGACCTTTTAATATTTACCATGAAGAGATACAACAAATAAATGTAGGCTACTTAAGACGTTTGACCTATTATTTGAAACACAGAATAACATGAAACCTTACATGTATACAGTAAGGCAGGGGTCTCCAATCTTTTTGTGAGCAAGAATACCACAATGTATAAAACAATCTGGAGGGCTACTTTTTCATATAGTCTACTGAAAACTTTTTGTTTTACTTGTTGAGTTTATCTTATTTTACTTGTGAATATGTTTTATTATCGTTTAAAATGTTAACATACATAAAAGAAGCCAAGCTAAAAATATGTATTAAATAAATATTAAAATTAAGGTTATTAATAGAATGTGATTTGGTGCTATATAGCACCGTTTGTTTTGGTGGGCACCATGACTACTGGTCTAAGGTAAATTACACATTATAATATTATTTGGGAAATTATTATTCATTTTATGAATTATTTACACACAAACACATCACTCAAATATAGCATATCAACATTAGCAAAGGAGTTAAAATGTGGACATGGGTTCAGTCAGTGCATAATAAACCAGGATGACTTAATTCAAAGTAGCTACTTGATAAACTGTATGGGTCTTGATATTGAGATGAGTTTAGTCATACCCCTGTATGTCATGACTGTGCAAATTAGGGAACATTTAAAAGATTTTCTCTGAACTTCAATGATCTATATAGCCTACAAATCAACCACTAGAGGGCAGTGTTGCTTTAAGTCTTAAATGACACGCGACGCAATAAGCGCTCACCCTGGGGATCAGAGGGACTGTTGCAAAAAGCTCATCCCTGATATCTGGAACAACAGTGCTGAGATTGAAAATAAATCACTGTTTTATGAATAAGACGCGGGAGCTCAGATAATAACTGTACATCTAAAATAAACACGAATCAAATTTGATCCAAACCTCAATGTCCCCTGTTTTGCTTTGAAGGCATTCTTGCGTAAACGAATTACAATACATTCGTCGAGTCTATTGTCACACCTTTATAATTGGAAAAGGCAAACAGACCCATGAGATGCTCGGCGAGATGGTGATATTTGACTTAGATGAAGTGATGCGCCTCATCAACTCAGATCTGCCTTTACTATCAGACCACACTCGCCACGCTGTTAATCTGAGTCGCGAGCTTGGCGCGTGTAATTACACCTGAACCTGTCACATCCGCTTCCGCCGCCGCGACCGGTTTAAACATCTCTGTCATTCCCGACCCTCGTCAAACCACCGCAATGAATTGACGTTTTAAGGTAGGTTTTAATGAATAAGGGAAAGTCAAATTCGGTCATATCGCCTCAAGTTTAATTTTTTTCTTTCTTCCGCTGCCTCTGTTGGCAGATTCATTAGTGGCGCTTGCCCACAACAACCCCCCGCGCGATCTTTTCCCGCTGCTCGACTGTCACCCGTGCGGCTCGCGCGGTTGTTCGTCCCCCTCATCACCGAGGGTCTTTGTCCCAGAGAGATAGAACTGTCCAGAACAATTACCTCAGGAGCTTTAACGGCAGCCACCAAAGCATTTTAATCTCATCACAGTTTCTTTCAGAGGTACGATTAAAAGAGGCAACGAGGCACAAATATCTGACCCTGCATAAAATAAATAAATAAATAAAGCTACTACACCTGAGTTTAACAAAACAAGTGAAAAAGCCACGTAAGTTAGGCTACTGTAAGAGCTGGCTTGCCTTTTTTTTGTTGCTAGTGTGTATGAAAATGCTAACTGCCTGCTCAAAATGTTAAACCATGCAATGTTTGTCCACATAAGATTGTCTCTGCATCCGAAATCACAATCTATTACAGCATGTACTAAATAATATATAGGCAGGGCTCAACACAAATATTTTTTATACCAGTGGTTCAGGTTTTTACTTGCCGTGCCAAAATTTTCACTGTTCCCCTAAAAAAAAAAACATATTTAAAATAATAATTCAAAAGTCAAATATAATTGTATACATAGGCCTATACATTTTATTCTGCATTTGTTAAGACAATTGGCAATTTTAAATGTAAACTCTAACGTTGCATTCAGACTAGAAGCGACAAGCAGTAGCAAAGTGATGCAATCCCATTGATTTCAATAGAAGCTTGGCGACACGAGCGACAGTGACCGTTGGCGACTGAATGGGGCGTGTCCAGTCACATGACAAAGTTGAGAAAAGTTTAACTTTATGCTAATAATGAGCGATTTTTGGGAGTGACTACCATAGACTGTAAAAAAAGATGGACGACGCCCTTTCGCTCTCTTCCATTGGTGAAAAGTGAAGCCGCCAGTGTCCCGATACGGGGCTGACATCTTGGGTTTTCAGTCTGCGCAGTAGCGATTTCAGGACCAGTCCTGCGCAGTTGTGAGCAGAAAGTAAAGCCGCAAAATCAAGGCCCCGCCCAGCTCTTGCAGAATGCGCACAGCTGTCAATCATGATGTCACACCACCGTTTTATAGCATTAAATAACTAACTAAAAACAAACTTATTTTAAAAACACTTGAATTTACATCAGCGTGATAAAACTTCAGTAAATGACAGAAACCAGCTTCGGAAAAATATATTTGAAGTGTAATTAAAAATTTTTGTTGGTCTCAAGTCCCATTGAATAACATGGGGGAGGTTAAGGTTAATGACCTATACTAGGACCAGTCACTGGGGGGTGATCGAGACGTTTTGGCTTCACTTTTCAGGGCTTGTGCGGCATGCTTGGCGACTACCAATGGGAGCGAAGCAGTGGAGTTCACGTCATAATTCTCTCGTCAGTTACTGGAGTGGACGTTACTCATTTGTTTATGACAACCAGATTTAGAAACATCTTTTTGAAAGAGACAAACGACACACAGTGAGAAAGTCTCTGCTAGCCTGAATGCAGATTAATTCTGAAATTTCCCAATACTTTTATTAGAGTCAATAGTTTCAGGTATATTAAAGGGACACTCCACTTTTTTTAAATATGCTAATTTTCCAGCTCCAATTACCAATTTTAGCATAGCTTAGCACAACCCATTGAATCTGATTTAGCATCGCGCCTAAAAATAATCAAAGAGTTTCTATATATTTTTCCTATTTAAAACTTGACTCTTCTGTAGTTACATCGTGTATTAAAATTGACAGAATTTTCTAGGCAGATATGGCTAGGAACTATACTCTCATTCTGGCTTAACAATCAAGGACTTTGCTGCCTTAACATTGCTGCAGTAGGCGCAATGATATTACCATAGACAGTAAAAGAAATGGACACAGCGACCCCATTGGATTCAATGGAGACAAGTGAAGTCAATTAGAAGCACGCACTTCCTGAGCAAATTTTTGTTAGTATTCTGATTAATAATCTCCCTTGACTTTATGCCTCACGTCCACCCGATTGCCTCATAGACAGTAAAAGATTGCTTGCGAGCTTCTCTTCCAGTCCATACGGTAATTTCTCTACTGCGGGACAGAGAGTAGCAGGTTATGACGCAATCGTTAGCCTATTTTTACAAAAACTGCTTCTACTGGGCCATAACGTTAGATACATGGTAATGGAGCTTTTTATACATTTTCGTGTTTCTTTAGAAATAATTAATGGACAAATGGAGTCTTTAAACGCCTCAGATGTAAAGTTATTCGCTGTCAAAGTGACGCCAAAATAATGGGAGTCAATGGGATGCTAACAGTAGATGGGTGTTCGCTAAGCAATGGCGGCGCCCAGGGAAGCTTCAATAAAATATGAAACCCTGCCCCCCTGGATATTACACAGTGCCCGAAAATAGTCCCATGCTATTGAAAGATACTAAGGGGACTATTTTCGGCTGCTGCAGGAGAACAGCTGAATGGATTCGAAAACTGTAAGAATCAGATGTTCAACTCTAGGGGAGCTGGAAAATGTATAGTGTCCCTTTAAGATTAACTACGCACAGAAATGGGGAAACTCATAATAAAGTTATCTTGTTGTAAGGAAGATAACGAACCAATATTAAAGGCGGAGTCCATGATGTTTGAAAGCCAATGTTGATATTTGAAATCACCTAAACAAACACGCCCCTACCCCAATAGAATCTGGACCTTCTGTTGATAGACCCGCCCCACACATACGCAACCCGGCATTTGATTTGATTTGATTGGCTATAAGTGTGTTTTGGTAGTCGGCCCGTCTCCTTCTCCAAAGCATTTTTCAAACATCGTGGACTCCGTCTTTAATAAAACAGTGTTATTATTATGTTGTGTTGATGTCTCTCAATGTACTTAAAATTATTTTCATTCATACGTCTCGCCATTAAGTTCAGTGGAAGGGTTATCGGCAACCCTTTTAGACACCATGCACACTATGTGCTGTTGGCTTTGCCATTAAGCATCGAGGTTGTTTACGGTAGTTGTTTGTTTCAACGCAAAAGGCTCTTGACTTGTCTGCTTTACCTGGGAACTGACGGCCAATTGTGAAAAACATTGTATCGGTTTACCCAAGTAAATGTCTGCTGTTGGAGAATTACATTTTTGTTTGCCCTCATAATTAGTGGGTGCCGGCACCGGCGCCAACTTAACGTCTCTCTTTGCTCTACCAGCTGACATAACACGCAACAGTGTCCACAACAACCAAAAGGTAGAAGAAACCTCGTGACATTGCTGAGAAGTTAAAGGCGCTCTAAACGAATCTGTGTGACGTCACTTTTTGTTGATGTTTGAACTGTTTTCAAACAAATGGAGCGTAGCCAACTCCTCCCACTGCCCCTCCCTTCTGTCCTTTCATTAACGCGCCCAACCCCCACTCCCAAATCCTTCTTGTCGTTTATTGGCTGGAACACTTTGTTATGGTTTCTGGTGGTAGGATTGGCCACTTTGTTTTTATTGCAGTTTGTGGAGCCTGGGCTGTCTACAGAGATCACGTTTTTTTTACAGTTTGATCAGCGGACATGCAGCAATCAGATAGTGAGGAGATGTTTGCTGTATGTAACAAAAAATGTTTTATTGTCTAAAAGGTGTGAATTTGCTTAGAGGACCTTTAACGTTCGCAACGCTTAAAATGTGTCTCGATGATAACATTGCAAAAGAATATATACAGACAGACGGCCAAAGGCAGAAAATATATTTGAGGGTGACGCACTGGCCCGGGCCATCAGGCAGTCCTTTATGTTGAGCCCTGATAGGTACAGCATGAATATATTATGATGCATTCACGCCATGTCGTAGTTATGGTAATCACGAGAAGACAACCTGTGATGTTCTAAATGGAAATGTCCTTAAATTCCGAAATTATTATGGGCGACTCACTGCATTGTGTTATTTGTTTATATTCACATTCATTTTGCATTTAAAACATTAGCCAATTGCTTAAATAAAAATTTAATTTTGGGTGTTTGCAAATTGTGCATGATGTTGCGGCTATCAGGTGGTACAAGTCGGAGCACTGAGAAAATAATTTCGTGTTCTGCGATACACGAAACACTTTACTTATTAACACAAGCTGGAATCTTGGAATTATGATAATTCTGACATGGCATGAATGCACCTAAACATTTCCCGCGAGTGTATTCTCATGTGACCCCTATGTATGTTCTCCTATGACATAAAACCTGCAACCATAATTAACTCGGGTGTTATTAAATATTTACAATTAATCTATGAATACATTTTGGTACCGTTATCATTTTAGATGCAGAGTGTGACTTTTCTGTTGGAAATGAACGTGCACTTGATACAGTTTTATGCAGCTTAGACCCAAGTCCACAGATGTATAGGGCTGGGTTCACCACAGACTGCTTGTATAAATGCCCTTCATATTTTTGGATTATACTATTCACCTAGAGGAGACACCCACGGGGCACAATTACCTCTCGAACTTGCTCGCCAAAAAGAGAAAATTACTGTTTCTGGATTCAGGACCTCTCAACCAGGGGACCTGGTGTTGGACTACTGTCCCCTCCACAATTATGCTCCCTCCTTTTCTGCGCTGTCTGTTTATGAGTGGGCCCTCCGGAGGTCATATTGAGATGATGCTTTGTCTGGGCTTTTGCTCAAAGGGCCTGGGGCCTGGCATGCTGTCCCTGGAGAGGGTGTTGAATGGCTGCATTTATATTATCAGGGAGGAAAACAAATCATTGATTTGAGACAAATTCTTTATTAAACTGCAGTGGCACTGCAAATGTTTTCTGCGTTGTCACAATCTCACTTATATCTCATTTACATGCATCTCTTAAAATTAAGGCCGTCCTTTATTTTTCAGTGCTGCCAGCCAACATGTTGGTTCCTTTGGCTACCCTCTCTTTCTCCCTCTCTCTTGCTTACTCACTCTGGCCAACTCTTTTAGGGTCCATAATGAGTTCTGTGATTGCTGTGCGCCCCTGTGCCCTGTGCATCCCCCCTCTGCTCTGCGGCAGGTTAATGAGGATCGGAGAGATCAGCATGCCGCTGTTAGACATGTCACAGACGCTGAGGTGTTGAACAAACCCCTGTCCATCTTTGGCACTGAGCCTGGCAGGCCTCTTCTCTTTCAACCCTGCCAGGGCCGCCTGCTGCTCTCCAGTTTTATTTGAGATATATCGCTGGCACATGTAAGACTTTGCACTGTGCTGTGTTTGTTTAATTTAATTGATTTATTATGCTATGTTAGTCCTTTGATAATTTTGGTTATGTGAGATTGCTTATATCTCCTCTGTAATGTCTACAATCCAAAGAGGTTATGTACATTAGGTCTGAATGCCTCATTTGGATGCTTATCGTTTATCTATTTGGCAGTTGCTTCAGTCCCAAGTTTACAGAACTTTCAGTCTACATAATCTACATTACCTGGGACCACATACCTTGCAATTGCTAGCATCATGGCCTACACTCTTAAAATAAGGGTTCTTTGCATAAAGAGCCTAAAACAAACATTTTTTTGGAAAAAGGCTTATAAACCTTAAAGGCCCTACTGAAAAATCCAGCTAAGACCAGCATAAGCTGGTAGCCGGTTTAAGGTGGCACTAGATGGTTTACGCAGGTCCTTCCAGATGACAAAGCTGGTTATGCTGGTGAGTCAGCTGGTCTTCCAGCCTGACCAGCTTAGTCCAGCTAGACCAGCTTAAAAAGTGACCAAAACACAACTAGACCAGCTTGCTACACCAGCAAAACCAGCTTGCTACACCGGCAAAACCAGCTAAAACCAAGCTGGGAGACCAGCTAAAACCAGCTCACCAGCTTATGCTGGTCTAAGCTGGATTTTTCAGTAGGGGGAACACTGAAATATTTTGAAAATATTCTCATTTTCCAGCTCCTCCATTTTTTTTTACAGTTTTGGAATCCATTCAGCCGATCTCCTGGTCTGGCAGTACCAGAGCAGCCAAAAATAGTCCCCTTGTTAACTTTCAATAGCAGGGGAATGCACAATATCGTTGTGCCACCTGCAGCCATGTTACGGCAGCAAAGTCCTTGATTATTACGCCAGAATGAGAGTATAGTTCCTAGCCATATCTGCCTAGAAAATTGCAAAAATTGCATTACATTTTCCGTCAGTCTTATTACATGATGTAACTACAGAATAGTGAAGTTTGAAATAAGAAAAAAATTGATCGAAATATTCGAAATATCAGAAATTTTTGAGCACGATGCTAAATGGTCTAATCAGATTGAATGGATTGTGCTAAGCTATGCTAAAAGTGGTACCGCCCGACCTGGAGATCGGCTAAATGGATTCCAAAACTGTAAAAATCAAATGTTTAACTCTAGGGGAGCTAGAAAATTAACATATTTTCAAAAAAGTGGAGTGTCCCTTTAAGATAGGAATGGTTCTTTTAAGGACCCTTGACTAAAAGTTTCTTTGGGGAACCACACTTTAAAAATGCTGGGTTATTTTCAACCCAACATTGGGTCAAAAAGGGACGTGCCCAGTTGTTGGGTTATAATTTTCTTCTTTCGTCCCCCTTCACATACCTCGCGCTTCACATTCTTCCCGAGAAAAATGATCGACACTAGAGGTGTGTGCGAAAAGGAGAAAAAAGATTAAATCCAAGTTTCTTTCATCCATGAGTGCTCTTATGTCTTTTTCGAGCAGGAATTATCAGCGACGGTACTCTTGCAGCCTGTGGTGATAAAAGGACGAGGTGTGAAGAATAAGGAAGTAAGGTGCTTGAAGGATTTTACTTGCCACCCGCTTCTTTTGTTTCGAATTGTTCTGGTCAGTAGATTAATAAAGTCGAATCAAACATTATCATTGAATTGAAGAGTGACATAGAGAACCTCATAGCAGAAAAGACCATTTCAGCTTCAAGATTTAAGAATCTTAGAAGGAGGGATTTACGTTTGACCTCAATATACACAAGGTTTTAATGAAACAACCAAATACAGAGGCAGCATGGAAATGTTATTAAACCACCTCTAAAGAGAAGAATAATAAAGGAAAACCTTCTTTATATAGAAAGGAATTTTTTCCGATATTCCTGGCCCGTCTTCTAATCTCCTGTGTTTGGAGAATTTTTTTCATTAAATTTGTGTCAGGACTAATTTTGTGCCAAATGAATACAGATGTCAGGGTGCCATCGGATCCCATGGCAGGGCTCTTAATGAGATAACAGGCTTTAGTCGAAGAATTAACACTATTGAAAAAATGAGATTAGCTGAATGGATGCAGATCCGGCTGGAACGGAGGGCTTGGCTTGCACGGAGACGTTTGTGCCGTATCAGTCTGTGAGACCTGTGCTGCCAAATCGCAAATCTATTTCCAACGTCGGCATTAATTATCAAACTAAAGCTGCTGTTGCGCGTTGATTCATCAGGGTACGCTCCTGTATTATCTCCCATTAAGCTGGAAAAAAGGAGAGATTATGTGGGCCTTCAGGGGCGTTTTGTAAATTCTATGAGACTGTTAAACCATGTCATGGACTTTGGAGGATAACACCGCATCCGTCCCATGCACATGCTTCTTTTGGATGTGCTAAAATGTACCTTTAAGCCTTAAATTTGATTATTTATTTTAGTTTTCAATTAACTCGGAGCCCTGTGTGGAGGAGTCGACTTACATGTATACGGAGTCTGTAAAATAGTGCTCGATAATGTCTGGCCTTCGTGTGATCTGTTTGCATTGCTTTATTATGTACTGCATTTTAGGACTGAATAGCCATGGTGGTTAAATAATACAACAGAGTACCATAACATCCAGCTGTCTATTACTGTATGCTATATAATTGCCATGTAACATAATCATTTACATAAAGGGACATGTTCTTGTACGGATGCGATGGGTGCTGGCAAAGCAGTTTTCATGTACGATGGTACGCCAATTTACCCAGATCTAGATTCAACACCCATGCGATTGTTGCAATGAGTTTAGATGATTCAGTGGCGCATTGATTGGCAGCCTTGTCTGTGGTAGTGCCTTGCTGATTATCCCAAGCACACAGGGAGCCTATCACAATCACACAGGTAATAATCTCCCAGTTGCACGCTGCTATTTCACACATGGATGCGGCCTGTGATGAGAAAAGTATGTCACAGTATCGATAAATAATTATGAGCGATGAGACTCTCTTCCTGTATTGGAAGTTGGCTGAAATGACTTCATAAAGCTGGGGAATTGTGGGAGAGGTGATGTCGTGACAGCTTCCTTCTGCCCGCTCACAATCACGCCGTTATTATGCAGCGCGAGCACATCTCGGCGTCCAGCGTGCATGTGAGCATCTCGGTTCTAGTGGGGAGATGCTGTCTGGTGTTTTATGCATTTTTCATTTCTCGGGTCTTGATACGCAAATCAGAAATCGCCCGATTGACAATGACGCTCTGATGTCTTTGCTGATGCGTTCTAGCGGACTCATTGTTTAAAAATGGAAACATAGGTGACACCTGAAGGAATGGGCTGTGAGATGGAAAGAATGAAAGGGAAATAACACAGTACAGTAAGGGAAAGCATATAAGGAATGAAAATGGGTAAAGAAACAGTGACAGTAAATGGTCGGGTGTGAGAGCAAAGGTGGAGATTCAAAGAGAAGAAAGTGAAGAAAAGAAAGAGAGCGCAAAAGGGGCGAGGGTGCACAGTGTTAGATGGGAGGGGGACAAAATGAGACCAAATTTTCTTTGGCAATCTCGTTTCTCCCGCTGCAGGTGTGGGGCTATTTCACTAAAGCAGGCCAGACGCGAATGTCATTAGTTCCTAAGCCCCAGGTGAATTTGCCACTGTTCCACATGATTAACCCAGATAATTGTGTGTTGATAGCGAGCATGGTCGATGGAATACAATTTTCAGGCCAAGATTCCTAAACAAACAGCTCAGCAGAGGGCTGGGAGGTGAGTGTGTTGTTTGTGTGTATGTCATTATGTGTGTGCATGGTTGAGGTTGCCCGTATGGTGAGCAGTGCCAGTGGATGACTTGTGACGCTGGGCTGATTTTGGTGTAACATGCAAAAATTAGCAATGAAAAATTGTATTATGTTGTTAAAAAAATAATAGAAAGAGCATACAGGAATTATATGGCAGACAAATTTTAGCAAGTGGGTGATTCTCATGAAACCATTGAAACACCACGGCACTAATGATTTTAGCTTTAAAATGTGTAATATAGTAACATTAAAAAGCATCAGAATTAACACAATACTGTGTTCTACCTTGCACAATGTGTGATTTCAACATAAGAATTTATAATTGGAAATTTTATCTCATTTTCTGCTGAAATTCTCATTACCGCAATGTGTCCGGCTGTGTTTAAACATGCGTTATGTTGTAATTTAATCAAATTAACACAAAAATATTAAGAAAAAATAAATGGATGTTTTGCTAGACTGCTTTAGATGACAGAAAAAATATTTACTGAATATTCATGTATAATAATAATGAAGAAAAATTAGGAAAATGATGTGTCCATGCCTGATGTTCTCATCCTCCGCAACACTTTTTGAGAACAGTTTAAGCACACATACAGAATTTTAATAAAGTTTCATTTTGAGTGACCAAGCACATGGACCAGTTACTTCAAGATGGCTACCAGGTAAGATAATTTTTTTTTACAGTTAATTTGAAATATTGTCTTGTCAGAATGCTTACACAACATTTTGATTATCATTACCGCAACAGATGCTTATTAAATGTTAATTTAATTAATAGAAGCATAATACTTTGATTTTAAATGCATGTGCAGAA
Organism: Misgurnus anguillicaudatus; assembly: GCF_027580225.2. Classification (NCBI taxonomy): domain Eukaryota; kingdom Metazoa; phylum Chordata; class Actinopteri; order Cypriniformes; family Cobitidae; genus Misgurnus; species Misgurnus anguillicaudatus. The sequence goes on from NC_073344.2 coordinate 37,365,943, forward strand.
TCTCCAAATTATGTTCTTTCAGGTTTGTCATGTCATTTTGAAAATATGTCAGTGTTGATGTTTTCTGACTGTTGCGGTAATGAGATTTTTTAGGACTAATTTTTTAAATTATGTTACAAAAAGTGTTAAATGATAAGTAAAAGTTTTTAAATTAATGTTCCCATTTACTCCAGGCTTTGTTTTTCAATGTCTGGTGGGAAAAAAGTAAATTTAAGCAATTTTTACATTTTCATGCTTGACATTTTTAAAACCAAGTTTTCGTGAGAATCACCCAAGTACTGCATTGCCCATACAAATGGGGAACATGTTGATGCTAAAAGGTGGATCCTAAGTATCTTTGAAGGTGCATTGTGTAACTTTTATTACTATATTATCAGTGGTGTATAAAGACCTTACAAAATGTATTTTTTTATTACCTTAGAATTTGCCATTTTAATCACTGTGGGTCCCTTAACATGGAAGTTGCCATTTCGCGCCGCCATATTTCTACAGTAGCCCTAAACGAACAAACGGTTATATAGAGTGCGTTTTTTGTTATTACATTTTCTCAGACAATGACATGTTTGTCCTGTGGCAACAAATGTAGGGGTGAGCTGTGGACTGAGCTGTTGGTTGCAATTCGCAGCGCTAGATGCTGCTAAATATCAACACAGTGGACCTTAGCAGGGCTCAACATAAAGGACTGCCAACGTGAGAGACGTTCAGGCCAGTAAAAAGTATTGTCACTTGCCCGATCGGGTCAGTGCTTCAACCTCAGTCACTAAAATATATTTTCATCAATGCATATTATTTAACATCTTGGAAGCAGACATTTACTTGCAGTTTGGTTATTGCGTCCTGGCTGGCTTGCAGAGGTGGGCTCCGGTGTGGTTCCCTTGGGTTCAGGATCGGAACTTGCAGTGTGATCGCAAATCACGCCAGAGCGTGGTTCAAAAAGAGAGTCGTCAATTGCGTGACCACTCACCTACATCTGCTTTTGTAAAAACTTTCTGATGCGCCCAACAGGGTTACGCGAATGTCTGAGCTGCACACGCTAGAGGTCTTCACAGGTCCACTTAGATCGGGTTCAGGTCTAAAAGTTTCACATGTGCCTCGGACACAGGTCGGGTACAATAATAGCGGCATCGGGTCTCAGGAAATTTAAATGAATGTGTTTTTGCTGAACAGACCCGAGAAGACCCAAACTCTCTCTCGTGTGTGCGTCAATGTCCTTTTCAAACCTCTCATCTGTTTGCCAAGAGCGCTTGGGACATTGTGTGTGTGACTGGCGGTAGGTTCATTTTCGTTGAGACAGACGTGTCAGTCAATTTTAAATGTACATTTTAGCGGTTACCTTGGTGTCGTCGTCAGATAACAGAGTAAAACAAATGGAGCAGCTCGCCAAATTGGTTGCGAGGCCACCAGAGTTTCTTTCTGTCTGATTGCTGCGTGTGGGTCTGCAGAATGCACCAACCTGATCTCACGAATTTCCGTGGCATAGTCACGGAATTTTGTGCTCATTTTTCCGTGGCATTCTCACGGATCTCCGCATTTTTCCGTGGCCCTGCTACGGACTGTCTTTTTCCGTGGCATTCTCACGGATTGGTTACTCAACGGTTTTGTCCTATTTTCTTACCATTTTCGCTTCGGTTTGAAAAATGGTTTGAAAACAGGAAATGGTTTGAAAACAGGAAAAAGCAGTTGAGTAACCAATCCGTGAGAATGACACGGAAAAAGACAGTCCGTAGCAGGGCCACGGAAAAATGCGGAGATCCGTGAGAATGCCACGGAAAAATGAGCACAAAATTCCGTGACTATCCCACGGAACTTTGTGAGATCATGTTGGAATGCACACACGTCAGTGCCGTTTACATTCGGGTTAAAAAAATTGCCACTAGTTCGGGTCGGACTCGGGTCTAATTTTCTCGGGTTTGTCTCGGGTCGGGTCTTTCTTTAAAAAAAAATTATGCACGTTGGATTCGGGTATAAAGTGATTCGGGTCATTTAGGGTCGGGTACATTTCTTTGGACCCGAGAAGACCTCTAGCACGCGACAAATCAACTAAGCAATGTGAGAGGGCTGTGTGTCATCGTGCACCAAATAACTACGAATAAAAAAACACTTTCTTTAGAGTGAACAGCAGCAATGATTAATATTTTTTTTCACTGAGCGGAAAAGATTATAAGCCCGAGGTCCGACCCGACCTATTGAGAACTCTAATAGGAGTTAGGAGTGCGCCCTAAGCAGAGCCAGGTTGAGTCTAGTTTGTTTTCACACTTGGCATTCTTAAAAATGTAACTTAAATCTTAGAATAAGAGTTCATTCAGAACCAATTCCAATTTCTTTCCAAAATGTATTGTCTCTAAATTGGTTAAAACTATTGCTTTATTGCTTTTCTAAAAGTTTGGATAGTAGCGTCTGCCAAATGCATAAATGTAAATGTAACCGGCAGAATATATGAATGTGTCTGAAATAGCCCCCTATACCCTTATATTTAGTGCTATTTGAGGGAACAGCCATTTGTAGTGGTGTTTAAAATCATAGTGGGCATTATCAAGTGCACTCATTCAGTCTCACAATACACCACAATAACGACATACAAACAATGTACACTCACAGTGTAGCTACTACTCATCCACTGTGAGCCTCTGCATAATTAACTCATTCCAGTAAGTAGTAAACACACGCACTGCAAGTCGTGAACCCACACACCCCCGGAGCAACTGAGCAAAGGGTGCCTTGCTAAAGGGCACCTCAGTCGCAACCATTCTCAACCCACTGGCCATGAGACTCGAACCAGCGACCTTCAGGTTACAAGCCCGAGCCACGAAATGCCCTAAATATGCATACATCAGAATATTATATCTGCAGAGCTTTGCAGACAATAGTGGCTCACCATGACAACCATTCTTCTAGGAAAATAAGGATGATGTGAGTTAAGTTTTATTGATTCTCATTTTTGCGAACAGTTTTAAATCCAGCAGTTTGCATCTGTGTCTTCAAACAACTCATTGAACACATTAAAGTCTCTGTGGAAATAACCACAAATGTTCTTCAAGATTAATTCTGTTGCTTTTCTTCATCCATATCTGTTAACCGTCATTACCTTTGACAGACAACATAGACTAAAACTTAACAGAGAAACTTTTTTCACACATTATTAGTGATAGTGCATTCAAACGACCATGAATGTGTAAACAAGGAGTCATTAATAATGTTTTCAGAAAATACATATTCATGGTATAAATCAAAGAAAAATGATCCCTGCATCATTTCACCCAATCTTTACACAAATGACAAAACCCAGCCCTCAGCGTCTAATATTTGCATATCATTTTATTATGAACATTTGTTGCGCATTTAGGCTTTCAGATATTTTGTTTGAAGACTTTTGTCACCAGTGTACTATAGCAGAACTTGAGTGGCATGTATCCAAAGATGGATTATGACCTAAGCTGATGTGGCCAGTGCCTTAAGTCCAATTTATAGTCATGTGTAAGGGCCTACGCCGTAGCTACACTGTAGTTTATCTATAACCTCTGCGTAGCCTGACGAGCACCTCGCCAAATTTTTAACAGGGCGTCAGTTTTACACGGACTACAAGCGCTGTGATTGATCCACCAGAACCCCTCCCGTCAGGTAAAAAACTGTGTCATAGGTTTATCCATTTGTGATGGTGAGAACAAAGATGAACCAAGTTGAGGAGTGATTTAACTCAAACTGCAACGAAAGTCGCTGTTTATTTACTTCCATCACTGCTGATCATCTCATATCATACACAACAAGTTGCTGTCTCTTCTTTGCATGTGTGTTAAACTTGGCAAGCTGTTCTTCATTGACGGTCGCGCTGCTACTGTGATAACATGCGTGGATACTGTCTACCAGTGGTCTTGCATGTGTGTTTGCACGTTGTCACGCATAACTTACGATGTCGCAGCTACGCCGTAGGACCTACGCACAACTATAATGAGCCCTTTATAGTATTTGACTACCAGAGGCCTAAAGCTTAAGGTGGCCCTCTACCTGGAAACAGTGTGTGGCAAATGTAAAATTGATATAAATAGATAACAGATTAAAAGAGGCTATTAATACTAACATCTTAATTATACTACAATTAAAAGTGATTTAAAAAACAATGTTGTTATGCAACCATGGATTATATATTAATAACTCAAAAGTTGGGTTAAAACAACCCAGCATTGGGTCAATTTAAACCCAGCAATGTGTTCTGTTCAATATTTACCCATTATGGGTCAAACATAACCCAGCCATTTTTAGAGTGTTGGTTTTATATATTTCGAGTTGCTTTACAAAATGAGATCAGAGCAGAAGGTTACGGTTAGCCTATTGAAGCCAGCGCCGTGTTCAAAGTATTTTATGTTCAAGTGCATTGATGCAAATTTAAGATCGACACATTTTTATTTATGCAATGTCCAAACAAAGAGTTTATGGTCCTGTTTTAAACATGTATGACTTTTAAAAACTTTATGATGTTTCATTTCTTAAACATTTTTCATGTTATTAATGAATGTCACTGTTGCACATTTAAAATGTAAGTTTAAAATTTAGTTTTTTAGTGGGATGATTTTGGTTACCACCATTTATGTTGCATACACACGAAACGCAAAACATCATGTTCCTTGCTCTAGATTACTTGCGCGATTTAACTTTGCGTCATGCGAGCTGAATATTTGCAACTTGCGCGAAAGATGCGTTAGACTGCGAATAGCGTGTGTTCGTGGCAATCGTGCCGTCCAATTCGCGACATTGGCAAATCCCTGCACGAATTTGCATCTATTCACGTCTTGCATTGTCTTTGCACAATATGTAATCTACTCACGCAAATAATTTAATTTGCTTATGGTGTGTACACAGCTTTATATTTAAATAAAAAAATGATGTCTGCAAAATAATTTTTTAAAAAGAAATACTGATAAATAATTGTAATTGAAGCGAATCGAAATCGAACCGAATTCAAACCATAAGAATTTAATCAAATCTCCAGATTGGTTGCAATACCCAGCCCTAATATTCTGTACTAAAATAAGGTAAATAAGGTAAAAACTATATAGTTTATATTTAAAGATAAAAAAGCAAAAGATTCTGAATTCCTTCCAGTGATCCATCCATCCACTGTAGTATACAATCATGAAGATGCATCACAGGCTTCTAATACGGGACGTTTCACAATGCTGAACCGACAGTCTCTGTACTAACCACTGGCTCATTGATTTGTTGAGGACGTTCAGAGATAAGAGGACAAACCGACAGTGAAAAGAGAGGTGGTGCTAGAATACAGATGAGAATGCTGATATCGATCCCTCTTTAGATTTATCCCTCCTTCCGAGAGCAACTCACTCACGCTCCACTTTAATGTGGATCTATCGATACTGTAAATGGTAATGCAAGGAAAGCATCTGTCAGAATGAGCTTAGGAATCCTGGCTTGCGACATTATAATTCAGCACATAATAATGTAATAGTAATAAGTGACAAAATCAAGCTGAGTAAATGTAAGGCTCTGATCTTGCCGATGACTGATTGTACCGCGAGGTGCTCTTTTCTGTTCGGAGGACTACAGCGGCAGATGAAAGCTCATTACCCAGCGTGGTGAGGAGAGGCGTGCAGAGGAAGTGGTTGGGGGAAGCGAGGCGCAGGGGTGGCTAATTGGGGTGTGTGATTACACCGGCTGCTGTTAGCAAGAATTAGGCAACAACAGACCCGGCAGTACTTCTCATCATCGCAGAGAGGAGGGAGCAATGCGACATTGCTGATATTGCCCTAATTATGCCAAACACCTTCTCTCCCGCAAGATCGCATAGCGTAACACACAGATCGCATGCACACGTTGTGTACAGACGCTTGCAAAAAGAAAAAGTAAAGCTTTTGGAATCACTGAATAGTTATGAACAAATTTTAGACACATTTTGAATATTCAGGATTGCGTGTGCAGTAGTAGGTGCCTGACCCATAGACGTTGCCCGACAGAGGCTCTCGTGGGCTTCATCTCGCCCCTCTAAAAATCTTTGATTTTGTGATTACTTTTCATGTTTAACAAATAACGATGTTTAAGGAAAAAAACTTTTTTCATTCATACAATTTTGTTCCAGTTTTTGCAAAAATCCAACTTCTGAACCATTAAAGCAGTGTTTCCCAACCAGGGGGCGGGGCCCACAAGGGGCCTAAGCAGATTTCCAAGAGGGACTTAAGATGACTTAAAATGATTAAAAATCTGACAAAACAAGCATTATTTAAAATAAAATAATTTTGGTCATTTTAGTAGTGAATATACATCTGTCTAGTCATTCCAAGCTCTAGTTAATTTTATTTGAAAAAAAAAAATGAATGAGTGGGGGGCCTTCAAATATGGGCAACTAGGGGGCCTTGTGGTTGAAAAAGTTTGAGAACCTGCATTAAAAGGACTTCAATTTTTTGTGAGCCCATCAAACAAAAAGCTATATTTAACTGCAGTCAAGCCTTCAGCTTACATTTAACTTTCTCAGAGGTCTGCTGTTAAGGTACTGCACCACTGACAGGAATTTCCATCTCTTTGTCAAGACATTGAGAAGTAATTCGCAGAACAAAAGCTTAGAAACAGGTGGACAGTGTGAATTAGAGAGACGTGACATTAAGAACAATGCCAGGAGTTCGCTTTGATTTTGCGTCACCGGTAATATACGCTAATACTTGATCACAGCACCAAAGAGTCGAATATCCTGTATCCACCTCTGTCTGATCTTATCGCCTCTTTTAGATGGTTGCTGTCTGTTAAAGAAGACATCAGCAAAGGCTTTCAATATGATCTCCAATGGATGTTTAAATTAGGCCTTGTTCTTGCCTGATTCTTGGTTTATGGAGTTGAAGATAACCATTAAGTTATAGTTTTAAGTAGGGCTGTCAAAAGATTAACCTCGATTAATCGCATACAAAATAAAAGTTTGTTTTTGCATAATATATGTGTGTGCACTGTGTAGGGCTGTGCAAAAATATTGATACAGCTAACTATCGTGATAATTTTTTCCACAATAGTGTATCGATATTTCAATCTCTACTATCGATGTTTTAAAAAAATCCCTCTGTGGGCGTCAAACGACCTCCTCTGCCACTGCTGTAGTTGTCGCTGTCCAGTTGTCTTTCATATACAGACATTCGCCCAATGTCTCAGAAGTAAGCGGGAGTGAGAAAACACCTGCAGCTTTCAAAGCCGACGTTTGGAAGCACTTTGGCTTAAAAAAAATAAAAAAAATCAGCTCTATTATTTTTACATTTTTGATTAAAAAAAAGAAAAAGTATTACAATGTATCGTAACCCGCAAACGCATCGTATCGTGATACACTGCACCATGAACCATGTATCGTGATACGTATTGTATCGCGAGGTCATTGCCAATATCCAGCCCTAGCACTGTGTGTAATTATTTTGTATATATAAATACACACACATGCACGTATTTAAGAAACATTTAAATGTATATATTTTTATTTATTTAGATTTTGTTAAAATATATATAAAAATATATAAATAAATCTTAATATGTATACATGTATGTGTGTATTTATATTCACAAAATAATTGCACACAACACACACAAATATATCATGCAAAAACAAACTTTTATTTTGTATGCGATTAATCACGATTATTCTTTTGACAGCCCTAGTTTTAAAGGCGGAGTCCACGATGTTTGAAAAACGCTTTGGAAAAGGAGACGCGCCGACTACCAAAACACACTTATAGCCAATCAGCAGTAAGGAGCGTGTCTACTAACCGACATCCTTGCCGGGTTGCGTATGTGTGGGGCGGGTCTATCAACGGAAGGTCCAGATTCTATTGGGGTAGGGGCGTGTTTGTTTAGGTGATTTCAAATATCAACATTGGCTTTCAAACATCGTGGACTCCGCCTGTAAGTGCTCATCATTTGATGGGTTAGTTCACCCAAAAATCATTTATTCACCCTCATGTTGTTACAAACCTGTATAAATGTATTTTTTCTGCTGAACTGATATTTGTAAGGAAGCAGAGAACAGAAGCACCATTGACTTCCATAGTAGAAAAAAAATACTACTATGGAAGTCAATGGTGCTCAAAAACAGTTTAGTTATAAACATTGCTCAAAATATCTTTTTTGTGTTCTGCAGAACAAAGAAATTAAGACAGGTTTGTAAAAACACGAGGGTCAGTAAATTACAGATTTTTCATTTTTGGTGAAAATTTTAAAGTAAGTTTATTGTAGTGTTGTTAAAGGGTTCACCTAAAAATAAAAATTCTGTCATCATTTACTCACTCTCATGTTGTTACAATCCCGCATAAATTTCTTTGTTCTGCTGAACACAAAGGAAGATATTTTGAGAATGTTTGTAACCAAATTGTTTGTGGATCCTATTCACTTCCATGGTAGGAAAAATGAATAGTATGGAGGTAAATGTAGTCCACGAATGGTTTGGTTACAAACATTTAGCAAAATTTCAGCTTTTGTGTTCATCAGAACAAAGAAATGTATACAGGTTTGTAAAATGAGGATGAGTAAATGATGACAGAATAGGGTTTTTTGGGGGGTGTTTTAGGCTTTATTTTTCATTTTGGGGTGAACTATCCCTTTAAGAATTGAAAAAAATACCTTTTTATCTTGTCTGTTTCAGATCACCTAGATGCAAAATCAGTATCGGCAACCAATGTTCATTGTGGGTCACTAATGCTCTGAACGCCTGGGTGAAAATGGAAGAATTTGAGCTCTAATAAGAGGTATATTATAACCCATGTGGTTTCTTCAGTGTGGTCCAGAGATTAACTATCAAAGCTACAGGTGCTGCACAAGTGGTTGACATCAAAAGCCCTGTATCTCTTAATGAAATGTTGCTATAATACTTGTCTTTGAACCTCATCTATTATCTATGACAAAGGCTCTGAATAAACGCCAAACCACACAGCACTAGCCCCACACCTTTTATTCACCGGCCCTTTGTTTTAAAAAACCGTTAGCCATTATCTTTGTATAACTAATAATAGGCATACATATAAAACAACATCCCTCAAAAACACAAAGTTACGTAAACTTATATAAAAGAGTATACGGGTTGATTACAGATGCACACTGCACTCTATTACTGAATTAGTCTTTATGTGGCTGTGCATAAATTTATTCAAAATGTGCAGTGACACTTACATCCACTAGATGTCGATAAAGCATTTGATAACTGTAAAATACCCGGTTGCTGTGTTTACCTTTTGTGGTTATTGTAAATCTTCATGCAAAAATCTACATTAAATACCCCCAAATCTCTCCTCGCCCTCCTCACCATTATACCTATTAAACTACATGAATATGTATACAATTGAGCAACTTGATAGTAAAAGGTTAAAAGTTTATACAAACCGAGCAGCTTAAAAGTTAAGGGTTAAAAATACAATGCTTTTAGCTTAAAAGAGAAAAGTGGAATATATTAGGCACAGTACGCTCCATGTAAAATCAATACAGCACCCCCTGGTGACCTGTAAACAGTAATCCTACCCCAGCATTCACTGTGAGGGATGTCATCACTGCCCACTAACAAACGGACAACTAACAAAACAGACTTTTACTAAACAACCATTTGGTAAGAAATCAGCTTTTTCATATTTTAGTAGCTTTCTTATATGCCACATAAGCTTGCATGCATTTAGCCTTATAAAAACAAATGCATTATACAGCATTAAATGCATTGAGGCCATGTCGTAGTACAGAAAACTAAAAGTTTTCATCGGTTCAGGGGCAAAAGAAACTGTGGATAGATTTTATTCTGTAAAGACTTTGGGAATTATTAAATAGTCATTTTAGTCAAGCAGTTAATATTGCACGGTCTGTAATCAGATAAAAAAAACATTACTTTGTAATCACACTATCATTGGAAACTTCTACAATCATCTTACCGAAAAATAAATGGAATATGTTTAATAATACAGAATTAAGTATCATCGTGGGGTATTAATGGTTGCAGAAATTAACAATAAGTGGCACAGAAGCAAAATTCATTGATATCATTGCCCTGGAGAAACTGAATTTATTTGAATATTATTATGCACAAATTATGCTATACCCATTTCTTCTACATTGACATTTTGTTTTTTGAAAAAAAATTAGCAAAAAATGCAAAATAATAATGAATAACCAACAGATAAGATATTCCTAAATATCATAATTTACATTAGGGGTTATCGCAGTGTGGCTGGTTTGGGCTTTGTTACCGTGAAGGAGGGTGGATTTTAATGTACTCAGTGTATACAGTTCTTTTTGTTTTATGCATTTTGTCACAGAAGTCACAGAAAAAGAATTAAAGGTACAGTTAACCCAAAAATGAAAATTCTGCCAACATTAAGTTTCTTCAAAACAATAAAAAACTTTGTTCTGCTGAACACAAATGAAGTTATTTTAAATAATGTTTGTAAACAAGCAGTTCTGGGGCACTATTGACTTCTATAGTGCTATGCAAGTGAATGGTACCCCAGATTTTTTTGATAATTAACATTTTTCAAGATATCTTCGTTTGTGTTTTGTTGAACAAAGAAATGTATCTAGGTTCAGAACAACTTGATGGGTTAGTAAATGATATCATCATTTTAATTTTTGCGTAAACTATCCCTTTAGGTAATTAATTGTCATCTTTCTTTCTTTCTTTCTTTCTTTCATGGACTAAATCAAACCTGATTAAACGTTTCTCATCACATTCTGTAATCTAGGTCAATGGTTCCCAAACTTTTTCAGCGTGTGGCCCCACTTTTGTATGGTGCATTCCTTTGCGGCCCCCCAAAGAAAATTTGTGACAAAAAACTCTTCTAAAACTCAACATTTTAATAAATAAAACATTAAATTATACAAAAAAGTAGTGCTTTTGGTTAGTAGCCTTTTTTTTTAGGTTTAATTACACAGAATTCATGATAAATTAATGTATTTCATAAAATGTCATAAAACTGGGGCCCCCCTGGCACCATCTCGCGGCCCCCAGTTTGAAAACCACTGATCTAGGTAATTTTGTGATTTTTAAGTGCTTTTAAAAGGCCTGCAAGGAAGTCAAAAATGTGTAACATTTAGTTTTTTAGTATTAAATATAAAAATACTCTAGCAAAAGAAGAGTTAAAACAGAAGTTATACATACTGATATATTAATAAACCGATGTTGTTGACAGGCTGTATCTCAGCCTACAGAACACATAAGAACATCAAGGCAGATAATTGAACTCCTATATTAAACTGCACGCCATTGTTTTAAAAAGCCTGACTGAATGTTCTTTTACCTGCTGCCAAATGACTTACATTTGCATGTCATTTGCCGCCCCTACTTTCATCTAAAATAACACTCATTGCGTAATAACAAGACGAACTGTCAGAAATACCTACTGATGCTCCGGTGCAGAGGTACATCTGCTTGCCTCTCCTCTCCGGCTGCACGTTGTTTGGAGCAGCACAAAGGGTGATGGGCAGTCGTTAGGTGGACACGCGGGCTTTTGATTTTTAATTGTAATTGTAATCCTCTCCACTTGAGGGCTGAAAATGTGCCGTTTGAAATCGGGACGGAAGATGGAGGGGGAGAGGCGATGTTCAGAGAGGCCCTCTTCACGCTGGCGATACATTAAAAGGTTTAATCCAACTGAAATGTAAATCACAGTTCTTGAAAACAAATTAAGGGGAAAGATAACAGAGGCGCGCACCATCAATACACCATCAACCCGGTCTGCGCCGCGGCCTGCTCCGCGCCTGAAATTACGCCAGGCTTGTTACCATGGGTAATGGTACACTGTCAGGTGGGCTGATTGCAAGGTTATGGTGAACGGAGCAGTCAGACGGCGCTGGATGAATTGGGGAGAAGAACAGACAGGCCATCACAATCACCCGGAGGTTCAGACAGACACACTCAGTGCGGCGAGGCCATCGCAGTTACGCCGATCCCTCATAATTGTGTATTCACCTTCTGTGATTTTGTGGGGGGTTTCTCTTTCTGACATGGCGAGCGGCGTAATTGTAGAGTAGAACATCAATGCCATCTCCCTTGACCCTTTGTGGGACCGAATGTTGTGCGATAAGCAGGAACCACCGAACAGGTGCGGGTGGAATACAGCCTGGTGCCTTTGTTGCAGTGTATCTTCACAATCTTTTTGGCTTTTAAAAAAAATCCATATTGCACCAAATTCATGTTTCTGTGGCTCAACTGGTAGAGTGTTGTGTATACCTTGTAAAGCACTGTAAGTCGCTTCAGACAAATCAGGTTAAAAAATGTAAATTAAATAAACGTTAAATGAATGAAGGGACATGTTGGGCCGTGTGTCATAAGGGAGTTTCTGGTGTTTTTAGTCAGAGAGGAACGGGTCAGTCTGCAGTTTCTCTTAACTGCGCTACTCTTTTATCCCCAGAGGTACCATTATCCATCTCAATCATTCCCTTGTTTGGGCCTCTTTCGCTCAATTACGGAGAGTCGGAGTTACAAATTTGTTACAAATTAAGCTTGTTGAGAACCCGAAAAGTTGAGCGGGGCCACCGAAGGGCTTGAAGTAGTTTGGATAAGTGTAGCTTAGCTTGCCCCTCATCCCTGGCCTGGGGCCCCGATGCTAGCGATACCGTGAGGTCCGGGGAAGAAGCTATCCTTCTGGAGCTCCCTCTCCATTAGGGAACAATCAGTGCCATTGTTAGCCGTGGAAGTGATGAGATTGCAAGAGGAGGAAACAAAGATGGTGGGATCGTTTTAGTGCAACTAGAGCTCCTGGCAGGTGCCCCTCTCTGCGTCTTTAATTGATCTCATTTGTTACTTATACCTCCCGATCAGGTTGTTATCACCGCGGCCCCGTCACGGATGGTCCCGCCGTGTCACCGTGACGACAAGGTGATGGGTCACTTCGGGGGGTGCGCGACCAGGGCGAGTAACCCAGGCGAGCCTCCCCTCTACTCTTACCGGCTTTATTTCACGACTGCTTACCGTTGCCCTGAAACAGGAAGCCCCCAAATATCCCAATTACACAAGTGCTTCATGTCCTTTTGTATCAGGATTTCTCTTACTTTCCTTTCTGTAGCACAAAGGGGCTGATTGTACTCGAGGCAGCGGCTCGAGCAGTCATGTCTGTTTTACGGGAAGCTGCCGGATCGCATGTGTCTATAATGGCTTTTAACGGCCCCCAGTAGAGGCCTGTTAAAGACTTTGGAGTTATGTAAACTGACGTTTTTACAATTGCCTTACTACATGTCTCTCTGAGCTTCAGTTGAAAGTCGTATGAGCAACACATGATATGCGGTAAGATAAACAGGCCACCTAGAAGTTGTTCAGCTTGAAAATGCTTTTTAATATGCTTTTATTTTTTTTACGAAATAGACATTTCACACATGAAGTGTCTAAGCGATGACTGTAAAAAATATTGCTGTAGTTATGCAGCTGTTAGCCAGTAACTTACTGTAGATTTAAATTTATCCAAAAAACCTTTTTCATTTTTTCCGTTGGATTTTTGGTTTCCAGAATGCTTTGCATTAGGGTATTATTTTAGTATTAGATAAAGACTAGTTATTGTTTAAGGTTCTTTTAACTTTGAATGAACTGTTTCCAAAAAATAACATAAATTAAATCTACAGTAAATTACTGGCAAATAACTGCCAGTAGTATTTCTACAGAAATTTTTAACAGTTTACTTTATTAAATTAAATAGTGATGACCCTGACTTTAAAAAATTTAACATGAAGAATGATAGTAGCTTCATCAATGAACTTTAAACTTCTCGTCTATCTCCTGTCCTGTGACGCACCAACACGACCTCACGTAATTACGTAATGCTGTGGAAAGGTCATGTGTTACATATATGAAACGCACATTTGTGGACCCTTTTAAACAATAAACACAAAGACATTAATTAGTATCATTCGACATACAACAACGTCGGAACGGTCCTCTTTCTCCACACTTGTAAACACTGGGGCGTAGTTTCGCATACGTCCTCCGTGACCTCTTGACGTGATGGCGTATTGCGTGCTGGCGCGTCAAAGGATCAGAGATAGACAAATTGTTGTTTAAAAGTGCATCCTTTTTATTTTTCTTGTCAAAAATGACAATCGTTTCGCTAGATAAGACCCTTATGCCTAGTTTGGGACTCTGTTGAAACTGCAATTTTGAACTGCATTAAAGCTGTTGGGTGTTGGGGTCCATTAAAGTCCATTAAAATGAGAAAAATCCTGGAATGTTTCCCTCAAAAAACATAATTTCTTCTCGACTGAACAAAGAAAGAAATCAACATTTTGGATGACATGGTGGTGAGTAAATAATCTGGATTTTTTTAAAGAAAATTGACTAATCCTTTAAAGATGACCAGTGTGTCCGTAAAGTTGATGTGAGTTCGGCATCTGACAATCATGGACTGTGTCAGTCCCAGTCCAGTCAACAAATCTGAGCGTAATGGTCCCCAAAACACACTGAATGCTCGATCAGGTCTTTTGTCTTGTTTCGTTCCGTTTTTCTTTATTCTCTTACCGTGTCACAAAGGTTTAAGACCTCGCCTGGAGCCTAGCGTGCAGTTGACTTGGCTGTCAGTGGAACGGATGGTGGCTTTACAAACCCAATTAGCAAAATTCGCTCTGATTTCAAAAACGAATCACATTTTTATTTCTCCCCAATCCGTCATCTGCCAATTTCGCTGGAAGTTAAAGTGCCACCAATTACTGCCCAGCGGCACTATCCCTGGCGCGAGTGCAGCATGTTTCAGGCGTCGGGTGGCATCTTGTGCGGCTTGGTCTTTGTCAGCGGGAACGAGAATTAAATTAGACTAATAGGAGGCTTGTTTCCAGCCACTGATTAAAAGGCCTAGGAGTTCCTCGGGCATCGCCTAGATCCAGGTCTACACATCCTTTGGAGAAAGAGAGGAGACGCGAAGGCGAGAGGTGGCTCCTGTAATGTCATATCGGACATCAGCACGTCTGTTTCCTCAGGGTCATTGTTCCTCAGACTTACTTTATTTCTATGGAACACGGGCGAGAAAAGGCGCTCTTCCTTTGGGGTGCTAATTAAGGGGAGCATCCGAAATTAATCAACAAATTCACTAGCGCGAAGGGCGATCTGTTTGAAGGCCTGGAAACAAAGTGCGTACAAACCGGGTGCAAAGAAGCCCTCGGCTATGGACTCGGAGACAAACAAGTGCACAGACGGCGGTGTGACACAAAAATTCATATAAGTATAAAATTTTACACTCATTTTTCTTGTCAGCTTGTCACATTGAATTATAAAGGTTGATTCGCTTAAATGGCTAAGTGAGATCATACGAATCCGGTCATCTGAATATCATCGCATGGTCAAAAAGGGACCGAGGGAGCACGTCGAGGGACGCTTCGATGAAGGCGCTGTTGAACAGACGCTGTGAAATAACCCCCCACCATCGCCACCGAAAAAATACAAACCAAAAAAATCGTCAAATCTGGGGATGTTTCACAGCCTGACTTGGCCTTGTGTTAACGTCACACACTTGCCCAAACCCTGCCATTCTGTTCGACGCCTACCACCCCCTCAGATGAAATGACACGTTCATTCTCCAAAGAAACACGGTTGCAGATAAAAAGTCTTATATAACCACTTTTATTCTTTTTAATTTCTGTCATTTGTTTTTTAAAGCAGTGACGGAGGGCCCTGAGGCTGTTTGTGACCTTTTGCTATGTAAATACGAGCAGGCACTGGCACGGAGACTGTCAGGAAGAGCTCAAAGACGGAGACAAACCCTATGTAACAGCACTCTGGGCATCTTTGGCACTTTGCTAGTGATATGACTGGGCGAGGTGTTTGTTTGATAATGGCAGTTGAATGATTTTTTGACAGGTGTTTTTGACACTACAGTCTGCTCCAGTGTGCAGCGACTGTCTGCTGTCAGTCATTTCACCATCTCTCTGTATTCGCTGACTGAAGGCGCCCTGGGTGACTGAACGTGTGCCGAAATGGTTGTTCGGAGAGGTCAGAGTGCACGTGTTTCCATGTAAAGAGTTATGTAGATAAACAGCCTCTTGTTATATTCAGTGATAAAAGGCGTACTTATTTAACACGCTTTATATGTTAAAATATTACTGCAACTGACAAATCGCATGATTTTATATAATGGAGAGCTCACTCCATTGCACACATAAAAGCGTATCTTGTTTTTATTAATGGGTTATGCTATGTGTGTTTCACAAAGCAATTGGCCTCGTTCGTGGTGTACAGTTTTTTATCATACACTGATGGGAAATAGCTGGCGGTTATTAGAATCTTGTTACATGTTATTTTGCCATCTGTATTGACATAATGCTAACATGTGGACAGCGCGCTGGAGCACAGATTACAATTATAGTAATTTGCATTTTTATTTCTTTGTAAGTTTTATTTTGTGGCCTTGCACAGGAAACACAAATTTAATCTACACAAAACTACATTTTATAACCACAAATTCATCCTCTCTTTCCCTTAAAACAGGAAATTCATGTTTTGAATTTAGGAGGAGAATAAGGAGAGATTTTACATATGGGTAGCTGAGGTAATTGTTTTCTAAATTAGTGTTTGTGTTGTGACAAGCTATACTCCTTCTATTTTAATATTATGTGCTTTTATAATAATTATAACACAATTTGTATGAATTTAAACAAGATTACTTTTGAAAATGAATATGTGACCTTAAAGGAATAGTCCATTTTCTTAAAAGAAAAATCCAGATAATTTACTCACCACCATGTCATCCAAAATGTTGATGTCTTTCTTTGTTCAGTCCAGAAGAAATTATGTTTTTTGAGAAAAACATTGCAGGATTTTTCTCATTTTAATAGACTTTAATGGACACCAACACTTAACACTTAACTCAACAAGTAACAGTTTTTTTTCAACGGAGTTTCAAAGGACTACAAACAATCCCAAACGAGGCACAAGTGTCCCATCAAGCAAAACGATTGTCATTTTTGACAATAAAAACAACAAATATACACATCTAAACCACAATTTCTCGTCTTCCTCCAGTCCTGAAAGCGTCAGCGTGACCTCACGCAATACGTGATGTCAAGAGGTCACAGAGGACGAACACGAAAAGTGTTTACAAGTGTGTTGAAAGAGGACCATTCCGATGTTGTTGTATGTCAACTGATACTAATTAATGTCTTTGTGTCAGTTTATTGCAGTGTTTCTCAAACTTTTTCGGCCCAAGGACCACTTTATCTTACAATTTTTTTCTGAGGACCACCTAACAGAATCCCACTCTAACGCCCCCCCAAAAAAACCACAAAATAGGAAGGATTAGCTAAATTTAAGTTTAATATGCAACTTTCAAGTCAAAAACTAATTTTTTAAACACAAATGCAATGCTATGTTCAGAAATGATTATATGAATTTTATTTCATTTGAAAAAGTAAATGTGAAATGAGTTGCAGCTTATATGAACAACAAACTGCACATGTGCAAAAAATGCAATTAAACATATTATAACAGCCTGGGTCCAACTTAATGTCATTCCAAAGAGCCATTAGTTTAAAACTGAGGTGGTGGGTATATGAAGTCTATGGTTGTAACTATGGTAACAATAAAATACTGAAAAAAAATGTTCCCCTTAATGTCCAAAATCACTAAAATTTCACGGATTTTACACATGAAACAAAAACTTGTATTACAAAACTAATAGATCTGTGGATTTTAGCTGCTTTCAGTTGACGCTTGATCTTTTATTTTGACTCCTCTTTGGTTTAGCCAACCGATCAATTTTTACGTTATTAAAACAGAAAGGCAAGAACTGATATCACAGTCTACTTAAATAAGTGACGATTGTATAAACACTTGCCTAGTTTAGGTCATCTTTTGGCGGACCACTGGGGGGGTTTGGCGGACCACAAGTGGTCCGCGGACCACACTTTGAGAATTACTGGTTTATTGTTTACAATCGTCCGCAAATTTGCGTTTTATATATGTAACACGTGACCTCCCTACGTCACTACGCATTTACGTTAGGTCGCGCTGGACCAGACCTAGACAAAAAGTTGAGGTTTAAAAGAGCATATTTTTTATTTTTCTTGTCAAAAATGACAATCGTTTCGCTTGGTAAGACCCTTATGCCTCGTTTGGGATCGTTTATAGTCTTTTGAAATTCCGTAAAAAAAAAACTGTTACGTGTTGAGTTAAGTGTTAAGTGTTGGTGTTCATTAAAGTCCATTTAAATAAGAAAAATCCTGCAATGTTTTCCTCAAAAAACATAATTTCTTCTCGACTAAACAAAGAAAGACATCAACATTTTGGATGACATGGTAAATTATCTGGATTTTTCTTTTAAGAAAATTGAATATTCCTTTAAGTCTTAAGTCTCACGGTTGTATTTGTAGCAATAGCCAACGATACATTGTACACTCTAAAAACAAATGGTGCTAAGTAGCACTAAAAGTGGTTCACTGGCGCGTAATCAACCCCGGATGGTTCTTCATAGGTGCTTTAGGTGCTACTGTACATAGCACTAAAAATGGTTCCCTTATGATTACGAGCTTTTAGTGCTATTAGCACATTTTTTTTAGATGCCAAATTTCTTTTATGCCAAAAATCATAAGAATATGTTAAAACTATGTTCCTACCGTAAATATATATAAAACGTATTCTTTGTAATATGTGTTGCTAAGGACTTAATTTGGACAACTTTAAAGGAAATTTTCCTGAACATTTTGATTTTGCATCCTCAGATTCTAGATTTTCAAGTAGTTGTACATGTATCTCGGCCAAATATATACCAAACCATACATCAATTGAAAGCTTATTTATTCAACTTTCAGATTATGTATAAATCTCAATTAAAATTTGTCCTTGGTCACATATTTCAGACTGTATACCTTTAAAAAAATCTATTAAATTGTGAAAAACATCAAATAAGTCATAACCATATACATTTACATTTCTTATCAATTTTAACACAAAGGCTTGAATTAAATGCATGCAATGTGTCAACTATCAGTATGCACTCAGAAAAAAAGAGAAGACACAAAGATATACACTCATTCAAGTGAACATGACCCAGTGGAGTCTATACCTCTGTGCCAATTATTGAACCCTGGGGACAGCTCAATAAAGGAGACGTGGAATGGTTTATCAGAAAGCATTGTGTAAGAGACAATGTAGCAACATTAGTAATGTATTCCTGATAACTGTGAAAACTGATATCTGACTGTAACTGAGAACATAATTCTAGTTCCTCTGTGTGATATCTGGTCAGAAAAAAATATCAAAAATGGTCCCAAGCTGTCACTAAAAAATGATGTTAGTACCTCTAAGGTACATATTGGTATCAAATATATACATATTTGTAGCAAAATGGTACTTTTTAAACACTCCCAGGTGAAAAAGTAGTACACTTCCATAGTGTACTTAAAGTGCTTTATTTTCGCACACTAATTTTGTACTTAATATACTAAAAATTAATCTTTAGTACTTCTTAAGAAGTGTAAGTGTACTTCACTGTGCTATTTTGAGACACCATGAAAATGAACTAAAATGCACTTTTAACATACTATCTCTGTATTAAAAATGTATTTAGTTAACACTTGTATTAAACTTGAACTCAACTTCATACAAAGATGGGTTCAAGTTTACTACAAGTGGTACCTTAATACATTTTTAAATACATTTTTAGCACATTTTAGTTCATATTTATGGTGTCTCGAAATAGCACAGTGAAGTACACTTAGATAATCTTAAGAACATTTAAAGGTGAAGTAAAAAGTGTTTCTGTGCATTAGTAGATTTAACTAAATAAAATGAGTAAACTGTGTTACAATTTTGTTTAAATCAAAATATGAGTTAAAATAACATAATTTGAATAATTTGAGTAATTCTAAATGAACACATCATTGAGTAAATTCAACATTTTATCATGGATAATCAACTTAAATTTGTAAGAAGGAAATTAACTTAATAATTTTGTATTGAAACTACGTGATTTTATTATTAAACATAACTAACTAGGCAGTGGAATCATAGTTCCCAGCATGCTTTGCACGGGACTGCATTTGGAGAGTATAATTTGAATTTAAACTTTTATGTGTTTTTAACAAAAAAGAAAGACTTGTTAGTTTTTAATGTTCATTTATCTTCGAGACTTGGAAGACTTTCTGTTTCTTCTTTTGAGTTTTGTACTTACCATTGTTCAGAAGGCTGGTGCTTGTGCATACTGAAGTATGTCGCGCTTTACAGCTGCCCAAAACAAAATTGGGTGGGCGCATTGATTGAATAAACAATTTGTGCTCTTATCTCACAGAAGTATGAAGTCTAAATCAATGCTTATGGAAACAACAACAAACCATAAAAAGTTACCTGTACCAAGAAAAGTAAATTAAACTAACAGAGTAATACTCAAACTATTATTTAACTAAACTTAATTTTGTTGCATTTCTTTCTACTAGTAATATTACAGTGTTTGGTTGCAAGTTGACTCAACCTAAAACTTCCCATGCAATCACTTGCCTCACTTTTTATAAGTTAGATCTAGGTATTACTTTTTACAGTATATTAAGGTCAAAATTTGTGTGCGAAAATAAAGCACTTTAAGTACACAATGGAAGTGTACTACTTTTCACCTGGGCTGTCAGAAAAAAATGGTCAGAATATGTACCCCAGCTGTCACTGAGGCTGTACCCTTTCAAAAATGACAGCTTTGCACCTAACGGTACATTCACGGGGCGTAAGCATTGGCGCTTCCCATTAACTTTTAATGGGTGACGTCATGCGTTGCCGAACTGAATTGTGGATCCGTCTGCGTCACGTCACTGCTGTTGCTCGTGGCAGAAGAACATTTCTCAACTTTTCAAGCGGCAACGCGTGCGTCAGCCAATCATATCGCCTATATGCAAATAACCTAGACTGAGCCAGCCAATTGCGTTTATAGAAGACCGGAGCTTGGATAGCACACTGTGATTGGCTGTTGGCCACGCTTCAGACAAGCCTTCCGTCAAGCATTAACGCTTTCGCCCCATGTGAATGTACCATAAGGATTTCATTTTAGTACCTCAGAGGTAGATATTGGTACCAAAGAGAGCTTATTAGTACCTCAAAAATACATATTAGTATCTCATATTGGTACTAAATGTTTACACACTGAAAAAAATGATTAATTCAATTTACTCATTTTTTTAAGGTAAATGGTCGCAATCAATTTTTTTAAGCTACATTTAAAGAAACGTTTTTTATTTTATTTTTCATTTTTTTGTTTTGTTTAAATGTAGCTTAAATAAATTGATTGCAACCACTTACGTTAAAAAATTGAGTAAATTGAATGAATAATTTTTTCAGTGCATATCTGTACCTAATGGTCCATGTTAGGACCTTTTTAAAGGGTATACTGCCCCAATGACAGCTAGAGTACATATTTTGACAATTTTTTTTTCTAAAAATATAGGTCTTTAAGGCAGTGGTTCTCAAACTTTTTCGGCATAAGGCCCCCCTTGTGTACGGAAAATTATTTTGCGCCCCCCCCCCCCCCCCCAAAGAAAATTTATGACAAAAAACAATTCTAAAACTTAACATTTTAAGTAAACAAAACATATTAAATTATACAAAGAAGTGCTGTTGGTTAGTAGCCTTATTTTTTAGGTTTAATTACACAGAATTCATGATAAAGTAATGTATTTTATAAAATGTCATACAACTGGGGCCCCCCTGGCACCATCTTGCGGCCCCCCTGGGGGCCCCGGTCCCCAGTTTGAGAACCACTGCTTTAAGGTACAGTAATCTACCCAAAATTGTATTCTGTTTTGTATTCCTGTAAAGGTACAAAACAGAACCTTAGGGTACAACCCCAATGACAGAAAAGGTACAGTTTCAAACCATTTTTTTTCACAATGAAGGGTGCTTTCCTAGTGACAGCTTTTGTGGAGAATTTTGGACCGTTTTTTTCCTGATGGTGTTAATTGTCATTTCTCAATTTAACAGAAGCATGCAATTCAAGAAACAATCCAACTGGGTAACTGTTGCTCATCTTGTTTGCTTTGATTCTCTTGGTTTATGTAGAAATGTTCTAAACAGGTCTTTTGATTGCACATCATATAAAAATCAAATATTCTGAAGGTTGACGTGGCATGCACGCACAAATGTTAATTTTTCAAAAATGTTTTGTGACCTGTTCTCAGTCCACAGAGCATTTACAGAGTTTTTGCCCACATTAATATACATTTTAAAAAGCAGTAAATTATCACATCACTAAAAGAGACGAATAGCAATTTGCATATTTTGAAATGTAGAGTGGTCTCATAATTAGCTAAAATCTAATGTGCTTTAATTTGGCAGAATAATCATCACGGTGTGCCAAAATAAGTAGCGGAAATTGGCTGACCCTCACTCAGGTGAAGACATGAGAAACTTGCACGTTTTCAAATTCAAAAAGTATAGCAGTGAAAGTCGAATTTTTAAAGGTACCACTGACCTACTTTATGAAGTCAGTCAGATGGCAAGCTTTAATGCTTCTATGTGGCATGTAAATTGTATTTAATGTATGAGTAATGTGCATAAATGGCTTGACTCTGTTTCAGTTCATATAGAGGAAAATGCATTCCTGGACTCTTTCGGCTCTCTGGAGAGTTCAGTCCTTTGTGCATAATTGGTGATCCGAGTGCTCAATGCTGTGTTTGCCATTTGAGAGAAGGTAAGTCGAACCCATCCTGTACTTAGATGCCCATTTACTGTCGTAAAGATTTACTTACTGTGTTTTGGTTTGGGTCGCCTGTTTTTGTTGGCTGACGTAAATAGACTCATGACATTGTTTTCTCTGACCTCTTGGATAGGCAACCCACAGGCCTTTATGTTTGTGTCTGCATAGGGGTGAAGGTGGCACTCTGCCCTTTTTAGACGGACCACCATCACCTTCTGTCTGACTGTCTGTGCTAAACATTCCTCTTGGTTGCTGATGCATAGTGACCGCTGTGTCCATAGCCTTAAGGCTCAAAACTATGAATTTCTTTGGCTAAGTAATCTGTAATCTTTATTCACAACATTTTCAAGGTTTGGATGCTTTGACATACTGAAAGACACATTTTTGCATTTTGCAGGCACTTTTATTCAAAGCATTCAATCTATACATTTTAATTTTACCATGCTCTGCTAAGCATAGGTGGAGTTTTGCACTTGTGTTTGTTTTAAGCCTTAAAGGAAAACACCACAGTTTTTCAATATTTTACTGTTCTAACCTCAACATAGATGAATTAATACATACCTATCTTTTTCAATGTGTGCACTTAATCTTTGTACAGTGCTTCGTGAATGTGTTAGCCTTTAGTCAAGCCCCAATCATTCCTTAGGATCCGAACAAATGTTTTATTTTGTGCCATCATACTTAGTCGTGTAACTACTCATGTAACAGTCTTTAAATAGGGAAAACATGGAAGTGTTTGGTGGCTTCTAAATTCATCCCTGTTTGGATCCTAAGGAATTAATGGGGCTAGGCTAAATGCTAACACATTCCCGACGCACTGTACAAAGATTAAGTGCACACATTAAAATATAAAGATATTTTAATATAAAGTTGAGGCAAGAACATAGTTAAATATTGAAAAACGGTGGTGTTTTCCTTTAAGTTTACTTATTAAACTGTTATTAGACACATAAATACAATATGAATTCTTACATTTCTGT
Organism: Misgurnus anguillicaudatus; assembly: GCF_027580225.2. NCBI lineage: Eukaryota > Metazoa > Chordata > Actinopteri > Cypriniformes > Cobitidae > Misgurnus > Misgurnus anguillicaudatus. The sequence continues at coordinate 37,389,515 of NC_073344.2, forward strand.
TTCATTAATAGCTCAGACAAAATCATAATTGGCTCTTGTCTGCGGGGGTAGTGCTGCACATGCCCCCCAAAACTCTGCCTATGCTGCTAATGTAACCCACGTGAAGCAGCTTTTACATTCACCTAATGCGCAGTTCATAAGCGATGTATATCACATTTAAAGGTGTGTAATTTTTAGAAGGATCTCTTGACAGAAATGCAATATAATATACAAAACTATATTATCAAAGGTGTATTAAGACCTTTCATAATGAACCGTTATGTGTTTATTACCTTAGAATGAGATGTTTTTATCTACATACACAGAGGGTCCCCTTACATGCATGGAAGTCGCCATTTTGGGCCGCCATGTTCTACAGAAGCCCTTAACAGACAATTTTTTTTACTAAGTTGTCTCCGATGATGACCTGTTTGTCCGGTGGTGGCTACAGTAGCTTCTCTATGCATTTTAAAAGCCAGGGGTGAGCAGTGGACTGAGCTGTTGGTTGCAATTGACAACCTCACCACTAGATGCTGCTAAAATTTACACACTGCACCTTTAAGTGATACAAGTAAGCAACCATTCCTTCTTTTAATTAGGTTTGAATTTCTTAATACTCCTCATTATTTACTTCACTTTATTACTGTGCTCCTGTCAGAAATGCTGGTCGGAAACACTTTCGGCGAACCGAATTTGAGTCTTGCGTCTGCGTCTATTGCCGGTCCCATTCCCCTCTCTCCACCCTGTACTTCCCTGACCTCTACTTACAGTACTATTTGAAAATAGTGAAATATACTCAGTGGTAGAGCATTGCATTTGAAGTGCAAAAGGTCATGGATTCGAACCCAGGGAACACACATATCGTTAAAAAATTTATATTTGTAATGCACTGTTAGTCGCTTTGAATAAAAGCATCTATATGGCAGTATGGACTGAAATTTTTTATATTTTAAAGTGAAAAATAAATATGGGTGGCCTTGCACACAGAAACACAAGGGTTGTTACAAAATCTTGAATGCTTAAAGGAAAACACCACCGTTTTTCAATATTTTACTATGTTCTTACCTCAACTTAGATGAATGAATTCATACCTATCGTTTTTCAATGCATGCACTTTAAATCTTTGTACAGCGCCTCGTGAATGTGTTAGCACTTAGCCTAGCCCCATTCATTCCTTAGGATCCAAACAGGGATGAATTTAGAAGCCACCAAACACTTCCATGTTTTCCCTATTTAATGACTATTAGTTACACGAGTAAGTATGGTGGCACAAAATAAAACTTTTGTTTAGAGCCATAGGAATGAATGGGGCTAGGCTAAATGTTTTCCTTTAACAGTCTTACAAAAGCTGAAAAGATCAAAAGGCCATAAAATTATGATTGCTCTGATGCACTGAACAATAAGCTATTCAGCTGTGATGGATCAATGCGGTTAATGAATATGATAATAATGTGATAATATGATAATTATATGGCAGAGTACAACAACAAGAACAATAATGAATTTTGACTCAGTAATGTTAAGAGCGTAACACATGTTACTTATGTTAAATAAACGATAAAAGCAATTTTTTTTAATTATAACAAATAAAAAATTCACACCAAATTGATCGTCTGACAATTTTGGATGGTCATTAAACCGACATTGAATTGTCTAAACCTACACAAGGCTTTGCACAGCAAAAACCACATCACCCTTGAACATATTCTTAGCAAACATGAAAAAAGGCTTGTGTTTGCTAAAAAGTGATAATGAATGAAAGACGAGCTTTCCCTAATTAAGTGCAGATTTCCCCCCATCTTCTCCTGGTTAATCAGCGCTGCTACTGAGTTCATTGTGTGGCAGTTCACTGCTGCTCGGGGTTTCAGATAAAAGAAAAAACACAAGACGAGAGGAGATGAGAGATTGAAATAATTTGTTTAATTTGGAGCTGCTTAGTGACTCAGCAGGTGAGAGCGGTCTGTACGAGAGCTTTGGGGCCCGGCTGGACTGCGCGTCCACGGTTGACTGTGTCACACCTCACTTCCCCCCAGCCACAGAGCGCCTAACACCCACCTCCCGACCTCGCTACACAAAACCAGCCACTAATTATCTCTGAATAGCAATTTTATTGAACACTAATTTGTGGTAATGGATTGTGATAGGGTGTAAGGGGATAGGTAGAGAAAAAAAGAGTGTTAGAATTGAGGTCGTGTTTGAGCTAAATTGTAGTTTTTGAGTTCAAGGATCTTTGACCTAAAGACGGATAAGTGGTTTGAAAGTAAATCGAAGGACAGTTGAAGTATGAAGTAAAAGTTAAAATTGTTTTAAAGCTAGAAATTAATGTTAAAATCCAGGAGCGCCGGTGAGTGTGTGGATCTAAGATGGAAAAATATGGAAAAACAGGATCTCCTTTGGAATGGTGTTATGGGGGTTGAGGAAATATTTTTAATGCACATGGGGCAAGAACATATGCTGTAGGTCAGCAGGGTCAACACAAACACAGACACACACACACACACAAACACTGTGCTTTTCCTTATCTCTTCAATTGTTTAGGAGGAGATTTGAAACTGCCCGCCAGCCGACTTTGTAATACTTCTTACGGTATCCGTTCTTGTAGAATATATATAGGAACAAGATTAAAATAAAAACTCATATATTTTCATAGATGCAATGTTTTCTTAACACACAAAATAAACACGTCCTCACAGTTGCATGTAGTCAGGCTCTGCGGTCATCCTGGTATTTGTTGTTTACCATGGATTTTGGCTTCGTGGATTCCCATCACATACGCAGATTTAAAGATTTTAAAGGAAGTTGTGGGGCTCGTCGCAGGAAAATGGAGACATCCCCCCTTACCCCCTCTTCACAATACAAACACACACACCGTCACACACTCTGTCAACCCGTCCTCCCAAACCAGATGGCTGATGCCTAGGTTGAGCTTGACTAAGCTAAAATACCTGATTACAATTCACCAATACAATTCAAATATCGTAGCCTGGCTTAAGGCTAATGCCACGGTAACAGTATCATTTATTTTTTGCCTGTAGTCTTTATCCATGTCTTACTGGGCTTTGAGCCCCTAAACCCTTCACCAAACAGAAACAGATCAAATAATACCATTCCATTGTTTCTTAGATTTAGATGAGAGAACAGAACTATAATATTTTTGACTTTTTTATGTGTATTTTTTATAACCAGAAACAGATTTTAGTAATTTTTAAAAAAAATGAACAGCCCTTTTAAATAAATAGTGAAAATAATAGATTCTAAGTAGAAAACAATACAAAGAAATGCACAAATGTATCCAAAAAATGACTGAAAAGTACTGATAAATTATGCTAATATATACATACTTAGGTATAAATAAAATAAATACACTGTAAAAATGCTTTAGGCAAGTTAATTCAACCTACTATTTTAAGTTTTGGCTTAAAAATGTTGACATAACTTAAAAATTCAAGTTGAAATTGTATAACTTAATTGTTTAAGTTAAAGTAACATACAAATATGTGTTGATTAGACAAAAATGCTGTGAATTTTTTACAGTGCAATTTTTGAAATATTAAAAAGTCGTTTAATTTAAGTTTAGTTTTGAACATGTATTCAAGGTAACCTATTAATGGTTACATTGCAATGAAAACTTAAAAACAAATATGGTACACTGTAAAAATACTTTTTTTGTTGAATCAACTTGAATTTACAAGTCATTTTAACTTACTATTATTTATCTTGACTAGAGATGAGTTGTTATAACTACAGGTGAGTTGTTATAACTTATAAAATTAAGTTGACTTTTCTCAACTATATTTTATAAGTTGTGTCAACTCATCTCTGTTGACATGACTTGTAAATATGAGTTGATTCAACAAAAAATGTTAAGGCAGCAAAGTATTTTTTACAGTGTATGTCCTTTTCCCAATAATAATAATAATAATAATAATAATAATAATAATAATAATAATAATAATAATAATAATAATAATAATAATAAATAATAATAATTATTATTATTACTACAATAATAATAATTACTATTATTATTATTATTATTAGTAGTAGTATTATTATTATTGTCGTCATTGTCGTCATCATCATCATGATTATTATTATTATGATGATGATGACAACGATAATAATGATAATGATAATAACAATGATAATAATAATAATAATAATAATAATAATAATAATAATAATAATAATAATAATAACAATAATAATAATAATAATAATAATTTATTATTATTATTATTATTATTATTATTATTATTATTTTTGTTTTGTTGTTATCATGAAATTATTTGTAATAATTATAACAATAATAATAACTATTATTATTATTATTATTATTATTATTATAATTTTGGTCACTGCTTTTATATTCATTTAACAGAAGTGCAATTTTAGTATGTTAATTTTAAATGTTCATTTTAAGTTATTTATTAACTTACCATTGTATGAAAAAGTAACATATAAGATGGACAATGCTGTTTTTTTAAACATCCTCCATTACCCAGTAATTTCTGTGGTGGCCTCATGGACATGTTGAGAAAGCTGGTTAAAATCATCAAGAAATGATGCTGATGGAAACAATATCCATCTAGCAGAACATACTTTGTGTTTTGTACAGTAGTTGTATAAATTCACTGTGTTCTTCAAACTGCAGCAGAAAATTAACCTTGGGTCACAATTAGAGGCAGATAATAAAATTTTTGTTTAATATGTATTGTTGTCTAAACAATACATACTTAGACTGGTTAACCATTGACTCTATGAATGTTATACAGATAGAGAACAATAGTAAAGGTGGCTGCAGACCTCCTAGATGTCAGGTCGGTACCACATCCAAATAACATTCATTAGGAATTCAGCTGCTTATTTTGTTTGGTTTCCCCTCTGGCTGCTAATTAATGCTTAATCAAAACCGCTCAACTGAACATCAGAAAATGTAATGAATATTGAAATAAGCCCGAACAAATTTCAAGATTTCTGGCAGCACTAACTTTCTGCAAATGCCACAATGTTTCTGATAATACAGTATTATCAAAAAAATCTAACCAGAAACATCTATTAAATAATAAAAATGTTAGATGTTTTCTAGAGCGCTATATCAGTTTGACAAGTATTTGGAAATGCCTGCAGGTACACATCTTGCCGAGGTAAAGTATCAGACAATGTGCTACGGAAAAAATCCAAGAGGATGTCATTTTAGTTTTGACTACTTAGGCCAAACTCATAAGATTTAGCAGGCTGCACCCATATGTCAAGGTTATTCTAAAATGTGATAATCTAGAATCTAACAAAGTTCTTAGGAACTGAATAGAAGAGGAGAAAGATCTCGGCTATGAATTTTTCCCTTTCATTCTGACACCGGCTTACTTAGTGACTTCTAATGGAACATGATTATTAATGTACCCTTTCTGGAGTAGCTGTCATGTTACTCTGTGCTGAACACGAGAATGAATTCGAAAATATACAGTAAATTGTCCTGTTTACCATATTTTATTGCAAATAGTTCAATTGGAATGCATTTGCACATTATAGGAACCAATAGCAGGCCACCTTATTTAAATACGACCACGGCAACACAATCTAATCTTTCCCTTTGATAAAATAAACGCATGTGTCTATTTTTACTTTTTGATAAAATTGGGAATGGCACAGAGGACACCCGCTTTCGAATCTCGGTGACAATTTCGTGAAAGTTACTCAAATGCAATCTGACTCATGACAAGGGGATGTAATTCCTAAAACAGAATATGCCCATCAGTGGAGCCCCAATCTGCATAATGAGCAGACTTCCATTTCTGCTAGCAATATTTTTGACATCTCCAACTCGGAGCAAAGTGAAAAACGTCGATAGGGATGAGGAGAGGAAGAAGTGAAGGAGAGCAGCGGGCACCGTGTTGGTGGAGGGCACGCTGAGACGAACACACACACACACAAGTTTGTCTCGGAGAAAACAGACGCTTATTGGACTTTGGCGGTGAACTGAAGCAGTGTGGCTGTGAGCGGTACAAAAACAGGAATGCCACGCACCACCACAGGAAAGCTTTTTTGGACTTTAAGTGACAGGCTGACAAAAAATGACCATGCTGACATTAATTCCATGTAGCTCTTTTGCTCTAATTGTTGATTCAATTTGCTAATTACTAATTTGATTTAAGTGGCAGCCAAGAATTCATGTGTTGGGGACATAGGCGGTAGAAAGAAAAATGAACCGTGGGCTCCGTGATGGCCTGTCACACAAGGCTAACAGAGTAGTTATGAATATTTTATGAGCTCATTCCTAATAGTTTCCGATCTGTTTATTTTTCAAAACAGTGCTCCACCAAACACTCCACCAGTCCTGCGTTTAACATATACAACATAACTGAAGTGCTATCGTATTGCTCATTTACTAAAGCTGTTCTTGTGTGAATAGTGGCATAACCAAACAAGTTTCTACATTTTTACTTGGTTGGAAGGTTTGACGAAATCGATAGCATGCATATTCTTACAAAACAGAAAACAACCAATAGCCTACCCACAGTAGAAAATAAGTTCAGCTTTAAGAAGAATGTACCACATGAAAATTACACTGAACAGGATTTATTTCAGATCATGCAATGATCTTTTAGCCTTTGTTGGAAAGGTATTTCACAGAGCCGAGAGGACCGTTGTTCAGGGATACACGTACACAGTTGTCTTACTTACCCCATCCAGACAAGCAGACACATCAAGTTTCTTGTTGTGCATCTTCAGTGTTGTATAGAGATCCAGCGAGATGTGTTTTCCTCTGATCTTCAGTTGTTTGTAGGGGAATTCAGCTGTGTATTTCCAGAGACCCTTTTCACAGATGAAAGTTTGAAACACCGCCTTTGCTCTTTTATTCGCTGCGGTTTTGTTGGACTTGCAAATAATGCGTTGATCTTGAATGGAATTGGCAGTTTTAGATGGCGATAAAGAAATTGCATGTTTTGATGGTGGGCAATGTCAGTTTTTCTAATTAGAATAGCAGAATATTTCTCTCGGATAATTTCGGGTTGCTATGGTAACGCTGAATAAATATAGGCCTGTATTAATTCATATAAATAGATGTTTTGCTAGATGTTTTCAGTCTGACACTTCTAGTATGTAGTGCAATATCATAATAATATTGCTTAGTAATTAGCTTAGATGCTGAAGTAATCTAACTTTAAATGTATGGATTGTAACTATGTAACTACATACATACATACATACATACATAAATATATTAGTGATGCACCGATGTATCGGCTGCCGATATTTATCGGACGATTTTTGATGAAATTGAAACCATCGGCATATCGGCAATAGCACGAGGAAGGCCGATACCGATTGTTTATTAATTAACTGCATAAAGAAATCCATTATATGTAAAAAAAATGAGTTAATGTTGTTAATGAAATAAATGCTGAATAGCAAAAACCACCTTTGAAGGTTGTCATGCTGTCTTATTATATTTGTTTTAGCTTAATTTGTGCCTCTTTTATTAGGTTGGTCAGTTGAATGTTAATTAAATCCAATCAATGTTCAGTAAAAATAATTTGATGCAAAAAATAAACTAGCTAATAGACCGACTGTATAGTATTGTATACAAGTGTTTAATATCGGCATCAGTATCGGCCAGAAGTTGTCTGTTTAAATCGGTATCGGCCCAAAAAATTCCTATCGGTGCATCCCTAATATATATATATATATACTGTATGCAGAATGTACGTGACCCAGGACCACAAAACCAGTCATAGCAATAGCCAACAAAACACATGTGTCAAAATTATAGATAAATATAACAAAAATATTCATAATTAATATGTGTTGCTAAGGACTTCATTTGAACAACTTTAAAGGAGATTTTCCTCAATATTTTAATTTTTATACAACTCCCATATTTAGATTAAAGGGATAGTTCACTTTAAAATATAAATTCTGTCATCATTTACTTATGTTGTTCTAAACCTGTATGAATTTCTTTATTCTGATGAACACAAAAGAAGATATTTTGAGAAATGTTGGTTAACACACAGCAGATAGTGACCATTGACTTCCATAGTAGGAGTAAAAAAATATGATGGAATTTAATGTGTACCGTCAACTGTGTGCTTACCATCATTTATCAAAATATTTTCTTCATCATTTATCATGATGCTTCCAAAATATTTTTCCCTACTATGGAAGTCAATGGTCACTATCTGCTGTGTGTTTACCATCATTTCTCAAAATATCTTCTTTTGTGTTCATAAAAAAAAAGAAATTCATACAGGTTTAGAATTTTTATTTTAAAGTATACTATCCCTTTAAAAAACTTAAGGCTGGATGTACAGACAAGATCAGATTTTGAATTATATTTATAGTACTTCTATAACTAGTTTGCAAAATATGCATGTAGTATTTAGGCGTACTGTAAAATACACACTATTCTGCAAACTTTTCTAAATCTCAGCATTGTAAGTCGAATACAGACTTTTGTGTTTCTCTATGCAACACTAGTAAGATTAAATATCATGTGGGTGGATGTAGGGGTGTGGAGTTTCAGTTTGAGGCATTTTATATTTGTATTGATAAATAAACATTATTTAAAACATCTGTCAAGCCCTGTTAAATATCTTTGGCATGGTTCAGTGGTTTTCAAAACCCTGGGCATGGAATATTTAATTATGGTACTAACTGAATAATCAAAAAGTCAATTTCCAAACCGTTGCCTGCCCGTGTTCTGGAGACAATTGCATTTGTAATATTTGTATGCGTAATCTACGTCTCGCTCCTGAGTCCCACCCACAGTCTTACAGAGAAGAAATAAAGTGTGTTTACACTACAGAGACACCCACCAGACCGGCTTCAGCGTTTATTAATGACTTTAGCTCCAGAGTGTGTCTTTCACTGTCATACAAATAGACTCAATTGATACTGATGTAGTTTTTAAAGATGACTATAGTGTATTTAAAGCCTCTCATCTTTATGAAACACTTCACAACCATTCTGTTGAAATGTATAAGCTCTATTAATTACAATAAATTACAAGAAAAACTGTGTGTAATGATAATGATAACAACAACAACAACAATAATAATAATAATAATAATAATAATAATAATAATAATAATTAATATTATTATTATTATTATTATTATTATTATTATTATTATTATTATTATTATTATTATTATTATTATATTAATAATAATAAAATAATATTAATTTGTTCCGTTAATGCATTAGAAAAACTATAACAAACATTTTCTTATTTATTAAAAGTAAAGAAATATTTTAAATTCTTATTGTTTATTTCAAAATATTCAATTATATTATATAAATATAATATGTACATTGCAGTGCACTTTAATTGAGGTGCATTTGGAAATATTTTTGTTCACCAAATGATTTAATAATCAATTTGAGAGCAATGTTAATAATAATTAAATGAGTTTTCCAAATACAGAAACTTTATGCAATGTCGTACTAGACATTACATGTCCAATGCTGTCTGCGCTTTCCTGTACAATTGGACCATTGTTGTGTTTAATTAGTTGACTCCCCTGTGCTTTTGTGTGTCTGTGTGTGTATGCGTTTGGCAGGCAGTACCAGGCTGGGTCAAACCAGCTTAGTTCCAAGCCACTGGGTGACCTGGCTCGATGGCATGCTTGCCTGCTCCCAATGACCCGTATGATTTCATTACTAAGAGGTGAGAGACACACTTACAAACACACACATACGTGAACAAGCTACTGTGCTGTAAGCCTAAGATGCCATGTGGAAGGGGTCACACAGACATGAATAATCCTCAAACACAGACAGTTACATTATCATCACAACACACATCAACACTTCACCCATAAATGATTATGCACACATACTGTACATATGTAAAGTACCTGTTAACACTGCGTAAATAAATATTATATAGGCTTTCTGAATATGCATACATCATTTTGTAGTCACCAATTGTGTAAGCATTTAAAGCATAAAAACACAGTAGTTTTATTTACTATAATTTTTTTCTTAACTGATTGGTGAGTTCTGAAGGTGTAAAGGTCAGGAATAAAAGCTTTAGCAAATCCACTAGATGGCGGTGTAGGTTTGTGCTGGCCAATGTTTTGTTTTTTTTGCAGGGGTGGAGATGGAACTTGTTCTCTTTGGCACCAGACGCAGACACAGGGCAAGGCCTACGAGACAAAACAAGACATGTGCTTTTGATTTTCCACTATTTACATATACTATTAAGCAACACGCACCAATCAAATCAATTTATAGACCTCTCTTACGTGTTTCGAGCACTCCGTGTCAATATCCGCATTAGCGTAAATTCCCTGTTTAATTGTTAAGTCTTTTGTTTGGGCTTCGAGTTTCTCTTCAACACACGCTGTGTCCAGTCCGGCGTTTTAGAGATGTGCGTCTGACAGCCCTCACTGGAAGAAGTGAGTCTTGATTACAGTAATCATCCGAATGTCAGAATGAATGAGTACAGCGGAGGAGTGTACAGTGCAGCTGCCCACTTCAGCAGCACCTGACACAAAGCCCTGGCTCTCTTTCAGCCTCTCTCTTTATCTGTCTCTTTCTCTGCCTTTCACCTCTCCTAGAACCATCCAGACTGAAGAGGCAAAGGAGACGACTTGAACCGGACTACTAGAACGATCTCACTCGAACACACAAAGACGTTCTGTCGTCATTTACTCACCCTCATGTCAGACAAAAACGAGTTTGAAAAAAGTTCATGCTGCGTTTTCCCAGTAGAGGTAGATGGCGACTGGACTCGTGAGGCTCCATCGTAAAATCCAAAATCTAGTACATAAAAATCGTGATCTGGGTTCAAACTTTCTTTAACTTCATAAGACCTGGTGTGTCCACATACGTGGACATCAAACTTTTTGTTGTTTGCACCATATATAGTACTTAATTTTGTGTAACTGTTGTACACCAACATGGACAATTACACTGCTTCATGTTCAAAGAAAAATATTTGCTTATTATATTTATTGGTTCTTCCTAACCCCAAATAGCTGGAAGAAACCTAAAATGCAAGCCAAACCAAAGATCGGGTCTTAGGAGGTTAAACATGATAGATTTATGGGTTTACTAGGCAAGGCAAGGCAAGTTTATTTGTATAGCACATTTCATACACAGAGGTCATTCAAAGTGCTTTACATAGAAATGAGAAAACAATATATAAAAGAGAAGAAAAATCAAATAAAAATAAGAGACAAACGATAAAATCACAATAAAAACAAAGATACATGAGAATTTAAAATAACAATTAAAGAAAATAAATGTGATTTTAATAAAAATAGTTTAAAATGTTAAAAAGAATAAAAACAGTTTTACTACACTGTCAAACTTTTTTTTTACTTTTATCAATTTGTCATCTTGACTAGTAATAAGTGACTGTAACTTATACTCTAAAATAAAGCTGAATTTCCTTAAGTTATTTTAACATTATTAAGTTATAGTAACTCATCACTAGTCTATAAGTACTGCATAATGATTAATCGTGACTAATCGTTTGCAGAATAAAAGTTTTTGTTTACATATGTGTGTGTACTGTAATTGTGTATATATAAATACAAACACATGCATGTATTTATTTACATGTGTATGCACATTTTTATATTTATATATAATTTACATTATATATAAATACTTAATGTATAAATATATTTGAAGAGTTTGGTTCCAAAAGTGACAAGATGAAAACCACTATTTTCTGTTACAAACTTTTACATACCATCTTTAGGTTATAATAAAATAAAAAATTCAAATCCATAATTTGATTTTTAAAGATTTATTATAAAAACTGATTCTTTTTTTTCAAAATGCTATAAATCTATTGAATCAATATATAAATGTGCATTTCTCTTTGCCATGTTATATTTATTTAGTTGACTAGTTGTATACACTGATTAAAATAAATAAACATTTATCGTGGTTATCAAAACACTTACTTACTTGTCCAGCCCAGTCACACGAAATTACGTACGTATAGTCACTTAATTTTTTATTCTTTTTCGTGATACTGTCACAAATTTCCGCATTGTTTCGTGATCATATCACGAATTTCTGTTTATGTGTGATTGCCACGTATTGGTTTCTCAACTGTTTTGTCCTAATTTCTTACCATTTTCGCTTCAGTTTAGGGTTAGATTTACATAAAATGACATCCTTTCCCAATTGTAACCCTTACGCTAGGCGACAATGTTTTAAAATTTAGGGGAAAAAAATAGTATAAACCAATACTTCAAGTGACATCCTAATGCAAACACCAAATCTATCCCGAAACCAAAGGGAAAATGGTTTGAAAATAGGAAAAAGCAGTTGAGTAACCAATACGTACGTGACAATGACACATAAACAGAAATTTGTGATACGATCACGAAAAACCGCGGAAATTCGTGACAGTATCACGAAAAAGAATGTAAAAATTACGTGAGATCATTTTGTGAGACTGGGTAGACTTGTCACTCTCATTGCTGCTGTCATCCTCTGGACGTCGTCGCTGAACTTTTTTGACAGCGTCAGCTGTAAAATGTTTGGTCCTGCTCGATTTTCATTGACTTCTCATAAAATAATGGAAAGTTTTCATAAGATCCCCTGGGGTCATTGTGTTAGCATGACAGAAGCTTGATGCTGTGGTGTGAGAACAAGCAACAGCGGGTATTTTTCCTTCGCCCGAGTGCCTCGTACGTAAATTATTCGATTTTGATGACTTACGTTTCTTTCCCGCCACAGAAAACCACCACAGGTTTATCAATACGATCAAAAGTATTATTTTGTATTTGTTTGTTGATCACGAAGTACAAAATAGATGAGGAAAACTAGGATTCCATGTGTATTCAAAGCGCTGCCTTTATTGTTTACAATGCGTTGAAGGTGTGCTGTAATATGTTGAGAGGATTTATTGCATACTGCAGAGAAGGAGGACTGGTGTTTGTCACGGTATGGAAAAAAGTGAGAAAAAATTACAGAATAATACGGTGGATATCGGATTTTGCGTAAAATTAAGAATTTACTTTTGAATACTAACCAGATACAATACTGATTTTGGTGGTAATTAATTTTAAAAAATGCAGTTTATCGCGTTTTGGAACCAAACTATTCTTTTTTAACTTATACATGCATGTGTGTGTAGTTATATATACATACTTATTACACACACACGCACGCACGCACGCACACACACACTTACACACACACTTACACACACACACACACACACACACACACACACACACACACACACACACACACACACACACACACACACACACAAAGATATAGATATAAATATATTTTATGTAAACAAAAACTTTTATTCTGCAAATGATTAGTCAGGATTAGTCATTATGCAGCCATAGTCAAGATAAAAACTTAAAGTTGAAATTACTTGTAAAACCAAGTTGATTACACTTAAAAATGTAAATGCATATTTTTTTCACAGTGTAGAACCTCAAAATCTTGCTTGACAGTCTTAGCCACTATTTAATTAATGCACTAATGCAAATGTGAAGCTCGGACATAATGCTGTAAATAACTCTTCTGTAATATTTCCACATTCCTCAAAAAAAGCAAAACTGCAGATAAGTAAATGATGACAGACTTTTCCTTTTTGGGTGAACTATTCCTTTCCTCCCTCGTAATAAACAAACAGAAATATATTTCTATTTTCAAGTGCTCCCCAGTTCACTTAAGCATTCAGCTCATTCTCTCTCGCCCTTTCTTCTTCTTTCCTCTTCTTTCTTCTCGTTTTTCTCGCTCCGCTCATCGCTTTCTAATGTTCTGATTCTTCATTCTCTGTTTGCAAGATCGGAGCATAAAATGCATGGAGAGGAGAGGCTGGGGGGAAATTGACTCTAACAAATAGCTTGAAAGGAACGCACAGCATATCAAACCCAAGCCCGCAAAGACAGACAAAACACCGTCATTTCCTCCCAACTTCTGATGTCGACGCACAACAAAGTAGTGTGCCAATGCCGGCAGAATGAAAATTGAGAGTGAATCAGTCTGCGTTTTGTTCGCGCTGTCACTTTGACGTGACTGGGAAGTTACCTCGGCGTGTTTGGTTAGGAAAAGAGGGGAGCTTGTTTGATTAGCATCATCTCAGCGGTGTCAGTTACTGGCTTCTTCACGATTTAAAGGGGCAGCTGAACTATTTCAGTGTGTTTGAGAACACAAAAAAGTCTTTTAATTAATCGTAAACACTAAAAGTGATGAATTTCAATTTTTTTATATGAAAGTTGTCGATGTTTGGTTCGGATGCGCTGTAACTTTAACTAAAAAGCAGGTCAGCTCACATTGTTGCTTGTTTGCTTTGATAATGTAAGGGTCATGTATTGCTGACTCCCATAAAGGCCCGTCAAAGCTTCAACCGTCATTTTCTTTATTAAACAAGGCTTTCTGTGAACATCAGCACTCTATCCGTATAGTATCCGTAAAGTACTAACCTTTGCACACGCAGATCAGGAGAATGCTAATGTCCTGCCGCTCTGTAGTTTTAAAACAACTAAATTACCTCAGCCATCAGAGGCTACGGTGAAAATCACATAACACGCGCGTACAACCGCTCTCTTCAAAGTATGAATGCAGGGGCCAGAAGCACACAGCAAGAGAGGCGGTAATGACAGTCCATTATACGCACACATTTCAGGAGAGAAAGTAGAAAACACAGCCGAGGTATAACAATGAGCTTTCAGCATGCATCTGTGACACAAGGAAATGACTCTACTCTTTTTATTAAAGTGCTGCTTGTATATACACATGTTAAGAATACTTACTTTTTCTGTCGCCGACGTTTGTGACGGATGAAAATTCTCATTGTTTCTGCGTTAACGTGAGGACATTTAAAGAGGCCTTGTCTCTGTTCCAGCCGTAAATGTTTTGATCGCTCAGTTTTCATAACTGCACAATAAATTCCATTACTACGACACGCCGAGGGCGTATTAGAACGAGACTGATGTTTGCCGTCGAGGTTTTGTATGCTAAACCTAAATGGGTATAATCTCCGTTTGTTTTTTCTTTTTTTTGAAAGCATTAATAATTTCTCTTTTTAACAACAGGGCTGTCAAGCGTGCACTTTTGCACCTTTCCGCTGTTTGATTTCCCATGCTGGTGAGGTGCTGAATCAGTCAATCATTATCTCTGCTTTAGGTGAGCCTGGATCCATGTAACAGGCTTTTTACAGGTAGTTACGTTAATATATGCTCCCCCTGTGACTGTAGCCAAACCTGTTTAAGGTGCGCTAATGCGGCAGATTTTGCGCATAAAGGCTAGCGTTAGCGTACGGCGTGAACGCAACATGGAGTGCTATTGCTGCTTCATCAATTGGTGTCTGACAGACCCTTGCTAAAAGTATTTTTGCCACATTACTGCTTTCCAGAATGGCTTGGGCAAAATATGTCTGTGACCCTTTGGATAAGCGGGAACCAGGGCTGGACTGGGACAAAAAAAAATCAGGCCTGGAAATTTGGCACAGACCGGCCCACCACATAGGATTACAAATACCACCCATCTTTGTGCAACCTTGACTATGTATACCAACTCAAAGGCATATAATGATTAAGCAGACAAGTATAAGAGCTGAGACGTGATATAAGAATAATATAATGCAACCACTGAGGTTTTGCAGGTTTTAAAAATCTGCTTATTGTCTTAGCCAGTGTGCACAATGTGTACTTCTTTCTGAACCCCTTTTACCAATTACAAACCACAGCAATCTTAATAACTAATATTCATTTTTGTATATACTGTATATATTTCTTTAATCCTATTTTTTGTAACCTTGCTGCCCCAATCTTGTCTAATGGTCAATTTCAACAGCATGGCGTCTTTCTAATGGACATTTAATAATGAATTTTCCAGTGTGTGTTAAACCTTTTTTTGGCCAATTTTACCTGTAAAAGAATTGCGTTAGCAGTGCAAAAGGTCCTGGGTTCGGACCCAGGGAACACACATACAGATAAAAATGTGCTTAGGATAAAAGCATCTATGCATAAATTTAATTGTTGATTATTGTCATATTATTATAGTCCTGTTGAGCTACCCCAACCAGCAGACTTTTGTTTGCAAATTATGTGTTTAATGGGCATTATCAAATTTACATTAAATTGGTCCAAATGTACTCTCATGGTAGCTAATTTTTATGAGTTTTTGTAAGATCTGCTTTCGCACCAGTGAAGTTAAGTTTAGGTGTGGGGCTTCATTATTGTTTCTATATAGAGGGTATGCATTGTCGTCACCTTTCCACGTGACCACGCAGGAGCACGCCCTGTTGAGTGGCAAACGTTCAACAAAATGGCTGGTTTTCATAGCGGTTGCTGCGAAATTGCCAGTAAAACTGACTATTATCAGCTTAATTTTCAAAGCATATGTGCTTTATTATGGTGTTTGTATTGGGAACAATTTTACTTCACTACATTTTAAAGCATAGAATCATACTGTGTATTCTTTAATATTGCAAATTACAATTTTTTAAATACCTAATTACATTAAAATTGTGTACTTTTAGTTGAGTAAAAGTATGTTAATGTACTTAAATATTAAATGTCAAACAAAAACTTGTGTTTATGAAATGTAATAGAGTAAAAATTATGATAATATGCTTTGGAATGTATGTTTTTCAAAGAAAAACACAGATAAAATACTTGAAAAAATACTTTTAATTAGAAAGTTAAACCTCTGCTTGATAGTGACCCTAGCAACTTTTCAACCCACCTGTGGTCTGGACGTTGGCATGAACGATCAATTTACTTCTCCTTTCTGTGTTTTTTGGCAGTCTGTAAAACGATAGCTCCGAATTCTTGTTAAATCTGTTAGTACAGTCTATCGCACAACAGCTTTTTCCCATTTAGACTTGTTTCCCCCTTGTTTTCGCTAATTTCACACTGTACACAAATGCTGCCGCTCTGTCTTTTGCCACTCAGTGGGCATAACCGCAGTCACTTTTGCCGAAGGTGACATCATGCGAATACCCTATACTGTAGACTGTTTCATCGGATGCACGCACGTTACTGCGGTACATTAAAGTATGCAATACAAGATACATATGAAGCAGCTATGCGAGACGATGCGATTCACCCCATGCACTGTGCTCCGATTTCGATTCGGTTCAACATGATGTCATTCAATGCAGTATGATGCAATGAAAAATATGATGCTATGCAATGTAATATGGTACAGATAGTTTCCACACATTGGATTTGTACATACGTGTCGGAACCATTATAAGACCGCTTTAATACTACACTGAAAAAAAATATTTGGATCACCAAATGGATCACTTCATGTGAAATTTTAGTTTTGTGTCCTTAAATTGTGTGTGCTCGCTTACTGTACGAGCCAGTAGGGTTTCCCATCCGAAGTGTGCTCATCAGCGCCTCCTTTACATCTTTGATGCGGTCTTCAATGAAGCTCGCACTGGAGCAGGCTTCGCACACTTTACCAACCCAGAAGTCCTTGCGAAAGAGCAATAAAACCAGTCAGATGATGGAAGGGAGGAGTTCACACTGTTGGGCAACTTCTACTTCCAGACACTTGAGTCTGTCCCAAAATACGACTCCGGTGAACCCTTGTGGACTCACGTCAAGGGTCCCTAAGATCTACATGATCGTCATCAAAGTGTGGACTCTGTGGAAGTTCATAAGTCCGGAGTGTGCCATTTGGGACAGGGCCATTGAGTTCATATAATTTAAACTCAATTTCACTGTTTTCACTACTTTCGCCAACTGCAATCCAGGGACAAAACAAGGTAAGCAAAGCTTTCAGGCTATAAAAGCAATTGTTTAATTAAAAGAATACAAGAAAATGGCATCTACTACTAGTAAATGCTTTGGACACCCATGGATTCGTAATTACTTGGTGGAGGATAATTTTACACAGTAACATTAGCTTAGCGTAGTAGTTAAAACAAGTAAGATGTGATATCTAATTGAAGGCAATTCATTTTGCTTGTTATCATAAAAAACGACTCTAAAAGGACTCTGCTGTTATTGATTATATGCGGAAGTCTATCAGAAGTTAAGTTTGGTCCACAAAAGCCTGTGTTTATGTTGTTGCTACTGAAATCGTCGATAAAAATTTTACGTTTTTTTTCCTTCTGATTCACATATTACGAATTCCCGCAAGATCAGTTTGATGATGTCCTACGTATCTCAAACCAGGTATGAACAAACAAATTCTGCAGTTCTCTCCATCACTTTGTTTTCCATACCTAAAAAATACAAACTAACAACTTGCTCAGCAAAACAGTTGTCTACTGCTAACGCAAGCTTTTTAGTTTTGTCTTAGCATTTGATGCTGATCTTTACGCTGTAAATGCAGCGGGAGGTAAAATGACGAGCAACGAATCCTCAGACCTCTTGGCCCCTTCTCCCCACAACAGAGTGCATTGTGGGTAATGAATTGCCCCGCTCCTGCTTATTAACCTCTCCTAATGAAATCGCTAGGACACCATTGTTCCTCTAATGAACCTTCAATGACAGGACACAGCCCCATCTTTGTCCTTCGACACCACTGCTAAATTAGAATTCCTTTCTTTCTTCGTTCCCCTCCCTCTCTTTCTGTTACTGGAGGGCAACAGGGAAATGAGCGTGTCCTAGCAGCTTTTCCGTTGCCCAAGCTACGCTAAGAGAAGGATAGCGGATGGATTCCCTGGTCTGAGGGTTGGCTGCGGTTGCCGGCACCTTTACATTACCTCTGATTAGCACCTCCAGTATGGATCTGCGGTGCTAATTACTTGTGCTGTCGTGGTTCACTGAAATTTAAGTACCAGCGGCATCCCATTATCCCGCAAAAACCTCACCGCAGGATTATCAATTCAGACTGCTTGCATGGACAAACGCACACTGTAAGTTAACCACTTTTGTGCAGGTGTGTGTACCGTATGTGTAGCCAAGTTCTAGCCTAGTTCTGGTCTAGCCCGGTTTTTGCCTAAGCAAGCCGAGGAACAGTTGGGGAAGCACCACAGGGTGGGGCACGCTTGATGGAATGGTGTATCTGGAGAGGTGCCGAGGCCTCTTGGAGTTTGCGCATATCCCCCCAGAGTGCGGAGGGCTCGCTCTTTGCTCACCCCACAGATACTAATTACAATTCACATGTCACACACTCACAGGATAATAGGAGTCAGGAAGCAGAATTAGAATATTTCAGAACCCTGCGGGGGTGTTAGTGCAGGAGAGGAAAGTGTGTCTTTTTGGGGGTGGGTAAGTTACACAGGGGTGGTGAAAATTGTCTCTATTTTTGGCATCTATACGTGTGCTTCTGCCCCTCATATCTGGCCTCACAACCCCGACTTCACACACCGGGTGTGCGCTGGCACGGCGAAGGCTGTCTGTTAGACTAGAGTGAGTGGCATCTGCTGGGTAAAGGAAAAGGGACGGCCTGGCTGTTGGCAAGGGGTTGGCACAAGGTTGGCACACATGGCGCACAGGGTACAGAGGGGGCGTCAGCGCCAGCAGCAGACTCAGTCTGCCCTGACAGCATGATATCTTCTGGAATGAAACTGTCTTCTCTCTCTTCTTCATTCCTTTCCTCTCACTCGCTGTCAACACCTCCTCTCGTGGGTCGCTTTCTCGTCCTGCTCCTCAGCCATTTTTCCCATCTCTCACTTGTTCTGCCACCTCTTCTAACAGTCACTTGTTTGTCTGCTTATAATCCAGCCACTTCTTTCACTTACTTCCGTTTTTGAATATTCATCCTTGGAAAACTGCAAAATATCTGCATCAGCTCATGTGGTCATTTTCTTTCACCCTTGGGGGGCACTGACTGATTCCTCATTCTCCGCTGAATTTCTATCTATATTTTGTATTTGCGTGTGCTTGCACGCCATGTTTGTGTGTGTGGATGTTTTCTGATAAAACAAACACTGTTAATGAACCACTGTGCTGACATCTGCAGGAACCCAACGACTAAATTAATGCGTGCACCACATATCAAATAGGAGCCTACTGTCAGCTACAGCATCTCAAAGAGAATACATAACAAGGAGAGACAGTTGAGAGAGAGAGAGAGAGAGAGAGAGAGAGAGAGACATGAGTCCAAGCAAAATCCTAAAACTGATTCTAAAATTATACAGAAAATTTACAATTTATCATTAAATGTAAAGCCTTTTAGTATTGATTAATGTGACTCAAGGATTAGTTGTGTACAGAAAGACATTTTATTGTAGTGACTCTCTTTCTTTTTTGTC
This sequence comes from Misgurnus anguillicaudatus, assembly GCF_027580225.2. Classification (NCBI taxonomy): domain Eukaryota; kingdom Metazoa; phylum Chordata; class Actinopteri; order Cypriniformes; family Cobitidae; genus Misgurnus; species Misgurnus anguillicaudatus. Next base: position 37,409,655 of record NC_073344.2, read on the forward strand.
TACTAAATAATATTTCTCTAATCAGTGTGACCGTTCTCTGTTCTGTAGCAAATTAATCCCGGAAAAGATGGTGATGGATGATGGGGGCATGAACATGCTCATGTCTGACCCCGCCGCTGTCTCGGGACGATTGCTTCTCTGCCAACCTGCTGTTGATTGACAGACTCGGAGACGAAGTTGTGCTACTGTGCTGCCATCATTCACCTGATCCGGTCCCGCCCATGTGTAACAACCAGCTTGGGTTTGATATGGGCAAAAGAACAAAAAATTAATTGAAGAAATGACAAATGTAAGAACATGAATAAGGAAAAAGAAAATAACCAAACTTAGAACATCAGCAAGTTATTCCTGCTTTGAATATTTAGTATTGTGGGACATTCCAGCGAATCGGTGCAATTTTCATGTTGTAACGTCAACATGAAATATAGCTGCATTAAATATGTGCTAAGCATGAAGACACTGAGCAAATTTTAGTGATTTACCTAAATGTTTTATTTTAAAATAAACTAATAACATCAACGAAATAATAGGTAACGGGATTGAACGTTAAGATTGACATTCACAGGCATAGCATCAATATCATAAAATATACAGAAAAGAATATGAGAAAAGTAACTTTTGATCTTCACATGGCCTTCAGAAGACCCAGATGATGTCACTTCCTCTTGAAAATGTGACTTGTGGGATATTCCTAGATTTTCAGACAGGGGAAACATGTTGGATAACAGGACTGAGTGAAATCCTGGGGACATGACTAAAATATGCATTTTATCTAAACTAATATGACTTTTTAATGGTAAAAAATATTTAAAGCAAATATGGGATATGCACCCACACAAAAATGCAAAAAATAAAGATATCTGAAGAATTGTATGCTTTATTTTAAAAGGTAAAGTACAGAGATAGAGAGCAGGAAAGGATAAAAAATGCTGTTTATCAGTGTTTTATGTAGTGTTTTATTAATGTTTTAAATGACATAGTTTACATTTTGATACATTTACTCAGATTACAGGTTTATACTATAATCTTTTAATATCATTTGAAAATTGAATCTGTATTGAGAGCTCTCTTGTGTCTGAGAGCTAAACTGAAATTATACAGTTAAATTTGTTTTATGCCACGAAGGTTACATTTACAGTACATGATAATGATGTACTTAAAACAAAAACGTTTATCATTGGCTTTTTAAAAATGGTTGACATACATACTTGTCAAAACAGTCCCCAGAACAATCACACAGATCTGCAAAAACAACTAAAATGCTGTATACGCATGGCATGCCAGTAGTTGGTAGCATCACACGATGTCGGAAAACATATTGTAATACAGTATGTAATACCATTTACTCCATTTTTCAGTTCACTTCAGTTTAACTTCAAATATTTCATAAATGTGGGACCTGCGGGTTGTAAAAACCCCCGACCTGCACACAGTGTTGGGTAAGTTACTCAAAAAAAGTAATTAATTACTAGTTACTAATTACATCTTCAAAAAGTATTTACAGTTGTGTTCAAAATTATTCAACCCCCCAATGCTGTTAAGGGTTTTAGGGAATTTAGTGTACATTTGTAATTGTATTCAGAATGAAATCCTACAATGACTTCTTAAAGAACCATATGCAACTAAAATGACATCAATTGGTTTTGTAATATAGTAGTAAATGTTTCTTTTGTGAATTCTTCATTGACACAATTATTCAACCCCTTAAAGAACTACCACTCTGAAGAACAGAGGTTCATTGAAGTGTTTTCAATCAGGTATTGAAAACACCTGTGGATGTCAGGGAACAGCAATAAAGCCTAATAAGCACCAATTAATTCAGCTTTAAAATGACTGTGATACTCAACTCCTTCTAAACATTTACTGGTGTGGTTACAAACATGGTGAAGTCAAAAGAATGGTCCATGAAGACAAGAGAAGAGGTGATTAATCTTCACAGGAAGGGCAATGGCTATAAGAAGATTGCAAAGATGTTAAACATACCAAGAGACACCATAGGAAGCATCATTCGCAAATTCAAGGCAAAGGGCACTGTTGAAACGCTTCCTGGTCGTGGCAGAAAACAGATGCTAACTGCGACTGCTGTGCGCTATCTGAAGCGTAGAGTGGAAAAAAGTCCCCGTGTGACTGCTGAGGAACTGAGAAAAGATTTGTCAGATGTGGGTACTGAAGTTTCTGCTCAGACAATACGGCGCACCCTGCGTACTGAAAGCCTCCATGCCAGAACTCCCAGGCGCACCCCCTTGCTGTCTCCAAAGAATAAGAAGAGTCGACTGCAGTATGCCAAAAGTCATGTGGACAAACCACAGAAGATTTGGGATAGTGTTCTGGGGAAAATTAGAACTGTTTGGGCCCATGGATCAACGCTATGTTTGGAGGAGGAAAAACAAGGCCTATGAAGAAAATAACACCTTGCCTACTGTGAAGCATGGTGGGGGGTCAATCATGCTTTGGGGCTGTTTTGCTTCTGCAGGTACAGGGAAACTTCAGCGTGTGCAAGGTACCATGAATTCTCTTCAGTACCAGGAGATATTGGATGACAATGTGTTGCAGTCCGTCATAAACCTGAGGCTTGGGAGACGTTGGACCTTTCAACAGGACAATGATCCCAAGCATACCTCCAAGTCCACTAGAGCATGGTTGCAGAAAAAAGGCTGGAACATTTTAAAGTGGCCATCGCAGTCACCAGACTTAAATCCGATTGAGAACCTCTGGTGGGACTTAAAGAAAGCAGTTGCAGTGCGCAAGCCTAAGAATGTGACTGAACTGGAGGCTTTTGCCCATGATGAATGGGCGAAGATACCCGTAGATCGCTGCAAGACACTTGTGTCAAGCTATGCTTCACGTTTAAAAGCTGTTTTAACTGTAAAAGGATGTTGTACTAAGTACTAAGATTGAATGTCACTTGGGGGTTGAATAAAACTGATAATGATGTGAGCACAGATAAGACATTTGTGGTTATTTCATTATAAATGTTATGTTATATTTATCTGACCTACACATGCCTCTTTGATGTAATTGTAAGCAGGATGACTGAATGATCAAAATCAATGTCAAACCGGCCAAAACAATCAATTTCAGTTGGGGTTGAATAATTTTGAACACAACTGTAATTACTTATTACTAATTACTTTCTAAATCTTATTTAGTACATGATACAAGGATAGGCTTGAAATGGCTCGAAGAAATAATATATAAAAGTACATCAATTATTCTGGTCCCACTTTAGGGTCCAATTCTCTCTATTAACTACTTTTTTTCTCAATAGCAGAATCAGGCATTAATATGTGCTTATTAATAAACAGCCAACATCTCATTAATAATAATGCTAATAGTTAATAGTGAGAATTGTAAACTAAAACTATGTTAAATCCACTATTGTAGTATAGTATACATAATTGTTTTACAGTCCATATACAGTATTTAGTTACATCAGAAGTAACTGTAATTAAATTACAATAAAAATAAGAGTAATCCCTTTACTTTTTCAAGGGAAAAGTAATTAAATTACAGTAACTAATTACTTTGTAACTAGTTACACCCAACACTGCCTGCACATCACCAGTCTGTATATACCATAGACGGTAAAAAACGATGGACGACGCCCGTTTGCTCTCTTCCATTGGTGAAAAGTGAAGCCGTCAGTGTCCCGATACGGTGCTGACATCTTGGTTCTTGAGTCTGCGCAGTAGCGATTTCGGGACCAGTCCTGCGCAGTAGTGAACAGGAAGTAAAGCCGCGAAAGCAAGGCCCCGCCCTTGCAGAATGTGCATATCACAGCTGTCAATCATGACGTGACACCACCATTTTTACAGCATTAATAACTAAAAACAAACTTATTTTAAAAAACAAACACTTACATTTACATCAGCATAATAAAAACTACAGTAAATGACCTAAGAAAAAAAAGATAATTGAAGTGTAATTAAATTGTTTAGTTGGTCTCAAGTCTCATTGAATATATAAATTTTTTTTAAGGTAAGTGGTTGCAATCAATTTATTTAAGCTACATTTAAACAAACAAAAAAATAAATAAAATAATAATACAAATAAAAGAACAATTTTTGTTTAAATGTAGCTTAAATAAATTGATTGCAACCACTTACCTTAAAAAAATTGAGTAAATTGAATGAATCATTTTTTTTTATGTATATACCAAGCATACCGTGTATAGATTAAAGGCGGGATGCATGATAAAAAACGCTTTGGAAAAGGGACTTGGGACGAGTACAAAAACACACTTGTAGCCAATCAGCAATAAGGGGCATGTCTACTAACCGACATCATTGCCTGGGTTGCGTATGTGTGGGGCGGGTCTATCAAAAGAAGGTCCAGATTCTATTGGGGTAGGGGCGTGTTTGTATAGGTGATTTCAAATATCAACATTGGCTTTCAGAGATCATGCACCCTGCCTTTAACTGGTTCTTGCCATGTACACTCTAAATTCTACTGGGTTATTTTTAACCCAATGCTGGGTAAATATTGGACAGAACACATGTTGGGTTATTATAAATAAACCATGTGTTGCAACAACCCAGCATTTCATTGAAACATCCCAGCAACATAGGTTTATTTATTAACCCAACATGTGTTCTGTGCATATACAGTAGCCATAAATGGTGGAATGGCATTAATTAATAAATAAATAAAACAAAATTCCCTTTCAGACCCTCCAAATGCAGTTATTGTGACTTAAACAACTACAACGTTTACAGTTTTTAGATCCAAAAAATCCAAGATGCCCTAAATGTCAGTGTAAATCCATGATGACTGCCATTGCAGCCAGCGCAGAAAGAACAATCACGTAAGCAAACATAAAAATAGCGAATAAATTGTTCATGGTTTTTGATGAATGCAGTTCACTAGTCGATGTGAAAAGGATTTTAAGGAACATTTTAGCATCTCATTTGTCCTTCTTTCACGAATTGACCTCTACAGTCACAGGCTTGTGTAATCTGCTAATGTGTACACTAAATTTGTCACTAACCAGTATTGTAAGCATTCATTTTTCTTTCTTTCCCCACCAACTGCATTTAGATCCGAGCGATAGAGACACTGTTGTTTGTCTTTGTGATTAAAAGGCGAGGAGACTGTCCTTTTAATCAGAGAGCGTGGATTATTACAACCTTGATTAAAGCTGCCAAATCTTCACGTTGTCACCTCTCATCAAGGCAAACAGGTAGGATGCGGTTTTGATTAATTCTACCTAGTAAGTGTGCGAAAGACAGACCTAGTGTGTTTGTGATTGCCCAAAGGACACGTCATGACAACCATCAAAGCAATGCAAAAATGGCATGTTGAGCTTTCAGATCATAATATTTTGTCACTACAGCTTAAGCATTTAATGTAAAACGTGGACGTATATTTCAGACATGAAGTGAAAAGCCAAACCACCGCATTCGGCCGCATTTGCCTCTTTTCTTTTATTCTTTACCTGAGTAAGAGATTAAGCAGTAGATGAGTAAGATTCATATACACAAAATGAACAATGGTGGTCGCTTCACATGTCAGTCATTTCTCATCTAAATGTCTGGCTATCATATTTCAAACAATATTCTCCTGTTTTTGTATTCTTTTTGGTTATATTTTTGTTATGAAGTATGACCTCTGGTGCTCACATTGAGAAAGCTGCAATATCTCGTCCCTGAATGCAGGGTTTGTGTTTGGTGAAGCAGAAGTTGAAAGCCTTTATTTAAGGGCTCGTGTTTAAGGGTTCACCAGCCCTGACCTCTCCTCTAATGTCCCACACTACTAACTCCGGTTGCACGTAATTCATGCCATCAACCAAAAGCACACACATTTTTCGATCTCTGTCTTTAACCCTCTTTTGGGTCCTGAGCTTTTGCCCCATACTGCGGAGCACTGACCCCTGTCGCACTGCAGGGAGGCATCCCATCACACCTGGCATCAGCCGAGACCCCCATCAGCCAGTCCAGTCGAGAATACCCCCGGGAGTGGTTCAGTTCATCTCCACACCACCTCTAGATACAAACATGTATGCACACTTTATTCTTGAAGTCTTGAGGTTTCAAAAGATTTGCTGACTGATTCACTTTGGAGAACATTGAGGGCGTCCTTCAGTTTGCTTCCTGCTCTTCCCTGTGGCGTTGAGACATTGACACAAACTCGAGTCAAAGACAGATAGTTGTCTCGTACATAAATTTCTTCCATAGGGAACAAATGTTGGCAGAACAATCCAAACAGAAGTTCCAAAAGATGAAATGCGTTAAAGGGTCTGAATAACTGTTATGTTAAAGCCTCAATAGCACTCACTGTGAAGGATGAAACCTTTAGAGTAGGATATAGAAAAGATAGCCTCTAAATGAAACTGACCTAAAAGCTGCTTAGGACTGTACAGGCATTTGAATGGATCAGTGAACACAATAGGTTCTCACAGGAACATGTCACTATTTTGCAAGGTTAAAATTTCGTAGGAATTTGAACAATGTGAATCGATCAAAATGTAGGATTGTCATGAAATAAGAAAGAATAAAGCTTTACCCTTAACCCTACCCATAAACCTAATGTCACTGTACACACACAAATACGGTTGTACGAATTCACATATATGTGACTCTGGACCACAAAACTATCGTAATGGTCAAAATAAGTTTCCATTGATGTATGGTTTGTTAGGATAGGTACAACGACACAATGATTTGAAAATCTGGAATCTAAGGCAAAAAATCGAAATATTAAAGGTGCAGTGTGTAATTTTTAAAGGATCTTATGACAGAAATGCAAAATAATATACAAAGCTATATTTTCAGGGGTGTATAAAGAACTTTTTACAATGAACCGTTTTTATTGCCTTAGAATGAGAGTTTTTTTTATCTACGTACACCAAGGGTCCCCTTACGTGGAAGTCGCCATTTTGTGCTGCCATGTTTCTACAGAAACCCTTAACGGACAAACTTTTTTTACTAAGTTGTCTCCAACAATGATATTTTTCCGGTGGCAGCTACCGTAGCTTCTCTATGCGTTTCAAAAGCGATGGGTGAGCAGTGGACTGAGCCGTTGGTTGCAATTCGCAACCTCACCACTAGATGGCGCGTATAAAATTTACACACTGGTCCTTTAAGAAAATCACAGTTAAAGTTCAAAGTCCAAATGAAGAAATTTAGCAAAACATATTACTAATAAAAAGGTTTGTTTTAGCAATCTCTACCGGCTTACCCCTGTAATAACCTTGTTGACTGAATACCGTATTTTTCAGACTATAAGTCGCTCCTAGTGATGGAAATTTTCGTTCATTTAGGTGACTCGTTCATTTTCAGTTCGTTCACCAAAATGATTCGTTCAGACTCGTTCACTGATTCGTTCAGTGACCATTTCTTAATTTTACATAAATACGCCAATAGGTGGCGAAGATGTGTGTCATTATGTGTTATAAGACAATGAAAGACTTGCAAAAACTCATTAGTTTTTAATAAAGCTCAAATTGTGAAATACTAAGCATAATTTTATCAAGCTACAGAATATATTAAGACACACGCACATTTATAGTACATCTAATCTGGATTTGTTGTAAATAAAGACTCCCGTGCATGCCTCCTCTGGTTCAGTCAGTCATCAGATCCTCATTCATGAATCATATAATTTTGTTCAAGACTTCGTTCAGACGCAGATGACTGATTTAAATTCAGTGAAAGGGTGGATTTGAACTATATAGATATATAAAACTATATTAAACAAAAATACCAAATTTTTCAACAGTAATTACCTTGATTATCATTTGTATTAAGGTAAATAGTCCGCCTAAACATGGTTACTATAACTTTACTAAAATAAAACCACATGATTCTTTCACAAGATTGTTTACGTTGCTCTCGCTTTCTATACGATCCCTCTCATTCATCTCATTCATTAGGTTGTAACTTGTACCAGTTATTCAGTTTGTTTAAGAACGCGATCCCTGTCTCTCTCTCTCGTTCGTTCAGACTCAAAACAGCGGCTCGGTCAGTGAAGGGCGTATTCATCCAGTACGTTGAGCCAATCATATGCTCGGCCACAGCTTATACTCGATTGCCATTTCCTTGTAGTTTTGTCACTCTTTGAAGGCGGAAAGAAAGCCGCGCTTCATTTGTCCGTGCTCCTCAAGAAGGGAGGGAAATTTCAGTGAACGAGAAATATGAGTCAATGGATGGCGTGAACGAGAACGATTCGTTCACCTAAAAGATTCGTTCAAAAAGAACTATTCGTTCACGAACGTAACATCACTAGTCGCTCCAGAGTATAAGTCGCATCAGTCAAAAATGCAGTCTGAAGAGGAAAAACATATATAGACGTTTTCTGCAGTAACAACATAAACAAGCGGCGTCCATGGTCAACACGTAACTTCTGGTAAACTATGCTAAGAATAAATACAACCAAGGACCTTAAAAGTAGTTTATTTATATAACAAGCAAAAAAACAACACCTAGGTTACCTAGGAAACCAAAACATTTGTTATTTTTGATGAGGTATTTGTTAGCAAATAGTCAGACCATTAAAAAACTGAAACCGGAAGTAAAGGTCGGACCAGACGCGTATCGTGTCACCGCACGTGCGTCCGATGAAACGGTCTATAAGCCGCACTAGACTATACGTTGCGTTTATTTAGAAAATGTTTCACAAAATTCAAGCCGAACAACAGACATTTAATCTGTGAAGACAAGTTATTCAACTAAACAATAGCACTGAAAAGCAGGCTAAATAGGTGTCCGTACATGTTAAAGTAACATAAGCAGTTATTTACACGATAACCAATAGCATACAGAACATACCTGAGAGGCTGAATAAGCTAAATTAACACGACAAGCCAAATCAAGTTCAAAAAGGTCTCGAAGTCATTCCGCATCACTGAATCCATTGAATTGCATAAATACAGGAGCAGCATAGAGCGGACTCTCACCGCTGTAGATGGTAATGGTTTCTCTTGGTTCATATGAAAAAATGTTGTCATATAAGTTGCACTTGAATAGAAGTTCCAGGACCCACCAAACTATGAACAAAGTGTGACTTATAGTCCGGTAAATACAGTAATACATAAAAATCAAATAAAAAAATTGTGCGAAGGAGCGACCAGAGCAAATTTGTATGCGAGTTTCTGGGCAATTGTGTTTACGATTTTGCTGCATCCACTCACAAAAATAAAGTTTTGATATATTTACGGTAGGAAATTGAGAAAATATCGTCAGAGAACATGATCTTTACATAATATACTAAAGCCCGATTTATAGTCATGCGTAAGTTCTACGCCGTAGCTAAGGTGTAGACTATTCGTAGCCTGTGCGTAGCTCTGCGTAGCCGGATGTGCACCTCGCAAAAATTTTAACAGCGGGTCAGATCTACGCGGACCGCAAGCGCTGTGATTGGCCCACCAGAACCCCTCCAGTCAGGTAAAAAAAACTGCGTCATAGGTATTTCCATTTGTGACGGTGAAAACAAAGATAAGCCAAGTTGAGGATGATTTAACTCAAACTGCATCAAAAGTCGTTGTTTATTTTCTTCCATCATTGCTGGTCTTCTCAAATAATACACAACAAGTTGCTGTTTCTTCTTCGTTTGTGGGTTTACTTGCTAAGCTTCTTCTTCTTTGACGTTCGCGCTGCTACTGTGGTTACACGCGTGGTTGCTTCCTACCAGCGGTCTGCGCGTGTGTTTGCACAGCGCGGACGACAACGCAAAAGTATTAATGAAAACCGACGCGGAACCTACGCTGTCGCGGCTACGCCGTAGGACCTACGCACAAGTTTAACGAGCCCTTAATGAGTTTTGCATGTCATAAAAAAAATCTATAGTTTTGACCCTGTAATGTATTTTTTGCTTTTTTTACAAATATACCCATGAGACTTACGAATGGTTTTGTGGTCCAGGGTCACAAATTAGCCATCTCATAATTGTTATGAATTGCCATGAGATTGTGTTGGCAAAAGAATTGTTTGAACAAACTGGTTCACGATAATGGATTAAACTCCTACTGTATGAGATACAAAGGAGTGCACATAACAGTTTTTTTTCTTCGTTCCTGGGCTATAAATATTGTGACTTTTTTACAAGAAGACTTGGAATATACATATTCCAGAACAACTAGCTGTACAGAACAACTAGAAACTACTAAAGAAAAAATTAGCTTGTAGCAATATTACTTTTAGATACACTTTTAAAACATTAGCCTGGCGCTAGAGATGAGACAAACAATAATGTTTGAGGCTTAAAATGATTTAAAAAAAGAAAACATATATTAAAACAACATCCCACATACTGTAGAGCATACACATACACATTTATGCATTCTTACTTCACTACACATTTATTCTTTACTTTATGCATTTAAATATTTTGACAATAACACTGCACAATGTCTCAAGCCTCTTCCACCTACAGACGTGACATCATACACGATTGTCATGACTCAGCACTCATCCCCTGTGCCACCGATGCTGATTACATGCTCATTATGTGTATAACGTCGTGTTAGGAGGTGTCTAATGCAATTTCTTTACGTACCGCATTTCAATAGCACACCCACACAGCCATAAGCGAGAGCCAAGCGCTGACACAAAATCAATGGGCATATATTCTCGCCCCTGTGCGAGCGTTCTTCTCTCTGCTGTTTACGTCCCCATCCTCACGCTTGTGTGCTCAGGATGACCTCGGTTTCGAAAGCTTTCAAATGACTCTGGTGTGGGTAATTAATTATTTCACGGCGTAGTGTCTAAATTACAGCTATTTGACAGCTAGGTTTGATGCATGCAGTGTCAGAGTGTGTTTGTGTGTGTGGACGTGCCTCGTGTTTATTTGCGTACCGTAGCATGAGAAGGCGTCGGTGGAATACCGAGCGTGTCACACCAGATGTGGCTAAATTACCTTAGGGCGTCAGGTGATATGACACTGGAAACAATCACGGTAACAGTGGTCTACTCACGCAACTGAGTGGCAGGAACACAATATAAAACCCAGATAGTGACAGACTGACAGATGGAAAGATGGGTGGAGGAAGAGGAACGAGAGGTGTGCGTGAAGATAAAGACATGAACGAATGACAAGTCTGAGTTGTGAAATGCGTTTGTGTGTGTGTAGTTGGGTTACAGACAAAAATGTGTGTGCTAAGTATATGAGGGAGCTTAACAGTTTTTTGGGGGGATAGTTTTATATGCACATTTATAGAGAAGTTCTAATTAGGGGTGTAACGATATATCAATGTATTAAGGTGAAATGCCGCTACATCTAAAAGCCAGAGGGCGCTCTCGTGCAGAAACTCAATATGGGCTGCAGAAGAAGAACCATTACACATGCAGCTCCAGGAAATGGCTTCAGGATATATTTATATTACTGTTCTTTAAACGTTTTCAGGTATTTTCATGATAATAAAGAATATGTATAATGATTATGTTTGACGAGTGTTGCTTTATTAAATTTATGTTATAAATGACTCAAACTAAAAGTGATTTCAGATCGATAAGGACTTACTGATCAAAAACCATAGTACATGAAATAGCTGTGAATAATATCGGATGTGCGACTCAGAATCGGCCAGGTATTATTTAAGCAATATCGCTCGAGTAGGAGTGTGATATAGCTCTATATCATCACGGCTGTGATTAGGCCAGAGGCACGAGGCCGTAGGCCTCGTTTGAAAAACGAAAACTAGAAAACAACAACGGAGTTATTTTAAAAGCCTCTTTGTTTGAGAACTACTTCTTCCGCCATGGATTTGAGGGCGGCCAGAATGACAGGTAACACTTTCGGCTGCTTTATATCTCATAACAACTCAATGGACGGAAAAGCGTTTCTTATATTACCGTTTCTTGGTCACAAAGTGTAGTTTTAAGATTAGTTCAGTCAAGAATGTATATGTATTATATTTAAATCTGCAGTCGATTAGTAAAGATAGCGCCTGTTTGAACGTTTGCTTAGTGAGATTCGGTACGAATGAGAACCAAAACATGAGCGGACGTCAGTGTTCACTCGCCCCGCTGACCACCGCCCTCTCTGGGCTACATCTCTGACAGGGATTCCCTGGCTCTCATGTTGGCCTTGTTTGTTTATGATCGTCAAAATGAGATCAAATCAGCAGTATTTGGTGTCATGATCAGCCTATTACTTGTTTTTTTATTCATATTTAGTGTCTTTTGTGTTGTTATTGTTTTGGCGCGAGGTAAAAGTTAATAAAACTATACTTGTATAATGTTACTATTGCTTTCTCATTTATTCTTAACGCGATACGAGCACTGGATTATTATTATTAAACTTTGTTCTTGTCAGTACTATATAAAACGGTTTTTTATAAGTGTCAGAGAGATGTTTTTGCATGCTGCTTATAAATATATCAGTGGCGATATCTCATAACATGTTTTAATAGTCACATCACGATAAAGTAAATGATCAGTGTCCACATTTAAAAGCTGCAGTGCTTACCTGCAGTTCCACGGTGTTTTCGCGTTCTGATAAGAGATATAGCTTTCCAAGTGTTAATCGTCCACACGATGTGACAAGACATTACTCCCATTAACTTTAACGTAACATCCAAGAGCGCTGATCTTTGACGGAATAATAACTTCCGATTGGGGATTCACAGACTGATTTATGAGCTAGTAAACTAATGAGACACATGGAGAGTGTTTAAAAACAGGGCGTCTGTGTTTTTCCATTCAGAGATGAGCCTGTTTAGGACCTCCATTCACTAGGTGGCGGAATGATACGAAAGGTGAAGCGGTTACTGTGCCGTTATCAGTACAATATCGTATGGCTCTTAGCCAATCTGATTCGAGAACCAGAAAGAACTGTTGTATAATATTGTATATCGGCATTTATCGGAGCATAGTTCTAATTTAAGTTACCATATTTTCCGGACTATAAGTCACATTTTTTTTCATAGTTTGGTGGGTCCTGGAACTTTTAGTCAGGTGCGACTTATACGTCAAAATTATTTCATATGAACCAAGAGAAATCATTACCATCGTCTATAGCTGCGAGAATCTGCTCTGTGCTGCTCCTGTATTTATGTAATTCAATGGATTCAGTGATGCGGAATGACTTTGGGACTTTTTTTTACTTGATTTGGCTTGTTTTGTTAATTTATCCTATTCAGCCTCCCATGTATGTTACGTATGCTATTGTGTATCGTGTAGATCAGTGGTTCTCAAACTGGGGGCCGCGAGATGGTGCCAGGGGGCCCCAGTTTTATGACATTTTATAAAATACATTAATTTGTCATGAATTCTGTGTAATTAAACCTAAAAAAAATAAGGCTACTCACCAACAGCACTACTTTGTATAATTTTTAGGGCTGTCAAAAGATTAATCGCGATTAATCGCATCCAAAATAAAAGTTTGTGTTAACATAACAAATGTGTGTGTACGGTGTATAATTATTTTTCATATATAAAAACACACCCAATTATGTATATATTTAAGAAAAATGTATTATATTTATATATAAAATATTTATATTCATATATAATATAAATTATATAAATGTATATACAGTATTTAAATGCAAATATTTCTTAAATATATACCTGAATGTGTCGGTATTTATATATACATAATATTTAGACACAGTACACACATATATGTTATGTAAACACAAACTTTTATTTTGGATGCGATTAATCACGAATAATCTTTTGACAGCCCTAATAATTTTATGTTTTGTTTAATTAAAATGTTACGTTTTAGAATTTTTTTGGGTCATAAATTTCCTTTGGGGGGGGGGCCGCGAAGGAATGCACCATACACAAGGGTGGCCGCACGCTGAAAAAGTTTGAGAACCACTGGTGTAAATAACTGTTTATGTTTCTTTAACATGTACGGACATCAGAATCATTTTCTAAATAAATGCGACATATAGTCCAGTGCGACTTTTATGTTTTCAAAACGCATTTTTGATTGATGCGACTTATACTCCAGAGCGACTTATAGTCCGGAAAATACGGTATTATTATTATTATTATTATTAAGTTAGGTTATTGTTATGCCATTTTGTAATATTTAGTTTGTTTGCCATGACCCACAAAACGCGTTTTCTTCTATGAAGTCTTCTCCTATGCAATGATTATTACACCAAAACACAACATAAATTCACAAAAGATGTTAATTTTTATAATTTACTGTTATCCACATCTTAAAAATTCACCCGATTGTGATAAACAGATCCAAATTCAGCCCTTTATCCAGCGATCTTGATCCCAGATCCCCGTAAACGTTAAATCTCGTGTTCGTTATTAATATGAACTTAAATATCGTGCCTCAAAAAGCTTTACGACACATTGCTTTACGGCAGTAATATCAAAAGCTAATTGACTACATCAAGAGATTTGTGACGATAATTGGCATCTTTGAGTGTATTTTTGAATTTTGAAATGCGCGCCTTTTGGTACTGCTTTTAAAATTTAAAATAAATTATTTGTGATTACACTTGTGTGTTATGCTTTTTATTTCATATAGTGCATGATTTTAATAAACTGTTTTGGGTAGGAATGTATCAGTGGCTTAAAATATCTTTTAAATGCTATATTGTTACTATTTTTACATATTTCTCATTACGTTGCAGAATACAAAAAGTTTTACGTATTTTAAAATATTTGTATAAAAAGGGTTTGGGTTTAGGGTAAGTTTTGGGGTTGGGGTTGGGGTAGGGTCAGGGTCGTAACACTATCGATAAAATAGTTAAAGGGGAATTATACAGCAATTTTTATTGTATGAAAGATTTGTAAATGCTTTACATTTGTAAAGCTGTAAAAACTTCATAATGCTACGATTAAATGTGGCAAATATGTCTACATTGTACGCTTTAGAATCTATTTAAACGTACAAAAAATAAGTTTTTTTTTTTAAAGTTACGTATTATTACTCCATATTAACATTGAGATGTTCTTAAAATAAAAAATAATAAAAGGCCTTTATTTTGTTGACATGTTGTGGCTTTCAAGCCTTTATCATGATGTGAATCGGTACCATAGTATTGGGTGGTAAGAAATTCGGATAACAAAATCTGTCAGTAATAGTTGCGCTTATGTTTAAATGAATGTTGCATGCTGGTATAATATAGGTGTACAAAAACTTGTTTTGGAATATTGTGGGGGTTTTATTTTTACAAATGACTTATCTGTAAGCGTCATTATTTAAAAATCCATGTGCCCTTATAATCTATAATCAAAAACGCAAATCTCCTCCCCTCCTTGAAAGAATCTTTCTTTACTTCGAATCAAATGGTATGGCAGGGTCCAGGAAAAAATGACTACTTCCATTTGATGGTGATATCCACCCCAAACAGTGGTTGGTCTGCCCTATACAGGACTAACAGAACAGCTTTAACCCTGAAATCTGATGACAGAAGTGATTCAGTTGATTTGTGTACTGTACTGTATGTTCCTTGTCATGCACATGCCCTCAGAGCAAGCTATAAAGCCATAAATCTTAATTTAACAACATATGGAGTTGAACGCTGAGTGTCACTGACGTTTATATGACTGTGGATACCTGTGGCTGATGAGCTGTGTAAGCTCAGATTCAGAATTGGTGAAGAAGATAAGAGACAGGAGTTTACTGTAAGCATTTAGCTCCAAAGGGATGGAAACAAATCAACTGAACAAAGTTTGTGATATGAGGTGACTGTTTGCAGGGAAAGTATAGGACCTGGATTAAAAATGTTAATGTGCGCTTATATAATAATCGTATTGTTTTTGTGTCATTCAGCAGTCACATAAATGGACTCTTCCCATATAGTACCGTAAGTAACCTAGAGATGCTCGTGCATGTTGTTTTCTTCTTTCATAAGATGTTAATGTGGATGAAACACAGATAATACAGATTTTTCTCATGTTTAAAATGTTATTTAATGTGTTAGTCATCAAATATTTATGGATTTACATTCATGATCTTGTCAGATGCTTTCTAATCACAGCAACTGCTACAGTACAAGATCTAAGGAGGTTTTGAGAATCCAAGAGATACTTCAAGAACTAAAACTGTACAGCACAAAATGATTAGTGCTAATTAAATCAAGACAAAATTTAGCAGGAAGAGGAGTCAAGGGGGTTTTCAATACAACATACATTTAATTATAAGAGTCAATTTCGGTTTTATTGTAAGTATATTAAATGTAGGGGCAGCCATGGCACTGGTTTGCTTCTCTTGAATGGCAGGAAACCATATTAAAATAATCAGCTCTCTATTATTAATAAAACGTTATAACTGTTAAAGGGTTAGTTCACCCCAAAATAATGTCATTAATGACTCGCCCTCATGTCGTTCCAAACTCGTAAGACCTCCGTTCATCAACACAGTTTTAGAAGTTTTAGATTTAGTCCGATAGCTTACTGATCCTTCGTTAAAAATCTATGTACATTATGCTGTCCATGTCCAGAAGGTAATAAAAACATCATCAAAGTAGTCCATGTGACATCAGTGCGTCAGTTAGAATGTGTTGAAGCATTGAAAATACATTTTGGTAAAAAAAAAATTACGACTTTATTCAGCATTGTCTTCTCTTCCGGGTCTCTTGTGAACTGCGTTCAGTGACATGGCTGACGTGTTATCCTCAAACATGTTTGCACATTTTTTTTTGTTTAAATTTACAGCGTGCGTCTCCCTCAGACTGTAAACAAAGCCTGTGCGCACAAAAAAACTACACTAGGGCGCAGTGGCGGTTCTAGACAAATTTCACTAGGGGGCCAAGGAGGGGCCAGTGTTTTAAAGGGGCCATGGCATGAAAATCTGACTTTTTCCATGTTTAAGTGCTATGATTGGGTCCCCAGTGCTTCTATTAACCTAGAAAATGTGAAAAAGATCAACCCAGTAACTTAGTTTTGGTAAACCATTCTCTACAAGCACATGAAAAAATAGGTAGTTGAAATTTGGCTCTCCTTATGGTGTCATTTTATTATAATAATACCGCCCCTTAATCTGCACTATCCAACCACAGCACTGCCATTTAGTGCAGAGAAAAGCACAATTGAGTTTTAATTGCAACAAACCACCATCATTGTGATCAGTGTTTGAATTTCATCAGCTCATTTGCATTTTATAGGACACACCCAAAACGGCACATTTTTGCACACACCTAGAAAGTGGCAATTTTAACATGTTATAATAAATTATTTATATGGTATTTTGAGCTAAAACTTTACATATGTACTCTAAGAACACCAAAGATTTATTTGACATCTTGAAAAAGTCTTGTGCCATGGCCCCCTTAACAGAGGGGCACTAAAAAAGGTAAGAAGTTATATTTAAAGATTATAGGGTGGTTACAGGAATTAGTTTAAGACAGGACTAGGCCTTAGTTTAATTAGGAAATATAACTAGTTTTAACAAACATGCCTTAATAAATACATTACTTGTGTGCATTTTGAAGCAAAACAAAGGGCACTGATGTATTTTAAGATATGGTATTGCAAGTTGTTTTCAGTTTGGACAGCTCTTACATTCATTTTAGTCTAGGACTAGTCTAATCTCTGTCCGGGAAACTGCCCCATAAACGTTATTTTACTTTACAATCATATAAATATTGATTTAATACAAGAGTGAGTGCAGGTGCAAAAGGGGAGATTGGCTCTTTTCTAAAGCCCCCCAACCGAAAATCGTGCGAGCCTACTCAATAAACTTTATGAAATGCAAACTTTTATAAAGACAAACGTTTGTTTTAGTTTACATATAAATACACATTGCTAGACAGTTAGGGACCACAATCTAATCAGTATTTAAAATAATATTTATTTTAAATTGTAAACATTTTTATATGTAACATTTAATTATATTCCTCCAATTTTATGCACGTATATGTTAGAGCATAATTACAGCGCTTTTTACAATGTGTAAACTTTAAAAAGTTAGCGAGATGTTGGTTTTGCCGGTTGTTTATGAGTAACAGCTGTGGATGATCACCGCGCTTAAGCAGCCACGTCACAGGAGAACAAGTGAACAGTGTCCCAATGTTAAGTGAGCTAGAGTCCTTACCAGTGCCCAAACCTGCATACACATTCTCAACATCGGGAGATTGGGAACGAATTGAGACACTCGCCGTCGCCGAGCAGCACAGCACCCGCAGCCGGCTACAGTGGTAGGGTGCGCCGCTCTAATTTACCCGTGTAGAACGTTGCGTCGCATTAGTTCTGCTTTTGGCGCTCGCGTGTAAAATCAAAATAAATGTATACTTTTTTATTTGTTCAAGCACGGGGTGGCCACAGGGGTGGCCAGAGACTTGTCTACAGAGGCACGGGCCACCCTTGGCCTCCGTGTAGAACCGCCACTGCTGGGGCGCACCAGATAACACGTCAACTGTGTCACTGCAGTCACGTGACTTCAGTCTCAGTTCAGACTTGCCAGACTTGCCCCTAGTGAAAAAAAAATCTACGTTGTTCAGCTTACTAGTCCTACTTGTAAACATACTTTGAAAACTTCACTCTATATTAGTTCATTGGCAAAATGTTAAATGCTCTCTCATTTGTAAATTGCTTTGGATAAAATATTTGGTAAAATATATGAATATAAAAATCATTCATGTCAGTTTTGTTACAGTAAGCTTGTCAAACTGTTTTTGTTTAATGTAAATGGCTTCGGTAAAATATTTTATTATTTTATTTATGTAACTCATAATATTACTTTAAGTCTCTGTGAAATTGAAATTAAAAACTGTCGGGATTTACTAAAGACATGCAGTGGAAATTAGTGTTGAAAAGGTGTTGTTTACTGTAGTTATTTTTGCATCTGACCTTATTGCATATGCATTTCTAGGAGTTTTCCTTTTCAGGCGCAAATTTACGAGAGGAGATTATTTAACGTCATAAAAAACATTTTGCGCTTGAAATGGCTGCAATTGTTGCTGATAGGAGGAGACATAACAGAGACCAGAGAGCACATGATACAAGGAGAGGATTTTTCCATACGTTTTTCCATTTTTTTTGCCGGAGGAAATAAAAGAGGAGTCACTAGGAGAAACGTCACACAATACCAGGTGTTTCAAAAGTTTTTTGTCATCCAGTTCTTTTCAATGTACTATAGCTTCGTTAGCTGGGATTTTACACCCCGCATTTTCATTTGCGATGTCCGTGGTGCTGAACTCAAGGGCATTAGGCGTTAGTAGATCACCTGCACCTACAGGAGCATCAGCTCTGCTTATTTGCGACCCTGAACTAGTTTGCGCTGCACTTATTAGATTGCATTGGTCATTATGGAAATCAGCTGTTGCGCCTGTGTTATTTAATTTGCACCTTTTTAGTAAATAACCAGCAGATATTACCACTCCCATCTGCCCTTTTTTTAATTGAACTCTCACGCTAATTTGTCCCGGTTAGTAAATCTGGCCCTTCATTTTTGTTTAAGGAATATTGTAGTGTTTTTATAAATGACTTATCTGTGTGCTTAATTATTATTAATTTATATTATTTTTAAATCATGTTCCCTAATGTTCAATCAAAAATGTTAACCTTCTCCCCTCCTCGAAACAAACTCTCTTCAATTCCTGTCACAAGGAATGGCGCGAGGACTGGGCTATCGGATACTTGTTTCTGCATGGGAAAAGATTTTAGCGATTAGCAGTTAGCAAAATGGCCCAAATTACAATAATCCATGCAGTTCTCGGTGGATTTTTAATTCATCCTACTTTTTTTTCTTTCAGAAAACATTTACATTAGATATATGTCACAATACAGAAATAAGCCAATTGCAAATTTTGTTTTATGGTAATTTCAAGAATCCAAACTCTAATTACCGATACCCACCTTTCTCTCTCTCTCTCTCTCTCTCTCTCTCTCTCTCTCTCTCTCTCTCTCTCTCTCTCTTTCTCTCTCTCTCTCTATATGTAGTGTGTATGTTCATATCCACCAGCAGTCAGATTTATAAAAGTGTAGAATAATTAAGAAATGTGATGAACAGAGACCTAAAGGTTGTTTAAAGTAATTAATGCATAGACATGTGCTTGACTGCTATTGTTGGTTGTAATAATGTTCATCTCTCACTCTCTCATGCTCTCTGTCTTTCTCTCACTGACAGACGGTGTGATTTCTCTGTACTTTGTCCCTGTAAACTCAGACTCAGAGACTTTCCTCACCGACACTAATACAGAACTGAGAATACAATGCTAATTTAAGACACTCTATTCAGTTTAAATCAGGGAGAAATAATCCTGCATACCAGTAAGGGCTTTTCTGCTTCGTGCACACACCATTTTTGGGGTCTACATGTCAGAAAGGGAGATTTGGATCATCTCTCACTGTGTAATGACACTATATTCATTTGTTTAAAAATAATATGCAGGACGGCTCTGCTTACAGCAGTCTACAGTTTGTGTGTTTGTTTAAATCTGTGTTCTTATGCTAAATACTTATGCTAACCTGTGTGTTCCTATGGGCCCTATCATACAAAGTGCTTTTTGCTAATTTCAGCCCGATATCATTTTCAGGTCCAGCGCCATGTTATTTAAATAGCAAATGCTTTTGCAACCATTTGTGCACAAATTGGTGTGCTGGTCTGAAAATGATGTGTGTTCAGGCACATTGTTGGCACATTGCAATTTTAAGGACGTCGTTGACCAACTAAAACCTGGTCTTAAGTTTAAAGTCAATGTTATTTAGCAAATGTGTGTTAGAAAAATGTGCCTATAAACGGGACGACAATGCGCGTAAACTTTGCTTACAGTTTTTCTCAGTCGCTTTGGTACATTTCTCGAATCATTCTCAATATTTGCAAAACAGTAAGTGCATTTCTCAAAACAATTCGTACAAATAGCGAAACACCATGGATAACCTGCAAAAGTCTCTTGCTCAAAATCCTTAGTTTCAATTTCAAAAGTAAATATCTGTGTCAATGAACATGTCAGTGCCATCAGAATGACCAGTCCTTGTTTAGTCATGTTGTCAATATAACAGTTTACTCTGGAGGGATGTTCTGATGGAAACTATGCCTAAATTTTTCATGACAATTATTGTAAATTGTAGGTTACACCTTAGTGTATGTGGGACTTTGATTGCAAGAGACTGGACAAAATTCACATTTACGCTTTCACTGTTTGTACTGTAATTTGTTGACAGACCATGTCATTGCGATACAGAAAGGAAAAGACAGCACTGCATAGCACAAACAAAAAAGAAAACAAAAGTAGAAATGTGAATCTCTTTTGGTAAAACTGTACATGCAGATTCAGCATGGAGCAATTTACCAATGCCACAGATTTAGAAAATAGTCTAATGGAAATATGTTTGATATATATTGACGACTATTCAACCATTTTGTATGTAAAGACTTATGCTGTGAGTATGAACTAATGCCTAAATGTTGTGTGTGTGTGTGGGGGGGGGCTATTCAACAGAGACCCATTATAACACATTTTAATCAACCTGACATAAACAATTAATAATGTAGGGAACAGCAGAGATTTGTACATAATCATATGCACGGATGTACCAAAGCATTTGCAACTTCTTCCAAGAAATGAGAAACTGTTTTTTTGATGTGCACAGGTGACACAATAATGTGAAGATTGAACCGGTAGTTTTGAGAATTTCAATTCTGATCTGAGAAATGTACCAAAGCGACTGAGAAAAACTGTAACACACACACATGGACCGCAGCAGCACACAAAAATTAAAGGATTTGATCTACTCATTTTCAATATTAAAATATGTTATTACCTTAACTAAGAATCGTTGATACATCCCTCTATCATCTGTTTGCGTGCACGTAAGCGCTGGAGCGTGCTGCGACGCTTCGATAGCATTTAGCTTAGCCCCATTCATTCAATGGTACCATTTAGAGATAAAGTTAGAAGTGACCAAACACATCAACGTTTTTCCTATTTAAGACGAGTAGTTATACGAGCAAGTTTGGTGGTACAAAATAAAACGTATCGCTTTTCTAAGCGGATTTAAAAGAGGAACTATATTGTATGGCGTAATAGCACTTATGGGAGTACTTCGACTCGGCGCAGTAACACCCTCCCTCTCCCATTATGAGAGGGAGAAGGGGAGCGGACTTTTCAGGCGAGTCGAAGTACTCCCAAAAGTGCTATTACGCCATCAAATATAGTTCCTCTTTTAAATCCGCTTAGAAAAGCACTACGTTTTATTTTGTACCACCAAACTTGCTCGTATAACTACTCGTCTTAAATAGGAAAAACGTTGATGTGTTTGGTCACTTCTAACTTTATCTCTAAATGGTAGCATTGAATGAATGGGGCTAAGCTAAATGCTATCGAAGCGTTGCAGCGCGCTCCAGCGCTTACGTGCACGCACACAGATGATAGAGGGATGTATCAACAATTCTTAGTTAAGGTAATAACATATTTTAATATTGAAAATGAGTAGACTATTCCTTTAAGACTCTCACGCCGCTGTCCCAGTGCTGAAACGGCTCTCTACACGTTTGTAAATTCTTTATCTCCTGTTTGTTACAAATGTAAAGGGGGCGGTTTCCCGGACAGGGATTAAACAATTTTAAGAGCTCTCCAAACTGAAAACAACTTGCACTTACATATCTTACAATACATCAGTGCCCTTTGTTTTACCTCAAAATGCACACAGGTAATGTTTATAGTAAGGCATGTTTGTTAAAACTAGTTATATTTCCTAATTAAACTAAGCCTAGTCCTGGATTAAGCTAATCCTGGTCTGGGAAACCGCCCCCAAAGTGTTTTCACTAGTGGTGGGCATAGACGAATCTAGATTAATCTCATACAAAATAAAGTATTTTTTTGTATAATATATGACTTTGTGCTGTGTGTAAATATTATGTATATTTAAACACACACACATGCATATATATTCATTTAAGAAATGTTTTATATATCATTTTTAATTTATATATAATACAAAATATATACAAATATAAATAATTATATTTATACACATGAAAATGTTTCTCAAATAAATACATGAATGTGTGTGTATTATATCATTACACACAGCACAATCTCTTTATGCAAAAAAATACTTTTATTTTGTATGAGATTAATCTAGATCAGGGGTCTCCAACCTTTTTGTTAGGAAGGGCTACCACAATGGATAAAACAATCTGAAAGGCTACTCTTTTGATATAGTGTACTCAAAACTTTTTTGTTTTTACTTGTTGATTTTATTAGGGGTCAAGCCACGAAGTGGTGTAGACACCTATTGTATCTGTTAGTTTTCTTATTATTATTCTTCTTCCTTCTTCCTCCATTGAAGTCAATGGCAGCCCATAGAACCGTACGTAGGAAAGTTATGAAATTTGGCACACATGTAGAGGACAGTCTCAGAAGTTACTATAGCAACATTGGTGTGTCTAACTCAAACCCTGTAGCGCCACCAACAGTCCAAAAATCCACTTATGTTCATGCTCATAACTTCTGACCCGTGAGTCCTAGACACTAAATTATTGTTTCCTCTGAATCCTTGGCCCATGATGATTCAAGTCCACTCTATGATGTCATTTCTGTCATGCAAATCTTTCCGCCATTTTGAATTTTCCGTAAAACCTACTTTTTCGAACTCCTCCTAGAGCGTTTGTCCGATTTGCATGTCCTTTGGAATGTAGCATCTAGAGACACCCCAGACAAAAAGTTATCAAAAGCTTTTTGATAGACCAATGCGTTCTCGTATACAGTGACAACATATAAGGTGGCGAGCACGCTAAAACGAACGTGAGGCCGTATCTTCGCAAAACTTATGTGTATCGACACAAAAGTTAGTATATGTCATTACAGTCATGACCTGAAGGCGCCTGCAACGTTTCGTCACAGCGCCACCTAGTGGTCACGAGATTCGAAAAATGCCTATTTTCGCTTATAACTACTTCAAACTTGAGTCTAAAATCATGAAGTTGGTCTTGTTAAATTCCTTGAGGCATGCCGAGTCAAACGATAACAAACGGTTTTCGGTCGGCCATTTTGGGTGTCGGCCATTTTGAATTTTCTCATTAAGTTCAGTATTTCACAAACAGAATGGCGTATCGCTACGAAATTTGGTGTGGTTCATCAGTGACATGTTCTGAGCGCACCTATAAATCTTTAGGACGGCGCCACCTAATGGTCAGGATATGTAAAAAAATTTTTTTTAATCTTTATAGCATTTGATTTAATTGCCGCACTGACATAAGACTTCACTCTATTGATTCCTTGGGTCATGCTGAGTCTGACTGTACCAAATATGTCAGAGTCAAACATACTTCCTGTCGGCCATTTTGAATTATATTGCACACCTACTTTTTTAAACTACTCCTAGAGCGCTTGTTTGATTGGCTTGATTTTTGGTACGCATCATCTAAAGACACTCCAGACAAAAAGTTATCAAAAGCTTTTCGATAGACCTATCCGTTGTCGTATAACGCATCAAAGAATGCGAGGGCGTGCACGCCAAAATTTGTTTGAGCCTGTATCTTCGCAAAACTTTTGCGTATTGATATGAGACTTGGTATATGTCATAACAGTGATGACCTGAGAGTGCATACACCATTTCGTCACACTGCCCCCTACTGGTCACGAGATGTAAAATATGTGTATTTTTGCTTACAACTACTGCAAACTTGAATGTAAAATTATGAGACTGGTCTTGTTAGATTTCTTCAGGCATGCCGAGTCAAACGATACCAAATGGTTTTTGGTTGGCCATTTTGTGTGTCGGCCATTTTAAATTTTTTCTTTAAGTTCAAGTATTTCATAAACGCAACTGCGTATTGTTATGAAACTTGGTATGGTTCATCAGCAACATGTTCTGGGAGGACTTGTAAACCTTTTGGCGCCCCCTAGTGGTCAAGAGATTTGAAGCTATATCTCTGCATCTCTTTATCGTATTTACACCAAATTTGGTGGGTGTCATCACAATCAAGACCTGAGTCACAATTTATTGTTTGGTCAGTGCCCCCTAGTGGTCAAGTCATTTAAGGCTATATCTTCGTATCGCTTTATCGTATTTACACTAAATTTGGTATGTGTCATCACAATCATAACCTGAGGCACCATCTATTGTTTCGCCACAGCGCCACCTAGTGGTCTAAAGAAACAAAAAAATTGCTATTTTTTTCATAAAACTAATGCAAACTAAGATCTTAAATCATAACAGTCATCACGTATGAATCTTTTTTTCCATGTTGGGCTTGACCCCGGTATCGCTGCTTGCAGCTATATTTTTACTTGTTGTTATATTTTATCATTGTTTAAAATGTTAAAAGAAGCCAAGCTCATATAATTTTTTTAATAAATAAATATTAAAATTGAGGCTATTAATAGAACTTGCTTTGGCGTGCAACTCACAGACTCTGTGCAGGCAACCTAGTGCCCGCAGGCACCATGTTGGAGACCACTGATCTAGATTAATCTATGCCCAGCAGTTTTTACTTATGCACACTTTTTTTTGCATATTTGTAAATTATTCTTATAAAAACTTTTTTAAGATTACAGTGATCATGCATTATCTTTATCGGCTTATTTTACTTTAAACGACTTTAAAAAATAACCTAAGCTTTAAATACACAAATAACCATTTCAGTTAATAAAACAATGCAATTTTTTAACGTCTTAAGTTGGTGGTCTTTTTCCTCTGCTTACAGTTTTTCCACCTACATACTCTACCATGTAAATAGGGAATTTGCATGGCGTGTGCACATCTGGCTTTTAAAGAGGGTCGGAGATGAGACTCTCATTGGTTTATTGAATGTTACGCCCAAAATACACGCATTACTCATTACAAGAATAGGAACAACCCTTTTAGCCGTACGCTGTTATTTTTCTTGTCAAAAATGACAATCGTTTTGCTAGATAAGACACTTACGACTCATTTGGGATTGTTTATAGTCCTTTGAAACTCCGTTGAAAAAAACTGTTACGTGTTGAGCTAAGTGTTAATTGTTGGTGTCTATTAAAATCCATTAAAATCAGAAAAATACTGCAATGTTTTCCTCAAAAAACATAATTTCTTCTTGACTGAACAAAGAAAGACATCAACATTTTGGATGACATGGTGGTGAGTAAATTATCTGGATTTTTCTTTTTAGAAAATGGAATATTCCTTTAACCTAGCAAAAGTGGATTCAGATATGCCCTTAGTGCACTAGCGCCATGCGCTTTTTTAGACTATGCGATTCGTTCGTTAAAATAGGGCCCAATGTGTGTACCCATTTTATATGTGTTTTTAAGCTTTATGTCGCTACCGCTCTATTATTAGGACATTCCAGTTGTCCCATAATTCAAATGACAAAACATTCTAAACTCCAGTAACTGTTAAAATACTGGTAAAAAAGTTTGTGAGACTTTAGGGCTTTAGGGGACAGAAAATATCAGCTCAATACAAAACCATTGGGTCTATGAAAAGTCCTCATAATTGTAGCGGCACTAACTTTGTTATAGTTAGTTTGAGGACAAATTTCTTTAATATGTCAAATGTTCCCTCTGGGGACATCAAGAGATATCCTTAATTGGAAAAATCATAGATTATTTTAAAAAGGTACACAGTAAAATGGTTTGCCCTAGGTATGCATGTGTGTGTGCGTGTATGCGTGCATGAGTAGTAGACCAGACTAAACAGTACATCCACTGTTACAAATCGCTGCAGTCCGCTGTACTGTCACAGAGAGGGAATTGTTACTGGAAACTCAGGTCTGCGTGAGTGTCAGTCCAGTCAGTAAGGTGTTTGGAGTCTGTCAGTAATAGCAACAGTATGGATTTCCACATGCTGATCACAAAAAGAGCGAGAGGCAACGTTCTCCATTATATGTGTGGCAACGCACCTGCTAGCAATTACTACACCAGAGAAGAAACGTGTGGTGCAGAGCAGTAGCGGCCTCTCTCACTCTCTGTCTCTCTCTCTCTCACCACAGCCTCAGGCTCTCTAATTAAAGCCCAGAAACCTGAAGAGCTGTCAGGATCAATCTGAACCTTACACACTGCAAACCAGAACCAGCTATTTGTTTGCACTGCCAACGCTCACCTAGTACCTTACACGGGCATCTGATGCGGCTTATTAATTCACGTTTGGCCATCAAACTACGTCCTTTAATTAAACACACATGCTCTCTTTTTGAGGTGATACATTAATTTATACAGTTTTGTTAAAGTTTTTAGTGAAGATTGATTTGGGACATTAAAAATGAAGACTGGAAATTCCTTGAAAAGTGCAACGAACAACACGCTTTTATTTGGATGCTAAACAGCACTCCGGCTAGAGTTCTCGCAATACTCTTTTATTAAAATCATTTGGTAAATCTCATTATTCAAGAGCTGTTTGAAAAATTCAAAACTCTTGGCTCTTTTGCCAAGGGTGCAGCTCAAACCAGTGTCGGTGTTTCAAGGTTGAGCGAGCAGACGAGAGAAGCAAAGATTAAGAATTACAAATGAATGATTTTTAAATAATGCTTTTGGTGTGGTGGTAGTTTCTGACTGGCAATACAGGATCGCGAATCGGTGGCAAATGAGTTTTTGTGGGATTTGGGGTTTAAGGCTGTTGGCAGAGGGAGAAAAGTGCCCTTGTATTTGTTAATTTATAAGATCGAGGATCAGTTCTTAGTGGCCAAGTAACGCCCGGGGTGATGGCAGGTCGTAGATCAGTTTCTACAGGTGAAAAGTGTCTATGAAAATATGTTTTGTAAAATTGCCAAACCTGTCAAAACTTTCTCTTTAAATTACACAATATCAGCTAGTTTTTGCTAGCTCCGTTTGATGTAGGATGTCGTGATGAGTCGAAAACAACAGTGGGCGTCAGGACACAATAATTAATTATTTTATCTTATAAAGTGTGTCATAGTGGATGACAACGGCACCGCATCTCTGACACATCACAATGTCCAAACAGAAAGACTGCCAAGTTTAATTTTAAATTACCGTTGTTTGGGATGGGAATAAATATATGACGGACAGTTACATACACATTATAACATTTTACCATGTACGCTTTATGGTGTACATCAAACAAAGGAATTTCTAGTAATATATGAAGAGTCCAAAACACGATAAACTCAGTCAGTATTAAAAAGTAAATTCTTAATTTTTTGCAAAAATCCAATATCCGTGTTATTCTGTCATCTTTTCTCCCTTTTTTCCCAAAACGCAATAAACAGCAGTCCTCCACTTCTGCAGAATGCAATAAATCCACTCAACAAATCACAGCGCACCATTCCACGCATTGTAAACAACAATGGTGGCGCGTTGAATGAATACACACAGAATCCTTGTTTTCCTCATCTACTTTGTACTTCCTGATCAACAAACAAACAAAACAAAATAATGCGTTTGTTGGCATTGATAAACCTGTGTTGGTTTTCTGTGGTGGGGAAGAAACAAATCATTTCCATTAAAATCGAATAATTTACGTGAGAGGCACTCGGGAGACGGAAAAATTATCAGCTTTTGTTTGTTCTCCTGACTGCATCAAGCTTCTGTCATGCTAACACATTGACCCCAGGGGATCTTATGAAAAACTTTCCATTATTTTACTCAAAGTCAACGAAAATCGAGCAGAACCAAAACATTTTACAGCTGATCGCTGTCAAAAAAAGTTCAGCAACGACGTCCCAATAATAACAGCAGAAATGTTCTTAATATGACAAAGTAAGTGTTTTGATTAATGCCATTATTGTTTTTTTTTAAATCAGCGTATACCACTAGTCAACTAAATGAATATAACATGGCAAAGATGAATGCACATTTATATTTTGATTCAATAGATTTATAGCATTTTGAAGAAAAAAAACTTGGATGGATTGTCATGGATTTATTGCATTTTGTGGAAAAAAATCATTTGTTTTTATTATAAATTATTGATTTGAATTTTTAATGTTATTATAACCTAAAGTTGCTATGTGAAAGTTTGTAACAGAAAATAGAAGTTTTCATCTTGTCACCTTAAATTAGTTAGTGAAGGTGGTTTGCTGGGCGTGGCAATCAAAGGGTCGGGGCGTATGCGTCATGATGAAAATGAAAATATTTTTATTAAAAACACTCAAATAAAACTTAATTTTGAAGAAACTATGACAGAAAATATACACATACTAGGTTATTAATGACTTTAATGCTTTTAACAGATACCTCTAACGGGAATAGCTGCGTGACGAAAGTGAAAGGGTTAATAAACACAAACTGAAGCAGATGTTGTAGAACGTCTGGCAAATGATAGCGAAAAGATTGTGAAAACTGATTATTTCCCACTATTAATTACATTATCTTAAAGGAGTGTAACTACAGTAGCATGAAAATAATGCACATAAATAACGTGAGCAAGAGCGCTTGCACTTTCTTGGTATAGAAAACACGTTTTTACCGAAATTACCATTTTGGAACCAAACTCTTCATATAGTGTTAAAATGAATTAGTGAGTTCACGAATTGCTTGGGTATGCAAAGCACAGCTTATATGGACTGCACGCCCCTGGTGTATACACAGTATCAAGGCAAAAGCTGAAGAAGCAGCAGCTTGTTGGTTAAGCAACAGCAGTGATGGAGGTAAACAGACAGTGACTTTGTTGTAGCTTGTCAACTTGGTCCATCTCTGTGTTTACCCTCACAAGTAGAAAATGTGTATGAGGAAATGTGACGCAAATTTTTTTAACCCGAGGGAGGGGTTCTAGACCAATCACAGTGCTTGCGGTCCATACGTTTTTGGAGAGGTGCGCACCAGGCTACGCAGAGCAACGCACAGGGTACGGTGTCCTACGCAGAGCTATCAATCATGCTTAAGTAAATTAGTCTGTTTGTAACTACAGTATAATTAGCTGATTCTACAAAAAACAATATAATTATATAGACCGTTTCATGGTGCGCACGTGCGGTGACGCGATAAGCGTCCGGTCCGAACTTTACTTCCGGTTTCTGTTTGTTTAATGGTCTGACTAGTTGCTAAAACTGAACTCTTAAACAAATACCTCGTCAAAAATAACAAAAGTTTTGGGTTCCTATGTAATCTATGTGTTGTTTATTTTGCTTGTTTTATAAATAAACTACTTCAAAAGGACTTTGTTGTTATTTATTCTTCGCAGAGTTTACCGGAAGTTACGCGATGACCACGAAAGCAACGTGTTTATGTTGTTACTGCTGAAACCATCTATAATTTAGATACTGGTTTCCAGACACTGAGATGGACAAGAGAAAATGCACACAGGTGACCGAGAAGTGGTCGGTCCTCTCTCTCTCTTTTGCATCACATCCTAAACCTATAACCTCCTCCAACACCATTTGACCCTGAATGGTTATTCTTAAAGCGTTTGTTTTCTTCTCCTCATATCTCCCGTCCCATTTTCGCACATTTCCAACCGTTGACACATCAGCACGTTGATGGCACTACTGCACATGCAGCTGACCAGCTAACAGCATCACTGCCACCAGGGGCCAATAATAATGCCAGTGCCCGTCTGTTTCGTACCAGGAACTGAAGGATGGAGAGAGGAGAGAATAGATCAAGACTTGAAAGGGTTTGCACTGACAGTATCATGATGCCTGTGTGTGTGAGTACTGGGTGGTAATGAGGGGCACATATGGGACAGGGAGCTGGCCCTCGTTAACCAGTCTGAAAAAGGAAACATCCTGTCATGGGCACTGGAAGGACCAGACGGGGTACACACACACACACACACACACACATGCTCAGACTCACTTGAGGTTTGCAGTGCCAATAGTATTCCTTAAAAATGTAAAAAAGAAAAAGGATTTTAAAGACGATGATCATACCCGCCATTGAGGTGCTACCTGTTTGGGTGTGTTCAACCCAGCGGTCTCCAGCTGGCACGATGCCCCTCGCTGTGGCGCCCAGAGATGAGGACAAGAGTGCAGGCCACTCTGTTTCACAGAAAGACCTCACCAGCTGTCAGCACAGCCCTGACAACGGTGCCTGTCACTCAAACCCTCTGGGATTTCTGCAGTCAGCGAGAGTTACAGAGTCTGTCCGGCGCTCTCCCTCTCTCTTTTGTTTGTGGACAGTAAAATGGATTATGTTGCCAGGTTGAAGCTCCTTCAGGGACCTCTGTGTGGATGGAGTAAGGAGCTCGGCTCAGTTGCATAGATCCTATTGCTGTCACTTTACTTCTGGTTCCCTCTGTACCTTTTTCACCTATCCTGAGAATGTGCTAAAACACCGCTCAGAGAGTAAAGGGTGAAGTAGAGTATGGGGAACTGACAGCGAGTCTGTCTGAATCTCTCGCTTGCTCTGTCTCTCTCTCTCTCTCTCCTATGGCTGTCGCTGTCCTTTTGAAACAGCTGATGTCATTTCTCTGCCTTAGTCTGGGCTGCAGACTGTGTCTACTGCTGTTGAGTTAACAGTGAAAAAATGCTTTACTGTGGGTTCACACCAGACGCGTTTGAGGCGTCAAATTCGCATATACTGTATTTAGTTTGCCGCTTAAAAATTCTAGGTTTAAACGCTTCATTTGTGCGTGAAATTCTAGTCATCGAGACATTCATGCGGAAATTCGAGTCATGGGAGGGGCTTCTGCGACTCTGCTTCCTGTAATCACGTCACTACTAGAGCAAGCTCCTGATTGGTTAAAGCAGCAGGTTTTCCACCAAAGTTCAAATTTTTTAACTAGCGTGTTTCCAGTGGCAACGCTCAATTTTTACCATTCGTGGGAACTAGGCGTGCGACTGAGGCAGAATCGCGTCTACTGCGCTGGGCTAAACGGCGCATTGGCGCCGCGAGACCTTCAGACACGCGTCAACGCATCTTCACATTGACTTAACATTGAAATCAGTCGCGCTTGACGCCTCTACCGGGACTGTTGTGAGCGCAGCATTAGTTTAAATGATTCCTCCCTGTTTGTTGTTTTAAGTAAATGTGTACTACTTGCACCTGTATTAATAACTAAGTCGTGATAGTCTGATCTCAGGAATTCATAACTATTTTACGGCTAATTCATATTAAAGGGGACATTTCACAAGACTTTTTTAAGATGTCAAATAAATATTTTGTGTCCACAGGGTACATATGTGAAGTAAAATACCCAACCTGATCTCACGAATTTCCGTGGCATAGTCATGAAATTTTTTCTCATTTTTCCGTGGCTTTCTCACGGATCTCCGCATATTTCCGTGGCCCTGCCACAGACTTTCTTTTCCGTGGCATTCTCACAGATTGGTTACTCAACTGTTTTGTCTTATTGTCTTACCATTGTCGCTTCGGTTTATGCCACGGAAATATGCGGAGATCCATGAGAATGCCACGGAAAAATTAGCAAAAAAATTCTGTGACTATCCCACGGAACTTTGTGAGATCATGTTGCAACACCATAGAAATAATTTATTATAGCACGTTAAAAAGCTACTTTGTATGTGTGAGCAAAAAATTTGCCATTTTTTGGGTGTGTCCTTTTAAATGCAAAAGAGCTGATCTCTGCACTAAATGGCAGTGCTGTGGTTGGATAGTGCAGATTAAGGGGCGGTATTTCCCCTTCTGACATCACAAGGGGAGCTAAATTTCAATGACCTTCTTTCACATGCTTGCAGAGAATGGTTTGCCAAAACTACGTTACTGGGTTGATTATTTTCACATTTTCTAGGTTGATACAAGCACTGGGGACCCAATTATAGCACTTTAACATGGAAAAAGTCAGATGATGATTTCATGATATGTGCCATTTAATTCATACAATGTGAATCATAGATAGATAGATTTATAGATATAGACTTTGTTTATACCATAGAAAATTCATTATGGAGTCAATAGCCATATGCACATCCAGTGACTCTACTACACTTCCCAGCTTAAGGTGCTTTGCCGGCCCAGTTCCTATCTCTCCATCCTACCCTCTCCATATACTGACCCGTCCAATAATATGTGCAAAATGCCCCCCCACCCAAAAAACGTATCATATGAATACACATGAATAACCACCTCATGAAATAGTTACAAATTGCCATGAGATTGTGTTGATCTTGAGAGTCAAAGAAAGGCACTTTATGTGAATTTTGCCCATAGGGGTCAGTAATACCTCACCAAATTGTAAAATATTTATTAACGTGTCTGGGCAATTTTCATAAAGGGCAGAATCACTCGTACATCAAACCGAAAATGTTAACTGTAACAGTAGAAAATCCCATTTTATAGCCTAAAATGGATGCTGTGTGTGTGATGAACCGGGCTGATTAGTGGCGTTTTGTGAATATGACTCATCCTCTCTGGAAAATCACCTAACCCGACGCCCCCCTCCAGTGTCCCTCATGCTCGGCCCCGGCAGGGGACACAGGCCTCCAGCCAAATCACTGCCACATGCAAATGAGCCCTGTCCATTCAGGCTGAAACGCAAAGATAGAAGAGCGTATGGCCGACCAGCGGGACTACCCCCACCCCCCAATGTCACCCGCTCACGAGCACACACACATACATAAACACACAAACCCATGCTTTAAATACAGTACTACTATTTTGGCTAATTCTTACTAGCAAAGCTCACTTCTACATTTGCTTAATGTAAGAGTACTTTACATATACACATGTTAATCATCCATTGACGAGACATATAAAAAATTAAAAGCTACAACTTCATCTGTGGGTAAATTTACAAATAGAAGAAGAACCAAAACACAGCAATGAACATTGATTTCTAATTAGATCATTTAAAAAGATGGAGGAAAATATTTAACTTCATTAATCTAAAAACTTCAAAGATTCGTTTTGATTAAACAGCCACCAATAAACCTTTATTTCTAAGCTTTCTCACTTTGTCGAGTCTGTTGAGAAGTGTATCGCTTTGTTCTCATTCTGGGAGGTGAATTAAATGCCCCTCCTGCAGACAGAAATAAAAACCGAAAAGCTATTCCTGCCTGAGAAGGTACCACTCCGAACACCCAACATTCAATTATCTCTGTTTAAATGTTTGAAAAGCAGCTATCCTCAGTATTATTTTGATGCCATGGTAAACAAACACAATTATAGAGCTGTCGCTCCGTTGCAAGAGAATTTCAGTGTTAATATTTGATTTCAGATTTAACAGTATTGATATGTTTTCATGCTGAGGAAATTATAATGTTGCATATACGTAAAAACACACTTATTTATTTTCTAAGCGTTTTAATTAAGTTGTCACCACAAACAGGTTACAGTGTGTGTGATCTGTTGTTAACAATAACATTTTGTTAATGCAGGTTGCTGTAATGATTAATTCATTATTATTTACTT
Organism: Misgurnus anguillicaudatus; assembly: GCF_027580225.2. Classification (NCBI taxonomy): domain Eukaryota; kingdom Metazoa; phylum Chordata; class Actinopteri; order Cypriniformes; family Cobitidae; genus Misgurnus; species Misgurnus anguillicaudatus. The sequence continues at coordinate 37,443,703 of NC_073344.2, forward strand.
TATAAATAAGTATAATTATCATATCTAGCACAATAAACAAAAAATGAATGCCTTATGTATATAGTTTTGTTTATCTTTTTGCTTAAATAGTCCAAACGTGTTTTGATTTTGCATGTAAATAAACTTTTTTTTAAATGATTAAAGTAATGAAATATATTTTAAATTTTTATATATAATTAAATAAATTGTATTTTTGCTAAAGTACTATTTTTTGTTTACATTTTGGGAGGTTAATTATTTATTAATGTATATTATTAGTAATATTAATTCCACATTTAACTGTGTTACAAAACAGAAGAAAGTACATTTTAATAAACAGAAGACATTTAGTTAACTTTAAAATGAAAATTCTGTCATCATTTACTCATCCTCATGTTGTTTTAAACCTGTATGAACTTTTTTTTTCTGATAAACACAAAATAAGATATTTTAAGAAATGATGGTAAACACACAGCAGATAGTGACCATTGACTTCCATAGTAGGAATAAAAAAATATGATGGAATTTAATGGGTACCGTCAACTGTGTGCTTACCATCATTTATCAAAATATTTTCTTCATTATTTATCACAATACTTCCAAAATATTTTTTCTCTACTATGGAAGTCAATGGTCATTATCTGCTGTGTGTTTACCATAATTTCTTAAAATATCTCCTTTTATGTTCATCAGAAAAAAGAAATTAATACAGGTTTAGAGCAACATGAGGATGAGTAAATGATGACAGAATTTTAAAGTGAACTATCCCCTTAATATTCCAATGAGCAAAAAGTATCATTTATGACTAACAAGCTTGTGTGATAAATAATATCTCCTATACGCTCTCAGAAAAGGTGCAAAAGCTGTCACTGGGACGGTGCCCCATAAACAAACATAAGTGCACACATTTATGTACAGATATGTTCTTGTGAGGTACCAATATGTACCATTGAGAAGCCCTGGTGACAGCTTTTGTGCCTGAAAGTGTATGGGCTGAAAATTTTGTTAAAATTTATTCACATTTATATTGTTAGCATAGCATTAAATCAGTAAGAAAAGAAAAACACAAATTAATGGGATTGCTAAAAACGTGCTGATGTGAAAACAGAATGATGTGACTGTAGATCGCATCATGCAGTTATAACATGACATATCTATTAAACGTGTTGTCATCTTGTCTGTTTCTTTTCCCCTCCAAGTTCTGCTTTCCAGTATTTTGTTATCCTAGTAGAAAATGATATATTAATATGATGTTAACACAGACCTCACAAACAGTAAATGTCCCCGAGGTCAAGGTCCGTCTGCTGTGTCTAGGTGGGTTACACACTTGACCTTCCAGATGACCCAGACTGCCTTTCAGTCTATACAGAAGTGATGAAACTCTGACAGCTGCTGATATCTGGACAGACGGAGAACTCTAACAATAAACAGAGAGAGAAAGAGAGAGAGAGAGAGAGAGAGCAACAACAACAACAAAAACACGAAGGAAAAGAGATGTAAGGAGAGAGAAATATTGCTTCTAGACGTATTTGTCTTAAGCCAATGAAAAAACAGTGTCTCACCTTTGCAGTGCATAGGTCACAGTCTGCCTCGGGCTGACTTAGCATCTGGGAAACACTTACACAGAGGAAGAGAGAAAGAAAAGAGATACATCTTCAACACTTCCATGCAAAAGGACTCTGGAGACTTTTTTTACGAGCCACTGTGAGTCAGCCAGGCCGGCTGCTGGCATCTTTCTCTCTAACAGGCTGTGATAGGTGAGCACGAGAGCATGCGGCCATTGTCACGGCGGCCGCTCCTTAAAATCTCTGAATGGCTCGAATTCAGACATACCTCCGCTCTCCCTCCTTCATTAGCACATCTGTATGGCCGATCAGGGGATGAAACAGGCCCCGGGCTTGAAAGGAAGGTGCCGCTGACAATGGTTATAGAAAAGAGGGAGCCGTTAGAGTGCCAATGAATAGACATGAGTGAGAGACGCGAAGAAAGAAAAAGGGGAGAGCGAGGGTAAAAGGAAGAGCGAAGGGTCCGATTAATTATTGCAAGGCTGCTAGGTGCCGATCTAGCTTCTCACTCCAGTGGCTCGGTGCGGCGCTCTTGCCTCCGGCCGTGTCGACGGGCCTCATTAGCCGGCCTCCCGGGACCTGACAGAAATTGTTAGCTGGATGTGATGGCCGACTCCGCCAGCACCAGACGTCCCCCTCCACGTCCCCCTCCCCCCCGCGCCCCTCGTCCGGACAGGAGAGAGGATTCCCTCAACCAGCGAAAAAGGGGCCTAACAAGGCCGCCTGTACAACACCTGTAATCAAACCGCTCAAAAAAGCGCCCAGGGAGACCAGCAGGGTGGGCGTCTGATTGGGGGGCAGAGCAGCTGAAAGCTAAGGCCGATCTATAATTGATGTGTGTGCACAATTACGGGCCTCCAGACATGGGCAAAGTGTTGCACAAGAGCGCCTCAAGGATTGTTGAATTTTATCTGCCGTTGCATAAAATCAAGGTTTTCTGCGATCCGGAGATGTTTTGTAAAAGACGTCTGGCTGATCTCAGACTCGCTCGGATAGTTATGCAGGAGGCCCCTTTGATTTTTTTCTTTATCTCATTCGCTTACAATTCATTAGCCTGCGTATGTTTGCGGCACTAATTTGGTCCCGGCTTTTTATCAGGGGTGTTCATTTGATTTTCTCGCTTGCTGCTTTTGGCGGAGTTTATTTGCCCGGATGTCCCAAGAGGGGACCATCATCATCTAGGAAACTAGAGTCTATTCATGCTTCCAAACAAACTTATTCTGCTACCAACCTTTGAGTGATGTTTGCTAGCACTGAGGTACAGTGATGGTTGCACATACTTTGATTTCTGTCCACTGTAAATGCTGCGCGTCAGACACATATCTCACACAATCAAACACATCGGACCCCTCAAACGACAGTGTGTCACCTGCACCGCGTGTCCACAAGGGATCAATGTGATAAAGCACAGTTTATGTTGTTCCACGTATCGAGAGCAGTGTGACACAGTGTACATGAAATCCTGCAGGAGAGAGACAGGGAAGCTGAGAATGTGGATAAAAAAGCAAACAGAGCTCTGGGGGATAATGACAGCTTTAAGGGATACAGAAACTCAGTGACATTTACAAATAACACAGCTGAGACTTCTTTCTCCCAAAGCTATGAGCTGCGAGTTTGTGATGAGAAACTACATGATATATCAGCCGAAGACTTAAGAGACTTTATATAGTCATGAGAAATATTGTGAAATATATTATTTGAGTTTTAAAGTCGGGATGGCTTACCTACTGTATAGGCTGCCTATGGAGCTATCAATGAGACTTTAAACAATAGAAATTTAAGCAGTTTCTTCATAATAGGCAATGTAGAAAATACTAAACGGCAACAAATATAAGTTTCAAACTGATGAAAATTATGAATCAGTTAAAGAACAGTTAATTCTACAGGTTAAATTTAAAGGGATAGTTCACCCAAAAATGAAAATTCTGTCATCATTTACTCACCCTCAAGTTTTTCCAAACCTGTGTAAATGTCTTTGTTCTGCTGAACACAAAGGAAGATATTTTAAGCAATGTTTGTTGCTAAACCTTTTTTGAGCAGCATTTTTTTTTGCTACTATGAAAGTCAATGGTGCTCCTGTTCCTGCTTGATTACAAATATTTTCCTTTGCGATTAGCAAAGCATAGAAACTTGTAAACATTCACAAAATGAAAAAAAAAAAAGATTTTTTTAATAAAGGAAAACAAATGAACAAATAACTATTAATATGTAGATGAACACTGTCAAAAATTTTCCACTTGGTTTACTTAAAAAATATTATTTTTTGCATGATTTAATTCCATAGATCATACAAGACTAGTCTTTGCACAAACTACTTAATTTTAGTATTTCTCCAGTCATTATTTTATGTGTGTACTCTACACACAAAAAATTAAATGTTGGGTTTAATTAAAAATATTATGTCAACAGGTTCCACACAATTTGTTTAAGTAATCTCAACAAAAAATAATTTAGTTCATTTAACAAAAGAAGTTTGAGTTAACTGTACATGAAAAATGTAATTAATGATGACACAAAATTTGAATAATGCCATTTTATAAACACCAACTATTTTAATTGTCCACTTCTTTTTTTATTACAGTTTATCAAACATATCACAAACATATTTGAATTGCAATGTAACATTCCAAACCGTTTGTTTGTTTGGTTGGTTGGTTCTAAAATATATCAGAACAAGTTCATTGACTCATACTTGGCCACTTATTAGTACTCACGTACCTATCTAATGGTGCTACACTTCTGCAAGATGGTGCCAGAACAACAATTACCCACAATATACTGCAAAATCTTCAGCCAACGAGCTGCAAGTCTGCATTGGTTTTATTAATCTGTTACTTTTATGCAACAATGTTATGTTGGCTGAACACATCATTTTTAAGTAAAGCTGACAAGACACACTTTTTTGTTTTTTATTTTTTTTAAGTAATCACAATATGAAAGAATTAAGTGAAATGGGCAAACGTGAAAGTTCTTTTTTGAGTATACATAACTTCTATGTACAGTTCTAAATGTATATTTTTGATTAAATCCAATTTAATGTGTAAAAAGCAAACAAATAATGATTCACTTTAATTCAAGTTTTTTTCTACAGCTTTTTATTATTTTGCATTGTTGCACAGCAGCATTACAGTATAGAGGAGAGTGAAGCACAACCTAACACATTTCGGTTTGGTTCAATCATCAAAAATATTTGAGTAAAACTAATTATATTTTTTTTACCAGCAACACACACATCTATGTTATAAATGAACACTTAAGATCCTATACTATTCTGGTACAATTACACAGAAAGTGACAGAAGTGCAAATGTTACAACTTATTATTGTTAATTGTAACAAAGGGTTAGTTGTAACACTTGCTAGAAAATTTGACCATGAATTCAATACTATTCTGTCTTTATACTAGAAGTGGATATTGTTGTATACATCTGTCTATACACTGTAAAAAGTGAAAAGTTGGATCAACTTAAAACATTACTTAAATTGGCAAAACCCAAAATAATTCTGTTTTTTCAACTCACATGTTTAAGTGAACAATACTTTAAGTGAAAAATGTAAGTTAAGAAAACTTAAAAATTTACCAACTTTTCAAATGTCTATGTCTATCTATCTATCTATCTATCTATCTATCTATCTATCTATCTATCTATCTATCTATCTATCTATCTATCTATCTATCTGTATATCTATCTATCTATCTATATATATATATATATATATATATATATATATATATATATATATATATATATATATATATATATATATATATATATATATATATATATATATATAGACACACGCACACACATATATATACAGTTTGGATTTTTATTGTTAAATGTTAATTTATTTTCAATCTATTTTATTACTTTATTTTATTGTCACAAAACACATCTTGAGTGTTTTTGCCCATGAAGTAAAAAGACTATTTTCTTTAAAATGAGAAATTAGGATTTAATTTTATTTAGGTTTAAGAGATCCTGCAGTTTCCTGCTATTGTTCTAGTGGAAGGGGAGTTTACCATAAAAACTTGACACATCAGTTTACACATTTCTTGTATTTTCTAGATGTATTCTATTAAAATAATATTTTTTTATTTGATGTATTGACGAAAAAGTCCCTTTTAAACAAAATCTTTTTTTCTTTGTTTTATGTTAAAATAAAAATTGAACCTCAACCTGCTGAAATAGTTCTCTGTTGAAATAATAATTGTAATATTAAATTACGAGAAGTTTTACTAACCAATTAGGAACCATTAGCATGTTACAAATCTTGTGACCCATGTATACCAACTGAAGATAAACTATAATTTGTCTGCAGTTTAAAATGCAAATCATTTCCTTCAATTTTTGTTTCAACCTTAGAGCATTGTAATTACATGCTAAGACAGCACATTATAACCTTAATGGCAAAGGAAAACAATGTACAGCTGTGTAATTGGGCTAAGTATTCAGAAACAAAGGATATTAATTAATGTAACACAAGTTTATTCAAAGGGCCTGACACAGAACATTTTACAGATGAAATAAAATTTTCTCCTATTATCATAGCGACGCAAGAGTAATAGACTACACGTTGACCTAAATTAAATGGGTCAGAGAATGTTGCTGCTGATTTACCCAGATTGCAGCAGAAATACCACTGAAGCTTTTTGTGTTAAAAAATGTTTTTATCCAAAGCGACTTACAGTGCATCTACATTTTTATCAGTATGTGTGTCCCTTGAGTTCAAACAGGCTGCGAAAACAATGCTCTATCTATTGAGCTTAAGGAAAACATTTGAAATGTGCAGTTGTGTCTCATTTTTTTAAAGTGCCGCTGTTTATTCTGTACTAAATATAACCAAATCTGCCATCTTAAATATTTTAGATCTATGATAACAGCTGTAAAACAATTAGTTTGTTATTTTAGAAATTATTGTAGAATTTTCTTGAGCTTTTTAGAAAAAATTAAGTGAGGTTAGAAATAGACAGGTAAGGAAAGAGAAATTCAGAGTATAGGAGATAGGGAGTGAAAGTGCAAAAGGGACAGAAAAATGTAGATATAGATGTAGAGGGTGAATGCGAAAGGTGTACATAAGTAGCCCACGTGCAGCTTCCCGCAGCTGTAGTGTAGTATCTCGAGTCTTCACCCCTGGGTGTCAACAGGTGAGAGTGGGTGATAACAGCGTTTGATGTTGCCAACCAGAATTTATACCTCCCAACTTTATTTCTTCTCCTAGACCTCTCTTCAGACTTCAAAGGCCCCCCTCACTCGCATCTCGCTTTAATCCAGAAGCACACAGGCCCTTCAGTTCAAAGCTCATTCGCCTGCTCAGAAGCCCCCATCCTCAAAAAACTGCAACCCAAACTTTTCCTTTCCTCCCCTTCCACCGAGTAGCAATTACATCCCCTCTCATGCGTTGACCAACCTCTGTTATTAATTAATCCTACAAAGCAGGCCCATTTCCTGCCTCTCTCCGATTGACAAGAGATGTAGGAACAGAGGAGGCTCCTTTCAAAGGCCGTTCGGCTCAACCAGGAAAAGAGAGCGGAAAAAAGAGTCGCGTAGAGGAGAAGAAAGACCGGCTCTCCCAAAGTGAGGAGGGCGGAGGGCACATTTGATACTACGCTACTTGGACGTGATTGAATGCATTGTTGCCAAGAGCTCTTTACTAATCTTCTACCTGCCAAAAAAGTCTTAAGCTCCAGAAACAGAAGCTGAAGAGAGTGTGAGAGGAACCCAGAGGAACCGGGAGCTGTTGTCCTGGGTGGGCGCCGGTGGATGCGTTTCTCCCACTCGTTTCATAAAAACCTCTTTGAGCTTTTTCTCAATGAGACTGTCAGTTGGAAAGGCACGGCGAGGGAGGGGGACATGATGAAGAGATGCTGGGAGGAGAAAGAGATTAAAGATTTTCATTCAGATGGTGGTGATTGTGACTGGAGGACGGTTAGCAGATAATTCACAAGTACTTTTTTTGTGTTGGTAGTTCATTGATATGGACACTGATCTGTGAAAGAATTCCGGAAGGCGGTGATGCCGTGTGTTGCTTTCATGAGAGAAAACTGTTCGTGGTGGCAGCTGTAATGTAAATTCTGTCATAATTTCCCAACCTCATGTTTTTCAAAGCCCATGCATTCCTTATTTTTTTAAAGGACGTCCAGTTGTGTGAAGTTAGTTCAATGGCAGTAGCCTATTCATTTTAGCACTCAATAAAGTACTCAAAAAGAGTAAAATCACAATGGTTGCCATCACACCTCATGGCATCAATAAATAAAAGAGTACCATTTACTAATCTTGAAATCAAAACACTAGTAAGGCTGAATTTGTTAATGCAAAAATTATTAATAAATTGTTTTAAATTGTCAATAAACAATAATGCATTAGCTAACATGAGCTATAGATAAACAATCTAAAATATATTTAAAACTATTTAAATTTTAAATCTTTTTTAACAATACAATTGTTTATGTTAGTTCATTGTGCAGTTACAACCTTTAATAATGTTTTATTAGTAAATGCTAAAACGAACATGAATTAGGATTAGTAAACTGCGTAGAAGTATTTTTAATTGTCATGTTATTACACAGTAGGAATGCTTGATTCTTATTGGCCAGTCGCGACATTTGCATGTTTGTTATTCCCAGATAACAGCCAGCGTTCAAAACAAATAACACGGTAACATGGATGCTCCAAATCATTTTAATACAGTTTAATGTTATACAAAAATTCAATATAAATATGTCTTTTAATAACACATATGATATTATATTTACAAATAGTGTGTTTGTGACATTTGAGCGTCTTGCCTTATCTTAAAACCGAAAGTAAATAGGTTTTCCTTGCGGAAGATCTGCATACATTAAAAATTAGCAAATAAAATATTTCAAATCAATATTTAATATTCTTTACTATGAGGTAAAAAGATGTGTAATAAGTGGGATAATGTACAAGCAGCCAGCTGTTATCGTGAAATAAACCCCTTCAGTGTGATACAAGACACTTACAATTACTTAACACTTTACAACAAGGTTGTATTGATAAACATTAGTAAATGCATTAACTAACGTGAACTATGAATGGAAAATGTAGTGTTTCAGCATGTTTCAGAGTTTTTTTGTGATTTTTGCATGCAAAAATCCTTGATCGTACGGCCTGTTTTCTTAATGCGATGGAATATGCGGTGTATTTATGCATTTTTTTGCGATGAAATTGCAGGAACTTGCAAAAACTGTTTGAAGCTTTTCATTGATGTTCACGTCGTGTAATTACATCACTTCCTAACATTCCCATGACAACAGGGGACATGGCTGCGCAGTAAATGCAACATATGTCACTTTCTGCTAAGATATATATGAGTTTTTGCTAGGAAAATGCGCGGATTATCAAATCATGCCAGCCCCGCATATTTTGCGAGCAGAAATCTGCAATTTATGCGCCGAAAGTGCGCCATATTTAAGAAATGCGATCCCCGCATAGATATGCGGACTTTGGCTGATGATGCATTGAATCATGTGATCGCATAATCACGTTTTTCTGGAGGGACTGACTAATGTTCAATTAAATAAGATTCAATGTTCGAGTTTAAAAATGTTTTAGTAAATACTAAAATTAACACGAACTAGGATTAATAAATGCTCCAGAAGGACTGTTCATTGATAGTTTATATTAGATAATGCCTTAACTCAATCAATCAATCAATCAACAAAATTTATTTCGGTCCTCACACATAATTTCCAAAACAAAAAAATTGTATACATACATATCAACCAAAAAAGGTGCAGGCTGAAGCTTATGCTTATTTTGCCTGCCTTTATACAAGATTACGCAATAAGCGAATTGGTCCATTCAAAATAATCATACAGTTACATAAGGCAATTGAAGATATAAATACAAAGGTACACAAAGAGAAAACAAACAGAAAAAAAATAATATATATATATATATATAAATTATATCGTACTTAATTATTCATATAGATTTTTTGTAGTTATTTATCACCTTATTTTTAAACATTTTCTTAAATGTACTGAGTGATGTACACAATTTTATTTCCTTGTTTTATAATTTTAATTGTTCACAATTTTAACTAGTTGTTAACGAATACAACCTTATTGTAAAATATTACAACACTCAAAAATGCCTTATCAGTTGAATGTATTTTAATTACGTGACAAAATTTCACGTAAAATTATTACATTCATACTGTATAGCTGTATCAAATCATGTTGTTTGATGGAACTAAACTATTTTTATGTTGACCTCATTTAAAATTTTACGTGGAAATTTGCATATCTTTTTAAGTAAAAATGTATAGGTAGTTGGAAACATAAAGGGGCGGTTCCTCGGATAGGATTAGACTAGTCTTACTGTGGATTTACACCAAACGCGAAGCGTGCAATCGCATCACGTTGCTTGCTCTAGATTACTCGCGGGATTTAACTTCGTGTCAAGCGAATTTTTCGCTCAAGTTGAATATTTTCAACTTGGGCGAAGACGCGTTTGAGGCAAATAGCACGTGTTTTTTACGGCAAACGCACCGCCCATATTGCGTCATTCGCATCGCCCTACGTGAGGACGCGTCTGATTGCGTCTTTGCATTGACTTTGTATGTATCAGTTTACTTAACTGCTTAATTTTCACTTTAAATTTTAAACGAAAATGTGTTCAATTGCCTATTTTGTGTTTGCTGTGGTTTCGGTTTAATTTGCATGTCACATGTTGGACAGTATTTGGAGGTGTCATTTTATAAACCCCTGGCAAGTCTTTGTCTACAAATGTTATTCTAGATAGTTAGCTTAAATGAAAAACACCAATTTACATCAGAGTCAGACTTCCGAAAAGTGTTGACCTTAGAAAACAGTGCAATATTCTGTGCGAGAGGTCAAGGCTAAAGGTGGCGGATCCTGATCGTATCACCCAGTAGTTCACTACTAATAAACAGTCACAAAACACTGACAGGTGTGAAGGCCTCTGCCATGAGCACCCCAAAGTCTCGGCACAGGAAAAGAGAAATCTAAATATTCAGCTATAGGGACACACACAGGGGCATTCACAGGCCCTGAGCACTGACCCCGAAAGAGCGCAAACCCTCAGTACCCAGAACTGGCCAGATGTCTGTCAAAACCAGGAACACGTTTGCATGACCGGTCTTCTGATAGGTAGCGGTGTTAGCTGCGCTGCACATGGCGTTCTGTGTTTTTCTATCATTCATCAATCTGGTGTCACCAGTCAGGTTGTAGCTCTCATTTTCTTCCTGCGTGCGGGGTCAAGTTAAATGAAGGGTGAAAGTCCAAAGCAAACAAGATTAATGGCAACACCTGATTAAGAGTGATTTCCTTTTCCTGTCCAGTGTGTGGTCAGAAGCTGCAGTTAGCGGCTTCCATTATCCCGTTTCGTACAAAAACCCAACTTGCTGTTATTCCAGGCAATAAAATAAGATCCTTTAACGGCTCCTGCAAAAACTCGGATTCCTCACGGTGGAACGCTCTGTCGAACGTGTATTTATTTGAACGGTGTGGATTGCTCAGCAGGAGAAATGAATGCTGGCACTCTGCATACAGAGAGCTTCCTTCTGGGTAATATGGTCCCATGGGAGGGTCTTATGAACCATTAACAAACTTCCCACTTCAGATGGGCAGCCATGATGGCAAGACAAACAAACAATTTAAAAAGTTAATATTCCTCTCCTGTTTGGACGGCCTGATTACTTGCATGCTAATTCTGCCAGCGCATGTAATTTATCAAACTGCCGCTTCTGCTGAGGATCAGGAACTGGCCTCACATTTTGGCAGGTTTCCCCCCTGTGTTAAAATCACATCATCAGATTACATTCATTATTTGGCCTCATTAATTAACAGAACTTCTCTGCACACTGGCATAATTGTACATACTTTATTGAATAATTATCTTATTAATGTTTGTAATGAATATATTTTTAATCATGACATGAAAAAAAATAAAGACGTATTATTATTATTTTTATAGTAGACTTTACAATATAGAAATATTTCTAGCATTATTTAATTTAATACTTGGTACAATCACACTTTATGTAAAAATACACACGTATCTCATGAGATCACGTTGAATATACAAACTCACATAAAAATTAGGTCAGAAAAAGCCACAAACATTATTTGCTTCATTTATTAATAGGCTACTTTTCTCTAAATGTTGATGTCCACAAATGTCCTTAAACAGTCTTATGGTCAGAATTGTGTCCAAAATCTATAACTGTATGTAAACACGCACATACGCACTTACTTCAGCACCTTCTCCTGGTTCATTCATGCTGCATCTGAGCAGGCACTCTTCTGTTATTTAATTAACCCAGATTTGATTTTAGGAATAATTCATTTAGTTGCAGGGTGGTGGGACTTCAAAGCTGTGGACAGATGCTGAGCCTGCAGAAATGCAGCCAAGGGAGGAAGACATTGAGGAAGATTAGGAGTGATATGAGAATGACGAGAAGCGGTGAGCAATCAATCAAGGAGTTTGGGTAAGATATAATGACCATGGTAGATGTGCACTAACCACGTGACAGAACATAAACGTTAACTCTCCAGGCAAACAGTATTTATATAGCTTCAATAAACTTAGTCTACCATTAAAGGAGAATCATTGTACACTAGGTGATGTAATTTGCTAAAAAGAGAGAGGGATTTAACTAAGGGATTTATTAATGATAGGTTATATGGCAAATACTGTCACAAATTTACTAAACCTTATACTTTAAACTTAAAAAAATGAATTAAACATTATTACATGTACTGGTGCAAAACGAGCTGGAAAAATTAAATTATGGAGTCACATTGCACATACATCTCTTTCTGTGAATGAATGTGATACAAGTATGTGACATTTGTGATTTGTCAGTGGTATAGTAAAATAATGGCCCCCTTCTCTTCAAAACATAAGATGATGCATGTAGTGACTTTATGCAATGTGTATAGAATATGAAATTTATGCCACGTTTAGGGTTAGCTAGTTTTTAATTTTGCGTACACACCACAATGATTCCTCTTCACACGCATCCGAAAAACAACCAAAAACTCTGTATTATGCCTGCCAGGCTAGTAGTTGGCAATGTTACTTAACTTTAAAATAAACTACATAAAGAAACAATACCTGCAATAAATACAAACTGCATCATGCAATTAAGTTTGCATGCACAATGAAGTTGGTTTATTACTACAAATACACTTTGAAAACAGTAATAAACTCGGTTTCCCAGACAGGGCTTATCCTAGTCCCAGACTAAAATGGATGTTGGAGCTAAAATGCATGTTGGAGCTGCCTTAATTTAAACACACTTTACACTGACATATCTTTACATATATCAGTTCCATTGTTTTCACATTGTCTCAAGATGCACACTACTAGTGTTTTTTTGTAAGGTTTGTTTGTAAAAATGACCTAAATGTCCTAATATAACTAAGGCCTAGTCTTGGATTCATCTAAACCCTGTCCGGGAAAACGCCTCTCTGTGTCTTGAGCAGCACAAACACAGTCAAGTAGGCCGCCATTGTTGTTATGGTTGTCAAGTACAAACGCACATGTACGCCTTTGTACGTTTGCACATGTACAAACGTACAAAGGCCCCTACGCTAATAAGATTTTGTCTCTCTCCCTGTCTCGTCCTTGATCCCGAGGACAATGAGACAAACAGATCCAGTTCCGGTAAATGTGAAAGTCGACACACCTCTGATCTACTGGCGTTCTTCAAGTGATGCCCAGCTGATGCCTGACCAATGACCACCGGCAGAACCTGCTTAATCTCCGGTTAATCTCCATATCCATTTCAATGTGTATATATATGTATATATATATATATATATATATATATATATATATATATATATATATATATATATATATATATATATACATATATCCCTAGGGTTTTCCCTCCTAGGACTTTTTTTACTTCCCCGGCTAAAAAATCTGGGTTTTTTTCTCCTAGGGGGTTTTTCAACCCGGGGAGGCAGCCTTCTTGGGCTTAACTTCTATACGTTACATTAGTAATACATTCGCTTTAATGTTGATTTATAGCTGCAGCAAATTTAGCTGCTTGTGCTATTGTGTATTATGTTGTGCTATCTGTCGATTTTCTGTGCTTTTCACTGCTTCTATTAATGTAAAGCTGCTTTGATACAATTACCAAATTGTGAAAAGCGCTATATAAATAAAATTGAATCGAATTGAATGTGCATACTATCACTTTTTTACAGGTTTGTGTTTTCGTAGGTAACACTGAAATAACGGTGTAGATTTTAAAAACTTGCATTTTGAAATCTGTTTTTAAAGTCCCAAAACGCAGCTGTCGTGTAAACAAACAGCCAAAATGCATAAAAATGTTTGGTCAGCCCCATAGTACAGTGAAACTGGTGGGCTACAGCAAGCTGACAGCAAGTTGGCATGGGAGATTTAGATTTTGAACCAATTAGTAGCCCTGTGATGAACTGGCCACCTATCCATGGTGTACCCATGCCGTTGGCCCAAGATATGCTGGGATAAGCTCCAGCACTTCCTGCAACATTTCATACTACTGTATAATGGCATAGAGAATGGAGGGATGAACCAATTTGTAAACATCCGACAGTCTGATCTATATGAATTTGGATTTCGCAGCCAAGATTATTGAATGAATAAGTCACTTTGATGTCACCTTGGTGCCACCGGTGATTTGTACAAATGACTGTAGATTAGAAAAAAAACACAAATAATGTTGTGAGGAAATGTTGTCTCATACGCCAGTGCAGATTATGTGCACATGAATTGGCATTTGGCAACTTGGCATGGATGTCATCTAACAACATCCTTGTTCTGAGTGGGCCGTTGTGCACAGAGCGTGGCATTACCAGTTTCCTCTGTACGCCAGCTGGCAATATGCTGGCAATGCCACGACTCAACACAATACAGTTTGGTAAAGTACCAGGGGCACACAAGAGGCCCGATGCAGTGAAACAGCAGGTGGAACAAGAATGCAGCATGGGCGGAGTATGAGGATACTTCTTTTTGAAGCTACATTGTTCAGGACATCCAAAATTTCCTCTCTTTCTAAATCCCAAACAGTTCCTCTTTTTTTCTCTAAAAACGGTCTAATGTTGTTCTTCCCCCATCCAGGGCAACCAAAAATTCTTATGTTGTTAGCTCTTATGCATTGAATGGAAGTGACAGCTTTGGATTTGTAAAGCTAAGAGGGAAAAACAACTGCCGAGAAACAGACGCTGCTGGCGCGCCAGCGGAGTGGTGACAGTGAGACGGCTGGAGGGAGTCAAATGTAAAAGTAGGTGGCAAATAAATACTGTAAATGAATAGATTAATACATTTTACTGTAGGACAGATAACAGCTGCTAGCTGAACGCTCTCTGTGTTTTAGGACACTGAAACTTTTCTTAAAGAAAATGCGAATCGTTGCTTTTGTTGGCAGCATCCAATTAAAGACCTTATAACCTGTGGACACACAGCACTGCATGTTTACGTACGCACAACTTTTCAGCGAGCCAAGACGAGATGTCTGTGGATCTCATTAGAATGAGAGTTGTGTGTGTGTATTGATTTGCATGGAGCACGAGTACAGTAGTTAACCAACAGTATAAGTGGATAGATACGATCAAGTACGTACCTAGAAAATGTATGCGAGCGAGTGCGCAAGTAAAGCCCGGTGACACTTTAAAGATTGTTTTGATGTAGCGATTCCGTTCTCCCCTTTCACCATGTGGCTTCGCTCTAAGACCCTGCTGACATCACAAAAATCCTGCCCTCCCGATCCCAGCCCTCTTTTAATCATTCCTTACAAACCTGCCAGCATATGCCCTCTGTTCTCCTTTCCTGCGGTGTCTCTCTCTCTTTCTCCCTCTCTCTCTCTCCACTTCTGTCCCTCCCTTCAGGCGTCTCCTCTCTGCTCCTGTCAGTTCAGCACTTTAGGGGAATGCTGAAGCTTTGAAATGCATATTCAGGGCTGCTGAACGCTGGCATGTGTACTCTGCTGAGTAATTGTGGAGGCCAAATGTTTAATTACATGTGACAGGCACGGCAGTGGGGGGCACGAAGTAACAGCCTACAAAACAACACCCGGCTCTCCTTAGACCTCCACTTATACTATCATCTAAAACATGGGAAAGAGGGAGAATTTTTTTTTTTGCCCAAAGCTTTTACCAACAGTGTAGCTACTTTAAAAATAGGCTGATATTGATTGAGTGGTTTGGCAATATTTTGGTTATTTTAATGAAATCGGCCTACTGCATTGCGTATTTTTGCGTATCACTGTATGGTGATGCAAGAAATGATCTTGTTGGCTCAGTTTGATATGGCACGCTTTGCCAAATTACAGATAAGCCCCATAATGTGCCAAATGTTTGTTCCCAAAAATTGTCCCCATTGTGGCTTTGACATCACATTTATTCTGATCTCAGGCTTATGAGTTATGGTATTTACAAGGAAGTAAAAGACTTGTACAATTCTAAAAGTAACTGGATGGGTACAGTTTCTAAAGAAAATATAAAGTGGTGGTTGTCGTGTGAAAATTCAGGAAACAATCTGGTACAATGGTGGTAACATGTTTCAGAAGAGCCCACCCCGATGTATCTACCATACTCTGCTGCAGAGATATATGTCTTGTTAAACAGTTGCTAGGATATGTTTGGTTGCTAGGGAGTGACTTATCATCCACTAGTGAATATACTCCAAGCCACAAGTAAAATGATCCAACCGCCATGTCTCCACGATGTTGTAATGCAGAGACATTGGCTTTGTTAATTCCGTTGCTAGGGTACTGTATTTGGTTGCTAGGGCTGTGGCCTTAAAGCTAATCTTAAAGCTTCATTGTAATCATAGTCTGTGTTATTTATTATTAGATGGAAGATCGTGCCACTATTGAGAAACATTGTGATTTTGAGTTAGGACCCCTGTGAGGTTACTCTAAAGTTAAGACCGTATTTAGGATGCTTTGTCAAGTTAGGATGCTTCTGTAATACCACTTTCCTATCTGCAGTTAAGATAATGCATTTAGGAACATTGTTCTGTAATAGCTTTTGTCTTAATGAGGTCCTAACTGAAAATACCATGGTTAACAAATAGTTAAGATAAGATTTTAAGATTTTTCTGTAATATGCCCCCAAGGGGTACAACTTACACCCCATTGTGGGGTACAGTATGTTCTCAAAGGGGCCATGGCACAAGACTTTTTTTAAGATGTCAAATAAATCTTTGGTGTCCCCAGAGCACATATGTGAAGTTTAAGCCCAAAACACCATATAAATAATATATTATAGCATGTTAAAATTGCCACTTTGTAGGTGTGAGCAAAAATGTGTCCTTTAAAATGAAAATGAGCTGATGAAATTCAAACACTGATCACAATGATGGTGGTTTGTTGCAATTAAAACTCAATTGTGCTTTTCTCTGCACTAAATGTCAATGCTGTGGTTGGATAGTGCAGATTAAGGGGTGGTATTATTATAATAACAGAGCTCCTTATGACATCATAAGTAGAGCCAAATTTCAATGACCTATTTTTTCATGTGCTTGTAGAGAATGGTTTACCAAAACTAAGTTACTGGGTTGATCTTTTTCTAGGTTGATAGAAGCACTGGGGACCCAATCATAGCACTTAAATGTGGAAAAAGTCAGATTTTCATGCCATGGCCCCTTTAAAGAGCCTACTGTTTCTATGAAATACTTGCTCGGTGTCTTGCATGTTAAATGTATGTTCTAAAAAGGGCTTTTCGTAGCAATGCCAGTCCTTCTTGCACCATAAACCCAAGAAATACATTTTATTTTTAAGAATCTGCATGTGTTGTGCAATACTTTTAGCTTTAGACACTAAAATGGTTTTCCATTACCCTGATATTATGCGCATTTTGAAGCATAAAAAACGAATGATGAAACGGCAATTTTCAAATAAAAATCTATTCAATAAAACAGAATAAAATAAAAATTAATTCACAAATTGCTTCAGGTGGTTTTTGACTTATGCGAAAAAGTAAATGCGAATAATGGACGATGGAAATGCATTTGCCGGATAAATTCTGACGTAGCGAACATTAAACCCATGTCACTGATTGTTTAACTGTATCAGCTGACGTTGTTTTTACCATATATGGGGGTCAACGTCGTTGTAATGCCCTTGCTGTTTGTGCCTACATTCAATATTTTGCATTTCTTCTTGTGTGCACAGCATTTAGTTTGGCAATTACAAGCTGCACTGCTAGTAAATGTATAACTTGCCCAATCGTAAAAAAAAAGTCAGTCCTGTCTTAATTTTCTAAGTGTGCCTTGTTTTATCTACTGTAGGTTACCAATAACACTAGCATTCGCTCGAACAACTTGATGGAAATGTAGCTAATTCGCATTTGTTTTTTTCTTTTTTGCGTATTTCGAAAAGATTCGCTTCACGTTTGAGTGGAAACCTCCACTACCGGGAGGGAGCTCTGAAATTAGAAACCAAAGACCGATTCCAGCAGACAAAAATTTAACCTCTCGTCATCGATTTCCCCCGAGATCAGTCTGCTTGTGTTTAGGGGTCCCCTATAAGGGGTCTACATGACCCTGATGTAGACTAGATGGAAGGATCAGATTTGAAACAGGAAGTGCACTGTAGAAAGGAAGCAGGGAGCACCTGTGCAGGTCAGCGCTATCCCATCAAGCTACGCTAATTTCAAACTTACCCTTTGACTTATCTTTTGATTCCCACGTCGCATTGCGAAGTGAATGCGGCGTGACGGCGGTGAGTGTAGCACTGTTTCTGATTAACTGAGCTCAGGCTTAAATCTTTATCTGATTAACCTGCCTCATAAAATTATACCACTAACACTTATGTTTCAGCAGTCACGGCATATTATCCAGTTAGCGGCGCAACGGGGATGAAGAGTGAGATTTAAGTGCTGAAACTCTAAGGCTGTAATGATCCCAGTGGTCAGCTCCGTATGAGGCTATAGTCATTCATAAAGCTATACAATGTTAAACTACACAAGAGCCTTTTACGACATAATAGTTGTGCCGATATACTTAAATATGTAATATAACAGCTTGGTTTTTAATAAAGCAGGTTGTGTACTTGTGTGAGATTCAAAAGAGCTTGGCTGTATCCAGATTCATCAGTTTAAAGAAAAGAGTGGACACAATTTCATCACAGCTGTTTGTAGTAAGCTCACATCTGGCTCGGCCGTGTAAATGCAGACATGTCTGGCCGGTTAAAAACATGAAAATTCAATCTAACCTGTTAAATTTGTATCACACATGGGGGTCGGAAAGAAGTCTTGAAGCATTAGTGTGTGAGCATCAGCATGTGTATGTGCGTGTGTTTGTGTGAGCAAGCAGCAACACGCTGGAAACCATCATGTAAGTTTACATGAGCCACCTCTGTTGGTCTTCAATCTTCAATGAGGACAGAAAGAAATTTTCATCAAAAGATGAACAATTAAGCACGATAAAATGTATGTAAAAAGTATGTCCGTTTAACACTTTATTAAATAATATTCAATGGTTTGAATCTGTATATTGTTGCATATATTGTACAACTTCTATTTTTAATAACTTATTTATGCTTCACTTATTTTTTTACCTTTACCTTTAGTGCACATTAAAGCTGCCCTTTTTCGTGATCTCATTTTTTAAACTTTAGTTGGTGTGTAAGGTTGCTGTTAGAGCATACTGTAAATAATGCCTGCAAAATTATAAAGCCTAAAGTTCAATGCCAAAGGATATATTTTCTTTAACAGAATTCTCTTTTTAAGAACTACAGAGAACGTCCGGACAACAGCCGTCTACTTCCTGGATATCTGACGTGAGTATAAAAGTTTTTGACTAACCTTTGCCTACAGGAATACACCATTCGGCAGCTAAGCTAAGCTAAGCTGCTGTCGAATCACAACACCAATAAAAAAAGAAGTTCTGAAGGAGGGACTTCATAGAACAAGGAAGACATCAGCCTGTTTTGGGACAGTGAAAACAGCGCCCTGTTAAAAAAACAATAGATACCATCAGAAATTCTATTGGATTTATTGGTTTTAATGGGAATTTTATTGGTTGTATTGGAAACTATAATGGTCTCTATGGGTCTCTGTTGGTCTCTACTGGTATGTGTTGGGTTCTATTGGTGGGAGCATTAAATCCTACTGGAATATGTCCCAAAACACACTACAAAAAGGAATTTTGTAGTGGTTTAAATGGTAAAAGCTAATGGTTCCTATTGGTATTTTAATGGAAACCATTAGGAATTTCTGTAATGGTTTAATTATTTTTTTTCAGCAGGGCGGTATAGAGATAAATAAATTGTGTGACAAATACTACATTTTTCCCCCACAAAAAATGAACACGTTATACGCACCGTAAACATAATCAAAACTTCGAACACAGTAAAAATGGGACCTTTAAATGTTTCAGCTTTTCTAAGTGAAAGTTCAGTGAATAAAAAGCTTATTCAGATATTTTTGCAAAGTCCTGTCCCAAATGGCGCACTTCATGTGAACTTTCGGTCTCATGACCTTAAATTGCAGGTGCTCTCTTAGTCTAAAGTCCGTAGGGTGTCCCATCTGTCATTTTTATCCTCCAAAGGCACACCCTTTGCACCGTTGATGCGTTTTTTGGCGAAGCCCGCACTGCAGCAGGCTTCGCGCAAGTTATTAACCCCGAAGCCTTTGCGAAAGAACGATCAGACCAATCAGATGATGGAAGGGAGGAGTTCACACTGATTGGCAACTTCTATTCCTATTTCCGGCGTGACGCTCTAATCTCTCCCAAAATACGGCTCCGGTGCGCCCTCGTGGACTTGGGTCAAGGGTCCCTAAGGTCTGCACTACATGATGTCATCAAAGTGTGGATTCTGAGGTAGTCCGTAAATCTGGAGTGTGCCATTTGGGACAGGGCCATTGGGTGTTTTTTCAAACAGGAGAATGCATCCCAGGAAGGCTGTATACAGTATCTAGGCTGCCACGCCATTACTTATAGTAGAAAGATTTATGTTTTCCTTGATTTTTTGTAAATTAATGTTAAACTGCAAATTCTGTATAGAACTGAGAGACCAGAAACGGTTGATTCACAGTACTGAATTAATGGAAAGTTGTAATAACTTTTTGTGGTAATACATTGCATTATCTTTAACCTCTCACTTTAAAGTTTTCATGACAAGACCACGGTTGCAGGAACCTTTGGAGCACCCTTATGAGACCATCTCATCATAGCGTTGATTTTTCAGAAGGACTGTACTATGGAAACAGCCTTTCTAGGGCTCATCCTCCCATTTGAGAAACACCCATTATCTATTCTAAAGAGTAAAAAGTCTATACATACAAATCATCTAAGTACATCACTTTGGCTTTGTCAATATGACATTTTCTAAGGTGACAAAGCAACATTATAAGGTAATCATAACATTTGTATTACAATTACATAAAAAAATAAATACAGTACTGGGCAAAAGTCATAGGCAACCATGCTACCATTAGATTTGTTGTTTGTGCAATTGTATAGTGATCATATATCATTATTTCTCAGTCTCTTTATTAGAATACAACCAGAAAATACAGGAAATGTGTATGTAGTATTAAAAACTGTATAAAAGTATAAGCTGAAGTGTCAAATATTTCCGCTTGAGCAATAGCAGGCAGCTTCAGGATCTCTTAAACCTAAATGAGATTAAATCCTAATTTCTGATTCAAATCAAATGACTTCAGGACTTCAGTCTCCTCAAAGTTTAGGATGTGTTTTGTGCCAAGAGAGGTCACACTAAATACTGACTGATGCCTGAAAAAGGCATTTAGAAAATTGTTTTGTTTTTAATTTTGTGTACTATTTTCAGTATTTTCTGTTTGTATCTTAAAAAAAGAGTGAAAAAATATGGATGGACATTAAAACTAAAACACAACAACATGATCTCACGAATTTCCGTGGCATAGTCATGGAATTTTGTGCTCATTTTTCCGTGGCATTCTCACGGATCTCCGCATTTTTCTGTGGCCCTGCTACGGATTGTCTTTTTCCGTGGCGTTCGCACGGATTGGTTACTCAACTGTTTTGTCCTATTTCTTACCATTTTCGCTTTGTTTTAGGGTTAGATTTACATGATATGACATTCCTGACCAAACCCAACTCTAACCCCAACGCCAGGCGACAATTGTTTAAAGTTTAGAAAATATAAACGAATAAATCAGAAAAAATAGTATAAACCAATAGTTAAAGTGACATACTAACGCAAACACCAAATCTAACCCTAAACCGAAGTGAAAATGGTTTGAAAATAGGAAAAAGCAGTTGAGTAACCAATCCGTGAGAATGCCACGGAAAAAGACAGTCCGTAGCAGGGCCACGGAAAAATGCGGAATTCCGTGACTATCCCACGGAACTGCTGGTGATGGTGGGCTTTTGACTTTTGCACAGTACTGTACAAATATGAATATTTTGGGGCAAACAACAAAATCTAATTTTTTGTTATTGTTTAACCATTTTCAGAGAATCTGTACTTATATAAAGACTATATAAAGTTGTATCCCATTATACTTGTAAGCGATGTCTTCTTATTAAAACTAAATTTATTGCCTTTATCAAAAGCACAATTATGCGAAGGTCACCGTCATACCTTGTTGTTCAGTATAATTACAGTATGATTATGTGTTAATGTAACATTTGAGGACAGTTGTGTTAAATGTCATACCATGAGTACTTTGTGTCCTCTTCCAGTTTCTGATATGTGTTTAAATACAGCTTTTATGAATTCTGTGACAGTGTAATGATAGCAGATGACTGGTCCTTTGGAGGACATTTTTTCAGGGTAAACAAATAAACAAACAAACACAACAAGCAATGTGTCATGAATCTGGTTTTCTCTGTCTGCCTTTTTGTCACATACACACAAACTCATGCACATACACTCATTTATTCACATACACACGCTTTCTCTCACATACATCCCTTCATTTTTAGTAGCATTACAGACTCTCTCTCTCCCTCTCTCTCTCTCCCCTCTCACCTGTCTGTCATTACAATCTGCGCTCGCGCTGATTGCTGTGACACCTGTTCCCACTCTGCCCTTAGCATTTATCTAGTGGCTGTTTCGGCAGTATCTTTGTCGGATTATTGAATTACACATGTTCTCTGTATGCTCTACAGCTTTACTCTGTCGTGTCGTGTCGTGTATTGGATTAAGCTCACCTTGTCTTGTCTGTCCTGTCCAGTATCTCCACAATCTCGTTTGATGTTCAGCTGTGTGTGAAGGCTGAGGAGTTTTTCTCCGTACCTGATTTGTCAACTGCTGCGCCCCGGGCCAGCTCCAGGGAATATCTCTTTCGTTTTCCCGGATTGGGAGTCAAGCATCTCAGTGCTGTGTGATATCTACAGACTGCCTTTGTTACCTTTTTCATTAAAGACTCATTCCCTGTGATTCCTGCCTTGGATTTATCATTTCAATTGTAACAGAATAATCCGACCAATATTATGGAGGCTGCAGAGGAGAAGTCTGTGTTTTCAGCAGTCGAGGTGCAGGGGGCCATGCTTGGCAGGCATGAGGAACAACTAGCCGCCGCACATCAGGCTGTGGGGAGCCTATCTGCTCAGGTGGCCGATCTGTCTGCTCGTCTACTCCATCTTCATCAGGGGGCGGCCGTGCCATCTAATCAGCACCATCCCGCTGAGCCCAGGGTTAACAACCCATCCAGTTATGCCGGTGAGCCCGCTGAGTGCAGAGCCTTTCTTATCCAATGCGAGGTTGTTTTTTCTCTTCAGCCTCAGACGTATGCGGAGGATCGGGCTCGTGTTGCCTTTGTGCTCTCCCTTTTGAAGGGTCGAGCACGCGAGTGGGGAACTTCTGTGTGGGAGGCGAACGCCATATGCTGTAGCAAGTACAGTCTCTTCAAGGAGGAGATGACCAAGGTTTTTGATCGGTCTGTATTTGGCAGTGAGGCTTCTCGTCTGCTCGCTACTCTACGTCAGGGAAGGAGATCTGTGGCTGACTTTGCTATTGAGTTTCGTACTCTTGCCTCTACCAGTGGGTGGAACGATCCTGCCCTGGTCGCCCGTTTCTTGGAGGGTCTGTGTTTGGAGCTCAGAGAGGAGATTTATGCTCGAGGCGCTCCTGCTGAGCTCGACCCATTGATTGACTTGGCTATCCGTCTGGATCGGTGTTTCGAGCAGAGAAGACGAGCTCGCACTCCCAGCTCTGTCGTTGACTCTTTATCTCCAGCTATTCCTTCCCGTCACTCGGCTGAAGCCGAGCCCATGCAGTTGGGCAGCGTCCGCATCTCTTCGGAGGAGCGTCAACGTCGAATCATCAACCGCCTTTGTCTCTATTGTGGCACCGCTGGTCATTTCGCCTCCAACTGCCCTTTAAAAGCCAGGGCTCGCCAGTAGACGGAGGAGTACTGGTGAGCGCATCTGTCATCTCCTCCTCTCCCCGGTCCCGGACTATGATTCCTGCTAATCTCCGCTGGTTGGGGCACTCTGCCGCCGGTCTTGCTCTCATTGACTCGGGAGCCGAGGGCAATTTCGTCGATGAGGGGTGGGCCCGTCGGAACAGGATTCCATTGGTCGAATTGCCTCAACCCACCTCCGTCTTCGCTCTGGATGGCAGAGAGCTCACCACTGTTCATCGCTCTACCTGTCCGGTTAGTCTGATTGTTTCCGGTAATCATCAAGAGACTATTTCTTTTTTTATTTTTCAATCTCCCTTTACCCCTATTGTGTTAGGACACCCTTGGCTTGTTCTTCATAATCCTCAGATTGACTGGGTTAAGGGGGGGGTTCATTCATGGAAATTGTCTTGTCATGCTAATTGTTTAGTGTCTGCTGTGTCTCCCGTGACCTCTGTTTCTGTTTTCCAGGAGGAACCAGGTGATTTGTCTGGGGTACCGAAGGAGTACCATGATCTGCGATCTGTCTTCAGCCGTTCCCGGGCAGTGTCTCTACCGCCTCACCGTCCTTACGATTGCGCCATTGATCTCCATCCTAACACCACGCCCCCTCGCGGTAGACTTTATTCCCTTTCAGCGCCCGAACGAGAGGCTCTGGAGAAATATATCACAGAGTCTCTTGACGCGGGGATTATTGTTCCATCTTCGTCTCCCGCTGGCGCTGGTTTCTTTTTTGTCAAGAAGAAGGATGGGTCTTTGCGTCCGTGTATCGATTATCGAGGGCTGAACGAGATAACGGTGAAGAATCGTTATCCTTTGCCTCTTATGTCATCAGCCTTCGAGATCTTACAGGGCGCAAAGATCTTCACTAAATTGGATTTGCGTAACGCCTACCATCTAGTGCGCATTAGAGAGGGGGACGAGTGGAAGACCGCTTTTAATACCCCTATCGGTCACTTTGAATACCGGGTCCTACCGTTCGGTCTCGTAAACGCTCCGTCCGTCTTTCAGGCTTTAGTTAACGATGTCCTGAGAGACATGCTGAACGTCTTTGTTTTCGTGTATATTGATGACATTCTTATTTTCTCACCGTCTCCCCAGGTACATGTACAACACGTTCGCCGGGTCTTACAGCGCTTGTTAGAGAATCGCCTTTTTGTTAAGGCTGAGAAATGTGTCTTTCACGCTCAATCAGTCACGTTTCTCGGTTCGGTGGTCTCTGCAGAGGGGATTCGTATGGATCCTGATAAGGTCCAGGCGGTTCTAAATTGGCCGGTTCCCGAGTCTCGAGTCGCGCTTCAGAGATTTCTGGGCTTTGCTAATTTTTACCGGCGCTTTATTCAAGGTTTTAGTCAGGTTGCCGCCCCCCTTACTGCCCTCACCTCATCCAAGACCCGATTTTCTTGGACCGAGGCTGCTCAATTTGCGTTCGATCAGCTTAAGAGACTTTTTACCTCCGCACCTATCCTGATCACGCCTGATCCTAAGCGTCAATTTATTGTGGAGGTCGATGCCTCTAATATTGGAGTCGGAGCTGTCTTATCGCAGCGCTCCTCCCAGGATGATCGCATTCATCCTTGCGCTTTTTATTCTCACCGTCTTTCTCCCGCGCAATGCAACTATGACGTTGGTAACCGAGAGCTTTTGGCGATCCGTCTCGCGCTCGGTGAATGGCGACATTGGCTCGAAGGAGCCAGTGTTCCATTCATTGTCTGGACGGATCATCGTAACTTGGAGTATATTCGTTCGGCTAAGCGTTTGAGCGCTCGTCAGGCTCGCTGGGCTTTATTTTTTGACCGGTTTGATTTTTCTATTTCTTTTAGACCCGGTTCGAAGAATCAGAAGCCCGACGCGCTTTCCCGGCAGTTCGACCCTCCAGAGGGAGTCCCGACCGATGAGGGGATCTTACCTCAACACTGTGTGGTCGGGGCAGCCGTCTGGGGGGTGGAGCGGACGGTTAAGCAAGCGCTCTCTCAGATTAGGAGACCCCTTCCCTCTCCCGAGGGACCTTTATATGTTCCCGAGTCCGTCCGTCCGTCTGTCCTTCGTTGGGGTCATGCGTCTAAGTTGGTCGCTCACCCAGGGGTCAGAGGTACGTTAGCCGCGATCCGTCAGAGATTTTGGTGGCCCACTCGTGAGCGTGACGTTCGGCGGTTTGTCGCTGCTTGCTCTATTTGTGCCCAGACTAAGTCCAGTAATAACCCTCCGGCGGGTCTTCTCAGACCTCTTCCTATTCCCACACGTCCTTGGTCTCATATAGCCATGGACTTTGTTACCGGTCTCCCTATCTCAGCTGGGAACACGGTCATTCTTACCGTCGTGGACCGTTTTTCTAAGGCTGCCCATTTTATTCCGCTTCCTAAATTACCATCTGCTAAGGAGACAGCTCAGATTATGGTGGATCACGTTTTTAAGATCCACGGTCTCCCCTTGGACATTGTGTCTGATAGAGGTCCGCAGTTTGCCTCTCAGTTTTGGAGGGAATTCTGTCGCCAGATTGGGGCTTCCCCCAGTCTGTCGTCGGGATTCCATCCTCAGACCAATGGTCAGGCCGAACGGACAAATCAGATTTTGGGTCGCATGTTGCGTAGTCTTACCGCCTCTAGTCCTGCGTCATGGTGTGATCAGCTATCATGGGCTGAATATGCACATAATTCTCTCCCTTCGTCCGCTACCGGTTTCTCTCCGTTTGAGGGTTGTCTCGGTTACCAGCCGCCTATTTTTTCTGCTCAGGAGTCTCGAGTCTCGGTCCCGTCTGTCGAAGCGTTTATTAAGCGATGTAAGCGTACCTGGAGGAGGGTGAGATCTAGATTGTGTCAGACTAGAGAACGCACGCGTCGAGTTGCCAACCGCCGCAGAATTCGGTCCCCTAGATATATCTGCGGTCAGAAGGTTTGGTTGTCCACCCGAAATCTCCCTATTCAGGAGACGTCTTGCAAACTATTGCCCCGTTTTGTTGGTCCATTCTCCATTGTCAAAGTCATTAGTCCTGTCGCTGTTAAACTTAAACTATTCGGTCGGTTACGCCGCGTTCATCCAGTCTTTCACGTTTCGTGTATTAAACCGGTCATTCATGTGCCCACTCGTCCCCCCCTTCCCCCTCCTCCCCTTGATGAGGGGGACTCTATTTACAGAGTTCGGAGACTTCTCGATGTTCGTCCTCGGGGCCGTGGCCACCAGTTTTTGGTTGACTGGGAGGGCTACGGTCCAGAGGAGAGGCGGTGGATTCCAGCCCGGGACGTCCTGGATCGATCGCTTATTGATGACTTCTATCGGTCCCGTCAGCCCCCTTCCGCGAGCGCCAATAGGCGCGCGTTGGAGGTGGGGTACTGTCATGAAAATGGTTTTATCTGTCTGCCTTTTTGTCACAAAAACACAAACTCATGCACATACACTCATTTATTCACATACACACGCTTTCTCTCACATACATCCCTTCATTTTTAGTAGCATTACAGACTCTCTCTCTCCCTCTCTCTCTCTCCCCTCTCACCTGTCTGTCATTACAATCTGCGCTCGCGCTGATTGCTGTGACACCTGTTCCCACTCTGCCCTTAGCATTTATCTAGTGGCTGTTTCGGCAGTATCTTTGTCGGATTATTGAATTACACATGTTCTCTGTATGCTCTACAGCTTTACTCTGTCGTATCGTGTCGTGTATTGGATTAAGCTCACCTTGTCTTGTCTGTCCTGTCCAGTACCTCCACAATCTCGTTTGATGTTCAGCTGTGTGTGAAGGCTGAGGAGTTTTTCTCCGTACCTGATTTGTCAACTGCTGCGCCCCGGGCCAGCTCCAGGGAATATCTCTTTCGTTTTCCCGGATTGGGAGTCAAGCATCTTTTAGTTACATTCCAGTGCTGTGTGATATCTACAGACTGCCTTTGTTACCTTTTTCATTAAAAGACTCATTCCCTGTGATTCCGGCCTTGGATTATCATTTCATTTGTAACACAATGTTATAAACCACATGAATTGTTGAAGGTGGTGACCAAAGTTGCGGTCGGGTCAGTCAGCTATCAAAGGTTTGGCTTTATGCCAGCTTTACTCTGTTAATGAAACTTCACCTCAATTCTCTTCAGTTGTTGCCATGACAAAGGACTAATATGATGATAGCTTACAGTACATCACCATGACAGTGTCCCTAAAAGAATGAATGGTCAAGGGCCTGACCTTTGTCTAAACTCTCTCTCTCAAACTCTTTCTTTCTTTTTTCTCCCTCCCTGATGTGTATTATGTCAGTACATACAGTCTTGTTCAAAATAATAGCAGTACAGTGTGACTAACCAGAATAATCAAGGTTTTTAGTATATTTTTTATTGTTACGTGGCAAACAAGTTACCAGTAGGTTCAGTAGATTCTCAGAAAACAAAAAAGACCCAGCATTCATGATATGCACGCTCTTAAGGCTGTGCAATTGGGCAATTAGTTGAAAGGGGTGTGTTCAAAAAAATAGCAGTGTCTACCTTTGACTGTACAAACTCAAAACTATTTTGTACAAACATTTTTTTTTCCGGGGATTTAGCAATCCTGTGAATCACTAAACTAATATTTAGTTGTATGACCACAGTTTTTTAAAACTGCTTGACATCTGTGTGGCATGGAGTCAACCAACTTGTGGCACCTCTCAGCTGTTATTCCACTCCATGATTCTTTAACAACATTCCACAATTCATTCACATTTCTTGGTTTTGCTTCAGAAACAGCATTTTTGATATCACCCCACAAGTTCTCAATTGGATTAAGGTCTGGAGATTGACCTGGCCACTCCATAACATAAATTTTGTTGGTTTGGAACCAAGACTTTGCCCATTTACTAGTGTGTTTTGGGTCATTGTCTTGTTGAAACAACCATTTCAAGGGCATGTCCTCTTTAGCATAGGGCAACATGACCTCTTCAAGTATTTTAACATATGCAAACTGATCCATGATCCCTGGTATGCGATAAATAGGCCCAACACCATAGTAGGAGAAACATGCCCATATCATGATGCTTGCACCTCCATGCTTCACTGTCTTCACTGTGTACTGTGGCTTGAATTCAGAGTTTGGGGGTCGTCTCACAAACTGCCTGTGGCCCTTGGACCCAAAAAGAACAATTTTACTCCCATCAGTCCACAAAATGTTCCTCCATTTCTCTTTAGGCCAGTTGATGTGTTCTTTGGCAAATTGTAACCTCTTCTGCACATGCCTTTTTTTAACAGAGGGACTTTGCGGGGATCCTTGAAAATAGATTAGCTTCACACAGACGTCTTCTAACTGTCACAGTACTTACAGGTAACTCCAGACTGTCTTTGATCATCCTGGAGGTGATCATTGGCTGAGCCTTTGTCAATCTGGTTATTCTTCTATCCATTTTGATGGTTGTCTTCCGTTTTCTTCCACGTCTCTCTGGTTTTGCTCTCCATTTTAAGGCATTGGAGATAATTTTAGCTGAACAGCCTATCATTTTTTGCACCTCTTTATAGGTTTTCCCCTCTCCAATCAACTTTTTAATCAAAGTACGCTGTTCTTCTGAACAATGTCTTGAACGACCCATTTTCCTCAGCTTTCAAATGCATGTTCAACAAGTGTTGGCTTCATCCTTAAATAGGGGCCACCTGATTCACACCTGTTTCTTCACAAAATTGATGACCTCAGTGATTGAATACCACACTGCTATTTTTTTGAACACGCCCCTTTCAACTAATTCAACTGGTTGCCCAATTGCACGGCCTTAAGAGCGTGCATATCATGAATGCTGGGTCTCATTTGTTTTCTGAGAATCTACTGAACCTACTGGTAACTTGTTTGCCACGTAGCAATAAAAAATATACTAAAAACCTTGATTATTCTGGTTAGTCACATTGTACTGCTATTATTTTGAACAAGACTGTATGTCATATGGGTTTTTACATGGGGATTCACACGAAAATGTTCAATTTTTATGTGAAATTCTGTTGTAATATTTATATTCATATGGGCATGTTCACATGCACTGTAAACAATGATATCATATCAACATATATTTTATGTTACTTTTAACTTTACATATTAGGTTAAACAACTTCAACTTGTTTTTCTAAGGTATGTCAACTTATGGTTGAGTTTTACTGTGGGCGTACTCCCAACTACATTGGAAGAAATAAAACATCTTAAACATAATAAGCTTTCAATGTTTACAAAGTAACTACAACAGTTTTTATAGTAACATAAAGGTCAGGAAAATCAGATCATTAACATTTTGGGTACAACCACTGAACATGTTTAGAAACCCTCCTCTGGTTTTCGAGCTGAGCAGTGTTCCTGTCCTTTTCCTCTCTACAGAGTTTAAATTCAAATGGACACACAAGAGTTCCCTCAGCACAGTATGGGCTCAGGCTCTTACAGCAAGTCTGGATGAAACCTACAAGACGCTGCACTTAGCGCATGCTGACTCCACTTCCCTGTGAGGTCAGAAGATGTGAACCTTCACTTTTGAACACGAGCCCCTTTTTTACATCGGCCTACTTTTCTGTTCCTCTTCATTACACTCCCAGTACTCACAGCTTTCCTCTCCACTCTCTTTTTGCACTTTCTATCCTCTCCTCATCCCCTTACTTCTTTCCTCTTTTCCTCTTCTTATCTCTTGCTTTACCAAACACATCAGCATCATTGATTTTTATAAATCATTATGTATTCATTATGAATTTTACAGTGCCTGTTTCCAGTCATCGCATACCTTTCATGATTTACTTAAAAGGATAGTAAATAAATTTTCACCCCAAAATGAAAATTCTTTCATGATTATGTTCTCATTCTCATGTTGTTACAATACACTCACCTAAAGGATTATTAGAAACACCTGTTCAATTTCTCATTAATGCAATTATCTAATCAATCACATGGCAGTTACTTCAATGCATTTAGGGGTGTTGTCCTGGTCAAGACAATGTCCTGAACTCCAAACTGAATGTCAGAATGGGAAAGAAAGGTGATTTAAGCAATTTTGAGCGTGGCATGGTTGTTGGTGCCAGACGGGCCGGTCTGAGTATTTCACAATCTGCTCAGTTAGGCTACTGGGATTTTCACGCACAACCATTTCTAGGTTTTACAGAGAATGGTGTGAAAATGGAAAAACATCCAGTATGTGGCAGTCCTGTGGACAAAAATGCCTTGCTAGAGGTCAGAGGAGAATGGGCCGACTGATTCAAGCTGATAGAAGAGCAACTTTGACTGAAATAACCACTCGTTATAACCGAGGTATGCAGCAAAGCATTTGTGAAGCCACAACGCGCACAACCTTGAGGCAGATGGGCTACAACAGCAGAAGACCCCACCGGGTACCACTCATCTCCACTACAAATAGGAAAAAGAGGCTACAATATGCACAAGCTCACTAAAATTGGACAGTTGAAGACTGGAATTGACTTCTGTTGTAGAAATAATAAGAATACTATAGAAGTCAATGGGGCCTCTGATTGGTTTGGTTACATACAATCCTCAAAATAACTTCTGTTGTGTTCATCAGGACTAGGGGTTTATACAGGTTTGTAACAACATGAGAGTGAGTAAATGATGACAGAATATTTTATTTTCGGGTGAACTATCCCTTTACAAGATGAAAAGACTGCAAGGAAATTGAAGACATGAAATAGTGTTTATACTAGTGTAGTACACACAGGTCAATATTGCATATATTCCCATATGCCTTATGCGTCTTATGGGACTTATTATTATGGACTTTTGAACTTACCTTAGATACAGTATACACATTATATAAATTA
This sequence comes from Misgurnus anguillicaudatus, assembly GCF_027580225.2. Lineage (NCBI taxonomy): Eukaryota > Metazoa > Chordata > Actinopteri > Cypriniformes > Cobitidae > Misgurnus > Misgurnus anguillicaudatus. The sequence goes on from NC_073344.2 coordinate 37,475,315, forward strand.
ATAAGAAAACAATTCGCAATGCTAACATTGCTACAAATTTCCAATGGATACCAAAGGCTAAAGAACTGATCATCGAAAAGCATGCGTGTTTCTCTGTTCCCTGCCTCTTTTTCTGCAGACTTTGCAGTCTAGTTACTTAATGCTGACTTTAAAATGCCTTTGTTAAACGTCGGCTTACCTCTGTTTGAAGAATATGTGCTCCCCAAGAGCATTTCATAATTCTTTACACGACAACATGATGGATTATTCTGATTTAAGATCATAAGTTTGACAGGCAAAAAAGGGGGATTTCTTACAAAGATGGCTTGTGTTGGGCATTGCAAGACACTTGCTGATAGACAATAAATCTTCCGGATGCATATTTTACAGGGAATGTTTGTGTTTTGACACCTGAAGGTTAACCAGTTTTGAGGTTAAATTTGATGTGGTTAGTCCGAGTCCAGCTGTATGATAGTAACAGATTGGAATTTATTTTACCTTGAAGGTACTTCTGTGTATTGTGTCATGCAAAAATATACTGAATCATTAAAAAATCCTGAAATTTTACTGAATCTTGCAAACCGCAGTTCCAGCTTTGGCCACTGGAGGGGGGCTTTGGAAATTCGTTAAGAAAGGAAAACTTTCAAATTCCGACTTTGCTATTTAAGATCTGTCTATATGTGTGCATACATATGCCTACATGCATACTGTACATTCATCACTTTTATCACCGTTTTTAACGGTGTTAAACAATTAACGCTTACGATAACCTGCACGGTTCTTCAAAGTTTGTTGTTGTTTTTCTAAAATATCATGAAATAGTTAAACTTACAAAGTCAAAATATTCGCTAAAAACCCCCAAAACAATCCCAAGTCCCCCAGGTGTATAAACAATGACAGTCAGTAGTGGTTTACAAAGAGATAGCCTGCCATTGCGTGCATGCGCCACCGCGACAGGCTTGACAAAGGCCTGACTCTCTGATACAAAATAATTCAAATGTCAGGATTTGAATGTCATCTTCAAAGAGGCCTTTCCATCAGTCCCGAAGTCATTATATGGGAGAGAAGAATAAAAAGAGAGGGACATTGTTTTATGTACGGCCGCTTGATGCCAGTCTAATTAATAAAGGGCTTTTCTTTTCCTTTTGAAAAGCAGGTGAAGGGAGTGCGAGATTAAAGGTGCTTATTGTTTCTTTTGCTGATTTTACAGGTTGGGTTTTAATTTGTGAGAGGCGGCGAGAAGCCTCAGTCCAGATGGTACGATAACCCTGCCGAAGACTTGCACAAAAACCAACCTGATAACAAAGATATGTAGATGAGAGAGAGAGAGAGAGAGAGAGAGAGAGAGAGCTGGAACATTGCCAATTGCTCCCAGCTCTCTGTAGCACAGGAACAAATTGATGTGTCCAGCAAATGATGTTTCCGGAGCAGCAGGGGTTTGTTCTTCACTGCCAAATCCATCTCCCTTTCATACCATAGTCCAACTAATGAATAACCCCTGTGCAATACTAAGTAAACACTCTCCAATGAGTTTCATATTTTGGACTTTTGGGGACTAAATATAATGCTATATCTTAATTATATACCTGTTTTGGTCAAAGTAAATAAGGTGTGTTTCTAAGAAGAGTTTTTATAAAACAGTATTTCAGAACAAACTGTCCTAAGACCCCCATCCCCACTCCTGGGTTTTTAATAAATAAGCATGCATAAACATTACAAATGACAGACAATAAACACAATGGGCACTATTTTGATAATCTAGGCGCATGGCCTAAAGTGCATGGGGCAAGTGCACTTAAGATGTGTCCGAATCCAATTTTGCTAGTTTAACAACGAGAAAATTGGTCTATGCGCCTGGTGCACAGTGTAAAAGGGTTGTTCCTATTCTTGTTATGAGTAATGGGTGTGTTTTGGCCGTAACAAACAATAAACCAATGAGAGTCTCATCTCCCATCCCCTTTAGAATCCGGTTGTGTTAGCGCCATGCTGGTTCCCTATTTACATGGTGGAGTTTGTAAGCCTAATAACTAAAGCACATGGCGCAAGTGCACTTAAGGCGTGTCCGAATCCAATTTTGCTCGTTTAACAACAAAAAAATTGGTCTATGCGCATGGCGTTCACACCAGCCACAGAAGAGACGGCAAAAATGCGCTATTCGCGTGTAGTTGGACACTTGAACATTTTGAGTTACTCGCTTCATTCGCGTGTGAAAGCTGCGGTTGACATTCTAGTCATTTTTGAGACATTTACGCGGAAATTTGGGTCATGGGAGGGGCTTCTGCGACTCCGCTCGCTCCCTGTAATGACTACTAGAGCAAGCTCCTGATAACGTGCCATGAATATCCACCAAAGTTCAGATTTTTCAACTTGTGCGTTTCCCGCGGCAACCCTAAATTTGCGCAGAACAGGCAATCTGCGCGTTCCATGCCATTCGCACTGGGCCATGCCAATTCCCTATTTACATGGTGGAGTGTAAAAACTAAAGTGCATGGCGCAAGTGCACTTAAGGCGTGTCCGAATCCAATTTTGCTAGTTTAACAACGAAAAAATTGGTCTATGCGCCTGGTGCACAGTGTAAAAGGGTTGTTCCTATTCTTGTAATGAGTAATGGGTGTGTTTTGGCCATAACAAGCAATAAACCAATGAGAGGCTCATCTCCCATCCCCTTTTGAATACGGTTGTGTTCGCGCCATGCTGGTTCCCTATTTACATGGTGGAGTTTGTAAGCCTAATAACTAAAGCACATGGAGCAAGTGCACTTAAGGCCTGTCCGAATCCAATTTTGTTAGTTTAACAACGGAAAAATTGGTCTATGCGCATGGCATTCACACCAGCCACAGAAGAGACGGCAAAAATGCGCTATTCGCGTGTAGTTGGACACTTGAACATTTTGAGTTACTCGCTTCATTCGCGTGTGAAAGCTGCGGTTGACATTCTAGTCATTTTTGAGACATTTACGCGGAAATTCGGGTCATGGGAGGGGCTTCTGCGACTCCAGTTTAACAACGAAAAAATTGGTCTCTGCGCCTGCCGCACAGTCTAAAAGGGTTGTTCCTGTTCTGGTAATGAGTAATGGGTGTGTTTGGCGCGTAACGTGCAATAAATCAAAGATAGTCTCATCTCCCATTCCCTTTAAAAGCTGGTTGTGCTCGCGCCATGCCAATTCCCTATTTACATGGTGGAGTTTGTAAGCAGAAAAACTGTAAGCAGAGGAAGAAGACCACCAGTTTAAGATTGATGTTAAAACATTGCATTCTGTTTTATTAATTGAAATGGTTATTTATGTAATTGAAGCTCTGGTTCTTTTTAAAATTCGTTATTTCAGTCATGGAGTAATACTTAAAATAAGCCAATATAGTATGATGCATAATCATTGTAAAGGTTTTTATAAGAATAATTAACAAATATGCAAAAAATAAGGTTTGCATAAGTAAAAATACTGTATATTTGTAACAAACAGGAGATTATAGGTCAGATTCTCTAACAGCTTGCACCAGCGAAAAACCATCATTTTGTCATTTAATAACAATGTCGGGATTACTAAAGATGTGCAGGGGATAATAAGCGCTGAAAAAGTGCGGTTTAGTTATTTACGTGACTGACCTTATTGCGTATGCATTTCTAGGAGTATCCCTTTAAGACGCAGACTTTTTGTGAGGAGATTATTTAAATGATTCATGCGATTTACTAATGTTTGAGCGTGTGTTAAAACTGGTATTTAACGCCGAAAAAGCATGTCTTATATCATTTTGCACTTGAAATGGCTGCAATTATTAAATAATTTTTTTATTAAAAAAAAGAGGCATCACAGAGAGCAGAGAACGATTGATACAATGCATAACATCAATTTTGGTTGCCTAATAATAGCAAGGCGAACACACCTCGTTTTCAGACCAGCACGGCTATGGGCGCACAAATGGGCGCAAATGCATTTGCTATTTAAACATTGTTGCACTGGATGTGAAAATTATAAATGCGTCAGACTGAAACTAGCAAAAAACACTTTTGTGTTTTTGCGTCGTGCTATGCGCTACATTGTGCCAAGTGTATGATAGGGCCCTTAGTCAGAATGGTTATATGTGACCCTGTCTGTGAAGTCCAGGCTCAAGTCTCACAATCTAATACCCCAAAGTAAATGATGATGCGAGTTATTGTCTCCAACGTAAATCTCTTTTCTTGACCAACAAACAAACAAATGGATTGTAGGCAACAGTTTACTTCCTGGGCCTGTTGACCTGGACAAGACCGACATTATCATAATTCCTCCCGCTTTGGACTCAGCCTGTAAGTTAACTCTGGTTAGCATTGTTTTGTGACCGAATCTTTCAAACATGGTAAGGAGCTTCACATTTCCAGCTGACGTCAGAGGTATTCAGACCAAACACGTACAGATTAGCTGGCCAATCAGGGACACAGCACTGGGCTTTGTACAACGATGAGCTTTGTACAGAATCAGTGCGTTTCAGGAAGACAGGCATATCTGGAGCTACAAAAATGTACGGTATGTGGAAAATAATGTTATTTTTTTAAACCATAAACCACGTGAACACATTGTATTATACCAAATGCACAAAATAAAGTTTTTGGAAATGAAATGGTTGCCCTTTAAAAGTTTTAATGTTAGTGATTGTGTAATTTACTGGATCCAAAGCTCACAGCTCACCAACGGTATTATTGTATTATTACAGCAAATCTTACTGTTGCTATCCGTTAAGATTTTACTGACGACACTTTGTAATGAAATCTTCTCCTTACCATGCCTTGACTGCAGTCTGTTCCTCTGAAGGGCAGGTCCCCTACTGATCTCCAGAGATTTAACCTAACCTTTCTTCCAGCTGAGGAGATATTAGTGCAACACAGTTGTACGTTTTCTTACTACTAGATCAAAAGGAGAAGAGTGCTCAATCCTTCTGTTAGATTGTGTAGCGCCCTTTTGACAATGGTAGGTGTGAGAAAGAGAGAGAGATGTGGCTTATAGCTCCAGGCATGATAAGAAGAGTCATTATGCAGTGTGATCGATGCATCCTTAGTGTTTATATCTACGTGTCGGTGTGTTTCATGTTTATTTGTGTCACCTTAAGTACACGTGTACACACATTGAACATATTCATGTTTAAACATATTTACCTACTGCCACAAACACATATTGATTAGCAGTAGTTCACTTACTTAAAATAATGTATATAGTGTACAATTTGCTTTCATGTATAAGCTTGGGGAAAACTATTGGGGAAACTAGCCAATATAATCTATACCCACCAACATATTTTTTAATGGAAATATGAGTTTTATATAGTGAATAGTCAATTTTATTTTCCTTGCAGTATATAAAAAACTTATGGTATGTCATATCAAAATCATTGTAGCCAATCGTCTTTGCCCGACCCACCTTATCCCACTTTGTGACCCACAGTTTAAAAAAACCCTGCCTTACAGACTTAATTTTAATCTACTGCTAAACATTTCAAGGAAGAAAACACTGAGCTTTTATGACAATATGTTTAAACAGGGACATATACTGTATAGTCATGATGTAGAGTACTGTGCAAAAGTCTTAGGCCACCACCACCAGACTTGTTGTTTTAGAAGTTTTAATGTACATATATTTATTTTTCAATCTATTATATTAAGATACAAACAGAAAATATAGGAAATATGTATAAAAAATAAATAATAAAATTTTCACGACTAATTTCTTCTTTAGGCATTGTCTGTGTTTAGTGTGACCTCTCTTGGCACTAAACACATCTTGAGCATTTTTTAGCAGAATGAAGTAAAAAGACAACTTTCTTTAAAATGAGAAATTAGGATTTAATTTTATTTTGGTTTAAGAGATCCTGCAGTTTCCTGCTATTGCTTGAGTGGAAGGGGAGTTTACCCTAAAAACTTGACACATCAGTTTACATTTTATACAATTTTCTGGATGTATTCTATTAAAGAAACTGAGAAACAATTATACATGATCACTATAACATTGCAAAAACAACAAATCTAATTCTGGCATTGAGGCCTAAGTCTTTTGCACAGTACATCCAAAAAAATGTTTACGTCGAAATGCAACCTGCTTTTCAACCACTTGTTATTGGGCCATGATAATAATAGAGGTACTTGTGCACCCTAATATTCAAAATAGAGGTTGATCATTGTAGTTTTTTTATGATGGATTTTTAACTTCGAAATTTGAACACCACATTGATCACAGTGCAACTTGAATTGTTTGTTGAATATAAAATTAAAGGCGGGGTGCATGATTTTTGAAAAACATTTTATAAAAGGGAGTCGTCCGAGTACCAAAACACAGCAGTAAGGGGCGTGTCTACTAACCGCCATCGTTGTCTGGGTCAGTGTTGTGCCTGAACGAGTTCATTGAACGAAAATTCATGAAGTCGTTTATATTTTGGGCAAACGTGAACTGAACGTACTAATACTACGTATTACTGCCGGATGAACGTTACTGTGAACTCGTTCATTCTGTTGTTTGTGAACGACACGCTCTCTCAGTTTAACGTCGTTCAATAGGGTGCCAGATTTCTATAGAGTCTTCCAGGCAAAAACCCGGCTAAAAACACTGTAAACAGGCCTTAATGTGTAGCGGAAAAAACACCCAATCTGGCAACATCAGTGTTTCACGGCTGCATGCGTCATCAAAACAAAGAGCAGCATGGAGGTGACGCACTAACTCTGGACGCTGCTGAAATCCCTGACTGCCACAGCGCGCCACTCACATAGTTTAACATTAAATAACATCATATTTGTCCCAAATCGTTAACGATTAACAGGCTACTAACGTATATTTTGGATCTTGAAATAGACTCTGACTAAGCTCACGCTATTTAACGTGCACGTGCGGGGTGCAATATCTGCGTGTTGTCCTACACGTGACGTCGCGCAGCGCTTCTTGCCCGGTGTGCGACCCCCTTGAAGCACCCGGCTAAGCTTTCAAGGTATGTGCAAGCAAATACAGAAAATAAAAGATAGTCAATGCTAATGTAAACCGTGGTTGGATAAGGATTTTAAGTTGGATATGAAGATGAAATCTGACGCATTGAGCTTCAGTGTTAAAACTGATAAAATAATTGCTGTCTGTGGTTCTATATGTGCTATAATGGCAATAATTAAACAAAATAATATGGCAAAAAATAACTATAAATTAGTTTATTTTTGGAACTGTGAACTATTTTGAAATATGAACTATGAACTGAACTAGTTCATTTTATAATTTGTGACCTGAACTTTAAACTAGTTCATGTAGAAAGTGAATGTTCCCAACACTGGTCTGGGTTGCGTATGTGTGGGGCGGGTCTATCAAAAGAAGGTACAGATTCTATCGGGGTAGGGGCGTGTTTGTTTAGGTGATTTCAAATATCAACATTGGCTTTCAGAGATCATGCACCCCGCCTTTAATAATTATTTGTAAATGTGTTTTAACTGTAGAATGAACCAAAATACCTATACATGCATAAAGTGGGTCAAATGACCTAACTTAAAGGCGGAGTCCATGATGTTGAAAGCCAATGGAACTTCTGTTGATAGACCCGCCCCACACATACGCAACCCGGCAAGGATGTCGGTTAGTAGACACGCTCCTTTCAAACATCGTGGACTCCGCCTTTAATGTTTTTCTCCCTTAAATATAGATGCCTTTTTAATTAAATAATTAAAAGAACAGATGAGGCACAAATATATCAAACATGTTTAATTTGTTTTCTTTCTTTGAACATCTACATTAAAAGATGCAAATTATACAGCCTATTTTAAATAATAGCACTTGTAAACACAGGACACACAGGAGCTTGTCTTGTTGTTTTAGAAATTAAATTACTTTATTGTAATAAAAAAAAATTATAGCAATAGCATGTACCTCTTTGGTTTGACACCCCAGCATGATGAGATTTACAAAAAATTATCAAATGACATTGTATCGAAGTGAACAATGGAAGTATATATAAGGATTGTATTGTGATGCTAAATGACATGCAGCAAGTTTAGATTTTTTAGTTATGCCATTGTCACAATTGCTAATTATTATCTCTTTTAAATTGGTCCAAATTTTGCTAAATGTACAGTAAGAACTGAGATGAAATGCTGGGAGGGGGAGTCAATTACTCTTTAATGGCCCATCAGCTTCTAATATCTAAATCTCCATCATAATGTAATTTAAACAAAAAGCTTCAGCTTGTTCTTTAAACAAGAGAGACTTTTCTGCGATTCATCTCCTTATTAAAGTAATAAAAAGCAGACATGCCTGTGAGAAAAAGCTTAATAGAAAGAGAGAGAAGGGGGGGCTGGAAAAGCAAAAAGGTACGACAAGAACGAGCGACCCTTATTTTCCAAAAAGCCCTTTCTGATGGAATCCTCCAGAGATCATTGAGATTTGTCTTTTCTTTCATATCAGCATGTGAATGGTACAGTGGCGGTCTGTAAGCTGCCTGGCTCAGTCTCGGCCCTGTCGCTGGCGTTCCTGTGATTAATTTTCTCGTAAGGGGTGCTCCATTTGAAAGGTGCTTTATTTGCATTAGCATTTATAATTACTTAATGACGAATCAGATATGGTTCATTGAAAGCAAGTGCAGAAACACGCTGTCCGCGGCCACTGTTTCAATTAGACCATCACCGAAAACACGTCCCCCATGACCGTACGGTACAAGCGGTGTTTTATTATTATATGACTTTGAAATTTGCATATTACATTATTCTTTGGCTATACAGTGAGCAGACTAGCTTAAGTCCAGAATTTTTGACAGGTTTAAAAAGTTAATAAATATCAAAGATTATAACTTTGCTTATCCAATCGTACGCCTCACTTTCATTGAACAAAAAGAGCTGTGCTAACAAACAAGCCGGGGAGGGCCTGAGAGTTTAAAAAAAATCTTTCTCAACAAGGTTATAAAGTTTTCAAGCCTTTCATTTGGAAAACTGCTTCTCTGGCAACATCTCCTTTAATCAAGACTGAATACAATAACTCCAGCAGGAAGCCTGAATAAATTCTTCATTATTAAGCATCTATTGATCCCCCAGAGGCGCAGCCAGCACAGAGGGTGTTTTGGAGAACTCGCAGGAATAAATATTACCTGGTTGGGGTGGGTTAGACCTGACGGGGCAGAGCTGGAATATGTTGAGCTAAGCTGGACTTGCTTAAGCTAGGCCATATCCCATTGAAATGAGAAATCAAACACACAGAACAATAACAACCCCTTGGTATTTAAGTCCTTCATGGCTCAGATGTGAGCTTTACCATGTCCTATCGGAAGCCGGTATCGTGCATTATGGAAGTAAAACAAATAGACACAAATTCCAATTGCAAATCATAAAAAGGTTCATAAAAAGATTTCCCAATGTATTGGTCTGTGAAGATTGCTACGTAATCATTCAGAGAACACAACAGAAGAGACAAGAGTTGCAAAATTCTTCCATAGAATTTTAAAGGTATAATTTTCTTTGAAAAACACAGGGAATGGAAAACTTGAGACAAGAAGGAAGGTGTAAGTAACCCTGTTGCGGTGGACTGTCAGCCGTCTTTGTTTGTTGAGTCATAGGGCACTGGACAGCCCTCACGACCGACCTCCGTTGCTGTCTCTCTCTCTCTGCTGTCTTTTGTCCTGTTCTCCTCTCCCAGAGTCTGGAGAAGCAGGGAAAGGAAGATGTATGGTAATGCGCTGTCCAGCTGTACCGAACCGCCCGGCTGCAAACAAAACACTTTATAAAAGGCCCATGGAGAGAGGTAAGGGGATACATCAATCAATTAACAATTACCCTGTTGCTAATCAGCTGTCCCTGGCCTCCATCGAGCCCCGGCTTTGTAATCCTGTTGGCAGCATCAATTAAATTCTTAAGGTTACTCTATTGAATTTTCCAGATAGAGGCAGAGAGGCGGGAATGAACTGTAACCGAGGCTTAATCGCAGCACAATTGTTCTGCTTTGGCTACTTTTTTCACACCTCAATGCTGTCGCACCATTGTGGGCCTGATAGGATCTCCCAGGGCATTTTCAGAGAGGAAAGACTGCAAAATAGAGAAAGAGGGAGTGTGTGCATATATACAGAGAGATTATAAAAGACTTCTCTCTCTGGAGTAGACATGGCGCATGTTAGATTATGTACAATATATATCAATAATTAAGTTTGAACATAACATAAACATTGTTGGCGGCACTGTACTTGAATCGTGTAATGTAAGGCAGACCTGTTGCTCACTGGCCACTTTTGCAATGTAATCAGGATGTAATGATGTAAAAATGACCATATGTTAGTGTGAAGGCATCATGTTACCGCTCATGAATATTTGTAAGACACTAGATTAGATCCTGGAGTCAGAAAGTGCTTGCATGTTGAATAATGAGTCCCATGTCATGGGTATGAAAGTCAGGATCTGCATAGCAATGCATGTTTCGTCCTTGTATTTGTCAAACCTTTCTCTTTGTTTCATCTAAGTCGGGCAATCATGTAAGCATATTTATGCATACAATCACACACACTAGGTACTTAATCTTGCATTCTATCAAAGAAAGATCCATTGATAAATGTGAAGACAGTAGTGGAGAACACCATTAGAACCTTAGAACCATTTTAATCTCTGCACAATAGTCTAGGGGAATTCTGCATTTTTTATTAGATTCATTTATAACAAAGTAATCAAAGCATTATTTGTATTGAAACATAAGCACTTTGTAAAGTAATAAAGAACGTTTCTGCAGTGAGAGTGATTTGTAATTTAAAGCAGAAGATGTGGGAATTTGATAAGCTGCCATAGTTGCCTGACACTGCTGAAGAGAGACTGCTGACTCCGGTTTTATTTCCTGAAATGAAACTTTAACAGGTTGACCTCAGGACCCTGGCCGTCTTGTCTCCGAAGACCCTCCTTCCCCAACCACTTATCTCCACGATTGCTTTGGACACTGATCGTATTAAAACATCATGAATCATCAATTAAGAAGGGACCAGGATGAAAAAAAATATTTGGGGGCTCGACCGGGATTCGATAGCAGGTTTGACTTTGAAAAAGATTATGGCCCGGTTGCATAAAACACCTTAAGTTTTTCCCTTAAGTATGACACTTAAGGGGTAAATTCCCCTTACCTATGTAAGAGAATAATTTAAGGATGTTGCATATAATCCCTTAAATGGTCTCTTAGGTAAGGGTAATTGTTAAATGTTTCATGACAGCGAACCATGTTTGTTGTTATAAAACACTATTGTTGCCATGAAGATGCAACAGAAAAAAATTAAGTTTTTTTCTGCAACACCCTTAAGTTTAAGGGAAACATAAGGGTGAACTTAAGGGGAAATTACACTTAAGTTGCTTTATGCAACCTGGCCCAGATCTCTAAACTCTTCCGTTCAGCTGCAAGAAAAAGCATATTGTGTGGGTAAGGCTCTTTAGGAAACCACATCAATGAAGACTTTTTAAGTGAACTTTTATATGAGTGTGCTTGGTATTAAACCTTTGAGACACACACTTATTTCTGCAAAGACCTCTACAGGTGGCTCTACTGTTCTAGGGAAGGGTGTTGCTGAGAAATCTTTATTTATTCACTATATAAAAGAATAGATACACTTCAAAACTAAGTTTAAGTTAAAATGCATATGCATTCTCATTATACACTCTAAAAATGCTGGGATATTTGGGTTGTTTTAATCCATTGTTGGGTCAGATATAAACATTTTCTGGGTTGATTTAACTCCACGTCTAAGTTCGTCCCTTTTTGACCCAGCGCTAGGTTGAAAAAAGAGCATTTTTAAAGGGAAAGTTTGGCCAAAAATGATATTATGATATTAATGATAATTTACTCACCCCAAGCCGTCCGAGATGCATATGTCCATCATTTTTCAGACAAACACATTTTCAGTTATTTTAGAAAATGTCTTAGATGTTTTAGTTAATCAAATGTAAAGTTACAGGGCCCCCCCCTTTAAGTCCAAAAAATGTGCATCCATCCTTCACAAAAGAAATCCAAACGGTCCACGTTGATAAACAAAGGCCTTCTGGGGGTGGTCCGCGCCGTTTTGTTGTAGAGATATACATATATAAAACCACAAAAAACTACAGCCATCTTAGTCGCGTCCACATTCAAGATGCAAGCGTACGCAGTTTACGCAGGGTTCTGTGCTGCTGCTCTGTGCCCCCGCCCTCCGAATTTGTCATACGTCACTAAGAAAAGTGCGTACACTACGCTGAGACTCTTTTCTGAATACAGAGGAGTTTAAGATGGCGGAGTTATCGGCAGCTAGTTGTTTTCGTTTATGAAGTTTTGAATATGGATGTTTCTACAACAAATGGCACGGATTACCCTCAGAAGGCCTTTGTTTATCATCATGGAGCCGTTTGGATTATTTTGCGAAGGATGGATACACATTTTTTGGACTTGAGGAAGTGGACCCCATAACTTATGAAATATCTAAGACATTTTCTAAAATAACTGAAAATGTGTTTGTCTGAAAAATGATGGACATATGCATTTCGGACGGCTTCAGGGTGAGTAAATCATGGGTTTAATATCATTTTGGCCGAACTATCCCTTTAAATTGTGGATATTGTTATCCAATTTTTTAAAATGGGAAAGTAAAGAAATTGAAAAAATATTTAAACATTTAAAATCACTTCACTAGTGAAGTATTAGTCTCGTCTCCATTTGTAGAAGTACTTATGCACTTAAGAGTTATGGATTTTCTGGTTATAGCATCAGTGTGGAAATCAGGTACAGTTGCTGTATGTGGTTGAGGCAATCTGAAAATGCATGACATGAGACTCGCAGTGGATATTTGGGAGAGAATTGCGAGCGATAAGCTTAACTGAAAGTCGCAAGGGGTGTGCAGCTCACCTATGGTTAGGCTGTTGACTGAACCCACACACTGCTGTGAAAGGACCTCTGGCAAGTTCTGGGCAGCACCATAAGGTATATGTTATTCCACCAGCACATTCAGCCATGGCGCTTTCTCATCAGAGCGAGCGTGTGTACTCGGCAGAGCGTGAAGAGGCAGATTTTCCGGTAGCACAAGCCTGAGATAGGCTCCTGCATCTGGGGCCGACCCGACCAACTCACCTCCCACAGAGCTCCTACTGTCACAGTTCAGAGACGAGATGCAGCAGCCCCAGGACATGAAGGAGGGAGGGTGCTTTGGGAGAGAGTGAGATAGATGGAGAGAGAGAGAGCAAGAAAGAGAGAGAGAGAGAGAGAGCTTGCTCCCGGCTCATTTCTCTACACAGAAGCCCATCTGCCGGGCACCCATGGTGGGAGGACATCACTGCTCTTTGCCAAATGACAAAAAAAGCTCTGACGCCACAGGAAGCCAAATGCAATCCCATGAATCCAGGCATTGCCATTATTTTTCAGAAAGCCCTAAAAGTGCTATCTTTGCGGCTTGTTGATTTACTTTCAGTTCATGACTTAAGTCGATTCTAATGTGCAGCAAAGGAGCTCTCATTGCATTTTATATTTGATATATGTGGATTCCATATACATTTTCTCTCTCGCAGAGTTAGTTCCATCAACACGCAACACCAGGGGGGAAAAACGGAATTGACTCAGAGTCCACAAAATGGTGTTTGCAGGCAGGATCTTGTGATATTGTAATATTTACTGTTAGCACCTCAGGCTACACGCTACGCTTGGCTGTCACCATCCAATAAGTCGTTTTGAAACGGAGCACATCTGGTGTCTGTCCCCACCCTCTCACCCATCCTGTCTTTCTTTCTGGCTCCCTCTATCCATCCATTCCTGTGATGCTTTTACACTCTAAAACCTCAGTCTTTTTGCCACTTTGTGCCCCCATTTGTGCTGAGGAAGTGTCCTACTCGGATTGATCACGGCTAAGTCTTATAATTCATTGTGATTGAGGCTCCATGGAGTGAACATGGGGGGCTGAGGCCACGCACTGTCACCTGCATACTAATCAGCTCAGGAGACCAATAGGAATGCTAAGGTTGTGATCACATGACCTGGTGTTTATTGTCTGATAAATGACGGGTCACAAAGGGTGTCACATCCCTCAGAGGCATTTCGTGCTGTCTTAAACTCCCTGTCAAACCAACCATCAACACAAACAGATACGTATCCTCTCACCCCAACACACCCCATGCACCCATTAACCCAATCCAACCGACTTCGTATCTGTCGTCACGGGCCGATTTGATTCTGTGCTCGAAGCACTGTCAGCACACAAGAGAAACTAACTTCTCCCTCTACCTCTAACTCATGCAATTACTTTCCTTAATGTGTTTTGGAAGAGCATGGCAATTTGATTATCAAAGCAACACACACACAACCCTCAACACTCCCAGAAGTCCCGTAGAAGAGGGAGCTAAATATTTAGATGTCTGTTGGAAAATCTGTCATGTGTTATAGATACACATAATTCTTTTTGAAGCTGAAGTCACTTCAGGTCACTTCGCATTTATTTCACAAAAAAATAACTTTCTGACTGTGGTTTAAGAAATATTTGTAGAAAAAGAAACAAAACATTGCATGGGTCAAAATTATTTATTGTTGTTCTATGCCAAAAATCATGTTTATTTTGTAAAGATCATGTTCTATGAGGATATTTTGTACATTTCCTAAAGTAAATATATTAAACTTTATTTTTGTGAGTGGATGGAGTAAAATCGTAAACAAAATTGGCCAGAAACTCGCATACAAACTTGTTCTCCAATTTACTTGCTCTTTTGGAAGTTCCCATTCAAGTTTGTTTTTATTTATCCCCATTAAGTCCTCAAGGTCATTAAGCCAGTAGAGAGCGCTAAAACAAACCTTTTAAATAGTAATATGCGTTGATAAGGACTTAATTTGGACTTTGACCTTTATTATCGTTGTATCTCTGCCAAGTACTGTCCTATCCTGACAAACCATACATCAAAGCTTATTTATTTAGCTTTCTAATGATGTATTAATCTTAATTTAAAAAAGGATTGAAATGCAGACCTTCCGCAAAAAAAAGTTTACTTTCGGTTTGAAGATAAGACAAGACGTTCAAATGTCACAAACACACTATTTGTTTTAATCATTTGTAAATATAATGCCATATAAGTAAATAAATATTACATTTTTGTGTAATATTAAACTTGCCTGTCAAAATGATTTGCCGCGTCTGGGTTACCATATGTTATTAGTTTTGAGTGGTTTTATATCTGGGAATAACAAACCGGCAAGTGTCGCAACTGGCCAATCAGAATAAAGCATTCCAGCGAGCCATGCAACAGTTTAATTTTTAAGTCTCACGCTCTTCTTGCTTTTGTTATCTGCAATAAAAAAAATCAAATGCGAGATTTAAAAACAAACTGCTGAAAGGGTTACTGTGCTGCGAAATTATGGGGGGCGGAATTATATCGGCACAAATGGGGCTTATACCCGTTGTTGTTTTTAATTTATGTACACTGTTGTATAAACACCATATCACTCTCCTATTATTGCATAGCATAGCATAACATAGCATACTGTTTATGTCCCACCAACTGTACTTAAAGCAAAATTAAACCCTAGACATTTTAGCCTGTTATCAAGGGTAATTTATTTCCATTTTGTATTTTACATGAGAAAAAAAGAAATTTGCAAGATTTGGATAAATTAGATTGATAGTGTGTTGAAGCGAATTTTCGTAACGGTCTTTGATGGACTCAAACAATAGAGTCATTAGCTCCACCCACTAAACAATGATCGATGCAGGCTTCAGGCTTGTTTCAACTTCATGCGGTGCCGAGAATCCGACTTCAAGAACCGGCAGCTGGATGACGGCAAAGTTCCGCGAAACTCCTCTGTAAGATTTTGCGAATCGCTCTCGCGGTACTTTGACGTCATCCCGCTGTCGATTCTTGTGGCACCGCATGAAGCCGAACAAGCCTAAAAGCTTCTTTTGCCGCTCAACCTGCTCTCAAATCAACTAGAGTCAACTTGAAGTTAGCCAGCAGACGAACCCAAGTAAACAGTCAATTACACACCACTACTCGAAAATTTGAATATGCAACCTGCACTTTCGTCAGGATGATTTCGAGTACTGTTTTTCAGCACAGTTTTCCACAGACTCAGGTAATGTAAAATGATCAAAGTATCTAAAACATAATTTGGCTTAGTTGTTGCTTGTTTTGTGTAACTACGGTAAACACACTACGTAGAAAGTTATTATCATGTTGTTGTTATTATGAACACGAGCAAAGCAAGCTAACGTTAGCTCATCCTATGCAGCTGTCAATCAAAGAACGTTATCATCTACTGTCAATCATCTCGCCTCAAGAACCGCCCACATTTAGCGCGTTTAGAATATGTCGTCGTGCATTTTCTTCCGGTTACTGTAGCAGTTAAAAGCTTTAATTTTTGATATGGAGTTAGTACATTTGATGGCAGCACAATCAACTACATATATGTGATGAAATATAGTGTTGGAGCATAATGTTGTTTTAGGGTGGACTTTCACCTTAAATTTGACAATACGCATAAGGAAGTCTAGAGAGATAGATAGCAAAGAGGATAGTAGGCCAGTGATAGAGCTGAATTTTGTTTTGAGTTTTTTGTATTTAACATGTGCCACACAACAAAAGTTATCCGAAAAAGAAAGGACACCTCTGTAGATTTACAGTGTCTCTACCCTGTGCTTGTTTAATTACAAGAACCGTCACAATACACCACGACCCAACTCACCCTCCCTGATGTATGCTTTGAAGAAAAGACCTGTATTTCCTCCTGTTTAATTGAAATTCAAACTACTACTATCTGTGGCAGTGCCAGAGAATTGCTAATATTCTTTTTGCTGCAACGATAAAGGCCTTGACTATTTCTGTGGCTATCGGCTTGGTCATGTGTGTAATTGCTTCATGCAGCCTCAGACCCTCAAATGCACCAATGTAAATATTAAAAAGAGCACAGGCTGAATAAAACATTGTTTAAACAATACAGGACATGTCTCTCCGTGGCTGTCTGTCTTCACTGGGACTATCTAGATATGGGACCTGGAACACATTCAGAGAAAAATCTGGAAGGAGGAAAAGGACAGCAAGGTGGAGCTTATAGATCAGTCAGACTTTTATTGCTATTGATTTGATACGAGGCAGATGAGGGTCAGTCTGATATCCCACCACTACCTTGACCTTGGGCCAGCAGTAGCCTTCTGTGACTTCTGACCTTCTGACCTATGTCCTCCTTCCATGTGGAAATTCCACAGGGGAAAAGGGTCACAAATGGCTCCCTTCTTTCCAAACAAGAATTGACTTTCGGCTTCTTGGATGCTGGAAATGTGTGTTAAAGCATGTCAATAATGTTTCAAACAAACAATTTTCCCCCAGAATAGTCGACAGTGGAACGAATTGACATTTTTGTGGAGAAAGGGTCCAGGTTTGTGCACTAAGAAAGCACTTGAAGGGAGTTGTTGGATGCTGAACGCCTGCCCATATTGATCGGACGCTTAAAGTGCGCGCACACACACACACACACACACACACACACACACACACACTCTGAAGAGCATTGAGATTCAGACACCGGGCACACAGAGCTTGTGCACACCAGTACTGCCCTAATGGTAATTGCTTTCGATCTTCACTCGTACTTCCATGATTTACTGGCTTCTCCTGACACAAAATATTTTGGAAAGAAAAATGGATCACAAAGAGATTTTTTCCTAAATGTCATTTCTTTTTCTGTAATCTTTTCCTGATGTTTGGAGCGCAGGTGGAAGATACCAAGAGGAGAACTTCATTAATATTACAAAGTAGAAAAGCAGCAGTTAAACATGGTAGTGGATCATTTGGAGAAGACGCTTGGCTTTGTCCTACACTGCTCCATCAAGCAAGTCTCCTCTGTCTGACTGTGGGGTGGGGTGAGAAGGAATAGCTCTTTCAGCCTTGTGGCATAATTACTGGAGATGGATTGCCGCAGGAATTGCTTGTCCCTCACTGAAACAGTCAGGTGCCATTAATTGCCCTCTAAACACATCATTCAGGTATTCGTTCAGGACATCTTTGGACTCCTAATAAAGGCAAAGTGGTTGATTGAACTGATTGCAGCTGTAGGTCATCAGGAAACAAACTATTGTTTCTAGCTCCTGAAAAATTACACAGTGTTGAAAAATGTCGATACGTCAGGAAAATTACATGGTTTGGATTGCTTTTTTTGTCCCCAGAAAGGAATTTCTTTTTATCTGGTACCTTGCAAAGAACATCTCTGTATGTTGTGTCTAAGAAAATGGATAGTTTTAACCTTACATTTAGCTTGCATGAGCCACATTCAAAGATATTTGGAAAAATGACCTAAGAATGCTAAGTTGTAAGTAGTCGGTGAAACTTTTGCCTGTGGTCATCATGAAATTAAGTATTAGGGTACAATTTTGCAATGAAGACATATATTGGAAATCACCAAGATTAATTGTGTAGTATTTATACCACACATTTCAGTTTTTATAGCACATTTATTTATTATAGGCGGAGTACTGCAATACTTTGAGATTAGCAAGTGCAGCTTCCTCTTCAGTCCAACTGTAGTTGACAATCTCTGCTACAGCAGCTCATTAAAGGAGATTTCAATCTTTGTTAAGCCTGTTCTGAGCAGACTGTTTGCATCCACTTTCTTTGCAAGCTGCCGATGGTAAGTGTGTTTACAATCAGTGAAAAACACCTCTTAGGTCTATTCGTTCCCAGCAGCCTCTTTCCTGTCAATATCTCAGACAAGTCGACAATTTCAATCACTGTAGTTAAGTATGAGACAGTGTCCTAAAGGGGACGTTTGTATTGTGAGGTGTGCCTTAAACATTGGACCGGTACAGAATGAAAAACAGCATTTTTGAATGCATTACGTTAGTATAAAAATAATTAATCAAACTTAATTTATACCATTTTTTATAGTATCTCAGGAGTGTGGGGGGCTGTTTAGCATGAAATTCAGAAATGCAGTTTAGGAAACATCATTCTTTGAACATTGACCCAAACCACCTACATATCTTTCAAGTAACATTTTTACTTCTCATCAGACTCTGTGAAGCTTTGGTTGTCCTTTGACCTTGTTTTGTTGGTCTGTTGGTTATCCGTTGTTAACATTGGCATTGCATTTTCATGAGGTGTTTTAAAAATGTATGTTTTTGTGAATTACTGAACTGCATGGTATGTTAACCTTCTTTTGTCCTTGGTAGATTTTTTGTGCTATATTTAATCGTAAAAGTTTATATAAAATATTTATGGTAAATATTACCAGAGCAACAGGCACATATAACTCATATAAGTATTTCTGTAGCTTGGCGGCTAAAGCATTGTTTTAGCAGCACAAAAGGTCATTGATCACATGTCGCGCATACAGTTAGGGTGACCATACGTGCCATTCTTCCCGGAGGCGTCCTGTCCAAGATTTCGGTGCATCTTCCGGAAGTCGTATTTGTTGACCTCATACGCCATTCAGTTAAAAACATAAGACATAGAATCGTAGTTTCATTCTTACCTTAAAATGTAACGGCTGCTTTTCTGTAATAATAATAATAATCCTCTATGACGTATGCGGTCGACAAATACGACTTTCGAAAGACGCACCCGAAATCCTGGCCAGGACGTGTCCGGGAACAATGGCACGTATGGTCACAGTACAGTATACTGATCAAATGTATAGCTTGAATGCACTGTAAGTAACTTAAAATAAAAGTATTTGTCAAATGCATGGATGTATATTAAAAGCTTCATGCTGTATATTGACAGTATTCCAAGTATAACCCATAATTTTTTCATCCAATAAAAAGCAGATTGTTGAGTTCCCACCAATCTGGTAACCAGCTGAACTGACACCTGCGTGACCTTGCTTTGCTCCAAGCATTTGTTTGTTTAAACTGTTTCAACAGCAGAATTAACCAAATGGATCCAGTCCAAGAGTTTATTCCCATGTGTTTGTCAAGTTCCAGACGATGACTGTACAGCTCATCATCGGACCTCTCATCAGTACACGTGCCTCTGAGTTGGTAAAAAAAGCAGTCACTTCATATTATTTATCTAATGGACGCTCCATTTTGACAAACTAAAGAGAGTATTATTTCATCACTGCCGAGTGGCTCTTTAATTAATGGCCAGTAATATGTGTCGTTTAAATAAATAGACACTGGAACTGATTCAAACTTCAAGACTTTTCACAGAACATCAGTAAGGTACACTTTAAAAACAAACAGTGCTAAATAGCACAAAAAGTGGTTCACTGGCTTGTAATCATGGGGGAACCATTTTGGGTGCTATATAGCATCTATGTAGTACCTGTGTAGCACCTGTGTAGAACCATATTGTGCTATATAAAACCATATCTGGTACTATAGTGGTGCTATATAACCCCCGTATGGTTCTTCATAGGTGCTATATAGGTGCTACAGTACGGCATAACCTCTTATTCATACATCTGTGTCGATGTCCACTTTGACGCACAATTACACATGCAGACCGCTAGTAGGCAGTATACGTTTGTGTATATCCCACAGTAGTAGTTCAACAGTCGAAGAAGAAGCAGCCTGGCCAGTAAAACAACAAAATAAGAAGCTGCCTGTTGTGTAAGTTATTTGAGAAGACCAGCAGTGATGGGATAAATAGACAGTGGTTTTTATTGCAGTTTGAGTACTCCTCAACTTTGCCCATCTTTGTTTTTACCGGCACAAGCGAAAATATGCAACTTTTTTGACCTTATGGGAGGAGTTCTATCAGACCAATCACAGCGCTTGCGGTCCAGATAGAACGAACACATTGGTACATTTTTGGAGATGTGCGTTTCAGGCTATGCAAAGCCTATGCATAGCCAATGGCATAGATCCTACGCGGGACCAGAAAATAAGTATTTGACACGTCAGCATTTTTATCAGTAAGGGGATTTCTAAGTGGGCTATTCACACAAAATTTCCACCAGATGCATCCATCAAGCCAAACACTGAATCCACACAAAGAATCCAGAACATCCAAGTATACAAGCTGAGCCACAATAAATAAAGTGAAATGACACAGGGAATAAGTTTGAACACACTTTATCATAAGTTAAAATCGCAACTTAAGCTCACATTTTTATCAATTTTATATTTACCTTAATTTAACACTTTTGAAGTTTTTTAATACTTTAATCAACATAGGCATGGACAAATAAGGATGCTTTATACAAATGTATGTTTATTATCAGTAAAGGGGAAATAAAGTTAACTTGGTAAAACTAATAGATTTAGCACACACAAAGTAAAAAAAAACAATATATTTAAAACTTTTTCCTTTCTTTTATTGTTTGATTGATATTGATACACAGGCAGTTTTAAGATCTACTGTAATGCAATTATCTAATATAATGTTCAACATCAGATAACTCTTTTTAAACATCAGTCAGGTTCCAAACTTTATCTCTCTTAATAACTCTTTTAAGCAAGTCCAGCACTTTATTTTCTAATTCCTGCATGTTTTGAAACATCCTTTGTATTAGTTCAGAATTTATGAAGGTAAACTTCTCAACAAAAAAAAAAAACACAAATAAAGATCATTTTAGACGTTTGATGACTAGTTACTTAAAATATACAACAATGGGCTAGGCCAAGGGTCAAACAGAATTACACTGTGTAATACATCTCCATCACAGAGTTGATTGTGGCCTGTGGAAGGTTGGTTCACTCCTCTTCAATGGCTGTGCAAAGTTGCTGGATTTTTGGCACAAACTGAAACACGCTGTCGTATATGCCAATCTAAAGCATCCCAAACATGGTCAATGGGTGATATGTCCAGTGAGTACACTGGCCATGCAAGAACTGGTATGTTTTTAGCTTCCAGGAATTGTGTGCAGATCATTGCAACATGGGGTTGTGCATTATCATACTGCAATATGAGATGATGGTCATGGAATGAATGGCACAACAATGAACCTCAGCATCTCGTCAAAGTATCTCTGTGCATTTAAATGCCATGAAAAAATGCACCTGTGTTGATTGTCCATAACATACACCTGCCCATACCCTAACCACACCATCATGGGCACTTCGAACCACAACGTTGACATCAGCAAAACGCTTACCCACACAACCCCATACACGCTGTCTGTCATCTGCCCTTTACAGTGAAAACCGGGATTGATCCATGAAGAGAACACCTCTCTAAAGTGCCAGACGCCATCGAATGTTGGTTACGACTTTGAAATGCAGTCAGGTCGAGACATCCATGAGGATGACGAGCATGCAGATAAGCTTCCCTAAGATGGTTTCTGACTGTTTGGGCAAAAATTCTTTGGTTATGCAAACCGATTGTTGCAGCAGACGATCTTGGAAATGAAGATGCTGGATGTGGAAGTCCTGGGCTGGTGTGGAGGCCAGTTGTATGTGCTGCCAAATTCTCTAAAACACCTTTGAAGACAGCTTATGGTAGAGAAAAGAACATTCAATTCACGGGCAACAGCTCTGATGGACATTCCTGCAGTCAGCATGCCAATTTGCGCACTTCCTCAAAACTTGCAACATCTGGGGCATTGTGGTGTGTGATAAAAATCCACATTTTAGAGTGGCCTTTTATTGTGGCCAGCCTAAGGCACACCTGTGCAATAATCATGTTGTCTAATCAGCATCTTGATATGCCACACCTGTGAGGTGGATGGATTATCTCGGCAAAGAAGTAGTGCTCACTAACACAGATTTAGACAGATTTGTGAACAATATTTGAGAGAAATTTGTGTACATAGAAAAAGTCGTTGATCTTTGAGTTCAATTCATAAAAAATGGAAGCAAAAACAAAAGCGTTGTGTTTATAATTTTACTCAGTGTAGATTAGATTTGATTCAAAACAGTCTATGTCTACAATAAATATAGCAAAAAAAAAGGGGTTTAATAGAAGGCAACACTATCTCACGAGAATTCGTACATATTTTACAAGTTGGCTAATACCTATTAATTCATATCACCACATTTGTAAGTTTTGATACGATTTGCCTTGACCCCGGTGACGTTGGGGCTAGGTGCGGGGTTAGGGGTTTGGTTGTGTTGTTTTTTCATTAGAATCGCACATTTTGCACGATTAATTAGCCAACTTGTAAAATATGTACGAATTTTTGTAAGATCAGGCGGATAGAATGACAAATTAGTAGCTAATGTAAACAGACAGACAGCAAGTGCCTTAACAAGAGGTCCAGAGGAGTAGCAAAGGCTCATTGAAATATTTATGCTGGTTTGGATCAACCTCTAAGGATGGGCCACTAAAAACATGCAATCTGTAAATAGCTGCAGGCAAAGTAATAGGAAGGTCAGATTCATTCGACTTTACATGAAAACCCAGCCATCGAAAGGAAGGACAGAAAGAGGTATATTCTTCACCTGGGTGCAGAAATCTCAGCTTCGGTGGGCTATAGATTTCACCCTCCCGTTTTTGTTGTTTCAGACATCTTTCCTCATTTTACTGGGATCAAAAATCCATTCTGGATCATCCGTTCAATATTAAATCTGGCAGGTGTTGTATACACAACAAATTCAATTTGCGCAAAGGTTTTGAAGTCTTGCACAGTAGTATCAGTGGCCAACATCAAAGACCTGCTGTTTCAGTTTTAATACCACAGCCAAAAGGTTTTGTATCTGCTTGTCAAGGTGAGAGATTCAACCGAATGTAATCTTTTCTAATTCTCCTGGAAGATCTGTTATATTTATTACCAGTGGCAGGCGAATGTTTTATGTTAGTAATTCAAAATATTAAAATGTATATTTGTTGTGTGATGCAATATATACACAAATAACTTCATTAAATTTAATTCAATATACAGTGATTACAATTCTATTTTCATCGGTCTGTTAATAAATAAATAATAATTCAATAATAATGAACTCTAAAATAATAACTAAGTAATAAATTGTGCCATAGTTCACGTTCAATTCCACATTTCAGTTTTTAAGAAGGACTCAAATCTCCTTACCATTGACTTGAACCCATAGCTGCCTCCTGCCTGAAGACACAATGCTTTGTCTCTCATTTCCCCATGGTTAAACAGTCAATGAACCCGGAAACGGCAACCCAAACCAAGCCTTCTGTGCCTAATGGAGAATTCTCAGTCCCACCAAAGGGGTCTTTAGGGGAAATGCTCTGATATACCTGATTACTTTCTTGTCAGTTGTAGTAAAACTGCTTTAGTATCTTCATGAAAACCTAAAATTTTGCGTTCGACTACAAACAACAACCGAAAACGTGGTTTTAGAATACATTGGTATCAGAGAAAGTATTCTATGCCCATTATAGAGACCAAATAAAATGTAATGTAATTACAATCCAGCAATTACCCAGTAAAGCACAGACATAATCGATAGGCCATCAGACAACAGGTCACAGTGCCAGAGGTCAAGTGTCGTAGCAGGTGATTGCTGGTTTGCTAAAGCCTAGTTGGTATACGTGTATAATATGTGTGTGTGTGTGTGTGTGTGTTCAGTATAAAAGATGATGCTGATTCTGAGCTCAGATAAATATTGGGCTGAACAAAGAGCCCAGAGAGATATAGAGCTCTGAATAGATTATCTTTGCCACATGAGTGAGGGTGCAATCTATTGATCGGGTTACTAAGCTGTTTTAGCCCAGTGTAAAGGACCTTTAAATGATTTTAGGTGCAGTTCCTTCAAATGAAACAGCTAAACTTGAAAGTGCAATATTACCTCACAACAGAAAGGGCCGATAATGAAATTACAGTTTAGATTAGGGCTTCTGTCTGATATCTAGAAGGGTTTGATCTGTCTGGGAGTGTGTACAAACGGATTGCTGAGGCCTACGCAAGTATTTTCTTTTACTTCTTAAATATTCGGAAGCAAAAGAAGAGAACTACTGTTACGAAAATTTCATTGATGGAAGATACATCCAATATTCACAATATTAATATAAGATAAAATTAGCACGCACTGTGAATTTTGCGATGATTTTATTACTTGCTTTTTATTTGGTTGTTAAGTTATAGGGACACTCCACTTTTTTTCGCTCCCCTAGAGTTAAACATTTGATTTTTACTGTTTTGGAATCCATTCAGCAGATCTGCAGGTCTGGCCGTACCACTTTTAGCATAGCTTAGCACAATTCATTGAATCTGATTAGACCATTTAGCATCGCGCTCAAAAATAACCAAAGAGTTTCAATATTTTTTTCCTATTTAAAACTTGTCTCTTCTGTAGTTACATGGTGTACTAAGACTAAAAAAATTAAAAGTTGCGATATTTTAGGTTAGTATGGCTAGGAACTATACTCTCATTTAGGCGTAATAATCAAAGAGTTTGATGCCGTAACATGGCTGCAGGAGGCGCAATGATATTACGCAGTGCCCTAAAATAGTCCGTTGCTATTAAAAGTTATGAAAAATCACAACTTTTTATTTTACGTCGGCCTTAGTACACGATGTAACTACACAAGAGTGAAATTTTAAATAGGAAAAATATCGAAACTCTTTGGTTATTTTTGAGCTCGAAGCTAAACGGTCTAATCAGATTCAATGAATTATGCTAAGCTATGCTAAAAGTGGTACTGCCAGACCCGGAGATCAGTTGATTGGATTTCAAAACGGTAAAAATCAAATGTTTAACTCTAGGGAAGCTGGAAAATGAGCATATTTATAAAAAGGGGAGTGTCCCTTTAATTGCTGCATCTTAAGGAGACGCAAGAGAGAGACGCAAGAGAGAGAGTGGCAACACTGTTATCGGAGCTCCGCCGAGTTCATCATCTAAATCTTACTTTCTTACTATCTTGTTCCTATCTATATAATATAACTTACTAGTTCATCTTAGGAATACCTTACCGTGACGATTACTCAACAGTTTCAATAAGTGAAACGATTTATCACTGGTAAACACCCAGTATTAGCATATAGCCCGGTAGCATTAGCAAACGAGGAAACGCTGCTCCGTGCATTGGAGCTCCGTCGAGTTCATAATCTAAATCCTATTTTCTTACTATCTCGTTCCTATCTATATAATATAACGTACTAGTTTATCTTAGGAATACTTTACCGTGACGATTTTTGAACAGTATTAATAAGTAAAACGATCTATCACTAGTAAACACCTAGTGCTAGCATATAGCCCACTAGCATAAACAAACATGCCGGTTGAAGTTAGCACTTGCTCACTGTCTGTTTACTGTAAATCTGCCTTCTTTTTCGATCTAATGGCGGACTCATCCGATGTATGTTTTTCAGACCTTTCCTCACCAGAGCGGGAAGCTGTGGAGGAGTTGTGTCCCGGCATTAGCACCAGGCGGTACAGCGTGCCTCACATCACCCTGGCTCCAGGCACCCGGAGACGACCGAGGCACGCAACGAGCGAGCACCCATCTCGATGCAGCTTCACGGACCGCGGTCTGGCGAACGGAGACGCCATCGCCCAGCATGAAAACGGTAAGACTCCGCTTGTCATTGTAACCTGCACTACTTGCCACATGTACAGTTTAGCTTCTTCCGTCAGCATAGAGGGGTTTACATGTGCTAAGTGTATTGAAGTAGTAAGGCTGACGGAGAAGGTTGCAGAACTAGAAGCGCGCATCCGAACGCTAGTTGAGGACAGTAAGACCGCTAATGTTAATGTTACAAACACTGTTTCGGGTGCGCCTAGTGTTAAGCGTAATACACATGGCTCGGTTCCGACTTCAGAGTCAAGGCGGCTGACTAACTGGGTGACTGTCAGGCGGCCTAGTCGCATTCGGCATCCAAATCACGTTCCTGTTTTAATATCAAACAGATTTTCTCCACTCAGCAATACACCGGCTGAGACATCTGTTAAAGGTGCCCTGGTTATTGGAGATTCTATACTCAGGAACGTTGGCATTGAGGCACCAGCCACCATAGTCGATTGTATACCGGGAGCCAGAGCGTCTGACATTAGATCCAAACTTAAAGTGCTGGCTAATGCTAACCGTAAGTTTTCTAAGATTGTTATTCACGCCGGCACGAATGACACCAGACTTCGCCAGTCGGAGATCACCAAAGATACTATTAAAGAGGTGTGTGAAATTGCAAAAACAATGTCAGACAATGTAATTTGCTCTGGTCCCCTCCCCGCCTACCGGGGGGATGAAACTTACAGTAGATTAGTGTCCCTTCATGGCTGGATGTCAAAGTGGTGCCCTCAGCATAACGTAGGGTTTATAGACAATTGGAAGCATTTCCGGGGAAGACCTGACCTGCTAAAGAGAGATGGCCTCCATCCGTCTCCGGAAGGAAGTGCTATACTTTCTAGAAATCTGACCAATAGTCTTACTTTTGATATTGTCTGACTATCCAGGGCCCAGGTCAGGAAACAGACAGATCGGCTTACCCATCAGTCTGTTAGCTGCCTTGACATGTCAAGATCACATATATCCCAGCACATAGAGCCTTTTTCAACAGAGTACCAACACATCTCGACTGTGTCTGTTCCTCGAACAAATAAATACAGAGCACCGTTTACCTCGTCTCGTACAAATCTTATTAACATAAAACTAGAACATAATACATTAACAGATGAAACTCAAATGTTAAAATTCGGCCTTCTTAACATTAGATCACTTACCAACAAAGAACCAATTATCAATGACATAATTACTGACCAAAACTTAGATGCACTCTGTTTAACAGAAACCTGGCTTAAAGCAGACGATTACACCAGTTTAAACGAATCCACCCCACAAGACTATTATTATAAACATGTTCCTCGTCTAATAGGGAGAGGGGGAGGTGTAGCTACAATATACAATAAAATATTCAAAGTAAACCATAAATCCAACCTAAAATTTAATTCGTTTGAAATAATACTGTTAAATATGGAAATAACTGATCGCAACAACAAACGACTTTCGTTCATTTTAGCTACCATATATAGGCCTCCAGGCCACGACACAGATTTTCTTAAAGAAATAGCAGACTTCCTATCTGAGCTTACAGTCACTGTAGATAAAGCTCTTATCGTTGGTGATTTTAATATCCATGTGGATAATCCAAAAGATGCATTAGGACGTGCGTTTATGGATGTTCTAAATTCTCTCGGCATTAAACAAAACGTGTCAGGGCCCACGCATACTCGTAATCACACACTAGACTTAATTCTGTCACTCGGACTCAATATTAATGACATCGAAATATCACCCCAGAGCGATGCCGTTTCAGACCATTGCCTTGTGTCATGCACAATACTTCTAGATAGGACTGCTCAGCCTACAACATGCTACAGATTAGCCAGAACAATAATTTCCACCACTAAAGATAGCTTTATTAGCACTCTTCCAGACCTGTCTCAAATGAAACATGTAGCAGATAATCGTGAAGATCTAGATATTATAATAGAAAACCTGAATAACGTCTGCTCTAGCACGTTGGATGCCGTTGCTCCCATTCGAAAAAAGAGAATCAAAGAAAAACCGCCAGCTCCATGGTATGATCATCATACTGCAGCCCTTAAAAAAGTAGCTCGAAAAATGGAAAGAAACTACCGAAGCACAAAGTTAGAGGTATGGCGTTCAGCATGGAAAGAGAGTGTTCAACACTACAGACAGGCTATTAAAACTGCCAGATCTACCTATCTCAGTACGCGTATTAAAGAAAATCATAACAACCCTCGTTTTCTATTTAGCACAGTTGCGAAACTGACTAGAAACAAAGAACAAACAGAAACCAATAGTAAACTCCAACACAATAGTGATGACTTCATGAACTTCTTTACTAACAAAATTATGTTTATTAGGGAAAACATAGAAACTACGCAAGCAGCCATCACTCTACCCAATAGTACATTTTCCACTAGATTACCAAACGAACATCTTGAGTCATTTAATCCTACTACAATAGAAGAGCTCTCTAAACTAGTAACGTCATCCAAATCATCGTCCTGTATACTAGACCCCGTTCCCACAAAATTACTAAAAGAGGTATTTCATGTAGTGTCAGACACGGTACTTAATATCTTTAACTCATCTCTAGAATTAGGATACGTTCCAACAGCTTTCAAACTAGCAGTTATTAGACCGCTCATTAAAAAGCAAAACCTTGACCAGGGAGATCTTAATAACTTTAGACCAATCTCAAATCTACCTTTTCTTTCTAAAATATTAGAAAAAGTAGTGGCAAGCCAGCTACGCACATTCGTAGAAAATAAGAATACATATGAAAAGTTCCAATCAGGATTCAGGCTCCACCATAGCACAGAGACAGCGCTGCTTAGAGTTACAAATGACCTCCTATTAACATCAGATCGTGGTGAAATCTCAATCCTTATATTACTAGACCTTAGTGCAGCCTTTGACACAATAGATCACAAAATCTTACTCAATAGACTAGAAAACTATGTTGGCATCAGTGGTCAGGCGTTAGCCTGGTTCAGATCGTATCTAACTAATCGATATCACTTTGTTTATGTAAATGAGGAAGAGTCATATCACTCCCCCGTTAAATACGGCATTCCTCAGGGATCAGTTCTAGGCCCTATCCTATTCTCGTTATATATGTTACCTCTAGGAGACATTATCAGGAAACATAACATAAGTTTTCACTGCTATGCGGATGATACCCAGCTTTACATCTCGTCGCATCCTAGCGAAACCCACCAGTTTTCTAAGCTAACAGACTGCATTAGTGATATTAGGGACTGGATGGCACAAAACTTTCTTATGCTAAACTCCAATAAAACAGAGATACTTATTATTGAACCGAATCGCTACAAACATAATATGTCAGATTACAAGTTGCCCATAGATGGCTGCACGGTGGTGCCATCCTCCACGGTTAAGAATTTAGGTGTAATGTTCGACAGCAATCTATCTTTTGATAGTCATATCGCCAACATCTGCCGCACAGCATTCTTCCATCTTAGAAATATCTCAAAAATACGCCATATGCTGTCTGCATCAGACGCAGAAAAGCTTATACATGCTTTTATGACCTCTAGAATAGACTATTGTAACTCGTTACTCGGGGGATGCCATGCAAATCAGGTAAACAAGCTACAGCTGGTTCAAAACGCCGCCGCAAGAGTGCTTACTCGATCTAAAAAGTATGACCACATCAGTCCAATTCTGGCATCTTTACACTGGCTACCAGTTAAATATCGTATACAATTTAAAATATTACTAATCACCTACAAAGCCTTAAATGGCCTAGCACCTTCGTATATTAAAGAACTACTATCAGAATACAATCCATCACGTAAACTGCGCTCACAAAATTCTGGTCACTTAATTATCCCTAGAATATCAAAAGTGTCTAAAGGTGGTAGATCCTTTTCCTACTTAGCCCCTAAGCTCTGGAATGATTTACCAAATAATGTTCGAGTATCAGACACAGTCGATCAATTTAAATCTAAACTTAAGACATTCTTCTTTAACAAAGCATTCACATAAAATGTCCAGTAAATGTACATTTCCCGCAGTAGTTAGTTTGTCTAGAACAAAGCACTCACATACCTCATATGGGT
Source organism: Misgurnus anguillicaudatus (assembly GCF_027580225.2). NCBI lineage: Eukaryota > Metazoa > Chordata > Actinopteri > Cypriniformes > Cobitidae > Misgurnus > Misgurnus anguillicaudatus. The sequence goes on from NC_073344.2 coordinate 37,505,632, forward strand.
AATATACTATTGCCGCAATAGTTAGCCTGTCTGGAACCGAGCCGACTTGAACCACTATAATGTTTGACACTTGCATTGCATGTGAACGGCCCCTACGCTAATAGAATTCTGGTTTTCTCTCCCTGTCTCGTCCTCAACCACGAGGACCATGAGACAAACAGACCCAGTTCCGGTTGCTGTGAAGATCATTGCATCACTGATCCACTGGCTGTCCTTCAACGTGATGACCAGACGATGCCCGACCAACGACCACCGGCTAAACCAGTTTAATTCGCTTACTCGCCTCCTATCCCTACCTTTTCTATATATATATATAAATATATATTAATTCCTCCCAAGGGTTTTTGTCCTTCTAGGACTTTTTCCCATTGGGTTTTTTTTCCTAGAGGGTTTTTAATCCCAGGGAGAGTCAGCCAACTTTGGCTTAACTTAGCACTTTACAGTATAGGTTACATTATTAATATGCTCGCTTGTACGGTTTAACCGCTTTCTCTACTTCTTATATTATCTATTGATTTTCTGTGTTCTCCTCTACATCTTCTCATGTAAAGCTGCTTTGCAACAATTAACACTTGTGAAAAGCGCTATATAAATAAAATTGAATTGAATTGAATTGAATTAAGTTTAGTAGAGTTGCCAACAAGTGTGCTTTTTCTATGACTTTCAATTTTTTTTTTAAATAAAAAAATTATTCAAATTGCTGTCATCACTAAAAAAAGCATTGTTCTTGCATTACAGAGTTTAGGAAATATATGTAGAAAATAATGTGATTTCTTTAATTTAAAACAATAGGTTACCCATAAATGGTTTTTGTCTCTTAAATTACTCACCTACACACCATATTTGAATTTTGTGATGTTATATGCTTGTTTTGTTTTCAATCACTTATACCAAAAAAATGGTGAACTATTTCTTTAAATCAACCAAAACAATATAAATAAAATGTTTTGTAATTTAGTATTTATTTAATAATTGTAATAATTGAACGTAATTAGAATTTTATTAGTACATAATAATTTTAAAATTATTGTTTTTCACATCTTACATTTACATAATTAACTAAAACACTGAATCAACAGCAACAGTGACTGTTTAGTTTCCCTTAATAATAAAAAAAAAACTTAATTATATTATTATGTTCATGTAATATTTCTCTGTTTTAATTCGAAAAATCACCATCATGTCTAAATTGTAAATATTACGGAATGTCTCAGTTAAATGTCCTGAACGCAGTATAACAACAGGAACATCATGCTTGGTGGCATGGTGAGTGATCTTACCGCCGTATTTCGCAGTGCCTCGATAAGCACTCTGAGCAGTCTATGGCCCATCAGCAAGCTCCTGCCAGCTACCAGCACGTCCCACCATTTGTAGCCTTGCTACACCTCTGCCGGCTCTGATCCGTGACCCTCTCCGGCACATTCGAGAAGGATCATCCGCACGACGTGCAAGCGGGTGAGTACTACATCATCTGCCCCATCCTGTGTTAAAGCACCCCCTACCCTACCCTGCTCCTCAGCTTCCAGTGTTTCCGTGAAATATGTGCAACTTCCTATTTAAATTAGGAGCTTCTGAACCATGAAGAACACCACAGGTATCAGTGGAGGAGGCAGCCGGCTACGACAGAGGCCTGCGCCAAGCAGCTCGCACTCCACAGACACACAGCCATTGGGCTGTGACATATTAAACGCAGGGAAAATAAATTACCTTCTCTCTGATGACTTATGTGTCTTCAGACTCTACGCTGCTCATTGGGGAAATATCATCTTTTTTGGGAGTGGTTCAGCTGTGATTCTTTTTGAACCTGCAGTTAATTGCGGAATTTTCAAGTGTGCTGTACTGTATATCATCAGCTGGTTTACAAAGTAAAGCTGGTCAAGAAAACATTCAAAGGAGTTGTGTAGTGTAGTGTGCAGAGTAACTTACAGTATGTGTTTTTTTTTTCAAAACAAGTGAGCTGCCTAGGAATGCAACACTTTAAGGGATTACATGAATACTTTACAGGTAAAGCATATGCCAAAGGGCACTGTTGGTGACTTTTAGCAAAGATACGTTATTTTAACCAATGGCAACATTCTTTGAGTATAAGTAGGGATGCACCGAATCCAGATTTTTTAGGTTCGGCCGAATCCCGAATCCACCGTTTAAGATTCGGCCGAAACCGAATACCGAATCCTACTCGCATCCTTATTCCATTAACACAGTAAAACACATTAATGAAGTAAACAACGTCCACAGCAGTGTATTTTTCATTTTATTTAATTTTAACTGTACATTATGCCAGGATGACAAGTTGGAAAAACTATTTTGACAATAACCATTAGCCTATGCATAATGAAAGCGATGCGTTGTGACACGCGCTGAAAACTATATTTAACTTTGAGTGAGAAGCTCCGCTCGTCAATGTCAGTTTTCACACGGCCATCCAATTACAGTGGAGGAGGGGCGGGACATTACCACAGCAACCAACCGGCTCACAGCTGAAGCGTCACAGCTACCAAGCGCTCGGCTGAAAAACAGCTGGCATTTGGCGTCCTCAAGGCGTTTTCAGCCGTGTTTAAAAGTTTTGGTGTGTCCAGCCCCTAAGGCTCACCGAAAGAAAAAGCTCATCTCCACGTCAGCACCCGATGTGTGTAATCAACGGCCGCGTGACGTCGACCAGCGTAGCGCAACCTAGGGTTTGGTTCGGTGGAAAAAAAATCTAGGATTCGGCCGAACCCCGTCAAAAAGCCCAGTATTCGGCCGAATCCGAATCCTGGATTCGGTGCATCCCTAAGTATAAGGTAATACCATGTTGTAAAAAGCTTGGTGAAAATCCAGGATACATGGGCCAAGAGAAATATTGACCTCTTCAACCCTAGGACCCTGTCCCGGGTCCAAAATTTCTCATTTTGACTTAATATAAAATATTCTTTTAATTGTTAATGGTCTGTCATGGACCCCAGTAACACATATGAGATACTGTTTGAAAGCTTAGAGTCTCTACTTTCTGCAGATATGCATCACTTTGACTGTAAGAAAGTTATTTACAATTAATTTACACTATCAACCCCCCCCCATATTTTTTAATATCATTTGATATTCACATATTTCATATTTTTCAAGTATGACAAACATTAGCAAGTCTTATATCAAATGAAAGCTGGTGAGAGGTGGACAGACACACAGGAGACACTAGCTACGTGTACATGGACACCTTTTGCCTCAATCGGAAGGAAATCATTCTAATTGATAAATCATAGCGTTTACATGAACACTTAATAATGTGATCGTTTTTAAATAGGGCTGGGATAAACTTTTTTTTTATCAATCCGATTCGTTTTCGATTCGATTCTCGATTATCTCCCCATTAATTAACTAATAGCAATTTATACATGTTGATTAACATATCTGAAAAAAAAAACATGAATTCTTTAGTAAGAGGTAGCATTCAATAAAACGTTCAATAAAACATTTACCTCTTCAATGGGCCTTTTGATGGTCAGTGTAATTTTTATAACTGTGATTTGTTTAACCCACATTGTTTTTGTGCTGTTCTAGTCCATGTAATGATATAAACACAATTATAGACTAAAGAAGCACATACATTATAAAATCTGTTTCTCTTAAGTTTATTAAGATAGATGAGGACACATTTAGTGCTGGGCAACACATTTAATGTGTTGTCCCTATACTAACACACCTTGTGTGTTATTATTCATTGTGCTGCCCACCAGGGTCCTGCGACATTAGATCAGAAATGTCTTGTCTGCAAGTGTTAATTTATCACAAAATAGAGTAACACGAGTAACCAACTCATTTAAATTTCAGTAATTGTAACTGCGTTACTTGATTTAAAAAAATACTTAGTTACATGTTAATTACCACTAAAAGGAGTGGAATTACAGTAATGGAATTACTTTGTCCCCCCTTTACTCCCATCACTGTTTTTAACACAACTTGTGTTGGCCCTTTCATTTAGTTTAACATGAAATAACGCCTTAAATGGCATGACACACACAATGTGTTAAAAATTAATACATCATTTTTTGCAGTGTAGAAAATGTCCATATTTGACCCAGCATAGGTTAATTTAAACCCAACTATTGGGTTTATTATATTTGACCCAACAATGGAATGAAACAACCCAGCATTGGTTGCAATACATCGTTTTGAAAAACAAAGGTCAGATAATCGAATCTACCACCGAATCCAGCTAAATTTCAGACGAAAATATACAAATGCAAGAAAAAACAACAACCGTGCAGTGCATCTGTGTCAATTACTGTATAATTGCAACATAATTGTTCTGAAAACAGGTGAAACCATTATCCTCTTTTTAAACATGGACATCCTGTTTACCGTTGCTCAAGTTGTTTACTCGTCTGTTTGCCTGTTGTGACATGTTTTGTGCATCAGCAGAAACTCTCTCATTACTGTAATGAGAATCTTTCGGAGTCACGTGGTGAAGAGATGACTGAGCCAGGTGCAAACAAATAACTTCTAATGTAGGTATTAAGTTACACAGTAATCAAAAAAGGGGAAAAATCTATACGCGAGTAATGAGCCAATGCTGCCTGCAGTAGTGTAAACACTGTGCTGTTGACAGACTGAATCCGGTGTCTGATTCAATAAAGAGAGTCATAACATTGCTCTGTACCAATGAGCACATAAACCTTCATTCCAAAAGAGGTCAAAGAGGACTTCTGAGGCTAATCTAGACTTATGATTTCATTACAGTGTTAACAATATTATTAAACTCTCCCTGTATCCTCAATAATTTTAACAGTTATATAGCATATATAAAAGTGTGTGATTTTTAGCAGCATCTAGCAGTGAGATTGTGAATTGCAAACAACGGCTCAGTCTTACCCCTCTCTTTGGAAACGCATAGAGAAGCTACTGTATGATAGCTGCCACTTGACTTAGCGTGGGTTTACACAAGCCGCATTTGAGGCGTCAAAACCGTGTGTACCGTGTCTAGTTTTCCGCTTGAACATTTTGAATGCATTCACGTGTCTAGATAAACATCACGTGACTCAAAAGTGAAATGTGTATTAACAACTTACCAGGTTGCCCAATGTCCTCACTGACACTCTTCCAAGCGAGGTCCTTTTATTCCTGTCTTTAAAAATAAAAACTCGTGTCGTATAGTTCCTGGTGACTGCTCATGGACAATCGTTCTTCCATGTTGAATGAGTGACTTCGGGCGTGGCTGCCGCCACAGCACCAAGCAGGCTCCTGATTGGTTAACGCGGCGCGAAAAACCGCCAAAGTTCAAATTTTTCAACTCGGGCGTCAGACGCAAATTCGCGTGAAACGCGAAATGCACAAAAAACACCATTTGCACGTACCACACCAGATGCTCAATTCGCGCCATTTGCGCAAACTAGATGTGCGAACTACCGCACCGTGCTAAACGCCTCATTCATGCTGCGAGACCTCCAGACACACATCAACGCGTCTTCACATTGATTAACATTGAAATAACTCGCGCGTGACGTCTCTACCGCGGCTGGTGTAAACGCAGCATTAGTGTGAAGCTAATAAAGGCCTATTTACACCAGTTCTGAATTTTCACCAACTAATAGGTATGCATATTGATCATTTTTTAATAACCAAGCAATTATTTCAGGTATTTTTGTTTCAGAGAATGCAAAAGAAATCGCAACTTTACATCATTTTGCATTGAATCACGTGTGAATGGGCCCTCTGATTCTGAACTGAATGCCGAGCATTGAGCTTACTTTACGAATAGCAGGAGTATACAGTACAAGAAGAATGGAGAATATTTTGTTTTGTCTTTCTCTCTCACTCTCTCCTTCTCTCACTCCGTCTCTCTCTCTTCTTAAGAGGTCTAAGATGTTCAAAAGGCATAACAGAGGGTGGGCTGGCTATTCTAAGGTATCAAACAGACTCCTGGTGACTTTGATCAGTGGTATCTTATTCAATGCGAAAATTACAGCATGGCACTTCTCGACTTTAAGCCTCATGCTGGTGAAATGGAAACATATAATAATATACACAAAACCAGGCAGAGAATGAAAGAAGTCTTTTGTCGGTACTTTGATTATTGTTAGGCATTGTGATTTCTGGACAGTCTTTTACAATTACTACAACACAGGAATAAGAGAGAGAGGGAGTGGAAGAAAGCGACAGAGAGAAAAAGTGAGAGAGTCGTACTGCTGCACTGAGCGCACGTCATTAGATGCGCAATATCTTAGCTATTCTTGGAAGTTAGAGGACATATTATTTAGTGCCTTTCAGATTAGAGACACTATTCGGTTCACATGACAGCTGTATGAAAGAACAATCCTTGAATACAGATTAAAATAAAATCCACAAGATGAGGAAGCAAATCTGATTGCCTAAAAATATCTAAACAGTTATTGAAGTAACTAAGGACAATATTATACAGTTTATTATATACTGTAAAAGCATACATGAGAGGCTGTGCTATGTAAGGAATAATTGATGACAGGACATTGAATTATGTGAAAATAATGCATATCCAAGGTATATATATACATAAAAACTGATATGTATGTATGTGTCTTTAATACATGAAGAGTTTGGTTCCAAAACGCGATAAACTCAGTATTATATCAGGTCAGTATTTAAAAGTAAATTCTTAATTTTACGCAAAATCCAATATCCGCCGTATTATTCTGTCATCTTTTCTCCCTTTTTTTCCAAAACGCAATAAATGCCACTCCCCCTTTTCTACAGAATGCAATGAATCCGCTCACCAAATTACAGCGCACCATTCCACGCAATGTAAACAAACAATGGCACGTACACGGAATCCTAGTTTTCCTCATCTACTATGTACTTCGTGATCAACAAACAAAGAAAAACAAAATAATACTTTAATGACATTGATAAACCTGTGATGGTTTTCTGTGACGGGAAAGAAACGTAAGCAATCAACATCTAATAATTTATGCGTGAGGCACTTGGGAGACGGGTGCTTGTTCTCCCGACAGCATCAAGTTTCTGTCATCCTAAGACATTGACCCCTTATGAAAAACTTTCCATTATTTTACTCAAAGTTAAAAAAAATCGAGCAGGACCAAGACATCTGTGAAAAATGTTAAGCGACGACGTCAAGTATAACCGCAGCAATGACAGTGATCTTAATATGACTAAGTAAGTGTTTTGATTAATGCCATTAATGTTTATTTTTTAATCAGTGGAACCACTAGTCAACCAAATGAATATAAAATGGCAAAGATGAATGCACATTTATACATTGATTGAATAGATTTATAGCATTTTGAAAAAAAAAAAAACTAAATAATTCGTTTTTATAAGAAATCTTTGAAAATCAAGTTATGGATTTGATTTTTTTTATGTTTTTATAACCTAAAGATGCTGTGTGAAAGTTTGTAGCAGAAAATAGTGGTTTTCATCTTGTCACTTTCTTGGTATAGAAAACATGTTTTTACCGAAATTTGTCAAAATGGATTTATTGCGTTTTGGAACCAAACTCTTCACATCCTGTACACACTCACCAGCCATTTTATTAGGTACACCTGGGTAGTACCAGGTTGGACCACTTTTTGCCTTCAGGAATGCTTTAATTAATCGTGACATAGATTCAACATGGTTTTGAAAACATTCCTTGGATATTTTGGTCCAAACTGAGATCAGATAGCATTAGATTTGTCAGCTGCACATCAATGCGAATCTCACATTTCACCACATCCCAAATATATATAAAAATAATAATGCCACAGACCAGGGGCCTCATTTATAAAGTGTGCGTACACACAAAAGATGCCTGAAAACGTGCATACGGCACTGACAACCTTTGTGTGGGGATCTATAAAAAAATATGATGGCAGAATTTGCGCACCTCTAAGCAAACTCTGACCCATGCTTACGCACATTCTGGAGACAATTAATGGAAATTGACAACACAGATGGCGAGAAACTGAACTGAAATCAGATTGAATAAAGTAAATATGACAAGAACGATTATAAGTATTGATGCCACACACACACATTTAATTTCACTCTATATAGATCCACGTTATCATGATGATGAAATCCCGCATTTTTATTTGCGCTTGTACTGAGTGATTACTGTTTCATATACGTCTTGTAAAATATAAATCTTAAATCAAAAGTCATTTTCAATATTTAAACAGCGCTGTCTCACGATCACATTGTCCACTATGGGAGCGCGAGTTGCACTGTATACATATTTTACTAGTTGGCTAATTCGTAAGTTTTGGTATGATTTGCCTTGACCCCTGTGACGTTGGGGTTAGGTGTGGGGTTGGGGGTGGGATTAGGGGTTCGGTTTCGTTCTTGTGGAGTAATTGCAGTCAAGCTGATTGCAATGCATTGTACAACCTATCCTCCAACCCATTTGATTGTTTTGGTTGTTCGTCCATTCCCCCAAATACGACCAGATGCATTTACAGTACTACATTGGTGCCCCTACTGGCAACAGGTGAAACTTAAAGGACAAGTTCGGTATTTTACACTTAAAGCCCTGTTTTCAGATTGTTTATGATGAAAGAGAACGGTTTTGACTGAAATTTCGACATTTGCGGCTGCCCCGAGAATTTTTGGGTGTTTGTGTTTCAGCTCCTACCTTTACAATGGGTTTAATGGTTCACTGGAACAATCCTTTCTAAAATGCATTAAACTTTCGTTTACAAAGACGTGAAACTTATCAAGTGGTCAGGGGTGTTCAATGATATGCTCACACAAAAATCGCGTTAAAAGATGCTTTCCAACAGCTGTTTTAGCATTCGTTGTTAACTTGTGGACCTATTTTTCCAAACGCCCCACACCCGTACATTCTTCCGCTTAGAGCTTGAATAATAGACACTCCAGCCCAGGTGGTGGCGCTAATCCGCCATTGCCAATTGCAAGAATAGAAACAAAGTTCCCGGCGCGGAGTAATACCGTACCTCACAGCACAACTAATACAAGTCAATGGAGATGGCAAAAACTACGATAAAACCTGTTGGAATGCGTATTTTGCAGCGATTTTTGTGTGAGCATACCAGTGAACACCCCTGACCACTCGGTGAGTTTCACATTGTTGTAAACGAAAGTTTAATGCATTTTAGGAAGGATTGTTCCAGTGCACCATTAAACCCATTGTAAAGGTAGGAGCTGAAACACAAACACCCAAAAATTCTCTGGGCAGCCGCATATGTCGAAATTTCAGTCAAAACTGTTCTATTTCATCATAAACAATCTGAAAACAGGGCTTTAAGTGTAAAATACCGAACTTGTCCTTTAATATATATTAGGGTATGAAATTATAGATTTTGGGGTATCTGGAAATGATGACATGTAGAAGGATATACCAATTGATTTATATGATGAAAAGTTGCAAAAATGATCACAATCCGCTGCCTCATGCTCTAATGTTCCTGTCAGTGTTGGCAACTTGGCAACTGTTTAAGTGACTTTTTAGGCCCCTTTAGTGACAATTTGACAAAAAGCGCCTATTGACAAATCTAGCGACTTTTTGTCAAAGCTTGAGATCTGTATGCATTTTGTGTGCCCTGTACCGCCCCACAAGCCCAAGGTCTTGTCTGCCCCGTGCATGTGCGCCTCTATCTCTATCTCTCGCTCTCTATCCATGACATATAGGTGGCGAGTGAAGACATCACGAGTGCGACGGAACCGGAAGGTATAAAACGTAGGCAAAAATGAAGCAAGCGCTACAGGCACAAAGATTCATGGCAATGAGATGCAGCGTTGTGTTCCCTATCTCAGGAAAATGAGGTTACAGTCGTAACCGAGACATTCCCTTTCGAGGTAAGGGTGGGGTTGGATGCTCCAAAATATCTTTAAAACTAATGACTGTTTATGAAACCATTTCCACATTTACAAATGTTGAAATTAAATGTGTCTAATCTCATGTATAAGGCAAAAACCTTAAAACGTAACCATAGGTTGTAATACGCTGCTGGCCGCTCGAGGGCACTGATCCGTTACACATAACTGGGCTTCGTAATAAAGGTCGTTATTTTTGGAGGACAGTCTCATATTGTAACTCTCTCTCTCTCTTTCTCTCTCTCTCTCTCTCTCTCTCTCTCTCTCGTTGCTTCTGTAATTCATCTTACAGTATTTACAGATACTGAGTGATCCCCAGAGATTTTGCAATCCATAAACTTCTCTAAACATAAATTATATCTTTCACAACTGCACGTGTTAAGCAGTGGAACGGGAGAAGGTGAGCAATTTATTTCCGTTGCATTAGGCTTAAAATTATGAATCCTGATGTTATGTCATGTTATGCAGGAGAACTTAAGAATCAACATAAAATATTAAATTATAATAAAGTGCCTAGGATTATTTTACACTATCCTGTCCAAGGATTCTTACTGGTGGTCGCAGAGTCATCCATCAAATTCCAGATCTATCACAGCCGGCAGTGAGGTACATGAATGTTGAGTGTAGTTTATGAACTCCTCAGGTCCTCAGAAAGTGAAATCGCTGCTCTCCAAATTTCACCTGCTCTATAACCGTTACCTGGTTAACTTTGAAGCATTGCTCTTCTCTTTTGACAGGCAACTGGAGAACAAATGTCAATCTCATGACTGAGTTCGCAAGTGCTACAGTATGTTTGTGTCTGTCAGGAAATGTGTGTATTCTGGTGAAAGCTCTGAAACTTTGGAAATACCTGGGGGGCACAGGCTTCGCGGCCGCACATTCAATAAAAGGATTTTACATGCGATAAGGCCCTGTACCTCAGTTTAGTCCCGGGGAGCCGGGCCATCTCCCCACGCTTATCCCTACGTCCGTCGGAGTCAAGAAATCCATTGTCGGAATTATGGGGAGCGGTTCAATAATTCAGATTAGCGCTCATGTTTATTAATGCTCTACATCTGTGCAAACAACGTGTCAAGCAGAGAGTTTATTGTAATTGCCAGAGCAAACAAAACCCGAAAGAAGCAATTTCCAGTTACAATGTGCCTTGCCAAGTAATGAGGCTATTGGCATTCCTGTCCAGTCATACTCGCTGCAGTCTTTTCATCACTTCAATATTCAGGCAGATAGTTTTTTTTTATATAAAAAATGAAAGTGCTGGCTAACATGTTAGACCACAAGAGGAAGACGAGTGATTAAAGATAATCATCGCGCTATGCCTCCACTTTAAGATCTTGCTAGTTTCTATTTAACATGATGTATTTTACGTTTTCATAGGGAACTTTTGTATAACTGCTGGGGCTACGCTAAGTGGGGACAGTTGATTGGCATTCAGATACACAACCAAATAAATAGCATTTAGTTTGTGAAAGAGAGAAATAAAGAGAGATATTAAAATGTTATAGTGCATTTAGTGCCCTTCTGAATCTGCTGTTATTACTTAATTGAATTCTAGTAGTAAATATTTAATTGAATAGCAGCTTTGGATTTATTGAACTTGTAATAAAGGCTTGCCAGACCTGTACCGAAATGCACAGTACGTAAAAATGCTAGGTTATTCCAACTAATGTTTGTATTAAATATGGACATATGATTTGATTCTTGTAGACCTCAACTTTTAATTTTTCTGAATTTATTTTGTGTGAACTTGAGGTGCAGAATGGAACTCTTAGTCTCAGATTTCTCTAATGTTGGTGATAAACACGTTGTGGTTTCAGTTAGCTAAAGGCTGTGTTTATACCATTACTATAGCAATGGATACCAGCATTTGTCACTGCCACATGTGCACCGTCAGCTACAGTCCAGGTGTCATTAATCAAAGAAACATGCGTGTTATTCACATATCAGGAGGTGAGAGAGGCTGAGAACAGCTGACAAGTGCGGTTGTTGGTTGTTTACTGGATCCATCCAGCAAGCTGGAATTTATTTACTGTGAATGATATTCTGGACAGAACAGAGGAGATGTTGCAGCTGACATGTAACATTATAAATGTCAAGTTCTGAGGTTGAAATGTAAAAAAAATTACAGAACAAATATTATTTTTTTCTTCTTTGCATACGTCCATCAGTTTATAATTGATCATATTAAAAATACAAGATTATTAATAACAAATAAATGATAAGTCAGTGCAAAAAAAAAACATGTATAAAGCTTAAAGTTCGGTATTTTACACTTAAAGCCCTGTTTTCAGATTGTTTATGATGAAATAGAACGGTTTTGACTGAAATTTCGACATATGCGGCTGCCGCGAGAATTTTTGGGTGTTTGTTGTTTCACCTCCCACCTCTACAATGGGTGTATAGGTGCACTGGAACAATCATTCCTAAAATGCATTAAACTTTTGTTTACAAAGACGTGAAACTCACTGAGTGGTCAGGGGTGTTCACTAATATGCTCACACAAAAATCGCTGCAAAAGATGCTTTCCAACAGGTGTTTTAGCATTCGTTGTAAACTTGTGGACCTATTTTTCCAAACGCCTCACACTCTTCTGCTGAGATTTTTGCACCATCTAGTGGTAAGATTGCGAATTGCAATGAACCGCTTAGTGCACAGCTCACCCCTCACCCCTCGAAATGCAAAGAGAAGCTACGATAGCTGCCACAGGACAAACATGTCGTTGTCTGAGACAACATACTATAAAAGACAACATAAAAACGACACCATCTAAGGAAATAAAAACAATACAGTTCATTACATAATTACACTTATTATTTACTCACCTAAAGGATTATTAGGAACACCATACTAATACTGTGCTTGACCACCTTTCGCCTTCAGAACTGCCTTAATTCTATGTGGCATTGATTCAACATGGTGCTGAAAGCATTCTTTAGAAATGTTGTCCTATATTGATAGGATAGCATCTTGCAGTTGATGGATATTTGTGAGATGCACATCCAGGGCACAAAGCTCCCATTCCACCATTCCACCACATCACAAAGATGCTCTATTGGGTTGAGATCTGGTGACTGTGGGGGCTATTTTAGTACAGTGAACTCATTTCAAGAAACCGATTTGAAATGATTCGAGCTTTGTGACATGCTGCATTATCCTGCTGGAAGTAGCCATCAGAGGATGGGTACATGGTGGTCATAAAGGGACGGACATGGTCAGAAACAATGCTCAGGTAGGCCATGGCATTTAAACGATGCCCAATTGGCACTAAGGGGCCTAAAGTGTGCCAAGAAAACATTACACCATTGCATTAATGAGAAATTGAACAGGTGTTCCTAATAATCCTTTAGATGAGTGTAGTTATGTATATTATATAGCATTTCTGCCAAGAGATCTTTCTAAAAGTTACACATTGCACCTTTAAGTTACCACAGCGTCACACACTCAGATGTGGCATTTTTTAATGTTAATCTTGTGTGGCGTCATTTCTCACAATGCACTCTGCTAAATGTTACTGCTTGCATCATTTAGCACTTTATTTTTAGAAAAGATGATGCAGATGATTCAGAGATTGTCACAAGTATGAAATCAGCACGTGATGACTGTAATACAAATCACTGGAGTGTCAGCTCCCAGTTCACAGCGCCATTGTGCTGGTTGTCCTTCTGCGTGTTGCTTATAACCAAATCACATTGTTATAACAAAGGGTTTATTGTTGGGGGAGATGTCATGATGCTGTGTCAGTGTTTCAGCTCACCTAGATGTGCTATTATCTTGTCATTATTTATGCCTTAATTAGCATGGTGCCTAATTACATTTACATTAATCAAGGAGACAGAGGGAGCGCATGAAACACTTTACACATGTTAAATACACTGTCCTTTATTAGCCACAGGATTTTCAGACCACATACATCACTGTAATTTGTTGATTAGATATGGCTGATTAGATATGGCTACTGAATGAGAACTCCATTACAGACGGGGTTTCGCCCGATACTTGCGTGACAACTTTTCTAACACACGTGTGAGAATTCCTTCGACCACTGAATTAATATTTTGGGATTAATCTTGAAAAGGTGCACCTATGCAATGTAAATATTTAGTAAATGTCTTTGTGCAATCGCTATCAAATTCCTGTGCGCAGTCTGATCTGCAAAAAGGTGGCGGAGGTTTGAATTACACAAATGGAGTATGTGTGTGTGTGTGTACCTGACCCTGCTAGTGTGTAATGTAGAGCTGACTGTGTGCTCCCCTGCGGGCCACTGCAAGCAGAGGGAGATGCCCGGATGGGCTCAGTTTAATTAAACCTGTATTAATGGAGGCTGCCGTGTACTGGGGAAGGTCAGTCCCCATGGAGAGGTGACTCTGAACGTACACACATGTGCACATACACACGCGCTGTTACTTTTGGCACTTTTCCATTGTGTGGTATGGCACCGCTCGGTACCACACAGCTTGGCTCAATTTACTTTGACTCGATTTGCTTTTTCATGGCAATTTAGTGCCGCTTCAGAGTGGGTGGGATTATAGACTTATCATTATAGTTGTGCCTCCTCTACTTCCGTGACATCGTCATAAATGCGATACAAACAAATGCTAAACACGGGAGCAACAAAGCATATGGAATGATGTTCTTGATTCTCGACATGCAGATGTTTTTCACCGCTAAAAGGGAGTTTGGGAACTTGTACAAACAAAGCACAGATGACGACATCACTTGATTTCTTTTCCATGTCAGTTTCACATATTGTATACAATTAGAGTAGACAATTGTATAATAAGTAACTTTGGACCCGGTACAGGGTCCATCGTGTAGAGGACGGGTTGGGTTTGGAAGTCATTTTATGTTATAGAAAGTCGTTCTAACCCCAAACCCACACGACAACGGTAAGAAAATAGGAAAAACAATTGAGTAACCAATAAGTGAAAGCCTAAAAGTGTGAGGAAACTTGAGTGGCAAATAACACACCTCATTTTCAGACCAGAACACCCATTGGCGAAAGATGGGCATAAGTGCATTTGCTATTTTAAAAAAAATGCTAACTGCGTCAAGCCGAAACTAGCAAAAACACTTTGCATCAGGTTAATGGCTGCATCCAAAAGTTTAGGCAGCTGACATGTTGCCTCGCTGACTCATGAGGCAGTGACTTCGGAGGCATGAAGGCAGCTCTGAAAAAAATTATTCGGACGGACTTCATAGGCAGCGTAATGGAATTCTGTTTGACATAAAAATAGAGAGTGCCTTTGTGATAACTAATCCCATATTTGAACTACAATACTATTTTCTCGCTAGAAATGCAATTAAAAGGTGTAAAAAGTGTAAATATAACTTTATTTACACTAAATGTGAGATCTAGACGCTTTCTTGGCCGCCATATTATTTTTTCGAACTCGACCTGGCTTGACCAATCACATTCCCCTGTGTATGCCTACGCATAGACTTTGGATGTGCCTTGATGCCTTGGAATGCTGGCCTTCGTAGGCCTCCGAAGCATGGGCATGGGCAAAAGTTGCTAGATCTTGTTTCAGAATTCTTTCCGTAAAATATTTGCTTAAAAATTTGGATACGCTTGGTTTTAAATCACTTATACTTAATATTTTGGGTAACACTTTACTTGAAGGGGTGTGAATAAAACTGACACAACACCTTTATAATCATGACATGACACATGTCATGAACATTAAGAAGATTTTATACACGTTTATGACAACTGTCATTAAGTGTCATTTGTTCAATTACGTTTGTAATGAACTGGAGACATAGAACAAGAGAACCCATGCGCAGACGATATCGGGGAGTGAACACAGAACATTTATTATAAATAAACATGAAAACAAAAGCCCGCGAGGGGGCAACACAACATTAAACATGAATTACTAACACTGACTAGACATAAACACTCCGATGAAATCATAAAACTGAAAGAACACGACAGACTGCATAACATGACACGATACAGCACAATGATCCAGCACAAGACAAGAGACAAGAGGAGATTAAATAGGGAAACTAAACGAGGGTAACACAGGTGCAAGGGATGAACTAATAATGAATAATTAACAGGGAGAACAAGGGGGCGGGGACTAGAGACGAGACACCAGAGGCACATGCCACAAGAAACAAGGCATGGCCTCCACATGAAACAAGAGACTGTCAGAACTCTGCCATCACTATAAAACATAAATATAAAACAAGATTCTCGTGGCAGAGTCCTGACAACGTTATTTTTAATGCAAAGATGACATTGTTTGAGATGTCTTTGTTATGACAACTTGACATCATAACTTGTCATAAATCTGTCATAAACATGACATTAAGTTAAACTGTCATTTAAATGTCATTAAGTGTTAATACTCTGTTAAATTGTTTTATAACAGAATCATGAATATTTTTCTTGACCTCAACTACAGTGTTACAAATTGAACGTATCAATAAAATATAATTAAGTGTTAATACTATGTCAAATAATTTTAAATAATTTCACAAAATGCAACCAACACGTCAAAAAAGTATACTTAACTTTAATTATGTGCACTATACATAAAAAACTGACAACTAACAAAAAATTTTCGTCCTCACACGGGAGGATAAAAAAAATTTCTGACAAAGAAGAAAAAACGAACAAAACATTTATTTAATTAATTTAATGTAATTAACTGTTTTTGGAGCGATATGGACCCAACGCTGCATGGCTTAACCTATTATTGTACTGTTTTCATTTAATTGTAGGTGATTCGGTCTCAAAATGCAATAAAATATAATTTTATCAATTTTATTTTTTGTTGTTATTATTATTATTATTGGATGGTTGATTTTATTTCTCTAACAATTGGAGAAAACTGCAGAATATTTATGACGCTGTTATAAAGCTATTTGACAGAGTATTAACAATTAATGACATTTTAATGACAAATATATCAAATTATATTTGTACCACTGTAGTTGACGTCAAGAAAAATATTCCTGATGCTGTTATTAAACTATTGGACAGACTATTAACACTGCATGACATTTTAATGACAAATTTATTTTGTATCACTGTTTAAAAGTGGTCAGTTATGTTGTCTTAGTAATGTCAAGTTGTCATGACAAGTTACAATGTATTGGTTAATATCAAGTTGTCATAACAAAGATATCTCAAACAATGTCATATTTGCAAAAAAAATGACATAATTGAACAGATGACACTTAATGGTGCATAAAATCTCTTTTATGTTCATGACACGTGTCATGTCATGATTATGCAGGTGACATGTCAGCGTTATGAACACCCCTTTAAGTAAAGTGTTACCATATTTTGTTATGCATTGCAGATATTTGTGAAATGTGAAAGTATAGACAAGTTGGGCTTCGATTAAAAGGATTCCTGCATTCGACCCACTGGAGCTCAGGCATTTGAGAAAAGAGACACAGATGAAAACTTGCACCGGTTAAATGAACATTGTAAATGAACTGAGCTCTTCACTTTTTGTCTCTAGCTTTCCCTTTCTCAAACACACACAAATCTATCAGTTTTCCCCTGTCTATCAATAAGAGATGATCTTTCAAACACAAGAGGCTTTGTTACTCTTTAATGTGTGCAATACAGTAGGTGCAGTTCCAGGCTTGGCTTAAATGGTTTCAGCACTATTG
The DNA here is from genome assembly GCF_027580225.2 of Misgurnus anguillicaudatus. NCBI lineage: Eukaryota > Metazoa > Chordata > Actinopteri > Cypriniformes > Cobitidae > Misgurnus > Misgurnus anguillicaudatus. Next base: position 37,523,047 of record NC_073344.2, read on the forward strand.
ACAGCAGACTCTGTCCTCTCTGTAAAATGTGATGTGTTCTCTTCAGACACTTTTTATGTTGTAGTAAAACATGCTTATTCAAAGAGAAAAGCCACCTTTATGATGAATACAAACCATTACAGTGTACAGAACTACCAAACACTTCTGTAAATTGCTTACGTGCAAGCATCCCATAATTCAGTAGTTTTCAAACTGGGGGCCGCGAGATGGTGGCGGGGGGCCCCAGTTTTATGACATTTTATGAAATATATTAATTTATCATGAATTCTGTGTAATTAAACCTAAAAAAAATAGGCTACTAACCAAAAGCACTACTTTTTTGTATAATTTAATGTTTTTTTTATTAAAGTTTTAGAACAGTTTTTTGTCACAATTTTTCTTTGGGGGGCCACGAAGGAATGCACCGTACACAAGGGGGGCCGCACGGTGAAAAAGTTTGGGAACCATTGCCATAATTAACCTACAGTACAGTACAAAAACTAACCGGACTTCAACTAACAATTTACAACCACATTAACAAAGACACTACACAATTGCACAGATTCTCCAGAATGATGCTTCTGTCATAACCTGGCAGAAACCAAAACATGATGAGAATATGTGAGATATTGAGGTGCGTATTGAAAGAAAACCCAAAAGTGTCTTTCTATTTCAACGCAGTTCGTTTTTCCCCATTTCTTTCACAGAAAGGAAAATTGACTGTAATGGCTGTATGACATTTCTTCTATTCTTTGTATTCACTCGTCGTTCATGGCGTTAACCTCCAATGACAATGCAGGAGACGAGCGACGGTGGACAAGCTGCGTCATGTTATCAATTCATGTGACATGACAAACTAATAACAACAGCAAATGAATGTGTATTTTGGAAGTCAGAACAGCAAATCGAAATGCACAGTCTATCCACAGTGTCTTGCGAATGAGATGCAGGAGTGTGAACAATAACTGTGCTGTTATGATGCTCTGTTGTACGAGTGACTGCTTACTTTTGTTACTGTTTTTGTTAACTGTATTATATGTAATTAGCATTTATTACACACTCGCTCGTTGAAATGCTTGATTCTGATTGGCCAGTCGCAACATTTGAAGGTTTGTTATTCAAAGATAACAACGCGCTCAAAACTAATAACACACATTAACCTGGATAATATTAAAGGCGGAGTGCACAATGTTTGAAAAACGCTTTGGAAAAGGGAGTCGGGCCGATTACCAAAACACACTTGTAGCCAATCAGCAGTAAGGGGCGTGTCTACTAAAGAATTCTGACCCTCAAAGACCTGTTAGTCTGCCTTTAAAATGTCCACCTCCACTCCATTTATTATCCTAAATTAGATGCACCTGTTTAAGGTCGTTAGCTGCATGAAGACAACTGTCCAACCCATACAATCAGTAAGAATCCAACTACTAACATGGCCAAGACCAAAGAGCTGTCCAAAGACAATAGAGACAAAATTGTACACCTGGAAAGGGCTACAGGGAAAGCAGCTTGGTGAAAAAGGTCCACTGTTGGAGCAATCATTAGAAAACGGAAGAAGCTAAACATGACACTCAATCTCCCTCGGACTGGGGCTCCATGCAAGATCTCACCTTGTGGGGTCTCAATGATCCCAAGAAAGGTGATAAATCAGCCCAAAACTGCATGGGAGGAGCTGGTCAATGACCTAAAAAGAGCTGGGACGACCATTTCCAAGGTTACTGTTGGTAATACACTAAGACGTCATGGTTTGAAATCATGCATGGCACGGAAGGTTCCCCTGCTTAAACCAGCACATGTCTAGGCCTGTCTTAAGCTTGCAAATGACCATTTGGATTATCCAGAGGAGTCATGGGAGAAAGTCATGTGGTCAGATGAGAACAAAATAGAACTTTTGGTCATAATTCCACTAAACGTGTTTGGAGGTAGAAGAATGATGAGTACCACCCCAAGAACACCATCCCTACTGTGAAGCATGGGGCTGGTAGCATCATGCTTTGGGGGTGTTTCTCTGCACATGGGACAGGGCGACTGCATGTATTCCCGTGTATTGCGAGATTTTGGGGAACAACCTCCTTCCCTCAGTTAGAGCATTGAAGATGGGTCGAGGCTGGGTCTTCCAACGTGACAATGACCTGAAGCACACAGCCAGGATAACCAAGGAGTGGCTCTGTAAGAAGCATATCAAGATTCTGACGTGGCCTAGCCAGTCTTCAGACCTAAACCCAATAGAGAATCTTTGGAGGGAGGTCAAACAGTTTTTTCATCGACTGGTCAGAAACATGACTGATCTAGAGAAGATCTGTGTGGAGGAGTGGGCCAAAATCCCTCCTGCAGTGTGTTTAAACCTGGTGAAAAACTACAGCAAACGTTTGACCTCTGTAATTGCAAACAAAGGCTTCTGTACCAAATATTAACATTGACTTTCTCAGGTGTTCAAATACTTATTTGCAGCTGTATCATACAGATAAATAGTTTAAAAAATCATTTTTTAAGATTATGTCTTTCACAGTGGACATGCACCTACGATGACAATTTCAGACCCCTCCATGATTTCTAAGTGGGAGAACTTGCAAAAAAGCAGGGTGTTCAAATACTTATTTTCCTCACTGTAAATGATAATATATATATACCACCTTGGGTGTGCGTAAATTATTCCTTACATATTATATATGTATATATTATATTTGCTCAATGTGTGCCAGTATTTGAACTGATTGCATCTCTAGCAATACAGCTGTGGGCTTCACCATCCATCCCTGTGTTGATAACAAATGCTAATAAACTCCCAAACTAATCCATCCTAACAAAGCTGTTATGGTGACAATTTAGCGTATGGACATTTGTGGTTGTCTGACAGCATTTGGCAAGCGTTCATTCTCTCAACGCCTGCACTGACCTCGTGTGAGAAAGCGTGTCAGTCTGTTAAACACATCTGCGGTTGAAACATCCAACAGTCACACCATCAATACCAGGTCAAACGTCAGACGCAATAATTACAATCATCCAGCGGCCTTACCGAATCGTGAGCATGTATGACTGTCATTGCCACACTCTCAGTTCGGTTTCGGGGAGGGGGGGCAATCCCGGTGTAAATGTGATCTGATGTTCAAAGTATATCCTGTCATCTTCTGTCTTCAATATGTAATTGCTCCAGTACTATTGCTAGCCCATTTTTCGAGCCTGTGGCAATTACAGAAATACAATGAGTCTCTCTCTCTCTCTCTCTGCCGAACGTATGTACTAATTCGCAATAAAGTGCTACAGCTGTCACTGCATTTTCTGCTCTGTTACTTCAATAAATTGGAACTGCAAAAAATAGGGAAAAATTGGCGTCTTGCATTATGGGCCGCCTCCAGTGTGCGAGCCTCCTCTCAAACACAATTTGAACAATTCTATTTCCTTTAGATGAGAAAGTGTAGCTTGTCATTGCTGGACTGGACAAATATTCATGAATCAGTTGATAATGGATTCCATTTGTCAAGAAATAATAATTTTAGATTAGGGAACTTTTTTCTTACTTTGGAACCAAAAATTTGGATTGGTCGATTTGGAATGTATTGGTGCTGTGGGATAAAAGTCAACATGTCATATTATGAATAAAACTATGAATTACTGTCATGAGCAATGAACGGTTAATGGAATCATTAACTGTGCAGCAACACTCTTAAATCGTGACAGTGGTGTGTGACTGTAAGGTAAATGTGTGTGAATGTACAAGTTAGTCTATATAAGAGCACTTTACTATTTGAAAGACATTGCACACAAGTCATTTGCAGGTCTTGTGTGTACACGTACAGACTTATGTATAGCAACATATCCTCCAGCCCACATGACAGTAGGTTGTTTGCCACTCAATTCCCTCAATACGACCCATAGGAGCGTTTTTTCTCAATTAGCGCCTGTACCAGCAGCAGGCGATGTCACAGTTACTTTCACTTTAATGCTTTGTCAGGTTTAATCTGTGTGATAGATTTTCCTGAAACTTAGTAGTGTTAGCAGTGCAAAGATCACATGGTTTGAACTCACATATTGATATATGAATATACCTTAAATTACCTTGAACTTGCTCATCCAAATTACGACTACAGCTGTAGCCTGGATCACGCAGAAGTAGGGTGACCATACGTGCCATTCTTCCCGGATGCGTCCTGGCCAGGATTTCGGTGCGTCCGGGAAGTCGTATTTATTGACCGCATACGCCATTCAGTTAAAAACATAAGACATACAATCTGAGTTTCATTCTTACCTTAAAATGTAACGGTTGCTTTCCTGTAATAATAATAATAATCCTCTATGACGTATGCGGTCGACAAATACAACTTACACCCTACGCAGAAGGAACAAGAAAAATATTTTAAAAATTTCTTTATTAATCTTTACCGTCTATCTAATTCTACCTACATATCTGACCAGTCACTTACTTTGCGTGTAAACTTTTAGTAAACTAGTAAACGTCTATTAAACAGTATTTATTCTCTGTAACTTTAAGGGATCATGTAAAAAGTTTACGCAATATGTATAAACCAACACACTTTAATTGGTAACGAAGGTCAAGTGTCATTTTATGACGACAAACACAACAGGACACTGTTGTTTGCTTACATCAGCACTTAACTTCAAAACATAACTATAGGTTGTAGTAAGCGACTTGCATATGTGATCTTTTTTGTGGGAGGACAGGTTTATCTATGGACAAATTTGTGAAATTTGACGAAATTGTCTTGTGAACATTTAGGATAGGATCAACTTTGTAATATACTTTGTAAAACAATTCTTTATCTGGTAATAATATCTGTATTTATTAAACAGTGGCAGCCAGTGACTTGCGAAGCTCGTCACAACATGTATGTAGCCCATCTATGAGCCTTTTTACACCTGGTCACTTCATGTATTTTCTCTGATACATTAAATACACTATTCATTACTCCGCCTTAAAAAACTTAAGACGCTTATGCAACAAAAGGCAGCACTTACTAGGGGTCTCAACAATAATCGTTTCGGCAATGCATCGCAGCGCCCGCATGCATGATTCAGGATCGATGCAGCATAATCGATTATGTCACTGTTTATTTTCTGGAGAGAGATGGCCGTGATAGATGTGTAAATGAAAACGCATCCTTTTCCATGGAAAGTGGGCATATGGGCACATTTCGGATTCTATGAAGTTAATGGGAAACTAGACAAGACGCTGTGTGTAAAATTCTCATCTCAGGCAGGGCTCGCAAAATCGCTAGCCCGACGTCTCGAGGCTATTGTGAATTCCTGTCGGGCTACCAAAATGTATCTCCAACATGCCCGTCAGAGACCCTCTGCACGCGCTTCTCCCGGCTAGGCTCTTCATGAGCACCTGCTTGCGCGAACTCAAGTCATTTAATAAAATAACATAATTTCATTTTTACCTTATAGACTAACATCGTTTTAGCGTTTATTTTTTCTTTCTTCAGTTAGTAACTTAAATATGTGAGAAGGAAAATATGTTTGAGTGATTTCCGATCGATTTGACACATATAGGCTATTGAGAGTATATGATGTTACAAGCTGATAGGTGACTAAACAGCAGTGGTAAGATATGTTTACCTAAAGCGAATAGAATGTGTGTTTGTCATTTCGTTTTACCTCAGAGTCTAACATTAGGGGAACATAAAGGGAATTAAAGGTTTATTCCTTTTGTAATAAATATCTGCTTTAAGTCTTCTATATTGTGTTTAAAGTCAGTGGTTGTTTATATATTTGATAAAATACCATGTTATCTAAAGACAATGTGTGATGTGTTGAGGTATTTTTTTATAAAAAATAACCTGTGTTATAATACATCATATAACATTTTAGTAACATAACAATTAAATCATTCTAACGTTAGGGGAACATAAAAATAACCTAAAAATAACATTGGGGGATGTTTATTTTCTTAAAGAAAACATTCCTGGCTAACCAAAAACCTTGGAAAATAGGGGAACGTTTTGGGAACCAAATTGTTAGCTGGGGATGGGCAGGAATAGTTGGCTTACATGGAAATCCAGGATTTATCAATATTCTACATTTAACAGTGCATTTTTTATTCGGTCTACTTATATTCATTTCGGGCTACCAAAAATTAGAGTGTCTGCCCGAAGGGATTACAGGGATTTAAAAATGTTGCGAGCCCTGCTCAGGTATATAATTGTCATTGTCTTAAAGCTGCTCAGCTTCCGTTTTTGTTGAGAATAGTTGCACTTGACTTTACTACTTGACTTATTAAAAAATTGCCTTGTTGTGTACAGTAGAATTCTGATGCATCGCAATGCATCGTAGAATCGAATTGAATTAAATCGTTACCTGGTGAATCGTAATTGAATTGAATTGTGAGGGCAGTGCCAATGCACACCCCTAGCACTTACTGTATGTTTTACTGTATGTTGGGAACGGGACACGCGTCTCCTTGCTCGGCATGAGCTGGAGCGTGCAGCACAGAGTAGCAGGAGAGTTACAGCACAATGATTTAACGTACAGGTCCATGACGGGGAAAAGCGTTCACAAAACTCTCTCTCAAAGTTTTATTTCATTGTTTAATATCATTCGAGTTTTGTCATTGCACTCTTTTATTGGTTCTAGAAGCTTTTTTTAACCGCTGTCGTCTCCCATAAAGCGATAAGCGTGTTGTCTTTGTTTGTTTGCCTCTTTGCCGGCTAACTTCCGGGAGACGTGTTTACGTTTGGGAGGAGTTATTCGCAGACATATGTTGTTTCATCAACCAGATGTATTAACACTTGTCCAGTTTCGTCTGAAATGCGGCTCAGACCACCTCCTGAAGTGGTTTGAGCGATCGGATTTAAATCCGTCTCGAAAACGTTTCGGAGGGCATTTACACCTGATCTTTTTACGATCGGATAGCTATCAGAGAAAACACATGAAGTGACCAGGTGTAAAAAGCCCCTATGTGTGGTTCGTCGAAAAATCCTATTGACTTAACATTGCGCCAAACTTTGACAGGACATAGCTTCTCTTGAGGATTTTGTAGAAACATGTGGGTTACATCATTTGAAGAGGGGTGGTAGGCTCTGTAAGAACATCACATTGGGATGATGTATGTTGGGTTTACTCAGGCAGTGTACCCCTGGGGTGTAAGAGGCTCCCAAATGTGCACCAATGAAAAGTCAATGGGGTGAAAATCCCATAGACTAGCATTGCGAAAAATTTTGACGAGTCATAGCTCCGAGCGAGGTTTTTATAGAAACATGTGGGTTACTAAATTTTAAGAGGGTGCTAGGACGTCCCCCACAATGGGGTGTAAGGTTACCCTAGCAACCATTTTGGATGAGGGTGCTAGGACGTCCCCCACAATGGGGTGTAAGGTTACCCTAGCAACCATTTTGGGCACCCTAGCAACCTATCCCATAGACTGCCATCATACAATGCCCAGATGGATTTCTTTGCGCCACGGTGTCATAGAGACATGGGGGTGGGCTCATTTTACTCAGGCATCCAATCAGTCTACCAGGATACTTACAGAGTTACTAAGCCAGGCCCCTAGCAACCACTTTTGAGCACCCTAGCAACATAAAATTCAAAGAGTTATATCTTCAAATCTGAATGCCATGGCGACATGAGGGTTGGTTTATATCGTTCATGCTGTCAAGTAGCCTATGGAGCATCATCAATGGCCACTCCCAAGCGACGCCCTAGCAACCAAAGACAGTACCCTAGCAACAGATCCCATAGACTGCCATTATAAAATACCCAGATGGATATCTTTGCATCACATTGTCAGAGCGACATGGGGGTGGGCTCATTTTACTTAGGCATCCTATCAGTCTGTCAGGATCCTTACAGAGGTATTAAGCCATGCCCCTAGAATCCAAATACAGTACCCTAGCAACCAATTAAACAAAGCCTTATATCTCCGCATCAGAACATCGAAGAGACATGGAAGTTGGACCGTTTGACTCGTGACTCAGAGTGTAATCACTAGTGGATGCAATTTTTTCCCTAGCAACCAAATACAGGACCCTAGCAACCAAATAAACAAAGCCTTATATCTCCGCATCAGAACATCGTAGAGACATGGAAGTTGGACCGTTTGCTCTGACTCGGAGTGTAATCACCAGTAGGTGCCATTTTTTCCTAGCAACCAAATTCAGGACCCTAGCAACCGAATAAACAAAGCCTTTTACCTCCGCATCAGAACATCGTAGCGACATGGAAGTTGGACCGTTTGACTCAGAGTGCAATCACCAGTGGGTGCCAATTTTTTCCTAGCAACCAAATACAGCACCCTAGCAACCGATTAAACAAAGCCTTTTATCGCCGCATCAGAACATCGTAGAGACACTGTGGTGGGCTCTTTTGACTCATTTTCACATTGTTGTAACATTTTGTACACTGAAATTTGTCAGGGTAAGCACCACTTCATATTTTCTTCAGAAAATGTACCTATTACCGTTGTGTTTTAGAAGTGAAGAAAATGTAATGTAACTTGTAATATTGTAATATGTAATATAATTGTTGTTTATATTTACTGTCAAACTGTATTCATTATTAACTTAGGATACTTCATCATTTGATAACTGTATACAAACAGTAATTTCACTGATTATATTATTAATGTTATTGATAAAAAGTTTTTTTTATTAATTTTAATGTTCTAGTTTGCAGGAAATATCATAGCACTTGTCCTGGTATACATACTATAATAGACCAGTCCAACACATCCTCACCCCATGTCGTCAATATTTGACGACACTTGACCATTCGTCAATATGTGACGGGGAGGGTATACCTTTCGCGTCATTTTTTGACGAACTGGGGACTTCAATACTATACTAACATCCGTTGCATTCTCTTTCCTATTTTCTTACCATTTTCGCGTCGGTTTAGGGTTAGATTACGCAAAATTAAACAGTGTACGCGAAATTAAACAGTTGTCACCTGGCGTTGGGGTTAGAGTTAGGTACGACAGTTGTCACCTGGCGTTGGGGTTAGAGTTAGGTTTGGGTAGGGATGTCATTATGTAAATCTAACCCTAAACCGACGCGAAAATGGTAAGAAAATAGGAAAGAGAATGCAACAGACGTAATATTATTGAAGTCCCCAGTTCGTCAAAAAATTACGCGAAAGGTATACCCTCCCCGTCACATATTGACGAATGGTCAAGTGTCGTCAAATATTGACGACATGGGGTGAGGATGGGTTGACCAGTCTGCCCCCCCAACTCAAATGTGAAGCTACGCCTACGTAAAATGTGCTATTAAATTATCTAAATATTATCTTAAAATCTCAGGAGGTTCTTGAAGTAAATCTTTAGGTCAAGGTCTGAAAACCCCTGATCTATAGTAATTACAATTAACTGTATACCTAAACAATGAAAGTCTGTGGTACAGTATGTCCCCATTTAGATGGATAAATAAATGTGTGAGTGATTCTGTGTGTGCCTATCCAACCATCCTTTGGGGACAAATTTGTGAGACAAATTTGCCAAACTTCTCCTTTGGGGACATTTGGGATGGCCTCGTTTGTACAAATATGTAAGTTCTAAAAATGCAACAACAAAAAAATATAATAATCTGTTAGTGCATTTTAGTTAGTTAGTTAGTTGCATAACATATATGCATAAATAACAGTATGTTTCAGCAAAGTTCATGTCATGTCCTCATCTACATAAAAGGGCAAAATAAATGTGTGTGCCCAAGAGGGAAAACTCGAAAAAAGATCCTCTCAGTGTATTTGACCTGTAACCACAGCTCTTATTGTTGGGTAACAGAGATAACAGGGTAACAGGGAGCAGCTGTCGGATCAAGCTTTTCTCCAAATGATTTGTGTGTGTGCGTGTGTGCGTGTGTGCGCGCGTGCGCGTGTGTGTGGTGTATAGAATATGTTTGTGTAAGGGTGCAGAGCAGGCTAAAGGAAACGACAGTAGCTTCTCTGTGCAGCAAGCTTTCCACAATGTAAAGGAAAGGCAGAGCGAGAGGAATAGAGGAGCGTCTCTTGTTAGGGATCATTTATTAACTGAGATCATCTCTTCGTTGGCCTCGGGGTAATAACTAATGTCAATGGCAAATTTCACAGTTGTCTAGAGAAATGAATTAAATTTGCAATAAAAGGCCCTTTGGCTTGTTGTACATGCTCATTTATTGGAGTTGGTGAACTAGGACTGTAGAGCAACGGCAAACGTTGCCTTCATTTCCCCTCTTGTGAAAACGTGACCTTTTTCTCTCATTATTGTGAGGAAAGGATGGAGAGTTTTGAGGAAAGAAAGGGGGCCTCGTCGTTCAGGGGCCCCGAAAGGCGCGTTACCTCACACTCACTGACGCTAATGAGTCTTACAGATAGTATTCCAACATTTAACCATGGATGTGAACCCTGCATTTACATCTAACCTCACTACACTCTTAGTCCACTATTCATCGCCTTTCTTTCACACTTTGTCTGCGACTCAATGGGTGTGATTTTGTGAGCGCGCTCGCGTTTATACGTGTGTGAGCGGAGGGGAAGAGAGAGAGAGAAAATGTGTGTGTGTGAGACGTGAATTAGAGATTAAAACTCTAAAGTATTCTCTAATCCAGGCATTGAGGGTTAGCGATGTGAGGAGTGAGAATGGAGTGAGCACAAAGGCTCCCCACGGCCCCAGACTCACGCCATCACTGCTGCTCCTGACGGCCACACAAAAAAGTCCCGCGTACCCCCCCCCCTCTGTCCCACCTCGGCCCGAAAAAAAAAACCTGTCAGCTCTCTTCCATACCCCCGCTAACGCTCTGCCCCCGGCAGTCAGGACCGTAGGGGTGAGGAGGGGGGACATTAAGAAAAGACCCAAAAATTAGACGAATTCTCCTCTCTTTTCTCGCTCCCTTTCTCTGAGGACAGATGACAAATAATGGCGTGATTGAGCCTGTGTTTCAGTCACACATGTCCCCCCGTAGCCAGCTGCCAGTGGGGAGCAGTACGAGAGGTTAATTGAGGAAAGGGTTATGAAAATAAAGCGCAAGAATCAGTCGGATTCCGCTCAAAGAAGAGGAAAAACGGCATCCTGTCGAATAATGCTCGGCACAAAGAGAAAAGATCAGGAGCGCAACACTGAAAACAGACACAAAATAAGTTACTGTCTCCTTTCAGAAAAAAAACGAGGAAATTCCGAGCCACAATAATTATTCAAAAACAAATAATTTCATGCCACAGAATTGGAAAATCAACTACCATTCTAAGGCCCGCCATTTTATTTGCCTCCGTCACATTTTGAGAGATAAATGTAACATTTAGCTGTTAATTCTAGCATCTGAAGTGTTCGCCTTCAGATGATTTAATTGGCCTGCAATTTTCTCCTGTCAAAAAAGCATCGTGCACCTCTGATGAGAGCGAGCGAGCAGGAGTGTGAGAGTTAATTAGCGACCTTATTACAGACCTGGAAGTGTCGGGTGTGTCCCTTTCTCCATACCTCTCCCATTCTTACATTTGCCAAGAAATACTTTCGGTTTTTCTCGCGACCATACTAAACAAAATTGACATTTCTCTGTGTTGAAAACAGTATTTTAACTTTAAGTCTGAAATCACATGGGACAAAACCTCTATTCTGTGTCCAAATTCAGACGTGAACAATAGTTGGTGACATCTACCATCGTTACTTTCTTTAGTGAAGCTAAAATTCTCTTGGTCAAATGACTCGGTTTTGTTTAGGTTACCAAGTGTATTTCTAACTTTGCAAACTGCCCACTATGGCCAGTGCTGGAACTGCAGTTCATAGCACAAATGCGCAGGTGATTCTCACGAAGTTAGACTTATGAGGTGTCATGAAACATTTTGATAAAAAAGTAAATGCAAAGTAAGAATATCAAAATAAGAAGCATACAGTTCCAAACATCTCTTCATGTACTATTTTGCACATGATTTCAAATGACATCATACAAACCAATTTAGTTTTTTCCCACATTTAAGGGGAAAATTTTCATTACCGCAATGTGTCCATGACTGGATTTTGGTTCTTTGACATGGAAATATTTAAAAAATATAAAAAAGTAAAAGCTTCAGTCCATGTTATACTATAAACATTTACAGTCAAGAAACATGTGGTATTTGGTGATCATTGGTAAATGTAGAGAGAATAATAAGGAATATAAATGTGTCCAAGAAAAATTTTCTCATCCTCCGCAACAATTTTCAAAAAATGTTTAAGCCTTCAAGGAACGAACATTTCAAAAAAAAAAATGGTGGGAAGGGACACTCAAGATGGCTACCTGGTAAGCAGTACTTATTTTTTTCTCTCCAGATAAAACTTCAAATTTTGTTCGTCATAGTACCTAGACAACTTTTTAGTTCTCATTACCGAAACATGAGTTTGTAAATTTATATATTTAATGTAATATCATGTTGCAGTAATGATAATTTTTTATAACGATAATCTTAAAAATTTTTTAATTCTATGGGAAATATTTTTAAATCCTCTAAAAATAATGGTTATAGTAAGTTCAGACCTTAAAAAAAATGGCTTCAATGCTTTTAAAAAAAATCTGGTACTGGACACCTTTTAGGTCTGGATTTCGTGAGAATCACCCACAATGCGTAAGTAAATGTCATCCAACTGAAACATCAGAGTAGTACTTATAAATAACTTCCGAATCCTAACAATACTAACACCAAAAGTGCATTTTTCAGAGTTCCCTATTGTAGTTTTTTTACCTACACAAATTTCTAAATCGGACATGACCTCAAACTACTGCTTCACCAAAATGGACGCAATTTGTCATGGTGGGGTCAGTTGTCGGTGCATCAATATTCAAAACCAACATTGTGATTTCCCATGAGATCAAGTTCACAAAACCTCCAGACTGTGTCCAGCTGACATCCCAGAAAAGCAGGGGAGTTAAATGCTGACCTGGTCTACAGCGGACCGCAGGAGGGAGATTTCTAGGCCTCTCTACAGAGGTAATAAAATGATTAGGAGGAGATGACGGATCTTGCTGCTAGTTGATTACAGCTGAACTGTCTCATGAGTAGGAGCTAATTAGAGCTGAATGAAGTGAATGGAAAGACACAGTATGGCTCTGCCGTGACGCCTGGGCAAAACTGTGCGGAGTGTTCAACCGCCTCATGAAACCGATTCTCTGCTGTTCCCGACCAACCGCCTTACATCCGATTACATTTAGGGACGTGTTCAGTCTCTCGAGCCCGGGATTACATTCAGGAGCAGACTCAGATTAAGTTTAACCACAGGCTCAGTCTCAGAGTCAGGATTAGGTTTAAGCACAGGCTCAAGATTACGTTTCAATCTCAGACAAACACATTTAGATATTAAGGCAGCGGCGTTGAGATATTGCCTGATTTATTAACAACAAATATGTGCATACAACAAAATATTCATTTTTTTTCTGATTGGAAATATAAACTGTTGCTTACAGAGAACAAGTAAGAGCAACCATATAACATTTAAGGGATAAATATTCAAACTGAAAGGAAGATAGTGAGGATAATAATAATATGCATAGAAACGTGATAATGGCAAAATCCCTAAAGAGATGCTCTGGTGCACTAAAACTGTAATATTTAGAATATATTATTTAAAAATGAGAACTTTAAAGGAAAACACCACCGTTTTTCAATATTTTACTGTGTTCTTACCTCAACTTAGATTAATTAATACATACCCATATTTTTCCAATGAGTGCACTTTAAATCTTTGTACAGCGCTTCTTGAATGTGTTAGCATTTAGCCTAGCTCGAAACAAAAGTTTTATTTTGTGCCACCATACTTACTCGTATTACTACTCATGCAACAGTCTTTAAATAGGGAAAACATGGAAGTGTTAGGTGGCTTATAAATTCATCCCTGTTTGGATCCTAAGGAATAAATGGGGCTAGGCTAAATGCTAACACATTCACAAGGTGCTGTACAAAGATTAAGTGCACGCATTGAAAAAAGATATGTATGTATTAATTAGTCTAAGTTGAGGTAAGAACATAGTAATATAATGAAAAACGGTGGTGTTTTCCTTTAAGACTGCTCTTCAGACTCCTCTCAAATGTCCAATGGCAAAGTGACAAATAGTTTCAAACTGGCGAAAAACATGCAAATGCTGCAGGGAGACAAATGTCCAACCTTGCGTTTAGTGAGGAGGTAAGGTCATCCCTGACTCCATCTATCACAGCTGTAATCAGGCGGACGCAGGCTAACCACGAGGCCGGCTTCAGCTGCATAGATAAGCGCGCACGAGCAGGGAAAGCCAGCTTAGATAAAAACAGGAAAAAACTGATAAAAGATTCAACAAGTAAACACTCTCCGCAGCAGCTGTGGTGTTCCCCTTTGTAGTCTTTAACTGCGGGGCTGACGTGAGGTTACGCACGTCTCTTTTGCTTGCTTTCCCTTTCATACACAGATATTTTTTCTTTAAAATTATCTGCGACTATAATGTTGGCTTTGATTATAGTTTGGGCTTATTTGTGTACAGTAGCTTGTCAAGATAGTTGGAATGGATTTAACATAACACATGCTGATCATCTAAAGGCAAATGCATATACATTTATTAGGCTGACTGCATTTATGTGCACAAACATTCTTCTTTAAAATATCTGGCTGCATTTTAAAACAATCTGTCCCTGTTGCAATTCATTTAAAACTAAAATTTGAGTTTAAAAGAATCAACTGCTGACTGAGAACGAACTGAAACTGTTTATCCCCTTTGCAAACGTGCAACTTTTTGCAGTTATTTTGTGATTGTAATATCCTAATCTGATAATGTATGCAGAGTCGGCACAGAATGCCACAGTGCCCGAGGGGATTCTGATATTTACCTGCCTTACCTGAGATCGTGTTAACTTCCCTCTGCTCATCAGGTGTGAATGAATGCAGCCTTGCCTGATGAACAGGTGTCGTAAGTATGAAAGATCTTGGCAGATATTAAATAATTTTTTTAATTAATATTTAAGAAGAGTTTGTCAAAATCATAGGTTGTCATAATTTGTCATTCATAACTAATCAAATTAAACAGTTCAGATTTTTTTAACCATTTTACAGGGGGGAAAATAAAATTAATTAATTAATTATAATAATAGTAATGTTATTATTAACTGTTTATTACTGTATTATTATTATTCTTATATTATTATACATATATAAGACCTTAGGTTGAAACCCTGACTCTAGTGATAGTGTGTGCGTGTGTGTGTGCATGTGTGTCCATATATTTTCTCAATAATTTTATTAATCACATTCTTGCCCTTTATTACTGCCAAAACTCTTGTCATTCGTCACTGTGGATTTTGCCTCTTTGACATTGGCTGGGCTGTTTGTGATGAGCTATTTGTCCTGGGTGGGGTGGGACCGCTGGCTGGCTGGCTGATGGGCTGACGGGCCAGGCTGGAGCATCACGCGGGGAGAGACTGTGTCATGTTTTACAGCGCCTTGTGCTAAATAGGCCCTCTGCCATTAATCTACCGTCCTCCATTGGAGAGAGAGCGTTGGCCAAGCTGGTGAATGTCTAAACAGACCTGCGGTCATGATTTATAAGGCCTATCCTCCATTAAAGATGCACCACAGCTTTTACACGCCGGACAGCTAAGGACATCCAGCACACATTGCTAACATAAAGACATGGGAGTGCGGTTATGAAAAGATATGCGATGTAAGGCAAGCGACAAGCAGGGTTTATACAAGGATGAAAGGCAAAGGTTAGAGCATCTATTTAATTACAAACCGCTATAAAGTAAGATTGCAAACCTGACCACATTGTCAGATTTTAATGTATGCATATATGCGCATGTCTGGATGCCCAAATGTGTGTGTGTGTTAGGGTGTGTACGTGTGTGAGAGAGTGAGAAGCTTTATTCTGGCAGTGGTAATCCATCCATTGTGCTGAAATTCTCCATCTGTATCAGTTTATTGAGAGCACATTGGCCCTGGGGTCTGTAACTGAGCTGGACCCTGTCTGACAGTCCTGTGTGTGTGTGTGTGTGTTGGGGGGCAGGGGCAGTGGACCATGGGAAAAACACCGCCCCACACCTCTCTGCAGCACTTGTTCTACCCCACTTCACACGCACACACACCAAACATAGGCCACTTGTCACTGACCCCCTCCGCTCTCTCTGTGCCCATTCTGCCTCACCCTTCATGGCCCCTCCTCGCACATGTGTTCTTAACACTAAACACCCCAGAATACCCCGACCCAGCATCCTCTGCCTTTCTGAACCGCCCACCGACACCACGCCCAGGGCTCTTCCTGTACCTCAAAGTGCATAGAACAACGTCTTATACCTAAGACCTTTAATCCCAGACATAGCCTTTAGATTAGCACTCTTTTGAAGAAGCGAGAAATGTGCAATTATAAAAGTCAAAGCGTTTGCAAAGCCGGTCATGGGAAACAAAGGGTTAATGGATGTTGTGCATGCGTGTTTGTAGATATGTCCATGCGTGTGGATGTGTGTGCACCTTGCTCCTCTGTAACCGTTTTTAAAGCGAGCCCTGATTAGAAATTTACAGAAGTAGAAAAAAAAACATAATATTATGTATGAAATGAATCATTAACATGGACCATTAAGTTCTCTATTTTCATTTAATTGAATTTGTCAGCAGTATCCTCTTTAACTGAAAACCACTCATAACTGCTAAATTAAATAATAATTAAAGATACAACTATCAGAGGATTTGAGGGGAAGTCAGGGAGCATTTATTTCCGATCCAAGGCGTAATTTATTCAAATTATATAGGAGAGCGATTGAGAAAATTAGATGCATATTCCTTTCAGGCCTTTAAAGGAGAAAAATGCAACAAGTTTTCTAACAGAATCGCTTATATCGGCGCACCATGCTAATGAGATTTACGAGACTTTATTTTCTTTAAATAAAATATTTATTTGGATTTAATCTTTTTTACCCAAATACTAAACATAATATCACAAACAATACTGATGCACTATAAGGTATAAATTTATACCATCAAAGTTTAAAAACATCATCATAGTTGATAAAAGATAAGTGTAAGAGAGCCAGCAGATTGAATAGCACCTGTTGGTGATCCCTAAAAGCCAGTAAGGAAAAATAAATAAGCAGAGAGTCTAAAATTTGGTAGGTAGGAAGTACTAGATAAAAAAGACAGAACATAGGACCAGCTGAGAGTGGTCGAGAAAAATCGATTTTGAGAGAGAAAGAGAATAAGTGTAGCCAGTAGGGGGAGGCAAGTATAAAGAAAAGTGCAGAGCATAAAAACAGACAGAGAAACAGAAAGAGAGAGGGGGGAGAGTGATGGAGAGAGAGGACACATATACACACTCACACACATCTGTCTCATAACCTAGATACGTCCAAGGCATACATGTTTGAAAATCTTACCAATCCATACTGGCGGTTAGGGTAGGTAGGATGTTGTACGGTTTACGCAACGACATGGTGAATGACTGTGCTAGCTGAAGTGTGATAAGATGGGCTGTTTGTTTGTGTGTGTCTGAACGCTTTATGTACGCTACTGTGTAATCTGTGAACCTACACTGCATATTTACCACCAAACACATGAATATTGAAATCATGGGTGGCGCGGTACCGTTTTACTTATTCGACCTGCAACTCCGTGGCACCTGCACCTGTTGCCTGCATTTCGGGATTCACCATGCTATTTCGTTAACTCCACCCCCCAGTCTCTCACTCTTCCTCTCTCGCTCACCCTCTATATATGTTTATGCATGTAAGTCTGTGACTTTTCAAAATGCTGCTTGTGCGGGATACAATATGACTCATGAGGTTGTTCAGGTAGGCAGTGAGAAAAGCGACAGCTCTAACCCACTCGTTCAGCTGCTGGGCCTTCTGTGTGTGTGTGTGTGTGTTACTTTAAGAGAGTGACAGAGGGCAAAAAGAGAGGTGGATGGAGAAACGGCAAGAGAATTGAGAAAGTGATGGAAATTCCACAAATCACACCCCGAAGCAGAATCAGCGAGGTTGCCCGGGGATTCGTGAATCTGGCTGGTTGCCCTCTGTTCCTTGTGTGTATGTTTGCGTATATTTTGTGTGTGTTGGATATTTGTCCTCGCTGAATGTCGCTGAACGTTGCTTCCTCCTCCCCTCGTACCTGAATAAAAGGCTGCGTTCGCTAAGTGCAGACGGATCTATTTCACCGTGGAACTGCGCACACAAAGCCTGGAGTGTAGCTCTCATGCCACTGCTGGGTATCTCTTACGCCCTCTCACATTTACCATTCTCTCTCGACGCGCTGACCGAAAGTTGACACTGCGGATGGACCGACAGATAGGCTTAACTCAATATCGTGCCGCCCAAGTAAAGACAAGCCCTCCCTGCTCTGTTTTTAATACTCTCGCTTTCTTTCTTTCTTTCTTTCTTTCTTTCTCTCAGGGCTCTGGTACGGCTAAAGCTCTAGAAAGTTCTTCCGAAAGAGTCCTCACACTTTCTTAGTCACACTAGAGTGATTGTATTTGGGGGAGTGGGGTTCTAGAGTGATGTAAATCGTCCCTCACTCTTCCTGGCAGCGGTGACACACGTGAGCATTCAGTGTTCCAGTGTGTTCCGCTGTGTTCCGCTGGGCAATGGACGGACAAGCATGGCACTCAGATGAGCGAGCTGGCAGGAAGCTGACCAGGAACTCCATTAAAAACGACACAGCTTACTTTAATTACCATGACTGGGCAGCCAAGTTTAAGCACAGCTACACACACACACACACGCACCATTTTTCTAAATTTAGGTTCACTTTTGCACAAAAACATCCACACACATACATGCATGCTTGCACAGAGTCACATCTCCCCTCTCTGTTAAAAAGGCTGTAAAAATAGTGACCATAATGATGGCATTTTAAAACTGTGTTAAAATGTCTTAGTACTCATTATAAAAACAGCTACATTGTAAATTGCGTTGCATTGTTACTTTTTATATAAAGTAATACATTCAGTTACATTAGCATTTCTTTTTGTCAGCCAGCTGACTGAGACTGCAGACCGCTTTGATACCATTGATACTTGTTGTTTTCCTGTGGAGAAAGTATTTATCCTCATGGCATGGCTTGTATGTAGCTACAAACAGGCTTTTTTAAAGAAAAAGAGCATTACCAGACATTGAAATGTGGTATAGGTGTATTACCATAGGAAACTTACTCACAAGAACATGAATCACACATTTACCGGTAAATGTTATGTTTAAAGAAAAAAAAACACTGTTTTTCAATATTTTTCTTACCTCAACTTGATGAATTAATACATACCTATCTTTTTCAATGCGTGCACTTTTAATCTTTGTACAGCGCCTTGTGAATGTGTTAGCATTTAGCCTAGCCCCATTCATTCCTATGGCTCCAAACAGGGAGGAATTTAGAAGCCACCAAACACTTCCACGTTTTCCCTATTTGTTACATGAGTAGTTACACGAGTAAGTATGGTGGCACAAAATAAAACTTTTGTTTGGAGCCATAGGAATGAATGGGGCTAGGCTAAATGCTAAAACATTCAAGAAGCGCTGTACAAAGATTAAGTCCACGCATTGAAAAAGATAGGTATGTATTATTTCATCTAAGTTGATGTAAGAACATAGTAAAATATTGAAAAACGGTGGTGTTTTCCTTTAAAAAAGCTAAATTTGTGCATCAATACTATAGATAACAACATTTTATTTGATAAATTCACACAATGGGTGCACCTGCAATTCCAGCAACTCCATCGCTGCTGTATTGCGACTCTAAAGATCTTTGCACACGTTTGCATTTTTCGTATTCGTTTTCCTACAAATTTGTCACGCACAGAAATATTCCATGTGTCCAATGTGTATTAATTCATCTGCTGAGAAAAAATTTGTAAAACATTAAAAAATTAAGTCTTTGTAAGTTAGCACTATTCACTGTAAATGGATGATTAGCAACAAGCTATCGTTTAGCTTACTTGAGCAAGGCAGCTTTCTCAGTTCCTTCCTGTTGGAGGCTGCTGCCGCTGTCCACTACACATCAGGTGTGTGCGCTTGTGTGTGTGTTCACTACACTGGGATGAGTTAAATCCAGGGGTCACAATTCGAATGTGGGCTACCTGAAGATTTCTACCAGCACTTTCTATCTGTCTTTATAGACCCCTTAAAAGTTTGTAAACATTGCAACGTCTCCGGTTGGGTGGGGGCTTAGCTGGAGGCAAAAAGAGGCTTGGACGCAATGTTAACAAGCATAAGCCAGCTCGTTTTAGGAGGGATTTATTAAACATGAAACTATCGCTGGGCTAACTATGATTAGCAATGTGGATTATTTTGAGAGACCATTCAAAGGATGGCACACACATCTATCGCTGTATGTTGGTTTAACATTTAAGTTAGCTAATGCACTGATGGTTGGCGACTTTTCACCTATAAAACAGAAACTTGCTGATTTGTACTAGATAAAACCAACACACCAGTACATATGCATAGATTATTTTACCTGAAATGAAGTGTGCACTGCAAACACGAGCTGTATTTATGATCGACTCCGTCCAGTTTGTACGCCGTATTGCATTCAACCACAATTGTCTTCTTGATTTCTGTGAAGGAATGTCTGCCGGGATCCGGTAAAACTTTAGTTTTGAACCAAAAGTTCTGTTCTGGCAAGACGACATTTTAAAGTCAAAACCTCAAACTTTTAGTGCGCCCTGCTATGAATTCTTCCTTATGTTTTGCCTCCAGGTAGAGCGGTGACGTCACAGTGACGTAGGCAATTAAGGGGTCTATATTCCGTCTCTTTGTATTCATCAATGTGTACTGTGAGATGATGTGGATCAACTTGTCAGACGCTATTGTGACTCACAGACTGTAAGTTAACTCCTGTCAGAATTGCCAATGCTATCTCACAAGAATTTGTACATATTTTACTAGTTGGCTAAATCGTATTTATTCATACGACCACTTTTGTAAGTTTTTGTACGATTTGCCTTGACCCCTGTGACGTTGGGGTTAGGTGCGGGGTAAGGGGGTACGGTTTTGTTGTTGATTTTTTCATGAGAATCATATGTTTTTGCGAAATATATTCGTAAAATATGTACGAATTCTTGTGAGATCAGGCTGGCATTGCACTGTGAGCGACTCTTTCAAACATGGTAAGGAGCATCACATTTCTGGATGACGTCAGATGTATTCAGGCCAATCACAACGTACAGATTAGCTAACCAATCAGGGACACAGGGCTTTTCAGATCGATGAGCTTTGTACAAAATCAGAGCGTTGAGAAAGGCATGATATCTGCAGCTACAAAAATGTACAGTATGTGGAAAATAATGTGTTTTTTTAACCATAAACCATGCGAATACATTGGCCAATCACGGCAAATGCGTTTTAAACGCTTGGAAACTCAATGCGGACAATGGAAAAACGCGGATGACGTCAGGTGCTTTTCCGCTCTCAACTCACCTTCAAAAACGCATGCTGGGGCAGGCGGCAAAAAGCGCAAAGGCGTTCGGCGTGCATAAACAGTGCGCATAATGCTCACTGCCCAAAAAAAAAAAAAAAAACATTAAAAAAAGGTGAATGCAACTGCCATAAATGCGTTTGGTGTGATTGTCCCCTTAAACACACCACAATTGATGGACAGCTATCCCTGGGAAGACACAGCATTATTGTATTTTGAATCGAAAAGAAAGGTCCAAAATAAAACCAGTGCATTACTTTCAGGTCAGTTCACAAGCCTGTGAAAATGTATAGCTTTGGCTGCTGACACCACCAATATCTGCCTGATTTAAATAGTATAATAATGTACCAATTGATATTATGTAACTTCAATTGTTTAAATGACATTGTGCTGTATTGTGCTTTGAAGCATGGTAAAGATATCTATGCTGAAGACAATTGTTGTTTATGCTGATAACAAGGGTCTATGCCCGTATGTATTATTTGAATGAACAAAACCTGTTTAACTGAATGCTTGAGTGATAGATAAATCAATCAAACACATTACTGAGAAAATAACCATACATAACAACTTTTGCTTTTGTTAATAGACATCTGCTGTTTTCTTAAAGCTTACTTTTCATTTACTTACAAGAAAGACATTAAAGGGACACTTGACCCATTTGCATTAAGCTTTGTATCATTAGAAACCCAGTCATGTCTTTGAATGGTTGTGCATCATTCCCTCAGTTTCCCCTGAGACAGGAAAAATACAGATTTCAGTGTTGCCTTTTTTTATAATTTTGCATCATTGTAAGCAGGAAGTCCAATATCTTTGTTGAGGGGGTGAGACTACAAACACTCCTTTCTCGGTCAAACAGGCACCAAATTCCCAATGTATGATACATTTCTACAACAAATATGACACACTTTCAATAAAGATGAATGTTTCTACCGGTGAAATGCTCCTTTAAGTAATTCTCCAAAATTGCTTGGATTTAAACTGACTGTCATACGATTAGCTTTTGTCCATTAGCTACACAGCTACAGATGCAGAAATATATGCTAAAATATATACTTGCATGATTGTAGTTTGTGTTGCTGTCAAAATACAAGTATAAATGATAACAATAGCATTTGAATAAAGTTCTATTCTCACACATACTATAGTTGTGTGTGATTTTGTTGTTGTTTTTTTAACTAAAGGGGGCATCACAGTAAAAGTCCACTTAGGGCACCCATTTGGCCTACAGCGGCCCTGTAGAACATTATTACAAATATGCTTTTTGCCTATGGTTGTGCAAATAAAATAATTAAACAATTAAATTAGCTAATAATTTAAGCAATATGTTCTACATTGTTATGGACTGTAGCAATTAATAAAAAAAAATTAATAATAATAATATCAAGGAATTCTTTCATCTTTACCTGCTTCTTTCATAACGTTTTTTTTTATTAGGCTATAGTATACAGAATTCATACAAACTTACACAGCTTACATCATATTATACAGAGGTACAATATATGAGTGAGAAAAGGAACAACAACAATTTATGTCAGGGCTACAATTAAATATACAGTTAAAGAAACAAAAGTGCCCTCATAAGTCTTTATTGATCTCCCATAAGTTTGCGATAGTGACGTCATGTCTGAGGCAGTTTTGTCCGAGGTCATTTTGTCCGATGTATGATTGAGTAAGACCTGATGTCTTTTAGTCTAAGCCGTTTTGCCCGATGCCTGATGTGCGAGACTTTAATCCTGACCATGTTTTTTTCTGAGAACGGATGCTTTTAAGTCTGAGGTGCAATGTCGTTTTATCTGATGCCTGAGTATTGACGCTGAGGTCTGAGGATGTCCTAAAATGTACATGTAGTCTTGAAATACACAGCTTTGTTTGAAGCATGATTTAGATTTTTTTTTACAATTTTTTTTAATGACTTACAGCATTTAGTGGAATCAGATTAGAAGCTGAGGTGCAGAATGGTGTCATAAAAATCACTGATCTGTATTCGTAAAAAAAAGAGACTACACTTTGAATGCTTATATCTTATAGATTGTTGCCATTGTTTTGAAGCACATAGTTCATAGATATCTTAAAAACAAGAAACATATTTATATTAAGTTTGATGTCATTTAATGTTACCACGGTACTTATTTTCTCATTCTTTAGATACAATGTGTGAATGTGCTTGAGACAGAACATGCACAGCCACATGAACAAAGTATGAATACCCTTTAACAGAACCTACAAACTAAACTGTCTGAAAATAATGGTCCCAAACTGTCATTGGGGCAGTTTTTTTTTAAAAAGGTCCCAATATGAACCATTTAGGTACAGATGTATACATTTGGTACCAATATATACTGTACCTTTAACATACTAATATGCACTTTGGAAATTTGGTACCAATATGTACCTAATATGAACTCTTTAGGTGCAAGGTGTGCTTTTTGAAAGGGTACCGCCCCAGTGACAGCTAGGGACCATTTTTTTTACTAATAGTTGTTTACTTAAAATAATATTTAAATAAAATTAACTCAATTCCGCCGTATTGAAGTACTGATGGTGTACAAATGGCCAGGAGAGAATAGTGTCTTTGCCTAAAATAAGAAACTTCCTAGTTCATGAATCAGAGTTTTAATGGTGATCCAGCAGCCATTCAGGTATGTCAGAGAAGCAGCGTCTGAGAGTGTCTCTAGGGCAGCCTCCCTATTAAAACAAGGCCAAACACTTCACAGACAGCGAGTGAGCCAATTAATTCTGCTGGGGGCTATGCTCTCAGGTTAGGATTTGCTTATGGTGATAAATTGGGGCATTGTATCCATGCTAAACTACCTCCATTTCTCTACTTTTCTGTGGTTGCCAGGTCCATGATGATGTCGCAGATTAGAGTATACCTCATGTCCCGTTGTCGCAAGGTCAGGACTGAACTACATTTGTGGAATTAATACAAATCTGCCTCATGTCACTAGTTACTAGTGCTGATGCTAACACCAACCAATGAATAGCCAACACAATGTCTATTGACCATATGCGTTCATTTTTCATTAATGGCTTAGACAAAATCCTAAGTGACTCTGGCCACTGCCCCCTCCAAATGCTCATGATCTGCATTATAAAATGATGTAAGATTTATAGATTTATAGATTTGACTTGACAAGGTTACCAATGTTAATGCTAAATTTGTGCATAATGTTCTCCATAAATGCACAATTTCTTCTAGATGCACAATCTCCCGAAAACGTCATATTCTAGTTCTGTGACATGATAAGTAGTCCAACAATACTACTAAAAATGACACAAAATTTATTCTGAGAAAAGTGACAGATTATAAAGTAAGTAAACAAGCAAATTCAAAGCAAAATGTTTTGATTTGCCAACGCCTCTAGCAGTGATGGGTTAAAAGCTCTGCCGCATGGCAGGAACTGTTGAACCCTCCAGCCACCTATTTCCTGATCTGACCTGTTCGGATGTGCATTAATTTGAAAACGGCAACGTAAACAAACCTCCGTTTTACCCACAGCCCATGGTCATCTTTTCTATGCTTTAGTCTGTAAATCTATAAAGCTCAAAGTCAGCTTTCAGATTCCAGAGCTGCATTTCTCCTAATGAAGACATGTGGTCTGCGTTTACTTTCTCTCTCTTTTTTATCTTTATCTCCCCTCTCTCCTTCCTCTCGCTCATAAAAGAGACTCTCTATTGTATCTCTCCTCTGAACTGTGGAGTGGTTTGAGGGGTTGTTGTGGGGAGGAAGGGGGAGGCAGTGGGGGGATTGAAGGATTGGAAGAGCGCAGGCATCATTTCTCATGCAGGAAATGTCCTTATTCCCCCTGTTATTCCCCATCAGGACGGTTTTCTCAACGCTAATATGGAAGTAAGTCATGGTCAACTGGCTTTGCTTTATGAACAGAGGAAACAGACAAAAGCGGCAACCACAACACAGAAAGAATCTCCATCACAGAAATGATTTTCAGATGAAAGACGATCCTGCTGTATACGTGTATGCATAGTTTGCCCTTTTATTAAATCAAACATTTACTACATTTAGGGCTTTTCAACCAGGGTCCCGTGGTCCCTCGATGGTCTGTGAAGATTCTGTACTACAGGACACCTGAGAGGAATATACTGTATATAACATTTGAATTATATAAATAAATAAAATACATTTCATCTCTTCTGATTCGGATGAATGTTAACTAATGGTCTGTTAAACACTATATGAAGAGTTTGCTTCCAAAACGCGATAAACACCATTTTTAAAATAAATGAGTTACCGCCAAAACAGTACTGTATCAGGTCAGTATTTAAAAGTAAATTCTTAAATTTTACGTAAAATACAATATCCGCCGTGTTATTCTGTCATCTTTTATCCCTTTTTCCCAAAACGCAATAAACCCCACTCCTCCTTTTCTGCAGAATGCAATAAATCTGCTCAATAAATTACAGCGCACCATTCCACGGAATGTAAACAACACTGGCAGCACATTGAATACACATAGAATTCTAGTTTTCCGCATTTGTACTCCGTGATCAACAAACAAACAAAAACAAAATAATATGTTTGATGGCATTGATAAACCTGTGGTGGTTTTCTGTGACGGGAAAGAAACGTAAGCCATCAACATCTAATAATTTACGCGAGAGGCACTCGGGAGATGGAAAAATGTTGTCTGTTGCTTGTTCTCCTGACATCATCAAGCTTCTGTCATGCTAACACATTGACTACAGGGGATCTTATCAAAAACTTTCCATTATTTTACGCGAAGCCAACGAAAATCGAGCAGCACCAAAACATTTTACAGCTGATCGCTGCAAAAAAGTTCAGCAACGACATCTCAAGTATAACCGCAACAATGACAGTGCATGACAAAGTAAGTGTTTTGATTAATGCCATTAATGTTTTTTATCAGTGTATACCACTAGTCAACTGAATGAATATAACATGGCAAAGATAAATGCACATTTATGAATTGATTTAATAGATTTATAGAATTTTGAAAAAAAAATGTTGTCATGGATTTATTGCATTTTGCGAAAAAAAATCTGAAAATAGTTGCTTTCATCTAGTCACTTTCTTGGTATAGAAAGCACGTTTTTACCAAAATGAGTCAAAATGGATTTATTGCGTTTTGGAACCCTTCATATATTGTAACAAAGTTAGTTACTTTTCTTACTATTAGTGATGTTCTTCATGAGTTATTTTAATATGTTGCTGAAAATACAGCTTTTTTATACTAGGGGGTTCTGGGTTGGCTCAGAGCCTGGTCCCGAGGTCTTTAAACATTGAGCAACCCTGCATTACACTCACCAGCTTGCATAGATGTCAGTTGTAAACAGACGTTTATTCAAATACTCCGCAGTGTAAGAGAAAGTCGATTTTTCTTCTCAATTTCACGCTATCAAATATGCTGCCAGTGTAACTAGTCAATTTCTTTAAAGTTTCCAAAAAAAGAACATGGTAGAATAATAGCTTTTGTGAACCTGACTAGCATGTTTGGGCTGAGATGACAGGGCCATCAGACTGACAGTTTCCCCAAGTGCGGCTGACCGAGTTCCCCGCCTGGCTTTTGTCGACTTTTAACACTGTGGATTTGTCAATCGACTCAGTGGCCTGAAGAGGCCTTCTCATTGTGCGCCGCGGCTTTTGGACGCTGCCAAGCAAGCTGCACGAACGAAGGCTTTAAGAACGAACACAATGAGCTGGAAAAAACCTGGCTACCTGTGAAACAAAACCAGGACCGGGCGGGAAAATATCCACCCGAGAGAGTGAGAGCGAGAGAAAGAAAAGGACAAAAAATGTGTGTCACCATCTGACGCTCTCGACGTTTTTTCCATAGCCAACTCTCGGAGTACTATGAGTGAATGACAGCATGAGAGAACGAGTGTATGTGTGTGTGAGAGAGAGAAAGAGGAAGGGGGAGATCTGGGTAAGGCTTGAATCCTTGTCATCAGCCCCTTCACTATGAATAGGCCTAATGAATGCGGCTAAGTGGTAAGAATCCATGGTCAGCAGCATCAAGGCAGGTAATACCGCCCAGATTTAATTGGGAGCAGGTATTGGAGGCTGTATTACTTTAATTGGTTAGGGGTGCTCTAAATGGAAAAAGACAAAGTATGAGGGCCAAATTGAAGCACACAATAGCACTTAGCACAGGATTGTATGCGATCGCTAATCTGCCAAGGAATGAGGCAATTCTGAGCCATTTTCTCAGTGAAACCAGCTGCACTAAGCTTGTCCCTTTTGTTCCCCTTGGGAAAATGCAAGATTGAAACAGAAAATACCTTTACCCGGGTAATCATTTGCCACGTGTAGAAAACAGATACAGCACCGTGTGACGGAAAAAGAACTGATCTTTGTGGAGGAAGAAAAGGATGTAGAGGAAGATAAAGACTGAAAGTGGTGCCTGTCACTGTCAACCGGGGAGGAAAAGAGTGATGACATTTTGCAGCGACAGATGAGCTTGCCATGATGTTTAGAGGCAGGAATCTGATCTTTAAAAGTCGTGAGCAACGATAATTAAAAGAGGACAAGTATTTAAGAGTTGGGTTTGTCATTAATATTGACGGGAGGTGCATTGAGATCGGTTTTAAATCTTAATGATCTTCAGACAGCTGGACCTACACAATAGACTGAAAGGTCTGAATTAAACACAACAAGGCCTCTCCATTGATGACCGTTGCTCTAATTAACATGAAAACAAAGACTCCGGATGCTTATTTTGACGGTGAGCGGTTTATGTCACTTTCTAAAGCGATTTCAGAAATGATCCGATCCGGTCGAAAATATTTGTTGTGAGGGAAAGTGGGTCAAAAAGCACACAAACGACTACTAGGGCAGTGATAATCACGTTGACCTATGAGCGTCTGGTACATTGGTCTTGTTTGATGTAGTGTGTGTGAATGTAATTGGTGTGTTGTGCGCAAGTGATAGAGTGCAATTTACTTGTGTTTGGTGTGCTGGGGTTGGTTGTAAAAATGCTGTAATTAGCTTGCAGTGGGGAGTTTTTTGTTGGTTGTATTTAATGCGATCCGTCTGGCATTCTGTGTTTATCGGAGTTTGTATGCTATTAAGATAGGAATTAGGAATCGATTTTAAATTTCACTTCAACTCTGAATTCGAATTGTAAATGCAGATTTAAGATCAAGGTTAAAATTAAATGGAAGTAATGTGTTTAGAAATACAACTGTAGCTGTTTACCAATAAACATGTCTTTATACATACAGTACAGAGTTTTCCATAAATACTACACAAAAAACTAATTATTATATATATATGAAGAGTTTGGTTCCAAAAATCAATAAATCCATTTTGACTAATTTCGGTAAAAACGTGTTTTCTATACCAAGAAAGTGACAAGATGAATACCACTATTTTCTGTTACAAACTTTCACATAGCATCTTTAGGTTATAAAAACATAAAATATTCAAATCCATGATTTGATTTTCAAAGATTTATTATAAAAATATTTTTTTCCCAACAAAATGCAATAAATCCATTTTTAAGTTTTTTTTAATGCTATAAATCTATTGAATCAATATATAAATGTGCATTCATCTTTGCCATGTTATATTCATTTAGTTGACTAGTGGTATCCACTGATTAAAAAAAAAACATTAATGGCATTAACCAAAACACTAACTTTGTCATATTAGGAACATATTAGGTCATTGCTGCGGTTATACTTGGGACGTCGTCGCTGAACTTTTTTGACCGCGATCAGCTGTAAAATGTTTGGTCCTGCTC
The DNA here is from genome assembly GCF_027580225.2 of Misgurnus anguillicaudatus. NCBI lineage: Eukaryota > Metazoa > Chordata > Actinopteri > Cypriniformes > Cobitidae > Misgurnus > Misgurnus anguillicaudatus. Next base: position 37,552,057 of record NC_073344.2, read on the forward strand.
GATTTTCGTTGACTTTGTGTAAGATAAAAGTTTTTATAAGATCCCCTGGGGTCAACGTGTTAGCACGAGAGAGCTTGATGCTGCCGGGGAAACAAGCAACCGGCATTTTCCATCTCCCGAGTGCTTCTCACGTAAACAATTAGATGTTGATGGCTTACGTTTCTTTCTCGTCACAGAAAACCACCACAGGTTTAGCAATACCATTAAAGTATTATTTTGTTTTTGTTTGTTTGTTGATCACGAAGTACAATATGAGGAATAACTAGGATTCCATGTATTCAACGCGCCGGCATTTTTTGTTTACAATGCGTGGAATGGTGCGCTGTAATTTGTGGAGCGGAATTATTGCGTTCTGTAGAAAAGAAGGAGTGGCGTTTATTGCGTTTTGGGAAAAAAATATAATAAATATATTTTTGTATAAATATTATTGTTACATTCATTTTGCACTATTATTAGTTTTGCTTGATTGTTTTCTCGTTATCCTGACATGTTAATCCAAATGTCATAATGTAATTCCCTGTCCATAATATTTAGGGTATTCTGAAGTGGACTGCTAATGAGTTGGGGTCTTCGCCGTTCCCACACGTGTAGCTAATGTGTAGCCGATAGATTCTTTAAAGGGGACACCATTAATTTTAATTGATAACTGATTTTGCCTGAAAGTGCCAGTACATACTGATAAAATATATACTGTACCTTGTAATTCACTGTAAATCATGTTGGATAAAAGCTTCTGGCAAATGTGCACAGATAATGTAAATGTTTCAAATAATCTAGACTTAGATAAAGATAGACTTAGATAAAGAAAGATAGACTTAATAATCTAGACTAAGATAAAGATAGACTTTCATAGACGGTTCATGTTCGTGAATTTAGGGACCATCTCTAAAGTAATACTGTACACGTTTCTATCTTCAAGTATTTAATATAAATATCAAAAATCTAAAAAGTGTGCATTATAGCTGACAACCACATAAACACGTTAGTTTTGTGACTGTCAGTGATGGGCAGTAACACGTTAGAAGTAACACGTTACTGTAATCCGATTACTTTTTTCAAGTAACGAGTAAAGTAAGGGATTACTATTACAAAAGCAGTAATTAGATTACTGTTACTTCCCCGTAAGCAGGCTGCGTTACTGCGTTATTTTTTAACTTTGATTTTGTTTCGTGAGATTGTCTCGTGTCACTCTTTGCTAACCCCCCAGACCACCAAACAACCCCCCCCCCCTGAGGTCTCCTGGATTTTGGAATCCAAATATTGACAGCTATGTTCTACTGACATCATTAAAGCAGGAAGTAGAGGGCTGTAGTCCAAACTGGACGTTCGCTGTAGGCTTTGAAAGGCAAATTTTGTTAAAGAAAATAAATCGTCTGGCAGTGAACTTTGAGCTTCATCATTTTACAGGTATTATTTATGCTATTATAGCAACATTACACACTAACAAGGGTTTAAAAAATGAGATCAGAAAGAACGTGACCTTTAACACCTAAATCATTCCTTAAAGGTACTGTTTAAAAAAGTACTTACTTACTGCCCTACACGCTGAAGGCGCATAGGGTAGCAACAAAATCTTTCCACTTCTGTCGGTCTTGGCCCAGAGTGCCTATCGTTCCCCAGGTATGGTGGTAGTATTTCGTTCCTGCTCCATCTTAAGACTGCCCTGATGGGTGCCCAACGGACCACCACCTTGACGCAGTTGGGGGGCTTGCGTGTCTCAGTGACCTTGATAGCTATGCTGGCTGGAGCCTCGTGTTCCTGGTAGGGTCTCCCAAGCCAGACAGGTTGAAGGGTAGTGACCAGACAAAGCATGGTCCCTGGTCCTCCAGGTTTGGGGTTTGGCACAGGGCTAACCAATCTGTCCTAGAAAACACTTCTTGGTTACGGAAACAGTTTAAAAAAGTGGCAAGCTTAAAAATGTATACATTTGTATGTTTTATATTTAAAGTGCGACTGGCACTTTGCAGTAAGAGAAGATTGAAGAAATTCTGGGGAAAAAACACCTGTTTGATCATGTAAACTATAACTTATCCAATCAATTTTTTCAGTGCTATTCTATTCTATAATAATGATATACAATCAAGCAAAAGGTTTTCATTAATCCAAGTCATCGTAAAATATTACAAACAGTCCATTCAATAGCAGCTAGACTTGTTTATGACCACAGAGTGACATCATAGGATGTGATAAAACGTTTATAAATTAAGGTACAGTATATGATCTGACTACTACAGTAGCTCAACACTGACCTCATAGTAATACATCTACACATTTGGCAGACAAATTATTAAGTGACAAAGTCATTATATACATCTTATCAGTTTGCATGTTCCCTGGGATTTAACCAATGGTTTTGGCATGTTAATTGCAAGTTTAAATCATTGTTTCATCCCAGTGCATATTTCTATTTCTTGCATTTTATGCATATAGCAGATGCTTCAATTCAAGGCATCTTACAGTGCACCTTGGTTTCAAACCCATGACCTTTGCATTGCAAAGCTCTACCAAGTGAGTAACAGGACTCAAGCTACACTCCTACTTCCATGTGAATTGCCAACCCGAAGGTTTTTAACAGATTGTTTCAGGATGTCTAAAATGGGATTATAACATGAAGTCTAAGACAGCAGCAATAAACTATAAGCATTAGGGTGATGTGTGTGTGTTTGTGTGTGATATTTCTCTCTTCTCATCTGTAGTGTCAAAACAAAGTGCTGTGCTCAGGTACTAAAGAAGAGCTATCTGCCCACCCCAGCCCACCCCCTTCCTTCTGTACCCCAACCTGCTGATTTAAAGCAGCTCTTTGGAAATCAGGTATTTGTCACTTTTAATGAACATTATTTCACACCAGGCCTAAAAAAATAACATGTAGCCTATACACATATTCTAAAATAACCATCTTGAGTCCTGGATTTAGTGCATGTGTGTGAGGTGTGACAGGAGGTGTTATTTCATTAAGAAGGACCATATCAGTGGTGTAGTTATATCCTAAAGCGAGAGTAAAAATAGCTTGATTCTGTTAACATCATCTCATAACTCAACTGTTTTTTATGCTTTTTAGACATGACATATTTCCCCTAGTATTTTCAATGCAGTCATGAAAGACATATTAAAGGTATCTCACACTTTATTTCTGCTAGACCTTCTGTGATTATTTTTTACAGCTTAAAGATTAAATCTCTATACTGTCATGCATGTAAAAAAAAAACATTCCTAACAAATATTGTTTTGTTTTTATAGATGGTTTTGGAGTGAGTAACAACAAAGTCCTTTTAGAGTAGTTTATTTTTGATAACAAGCAAAATAAATAACAAGTAGATTACCTTAATTCATATTTCATAGCTTAAGCGTATAAAAACAACACTGAGCTAACGTTGCTGTGTAAAATGTGTACTATAATGTATACAATGTTAAACTGACTGCCAAACCTCCCTTCACATGATTCATGATCGCCGTCTTCCCCTGTCTTTAAAAATTTTTTATTTTCAACGAGGTATATGTTCCAGAGTTCATTTTAGCCATTTTGAGACCAGAAGTAAAGTTCCGACCAGACGCGTAACCGCGACAACGCACGTGCGTCCGATATAACCATCTATAGCTAAAATATCGAAACATAATTTCACCCCAATTTCACCCACACATACTGGTAAAAATGTATTGCTGGATTGTCACTTTAAGAAAAAGCATCTTTTAATTGCATGAATGTAAAGTAAAAGAAAAAAATCAATATAGTAGGGGTGAGAGGAGGTGGGCCTGGGCCGTTGAGCAATGGTGGGCATCATGGCGGTGCCGAAAAAGTCAGATACCAGGCCAGGAAGCCAGGGCTGAGTTGGCAGTGCAGTAAATGTATTAACTGTAGTGTCTAATATTCTAGGAATTTCAAGCAAAGGTGCCGCGCATTGTAGGGGCTGGGACACTTGAGCGTCTAGCAAACATTTGATTGGAAAGGAAATTTGTTGAGAAGCTGAAATTTAGAATGATGTTATAAAAATTCTAGACTGGCCAAACTGTAAGTTTTTAATGTTTATATCTTCTCTTTGCAAATTTTGTCAGCATTTTGGACCATACCAGTTTATATATGAAGAGTTCCAAAACGCGATAAACGGCATTAAAAAAAAAATGTTCCTACTAAAATCAGTATTGTATGATTTAATTTGATTTATTGGACAAAAAGTGAAATAACACGTTTGTCAAGGATAAAACAATAAAGTTAAAAATAACTTATTTCCTTTGCGGTCCTTGAGGTCAGGTCAGTATTTAAAAGTAGATTCTTAATTTTAAGCAAAATGCAATTTCCGCAGTGTTATTCTATCATCTTTTCTCCCTTTTTTCCCAAAACGCAAAAAACGCTAGTCCTCCTTTTCTGCAGAATGCAATAAATCCGCTCAGCAAATCACAGCGCACAATTCCACGCATTGTAAACAACAATCGAATACACACAGAATCCTAGATTTCCTCATCTATTATGTGATCAACAAATAAATAATAATAATAACACTTTGATGGCATTGATAAACCTGTGGTGTTTTTTTGTGACGGAAAAAAAGTAAGCCATCAACATCTAATAATTTACACAAGAGGCACTTGGGAGATGAAAAAATGCCTGTTGCTTGTTCTCCCGACAGCATCAAGCTTCTGTCATGCTAACACATTGACCCCAGGGGATCTTATGAAAAACTTTACATTATTTAACGCAAAGCCAACGAAAATCAAGCAGGACCAAAACATTTTACAGCTGATCGTGGTGAAAACGTTAAGCAACGAAAATTTTCAAAAATCGTGCACACCGCCTGTTGAATTGACTTGCAAAACCAAGTTTTAACCTCATGCTTCATTTTTTACAGAGCAGAGAGAAGTGATGTACAGTGAGGCAGAAAGAGCATCATTTGTAATGGAGTTCACATCTTTAATGTCACTTTCTGAAAGACCTTTAATTTCCTCAATAAAGACACAAATTACCAAATTATACCTCTGTGTGACAGAGAGAGGAAAATCCCATTTTTTTTGACTCGGTGTCGCACGGCTACGGAGCTCTGATGAACGAGAGGGAGAATATGATCCAAAGTGCTCAACTAAACCATACTGAGGACTTCCTCTCTCACTAAAAAACAGAAGCTTGGAAGATGACAAGCAGCAATCCATCACAATCCAGCGGATGAATGGGGTTGATTCGCCAGCAAGCTGCAGACTTTCTGATGGTTCTGATAAAATGAGCAAAAAACATGAATGAAAGACATAATCGGAAGAATTTTATATTATTTTCATTTGTTCAATTAATTTTACACTTAATCTGACAGCCCAAATCTGGTGTGTGATAGATTGGATAGCTTTGGTGCATTCCAAACATTGTCATTTATACTCATAATTCAGAAACCTTAAAGGGTTAATTTACCCTAAAATGGAATTTGTTGTTATTTACATACCCTCGTGTTGTTTCTGTATGACTGTATGAGTTTTTTTCTTGTGAAACACAAAGAGAGATGTGACCGAATGTTACCGAAAGTCACTTTCACTGTATGATGAAAAAGCAACATCAAATTCATCAAAAGGGTGATTCTCACGAAACCATTGAAACACCACGGCACTAATGATTTTAGCTTTAAAATGTGTAATATAGTAACATTAAAAAGCATCAGAATGAACACAATACTGTGTTCTACCTGGCACAATGTGTGATTTCAACATAAGAATTTATAATTGTAAATTTTATCTCATTTTCTGCTGAAATTCTCATTACCGCAATGTGTCCGGCTGTGTTTGAACATGCGTTATGTTGTAATTTAATTAAATTAACACAAAAATATTAAGAAAAAAAAATAAATGGATGTTTTGCTAGACTACTTTAGATGACAGAAAAAATATTAACTGAATATTCATGTATAATAATAATGAAGAAAAATTAGGAAAATTATGTGTCCATGCCTGATGTTCTCATCCTCCGCAACACTTTTTGAGAACAGTTTAAGCACACATACAGAATTTTAATAAAGTTTGATTTTGAGTGACCAAGCACATGGACCAGTTACTTCAAGATGGCTACCAGGTAAGATAATTTTTTACAGTTAATTTGAAATATTGTCTTGTCAGAATGCTTACACGACATTTTGATGATCATTACCACAACAGATGCTTATTAAATGTTAATTTAATTAATAGAAGCATAATACGTTGATTTTAAATGCATGTGCAGAATCTCCAAATTATGTTCTTTCAGGTTTGTCATGTCATTTTGAAAATATGTCAGTGTTGATGTTTTCTGACTGTTGCGGTAATGAGATTTTTTAGGACTAATTTTTTAAATCATGTTACAAAAAGTGTTAAATTATAAGTAAAAGTTTTTAAATTAATGTTCCCATTTACTCCAGACTTTGTTTTTCAATGTCTGGTGGGAAAAAAGTCAATTTAAGCAATTTTTAAATTTTCATGCTTGACATTTTTAAAACCAAGTTTTCGTGAGAATCACCCAAAAACATTCCTTTTGTATTCTACAGAAGAAAGTTATACAGATTTGGAATGGCACAAGGGTGCCCTTTCTTACCCTTTAAAGCCAGAAAATAGTTGAAACTAAATCCTGAGCTTTTTCAACTAAAATTACAATTACAAATAACTGAAAGCCCTCTTTGATTTGACACAGGCAGGATAAAGTGATCTAAATGTTGCCAGATCAAAGCTTCACGTGTGTCCTAAAAAATGGGTGACTAGTAAAATAAAATCTAGTCCTCTTTAATAAATGTATTTCACAACGCCAAGTCTTTTCAAACTGTCCTGGCAAAATGTTACACGCAGATATCTAATTATTTTTTTCTTGCTCTCTGGAGGGTTGTAAATTGTACTTTCCTCAAGTCTCAAAAACCAGGCAGTTGTCTTGAACATTGTTTGGAAAGCTTCCTGGATTGTTTATGGACACAACATCTACAGCTTCTTTTGTTTACAGTCTCTTGCCTCCACTGAGTTTCTGATGAGGCGGTGATGTCATGTGCATAGCATGGCGCGTCTGTGTAGCCAACCACAGAGGATAATCAGACACATGTTTGTGTATTTTGGGGAGGCTGGGCCTCAATCTTCATATTTCATACTTCACTGGTTTCCACTGATGGATTATTGTAATTCGCTCATGTAGGGTGCCAGTGCGGGGTCCCGGGGCGGGCGTGTGTGTGCTGTCTGTGTGGAAGAAAAAGTGGAAACCTGGGGTACGCTTTGAAGTGTATTGTGTGTGATTTGTTTTGCAGATCTTGGGTTAAGTGTACACACACACACACACACACACACACACACACACACACACACACACACACACACACAGACACACACACACACACACGAAGTCAAGCAGGGCAGTGCGTTAGATGAGGTAGTGTCAGGGCAGGGTGGTCTGTAGCCAACAGCAAGGTTACTGCAGTGCTTTCACTCTCACTTTCCTATTGGCTTTTGTCTTTCTCTATCTCGTCCGCCCTTCTCTGCTTGATCACTACAAAGTAACCCTCAAATTCTACTTCCTGGTTTTCCTCTTTTGATGAGATGAATATAAGTTGTGTTTCTTGGGTTGTTATAAGGTTGCATTACCCATGTGGCGTTTTGTGGTCCTGGAAACTTTTGAAGATGGGTTTCAAAGCGCATATTCTCGATAATGACGCCTTGTCAAAATTGCTTGGTAAAAGAATTCATATGTGCGCAGGTTTGTAGTGTTTCTTTACAAGGTATCATCACCATCTACTGCTTTGGCACATATAATACAGCTGATTTAGTCGTCTTTGCCGATTCATGTAATTTATACCTGTCAACCCTCTCGTTTTTCACGGGATTCTCCTGTATTTTACCATTCTTATAAATTGTCAACATAACGAAACAGTATTAGCAGCGGGCAGTGTTGGGAAAGTTCACTTTCTACATGAACTAGTTCACAGTTCAGTTCACAATTTTTTTTATAAACTAGTTCAGTTCATAGTTCATACTTCAAAATTTTGAACTAGTTCACAGTTTAAAAAATGAACTAATTTATAGTTATTTTTTCCCATATTTAAAAAAATATTGCCATTATGGCCCATATAGAACCACAGACAGCAATTATTTGATCAGTTTTAACGCTGAAGCTAAATGTGTCAGATTTCATCTTCATAACCAACTTTAAATCCTTATCCAACCAGGGTTTACATTAGCATTGACTGTTTTTTAATATTTGTATTTGCTTGCACATACCTTGAAAACCTAGCCGGGTGTTTCAAGGGGATCACACACCGGGCGAGAAGCACTGCGCGGTGTCGCGTGTAGGACAACTCGCAGGTATAGCACACCGCACGTGCACGTTAAATAGCGAGTCTATTTCAAGATCCAAAATATGCGTTAGCAGCCTGTTAATCGTTAACGATTTGGGACAAATATGATGTTATTTAATGTTAAACTATGTGAGTGGCGCTCTGTGGCGTGACAGAGAGCGTCCAGAGTCAGTGTATGTGTACATTTATAGAATGTGTTTGATTATTAGATACATGTCACGATGCGGCGCTTCTCGTCCAGTCTGCGACCCCCTTTAGTTCAATGTGCCATTTCAGGTTTGCAATGGATGTGACTAAATTGCGGATTTTCTGTTTGAAAGCCGGTGGGCAAAGTTTGCACAGAAATTTAAGATTTTTACCATCCTCATGCTCACCAACCTTGTCATAAAACTCATTGCTGCATTGTCGCCTCCATGCTGCTGTCACCTCCATCCTACGTTTTGTTTTGATGACGCATGCAGCGGTGAAACACTGGTGGCTGGTGTTGCCAGATTGATATCTATAGAAATCTGGCACCCTATTGAATCACGTTAAACTGAGAGAGTGTGCCGTTCACAAACACCAGAATGAACGACTTCACAGTGACGTTCATCAGGCAGTAATACAGTTCATCAGGCAGTAATACAGTAATAAGTTCAGTTCACGTTCGCTCAAAATATGAACGAGTTCATGAACTATCATTCAATGAACTCGTTCAGGCACAACACTGGCAGCGGGACAAAAGTAACAAGTGACAGGATCCATACTGTAACACATGAAAATTATAACACATTAGAAAAAACTGACCGCTTTAGGAATATACTTATCATGGTCAAAATCAGCATTCTGGCCTACACGCGCAAAACCGTGACAAAATAACGCAATATTTTTCAGCTCTGTCAAGGGTTGCGTGCTAAAGATGATGTCATAGTTTGGAAGAAAAATTTAATCAGGGCTTGGAAAAAATCGCTTTGTTACTTTCGTCCAGCATTACTTTCGCCCCGGTTCTCCCCTACTGAAAAATCTCGGTGAAAGCAGTCGACTATTCATAAAAGTTTAGGACATATTATTTGTTATGCATACTGATTTTCGCCAACTATACGAGTACACTCTCAGAAAAAAAGGGAACAAAACTTGTCACTGGGACAGTACCTTTTTAAAGGTCCCATTCTTCCTCGGTTTTTGAAGCTTTGGTTGTGTTTACAGTGCGCAATATAACTGTGTTCATGTTTCACATGCAAAAAAACATGGTATTTTTCACACAATTTACTTATCTGTATACGGCTGCTTTCACTGTCCTAAAAACAGGCTGGTGTTTTCTTTGTTCTATGAAGTCCCTCCTTCAGAAATAGGTTACGAGTTTTGATTGTGTAGCTTGTTTAGTGTGCTGTGATTCGACAGCAGCTTAGCTTTGGAGAGCCGTTTGAGCCAAAGCTGGCGACTGACGTATTACTGTGGGCGGAGTTTAGTCAAAAACTGTTATATTGACATCATTCAATCGGGAAGTAGAGGGCTGTAGTCCAAACCTGCCGTTCGCTGTAGGCTTTCATAGGGGAGTTCTGTGAAAGAAAATATATCGCCTGGCAGTGAACTTTGAGCTTTATTATTTTGCAGGTATTATTTATGCTCTAACAGTAACATTACACAGTAACTAAAGTTTGAAAAATGGGATCAGGGAGAACGTGCCCTATAAAAGGTCCTAATATGTACCATTTTGGTACAGACATGTGCCTTTGAGGTACCAGTATGTACCTCTAATGGCGCTTTTCCGTTGCATGGTACCCCACTGTTTGGTTTGGGTCGGGTCAGCTTACTTTTGGGGGCTTTTCCACTGGGTGCAGTACGTAGTACCCAATACTTTTTTTAGTACCACCTCGGTCGGTGTTTCAAGCGACCTGAGCTGATACCAAAACGTGACGCGAAAACACTGTAGATCACTGATTGGTCTGAGAGAATCGTCACTAGCAGCGTCACCGCTATAATGTAATAGATTAGCTTCACCTTCATGCTCGAGTCTCGAGTAAACCTGTTGTCATCTGTGCTTTGCTTTATTTTATTTTAGCGATAAATACATCCACAGGTTGAGAATCAGGAGCATCATAACAGTTTTTTCCAAACTTGCAGTTTGTGGCGGCACATTCGCGACACACACGTCCGCATATATGCTTAAATGCAACTTAAATGAGGCTCAGCTGAGGCCATCGACTGATGCCACAGGTGTTTGTACAGAAACTATCATGTGACACAGAGTTAGTGATTAACGTGATGTGCAAACATCTATTTGTGGTGGTAATTTTTAATTTTGTGGCGGACTGAGAAATAAATGAATGTGTGGGAATGTACAACAAAGCTCTCACTTGTATGATGTCACAGCAGTAGGCAGCGCAAATATAACGACACGCCTATAATCCCTATCACTCCGAAGTGTTACTAAACTCAATGGAAAAGCTAACCAAGCCAAAGTGAGGTGAGCTGACCCGAGCTGACCCAAACCAAACCGTGGGATACTATGCAATAAAAAAGGCCCATAATGTACCAATCTGTACCTTTGAGGTACCAATATGCCCATTTCCGGTACAAAAGTGTACTTTTTGAAAAGGTACTCTTTCTGAGAGCTGATTTTGGACACATGGGGCCCTATTTTAACAATCTGAAAGCGCAAGTGACTTTGTGGGCGAATCTTGGGCGCTGTTGCTATTTTCCCGGCGGGAGAAATAACTCTTGCGCTAGGCGCAAATCAATAAGGGGTTGGTCTGAAGTAGGTTCATTATTCATAGGTGTGGTTTGGGCGTAACGTCAAATAAGAACGTCATCCAACATTCCCTTTAAACGCAAGTGCGCAAGTTCCATGGCGGGTTGCTATTATTATGACGGATTTACCAGGCGCACGCAAGGAGCAGTTCATAGCTGAGGAGACCGACGTTCTTGTAAGAGCAGTACAAGACAGAGAAGTTGTTTTGTATGGGGATGGGAGAAACCCGCCCAAATCAGCGTCGGTTAAACAGGCGTGGGAGGAAATAGCCACAATTGTCTCATCAGCTGGCATCCCCAGGACGTTGCGCCACAAGCGCTACAATGATGTCAGGAGACGGGCACGCCGTGTAACGTGAGGTGGATCTGCCTCTACACAGGACGCCAGCAGAGGACATCACTGCGACCACCCTCACAGCTGAAAGCCAAGAAACGCAAGAAGTCCAACCCCAAAGTAGACTTACAAATCAAGTTCACATACATTAAGATTTCTTATAAAAACATTTTAATTATTATTTACATAAAATAAACGTAATACAGCCACACAAAAAACTTATGAAAATATTTTAATCGTTATTTGCATGAGAATTTTTTAACGCAGCCACACAATAAATAAAAACTATCACCACAATGCTCACCACAATGATTTCCCTTATCTCATGTGTTAATATTTTTCATTGTAACAATTTGGGATTTGCAAAAATAACTGTTGCATCTGTGTAGATTAGATAAGCAAAGTGTGTGCGCGTTGTGCATGCTATACATTATGGTCAAGCATGCGCCCTTAAAATAGCATAATGAACAACGCGCAACTGACTTTAGACTAGTTTTTTCTGTTCAGTGGCCAATTGCAAAATAGAATCAGGGATGGTTTGCGCCGGAACACACCTCCATTTTTGCACTGAACCGCCCAGGGAGCGCAAGTTCATTCCCTAGTTTGCCGACGTGCGTCTGTGGAAGGAAACCCCGCTGTGCGCCGGTGCAAAATACGAATGATACATGCGTCACTGACAAAGTCAATTGCGCTAGGTGCAAGATAGGGCCCATGGAGGTTATATCTCAAGCATTGTCCTAAAACGTAATTGAAACTGCTGTTTTTTAGAAATTTGACAAAACAAAGATCCCAGCAAGTAGTTTTGCATATAAAAGACGTCTAATAGACATCCAAACACAGCCCAGACATCTAGATTAAAGCAAGGCAAAATTTTGGCTGTCTGTGAAAATGTAATACATGTCCAACCATAGCCCCAAAATAAATAAAATAAATAAAACTAAACATCTTATAATCACAGTTGATTTTGCCTACATACATCTTGCAGTTATTTTGACAAAAACGACATGCAACCAAATTCAAGTTTATTTTGGCTAAAAGTGGGTTACTCTAAGCCAGACTATATTGGGTCTATAGTTAGCCTATAAGCATAGAAATTGCTTACTGAGATCCTTTGAATCCAGATTTTCCATTAGCAAGAATTGCATTTTTTTTATCTTTTTATTCCTTATAATTTCTGATGATTGTTAATTAATCTATACAGTCCCTAAGCTTGACATTATTTACATTATAGTGTCAGACTTGATATGACACATCACTGAGTGCCCCAGAATTCCACTCCTCTTTGCGCTTAGGAAATCAGTGCAGTGTTATTTCCAAGCTTTTTCAAGTGAGGACCCTGATTTTGACACTTGTGAGAAATGACAAGTTTTGTGATTAGCGGGGCTCTTTTTCATCTGCTTGGTGATTGGAGTGTTTGATGTCCTTAGAGTCGCTCTGAAGGCAGTGAAGAGGTGATCCCCAGAGGTCTACACCGAGGTTGACACACACAAGGGTTTGATGTTTTTCCTTTTTTATGTTTCCCCCCTTCACGCTTATTTTTTAATGAATGAATTGGACAAGGTGCGAAAGACTTTGGGAAGGATGATGTGTTTGGATGCCGATTTTTTTACTCTGGAAATGATCATCGTGCATGTGACATCAAATTGATACATTCAGCATGTGAAAAAGAATTCTGGTATTCATGACAAGCTTTTACAATTTTCTGCCATAAACAACAAAGGAATAGTACACTGTCAAAAAAATATATATATATAGTGCCTCAGAAGTATATATATTGGTATTAAATGTATACACATCTGTACCTAAACACTGTATTAGGACCTTTTTAAAGGGTACTGTCCCAGTGACACTTTGGGACATCTTTTGACCATTTCTTTCTTGACTAAGCAATAGCTTGCAATTATAATGTCTTCCAAGGATTTATCGATTATATCGATTGTTCATTATTTCTTTTGTAAAATTGCTTTAAAGATTTTACATAAACAACTCCAGCTTTAAACAAAGACTTGAACATATGTGTAGTTACAAAACAGCAGCACGTAAACATTAAATCACATGTAGTAAAATAATGACAAATGTGACATTGTGAAAGGGAGCCTGCGTGCTCAGGCCCTAACCAACCACTGTTTAGACAATTTGGACAATGCTTTTAGTGTGATTTGTATCTTTTATAGATATTTCCTTAAACAAGATCAATCTCCTTTCAGATTTCTTATTTAGCCATTCACACAGATTATGAAGAATGTATTAATTACCATGAAAGCCAAGCCACAATACAGCGTCACTTAAACATATCAAAAGAGATGATTTGTGAGCGAACGCATAGTGAAATTGTGTTTAAGTGTGTTGGGGGATGCTGGGAAAACCTCATGCTGCAGGGTCCAATGGATTTATGGATTCAATGGGTGGATTCTACAGCCTTTTCTTTAACCATACATCTGACATCATAATCCATTCTGATGGACTTACAAAGCATTTGGTACTATGCTAAATGACGTTATATACAATGACCATTATTGACAGGACTGCACAGCGTGACACCTTCGCTTTCATTCGCGATCTAAAAAGGGTAATATGTGAAGACAGCATGATTTGTACTTGTGCAATAAGTTTCATAGCTGGCACTTGAAAAATCCTTAGAGAGTTAACAAAGAACACATACATTACATTAAGTCTGATGTTTACTTCCCTATTGCCTAATCTCAAATGTTTAAAGGGACACTCCACTTTTTTGAAAATGTGATCATTTTCCACCTCCCCTAGAGTTAAGCATTTGATTTTTATCGTTTTATCGACTCTTCTGTAGTTACATCATGTACTAAGACCAACGGAAATTAAAATTAGCGATTTTCTAGGCAGATATGGCTAGCAACTATACTTTAATTCTGGCGTAATTATCAAGGAGTTTGCTGCTGTAACATGGCTGCAGTAGGCGCAATGATATTACGCAGTGCCCAAAAATAGTCCCCTGCTATTGAAAGTTAGTAAGGGGACTATTTTCGGCTGTTGCGTAATATCATTGCACCTGCTGCAGCCATGTTACAGCAGCAAAGTCCTTGATTATTACGCCAGAATGAAAGTATAGTTCCTAGCCATATCGGACTAGAAAATCACAAATTGTAATTAACAAATTTTCCAAATAGGTTAAATGGTCAAATGGATATAAGTCAGTTGTTAAACCCTTATAATACTGTTACAATATATAAAAATGAGTTAGAAATCAAATAATTCTATGTTGTCTGAAATACTGAAGTGGTTAAATTTCGATTTGCTGAGTTATTGGGAGGAGTTTGAAAAGTAAAACTGAAGCAGTGCCAATAAATGTGATGTATTAGTTACATTAACAAATTTTACTTACAATGCTTTTAAAGTATTCTTATTCAGTACTGGATACTGTAAATGTTCTCTGAGAATCAGACTTGTGCTGCTAGTGCATTTAGGCTAATGAAACACTTAGGTTTTGGTTTCTGTAATTGTAAAACAATAGATAGTAAAGATGCTTTCAAAGAGGATTCAATTAACTCAATGTGATCAAAAATTAGAGACAACCTTCAGGTGGTTAATCTCTACAAAAAGCATGCCCATTAAATGCATACGGTCCATTCGCCTCTGATGCAAATTGCACACAAAAACTGGCAACATAGTTGACATATCATAAAAATAAAATAAAAATAAAACCAAGATATTTTGTTCACCCCTAGGTGGCAGTATAGCTCATAAACCCCGCCCTCTCAATGTCGACAAATTAAACATGAGCCAAATTAAATCACACTTACACTTCAAATTTTTCCCAAAGATGGTTTCTGCTATTTTAGTTATTTCTTATCACACTGGTGTTATTTTAAGTGTACTTTTGTAATAAGTTTGGTTTTAGTTAATTATAAGATTTAAAGTAATTTAAAAGGTGATTTTTGTGTCTGTGATTGAGTCAATCTGAAAATATGGGCGGGATCTTAATAGTGCATCTCCACTTTATGATCTACTCTGCAGACCATAGACATTATATACATAGATGCCTCATGACATGCTGGAACATAATCCAGCGTCCCCTCACTCAATGGAGTCAACGGAGAGTGAGCAACTATGCCCGTATTTTGTGCAGCTTATGGTTGCAATAACCGGCACGGTATTGATACCAGATTGCATGGGTAAGTTTGAACAATAATTTTGGTTATTTTACCATTTATAATATTATGTCATCGTAAGTTACTTACATGTAACCAAACCGTGTAAAAAATTCAGGGAGCTATAATTATTGTAGTTGGGGATATACCTTCCTCAATAGAAATAAATGCAGGTTGGGGTGCATTGCGAACCCATCCAAGATGGCGCCCACGCTGATATGTCAGCTCCAATAGGCAGCGTCAGACTAGGGCCCTGTCCCAAATGGCGCACTTCATGTGGACTTTGTTGGGTCTCGTGTCTTTAAATTGCGCATACTCGCTTAGTCCCATCTGTCATTTTTACGCTCCGAAGTGTACTCATCCGCGCCCCTTTTGAACCCTTGATGCGGTCTTCGGCAAAGCCTGCACTGCACGTCATCGGAGCAAGCTGTCAGTGGCAAGATTGGAAGATTTTGCCTTCATTTTTCTACAATAGAAGTAAAGGTTTTGTTCGTCTATGAGTCTACCAGGAAAAAAAACTATTAAAGCAGGGATCTAAAGCTATTTCAACCATTCTTCCGTATTGACACTGTTAAAGAGTTGGTTTCCTCATGCTAAACATATATAGGCAAAGTTTGAAAAAAGCAGTTGGACATATGATGGAGTATTTCTGTGCTGAATGCACTTTGCCAGGGTTTTGTACAAGTTTTTTCGAACATGAACGATTTATAACACCTCAGCAAAACGCGTTATTGCACCCAGCCAAATTTAAATTATATAAACCTCCAAGTAAATAAAATAAGCTATCAAAAACAGAAATTATTGTCTCGTCTTAAACGCTGGACGCGTGTCCACTGAAAGCGCTGAAACCACGCCCACTCTGCATTTCTTAAACTTTAAAATATTACTACAACCTGAATGGATGCTTGGTGGCTCCATTGCTTCGTCGAGCCACCGTTTTAGCCCCGCCCAAATAATCCTGAACACAGAATTGTGGAAAAACTTTGTATTATGTTTGCAATAGATTTATAATGTGTTTAGAAACAATTCTCTGAAATGACTTTATTAAATGTTTCTGTATAAATGACCTCTAAGCTAAAACATTGTTTTTGCAGAGGCTACCAGAAAGCATTTTGGAATTTACTGATTTGTGCTATGTAATCTTTAAATGACAAGAGGCAGGTACTACCCATGCTTATAGGCTAAAAACAACCATCCTGTATAAAGGGAGCGAATAACACTTCTAGTAAGAATAGTCTCCACCATCACCAAATGACTTCACACAACTCTTTTTGATTGAGAACTATGACATACTGTATGAAAAAGTTAAGATTTAGACAGAGAGAAACAGAAATATATATACAAAGATAAAGAAAGAGGTGGAGGTAGAGTTTCCTGGCAGGCATAGTATGTTTTTAAGATTTTTACTCCTGCAATCAAAAGAACTCTTCATTGGGTGTGCTAAATTTAGCACACATGCAATTAGTGGAAGAGTCACACAGTCACTCCTGGAGCAGTTGACAGATTCCACAGCCGAACAGCCAGAGATGAGCAAAGGCTTGTTTGCGTGAAGCAGCGAATCAACGTCTTTCACTGCCTCACGCTCACTGCTCACACTTGCAAGCCTGTGGGCTGATCTGTTTATTTGCCATAGCGTGTTTTCCTCACTGCATTTTTCTTGAAAGCATACATTGAATGGGAAAAGAGAGAGACAGAGCTGAGACATGACCTCATGGCTGGTCTGTGTGATTTGCATGAGGCCATTACAGTATAATGCTTGGGTTACGTCATGCCCTGTTCATTGCTGAAGCTCCATATAGGACAGCGTCATACAGATGTGGCCACAGACTGTACTGCTAGACAAAAGATCAGACACTTTAACCAAGACATAATAAAGTCCAACTATGGTACCTGGAGGGGAATCATTTTGTGCCGAATTCTTTTTGAAAAACATGGTAAAAAATAAGCGTGAAATTTCTAGTGATAATGTATGATCACTGGCCAAATGTGAAGCAAAACATTATTTTCACCTATTTGACCCTGTCTGTGAAATCCAGTCTAAAGTCTCAAATCTAATTATGAGATTTGGAGCATTAAGTTTGATTTCACATTGGATTCAATCTTTGACATGGCCTAACTCAGTCGATATTAAAAAATGTTACATTAATGGTTTTCACACTGGTTTGAAATGTATTTTTCTTTAATTTCATTTATTAATTCATTTTAAAATCATCCTACATAAAGAACTTGGCTTTTATGAATATAAATATCTTGAAATTACATTGAATCCATTCAGTAAAATCAGACTTTAAAGGGATAGTTCACCCAAAAATTAAAATAATGTCATTAATGACTCACCCTCATGTCATTCCAAACTCGTAAGACCTCTGTTCATCTTCGGAACACGGTTTAAGATGTTTTATATAATTAGTCTGAGAGCTTGTTAACCCTTCATTGAAAATCTATGTACGGTATACTGTCCATGTCCAGAAAGGTAAAAAAAATCATTAAAGTAGTCCATGTGACATCAGTGGGTCAGTTAGAATGTGTTGAAGCATCGAAAATACATTTTGGTCCAAAAATAAAAAATTCAGCATTGTCTTCTCTTTCGCGTCTGAGCGCATGCGCAAGACTAAATTCACGTGACTGCAGTGATACGGATGATGTGTTATCCTCAGACATGTTTGCGAAGGTTTTTTTTCAAACTTACAGCGTGTGTCTCCCTCAGGCCGTAAACAAAGCCTGGGCGCACAAAAAAAAAACAGCTGGGGCACACCAGATACACGTCAGCCGCGTCTTACGTCATCCGCGTCACGGCAGTCACGTGACTTTAGTCTCACGCATGCGCTTCAAACAGACACAAAGAGAAGACAATGCTGAATAAAGTCATAATTTTTGTTATTCTTGGACCAAAATGTATTTTCAATGATTCAACACATTCTAACTGACCCACTGATGTCACATGGACTTTGATTAGGTTTTTATTACCTTTCTAGACATGGACAGTATACCGTACATAGCTTTTCAATGGAGTGCCAGAAAGCTCTCGAACTAAATCTAAAACATCTTAAACTGTGTTTCCAAAGATGAACGAAGGTCTTCCGAGTTTGGAACGACATGAAGGTGAGTCATTAATGACATTATTTTCATTTTTGGATGAACTAACCCTTTAATGCTTCTAATCGTATAGTTAGATTATAATACTTTAGCCAGGATTTCACAGACAGAGTAACAAATGCTTTTACTGACTAGAATACAGTTTTACAGCAATCCAAAGGATCTAAATATTTGAAAAGAGTGGCTATTTTTTGGCTTTAGGTACCCGATCACTTCAGTCCATATTTTAACAGTTAATTTGGCACATTTTAGGATGTAATGCAAGTTTAGAATGTCATTGAAAGCCGAGGCATTACTGACTATTGGACTCAATGCCAAACAGTCAGCACTATGTTCTGTGATGCAACTGAAAGTTGTAAATCTTTTGCACGTACAAAGGGTTAGCCAATAATAACAGAGGTCATTTTTAATGTAGATGCTTTATAGGTTTTATAGTATAAACAGCCTGTTTAAATTTAAGGATCCGATAGAGTGTAGAAAATGGTCACGTAAAACTAAACCTTGGCCAACAGGCTTCTAATATAAACAGACCTCAAGGGGAGATACAAAGAGCGTCTGACATGTTTTCTTGTAAATTAGCATTTTTTATCAGACTCTTAAAAGGGGGGGGGGGGGGTTTCGGAAAGTTTTTTTCAAACATGGATACCCATTATGTACCATGGGTAGAAGTTACATATCATATTTCTTTTATGGGCACGTCCCCCGGAAAAGCAAACCCACACGTCCATCAGACCAAGAACATTGAAAGAAGAAGTGTGTTTTTGGATGTAAGGAGAAGAAAGCCTTGTTCAGCTTTCCAAGTAAGCCAGTCTTGCAGAAACAATGGATATAGTTTGTTTATCCGGGATAGCAGCAGAGTTTTGCGTGTGTGTTTGTTTAACTCTGGATTTCGTTGAAAAATCCCAACTGGGTCATGAGTTGCAGACTGCTTCTGTGTTATGTTGGAAATCAGCGCGTAAGTGCATATAATGTAAATGACAGGAACATGTAGTGAATCATAAAGTATCCAGAGAAAATGGGTTTGTGTGTTGCTTGCTTGCCACTCGCTCCTCCCGCGTTACGCTTCGAGGCGTCGTGTTTTTCCGGAAACATTCACTAGAGCTGTTCTGTCTTTTATAAATCGGATAAAACTAAAGACTCTTCTGAGATATGAAGGATTTAATACTACTACAGGTACTCAAGATTCATATGAGATAAGCAGAAACAATGTGTGTTATGGGAGCTTTAATGGATTCTGTCAACAAACCGGTATTTCTGAATGGTCTGTGGGCAGGATTAAGCAGATTTGAAGCTAAAGTATTTGGTGAACGTATAACTGTGCGTTCACACCAAACGCGGAAGAGGCGGCAAAAACATGCTACTTGCGCGTAGTTGGATACTTGAACATTTTAAGTGTACTTGCTTCATTCACGTGTGAAATTCTAGTCATTCGAGACACTCACTATTAAATTCGCGTCATGGGAGAGGCTAATATAGCTCAAATTGAGTAAATTTACCAGATTTGTTTGACCTCCTCACTCACTTTCTTCTAAACAAGATCCTTTTAGTTCCTGTAAAAGTACAACAATGTCCCGTATAGCAGGTGGTTAACGCGGCGCCAAAATTTGCACTTACCACGCCTATTCACGTCTTTGCATTGACTTAACATGCAAATCACTTGCGCTTGCCGTCTCATCCATGTTTGGTGTGAATGCACTAATACGTGCCAAGAGCATTCGGTTAATATCATTATTTCATTTTTTTTTACAGCAGGTGGCGTTTACTGGCTTTTGCATCTGTGCATGGTCCCTTTCCCCATACTTTTGTTTCTAGTTTCTATCACCATGTCTTGTTTAAACTCTGTAGCTAAACAGAGTAAATATTCTTAATTTAACTTTAAGCATATTGACATTGCAATATTTCAGAGCAGGTTTCATAACAAACTTCCCATCACAAAATTTCACCAGTATTACATATAGTCATCCTGATACACACATACACATATACACCTTCAGGACAGGCAAATGATGAGTAATACACAGCATCTCGCTGTCTTGCTTTTCCCTCTCATCCTCTCCTGACATTTCTCCACTGACACCCCATCTCCCCCCCCACCCTGGAGCTGTGAGTGCGTTTGACCTCAAACCGTTCCTCTGCCTTTACACTGTCAACTCCAGTCTGTGCTCTCAGAGCCTGAGAGATCCCCGCCTGCAATATGTCTGCCGACAACCCATAAGAAACGACTTGCTCTGTTTATCTATTAATAATTGAGCACTGTTGAAGATGGGAGGGGGCAGTTTGTCACAAGGGGAATTTATACCTTTCACTAAGGTTTGGGCTAAACGGCACTTTCTTCACAGCTGAGAGAAAGCGAGATCGAGAGAAGGGAAATCTTGGTGTGTTGTTGTATCAATAGCTTAAGGGAGTGTTTATGTATGAGCCTTTTAGAGAATAAAAAGCCATAACCTTGTGTCTTCTCCTCCTAGTCCTGGACCGACTGTTTGTGTGTGTCAGTGTGTGTGTGTATATATATGTATGGGTGTAAAGAGAGATTATCATTTAAATCTAATCTTGAAGATTCATTTCCCTGCAAAAACAGAATCAGCCGACTGCATTTTTTGATTTATTACCATGGGCGCAATAAAGTATTTTGAAAGCTTTTGAACACCTACTGTAAGTTATGTTTACATTTAAGTATCTAAATGTCATTGCATTGGTGAACAACATACAGTATTTACATGAATGTAATGTAATCTGCAGGCAAATGATGTTAGGCATTTTCCATGAACTAAACCCATGAGTTTCTTTCTACCGTGAAACCAAAAGAGGAAAAATATGTAACATATGAAATATGTTAATCCTGCACTTTTTCAATGTAAGTAAATTGTTACTGGGTCTGTCAGTCACTAAGGAATCATACACCCGGCACAATACAGCGCAATGCGTGACGCAAGTGTCTTTTGCTAGTTTCAACCCGGCGCAATGATCATTTTCACGTTTAGCACCACGTTGTTTAAATAGCAAATGCATTTGCACCCAATTTTGCACCCATGGGCGTTCTGGTCTGAAAATGAGGTGTGTTCAGGCGCATTGTTGGTGCGTTGCTATTTTGAGGCAACTGAATTAGACTACGCCATTGACCGCCATTGTTATTTAAAGAGCGCGTTAGTAATATGCGCCTATAAACGGGACGACAACGCAAGTTTGCTTATTACATACATGAATGCGCAGCAGCACAAAAACGCTTTTCAATATGAAAAATTAAAGGATTCAAATGTAAAAGATAATAATTGAGTCTCTTGGACATAAATGAGGACCGATAATGAGACATTAGAATGCGTAAAGCGCTGCTTCACCTCTAGCCTGGTAAGTAAATAAATGCTTTGCTTTAAACAAATGCATCTATTTTTAAATGCTACCCCACTGATTTATTGTATATGATGACTCTGTACCTGTGGATATGGTGAGATGAGAAACATTGTTAAGTAATGCTTTTTAAAAAAACCATGAGTGCTGAAACACTTCGGCTCTTCGAAAAACTCAACAATGGCACGAATGAAGAAGTGTGTTTTTGGATGTAAGGAGAAGAAAGCCAGCCCTTATGAAAACAATGGATATAGTTTATTATCCGGGGTAGCAGCGGAGTTTTGCTTGTGTGTTTGATGCGGTGGATTTTCCCAACCAGGTCATGAGTTGCATGTGGTAAGTAAGACTTCTGTCTTATGTTGGAAATAGGCGCGTGCATATTATATAAATGACATGAACATGTAGTGAATCATAAGTTAAACAGTGTTGTATACTGTTGCATGACTCGTACTCACTCCTACTGCGGTAGTAACTCCTCCTTCTTCATTTTTTTGTACGTTATCGTAAAGATTCGGTAAAGCTAATCTTTCTTTAAAAAATTTGATAAAACTAAGGACTCTTAAACTCTTCTGAGATATAAAGGATGTATTACTACTCTATAGACAAGTTTCTTTCATTCTGCCAAGCATTTCCGGTTAGCAAGTTTGTTTTCACCACGAGTTGTTGCAACCGCGAACAGCACAACATGTCCCGGAGCCGTGTCGGCGTGTAACACCATCCATAGTTTACTTTTTCTGCACGCTAACCAAAGACAGTAAAAGACGCTAACCGGAAGTCGTTGGCAGAGTGAAATGGTGGACCCGACTATTTTACCCAGGAAACTTGTCTATAGGTACTCCAGATTAACATCAGAATTGCAGAAACAGCGTGTGTTACGTGAGCTTTAATTAAATGCCTGATATTTTTACTTCTATGACTGAAAGAAAACAGCTTTTAAAGGTTTTAATCCAAAAAATAACAATTTTAATAAAAATGAAAACACAATTTTTTTTACATTATTCTTAAACTGGTGGTCTTCTTCCTCCACTTAGCTTTTCAGTTTACAAAGTCCGCTTTCTAAATAGGGATTAGGCATGGCGCCAAGAATTTAAAATAGGTTTATTGCACGTTACACTCCTAACACAACCAGTGTTGGGTGTAACTAGTTACGTAATTAGTTACTGTAATTTAATTACTTTTCCTTTGAAAAAGTAAAGTAAGGGATTACTTTTATTTTTCTTGTAATCTAATTACAGTTACTTCTAATGTAATACTGTGTATGGGCTCTAAAACAATTATGTATACTAGAATACAATAGTGGATTTAACATGATTTAAGTTTACAATTCTCACTATTAACTGGTTGATTATTAGCATTAATATTAATGAGATGCTGACTGTTTATTAATACTTAAAAGCACATATTTATGCCTGATTCTGCAAAACCTTATTCTACGTCCTTAACCCTCCCCATTTCTACCAATACTTAAAATTAACAACTTCTTTAGTATTAATAAGCAGTAGTTGAAGTATATTGAGGCAAAAGTAGTTAATAGTTAGTTAATAGAGACAACTGGACCCTAAAGTGGGACCAGAATAATTGATGTACTTTTATATATTATTTCTTCGAGCCATTTCAAGTCTATCCTTATATCATGTACTAAATAGGATTTAGAAAGTAATTAGTAATAAGTAATTAAATACTTTTTGGAGCGAGTAATTTGTAAAGTAATCTAATTACATGATTGAAGATGTAAATAGTAACTAATGAATTACTTTTTTTGAGTAACTTACCCAACACTGCCCATTACTCATTATGAGAATAGGCACAACCCTTTTAGGCTGTGCGCGTGGCGCATAAATATTTTTTCCCGTCGTTAAATGAGCAAAAAATGGAATCAGGCACGCCCGTTTAGACGCGCTTAGATCATTCAAATAGGGCCCTAACAGTCTAACATCTCCTTTGGTGTGATGGAACGAAAGTCATCAACATAATCGGATCAACATAAGAAGGACTAAATGATAACAGAATTGTACTTTTAAGAGCACATCCCATCTAATACATTGCCCTATATAAACTTGTGTAAAAAGACCACAGTTTTTCAATATTTTACTATGTTCTTACCTCAACTTAGACAAATTAATATTGTGTATGGTGGCACAAAATAAAACGTGGCGATTTTTACAAAAAATAAGAACTATATGTATGGTGGAAGTGCACCTAGTTTGCAGCAATTTGACCTCTCCGAACCTTACTCATGTAACTACTTATGTAACAGTCTTTAAATAGGGAAAACATGGAAGTGTTTGGTGGCTTCTAAATTAATTCCTGTTTGGATCCTAAGGAATGAATGTGGCTAGGATAAATGCTCACACATTCACAACGTGCTGTACAAAGATTAAGTGCATGCATTGAATAAAGAAAGGTATGTATTAATTTTAATATTAATATTAAAAGTTGAGGTAAGAACACAATAAAATATAAAAAACTGTGGTGTTTTCCTTTAACCTCCTAAGACCCAAGCTTTGGTTTGGCTTGCATTTTAGATTTCTTCCAGCTATTTGGGGTTAGGAAGAACCAAAACATATAATAACCAAATATTTTTCTTTGAACATGAAGCAGTGTAGTTGTCCACGTTTGTGTACAACAGGTTCCAGTTACACAGAATTAAGTATTATTGTGCACACAACAAAAAATGTGATGTCCAAATATGTGGACACACCAGGGGTCTGATTTATAACGCGTGCATATGCACCAAACAGGTCTAGAAACATGCGTATGCTTGTTTCCACGCAAAGGTTGTGTAAAAAACAAACTTGATGGGAGAATGGGCATGCAGGGTGGGATCTGAGGATAATTCATGCACGCAGACTTGCAGGTCATCTGTGATTTATAAAGGGAAGATTGCTTTGTTTTATAAGTCTTACTATTTTTTGCCATATGCCATTTTTGGCTTTTGTGAATATGTAGACTTTTAGTAAGGGTCCTACGCACAGTTTCATAAATGAGACCCCAGGTCTTATGGGGTTAAATATATTTCATCAGATGTTTGTGTGGGATCTCTTAAAGCAACAGGTGTCTTGATGTTTAGTAGATAAATCCACAAAAGTGTCCAGTAATTCAACCCATCAAATGTAAAATAAATCACCTTTTCAGATCTTTATAGACCCCTTCACGGTTCACGTCACAGGCGGTTCCTACTGCGCATGTCGAGGTCAGAAAAGCCATTACAGTAGATTGAGTTGCATATTATTTTTTATCGTCAAAAATGCCTACTTACGTCGTGGGCTGTGAAAATCGCACCAGGTCTTCTGTTAAGTTTTCGCGATTCATGCATAATCTCAAAAACAAAAAAATACAACATCTGCTGCTTCAAGCAATTAACGTGCAGACTAGAACAATGCAAATATCAAAGAGGCTTGTGTTTGTAGTGCTCACTTCATTTGAGGTAAGTCATCATTTTTCAGCCCTGTTACATTCAATTATAAAGCCTTAATGGTATGAACAGTTTGACCTCATGCTGCGCGCGCACCCGATAGTCATCCAATGTTTACAAACCTTGAAGGGGTCTATAGCGTTTCTTTCTCTTGCCGCCATCATTACACCAAATATTGATCACAATCTCAATAGTCCCTTTCACACATACAGTCTTTACTGGTAATTTACTGGTAAATTGCAGTTAACAGGTCATGTGGGAACAGAACCTTTCCGGTAAATCAGTGCTGCCAATTTACCAGAAAGAGAGGTTGTAAGATGACCAGTAATTTACCAGTAAGCGCTATGTGCGAACACAAATATATAGATTATCAGCATTTAGAACGGACGACGTCAGACCGCGCTGACAGCTTCGGGCCAATCATAACGTTTTAATACAGATGACGCGTTTAGCCCCGCACTGTTTACAGACGTGTCCACACACACGCTGCTTGAAAGTCGAGCACACCTGAAGTTTACGTCCACATTTCTTCACCACAGTTGTTTAAAACAGCTTACCGTCTACTTGCCGAATTTCCAACTTCCTCAGCACGCCCTCTGTGAAGCTTAATATGCAAACAGTACTGTTGTTTAAGACGCATTTTTCGGTTTGACGTCGCCTAATGCAATGTTGTTTGGTCACGAGCAACTTCGCGACTGTCAGAGTTTACCACAGACGTGAAGACAACAAAATGCGGACCGTGGTTATGAACGACGTGGATTGTTTACAAATGCAACACTGAGCTCGCTGCGCGCCACAGGTAACTTCCGCTTTCTCACCGAATTTACCGGTATTTTGATACTGATGTGTGAATGATGTCTTACTGGTAAAAAGACGAAACGTCATGCGTGTGTGAACAACACATTTTTGGATTTACTGGTAAATTCATTCTGGTAAATTCATGGTAATTTACTGGAATTATTGTGTGAAAGAGGCTAATGTTACCTCTTTCAACCCTAGACCAAAATTAAGAAGTTGTAACAAAGGGTATTTATACATTTCTCTGTGAACTCTTAAAGCATTATGTGTGTGTGTGTGTGTGTGTGTGTGTGTGTGTGTGTGTGTGTGTGTGTGTGTGAGGATCTATATTAAGCCCTGAGAAAAGAAGAGGTGCTCGGGAGTGCATTTAAACAGGTATAAGGATCAGTCGAGCTCCCTTTATTCTCTCTGTTTGTGCTGTATTCACATCTGTGGATAGCCTTACCTCTCACTTTCTCCCTAATTAAGTAGCCTTTAAACATTTTCCCTGCTGAGAGCTCGCTGTCAGAACAAAGTAGACTTTGTTTTTCCCTTTGAGGATCTCAGTAAACGGGAGCCTCCTAACGTTACTGCGGGCCGATAGGGCGACGGTCCTCAGAGGCCCGTGATGGAGTAAGACGCAGAATCGGCCCTATCTCCTGTCTGTGAAGACGATTGTTTAATGGGAGAAAGATTGCTGTGTTCACTGCTGATTGCATTTGGACAGGGCAGCTGATGATGCTGAGAGGTTCCTCGGCCCTGGAGGACAATGATTAGTGGAAATTGGAGACGAAGGGAATTCAACTTCCCATGGAGTTGAAGGGCAGCGGGTAATGACCCGATATGGGCTTCCCCTTTGAGTGCACTGGTTAGTCGAGACCACCTCTGTTTACATACAATGAGCTCTAATTGGGATAGTACTGGTTTTTATTATGTGCTATTTCCTTAATATGAGGCATGTTATGGGCACAGAGGTTGTAACGGACACTCAGTACCATCTGTGTGTTCGGCAGTAACCGGGCTGTAGGAAAAATTTTTTCCGTTTACGGCGGTCACTAGTTCTCCCATTGGCTTTAAAAGAAAAGTTTGGAAACACTTAACTGAAACGCTTTCCATGTTCTTAAAAAGCTTTAATCGGTACGTGGTCAGAAAAAATGGTAAAAAATCTGTTATATGTACCATGTAGGTACAGAGATGTATTAATTTGGTACAAATCGGGTGTGCCCCATAACTGTACGTTCACACCGCTGCCGACTTGAGCTTCAAAAGTTACCAGAAGTCATTAATTTGCAATGGAAGCTGGCTTCTCTCAGCTGCAAGGAGTGTCAAATCGATCAACGTCGTGTTTTTGGCATTTTGAGCGACCAGAGCGTCAATCAGAAAGTTGAAAGAAGCTCAATTGTATGGTAATGAGCTATGACGCCGTTCAGCGGGCAAGCAGCGGAAAAACGGCAGCAACCAATCGTAATATTGCCTAGACGTTCTTCGCTGGCTGATTCAAGAGAAACATACAATGTAAACTTTCGTTCCTACCGAAACATTACTTCTGAGAAAACATACTTCAGAGCAGCCAAAGCATCAACATGCTTCTCTGTACTTTTTGACAAGCGTCCTTGACCGGGCGGCCTGAGCTTTTTTGGAAGCTCAAGTCGGCGGTGGTGTCAACGTAGAGAAAGTCTTGAAAAGTGAATCCGCTGGCTTTTTGATCGCCCCCTGGTGGCTGGCTGCAGTACAAGTCATAAACCCCACCCTCTCCATTCAGACTTTACTCTAAATAAAAGTTTATTATTTACACTTCCAATAAAAGTTTCCGAAAGATGGTTTTGGTCCTTTCTAGTAGTTGTTATCACGCTGATATATGTTCAAGTGTTCATTTTTGTTTTAAGTTTCATTTTAGCTAGTAATTTGATGCTATAGAAACGGGGCGTGTCGTTATGATTGCCGTGGTTGAATTGGTCGCGCAATCCACCTTTGGCTCCACGGACGATTCCGTCTGCGCATGCCTTGGCACCAAACTGACGTTTTTACATAACATGTAACATTTGGAAATTAAATTAAATTTTTGGAAATGGATGACATAAGCTCGATTTATAGTCGTGCGTAAGCTCTACGCCATAGCTATGCCGTATTTTATCCGTAGCCTGTGCGTAGTTCTGTGTAGCCTGACGTGCACCTCGCAAAATTTTTAACAGCGCGTCAGTTTTACGCGGAACGCAAGTGCTGTGATTGGTTCATCAGAACCTCTCCCGTAAGGTAAAAGGTATTTCCGTTTGCGATGGTGAAAACAAAGATGAGCCAAGTTGAGGAGTGATTTAACTCAAACTGCAACAAGTCACTGTTTACTTACTTCCATCATTTCTGGTCTTCTCAAATCATACACAACAAGTTGCTGTTTCTTCTTCGTTTGTGGGTTAACTTGCCAAGCTTCTTCTTCTTTGATGGTCACGCTGCTACTGTGGTTACACGTGTGGATACTGCCTACCAGTGGTCTGCGTGCGTGTTTGCACGTCGACGCGGACGACAACGCAAAAGTAAAAATTAAAACTGATGCAGAACATACGCTGTCACGGCTATGCCGAGGGACCTACACACAACTATAATGAGCCCTTTAGACTGAATATTCAGAAGTGTTGAAAGGCATCTCAGGGTGGGACATCAAGAAGCTTCTTGATAAAATCGCAAGGACGATTTGTTACAAAACCACATTTTTTAGCCTTTATTTAGTGTAGACAGGAAAGTGTTTGGGTGGAGATAAGGGAGCAGGATCGGCAAAAGACCCATCAGAGATGGGAATAGAACTGTGAGCAAACTGGTGCTATGTGTCAATGCCCTAACCACAGGGCTATTGGTGCCGACATATATAACAGAATTTTGATTTATTTTAGATGCTTTTAGTCACAACATAATTCCTATAGTTAAATTTGTGTTATTCCATAGTTTTGATGAATGTGGAAAATACAAAAGTTTCCAAACTTTTTACCGGTACTGTACGCCTTTAAAATCTTTCTGATTGACAACAGCATGGTGATATATTTACATTCATATATCCTCAATCGACTATCAGACCCCCTCCAGAAGGATAGAGAATCCTCTGAAGGGTAGCCGCTGTCTTTCTGCATAGCTCATTATGTGTGTTGCCCTCACATAAATGTATCAACAATGCTCTAAAGCTAAGACACTTAGATTTACTCTCCTTATGATATAGGCAGACAGGAACACGGGTCAGACAAGCGATCGAGTGCAGGCGATTGCCTCTGTCCCGAAATGATGTATCAGGCATTGCCGTCTACTATTGATGCGGTGAGTCGAAATGGTTTCTTCAAGAGAACGAAGGTCTCTAAGTGAGCACACACACACACAGTTCTTCTCATCAGATGGTTTTCTGTTTTTAATTTGATGCAGGCTGCTTGAGTACACAGAGGCAGGGAGGATGAGCCTTAGCGTACCCACCTTCCATGTGTATCCTACTTTTGTTTCTTTGATAGCTTTTACTATTGGTCATTAACTCGAATTGAAGAAACAAAATGATTGTTTGCATTACTGTTTAAGTCATCTGTGGTGGTTTTAATTGTGCGTTAATTACGCAAATTAGCAGGGACTCAGGTGGTAGTTCTAGATTAGCGAAGGCATTTTGTTTTGCCTGAAAACTTTGAATCGCTATAAAAGCATTCTTAGTATTCTAAGGCAGATTTATTCAGACACACTTACATAATAATAACACATCGGAAATCTATTATGGAATCTCTTTCCTTGTTTGTACAAACGATTGTCCATTTAAAGTGATATTTTTAAGATTTAAGGGATTCATTACATCATTTAATACAGCTAAGATTTTTCTTTTAACACTCATACACACATACCCTAGTGTCATCAAAGACACCGCTTGGGGTGCGAACATGAGCTTAAGAAATTAGCAGTACGCCACAATGCAGCCAAGCTAGGATTCCACATAGCAGGAAATTGCGGTGTTGTGACCAATCAGGTACAGTAAGATCGCAGACCGGAGGGATTTAGTATAGAAGAGCAGAGAAATAATGTAACTGCAGTACTTGCATGATGGGCTAATGGAATGTGGGGCTCCATTAGAGATAATTTAAAGCAGACTGAAAGCAATGTTGTAAAAAAGTGGATTGATGTTAGCAATTATGTAGCTGTGGTAGATCTGTGCTATGATGTTATCAAACATAAAGTCCTGCAGCCAGAGTGATCGCTTAGCAGTTTGCACATCAGTTTAAGTGTTGCAAGTGAAATGATTGGTGCTTGTGCTGGAGACACGGGTTCGATTCTGAACACTGCACAAAATGATTTTCAGGAAAAAAAATTCTTAGTATTTTTGTCTTGTTTTTGGTAAAAATATTTAAAAATTCTTAAATTAAGATGCTTTTTCTTCAACCTGATCTCATGAATTTCTGTGGCATTCTCACGGATCTCCGCATTTTCCCGTGGCCCTGCCATGGACTTTCTTTTCCGTGGCATTCTCACGGATTGGTTACTTAACTGTTTTGTCCTATTTTCTTACCAGTGTCGTTTTGATTTAGGTTTAGATTTACATAAAATTACATCCCTATCCAAACCCAACTCTAACCCCAACACCAGGCGACAATTGTTTAAAGTTGAGAATATATTAAAAAATACATAAAAAATAGTATAAACCAATACTTAATGTGACATACTAACGCGAACACCAAATCTAACCCTAAACCGAAACGACAATGGTTTGAAAATAGGAAAAAGCAGTTGAGTAACCAATCCGTGAAAATGCCACGGAAAAATGCGGAGATCCGTGAAAATGCCATGGAAAAATTAGCAAAAAATTCCGTGACTATCCCACGGAACTTTGTGAGATCATGTTGTTTTTCTTGATCAGCAAAACGACCCAAGAAAACAAGTCTAGCAAAAAATATTTTAAAAAATTTTTCTTAAACACTAAATTCAAGAAAAAATTGCTTACCCCATTGGCAGATTTTTTTGCTTGTTTATGCACAAAATCACTTAAATTTGATATTTTTGGTCTAAAAACTAAACTCATTTTCTTGGGTCATTTTGCTCATCAAGAAAAAGCATCTTCATTTAAGAATTTTTAGATATGTTTTACTGAAAACAAGACAAAATACTAAGAATTTTTTTTCTTGAAAATCATTTTTTGCAGTGTACTTCTTTTTTCTTTAAAGCAACACTAAAGAGTTTTTGCTCTTTGCTCCCCCTACAGGTTAGAAGCGGAATTGTCCATTACCATTGTCGTAAATACTGCAGCATAGCTGGCCCTGATTGGATGTTAGGTCTGCCGTAAAGCAAGTTTTTGTAGTTTTCACTCTAACTACAGGACCGCGACCCAACGGTTGGAAACTTCTTTAGTGTGGTTTTGGCCGATAGAGGGCTGCAAAGCAAATGTGAAAGTGCCGTTCACCCTGTTTCGAGTGGATGAACGACTCAAACTTTTTTGGAAACGTTATTTTAAGGTAAAAAAAACTCTTTGGTGTTGCTTTAATGCCTCGTACAATGTAACTGCAAATAATTATGCCATAGCAATGGGGTCTTTGGTGCTAGCTGTTACAACAGTAGTCAGATTCAAAGCTGCATTAACAATACTGTCGACTGTGGGAGCGCCTCTGTAGGTTCTTACCCAGGTGAGGGGAACTTTGAAGAAGAACTCTGATCTTCTCTTCTAGTTCTCCAGGCGCTTTGTTCTGGTTAAGCAGGCGAAGCAAACACAAAAACCATCTCTCCACACTTCTAAAATAATCATCACAAGGAAGGTGAGAGACAAAGGGGAAGAGAGAGAGAGAGAGAGAGAGAGAGAGAGAGAGAGAGAGAGAGAGAGAGAGAGAGAGAGGAAAGGCTCAGAGAACAAGGTGAAAATGTGTAAATTTTTCATCCAGGTGTCAGGATCGGGATGGCAGAGGATTGTAGTGCTGGATTAACGGTTCTAAGCCCTAACAAGGGATGCTGAAAGCGTGGCCACAGAGCGGAGATACTGCAGAAGACACAAGGATCAAAAGCAGCTGGTTTCCATGACATTCAGGGTCTTCACAAGCTAATTAGGCTGGCCAGGGATGCCCCCTCAAAGTCTGTATTTTAAAATCAGAACAATGCACACAGCTGCAATAGAGAGAATATATAGATACATAGATATATATGAAGTTTGCCATAAATATAGGATAGGTATACTGTATGGATGCACAGGTTCACACACACTTATTTCAACACATTATAGTGGTATAGTAGTAGTAGGAGTTGTAGTATTAATATCGGCCTACAGTAAATGAGACTTGGATCCTATTTCTTATTTAAATATTGTAAATGTCCAAGCATATACAGTACACTAGAGTCTCAAAATTTTATTAAATAATTTTGATTCCTTTATAGCTCCTGTTTGATTCATACCGTGTAAAAATAAATTCATTTTACGTGGCCCAACAGACATTAACCAACAAAGTACATCTTACGCTTGTTGATCTAATATTGTTGCCTTTCACTTTGGAGAGCAGTTCAACAGAGGACTGTGCAGAAAACAAAATCTCTCAGCACCTCTGACGTAAAGTGGTTCACCCAAGGGCAAATGTGTCAGCTATAAACAGCTTAACTTCTACACAGTCGTCCCAAGTTACTCTTCATTTAATTTAAAAGTAAGTAATATAGTTTTTTATTATTTTTTTTAATGAATGAATGCTGTACGCTGGTCATTTTTAAATCCTTGAGTTAAGTTAATTGATGAGAATAATTGACTTATATATCCAACATATCCTTATCAGACCCAAAATAATGGGTTCGATCCCACATTTAAATTAATGTGTTTGGTACATGCATAAATGTAAATTTTGCAAAATGGAAATTGGAAAAATGATGAGTAGGGAACCATGTAAAAAGTTCACATATTACATTTAATTTAAATGTAGACGAAAATGATTTAAATGTAGACGAAAGTAATTTTGCTGTTTTCACTGCTGTTTTTTATGCTAGCTAGAATGCTAGAATGTTGAACTATTTGGCAAAAAAAAAAAAAAAACCCTATTAGGAAATGTTTTAGGTCATTGAGTTTTTCAATATTTTAATATGTTCTTACCTTAACTTAGATGAATTAATACATGCTTATCTTTTTCAATGCGTGCACTTAATCTTTGTACAGTGGATCGTAAATGTGTTAGCATTTAGCCTAGCCCTATTCATTCCTTAGGATCCAAACAGGGATGAATTTAGAAGCCACCAAACACTTCCATGTTTTCCCTATTTAAAGACTGTTACATGAGTAGTTACACAAGTATGTATGTTGGCACAAAATAAAACGTGCCCATTTTTTTAAGCTGATAAAAAAGCACTTAGTTTGCAGCACTTCGACCTCAAAGCACAGTAACATCATCACTCCTGACTACTCCCCCTCTCGCTCAAACTTCCAGCAAATATTACTGGGCCCGAGGTGGCTTCAAAAATTCTTCCCTGTTTGGATCCTAAGGAATGAATGGGGCTAGGCTAAACGCCAACACAGTCAAGACGCGCTGCACAAAGACCAAGTGCACGCACCGAAAAAAGAAAGGTATGTATTAATTCGTGTAGCTGAGGTAAGAACATAGTAAAATGTTAAAAAACGATAGTGTTTTCCTTTAAGAGTCATGGTGGTACTCTTTATGTGACAGACCAAACATCTGCATTGCTTTGAGTGAAGCTTTAACTACAACACACTGGTTGCTTCTAGCACGTCTCTAATTCAAAAATTAGTTAGTCGGGCAAAAAGCTATTGCAATGTGTTTCTCTCCTGCATTTAAATGCTTGTCTGGCTTGCATGCAGCTGTTTGCTGTTGACGTTAATGTTCTAGTGGGCGGATTCGGCTTGAGTGGCAGAAACACTTGAAACGCTATTACGCCTCTAGTGGGCTCGCCTGCACTGGTGGCACGGCACGTTCAGTCAACACGGCTGCAGGATTCATGTGAGGGGCTGCTCGGGAGACAGATTGCTTGTCACTACACGGGCTTTGCATCTCCACTGATGATGATAATCACAACCATTCCTCCAAGTGGCTGTAAACACAGAGAGTGAAGACAGAGAGAGAAAGAGGGAGAGATGGAAATCTCTTAAGGAGAGTATGTATTGTCACATTCTGCAATCAAAACAGAGATTTGGACTTGAGACACAGTTGAAGATGAATGTTCTCCTGGGATGGGTTTTTACGGTGAGGTGGCTTGTTTCGGGATTGTTTTCTCAACAGACAATGGTTTTAGATTTGGATATCGAGAAGAGGATCTCTACGATGGGATTTCTACGACAAAGTGAAATTACAGGCTTTTGTGATTGGTTTGCAATCAAAAACAGGGTGTCTGACTTATTGGAAGGGGTATTGCTTTTTGGATTTGGCAATCCCTTTCATCTGTCTGTGATCATAACAACAGCCACTAATGAACTGTTTTCTCACATTTTAGGGCCACGTGGTTGACTGTTTTAGAAAAACTCAGTATATTTGCCTGCATGACAGGTGTTTAGACTTTACATCATTACAAAATTCTGCAAACCCACAGATTTTAAAAGGAATGGTGGAGGAAATATGCAAGGTATTAAAACTTCAAAAAAATCTTTAGATTTTGCTGCACACTCGGACACAGGAAAATGTATTGACCAATGACAATTATAAAGAGTCGGCCTAGTTTAAAAATCTACAAGAAAATCCATCCGACTCAAAATTTTATACTTATCTTTATCTGATATATGTAAAATTGCTGGCTAAATTCTCAACATAACATATTCTAAAGAGCTCAGATGCAAAACCCTCTAAGTATATCTGACATGTTTTCTTGTAAACAAGCTTTTTGAATCTCATTTTGGAGCATCTTGCAAATGGATTCTGCCTACAAACTGATATTTCTGAATGGCCTGAGGCTGGTATTAAAGAGATAGTTTGTCCAAAAATGAAAAATTACCCCATTTTTTACTCACCCTCAAGTCATCCGAGATACATGTGTCCATCATCAATCAGACGAACATATTTTTAAGTTATTTTAGAAAATGTCCTAGCTCTTCCAAGCTTTATAACTTCCTTCAAACTTCCAGTTACGACGCCATCTACTGTAGGACTCCTCTGCATTTACGATAGAGTTTCAGGGATGTTTACGCACCTTCATAGTAACGAATGCGGAGGGTGGCGGTACAGAGCAGAGAGCAAAACAACAACACCAATCACAAGTCAAAACATGGATATTAAAGAAAATGGATATAACACAAGAGGATATTGAATTATCCCTATCTGTAGATAACTCACAAAACACTCTCTCGGGAGTTTATTCTCAATAGGCTTTATGCCCAGCTGCACTACTTCCTGAACTTCAGCCAGCTCCTTGTTTCCTGTCTGCCATTATTGGACAAACTGAGTAATCCAGGTGTGCCTGACCACAGTGGTCACAAACAAACTGATTGATCCAGGTGTTCCTGACCTCAGTAGTCACAACAACAATAATCAGACACACCTGGATTAATCCGTTTGTCCAATAATGGCAGACAGGAAACAAGGAGCTGGCTGAAGTTCAGGAAGTAGTGCAGCTGGGCATAAAGCCTATTGATCTTACGCATGGTACGGTACGCATAATGCGTCTTGGCCTCTAACGGATTACTTTTGTGAATGATGGATGCACATTCTTTGGGCTTGAATGAAGTTTACCCCATTATAACTGTTAGAGGTCGTGGAAGACCTAGGATAACTAGCTAAAATAACTGCCATTTTGTTCGTCTGAAAATGATGAGCGTTCGGTTACTATTATTATCAAATTTTTTAAGGAAGTGGCTTTTAGCGGCTTTTTCAAAGATCGGCATTTTAGTTTTTGTGCAGCATCAGATTTTATTTTTTTCTTCCTCATTTATTGTTTGTGGATGTTTTTGCCCCATTGACTTCCATTATAACAAAATTTTTTGATTGCAGAGCCATGACACCTTATTAACATGCATTCTTGATTGTTGGTGGTTTTTCCTATTGCAAAGAGTTACATTTTGTCAATTTTACTGTTGATCACCATGTGGCCCCATTAACCCTTTAGTAGGCCTGTGCAAAAACAGAGCTTAATTTCTGGCTTGTACATTGAGTTATATGGAGTAGAACTCCATAACAAAACCATATTAGTGTGTGTGTGTGTGTGTGTGTGTGTGTGTGTGTGTGTGTGTGTGTGTGTGTGTGTGTGTGTGTGTGTGTGTCCAAAATGATAGGGATACCATTAAATCTGTGACCTCATCGGGACATTTTGAGGTCCCCATGAGGAACCAAGCTTTTAAATCAAACAATGTTGTTTTTTGAAAATCTAAGGTACAATAAAGTTTTTGGTTTGGGGAAGGGAATAGTATATACAGTTTGTACAGTATAAAAACCATTACTTCTACGGAATGTCTCCACAAACATGGACACCAGAATGTGTGTGTGCGTGTATTTTTACTTGTTATAAACATGTAATAGTTTGTTTACACCAGTCTCATCTTGAGTATTGTTATTATTGTTTTAGTTGGTTTCTATATAGCACTGAATCTTTGAGGATTATCAAAAGGTCTATCGCTAGAATGATCGTACTGAGCATTGCATTGTTACAATTCACAATACCATGGCACCATCTTTCTAATTTCTATAGTCTTTGGCTGTATTCCCAATTTCAAACTGGCCTAGATCTTTTCCTTGAAAGGCATCTTTTGTGTATTTTTACTTGTTATACACATGTAATAGTTTGTTTACACCAGTCTCATCTTAAATATTATTATTATTATTATTGTTTTAGTTGCTTTCTGTATATATAGCACTAAATATTTAAAGATTATCAAAACACAGCAAAGTACAGCAGAATGGGACTGAGACCATAATTGAAAATGTTTTCTTTCGCATTCTACTTTATGAGCGGAATAACATTGACATTTTTAAAATTGGAAATTAAACATAAATGAGTTTCAAAATTTCTTTGTATTTAGTAGTTCAACTATTGCTTTAATAACAGCATGTACTCTCGCTGGCATGGATTTCACTAGTTTGTGCCAAACTTAATGATCCGTGTTATCTCAGTGTGATTTGAGAATGTTCCAAAAACCATCTTGTGAGTTTCAGTGCAAGAAAGAAAATCTGATGTAACATGCACAGTGTCGCAAATCTGTAGAAATGCCATAAAAAATAATCTGAAGTAAATTCTTAATTTTATGTCATAATCATCACTATTAATCTAAGATTTTAAATCTAGTCCTAGACTTTTGGACGTCACTGTATGTAAATGTGCGAGTGTTTTACATTCTGTTTAATTTGTCTTATTTAATTAATAGTGCTCACTTCTAAATCAGCACCAACAGATTCACACCAGATTAGGTGTGAAACCTTTTGCAAGTGTTTGAAGAGTTAAGTTTGCATTGTGCTTTAGTAGTTCAAGCAATTAACGTTTTAGGGAAAAACAGTACAGATGTATAATACTTAAAATAATTAAATTACATCTCTACCCGTTCTCTTTTGAACATTGCAATAAATTGCATGTGCATGTCTCACTGTGTTTGTATCCTTGTGTGCGTGTATGTGTGTGTGTGTCACAGTCACCTTCACAAGTCAGAAATAATTACAGACAGGCAAGTGACCAGAGGGAAAGGCAACCCACCTCCAGCGCATGGACACGTCCTTCATTAAGGCCATCATCACACACACACACACACACACACACACACACACACACACACACACACACATACTCACACACTGCCCACCGTCGGCACTGCAGGTACCTCCAGCTTTGCAGGAAGGGGCAACCTCTCTCCTTTTCTTCTGTCGCATTTCTTCTATATCCCGTGTCCTTTATCATACTCTTCTTCGAGCGGTCCCTGTCTGCCAGCAGGGTCAGGCAGCCGGAGGTGGGGGGATAGTCGAAGTTGAGTAGAGAAGGTAAAAGGTGCTCGACTTGAAGGCAAGGAGATAATTCGGCACGCTGTTTAAGGTTACGCTGCCATTAGCATTTCAAAAACTGTGCATGATGTAGCCACCTCAGGGACGCT
The DNA here is from genome assembly GCF_027580225.2 of Misgurnus anguillicaudatus. NCBI lineage: Eukaryota > Metazoa > Chordata > Actinopteri > Cypriniformes > Cobitidae > Misgurnus > Misgurnus anguillicaudatus. The sequence continues at coordinate 37,590,128 of NC_073344.2, forward strand.
GCAGGCCCATGGCGTGTCATAATGTCACCGGGTACCAAGGCCTTGATGGAATTAATAGAGCAGCCCATGATTGATAACACCCCTCATCTACCATGCCTAGACTTTTCTGTGTCGCCCTCCCCCATGCCCTCTCATCTCATATATGTGTCCTGTTTTGAATGCAGGCTCATTTAAAACTAGTAGTCTTGCATGTTTATGCATGGGCCTTTAGGGTTGCTGCATCGCTGTGGTGATGGTCCCCACATCCCCTACCTTTAAAAGTCATTTGAACCCAGTGGAGTGGCGTGTATGGAGCGAACTCCGCTAGTTGTGAGGGAGGAATAAAAATTAGTGATGAAAGTGAGACAGGTACAGGTGTGAGGAGGAGGAGGAGAGAAGGAGTCGGTGATGAAGAGTTTTCAGGTGCGAGGAAAAGGTGTTGATGGGGATGAGATGTGTAAATAAGAGCAGAGGGTGAGAGAGACTGACGGGCCGCATTAGGCTGAGCTCAGAACTGTCAAATATCCTGCAGGATAACTTTAAAATCACGAGTGAACTATTACCGTGTGTGATGCTTGACGGTTAGAGAAATCTACACTCTTAAGAATAACATGCACAGATGAATCAGGCGCAATACGTCATTTATAAAGACTTATTTTTTTACTGTTATAAAAAACCATATGCATGCACTTTTGGAAAATGTTTACTGTGCATCAATGTACATTCACCTAAGACGTAGTCTAATGAAAGTTTTATTTTACATTTAAGTGGGTCGACTCAAGGGGCTGACATGATATCACAAGACGAGTCGAATACCACCTGCTTTATCTTGATAAGCCACCTGTAACGGGACACTTCTTTTCACAGAATAAAAGAACCATGGCTCACTGTGAATAGTGCATTTCTACAATTACATTGCCAATGCAACTGCCATGTTGCAAAATAAACAATATAAACAAAATAAGCAATATAAACAAAACAATTATTAAATGCGCATTAAGTGTCATTTGTTCAATTATGTAATTTTTAATGCTAAGATGCAAGTTATGTGGAGTTACAGTACTTATTTAACAACATGATCCCACAAAGTTCCTTGGGATAGTCACTGAATTTTTTGCTCATTTTTCCGTGGCATTCTCACAGATTGGTTCCTCAACTGCTTTTTCCAATTTTCAAACCACTGTCGCTTCGGTTTAGGGTTAGATTTGGTGTTTGCGTTAGTATGTCACTTTAAGTTTTAGTTTATAAAAATTTTTCTGCTTTATTCTTTTATATTTTCTAAACTTTAAACAATTGTCGCCTGGCATTGGGGTTAGAGTTGGGTTTGGGTAAGGATGTCATTTTATGGCAATCTAACCCTAAACTGAAGCGACAATGGTAAGAAAATAGGACAGAGCGGTTGAGCAAAAAATTCCGTTACTATCCCAAGGAAATTCGTGAGATCAGGTTGTTATTTAACACCTTTGGGTCATTTTGAAACTTGAAGGGTTTAGTCACGGGTATGTCTAGTAGGGATACAGCAATGGCAAAAATCTCTTGCTGTTTTTACGCTCAAAAATTGCACATGTGGATTCATTGTATGACCCTAAATTGGTAAGTTTAGGTCAATTAAAACATTATAAATTTGTAAATCAATTCATGTTCAGTACATGCAAAGAGACAACACATTCTCACCCCATGTCGTCAATATTTGACGCACTTGACCATGCGTCAATATGTGACGCGGAGAGTATACCTTTCGCGTAATTTTTTGACGAACTGGGGACTTCAATACTATTACGGCCGTTGCATTCTCTTTCCTATTTTCTTAACATTTTCGCGTCGGTTTAGGGTTAGATTACGCGAAATTAAACAGTTGTCACCTGGCGTTGGGGTTAGAGTTAGGTATGACAGTTGTCACCTGGCGTTGGGGCTAGAGTTAGGTTTGGGTAGGGATGTCATTATGTAAATCTAACCCTAAACCGACGCGAAAATGGCAAGAAAATAGGAAAGAGAATGCAACGGACGCAACAGCACCGAAGTCCCCAGTTCGTCAAAAAATTACGCGAAAGGTATACCCTCCGCGTCACATATTGACGCATGGTCAAGTGCGTCAAATATTGACGACATGGGGTGAGAATGGGTTGCAAGAGATTGAAGTGACTTGGATTAACAAGTGAATTTTGAGTTTGTGTTCTTAACCAATGGACATCAGTGTTGGGAACGTTACTTTAAAAAAGTAATTAGTTATAGTTACTAATTACTTCTCACAAAAAGTAACTGAGTTAGTAAATGCGTTACATTATTATAAAAGTAATTAATTATCAGGAAAAGTAATTACTGCGTTACTTAAAAAAATTCTAATATTTCAAATAACTTGAATGCCCCTTACAAAATTAAATTTGTTAAATGAATAAAATGGATACTAAAGAGAAATCACTAATTTTGTGGCAGCATGTGACGATGTGAGGTGCTTTATTAGATCAGAATTACTTGCCACAGACGTGGAGAGACTTTTTCTTCATGGGCATAAGTTGCACATTACACAAACATTCTTGCCTTTCACCTCAACAACGGAAAAGTAGTGCTTATATTATACTTTGTGTTTGCAACTGCTACCTTTGAGCTTGTTGTACTTGCCATCGCCCTTTCGCCGGTGCTTTTGGAGTGATTGATGCGCGATGACCGGGCTGCATGTCAGTGCTTTGAGATGGGGCACAGCAGCAGCACCACTGCTCGTTGAGAAGAGAAAACGACGCGTATTTTCATGTCAGTCTACAAAAGTCTCCAACCACGCCAGAAAAGATAGCTAGATTTGTCCTATAAAGTCGCTAAAGTGAAAGAAAGTTGCTAAATCTAGCGACAAAGCAACCAAGTTGCTCAGACTTTTTTACACTGCTCGCTCGGACTCGGACGGTGCGAGTGTGCGTGCCTGTTTGTGAACTCTGCCTCTGGTTGGCTAACGATGGAAATTAAGCCAATCATCATCAGCTATGTGGTTCTCCCTCCCCCTCTAACATACACACACCAATCATTATCAGTTATGTTTCTCCCAACACACACACACACGCACACACACACACACACACACACACACACACACACACACACATACACACACAAGAGAAAAACAGTGTTTGGCTGAGAGAGCGAGCATACGCGGGTAAAAATCACTACAGTGAGATCAATTTTAGTAACGCGCAGCATTTTAACTCTTTCCCCACCAAAATTTAAAAAAAGTTGCCAGCCAGCACTAGCATTTTTCATGATTTTCACAAAAGTTTAAAGCCTTCCAGAAAATGTGCTTCTTTAAATATATAAACAAACAATATATCAGATGAAAGAACAGACCCTCTGCTTTCAAACAAAAAAAAAAAACGTTTCATCCTTCCTTGATTAGTTCTCTTGTAATCACCTCTCAAACATGGGTAGGTTTCTTCAAAAACACCCAATTTTGAGCAAAAAGCTGAGATCATTCCATTTTTGCGAAGGACTTTTGATAGAGATCAGATGCAGAGCAATCTTTAAAACATACAAGGAGTTCTTTCTCTTTCACGTGAGGCGCTACTTCCGGGTTGTATAAGTTGCGGAAGTGCGCCACCTGGTGGATAATAGCGGTATTGCGGAAAGACGGAAAATCTCGTCATTGGCGGGGAAGCGTTTTCTCTTAAGTGACAAGATATCTCGTCAATGGCGGCGAAAGAGTTAATGTCAGTAACAATAACGTCGTTATAACAGGGGGAAAAAATAACGCAGTTACTAACGGCGATTACTTATAACGCCGTTATTCCCATCACTGATGGACATACATTGAATTTAGCTGTATCCCATATAGCCAAAACTTTTGCTCACTATCCACTCCCATAGTAACCAGAAAACCCAAACAACACTTTTTAAAAATTCAGTTTGAGTTCTGAAGAACAAAGAAAGACATTGGAAGGTTCAAACTAAATGAGGGTGAGAAAATACAACTTCTTGTTTTAATTTTTGGGTGAAGTACTCCTTTAAAGCAACCAAACATTTTTTGGGAGTGTATGTTTATCCAATCAAATTTAGATTCATTAAATCATGTCCCGCCCCATTTTATTTCCCACTGATTGTTCAGTTTGTGTTACAAGATATTCATGCATTGTGAAGGCTGTTTTGTATGATACGTTTTAATGTAAGTGCTTAAAAATTGCAGTCAAAGACACAGCCACAGAGTTTGCTGTTTGTGTGTTTAAAAACCATTAGTGCTTAAACATGTAATAGGTATAGAGTAGAGATAGAGAGATACTGCAGATCTGACAACGCGTTGATGCACTGGGAATAGGATGTCATTGATAAATAAAGAGAGGAACACCGGCAGCCAAGGACCAGTGTTTAACACACACTAATGGATGTTATGATCTGGGCACAGAGGTCGAGATGAAGCCCCCCATCCAAGTTGCATCTCTTTCTATCCCTCTCTCTCTCTCTCTCTCTCCCTGATAACACCCTCCTTTATCATAAGACTAGAGAGTATTCCACAATCCTGAGCTCTAAGGAAACCCCTGCATTTTTTGTCCTTAAACAACCAGATTTTTTTGTTACCAGTCCTAACCGTAGGGTAAGAGGATTTGGCTGTGATCTTCAGCGCTATACGGTGTAGGTTGGAAACACACTCACTCTGCCTGCGTTGCTCCGTATTCATTTCAAAAGCAGTTAATAAGCACATATTATTGCTCCTCCAATCACTCACCGCCTGAAAGATGAAATGAGAGAACCACTAAAGGGTCTCTCATCCTTCTTGTCTGACTGTTTTTTTCCTCTCCTCGTTTATTCACTCATCTACGCTGGCCATTATCCCAGCATATTGAAGCCGCAGAGATAAAGAGAGAGAAGGAGCGTGTGAAAGAAAAACAACACGCAAGAGAGGAAAAAAGAAAGGAACAATAAAAAAGGCAAAGGGGTGAGCGCTGTTTGAATCAATTACATCCTAAAGAATTTTTCATTTGCATTCGTATCTGCGCCGAACCTGAACAAATGCCAGCTGCCTTTGTGTCTGGATATTTTTAGTCCCTTTTTTTCTTCTTTTGATAATTGTGTAGGAAATATCAAATTTGCATAGAGTGATTATTGTTGATTGTTTATCTAGCCGTCAGGATGGCTCAATATTCTAAGGCTGACAGGTTGTCAAGTACTTAAAACTCATTTATTTGGTGAAATTTGCATGTAATTTCGTGTTAATTAGAGGGAGGCGCAGGGCGTGGATTAGAGCCCAGTGATACAAGAAGAGACAGAACGAGAACGGTCTGGCTGTCATTTCTAGCAACCGAAAACGCACACACACCGCTTATGGTACCGGTGTCTATGCATAGATGTCTATGCATAGTCTTTAAAACTCAATGTGCCAGAGAGAACGTACACACACAGTTGTTGCTTATCATTGTTATTCAGATCAGAGGACTGCTAGGTGCTTCCTGCTAATAAACGAATAAAGGAGGATAGAGGACAGTCCTGTCTTCTTTGAAAGTGTGATTAATTAGGTTTTTATTAACAAACAAAGAACAGATGACACTCGTCCGCCGTATACACGGTCGCAAACGGACCGTCCCGGCGGCCCCTCATCCTGTTTGTTGTCGTTTATCGGCATTGTCTTTCATTATCTCTTCCCTCGCTTATCTTTCATCTGTTCATTTGCCAAACTCTCCATGCAAATTGGTAAACATAGCTGCGGGGTGAACAGACTGCAACTTTAGGACATAAAGCAAAACAATGTTCTAGCTGTTCGAGCAAACAAGGGTAGGAATGTTAACACCTCTCCCCTCAAACTTTTACGTAGTATAGTTGTTTATTCAGTGGTAGGGTGGCGATTTATGCCAGTTCCGCCGGACACGTCCCGAACATGTTTTCCGGTGCGTTCTCCGAAAGTCGCGTTGGTCGACCGCATACATCATCAAGGTTTAATATTTCGTGTTCAATTTCAGAAAAGCAACCGTTACATTTCAAGGTATGAATGAAACTACAATGATTGTATGTCTTAAAATCTCAATTTTCTAATGTATTTTAACTGAAATGTGAGAACCTCGATGACGTATGCGGTCCATCAACGCAACCTCCAGAGAACGCACCCGAAAACATGTTCAGGAGGTGTCCGGCGGAATGGGCACGAATGGCCACCTTATTCAGTGGTCATTTCCAACACATTTAGCTTTTCTTTAAAACTTAAGGCCATGTCATTGATCTCAATGATTTGATAGCGCAGCTCTGTAAATCCGAGCAAGGAGCATCTGTGTGAGATTCACGTGCAATTCTGGTGGAAATCCACGTGGGGCTCAGGGGTCAAATGGCAGCGTGATCTTCCCTCCTCTACTCCAGCTGTGGGTCCACCTGCTGAGGATCCATGCACCGGTGACAGAGCGTTTAAGAGAGGGGATGGGGGGCTAATAACTCCCAGAGCGGGCGGTTAAAAGCCTGGGTCACGGCTTTATAGAGAGAGTCTGTGCGTGAGCAGATCTCTGCTTAACAGCGATGGAAAGGACCTCTGAATGGGAGCAAGTTCCTGAGTGCTTTCAAAGGCAGTTAAGGGGAGACGATCACTGCCATGTTCCAAAACTACTCTAATGCAAGTACACACACAATGAGAGAGAGTGAAACGAGGTGTTTGACTGGTGGAGAAGATGTCCTCTACAACTAGCGCTTTTTCAGCACATAGGCAGCACAACCTCTCCATATCATGCTTAATATTTATCCCTCTCCAGCTTCGAATGACCTGCTCAACAACATCACCTTAACTCCTCGCTGCACACCACCGATTATTACTACGCAATTGTTAGAGGCTTATAAGGGTGTTTAAAGTCAAGCATATTGCAATTGAAAATACAATTAGGCTAATACTGTAGGAGGTTTAGTTCACAAAACTGTACAAAAAAAATGGAAATGAAAGTAAACTAAACAAATCTGTATTTTTCACTAAGCACCGGAATCCAGTTTAACCAAATGCTATCGGCACTGCAGTAGCAAACAAGACATTTTCTCAGCACAAATAGCGCAAATGTGATTAGTAAATTTGTGCACTAACACTATCACTATCGCACAAATGATCCAAATCATGATTTTACATTTTCTTTGGTGTGTAAGTGTGTAAGTAGGGGTGCACGGGACAAAAACTAACGTGGGTTAGTTGTAACACAGACTGTTTACATTGTTGCACAAGGTTGAGCGTTTTGATTTTCCGGTATTTTTTCACGCTGCCAAAAGACAGTCTCTTGCGAATTTATGGGAATGTATAATGTTTTTCCATAGAGTTATTGATGAACGAGTGTTTTGGTGGCATGTAAGTAAATTTTTTCATCATATGTTTTTTTCGGTTTCTAAGTTGGGTGTGTAAGATACCAAATCCAATGATATGTCATATTAATCAGTGTCTTGTAGACTAAAACATAGCATCGTTTTGAAATAGCTCTTAGCAACTTTTTTGGTGATCTATTGTTATTAAAGGGCTGGATGAATGAATACAGTGTGGATACCTGTCTATTATAGCCAGATATATAAACAATATCAACTTTAAGTGTATAGACAAAATAGTATTGAAATATTTGCCTGCAAACTTCATTTTTAGGGTAACTTAAGTGTTAAAACTAACCCCCTGCCTGTTACAATTAACCCCACCTATGGGGTAAGTTGTAACGTTTGCACTTCTGTCACATTTGGTGTAATTGTACAAGAATGGTAAGTACTAGAAACAAACTTCAAATGTTCATGTGTAGCAGATATGTGTGTGTTGCTTGTGTAAAAATACAATTAGCCAAACCAAAAAGCATTAGGTTGTGCCCCGTTCTCCCCTACATGTTAGCCATATGCAAATGGTACATACAACAAAGTAAACGATGGCGCGAGTTATCGTCTCCAACGTAAATCTCTTTTCTTGGACTGGGATTGGTGATGTAGACCAACATTATCATAATTCCTCCCTCTTGGACTCACAGCCTGCAAATTAACCCGTTAGCATTGCATTGTGACCAAATCTTTCAAATATGGTAAGGAGCGTTACATTTCTGGCTGACGTCAAAGGTATTCAAGCCAAAATGAGTGCGTTTTATGAAAAGAGGGAAATCTGGAGCTACAAATATGTACAATATGTGGAAATTTTTTTTTTTTTGAACCTTAAACCATGCGAAGACATTGTATTTTACCAAATACACAAAACAACATTGTTTTTTAGCAATGAATAGGTGCACTTTAGCAAATATTAGCACTACTAAATGCATCATATATCATAAGCATCTCAAACTTCTTACACGAACAGCCTGTTAGTTGCATCATTAAGTCATTATATGCAATTATTGATCCCCAGTCAAGAGATCATACAGATTACTGTTGGTAGAAATGCTATTGATCCCAACAGCAGAGAATTGATGACTGCTGTCTGGCAATGTACAGATTTTTCTTACTTCTATCAAGTGACTCTTCACTTCTTGTATTATATCAGGCAATATAGTTTTGTCTTCATTTTAATCTTGCAATGTACTGTAGGCACAGCCTAATTCAGGTGTTTCTTCACAAGATAACCGCAGATATTTAAGTGACTTTTTGCTTTATGCCCCGTTCATATTACCAGCGACTTTGCCGCTATGTGTGTTGCCCATCTCTTTCAATGTTTCTAATTCTGGTTGTCATAAACAAATGAGTACCATCCACTCCAGTAACTGACAAGAGGACAGATGACGTGAACTCCACTGCTTCACTCTCATTGCTAGTCACTAATCATTTGCATGAAGTTAAAATTTTCTCAACTTTGTCACGGCGGTGGACACGCCCCATCCACTTGCCAACAGTCACTGTCGCTGGTGTTGCTGGAAGTCGCCAGGCTTCCAGTGAAATGAATGAGATCTTGTCGCTCTGCTACTGCTAGTTGCTGGTAGTCCTAACCAGGGGGTTAACACATTTATGGCGCTTTTCCATTGCATAGTACCCCACAGTTTGGGTCAAGTCAGCTTACTTTTGAGGGCTTTTTCACTGGATACAGTACATAGTACCCAATACTTTTTTTAGTACCACAACGGTTGGGGTTCCAAGGGAGCTGAGCTGATACTAAAACATGACGTGAGAACACTTTGGATCATTGATTGTTCTGAGAGAATTGTCACTACCAGCGTCATTGCTATAATGCAAGATTAGCTTTACCTTCGTGCATGCGCTGTCGAGCAAGCCTGTTGTCATTTGTGCTTTGTTGTAAGTTCCACATCCACAGGTTGAGTATCAGGAACACCATACCAGTGTTTTCCAGGCTTGCAGTTTGAGGCGGCACATTCTCAATGCGCTGGTCCGCATGCACTGCATTTATGCAACTTAAATGAGGCTCAGTGGAGCACGTCGACTTAAGCTATTAGTAATGGGGTGAAAATAAATACATCCAACTTGGCAAACGCATGGCAATTCGTACATTTACAATGTGGCTAATTCATATTAATTCTTATAACCACATTCATACGGTTTTGTACAGTTTTCGTTTGCCCATGTGACGTTGGGGTAAGGGGGCAGGGTTAGGGTAGGGGTTCCATTATTGTTTTTTTCATGATAATTGTACGTATTTGTACAATTCACTTCGTATGAATTCATGCAAATTAGATAAAAAATATGTATGAATTCCCATGAAATCAGGCTGGTACATCTATGGGCCAAAAATACTCTGATCCTTTGTTCTTGCCCATTTTGGGCATTGGGTCAAAAGAGACCCCCCCCCTTGGGTTTTAATTTAAACTATCCTGGGTCAAGTTAACCCAAAATGCCCCAGCGTTTGCCCTACGTTCGTCCTTTTTACATAAAAAATCTCTAAAAAGATAAAAAAAAGTGCCATGGGTTTATTAGACAAGTCATAATAACAATAACACGTTACAGCACAAGTAGACTGCAAAAAAAAAAAAATCTTCACTTAACAATAAAAGAAAATATGTTTTTATCTGCAAATCTAAAAAAATACATGCCAAAATAGCTTTTTGCTAATGTAATTTATAATGGAAAAAGATTAATGCACTACTCTGTCATATAAGGGCAATATTAATGTATGTAATTTAACTAAAATAGATTTTATAATAAATGAGATAAAATATAAAAGAGTCACATTTATTTCTAAGTACGGTGGATTTACAAGGAATTTGTCTTTATGTACAGTGCTATTGCTTAACAATAACATTCAAATAAAAAACGTATAAGAATATAAATAAAGCTATGAGCACAAATGTAAAACATTTTAGCAAAATGTAGAAAAATATAAAAAGATATTAAATTCACATTAGTGCATGGATGTGCAAAAGGGGCTTAGTGCAAATGTTCACAGTTTGAGGTAGGAAGGTGCATTATAGCTGCATGAGTTTTGTGTGTGTGTGTTAATGTAACACACAACAATGTGGGATTTTGGTTAATGTAATGTGTAATGTCCATGGAGGCGGGTGAGAGACCCTGTTGTGTCCTGGATATTGTAGATGAGGCCGTGTCTGAACACATGCACTGTCTGCTAGATCATCACCCTGGCTCAACTTTTGTTTAGAAAACTGAAAGGGGTCCAAGACATTTTCTTTTATGACTTGAAAACCCCCTTTGAACATTTCCTCTCAGTTCATTTCTCTTCAGTTGCCCAAGTTCCCGTGGAACTAATTTTCAGGCCTGCGAAACTGTATTGTGATGAATGTACTGTATCATGTGATTATGATGTAATAGTATTTCATAATGTAAATATGTTTTTTATTTGCTGAGGTCTGGCCTTTGGAATGTGATTATTCTTGTTTATTTTATTGCCAGGGCCTGAGACTGGCAGTAGAGTTCCAGCAGGTACAAGAATTTGCTATTCATCTTCGTTAAATGTAAAAATGTAAACCAAGGTCCAGATTGAAATGGTGTCAGATTCTCAAATGCCTTCCAGTTCATTCATGTATATGTTAAAAATGCTTGACTCATGAAATCATTCAACTAGTGCAGTTCAAAAGAAGAAATATGCTTAATATTTATTATATGTCAAATTATAATCATAATTTGTATTGCTACTTGTTAATCCTATGGCAGTTTAATAGGTAGTATTTATGAGAGGGGCAAAAAAAAGAAAAAGAAAAGAAAAGAATATATATAACACACTCACCTAAAGGATTATTAGGAACACCATACTAATACTGTGTTTGACCCCCTTTCGTCTTCAGAACTGCCTTAATTCTACATGGCATTGATTCAACAAGGTGCTGAAAGCATTCTTTAGAAATGTTCGCCCATATTGATAGGATAGCATCTTGCAGTTGATGAAGATTTGTGGGATGCACATCCAAGGCACAAAGCTCCTGTTCCACCACATCCCAAAGATGCTCTATTTGGTCAGATCTGGTGACTGTGGGTGCCATTTTAGTACAGTGAACTCATTGTCATGTTCAAGAAACCAATTTGAAATGGTTCGAGCTTTGTGACATGGTGTATTGTCCTGCTGGAAGTAGCCATCAGAGGATGGGTACATGGTGGTCATAAAGGGATGGACATGGTCAGAAACAATGCTCAGGTAGACCATAGCATTTAAACAATGCCCAATTGGCACTAAGGGGCCTAAAGTGTGCCAAAGAAAACATCCCCCACACCATTACACCTACAGCTTGCACAGTGGTAACAACGCCAAATTCTGACTCTACCATCTGAATGTCTTAACAGAAATCGAGACTTATCAGACAAGGCAAAATTTTTCCAGTCTTTAACTGTCCAATTTTGGTGAGCTTGTGCAAATTGTAGTCTCTTTTTCCTATTTGTAGTGGAAATGAGTGGTACCCGGTGGGGTCTTCTGCTGTTGTAGCCCATCCGCCTCAAGGTTGTGCGTGGTTGTGGCTTCACAAATGCTTTGCTGCATACCTTGGTTGTAACGAGTGGTTATTTCAGTCAAAGTTGTTTGAATCAGTCGGCCCATTCTCCTCTGGAGCATTCCTAATCATAATGTTATTTCATTTTATTTAATGTCCCATTATCCAGTTTGTTTAAAATTCTTTAATTGTCTTTTATTTCCTGCACTGTAATGAGATGATTTTTGCATTTCACTTTTTGCATCACTTTTTCAAAACAGAAGTTTCATTTCATAATTATTTTTATTAATTTATTACTTTAATATTACATAACATGTAGTTCAGTGCAGCCATGTGTTCATCTCGGCCTGATTTTATATTCGCCTCTCTGATTTTATTCTGCGTTATGTCATCTGGAGAACACACAGTAATGCCAAATCCTTTTGAGAATTTCCTTAAGTTGAATCTGGTGCACTTGTCAGTTCAGATCAGATCATTCTTAAGAATGGACTTCATCAAAAGCCAAAGTCAAACACAAAGTGTAGTTGAAAAGAGGGCTAGGAAAGAAGTTTAAAGAGGAGAGATGGATGAAGCTCTTGTTGAAGTATGATTTATTCATTGTTGTTTTTCTCAGGACTTTTTTCACACTAAAGGACAGGGTACTTTGAACTGGAGTACAAAGCGATGTATATTTGGGTCACACGTTACCCCGCGTCTCTTCCAGTCAAATGCACTTTTTTCGTCTGTTGTACGCTTTTGCTTCTGAGAACTCTCGATGGCTGGGTTGGTTTCTTCCTTCTTTTTTCCACGTTGTCCTTGAAGAGTAGATCAGCGGGGTGCCCTGATGTGTGTGTGTGGGGGGGGGACATGGGCAAAGGGGCTCAGAGCTAAATAATGGATGATTTCTTATTGAAATAAAGCTGGAGAGAGAACAGTCCGGGCAGGCATGTCATTACCAAGGAAACAGAGACGAATACCTAATCCTAAACTTACAGAGTCAAACACAGCCAGACCAGCACGGACGCTTCCGACTCAGCAACCATTTCATTATTATACAACCTAAATAGCTTTTATTTTAACTTTATTTTACACTGTAAAAAATTAGCTGTAATAATGCAGCTGGTTGCCATTAACTTACTGTAGAAGATAAAGACTGAAAATGTTTAATGTTCATTTAACTTTGAACAAACTGTTGCCAGTAAAGAACATAAATGTATCTACAGTAAGTTACTGGCAGCAAGTTGTCAGTAATACTGTAATTTCTACAGAATTTTTTTTACAGTGTAAGTATTTGCATCTTGGTTGTTGTTTAGATCAATAGGGCAGGACATTTCAGTGTCTCTTTTTGGTTGTATATTTCATCACAAAGTATGGATTGTAAGATTTACAGTACAGAACAGAAATGTGCATATTTTCTTGCAGTGGTCTATTTTAAACACCTTGCTGGAAATCCATAATTTTCATAATCAGCATTTTTGTGAAATCATCCTCCAGATAATCCTAAGAATTCATCATTATACTTTTTAATAGCTTTTTAACAGAAAATAACCCTACCCTAAATTATTTACAGTAACTACTGTAAAAGTGACTAGGAGTCTCCCCAATAAATATACATACATTTTGGATACAGGTATTTTAAATACATACTACTGTACTATAGTAATGACATTTATGACAAAAAAGTGTACCCTTATTATATGTTTATTAATGCACTATTGCAATTTTTAGTTGCAGGTCTACATCGAGACAGTCAGATGCTATACTCTTAAAAGGCAAGAACTCGTTGCTTTTTGCAGAATAACTTTGGTTGCTGTTTGCAGTCATTAATCAAAGATTATACTGCATGTTGTTACCTCAATCTGAGGCACACAGGAAATAGTTTGCCGCGTGTATTGTTTTCTCCCGGTTGCCTTAATCAAAAACCCAAGGTCTTAGAACGACCTTAAAAAATACTTAGCATATATCAAACATGTTGATCGCAAGTTTCTCTGCATTTTTTTCTGAACTCATTAACACTTCGCAAGAAACTTCCAGGGCCCTTTGCCAGCCGAGTGAAAAATGAGGTGAGGAGTGGCCCCCGACAGAGAGCCGCATTCGGATTCAACGACAGCACTTGATTGGCTGTTCTCACTGATGAGACCAGCATACACTTTCGGCTCATTGCTGCATCATGCAAACAACCCATACATTTACACCCAAGCCTGCCTCTTGCTTTAACTAAGGTCACAGAGCCTGCTCTGTGTATGTGGGCGTGTGGTAACAGGCAAACATGGTCTTGTGAAGAACAGAGCTTGTGGTTACACTACCAGTCAAACATTTATGGTCACTTACTCATACTTTATTAATGTGTGACCCTGGACCAAAAACCAGTCGTAGCATGGGCATATTTTAAGAGTTTGGCAATAAATCCATTTAAACTGATTTCGCTAAAAACTTGTTTTCTATACCAAGAAAGTGACTAGATGAAAAACACAATTTTCTGTTACAAACGTTCACATAGAGATGCTATGAGAAAGTTTGTACATAGTGGTTTTCATCTTGTTATAAAATGTTATAAAAACATAACAAAATCAAATTCATAATTTGATTTTCAAAGATTTATTATAAAAACTGATAATTTTTTCCACAAAATACAATAAATCCATGACTAGGTTTTTTTTTCAAAATGCTATAAATCTATTGAATCAATATATAAATGTGCATTCATCTCTGCCATGTTATATTCATTTAGTTGACTAGTGGTATACACTGATTAAAAAATAAACATTAATGGCATCCTTGGGACGTCGTTGCTGAACTTTTTTGACAGCGATCAGCTGTAAAATGTTTTGGTCCTGCTCGATTTTCGTTAGCTTCGAGTAAAATAATGGAAAGTTTTTCATAAGTTCCCCTGGGGTCAAGAGGGTTAGCATGACAGAAGCTTGATGCTGTTGGGAGAACAAGCAACAGCCGACATTTTTCTGTTTCCCGATTGCCTCTCGCGTAAAATATTCGATTTTGATGGCTTACGTTTCTTCCCCGTCACAGACCAACAAAAATATTATTTTGTTTTTGTTTGTTTGTTGATCATGAAGTAATTGTTTACAATGCGTGGAATGGTGCGCTGTAATTTGCTGAGCGGATGGGAGGACTGGCGTTTATCGCGTTTTGGGAAAAATGGAGAAAAGATGACAGAATAACATGGTGGATATTGGATTTTGAATTAAGAATTTACTTTTTAATACTGACCTGATACAATACTGATTTTTGGTTGCTATGATACTTCTGCTTTGTTTATCAAGCCGTTGTACGAAGCGCCGGTTGCTTGTTGTGATATTTCATACAAAGTTAAATATTTTTCAACTCTCTGCACTCAGCGGCGAGCGCAGAAAAAACTCCCAGCTGCTGGCTTTTTTAAAAAACGCTGCGCTTCCATTAGAAACAATTGAAAACATACGCCGGCCGCCGGCGTAAAAGCTTTAGTGTGCACGTCCCCTAAAGGTGATCTTGGTGTTATACATTATCTAACACCATTTGTATCTAGGTTTTGAGTAGTAGTACAGGGACTGTAAAGATAAAAGCTGTGGGTCTTCTAAGGTGTTTAGGTACACAAAGCCCAAAGTCCAGCCTTTGCTGACTGAACCACAGGAGCCTTTTCAGTTTTGCAATGAAAACTTTATTATTTGACAATAACCAAGATGCACAATAAGCCAGGCTTGCTAAATTCAGTATTTGTTTTAGCCAGACATATGGTTATAATTAATCCCAGGACCAATAGAAAAACAAATAAATAGAGTCTTCATAAATACAGGGCTAGCTGAGGGCTGGAGGGCTCTCCTGCGAGACACGAAGGAAAGACAGAAAAGAAACAACTGATCTTATCGCAGGTCCGTGGTGGAATGAGAGAGAACGGGAGAATCAGGACACGGACTGAAGGAAGAGCTCAGACTTGGAAAACATGCCTGCGGAACTTTTCCACAACACGGACAAACCCAAAGTCACTCTGATAATGCATCTCTGCCTTAACATTATGTTATGTCTGAGGAATGGTATGCAGGGATGAGAATTAATTGTGTCATTCTTTTGCAGTAACAGTTCACCCAAAAATTTTATTTAGGTCACGATTTATCAATTCCATACCTGAGTGCTTTTTTTCTATGGAATTTTTAAAGGGGGAAATTTAACCTCCCCTTTCTAGACAACATCATTTTGTAGTGCTTCCAACATATGTGCTTTATTTCAAATCTTTTAAAGCCATACAGTAGTCAAACTCACTCTTTAACTTGTTATTTACAATAAATTTTGCCTTAAATTGACATTGGTAACCATTGCGACTGGATCATTAAATCAGTGAGTCACTATTGCATCAGTGAGTACTAATTCCAACATATTCTTGTTGCTTGGGCTATAGTAAGTACAGTACTGTACATGTTGTTATTTAATGCATATATAATTGCACTGTAACAAGGACACAAGCGTTGATTAATTACTCACTCTCATGTCGTTTCACACCCTTAAGACGTGTGTTCATCTTTGGAACACAAATGAAGATGTTTTTGATGAAATCTGAGAGCTTTCTGGGCCCCCATAGATAGCAACGCAACTTACAACATTCAAGACCAGTGCCGGCCCGAGCCTCTTGGGGGCCCTAAGCAGAATTTGTTTGGGGGCCCCCTCCCATCAATTTTTGTATTAAAAAAAGAAAGAAATTACAAACATTTATAAATAGAACAAAGTTGCACATTAAAGGTGGAGTCCACGATGTTTGAAAAACGCTTTGGAAAAGGAGACGGGCCGACTACCAAAACACACTTATAGCCAATCAGCAGTAAGGAGCGTGTCTACTAACCGACATCCTTGCCGGGTTGCGTATGTGTGGGGCGGGTCTATCAACAGAAGGTCCAGATTCTATTGGGGTAGGGGCGTGTTTGTTTAGGTGATTTCAAATATCAACATTGGCTTTAAAACATCGTGGACTCCGCCTTTAAGTAAGGGCTAACATTTGCATTAGTTGCAGAAATCAAATCAAGGCAGGCAAGGCAAATCAAATGAATCATAACACTGTCTTTATTGTATGAATTAAATATAATTATTCTTTTTTAGAGCTACAGAAGGGATTTTCTCTTTGTCTTGGATTGTTGGATTAACATTGATGACCAGTGTTGGCAACGTTACTTTAAAAAAGTAATTAGTTATAGTTACTAGTTACTTCTCAAAAATAGTAACTGAGTTAGTAACTGCGTTACATCATTATAAAAGTAACTAATTACTAGCCTGGGTGCCAGCCGATCTTAGCCCCGCCCACAAGATTTTGTAAACGGCAAAGATGGGTCTGGGGTTTCTGCGTTGAGGAGCTACTATGCTAGGGCAAATGCTGGTCGAACCAATCAAATTGTCAGGGCGGGCTTTATACGATGATGGACAGGTAATCAACAGTAACGTAATGAACCACGTCACCAAAGAGCGCGTGTGTTGAATGGCTGCCGCTGTAGAGTTCAGATGTGTGAATTCTGACATTGAGTCTGTTCTAAACGATATCGACAGAGCATTGATTTTAAAAGAGGAACAGAGAAACGCGAGCAGGGCATTTGTTGATGTTTTTGCCGTCCTTCCTATTCGGCAAAAGTTGGTCGCAACTGAAATGGCTAACGTTATCACGGCGATGCAACTCAGCGTGCACGACGAGATGGATATAATTAGCGGTCGTTGCCAGCTTCTTTTCGGAAGCCCGGAATCGTGGTTGCTGAATAAGTGGAGGGACATGCTAGGCTCCAATATTTTCAAGCAAACGTAATGGGTATCGTCGTGGATGAAGTTCACCTAACGTACAAATGGTAAGAGATAGTCTTACTCTATGACTTAGTAAATACTTCATGTTGTGATATAAAAAAAATGTTGTAAACATAATAGGTGTTGATGTACATTCGCTAACTCAGTATAATCACAATGTTAGTGTCATTGTAGCGAAATAACTAGCAGTTCGGTCAGGCTGCAAAGACGTAATTTCAACATAGTCACACACTCCATTGCTCTGATTGGTCGTAGGTCTATCCAATTGAGTGAAGAGGCATTTTTCGGTTGAGACACGCCTCATAATTATAGCTCAATGGAGCGGTATCAGACTCAAATTCTGACTAGAATCGAGTATGGCAACGTCAGGCTAACTAATTACCAGACTTTAAGAGAAGCACGGACCTGGTTTCTGCCTAATCTATACATAAACCTAAGACATAAAATCATTTTGTTTGTATCTGCCCTGTCAAGAACAGAAATATTTTATGTTTACTTGCTTTCTGAAACGCGTCTCTCCATGTGTGCACTACTAAGTGCACTTAAACGCACGCGCACACACAGACGGAGGAGGAATTACAAACAGCGCAGCATAAAAACGTTACATTGTTTTTCAGTGCTCCATTCCTCAAATGTATGTCAATGGACTACAGTATGACACACAGTAGCGTAACTCTCTAAAGTTTAAACATTAAGTGTTCTGATCTCTGAATGGCATAGTGAGGATCACCTGGAGCTGGACCGGACATGTGCGTCCAGAAAGCTGCTCACTTTAGCGCCTTTTTGCGGGTAAAATTGTTTAAACTCACTTGAAATGTGAAACATTTGCAAGCCTTTGAAACACTTGCAAATGACTTTTCCTATTTAAATTTGCGTATTAATCTGCGAATCGCATGATCACAGATCAACTGCGATCTGTCACACCATAGCTGCTGCTGCACAAATTAAACATTCTGTAATGCAAACATACCTTTATCTTGCTCTTTTTTTCTCCTCCTCTGTCCTATTCTTCTTTCTCTTTTCGGCACCAGAGGGATACATCCTTTTTTGTGACATGGCTTATCATTTATTACAGTGATGCGCACTTGCGCGCCAGCGCGAATTGTCAATGCATGCGACGTGTCTATATTGTGCATGACTCCATCGCTAGCACTGCAGACACACAGCAGTTGTCTGCATATCAGAATTTTCTTGTCTTGAATTATTCATTTATTTATTCGTATTAATTCATTCATTCATTCATTCATTTATATTAATTGTTTAAGTTATTTAATTGTAAAAAAAAAACGAATGGGGGGCCCCAATCCACTTAGTTCGCTTATGCCTCGGGCCGGCCTTGTTCAAGGCCCAGAAAAAAGGCAGTAAAGACATTTTTAAAATAGTTCATGTGATGACTGCGGTTCAATCTTCATCTGATGAAGTGACAAGAGTACTTTTTATGCTCATAAAGTCAGTCTACAATGCATGTTTATTGAAAGCAGCGCATCCAAGCATTAAACACAGGTGTAGTCCGTCAGCCATAGACATATAAACATATAAGTAGATGCTGAAACTAACATTTTCAAGCCATACAATACATTGCAAAAAATTACTTTCTTATTGAGTAATTTCTTGATGAGCAAAATGACTTAGGAAAAATAAGTCAAATTTAAAAAAAAAAAAATTCAGCAAATTTGTGCCTAAAACAAGCAAAAAAAATCTGGAATAAGAAAAAGTACCGTGCCCCTAAGGTGACATTAGATTAAAAAAATCTAAAGTTTAGTTTCATGTGCTCACGTGAAACTTTAATGGGCTCACATGGAACTTTCATGTGCGCGCACGAAACCTTTATGTGCAGAAAGTTTAGTTTAGCACGCGATAGTTTCGCGCACGCACACGAAAGTTTCACGTGAGCATGCGACTGTTTCACGTGAGACATCAAGATCGCACACATTAAGCTGTTCGGTCCAATTCACTTCAAAACTGTTGCTGTGCCACTGAAGAACATTGAGGTAAAAAATATCAAAAACTGACCATAAATGTTAATCAAATAACAGCCTGTAAAACCCCTCAAAACCAACAACTTCATAGACTAAACTTCCATTTGAAAAGGAATATTAAAAGAAGAAATAAACATTAAACTCAATATCCAATCAAAAAAAAGCGTACGTACCAAAATGAAAAAACATTACCTTTTTACATTCCAGAAACTGAAACCATTTATAAACAAAATTATAAAACACAAGCATTAATAGAAAATCTCTTATTTAATTATTTAATTTTTGCTCCATGTCTCCTTAGGGGCTCCGTAAAAAAGTAAACTTATTTCAAGAAAAAAAAATCTTATTACATTGGCAGATTTTTTATTTTTTTGCTTGTTTTCCTAGGTTATTTTGCTTATCAAAAAAATGCATCTTAATTTAAGAATTTCTAGATATTTTTACTGAAAAAAGAAAAAAATACTAAGTAAGAAAGTTATTTTTTGCAGTGTAGTACTATATGGCTCAAGAAGACTTGCAAATATAGTGGTCCATAAATAAGTCTTTTAGTTTGAAATTACATAAAGGTAAGAAAAAAATGACAGAATGTTCATTTTTGGGCAAACTGTTCCTTTAATAGTCAGATGCATTGAAGATGCGTAACTGTGTGTGTGTGTGTGTGCATGTATAAGGGGCTAAAACGAAGAACAGACAAACATTATAAGCGTCTCTAATAAGACTTTAGGCTTTTGGGAGGCTTCCCCCTGGTGTAGGCCTGGTGCTGAGATAAGCCGACTCTGTTGTTGTCTCGCTAAAATCAACAAAGGGAACAGGCGAAGGGAGAGTTGCTCGTCCCCATGCAAAGCGGGTTTTCGTGGCGCCAGAGCATTTAGCCGCATTAGAAATCATTAAGGCTGGGCTCTAAAGAATAGTGTGCCAGTCTAGTCAGCACTAGTTTACTGGGTCTCAATAAGTCTGGCACAACTGACTCACTTCTGATTCAGGTGTTTTTTTAATAAAAACTTGTGTATGTGTACGCGCTCAGGTTACGCACTTACTAATCCGTATCCCTCTGTGTACGATACACCAGAGATAAAAGCGTGTCTGGTTTTTGCTTCCTACCAGCAGGTGTGTGTGTATATACTGCTGCAGCATCCTGCAGGATGCTCGGGGACACGCGCACACACTGTTCAGATAATGGAGTGTGTGTGGACTTCACAGGCTCAGTGGGCAGCCCCAGGAGGCGAGCATCCTCGCAGCGATAGCAGAGGACGAGGAGCGTAAACGCGTCAGAAAACGATTGTGCAAGAGAGCAAGAGACTGCCGTAAGCCGCTCTATTCTTTCTTTGTCACATTCACTCATTTGGTCTCTCTCTCTTGCCGATTTAATAAATGGTCAGGGCTGGAGGGGTCAGCAGCTGGAGTCTAGGGAATCATTAGAGTGGCAGGCTGCAGGGCTTGAGCCGTGCTCTCCGAGAACCTCTGGTCCGTATGTGCTAAGTACCCAAACTGTGCATTCATGCCATGCTGAGCTGAGCAGCATTGGGATTTGGCCCTGAATGCCGTCATTCGTCTCTGGCCATCCCAGGCAGCCGCTAGGTACATTAAACACTGATCTATGAGAAAGGGCCATCCTCACCCACAACAGAGCACTGAGTAACACACATGAGGGATGACACAGAGCCCCTCGCTACCATCAAAAAAAAAATTTAAATGACATTTGAACATCTTGAAAAGTTGTTCTTTATGCATTGCACTTTCTAGGTCATTAAATTGACAAAAATATTGGGACACTTTTTGACATTGGAGGGGTGCTTGTTAAAGAGGTAACTATATGTAACTATTGCTTTCACCATAACACCATAGCTCAAACCAGTATGTGACGGTATTTTAAGGGGGCCAAAATGCAACGTAATATCAACGTAATAAAAGTTTACAGTATGTTTTTTATTGCTGTCTATTTGTCACTGAAAATTATGCCCTTCTGCATAGATGGTCTTTCCCTATTGTAATAAAATGAAAAATTATAGCTGCAATATGTACATGTACATATATCATTACCTTACCCCTTTTCGAAAGGTGAGGCTTATATTAATGATTTATAAAAGTTGAGCTGACAGGTACAATTTTGCGGGAAATGTCAGTTAGATGTCATTTGACTTTAACCTCAGTAAAGTTTCATGTTTCAAACAAATATGGTGATATAGACACAAAAGTTAATAATTGCAGTTTTCACAATAATAATTAAATAATCACTCTAATCCCTGATTCAACATTTTTAAAAAAATTGGGTTATTTTTACCCCAACGTTGGGTCAAAAAGGGACAAACCCAGCCAATGGTTTAAATTAACCCAGAAAATGTTTAATGTATATTTGACCCAACAATGGGTTAAACAACCCAGCATTTCAGGTTAAAACAAATGGTAACACTTTACTTGAAGGGTATTCATAGGACATAACACCTTCATAATCATGACATGACACGTGCCATGAACATGAAGGAGATTTTTTGAACATTTATGACAACTGCCATTAAGTGTCATTCATTCAATTATGTCATTTTTAATGCAAAGATGACATTGTTTAAGATGTCTTTGTTATGACAACTTGACATTAACCAATACATCTTAACGCGTCATGACAACTTGACATTACGAAGACAACATAACCGACCACTTTTTACCAGTGATACAAATTGAATTTGTAATTTAGTGTTAATACTCTGTCATATTGTTTTATAACATCGTCATGAATATTTTTCTTGACCTCAACTACAGTGGTACAAATATAATTTGTCATTAAAATGTCATTAAGTGATAATACTCTGTCAAATAGTTTTATAACAACATCATTAATCTTATTTAGTTCATAATGGGTTTTTTTAAGTTTCCACCATGTGTTTAACAAATAAAATCAATAATTTATTATATTTAATAATAATAATAATAATAATACAATTAAATATTAAATAATAAATAATTAAATAATAATTAAAAAAATTATATTGTATTGCATTTGGAGAACAATTCACCAATTCAAATTAAATGAAATTCAAATTAATTCAAATTAAATGAAAACAGTACAATAATGGGTTAAGCCATGCAGCGTAGGGTCTATATCGCTGGAAAAACAGTTAAATCGATTTTGGTTAGTTTTTTCTTCTATGTCAGAAAATTTCAGAACCCTCTGTGTGAGGTAGAACAAGTTCTGTTATTAGTCAGTTTTTTATGTATTGTGCACATACATAAAGTTAAGTATAATTTTGTTATGGTACACTCTAAAAAAAGTAGTGCTAAATAGCACTAAATGATTACGAGCCCGTGAACCACTTTTAGTGCTTTTAGCACTATTTGTTTTTGGGGTGTATTTAAAATGATTTTACATAGTATTAACACTTAATGTTAACCCATAAAGCTACTGTAGGTAGTTTTTTTTAAGTTTGACAATTATTCTGCTATGTCATGTTTATGACAAGTTATGATGTATTGATTTATGTCAAGTTGTCATAACAAAGACATCTCAAACTAACTTTGCATTAAAAATGACATAATTTAATAAAATGATTATTAATTCACCACTGATGCCAAACTAGGCCATCCCATAGGCCTAGTTGTGGCAAATTTATGTATGACCCTGTCATTAAGTGGTTATTTCTTTAAAGATCTTTAATTAATTTGTATTTCTTTAAAACATTTGGTTAAATAATAAATTCTGTTTTTCTTTATGGTCACTGGTTTGATACTGCCCCATCTCATTTTTTTCCCTAATTCTAGACAGTAGCAAATTATGTTGGCTAATTTGAATGTTCATTCTGATTGGTCAGTTTACTAATCAGAGGTGGCTCTTTGGTGTCATCACCCTCCTCTAGCATTCAAGCAGCGAATAAAAACCTGTCTGGGAAAACTTCACACATTTAAAAAAAAATTAAAAATAGATCTGTTTTACATATGCATCTGTGTTATGCACATTAGTAGGTAAATTGATCAAAACAATGTTAAATAAAATTATTTTATTCTTTTAGCCCCTCTGGCCTCCTGTGACAAACCACCAATGACTGAATTGCAGAATAATTAAACCGTAATAAATCTGTATCTAATTCATGTCTTAGCGAAGCCAGTTTTTTCAAATAAACAAACCATGAAAAAAAGTACAGGTGCTGGTGAAAGTAATGTGTTATTGCTGATGCTTTTCTGCACATGTTGCTCATATATATATATATATATATATATATATATATATATATATATATATATGCACACACAGACTGACTGCCTGTGTGTGTGCGTGTGACTGTGCATGCACATGCTAACATTAACACCCTCAGCCGGCGTTTTCATCACCTCCTCAGATGGCAGCCCGGCCTCACACCTCTGTTTTGCCCATTTCTTCCCTCTCTCATTCCTTTCGTTTTCCGTCTTATCTCATGTTCTCACCGCTGCTGTCGGGAAGGCCAATCTGTGCGGCCACAGCATCCTCCCCTTCTGCTCTCTTGCCTTTGGTGTTACACGCAGTCTTTTGCTGTAGTGTCCCTGGAGCGGAGTCAATCACCGCCACTCAACAAGTCTGTCAAACTCAATTCTGTCGATATGGCTGCTGAAAGCTGGTATTGCAAACATCACTGCCAGAGAAACCAGTTCTCTCTCATCAACCCGCTCATTTACTGTCTCTCTCTCTCTCTCTCTCTCTCTCTCCCCCCCTGTGCACGCAAAACACACATATTCTTGCTCTCCATGTGTTCTCACACTAGCTAAAGACTCATGGTATTACTATGCCCCTTTTCTTTGATTTCATACAAGATTATATTCGAAAACATGTCTCGTTCTAATCTCGTTCTAATAGAGAAAGGATTTTTGTTTTCGATATTTTCGCCTGCCAGAACTCTTTGATGTTCATCCTGACTGCGCTTGTGTGCCTGCATGCGTGTGTGCAAATAAACACTGGCAACGTGTTTGTTCTGAATATCTTTTGGAGGTGGACAGCCTCAAAATGAAGGGTTTGTCTTGCTCTCTTTCTCCCTGATGAATCACTCCTTCCTTTGTTTCTTTCTCTTCTGGAGGAAATCGCATTAAGTGGAGCTCTCTGTTTGGCTCGACTCTGTCCTGCCTTAATGGCAGTCATTTGGACGTGGAAGAGAAAGATGGAGAAGAATGGCGAAGAAAGCATCCTCACAACACTAATTCCGCACAACAAAAACACCCTCCGTGTTCCCCCGTGTTCATTTGCATTCAAATATCCTCTCTGAAACATCTGAAACATAGAAATCTCTGAGCTATTTTCGTTCGCGGAGTTCCCGGGATGCGGTGCGAGAAGTGTCTCGGGTGTCTGCGCCTCTCTGCACCGTGGAACTTTAGACCTCCCACACTAAAGCTTCAATGGCGCGATGTATATTTATCTCATTCAAAGGCAAACGCAAGTAAAAGAAATACCAGGGATGAGGAAGTATAGTTGTACGGAGACCAGGACAGAAAAAGGAATGGGTAACGCCGAAAAGCGAGCGAGCGGCAAATAAAGAAATATGGTTGAAATTACAGCATATCCACAAACAGACAAGGCCCTGAATATGAGGCGGCAAACCCCAAGTCAGACATCTAAGCATCTGCAGCGAACTGAATTTCTGCTACGCTCTGCACTCGAGGGGCTTCTGCTGGTATAACTGCTGGGAAATATGTTATAACGCCGTGCTCGCCTACAGCTAGACTGTAAATAAAAGGGCGTACAGTAGCTGTACTCACTGTTTATGCGCAATTAAATCAAGCAATTTGCGGCAATGGTTAAAAGGTTGTGCTAGATGCGGAATTAGCCGTATAACGGTCATGTTTACAAATTGGCAGCCGAAACAACTGCTTGATCAAAGCTGCACGTTCCTGGGCTTTTCCCCCTCGCTGATATCCAGTGCACATCTCTGCAGATAATGCTGTAATTTTATGGCAATTCTTAGTGCTGAATGGTCTGAATGATCCACATTAATGCCTCTCTCTAATGCTACAATCATGCTGATAATAGCATTATCCAATCCAGCCACTGTGAGTTTGTACCTTTCTCCGGCGGAGGAGTTATCCAGATAATTCCGCTAACTAATGCACAAGCTTCTCTCGGCTCGCCCCCGCTAAACTAACTCTGCTCTGGTCACGGCCTTTTATCTCCCTGCCAATACACACACACACATACACACGCACGAACAGATGTGCAGCTAACATGCGTGTTCTTCTGTTATTCTTTACACGACCTAAGATTTCAAGTTATTCAAGGAGGAATCTGGTTGAGGATTTGTCTAAATTACATATTTACCTATCAGCTAATCATTGGTTACTTCACGCAAGGACCTCGGAGAAATCGCTGTTTGGAAACTCCGAAGCACGCCTTTGCAAATTCTGCTTTTGCAACAGATTACAGAAAACAGCTTGTAACAGATCAGCAATAATGTATTAATAACACGCTACATACTGTGCTGATTGCTTTTAACAAAATATTTCATTCCGAGCGCTGTTAAACCATTTGGGAAATGTCCTTAACTACAGAAGTCTTCTATAATCAGCTGCGCCTTTTGGGAATGCTGGGAGAAACCCTTACATTCATGCAGCTCAGATTCATGGCCGGCTCTGTTTGGCTTGCCATTTCCTAGTGGAACGATGCTGTTTTACTTGGCTGTCGCTGGGAACTCGAGACAGGAGGACAGTTGTCCTCTCAACCGTTCTGAGGCCCAAGTTTTCTTGCTTACGTTTTCTTTACTTTCACAGGGAGAGAAAGAGAAAAATACAAGGGGCGAGAGAGCAAGGAAAGAGTTATGGACTCACAAGCAGAACAGCAGAGACCGAGAGCAAGAGTACTGTAGGAAAAGTTCAGTGTTTGTATTTTCTTTATGGTTTCCACGGCACAGTAAATTCTCACCTCCCTTTCTAATGCCACCAGAAAGACCAACAGAAACTTACGGTACTACTCTGTGACTCACTTTTTAAAGAGACTTTTTCCTTCTAGCCCACGAGTGGCTCGATAAACTCAGCCTTATATAACATGGAGAGTACAAACTAAACAAATAATTAACTGAGTTTTGACAGCTTCCTATATCAAGAATCAATGCAAATATTTATAGGATGTGTTTTTCTGCAAGTCTCAAAGCAACATGTTTGATGGACTAAAAACAATGCTTAACACAATCCTACCTAATTGGTTTGCATCAAATGCACTTGTATTTACATTCTACCGTACTTTTCATGCATTTAAATGGATATTGAGCCGTACAGTATCAACACATGAATAACATCTAAAATCCAATTACATATGAACCATATAAACATAGAGCTTGCATTCTTTAATGTTCATATTAAATCTGTGATATTCAAAGTTTTGATTTATGTATTATATTGTTAAATAATTTTTCTCGATTGAAATATAATGGTTTTAGAGTGGTCATGACATTAGAAATCAAATTTGCTGCAAGTTTCATAGTTTAAAACGCCCTCCTTATCAATAAAGAAAGCATTTATGTAACCATTCTCTGGAAAAACAAATAAAAATATGAATAATTACGTCACAATATAGATAAATGTTCAGTTCATTTGACCTGCCCCACAGAAAGGCACAGCACATTGTCTTATTGTTGGCTCCGCCCAAAAAGATTGCAATAGTAGGAGCAGCATGTAGTGTGTCAATCATAGAAGTGGGCGGTACACCGAGGCAGGCCAAACATTCTCTTAACCTCTTGAAAAGCACCCCCACTCTAGCACAAACCATGAAAAGAACTACTTTCACTAAAAGGGTTGTTTTTACTAAACCATTTAGAGTATACGCATATATATGGTATCATTAGAAAGAAGACACTTTGAGCTTCGTTTTCCAGGTTTCAAAATTAAAAATTAAAAAAGTTAGAGAAGCTGAAGTACATTTGAATAATTTTTTTTTTGCATAACATCTTTTTTATTCATAAAAAAAACTTAATGATAAATATGTGTGTGAAACCTAAAAATCCAATGATCCCAAAGCCACACGTCTAAAGAAGTTATGTTTCACGTTTGAGGTCAATAGGCCTTTTCTAAGTGCCAGTCAGCCCCAAAATAAAAGTCTTTGTTTACATGCATACACATTCGTCTTATTATTATTATTTATCCTTATGTAGCATAAAATTCAGTTTCCAGACCAGTAAATAAAACGTCACACAAAGATTGTTGGATTCATTATCTAATTGGCTACACGTTCTGTCTATCAATATTTTCCATGAAGTCATTGGAGGAACGAGCGAGTCAAATGACTTTTAAAAACGTTGAAGTTTGAACGCGGGTTTACGTGTTTTCTAGAACCTAAAGTGTAATCTCATATATAGTGTTACGACGTAAATTGTCCTCGGATTGTATACGGTATTACTGTGGGTTAACACCAAACGCGAAGCGTGCAATCGCCTCGCATTGCTCGCTCTAGATTACTCGCGGGATTTAACTTTGTGTCATGCGAATTAAATTGAATATTTTCAACTTGGCCGAATACGCGTTTGAGGCGAATAGCGCGTGTTTTCAAAGCAAAAGCGCCGCCCATATCGCATCATTCGCATCGCCCCACGCGAGGACACGTCTGATCGCGTCTTTGCATTGACTTTGTATGCTATCACACATCTGAAACATACTGGATTCCACTCGCGATTGTTATATCAACACAAAGGTAAAAAGTCCTGTTTATATTTTGCATGTTGTCATCTGGACTTCTGTCACAAAATACTACATTTATGATGCTACAGCATCTGTATCTCAAAACAAAGACCATACACTGATGCTCAACCCGTAGACCTTTTAAACAATGTATAATGTTAATATTATTAATGTTTGTAGACAGTAGGCTATATAGACATTAGCAGCATAAAAAACTGACGTCACCCGCCCACAAATTTGTGTGCGTCGAGAGGTTCAAAGGGGAAACACACAAAGCAGACAATAAAAATTTTAATCAGAGAATAAAAATAGAGCGGAAAATGGTAATAAATGACTTACATTTTTATGTTTTTTGCTAAACACTTTAGCAATATTACAATCTCAGGGAAATAATAAAAAAACACATCATCACCCCTTTTAAAATATTATTTTATCTTGTTCTGTGTGATTTTTGAAAGAAGTTTAAATCACTGTAACACACATACATCCACAAATAAATGAGCTATGCTTGATAAAAATAAGAGTCCATATTTGGGATGGTATTTGAGTACCATCTAGATTTCCTTTGTACATAAAATTGGTTTTCACCAAAAAACTTTTTCTGTTTCTTATTAAGAATATATTATAAAATCCAACTATGGAATTGGATCTACTAACTTTAAGTATGAAAACAAATTAGATCATGTTGCCCATTCACGGCAATCGCTTTTACTTAACAAAGGGATCTTTGGATATAAAATCCACACAATCCTGTGAGAATGACCCAGAATGCACCAAAACCGCAGAGAGATTCTCAGCAAGATAAGAGACTGGTGTCAGAGCTCAACTCCCCACACAAACACATTTAATCTTACTGTCAAACTAAACTTTAGCATGCTGCCACCACAGCTCTGGGGAAAAGATCCATTCCCTGTCATAGTCTGTCATGTAAGTCAGGGGATAACTGACATCTCTGCTGTTCTCTGTCCAAATGGGAAAACACACAAGTTTGTTCAGAACAAGGCTGCCTTCCCTTCACTGCTTTCAGCCGAGATGAGCATCTCTGTGAACCAAATCAGGTTAACATATGTTATTTTTTAGCATTTCAGTTTGTTTGAATGATTGTGCAGATACTACACTTTAGAAAGAATACTACAGTAGTCCATTGCACATTGCACACA
Source organism: Misgurnus anguillicaudatus (assembly GCF_027580225.2). Taxonomy (NCBI): domain Eukaryota; kingdom Metazoa; phylum Chordata; class Actinopteri; order Cypriniformes; family Cobitidae; genus Misgurnus; species Misgurnus anguillicaudatus. Next base: position 37,619,378 of record NC_073344.2, read on the forward strand.
AAACTGGGAAAGTATTTCTTGATCTTTCTTGAAGTGCTACAGGAATCTAATTGGCTGAATCAAATACTAAAGATATTAACCAGACGCCCCAGTTCTATTATGATGAATGGGAGAAAGTGCAATGCTCTTCCAGTAAATAGGAACAATTGTTAACTGTTAAAGAATCATGATTGTCTAGGAGAAACTTTGTCTTTGTACAAAGTGTTGTGAAGTACTTGTCAACCTTTGAGCATGCACAGTAACTGAAATAACCCGAAGAAAGTGCTTTTTAGTTCATCTTGAGATTAAGAACCAAAACTTATGGGTGCAGTTGATGTCAGGTTTAATTATTGGTTATAAATATGTTGTTTGATGGTGACTTTAGCAAGCGATCATAAAGATAGCAGTAGATTGGGTTGCAAATATTGCCGCCAAATGCAGATGCAAATGCTATTATGCAAAATCCACTTTTACAAGGTGTTTAGACATAAATGTGTGTTGGCATTGTGTGAACACAACCATCCTACAATGAAATAAATTCACCCACTCCTTCTTTTTTAATCCCCCATTGATCCAAGCAGTCTCATTAGACACAAAGTTTTGATTCTCTTATCAATGTGATGTCACACTGATAAAGCTCCGCCTACGGCTACTGACTACTACCATAGTTTCCACCCTCAGAGAATTGTATGCTGCCCACCATATATCAGTAGTGACAGACCATTGTCTCAGAATGTATTCACATGAATTAGATTTATTTTAACTGAAACACCATGCGTGCCGCAGAAGCCCTGAAAGTGAAGCCAAAACGTCTCGATCGCCCCCCAGTGACTGGTCCTAGTATAGGTCATAAACCCGCCTCCCCCATGTTATTCAACTTGAGACCAACTAAACAATTTAATTACACTTCAATTATCTTTTTTCCGAAGCTGGTTTCTGGGTGGGGCTTTGATATTGCAGTGTTTACTTCCTGTTCACTACTGCGCAGGACTGGTCCCGAAATCTCTACTGCGCAGACTCAAGATCCACAATGTCAGCACCGTATCGGGACACTGGCAGCTTCACTTTCACCAATGGAAGAGAGCGAATGGGTCCATCTTTTTTACAGTCTATGGAAAGCACTCAAGGCACTCAATGTCCGCGCAGCTTTCCAAGTATACTCCCCGTGGTTACATGCGGATGGCCGTGTTCGACACTATACGCAATACAAATGATTTCTTATTCAAAGTATTAGTCTAGTCAGGGCAGCACTGATTTGGTGACATTTACAGTACATTAAAATATTAGAATAGGTTAAGAAAAGTAACTGATCCACCATTGCAAACACAGTTTAGAACAAACAACAAGAAAACAAAGAACATGAATCAAACATTATGGTAACAAACATGGTCCACAGCTTTCTGTTCTTGGAAGAAGTAAAAGTTAAAGAAGAAAAATGATAGTGTGTGTGCAAATGCTGTCTATTTCCTTTGTATAATTGTTTGTAGTGGAGTGTCCTGTCGAAATATTTTTACACGCATGCGCTGTTGTATGCGGACTGTACGCAAACTGTCCACGGGGTCTCAAATTTTGGGCTGTACGCGGCCGACTGAGGACCCTCCTGATGACGAAAATTACGTCATGCGGACGACGCGCATACGCGGACGTTTCTATTATACTTTCGGCTTCACTGTCTGAGTAGATTATTTGCATTTAAAGGTACACACACACACACACACACACACACACACACACACACACACACACACACACACACAAAAAACAACACGTTTTTGCTTCCACCCAAATAGGACATGCAATAATAAATGACCTGTGGGGTATTACGAGCTGAAACTTCACAGGCACATTCACCTGAGACTTATATTACATCTTGTAAAAATGGGCATTAAAGGGACTTTGACGGATTTTACACAACTTGTTAAGTAATAGCACATAGATTTTTTATTGCATTGTATTATATTTTATTGTATGATGTGTGATCTCAAAATATTTTTTTTTGTTCTCTGTCTTTTGCAGAGAGCGGTACAACATAATAGTTTTTACTTGCTACAGTCTAAATGGAATGTTTAAAAATAAGCTATGATTGATCGCTTAACACGTGAGTCAGACTGTTCTTAATGTCTAAGTGGGCAGTTCTTGGCCAGTTTATGGCACAAAAACACAAGACCTTTTGAAACACAAGACCTTTTGCAGAAAAGTTTGCTTACAGGTCGACGTGTAATATATATTGTGTGTTACCTGTGCTTATGTTGGTGTGCACTAGTCCGCATGTGTAAGAGAGAGAGGGTGATAGAGTGAGGGCAAGAAAGAGAGCAGGCAAAAGGATTGCGAAATCCCATTAGAAAGCCGTGTTAGCGCCACGCTTTCCCATACACACTCTGAACCGTGTGTAATCCCCTCACACTCTCGCTGTGCGTCTCGACACCCCAACACACACTCTGTAACACAAAACTGCCTCAAGACTGGGATACCCAGGCAGCAAAAAAGGTATCGCTCCCCTTCTAGCAGCCGTGTAACATGACAGCTAATCACATCAAGCATGCTTCACAGTTTAAGGGGGTGCTGGTGGGGGAGGGGAGAACCTCTGTACTGCGATGGCTACCAGCTACTTTACAGACGAACAATCTGTCGGTAGTATCAAAAATGATAACTCAAATGGAGAGATTTGCATTTATGCATTTGGTGGATGCTTTCATCCAGTGCAATTTACAGTGCATTTAAGTGTGCTGCTGGGACTGAACCTCCATCTTGGTGTTGCAGGCCAAGTGTATGCTCTACCAGTTGAGCTACTGTACAGAAACACCACCATTTGTGTTTACGGATGTACTCTTACACCATTCCAACGGAGACTTGTTTGCGAATGTCTGTTTGTGTGTGTCTGCTAGGTTCCCCCATGACTGTAATTAATGATCTCACTAATGTGCTGTCTCAGAAGGCTTTGTGGCTTTAACTCTACTGAATCTATAGGGGGAGCTGTGCACGCATTTCCATTTCAACAGTCACAATGAAGAAAAGGGACAAGTAAGCAAGGATATGCTCTCAAACATTCACAGGACCAATCACATGTCTATGAGCTTTCTCTCTACCCTCATTTCTGACCTCTGCACCATCCTCCATTCTCATCCCTTATGCATACTGACAACATGCCTCTCGGTTTATGGCCCTGCATACCATCCCTTCATTACCACCTGCGAACCAAAGATCCAAACACCACGGGTGAGAGAGGATGAGACAGAGGGGATGAGAAATCCACAGAGACGAGGAATGATAGTCGAAAGAGAGAATAAAGAAGAAGAAAGAAGGGGTGCCAACAGTGTCATTGTCTAATATTAATCGTGTTCATTTTGGCAAGCAAAGAACCATCATCCTTATAATTCTTTAGCCTGTGCGTGTGTGTTTTAATCTCTCTAGTCTTCTAGATGACAGAGCTGGATGTGTTTCAGAAGCAACAGGCAACTGATTAACACACACTGGCAAACACACACGCACGCAGGCACACACACACACACACACTGGACTGGGCAGCTTGTGTTGCGTGTAAACAGCCATTCAAGCAGTCTGGATAAATGTAACTCAGTAAGACTCTGGCTTTCTCAGCCAATCAACCCCAAGGCTCCTGTACCTACCCTGCCCCTAAGCATCATTCAAATGCCAAGCAGATGCTCTCTCTCTCTCTCTCACTCTCTCTCTCTCTCTCTCTCTCTCTCATAATTTACATCCATATTTCATAGAACCTTCTCTGGAAAAGCTCCATGTTTCATGGAAAAGAATCACTCCTGATTTATCTATCTATCAAAATGATCAAGAGAAATTCCATATGTTTTGCTAAAACAATATTACTCAGGTATTCTGCTTTAATCACTCTTACTTTGCAAATGGTGTGTGAAGACCGGGAACCCTGTTTCATGTAAGTCAAATGTGTCATGGACACACGCACCCAGGGATTGGTCTAAACTACCCATTTGTCCAATATAATGTGCATAATCTCATACAGGGCTCTTGTCAAGAGTACATGGGTAAAGTACAACAGGAATCGGCCTGGCTTGCATCATTATTTGGGACTCTTTGACAAAGCTGCTTTGTATGTGTGTGTGCGCACATGTGTACTGTACGTGTTTACATAGGTCTATAAAATCCCAAATGAAAATGGACCTCCTAAGTTTGTCTTCCATACTGAAATGAGACACTTACATGGACCTATTCAACTTATCCAGTCTTAATTAAGAGCCTGTCTGTTTCACTTCTCCAACCAATCAGCAAGCTCAGAGAAAGCCTGGGTCGGACCTAAAGATTGGTATGTTTTAGTCAAATTGCTCTTATCCTCTTAAGGTTCCCCTAATAAGGATAAAGATAAAAGAGATTTTTTATGCATTTACTAAATGAGCTATAGTATTCCTATTGCTCAATTGGTTAAGCATTATGTTAGCAGTTAAAGATTTCCAGGGAACACACATACTTATAAAATGTATAGCTCAAATGTTTGGTTGGTTGCTTTGGATTAAAGTGTTTGTCGATTGCATACAAAATGTAGCAAGTAGCAACTTTTTTTACACCTTTTAAAATCCGTGTCCCCGTTGCAAGGTCCTAACCCTGATTGTTGAAATTCACTTTCTAGTTGATTAAACGAATTTGTGGCTGTTAATTTCCTCTTTTTGTCTGTTTGTTTTTGCAGGGTTTGGGAAGATCATCACATTTGACAAAATGACAAGTTAAATAGAGGAAAAGATGGCAGAGGTTACACAAAGGGACCATCATTAGAAATAATGTGCCTGTGAATGAACCGATTCTGCAGGTGTCATGTGGACGATTAGGCAGCTAGTCTATCTCTCCACACGGGCCCAGGAAGACTGCAGCCCTTGCGACTCCCTGTGTTCCATCATTGCCAACGACACACGGCATCATTCCACTCTCACTGGAAAATGGCTGTCTCACGGACACTAAGAGTGATTGCAGAAAACGTGAGGAGAGGGAGACGAGAAGTAGAGAGAAAGTGAGTGAGAAGATCTGGGATGGGGGAGGAGAAAGGTGAAATTGCAGGAAATTCTCTGTAGATTAGGTCTGGGTTAAGAGAATATCGATCTGTGTGCAGACGACTGTTGATCTCTCTTAGCGGCCGATGACAAATGGCAGCAAACAGAAAATCGAGCTCTCGTCTCCTCCAAGGACAATGCACCTCGTCTTTGTAGGAGTCTGTGTTGGACGCAGCTTGGGCTCAGGGAAGCTGAGGTTTGAGGGAAGGGGGGCGGTCATATGGGCCCTCTCTGAAACCTTGGGTAAATATGTAAATGGCAGGACAGCGATAAGCCAAGACAAGAAGAAAGGAGATGAAATTTAACCTCTGTTCATGCTGTATTCCTTTTATAGTCAACTTGAAATCGGGACCTACAGTAGTTTTTCAAGGAATATTCGTGGTCTTATGTGAATAACATGTATGGTTGATCAAAATAGTGTAGTAATCTTCAATAATTCTGTTGAAAATAATATTTTTGCCCAATATAAAGATTTTTAATCAAGTATCTTCCAACCAGTGTGTAGCATTTTTCAAGCATCTTTAAGATCTTCCTACAGTGCAATTGTTATGCATGTAGACTGCCTCAATATTTTCTGGTGAGATCAGATCTCTCTGTGTGCCATATGTGACCTTACTTGTGAGATCCAGGCTTAAGTTTAAAATCAAATGTTGAGATTGCAAGCATTAAAGCAAGCTTCACTGATTTCACGAAAACAACATTCATAAAGCATCCTAGGATAGATGAGGGGGATTTGAGTCTCTTACTACCACTTGCACTAATTTGATATCTCTGCTGACATGTTATGTGCCTATGGTTATTGCCATTTCTTCTAATTAAGTAAATGAACAACCATTTTTGGACACACAGGACACCCAGCATCTTCACATGCTGACCATAAAGCATTACTGTATACAGATCTTTTTGTTGGTAATACACTGTATATGTATGCTGTGTGTGTCTGCAGTGTTGTGTTGGACTGGCAAGCTGGTCATAAATCTTTCTCAGGTTATTTATAATGACTGAGTGAACCCTCATCTTCACTCCAGATCAAACAGAACTGTGGCCTGAGCCAGCAGCCCCAGGGAGAGTCCAGGTTCTGCTTCATCTACACCCAGGCTTCTGTAGGGGGTCCTGGGCTTAGAGCCCTGGGGAGAGCCCTGCTACCCTCTCATGCCTCTAAACCTTCCCAGCATGCTGGAGGGGGTCTGGGCATCACTGCACTGCATCTCTGTCTCTTTCTCTCTGTTTCTTTTATCATTCCTCTAATGTGAACAGTATGAATGGAGTAGAAGTTTTCCCATACTGTCAATCAAATTGCAACTGGTATGCTGCAACCTGCTGGTTTTGTGCATATTGTAATCTCATGATGGGTTTACATATGTTTTTAACTTGATATATTACTGTAAAAGCTTTTCTGTAGGTCAACTGAACACGAACCAACAATCATGCGTTTAATTTCCAGGGAATGCACATACCAGTAAAGTGTATAGCATGAATGTAATGTTAATTGCTTTGGCCAAAATGTTACATAACTGTCTGGATTATAACCATATAAATTACCTTTAAACTTGTTTTCATTTAATCAACATCAAGAAACGTGCTGGCAATGGTGACTTGAAGGAAAAGGAGCCATTCTTCATTTGTTACCAGTCTGAAATGGATGAGTCATGTGTATTAGAGGAACCGTGTGTAAAGAGAGAATTGAAGGCTTATTTTCTGCTTCACTATGTCTTTACACTGCGGTCAGCCAGGGGAATACAACTGTCCATCAGCTGTTCTTAAACCCTGTAAGTCTCTTAAATTAACCACTGTCACTGACACACACACACACACACACACACACAGCTGTTCATCAGCTCCATTGCACAGCTCTGCCTGTAAATCCTGACAGTCGTCCATCAAGCCGGCTGTAGAAGGAAACAGTGGCTAACCTCCCTCCATCTGTTAGCAACAGTCTGCTTGCTCTCACCAGGCAGGATTTAGTGTTTTTGCATGTCCCCTTTTCCCAACACTAGCAGAGCCCCCCAGACGCTACAATGCCTTTAGTGACTTCAATTTATCAATCTTGTGACATATTCATACCCCGGATGGTATCAATCAGAGATATTCATGGGTTTTAATAGAAAGTTTGGGTGAAATACTGAAATCTCAAGCTCTCATAACGTCGTATATTGGGAACATTCCTGGTCGGTGTGGTGATTGAGAGTGTCTGGAGTCTGTTGGTAAAGCAAAACTGGTCGTGCCAGGTGAGCAGATTCAGGAAGCAAAGGTAGTTGCAATTGTCCCCACTGGCAAGGTAGTGTGACCTCTATCCGTGCACACAAGGACTTCGTATGCACATCCTTCATTAAAAACCGACAAACATTTTGAAACACGTTTATTTTTAAGAGAGTAGTAGTAGTTCCTGGTTTGAGAGCAGCTGATTTAAGGGGCCGGGGTAAAGATAGTTTTTCTTTTCTTTGTCAGGTTTATTTCTACTGTGGAAATGTGGAATGGGCACTGGCACCCTGTGGACCTCGTAGTGATAAAACATCATCAAGGTTCCCTCCGAGTTACTGGTGCACCTCCAGAGACGTAGGGAAATTAATACAAGTAGCACAGGAAAGCAGGGGATAGCGTCGCGGAGACAGAAGAATATTTGCTTTTTATTACTAACTGTCTCTTTCTTTCTCCTCCTGTGATTCTCTCACTCTGTAAATTCATTCACACCATTAACAGAAGCCCCTCAGCGTGGTGTAATTCAGGGCAGAACGCAGCAGTTGTAGATGTTATTAGCAGCGTTATCCGTCAGGGTGGGGTGCGTATGGAGAGCAGGCTAATGCCTCTGTCACGTCTCTCCGCTTACCGTATTTATGGCCTCAGATTTGAACTGCATGACTGGCGTGGCACAGCCCTCAAATAATAAAATAAATCAAAACATAAGAGTTTTGTCTTCGTGCAATTTCCTCTCAGTCTTCGATATGAAACCAGATGTTTCCGGCATGCTTAAGATGCTTTTCATCTTTATTCAGTCTGTTTTTCTTGTTTCCTTCGCTCTCTCCCCACCCTAAGACCATCTCTCCCCCCGAAAAAAAATGCTTTCAAAATAAATGTACCTCTATTAAGAAAAAAGGTGGGGGGAGCAAACTACGAAGTGAAATGTCCTGTTAGCCTCAGGTAGCAGTCTGTTTTGCATTGATAGAGAGGAGTGGGAGTGCCTCGGGCTGTTATGAGGAGTGTTTTCCTTTCGTGATATCCTCCTGCGCCATCTCTCTCTCTCTCTCTGGAGTGTGCCTCTAAGTAAGCCATGTGGGTCAAAGCAATACTCCTCGCATCTCTTTCCTCCCCTGCTCCCCTAATTGGGGGTGTGGAGGTTAAAGAACGTCACGGTTATCGCAAAGCCAGTAGAGAATACATTGTTGGAATATAATTTAAGTTCTGAGTGACCTGCATGTTCAAGCGTTGTGTCTTTTAAAATGTTTACGGAAAACACAAATGCCTAATCGCCTTGTGTGCATTGATATGCCCAATGAAGATTTTAATAATTGTGACAACAATAAATTTGACAGGAAATCGACAAGGCAGATAGCTAGAGACAGACAGGATTGGGTGATAAGGCATCACCTATTCACCTAATCTCCAGAGGGAGTGCAGATATGGTGCTGATGTTTGTAGCAGTCTGGCTTATGTTCTGTGATGTTTCAGTCGTGCACGCTCAGCAGTGACAGCCATATTTAGGCTCACTGAACCACTGAAAAACACACACTCTCTCTCTCTCTCTCTCTCACGCGCCGTCTCTCTTTCTCTGAAATCTGCCAGAAACAGCACATTTCCTGGCAGGCTCCAAATCCGGGCTGAGTCCAAACAAACACGTCCTGTAGCATTGGCTGCTGTCCAGCGGGCAACTCTCACCTGCACAGTGTACCGGCAGCCTGGCTGCGGCGTGACATGCTAGATGGGCTCTTTGAGGTTTCCAGGGTTACAGTCAACGTCCATGACTGCGGTGGCAGCCCGGGCCAGGCCAAAAGAAACTCCTGTGGTGAGGAATTACAGTACGATAGCACAATGAGCTAACAGTCTAATTCAAACTAACAGTCTAGTTCAAACTAACTGTTGGTCTTCAAATAGCTGGATAACCTCACTTGTTGAAAAGACATATGAGGACAAATATTGATAGACCGAAACAAGGGGTGGCTGGTAAAATGAAACTTCACATGGTATTTTCAAAAAAAATTTGTTCTCCCTTCAAGTTAGTGTGGTGGTTGGACTTGATGTGTAAAGTAAAAGTGAATTCTGCACAATTAAGAAATTGTTATCATGTAATTTTACAAATAAGAAAAGTTGTTCATTTAGTAAAGTATTAAATACATGTTCTTAAACAGGATCTTTTTAAGACAGATAACATAACTGCCCTGCTAAAAAACAATAGACACCATCACAGAAATTCTATTGGTTTTATTGGGAATTTTATTGGTTCTAATGGAATATGGCCCAAAACACACTATAATGTATTGGTCTTTGTTGGTCTCTAATGGTATGTATTGGTTCTATTGGTTCTATGAATTGGTTCTAATGGAATATGGCCCAAAACACACTACAGTGTTTTGGTTTTAATGGTAAATGGTTCCTATTGGTATTTTAATGGAAACCTTTACAATTGTCTGTAATGGTTTTATTGTTTTTTTTCTGCAGGGTGGCAAAGTATAGCTCTAACAATGGCAAGGTCATGGGCAGGGTGCATAGAAACCCTTTATAACTAAAGACGCCCTGTATTTATTTTCTGTTAAATAATCAGTATTATATAAGAGGTCTGGCTGTCTTGCAAAGAGAAAACTAGTCAGCCTATATTGCTTCTGCCATTAATTCAACACTGAACTGCAAAACAGTAAGTGGTAATCTACTTTGGCTACCATTCATTTACCTGCCTCACGGCAAGGACTACTGGGCGAACGTTACATCACTTATTTAATATTCATGAGTCAAGTTGATAAGGTTTATAATGTGCCCACCCCCATTTTGCAAATCGTTCCTATGCCTCTGGTTACTGGTCCAATTCCCAGTGAACACATGGACTGAAGCAAATTTATACCCTAAATGCACTTTAAGTCACTTTGGATAAAAGAGTCTGCCAAACATGCACATGTAAATGTAGATGAAACCTGTTGCAATAAGGGAAAATTATATTTATTGTATTGGTTTTATATTCGAACAGATTAATAAACAATACATTAATTGGAAACTTTAGTAGAAAACTAAAATATGGGTGTTTATAATCTAATCATCATGGAAAGCATTTTTTGTTTATTTTTCTAAAAATAGTTTATTATAGAATTGTTTCTTAACCATTGTATTAAAACCTCTTCATGGTATCTGAACGTCACTAGCTGGTTACTTAACCAAATCGATTAGCAATTTCCATTAACCAGCATTCATGCCATAGCAAATTTGTCTGAACTACAAAATTCTTCTATACATTTATTTTTCGCATCTGTTAATGTTTTAGTATGCCACGTAAAATGCATACATTCATGTTTTTGTAGGAGTGTCGTTTTGGGTATGATGTGTTTTTAATGTTTGTGTCTTCATTACTACAGTACAAACGATGTCTTTGGGAAATCCCTCCAGGCCATTTAAATGTTACAATGCACTACAATGCCACCATATATTTCGTTTACAAACTCAGAAAATATCTCTTTTGAGCACTTGGGCAAGTAACAAATCTTTTAATACACAAATCCTGTTTGATCTAGGTGTGCCGAGACTGACGTTGTTCTGAGGAAGCCACTGCTAGATATTGTCGTGCCTAACCATTCGCGTCAAATCTGGAGTGTATCCACCCCACACCAAGAGCGGGAGTGAAGAAATTACCTCTGGCAGACTAATGCAGCTTATAACAGGCATGTCTGCAAGAGTAACCAGACCAAACACTGAAAGGCTTTAGGAGCGCACAAGACTCTATTGGAACACTTGACCAATTACGGCTACATTCTGCAGGTACCTCAGTGTGTGTCATACCTTAGCGTAATGACGGTTGTCTCTATTAGCATGACAGCATGTCAAACAACCTCTTCCTGTGAATGGAGGCTTATCTTAATTGGCTCCGTCTCTGTGGATTGTCTGTGTGGTGCGGTACAGTGACCAGGAGCTCTGCTTCATGTCTGCCCTGGCCACCACACACCAATATTTCATGTTAGACACCAAAAACGAGCAAGGCATATTTCGTCAGATGTTATAAGGGGGAAATTAGCACTGAGGCCCATTTATTTTACCATTAAATGGATCCTACATCAATCATGGGAGTTTAACAAGAAATTCCAAACTCCATGAAAATCCATGTCCAGCACCCAAAATAGATTCCAGAGGCGTACAGTACAGTACAGCAGCTGGTCTGGGTTGAATTTTGTAAGTATGGAAGTTTCAAGGACTACATTTAGACACGTTTTTGAAAATCATGTGGAGCGCACGAAGTTACTGCTTGCCAAACCTGACGATCGGGACACTTTGGTTGATACAAAAATGTTAATTTCTTCATAAAGTAACACAAAAGTCAATCTGCGTGATTAATCTCCAACTCATTTTGCTTACATATTTCAACTTCTCTATTCCATCCTTTTAGTTGATGCTGCTTTCTTTTAGTGACTTGTGGGTCCCATGGGTTCCATGGGTTTGGGGCAAAATGTGGCACAGAGGCAGAAAGCCAGGCTCCTAATGAAGCCCTGTTGGTATCTCTCCCTGACCTCTTCGAGATAGAGCTACAGAATAGTTTTATAATACGCTATTCGTGTTTTTCCCTTTTTATTAATCTCTTCTTTCCTCTGGCCATTTTTCAAATCACTTCTTTTGTTTACTCATGAATATTTTTGCGGCTCATTCCTGGGTGTCTGCGGGGCGGTTTGGCCGCTGGCCGTGCTCCGCAGTTTGAGGTAGGAGAAATACCTCTCCTCTCTTTCCCTGGATAATTTGCAGCAAGAAGGCCCTGTATTTCATCATAGGATAATCTAACCTTTGAGGTGTTCTGCCGTCTGCTTGCGAGCCTAAAATAGGTCACTTAAGCGGGCTTAGCGTGGCAGAGCGGGTAGATCCAGTCGTCTGATGCCCAGGGGAGGAAGAGCCACAGTAATTGGTAGTTATGACTCCAGGGTTCCATAAACGAGGAACAAAGCCTGCCCACCTATTGTCACATTTAGGACAACTCTGTTTCATGTGCCAATAAGAGCAGGTGATCATTACATCCATAGTATCCTAATTACCGTTTATGTAAATAAATAAAACAGTGGTCATGTGAAGAAAAAAAAAAGTGTGTGTATTTCAGACTTTACCTGGGTGCTTTGGTTCCCTATAGTTTGCTACTGTTGTGTTGCACAGCTTAGTTTCGAGGAAGATAACATTATCCCTCTATAAAAAGTATATGACATTACGGTAGTCTGTCACTCAATGCAATTTTTTCTGTCTGTCTGTTTGTCTGTCTCTCTTTTTTTAATGGAGGGAGGTGGAGTAAAAATCGGAGGGGGAAGGCATAATGAAAAGGCCTAAATGACAGAAGCCTGACAGTAGGATTGGCTGGTAAATGATTCCGGAGTGGCTTGCCTGCAGTGAACGGCTGAGGGAAGTTCCCAGAAGGACTGATTAATTCCAGTCGCAGCGGCTGCCGGGGGAGCAGCAGGGTTAGGGCTGCGCGTACGGGAGCCTATTACCACTCCACATCTAATCAGAGCCAGAGCGACCCGCTCCCCGCGACAAACTTTCCGGGGCTCGCTCCCATTCGTTCCACGTGGGGACTTTAAATACGGGGGAGGTGAGCCCAGGCCAGGAGTTCTGGGAGGGGTACAAAGGATTTGCTTTTCAAAAAAGATGGTTCGAAGCTTGCTAAGAAATCCTCATCCCTGGCTTTCACTGGGAAAAGATTCCAGGCAGCTTTGATAGTGACAGACCTTCCCGTGCCGCGGCTGAGCGTGTGACCAGATACGAATGTGCCGTTGTGTTTAATCCCAACGGTTTTACTCGAAGCTCTGTGAAAGTGTGTCACTGACACAAGCTCGGCTCACAGACTTCAGTATTACGCCAGCCGGGCTACGGATGTACTAAAGACAGATAAATTAACAAAATATGGCACACATCCTTCTAAAGAAAAATTTGAACACCGGAGAAAATAGGTATTAGATAAGTACCTACAATGTCAAAAAAGCATTAAAATAAAACGTGCAGTTGAGGGAAGTGCAGCTTTCAGACTTTGGTAGAATTTGGTAGAGCACTGTGTTAGTGGTACAAATGTCATGGGTTCGAAAAGTCACTTTGGATAAAAGTGTCTGCCGAATGCATACATTTAAACATAATGTAAAGAAGACAGGTGGACTTAGCTTACCTAAATTTATTGCAGATGGGCGTTTGGAGAAATCATAAAACATTTATAGGCTCTATCACAATTCAATTTACCATTGTTGGTATTCGCATGGCACTCCAACGTTTTTCCAAGTGCAAATTAGCAATCGTGCAGTAATACCATGGTATTACCTTGGGTAGCTCAACCCTGTAGCTTTAACCCTAAGTTTATTCAACAATGTAGAGTGCTAGATATTTTTTTCTATAGATATTCACACAGCATTCTGTGCTTTCTTACTTCACTAGCAGAATCATAAGTATCTATGTCTCGCTCTCTTTTTCTCTCTCCACACAGTCTGAGACATGTTGCCCTCCCGCACTGACAAAGGTTATGAATAATACATATTAAGTACTGTACTAAAGCCTGTAACCGAACTGTTAAAATATTGATCTTGCCCAATCATAATAAAGCGGAATTACTGAAAGTGATCCATCATCCTTAATGCTTAGCGTCCGTGGCTTCAGCTGGCTTAACTTGCTCAATTCCTCCTCACCATGAAGCTCCATCACAACTCCATTATACCAAAGATTGTATCATGGCGGCAATCGCTGGTTTACTAGCAGACTGTTGTTATGCAAATTAAGTGATAACAAATCCATATAATTATTAAACACTGTATGTTTAGATATGAAATCTGTGGAGAAATGTATTATTTACTACTTTTCTCTTGACCCTTCATGTATGGGATATGTAGGCATTTACATGTGCATATACACTATGTACTGCATATATGGTTGCTGACATTTTTGTGGTCTATATGTGTATGTCATTTCTATGTGTGTGTACCTGTGCTAGTCTTCTTTGTTTCAAATAATCTTTAACGTCCTTGTGGGTGACTACATACTTAACTAAGCCAGACATTTCCACATCTAATGACTTTTTAAATATTAAAACTGGTCCGCGTCGTCACAATTGTGAGCTCTTAATTTACTGAGCAATTAAGCCCAGACCCTCATTTATCAAGGGCTGTTCATTTACTCCAAACCTCGTCACTTTTTATTAATTGACGCTATAGAAAACACTGAGGTAAAATTAATGCACGCTCACCCGAGGTCACGCCGACAGTCGTCGGAAACTATTGCCGAACTAGACGTGAAATAAATAGCGACGTAATTTCACAGATTACACCTGAGATACGTGAAGACATTAAGCATTACTCAGGGGATCCTCCTCGGCTGAGAAAACTGCTGGAAAGGCTAGCTGGCTTTTTTGTGACCATCTGTTTTGCAGGGAAATTATCTTAATGCTGCTAAGAGGCAAAACAATTATAGCCTTAACCTTTGAGCCCGCACCTCTTTTCTATTTCATCTTCCACTTTTTCAGTTCTGCATACCAACGAATGGCCGAGTGTTTTCGAGTGAATCTGATTCGCTGATGTAAATCAAAGCAGAGCATCCATAATTTATGTTTATGATTACACTTAGCCAAAAAAATGTTAACCTGCCAAAAATTCCGAAAAGCCATTTTCTGTTGCGAGGCGACAAGAAGCTCTCAAGACAAATGCTTTCAATACTCGCCGCTATCTATATCCCATACCTTGTCAGAAGCGCTTTGTAAATGCACTCATAATTTCTCGTGGACAGCTCTTGTGCTGGTACGAGTCGTGGAAGAGCAGGCACTAATAATAATGTATCAATCTGCGACAGCGGGAGATGGAACGCCGTGCGGCGGGCTGCGAGCCTCAGTCTCTGCTCCGCTCTTGACCTCTAACCCTGGGCGGTATTGAGGGCTGCGATGGTTCTGTGCCAGGCGCGGTTGTGCAGAAGCGGCCCGATTGCTAATACGCTCCCATTCCTCATTCAGACAGTCAACAGGGCCAGCAAAGCACTGGGGCAAAATATTCTGTCTCCCACAGCAGACGGTAATAAATTGGCCTTTCATCGATGTAGAAGATAAATTTTTTCTCTTTTTCTCTCACACTCACTCACACACATGCTTACTAGTTGACGTTTTTTCCGCCCCTCGGGACGAGAACCTGGTCTGGGGTTTTTGGGCCACAAGGCAGGTGAGGAATGGTACACAGTCCTGCAGTGTTTCTGGAGGAAATGTATGTGTGATTGGTTCTGAATCCGTGTCCAGCGGGGATCTCAAGGGGAAAGCCTAAGGTAACCATAAAAATGAGTGGCATATTAAACATCTACTTCACTGTATAACCCAATTACCTATTAAGAATATGTGTGAAAGAATAAAAATACTACCAAGTACCACAGTATTTGAAAAGAAAGGGTGGGTCAGTGTTTATCACCGTACACCCGACTAGCACTTCCACATACATGCACACCCATCCTCACCACAGACTTCCGCTTTGTAATTGTGCAATTAGTGCCACAGCTTGGTTTTCATATATCACAAATGGCTGAGTAGAGGTATTACAGTAGAAAAAGTTTCAGCCTGGCGGTCTTGGCTGGGAGCAGGGCATTAGGGCCAGCGGTTTGTAAAATGTGAGCCAATTTATCATGATCTGTTATCCTCTCACGCCCACCACTCTCAACCCCAGTGCCTCGTCTTTCTGCCTGACCTTGTGCCGCTTTTTGTGGGGGTTCAATTTGCTCGTTGTTACTCGCTTGCATAATTTCGCCAGCCACACATGCACACGAACCCGCGCACACGTGTGCATGCTAGGAGGCGAATAAACATTCCTGCAGCTGATTACTGCTGCTGCCACTTTCCTGCCTATGTCGCCTTCTTTTTCTTGCCGTCTCTCTCTCTCTCCCTCTCTCTCCCCCTCCAAGTGAACCCTATTTATTTACATGCCGAGGCTAAACGGGATCCATTTGTAAGATGGCAGGCTGCGTAGCTCTTGTAATTCTTTCTAACCGGTCGCTTTCTCTCTCTGCGTTAACTGTCATAAGCGGCGTGCCGGAGGAGAAATCCTCTGCCGTCGTGCAGCCGGCCTCTCTCCTTCCTGTCACCCACACATCACACCCATCTCCACAGCTGCAGGTTGCCACGGCGAAGATTTACAATGCACGCCTATTCATTCAAGCGTCTCCTCTCTTACCCTCCCCTCGTCATCTCCCCAGCTCCCCTCTCTCCACGCTCCTCTTCTTTTCCTTTGTGAAATCTGTCGCTCTCTTTCTCTGCCCCGACTCCCTCGGCTCACGCCGGCTTATCGCCCCTGGCAAGCCCCCGCGGCTCCTCACCACGGCAACCAGCTGGCCCTCGAGCGGAGCGGGGGGCAAGGGGTCTGGGTTTAGGCTGATATGATGCTTCAGCTGAGGATCCCTCCTGACCTGCCAGAAGATCAGTCCCTCTCTTACACCCTTATCTGCCATCTTAAAGCCTGCTTAGAAACGCCTGTACTCCCTCTCCTCTTTTTTACTCTGCCTCGCTCCTTTCTTTCAAAAGCTACCGCAGTGGTTTATCCATTGGGGTTTTTGTTAGCAGAATCCCCAAGACCCCTTCTCTCGCACGAGGGGCCACCATCCCGCCCTGCACCATTTCCCACAATTCCCTTATACAAGACAGAATAACCACTATTAACTGATTGGAAGGACACATTTTGTTTACTGACTATCATGTGGGATCATTTGAATTCAGCAAGCCTACACAGGTTATCATTTTTGCCCGAGGAAAGGAGAAATGCAAGAACAATAATAGTAATAACAATAATGATAATAATTATCACAAAGAAGATGCCCATCTTGACAGATTATTTTCAATCACAACTTTCTGAATGTCATTGTAGATTCATGGCAGGAGGCGCACCGCATGATGTCTGAGTGTGATTCTGTCTGCCACAATATTATTATTTTTCTGGGCAGATAACTTTTTGTCTGTCTGGCCTCTCTATAATCTGTCTATCAGGGTTCAGCCATATGTATGAGTCGAGTCTGATATAACAGATAATGGTGTGTGGGTGTGTGTATATCTATATACAATATATTGTTGAAATTAGTTTTTTTTTTTTCGAATTTTGAAAGTTCATTATTTTCTTACCTCAAATCACTGTTACAGTATGTTAGCGCTGAATTTCATCAAATTACAGTCATACTTTATTTTCTTTATCATGAAACAAAACATATGCTGTCTTTAACACAGTAACACAATTTTCACGATGTTTATGTTCACACATAATTTTACGTGAAGCGATGCACCGTAAAATATGTGCCTTAGGAGAAGCAGGTGTATCACGTTCATCTGCATTTTGTGACATGTTGAAATTGTTATTTCTCTACACTGTCAGAAATAAAGGTCAAAATATGTACCCCAGCTGTCACTAGGGCTCTACCCTTTCTAAAGTACAGCACCTAAGGAGTTCATATAAGTATCTCTGATGGACATATTGGTACTCCGAAGTACACCAAATGTATTCATCTCTAAATCTAATATTAGTACCTTTATAAAGGTTACAGCCCAAATGAGGGCTGGGGTACATATTTTGACAAAAAAATCTGAAAGTGTATCCCTATTAATTTTAAAATAATAATTTATTAAGTCTTATTATTTTCTGTGTCTATTCATTCAGCAGCCTCTTAAAAATCATTGCCGTTCCCTAAATTGATACATTCTGATTGGCCAGTCACGACAATCCAATCTTCGTTTTTTTTTCAGAGAACTACAGCTCAAAACAAATAATACACGGTAACCCGGATGCTAAAAGACATTTTGAAAGGTACAGTTTAATATTACACAAAATAAATATAAATATGTCTTTTAATAACATATTATTTACAAATTATTAAACCAAATAGTGTGTTTGTTACATTTGTCTTGTCTTAAAACCGAAAGTTTTCCTCACGGAGGGTCTATATTCGTTAACAATTATCAATATCTTTTGTTCCTTGCCTTATTTATAAGGCAAATAGTCGTGTAATAAGTGGGATAATATACAGGCATCAGGTTGTTGTTGTGAAATAAGCCCCTTCAGTGAGGTAAATTATGCTTTACAAGTGCAATTAGTGTCTGTGGTTCAAATGTGGCACATACTGTACAAACATTGGATGGCCTTCATTGGTCCTGGTAATGTTTTTATTATTATTTTATTTATTATGAAAATAGATTGGTGGATATTATGAATAGAATTGTAAATTATCTCACTGATGTCAATTCACTCAATTCAAAGCTTATTGATTTAAAACATTAGTTTTTATTTTCATTTCATTTTGTTTTTTCCAACCAATGACAATTCAGTGACCACAGTCTATAAAGCTTCAAATCGGCTCCATAAAAGTAGTCCATAGATGTAACAGATCACGGGTTCGAGGGTACACGGGTGAGTAAATAATGATGGAACGTTCGTTTTATGGGTGAACTAATGTACATAATAAACCAGAGATACGTCTCAATAAAACGTACTTAAGTAGAGAACTATGACATTTTATTTTAAATGACTTTTAAATGATGCATAAAACATGTGAAACTGGATTTTTGGCTTTCCTGTTGATGTTAGGATCTGGCAGACAGCGATTCTCTGGCACAGGTCAAAGGTGGCTCTGTCCAGTGTTTGTGGTTGACCTGTCGGATGACATTGTTTAAGTATTCTCCTCTCTTCAGCTGGAGGAAAAGAGAGAAGAGAAACCCACTCCAACTGATGATCAGAGGAGAATATTAAATGCCTCTCCTGCTCGTCTCTTCTTAACATTTTGTACACATCTCTCTCTCTCTCTCTCTCTCTCTCTCTCTCTCTCTCTCTCTCTCTCTCTCTCTCTCTCTCTCTCTCTCTTACATGCTCACAAAAACATTCTAATCATAAGTTAAAATAATTCAAGTTAAGTATAATTGCACAAACAACGAAGGAAAATCACAGCAAAACTCATGGGAGTGACCTTGAAATCACCTCCCTCACCCTGAACTCCAAGACAAAACATTGCATGAAAAGCCAAACCCGGATTTGATCAGCCTTTTCCCCATTTATCCAGGACTAGCCGACGTTAGCCCGCGAGCTCGCACTTACAGGGGTGACACGGCGGCTAATTGAAATTTATTTGCAATTATGTGACTACAATAAACACAATCTTCCTTTTCTTTCATTAATATCTCCATGGCCCATGAGGAGCAATCTCCTCGCTGCTTTTTACAAGCCGAGGAGACGCAGCCCGCTCCGTAATAGCACGGAGAGTTAATGTAGCTTGAACAAGGATCCTAATTGTCCCTGTTTCTGTCATATTTGTCTACTCCAACAGGCCTAAATACCACAGCGATTAATTACCACCGGGCAGGTACGCAGAGGCAGTGTGTGTGTGGGTGTGTATGTTTATATGCGAGCATGTGTCTTGCTGTATAATCTGGCAAAATATTCCTCGCGCACATACACATGACCGTAGTGGTTCGCGATCGACTCCCCGGCTCCCGTAGATTTTGCTGTTCCACGCAGGTGGGCTGGAATGCGATAGATCATTTGGTTGATTATGTTGTGACTGCACGTGAAGTTCACGCGTCTCACCTCCTTGAGATTTCCGCGGTTAAATAATTTTCCCACCATGCATCCCTCCACAGTGAGAGCTCCCACCTACTCATCAGCGCGTGCATTAGTTGGAGTTGTGGCGACGACTGCGTGTTTACGCATCTCCCGAACGGCTGCGTTTCGCAATTTAGCCTTGACCTTTCCGCTGGGCCGCCAGGGCTAATGATGGTGCAGGGACAGCAGGTGTTTTGCATTAGTCTAAACTTCGCTGGTTGAGCAAATGTGCACACACTTTATCACCAACACTGCCCCCTCCTGACTGCGAACAAAGCATCCTACCTTAACACGCTTGTTTTGTGTGTGTGCTTGTTTATGTGTGTGTGTTATCTAAATAACAACTGGACATGGAACAGATTGCATGGAGCAAATCTGTGACTGTGTCTGCAACCTAAGGCAGCTGCTTTGCTGCCCTGCTGGCCAGTCAGTCAATAACTTAAAGGGTTAGTTCACCCAAAAATGAAAATTCAATCATTGTATACTCACCATTGTGTTGTTCAAACACCCCATGGCTTTCTTTGTTTTTCTGAACTAAAACAGAAAGATTTGTTTTTGGTTGCGACTGGATGCGAATTAAATGATTCCATGTGATTCGTGTTCTGAGAGCATATGTTTGGTAAAAAAATCCAATATTTTGTGAAAGTCTTGACCTGTGCACACCCTTCTCTCCATACGCATTATCTGTGCGTGAACTGTGTTGACGCAGTTTACATTTTAAAAATTGCTCTTTTGTTCACAACACAAGAGTATAGCGATATAGACTCTTGCATAGATAGGCCACTGTGTAGTCGTAGTGTTTGTAAAGTTCAAACAGTAAAGCATACAGCCAAAAATGCTGAGGTGATCAAGTGATCAAGGAACACAATGTGTAGAAATGTGCATTTGAAAAAATGATTTTGTGCCATTTAACGAAATAAAATGAGCAAATTATATAAAAAATATTCTTGTTTTTTTATGGAAAATTGAGTTAAAAAAATATTAAAATGTGGGAAATTTTATTAATTTCATTATTGAGTAAAGTCAACTTAATTTTATCACGTTTAATCTATTTGAATTTATAAGAAGGAAATTAATCATTTTGTGTTGAAACTACATGAATGATTTTGGTAGACATAACTAGGCAGTGGATTTGTACACTGTAAAAAATACAGCATGAAGTTAAAACAACTTGGTTATGCAAGTCAATTCAACCTACTTAACTTTTGGCTTAAACAAGTTGACATAACTTATAAATTCTAGTTGAAATTGTTTTGAATAATTTTTTGAAATTGTTGAATTTTTTACAGTGTAGTTCCCAGCATGCTTTGCAAGGGACTACATTTAGAGAGTAAATTCAAACGCTATTTTGACTTTTTCACTAAAAAGTATGACTTGTTAGTGTTTAATGTTAATTTATCTTTATTTTTTTCCATATTTTAAATCATTGTCACTTGGGGTTGGGGTTAGATTTGGGGTTTGGTTTAGGATGTATTTTTATGTATTGGTTTCTAAATGTTTTTTTCCGCTTTGTGATTCTAACCCCAAGCAACAATGGTAAGAAAATGGGGAAAAACAATGAGAAAACAATACATAAAATGACATGAAAAAGAAAGTCATGCCACGGCCACGAAAAACTATTCATAGAAATTTGTGCGGGTGACACAAAAAAGACATTCGTGCTCAAGGCATGTAAAAAAGCTGAATTTCGTGCCATGGACAAGAATAAATGAATCAAATTTTTTGTGACTATAACACGACTTTCTGTGAGATCAGTCTGGTTAATTCACTCATTGAGCAATAACTGTGATCAACTGAGCCAGTACTGAGATCAGTCTCATACTCATCATGATGTGATATATAATGATAAATATGTTTTTGAAAAAGCTAAAGAAAATCAGTAAACTTTAAGTTAACAGCTTGTGATATGTTCTTATAATTTTATTAAGTAGTATATTTTTATGATGTAGGTTTAACTAATTTAACAGTTTAGGAAATTTTAAATCATTAAATCAGGAAGATTCCATAGATCTAGTACTTAAAAATAATATTTAATATTTTACTATGTTCTTACCTCAACTTAGACAAACTAATACATACCTATCTTTTTTCAATGCTTAAACTTGTGACGGAAGAGCAATAAGTTTGCAGCACTTCGACCTCGGCGCCGTAATATTGACGGAAGTTTGAGCGAGACGGGGAGAAGTCAGTGATGATGTTACTGCACGCAAGTGCAGCAAGTGCTCTTCCACCATACAATATAGTTCTAATTTTTATCTGCTTAAAAAAATAATCGCGTTTTGTTTTGTGCCACCATAATTGCTTGTGTGGCTACACATGTAACAGTCTTTAAATAGGGAAAAAATGGAAGTGTTTGCTGGCTTCTAGATTTTAAATCCCTGTTTGGATCCTAGGGAATGGATGGAAATGGGCTGGATGCTGACACGTTCGCGGTGCGCTGTACAGAGATGAGGTGCACGCATTGAAAAAGGATAGGCATGTATTAATTTGTCTAAGTTGACGTAAGAACATAGTAAAATATTGAAAAACGGTGGTGTTTTCCATCAAGTACATATCACACATTATTTTTTACAGTGTAGTCTGAATTAACTGTAAATCATAAAACTAAATGCAAGCATAACAAAAGCCATTTTGTCGATACACTCAGAAATAAAGCTACAAAAGCTGTACCCTTTCAAAAAGTACACCTTTGTACCTTAAGGGTGCATACTGGTGTATCAAGGGAACATATTTGCACTTCAAAGATAAATATCTGTACCTAAATGGTAAATGCTAGGACCTTTTAAAAGTGTACTGTCCCAGTGACAGCTTTTGTACCTTTATGTTTCAAAGTGTAGAAATAGATTCATAGGTCCACTAACCCATGCACAGGATTGTGCCCTTACAAAATTAACCATTTTATGTATACAAATAAACTGATTAACCATTTTAATACAGGTAGCATAGTTATTTGGTATTTGTACAAAATACCACTGTCTCACTGCAGGAATCATAGCTGTTCATAATATTTAATTACTGTATTAAAAATAGTAATCAATCCAGCAAGCTTTAGAGTTTTTGCCATACTTTAACCCATGGTTTATTTTTGTAAGCGTGTCGTATCACAAGCGAACATCTACGCTGTAGTCAATGAATTCGGATATGTCTTGATGCATGTCTACCTAAATATACTGCTTACAAAAGCAGAACTTTTTAGCTTTCAAACACAGCCTGTGTGTGGATATACAGTGCAGATGCGGCAACTCCATAAATACTACATCAACCATGTTACACACACATACATACGCGAGTGTAATGTTTAGGAAGGATTTCTGTGTTATGGGGTTGTTTTTATGCTGTGGGTATGTGGAGAGAGAGAGAGAGAGAGAGAGAGAGAGAGAGAGAGAGAGAGAGAGAGAGAGAGAGAGAGAGAGAGAGAGAGAGAAATAGACTGGCATGGTAAGACAAAGATCTATTGCCCTGACTTCTCTGTTTCTTATTTTCACGTTATATTATGCAAAACATTCCCCTCCAACACTTCATCTCTCTCTCTGTCTCGCTCTCTCTCTCTGTCTCTCTCTCTCTCTCCCTCCCTCTCTCTCCTAGTGTCCTCTTCTCCTCTCTGAAATCCAATCTGAGCTGTGCTCCACGTCTGAATCAAAGAGGAAAATCAGCTTGATTTGGTCTCCTGCTGATCCAGAGGATGTGTATGTGTCTGTGTGTGCGCATGTGTGTGTGTGTGTGTGTGTGTGTGTGTGTGTGTGGTAAGGAGGGGTGCGAGGCCGTATTCTGATTTTATGTGAGAAAAAGAAAGTATGTGTGTGTGTTTACATGAGACCTGCTCCCAAATCAGAGACTGTTTTAATGCCATTGTCTTCTCTCTGTAAAACAGGATCATATTTACTGTCATAATTGCTTGTTGATGTTTTAATGAAATAAGGAAAGCGCATAAGCTATCTGTCTGCATGGATGCTCATCTCAAGAGGCTGACAGTAAGCTCACGGGCTTTTGCCTTATTCTCCCTGTCTGATACTCAAATCCCATATTAGGCACACAAATAAGATATGTTGTTATTTAAAATGGCTTCTGCACACTTAAACTGATTTGATATTTTCCTATCCCGCGTGTGCACGTGTGTGTGGTCTCGCTACATTACTCTATTGTCCAGCCATCGGAGTCTAGCCCTCGATGCAGAGGTGATGTTTTGGCAAGACTTTGGTTAAGCCGATCTGGTGCCAAGATCACAGGTCACTGAGCCGTGGAGAGAACATCCAAACATGGCTCCTTTCCTTCCCAGCTTTGGCAGGCCCGGTACCTCTGTTCCCCGCCCAAACTACACACAGGCCACGCCGATCTGGCCGCGCCGCCTGCGCACATCGACCAAACATTGCATTTATAGCCTTAATGATGCGAATGAGCAAGTTTTTCTCGCTGTGGGTTCTATCATGGTTAACAACCGGTTACAGCTGTACCAGCTGAAGACTGGCAGCGACAGATGCAACTATTATCACACAAAGCATCGCCTTCAGTAGAGGACATGAAATAAATGCACTAGCACCTGTGAAGTGCAGGTACCATTATCGGACGTTCCCAATCAGTTGGAATGTTAACCTCAATTACAGGCTTCCAAACGTTCCAAACATGCTCATCCCACTGGCAGAACGGGGAAAATTAAGCGCAATTTGATGGGGAGGAAATTGGCCCTCTTTCCGCACGCCATAACGTTTCACCTCCGCAAATCACCACCTTGCATCGTCCAGAAATCTCTGTTTATTTTCTCTTCTGTCAAGCTGGGCATTTTACCCCCGTCGCTCCCGCGTGTTCCAGGTGTGATTACGGGCATCAGAGGCGCTTGGTAATATATTTGTGAATGTGTGTGGATGCATTGCGTTCCTACGTACGGCCCACGTGTGGACAGTCCCTTGACTGACACCCAATCTGCATTCGGTGGGATTGCTTTCTTCTCTGCTGTGTGGTTAAGGGGAGGAGGGATCGACACCAAATGACAGCAGATCTCCTCCATTCACCTAATCAGACATCTCTGATTGATCTTCCATGGCCGGCTGTGATTGCTGCCCTGGATGGACAGAAGATGGGGGTATTTGTTGTTGTCCTCTCCACTGTAATAGCTGTAAACAAGCCTGTAAACAAGTAAACATGCTGGTAGTTAGCACAATAGAACACAAACAGATGCATGTGCCTCAAATCTGTATTGGTTTACAGGAGCTAGGAGGATACTGTATGTTCTATAAACCCCTAGGCATTAAATGTTGAGGACATTGAT
Source organism: Misgurnus anguillicaudatus (assembly GCF_027580225.2). NCBI lineage: Eukaryota > Metazoa > Chordata > Actinopteri > Cypriniformes > Cobitidae > Misgurnus > Misgurnus anguillicaudatus. The sequence continues at coordinate 37,644,391 of NC_073344.2, forward strand.
TGTGGCCACACACAAATATAAAAAACGTACTGTACTTACAGTATGAATTATGCTTGGTGTGATTAAAAGTATATTTATTTTGCAATCGTTTGTTTGGAATGGAGGGTAGATTAGATACTTTAAACCTTTTTGGCATCTGAGTGTCTTTGAATGCCATAACATCTTAAAATCAAACTATAATGTTAATATTGACATCTTAAAGACATAGTTCAGCCAAAAATAAAAATCACCCCATGATTTACTCACCCTTGAGCCATCCTGCTGTCTTAGTTCGTAGAGTTTGATATTTTAGTTTGTAAAGTTTTAAATATTTATATTTTTCTTACGAAATCACATTGATTGCCCTTAGACATCCTTTATTAACCCACTGGAGCTGTGTGGATTATTTCTGTAAAGGATAGATGGACTTTTTTGGGATTTAAATCAGGAGCACCATTGTATCATTATAAAGTTTGGAACAGCAAGGACATTGTCTAATATAACTCTGATTATGTTCATCGGAAATATAATTATATACATTGAGGATGGCTTGAGGGTGAGTAAATCATGGGGTGATTTTCATTTTTTGCTTAACTATCCCTTTAAAGGGAATATTTCACAAGACTTTTTAAAATATAAAATAAGTCCTCGGTGTCCCCAGAGTACATATGTAAAGTTCTAGCTTAAAATATAGGTAACACTTTACTTGAAAGGGTGTTCATAAATTGACATGACACATTTATAATCATTACATGACCTACCCAGTCTCACAAAATGATGTACCTATAGGGCTTATTTGCAAACACCGGAAGTCGCTAACCGCGGCCATCTTGTTGACATGACATCTGTCCTGCCCCTAGCCGCACGTAGATTTGAGTCGAGGGGAGCAGTAGCCTAATGGCTTCATCTCGTCTGTATTAAGAGAAGATGAGCTTGATTATTGTGGAACCATATCAAATAGCCTTAAGTAGAGATCGGTCCTTATTGCCAGCCGTAACTTATCCGGATATTTATAACTATATCGTTCATACAGTATCCGAATTTATCATACAAGCACTGAAGGGCCGTTCACATTATAACGATAACTATAACGATAACTATATCATCGTTCACATAACCAAACAATACGTTTATGCTAATTCGCTCACGGCACTCGCGCAAATCACTTGCCTTTAATATTGCTTGTAATGAAAACTTTTGCAGATGTCCTCAACACGCTGCGTTTCGCGTAACTCTAAACAGTGAATCTAATAGTTTGTGTAATCTCTTACCTTTTGGCATAACAGTTAGTTAATGTAATAGATTAAAAAGCATTACATAGTCAATTTTCACAGCAACTGGAGGTAATCTAATGCCTCCTCTGTCTCCTTCCTTTCATGTTTTCTGACAGTCGGTATCGCATAAAAACTAATTCAGGGGTTCTTTTTGCTGTTGTTAGAACATCCGTGTATTACACCACACATCATTGTGCGGTTTTAAAAAAATTACACCGATAATACCATGCATAATACCCACGCTGCCTCGCTTGTCAATTGACAGACTGACAGTTTTATGTCAACAATATGGCCGCCGCGAACATTGATGACGTAGATCGAATAACCCCTATAGTTACGTAATTATTTTAATTCTTTTTTGTGCTACTGTCAAGAATTTCCGCAGTTTTTCGTTACCGTATCACAACTTTCTGTTTATGTGTCATTGGTTGTATTGGTTACTCAACCGCTTTTTCCTATTTTCAAATGATTTTCGGTTTAGGGTTAGATTTGGTGTTTGCATTAGGATGTCACTTTAAGTATTGGTTTATACTATTTTTTCTGATTTATTTTTTTATATCTTCAAAATTTTAAAACATTGTCGCCTGACGTTAGGGTTAGAATTGAGTTTGGGTAAGGATGTCATTTTATGTAAATCTAACCCTAAACCAAAGCAATAATGGTAAGAAAATAAGACAAAACAGTTGAGAAACCAATACGTGACAATGACACAAAAACAGAAAATTTGTGATACGATCAAGAAAAAACACGGAAATTCGTGACAGTATCACGAAAAAGAATAAAAAAATTACGTGACTACGGTTTCAGCAGTAACAACATAAACAAGCGGCTGTCGTGGTCCACACGTACTTCCGGTAAACTCCGTTACGAATAAATGACAACAAAGTTCTTTAAATGTAGTTTATTTACATAACAAGCAAAAAACAACACATAGATTACCTAGGAAACCAAAACATTTGTTATTCTCAACAAGGCATTTGTTCAAGAGATCAGTTTAGCAACTAGTCAGATCATAAAAAAAATGAAACCGGAAGTAAAGTTCAGATCCAGACGTGTATCGCGTCAGCGCACGTGCATACGATGAAACCATCTATAGGTACGTAATTTCGTGTGACTGGGCTGGACATGACACGTGCTATGAACATGAAGGAGATTTTATGAACATTTATGGCAACTGTCATTATGTGTCATTTGTTCAGTCCTGTAATTTTTAATGCAAAGATGACATTGTTTGAGATATCTTTGTTATGACAACTTTACATTAACCAATATATCAAAACTTGTCATGACAACTTGATATTACCAGACAACATAACTGACCACTTTTTACCAGTGATGCAAAATGAATTTGTCATTAAAATTGTGTTAATACTGTCATATAGTTTTATAACAGCGTCATAAATATTTTTCTTGACCTTAACTACAGTGGTACAAATATAATTTGTCATTAAAATGTCATTAAGTGTTAATACTCAAATAGCAACATCATGAATGTTCTTCAGTTTTAATGTTTTTTTAAGTTTCCATGTGTTTAACAAATAAAATGAATCATTCAGTAATAATAATAATAATAATAATAATAATAATAATAATTGATAAAATTACGTGATTATGGTCTCATGAACACCCCTTCAAGTGTTACCAAAAAATAATATATATCATTTATTATAACATGTTAAAATTGTCACTGTATAGGTGTAAGCAAAAATGTGCCATTTTGGGTGGGTCCTTTTAAATGCAAATGAATTGATGAAATGCAAACACTGATCGCCATGATGGTGATTTGTTGAAATTGAAACTCAATTGTGCTGTCAATTATTAATATTTTCTCTGCACTAAATGGCAGTGCCTTGGTTGGATAGTGCAGATTAAGGGGTGGCATTACTGTATGTTAATAAGATCCCCTTTTGACATCACAAGGGGAGCCCAATTTCAATGACCTAATTTTTCACATGCTTGCAGAGAATGGTTAACCAAAACTAAGTTACTGGGTTGTTCTTTTTAACGTTTTCTAAGCACTGGACCTAATTATAACACTAAACATAAAAAGTGACATTTTCATGTTATGTCTTCTTTAACCAAAGTAAAAATGTTTATGACTAGAGCTTAACTTTAATGCTCATGATTTTAAGATGAGTGGTCATTGATATATTTAAAAAATCTGTTATATACATGAACATACATGATAAACACTCTAAAAATGCAGTATTAGCCAAGGTTACCCAAGGTTAGGCCAAATATAGCCATTTTCTAGATTGATTTAACCCAACAGTTGCGTTTGTCCATATTTTACAAAAACCATGTGATGAAACAATGCAGCATTTTTTTAATGCATATTACAATATATATTAGAATAACATGCATTTTCATATGTCAGTAATGTCAGTAAGTTTTTTATTACTTACCTATCTGTGTTCTGAGAAGACAGCAGAACGTTTGTACGTAGTGCATAGTGTACTTAAGGCCAAATAACTATGGTTTCTCAGCAATGTCAGTTTAAAACATTTATTTAGCTGTCAAACTGAAGAACAAGCCAACTTTTAGAATAAATGAAATCTCCACTGTAACTCTGTTGGCTCATGCCTTGTAAAACTGAGACTGTCTTGGTTTTATCAGAAAGTCTGGTCACCCTGCACATACTGTACCTTACCAGAGTCACACAATCTGTCACTTCACACACTGCATTTACTGTATTAAACACAGTGTGTCCTTAAAAGGCCTCTCTTTGACTCACTTCAGCCCCTCTGTTTCCACACCAACTGGCAGTGTCAAGTTTGGGGATATATTTTCACCTGGGCCTCAGGAAGTAGAGGTCTGGCTCTGCCATCATATGGGACTTGTGCGTGTTTATGTATGTGAGTGAGGTTCATGCTGTTATGAAAAGAAATGGCTCCCTTTTGATATATTAATGTGAATTTGAATTGGCCCCGAAGAAATTTAAGTTGGAAAGACAGAAATTGCAACAAAAATGTACTGTAACAAAATTCTTCCAATGTGGCCCAAAAAATGAAAGTTACATTCTTTCTTTTAAAGCAACTTAGTGCATTCAAAGTATTCACTCATTTTATACATTATGTGCAAATTTCTGCATAAAAATGCATGACCTTTGTGTTGCTAAATGAGCTACAGAAACTGAATAACTTAATACAGTATATAAAATATATATTTTTTCAAACATACATTTTTTGGATAAGTGTTTTAAATGTTACTGGGCAAAGGATATCAAAGGATATAAGTTGAATTAGCATAGTTGCGCATGCACAGCACAGAGATAAGGTGTTAATGTTGGTGTCGCCACATGAGGTACCTCTTACAATAAAATGAGCTAAAAGCATTCATTCCTCCAATAATGTTTCCCTGCTTTATTTGAACCTTAACAAAGTCTGGAGCATCTTCATTTACAACTCTTCCATTTACAATATTAAATCGGTAAGACTTTGCAATAAGGTTGTATTTTTTTAACTTCACAAATGCATTGCCATAATATGAACTAACAATGAACTATACTTATAGTATTGTAAGTATTTATTTATCTTAGTTCATGTGAATTTTATCATTTACTAATACGTTTTTAAATTCAAAAGTTGTATCTGTTAACATCAGTGCACCATTAATGCACCATGAACTAACATGAATAACTGTATTGGCATTAACAAAGCTTAATAAATTATGGAAATTCATATTGCTTGTTGTTACTTCATGCTAGCTAAGGGGTTGTGCACACCAAAACTTTTAAACGTGGCTGAAAACGCATGGAGGACACCAATTGCCAGCAGTTTTTTCAGCTAAGGGCCAGGTTTCTTCAGCCGAGCACTTTGGTAGCTGTAAGGGGTTATGCACACCAAAACTTTTACGCCCGCGGCCGGCGCATGTTTTCAATTGTTTCCAATGGAAGCTCTGCGTTTTTCAAATAAGCCAGCAGCGGTTTTCTTCCAAGCTGAGAACCGGCGCCCAACGTTTTTTCCGCGCTCAGTGCTGAGCACCGAGAGTTGAAAAATGTTCAACTTTGAAAGAAAAGCTCCGCTTGTCAATGTCAGTTCTCACGCAGCCGTCCAATCACAGTGGAGGTGGGGTGGGACAAGTATCACAGCAACCAATCGTCTCACAGCTGACGTATCAGAGCTACCAAAGCGCTCAGCTGAAGAAAGCTGGCACTCAGCTGAAAAACAGTTGGCATTCGGCATTGTCCAGGCATTTTCAGCCGCGTTTAAAAGTTTTGCTGTACACAACACCTAATACTTGAGCTGTTAGCCGGTTGGTTGTTGTGATACTTGTCCCACCCCTCATTGTGATTGGACGGCCGTGTGAGAACTGACAATGACGAGCGGAGCTTTTCACCCAAAGTTGAATCTCTTTCAACTCTCGACGCTCAGCGCCAAGTGTGGAAAAACCACTGAGTGCCGGTTTTCAGCACGGAAAAAAAGGCTAGATGCCAGCTTATTTGAAAAACGCTGAGCTTCCATTGGAAACAATTGAAAACATGCCCCGGCCATGGGCGTAAAAGCTTTGGTGTGCACGCCCCCTTACTGATGTTAACAAACACAACTTTATTGTAAAATGTTAACATTAAATCAAAAAGATTATTATAAAAAAATATAAAACCTAATATTAGGTATTTTGCTGTTTTTAAATGAATTTATTCAAATTCTAATTGCTAATTTGAATTGCAATTCTGCATCTAGCTTCCTACCTCAGTTCAAATTAAAATCCAGTCATTAAATTGAAACTTTAAAGGAAAACACCACAGTTTTTTAATGTTTTACTGTGTTCTTGCCTCAACTTGGACGGGTTAATGCATACCTTTCTTTTTTCGGTGCGTGCACTTGGTCTTTGTACAGCGCGTCTTGACTGTGTTGGCATTTAGCCTAGCCCCATTCGTTCCTTAGGATCCAAACAAGGATGAATTTAAAAGCCAGCAACACATCCATGTTTTCCTATTTAAAGACTGTTACACAAGTAGTTACACAAGTAAATATGTGGCACAAAATAAAACGTGGCGATTTTTTAAGTGGATAAAAATGAGAACTATATTTTATGGCGGAAGCACTTGCTGCACTTGTGACATGCAATGATCAAGCGTTCAAATTTTTCTATCAGCAATCTTAGAGTTTACAGCATCAGGTCAATAACAACGGATTTAGATCAGGCGAAAACGCGAAATCCATTTTTGTAATCAGTCTCGGCAATACAAGTCAAAAGACGCTAATTCACGCAAAACAATACCTGCCATGACCGATAACAAAGGTTTCTTATACCTAATCTTTCCTTTAAATGTTAATGGAGCCTGAAACCCAAATTCCATCAGATCTGTGAATGATTAGCTGGACTTGCTAATTGTACTGTGTAGTGTTTACAGGCTTATTAAGGCATAGCTCAGGTGCGTTTAAAGGGTTACTTTCAACAGGCAGTTTGATCAATAACCCTCTGGTGTAGTACAGCGGTGATCAATTTTATACTATCGACCATGTTTCATTGTTATGCTTTTCAGGGTATGTGTGTGTGCGTGCACGCCTGTCTAATAGAACAAGGGTCTATTAGAGCACAAAAATCAACATGGCTTGAATGCTGGGCAAGATTATTTATATTCTGGTTGTGTAGTTGAGTGTGCACACGTATGTTTGTGTTTGTGTATATGCGTGTGTTTTCTGTAAACATTGCCAGGCTGGCAGTAGATCTGTGCCATATCTCTGCTGTGAGGAGAGGCTGGTACCTGGCATGGGGGCGCTGATTACTCTTATTAAAGCCGAAGAAGTGGGACTCGTTCCAAAGCCTACCGAGCGGGCCGCTTCACTCCACTCACCCACACCGGCCCGCGAGCGGAGCGGGGATGGAGCCAACCACCAGACGGAACCCCACTAACCTGCCATCTCGCTGCCATGGGCTCTGGGGGTGATTGTTGTAACAGTTGTCAGTTGTTTAACCAATTAAAGTCTTTTCTCTCTTGTTCCTGCATGTGGTACAGTATGTTATGTATCTCTAAGTAATACAACCATAGTCGAAATCCTTCAGAAAAGGATCTGTTTTAAAACATTTGTTGTATGTTTAAAAAGAATAGATACATCAAAGCTGAAAGATTTAAGTACTCAACACTGTAATCTGAAATCGTTAAGTGAAAAGTATTTTAAGAGGCACATGTGCTAAACATTTGTTTACCTAAAGATGTCAGATTTCTCTCCCTGTTTTCTTGCTTTCCCTTTCTGAGCATTTCTCAACGTTGCTGTACGATCGTATATCGGATCATTGAAAGTCGGTTACTTCTCTGAGTGCAGATTGGCTTTCGGAGAAGTTATTAAACATAATTGCAAACTAATTAGTACAATGATGGCTTGGCACCTCGGTATTGTGTGAGCTGCTCAATGTGTCTTTACAACATGCATTTAAATTTTACTCTAATTAGGGATGTGTGATTTATGCATGGCTTGGGGTGTACTTTGTAACGGTTATTAATAGAACGGTATAGATTGCATTGGTAAGTAATGCGCAAATAAAAACCAAAGGCGCAGATGTCTCCACAGGTGAACTTTGCTCACACTGCAAGTGATAGCCACTCCTATCTTCGCTACTTCAGTGTCCAACGTTCCAAATTTTTCGGCTGAAAAAATAACATATTCCGTGTACACTGTAAAAAACTTCGGCTTAAGATTTTAGTTGACTTTTTTGATAAGTTTTTAAGTTAAATAACTCCAAATTTTTAAGGCAACCATGTAATTTACTTTTTAAGTTGGATCACCAAATATATATACAGTGTACTTGAAGTGCAGAATGGTGAATAGTGCACTAGTATGTGATTTGTGACACATCTAGAGTCATTGCAAGAAAGCTGGTAGCGCTTAGCGTCACCAATGTAGCCAACAACAATTATCTACGTTTTTGAATGTAAATATTAGGGCTGGGTAGTAGGGTGACCACCCGTCCCGCGTAGCGCGTGTGCGCACAGCGTTTGAAGCCAAAGTCATGCGTCCCACAAATTGAGACTGTGTCACGCATAATCAATGCTTGCTCAAAAAAAGTTGGTCGCTCTATAAGCCCCAGGCAGCCAAACGAACATTACTAGACAGTTCAGGCTCGCTCGCCACTCGCACGCTACTGTTGCGCCTCAGTTGATCTGCTGCCTAGGTTGTTGTCAACTTTTCGTTGTTGTCATGACAGCGCAGTCCGCACGCAGCCACGCACGTGCATACCTTTTAGCTGCTCGCTTTCCAATTCGAAAAATGGAGAAAGAGACTGTGTCTGACTCTGCACCGCCATCATCAATTACAAAGAGAAGGTGTAGAAAGACTGGGAAAATAAATATTTGTGGCTGAAAGTCCTAAAGGTGTCTCCAGAACACTAAACAGTTTTTACAGTTTTTTCCTGCGCCTGCCTTTACTAACATGCAAGTTCACCATCCTTCCTCTCCCTTCTCGTTCCGTGAACCTCTGGAGTTGTGAGTTAAGACTTTTTTTTAACTGTTTCTTTGTTGTTGAGCAACTTCAATTCCTGTTAATTCTATAATTTTACATTATAATTAATTTAAAGTAAATAAATTGTAATGAAAAATAAATTAAATAGCTAAAGTAAATCGTAAATGGAAGTGCATCTGTCAATTCATTGAATGTTCAAAATATCATGAATCTTTATTTTTTTTTAAATACACATTGATTGGCCTATTCATGAGCATACATCAGCAATTACACATGTTTAGGGGAATAGGGCATTATTAATATGCCATGTACACTGCAAAAAATTATTTTCAAGAAAAAAATCTTAGTATTTTTGTCTTGTTTTCAGTAAAAATATCTAAAAATTCTTAAATTAAGATGCTTTTTCTTCAGGATCAAAACAACCCAAGAAAATAAGTCTTGTTTTAGACCAAAAATATCAAATTTAAGTGATTTTGTGCATAAAACAAGGAAAAAAATCTGCCAATGGGGTAGGCAAATTTTTCTTGAATTTAGTGTTTAAGAAAAATGTTCAAGATTTTTTTACTTATCCCATTGGCAATTTTTTTTGCTGGTTTTGTGCACAAAATCACTTAAATTTGATATTTTTGGTGTAAAAACTAGACTTACTTTCTTGGGTCGTTTTACTCATCATGAAAAAGCATCTTCATTTAAGAAGTTTTAGATATTTTTACTGAAAACAAGACAAAAATACTAAGAATTTTTTTTCTAGAAAATACTTTTTTTGCAGTGTAAGGTGGTATGTGCTAGAAATGGGTTAACCACTATCAATAAGTCGACCCGTGGGTTGGGTGCACCGCCGGGCGAGGGAGTGTCCCACATTGTCCCTCAGAAACATACCCCTTGTCCCCCTTTGGGCTTATTAGCAGGTGGTCACCTTACTGGGTAGTGATTTAGATGTTCCAGATCGATTCGATTTCGATTCACAAGCTATCAAATCTATTCGATTCCGATTCTCGATTCAATTTTCGATTCCGATTCTCTAATCGATTTTTATACTCGATTCTCGATTCAACTTAATGAATATAAATTTTATATTACTACAGCATTTCACCTCTGCATTACAAATCACACATGTAGCTTTGTTCTTGTTCACAACACTAACGTCGTCGTCTTGCTTGCAAAATCTAAAATGCTTCCATACCTCTGACCTTTTATGCGAAGGTGGCATCAACATCGAAGAAGCACCTGAAACCGCCATTTTAAGCACTGAATGAATGAATGACAAGCTTGCCTCTTACTCCTTGGTAACATTGCGCAAGGCAAAAAAGAGGGTGACACCTAGTGGGAAAACTATTAATTAGGTTAATCTTACGTTCAATGTTTGCGGAAATAAATATGAAAAAAATAGATTTGTTGAGAATCGATTTTGAATCGACCACGTAAAAAAACGATTAATCGGAAAAAGAAATTTTGCCCAGCCCTAGTAAATATCTTAATTTGCAGACTATTAGAACAGTAGTAGCGTTTTCGTTAAAGCTAAGCTGCACAGTGTTACACCTAGCCATGTTACAATACTGAGGGTCTATTTCGCAGTGCTTTGCAGTCTCATTAGAGCAGAGCCCAGTTTCCCGGTTGGAGGCTGACCTGCATGAATCCCCATCTTGTTCTGGAGGGATTAATCCTGCACGACACTGTTCAGCCTTCCCTCACGCGCCTTAATGAGTTCAGCATGGACCTCACAGCGTCTCCTTAATTTCACCTAATTGAGCAGTCGTTAGCGGCCATGTGCCCCGGTGCTGGCGTGTAAGCGCGAATGTGCGCGCGTCGGATGGTCTGGCACAGTTAGCGCGGGGAAGCCGTTGCATGGTGAGATCATTCATGTGCCCTTGCCTCTCCGTGTTGATCATTTTTATGTTTTTATAATGAAGAGTAAAAACAGATCGATGATGTCATGCAATGGAAAAGCAAAGAG